>NC_080093.1:11770000-12982500 GCF_950005125.1 Chionomys nivalis
TACTTCAGGTACCAATAAGGGTCTCCAGTGGTCAGTTGGCAAAAAAGCAGGAAAAGAACTCACTGGGGCAAAGTTGGAGGAGTATGCCTTGGTCAGAGGCTCACATACATTCATGTAACTTTCTAAACAAAGTACAATCATAGTGGCCGTCTGGGCACTCCTGGGAGGTCTGAAGGGATGGAAACATAGGATCATTAATTTCACTTAAAATAAATGTTGTAATTAAGAACTGTTTCCCATGGTTTAGATCATGGTGGCAACTCCGTGTATCACCTTATCTGCCTTTATTTATGCTTATATTCATTTTATTGCTGTGCTTTCATAGTGTATGCTATTAAACTTCATAAGGACATTTTTATAGATCCACATATCCCTCCACAGAGGACCCCTCTTCTAACCTCTCCTTTTACTCTAGTTTATTCTCCTAGGCAGTTTTGTTTCAACTTTCATGACATATATGATGTGTATATAGCTATATAAGCTAATGATTTTAGCGTCATTATAAAGCCTTCACAGACAATGATGCTGGAATTTCAACAATCAAAAAGGAAAACCACATTACTCTGCATAGGTCATCTCATTATCCAAACTTAGTCCTACGGGTGGGAGGCATTACTCCTCTGGTTTGTAGATCTTTTGTCCCATGTCACACAGTAAGTGCTGTACATACAATGCTAACACCTTAACAGATCATCAAATCTAGCTCCTTCTACAGTTCCTCGACTTTTCCTTTCCTTTAACTATAATAAATGTGATTGTCTAATAAGTACTCCAAACATGTGATCTAGATATACCACAAAATGCGTATCTCCACAAGGGACAACAGATGCCTACCTGTGATCTGCTTTTTTTTTTTTTTTTTTTTTTTTAAATTTTACTTCTCCATCCAGTGAAGTCTATATTGGTGGACTTCGGTGCTCTCCCAAAAAGCTGGCAAATTCTAAAACAGTTTATGGTTGGCACTAGTATAGGAGGAAGGAAGTACTTGAACAGAAGAGAGTGTCACGTGACCAGGTCCAGAGCTTACCGTGTACTGCAATTTCCTTGGTGTCTTGGATGAGAGCATTCCCAGCAGCTACCTGCACAGTGATGGTGTTGGTTCCCTCTGCAAGGAATGTGAAAGAGATGCTGCTGTCCAAGGTGATGAGGGGCTGCAAGAAAGAGAACAGCAAGATCCCTTCAGCCTTCCTTAGGTACCAGGTTTCCTTCCCTTCCTGTAAATCTCAGAATGTCATGCATATTCAGAAAATGACAGCTCTCAGGAGTTCTTCAGTTAAAAAAGAAAAAGAAAATAAACTAACAATTTTATTTGGTTTCCCAAAACTCTGGTTATATCTCCAGAACTAGAAAGGGTATTATTCAATTTAAGATTCTGAAAATTTAAACCTGAACACCGAGTGACACTCTAGTTGTCATATTACCCTTGTTCTTTCTCTTAGGCAAAATAAAATCAGCTTTTAATGCCTGTATCTGATGGCTCCTGGAGCAAGGAATCACTTCCTGTCACTACCCAGCATCCCTTGTGTTTTACCCCATACTTCTTTGGGCTGCAGGGACTTTTCAAAGAAGTTACCTGTGACTTCAGTATCCCCTGACTTAAGCACATTGTCATTCTTACAACAGAAAATACACGCAAACAAATCCAGGGGCCTTACAATTGATTTTTTTGGTTGACTTATGTCTGTTTTCCCTTGCAAAGCATTTCCCCCATTTTTATTAGTTTGAGAATGTACACACATGCATATACAATAGGTTGTGATTTAGTTTTCTTTCTGCTTCTGCCTGACTTAGCAAAAGATAGAGACTTATCAAGGACAAAAGGAGAAATAGAATGCAGGAAAGTTCTTGAGGAAGGGAAGGCAGAGCTTGAGATGGAAGAGTCGGTATCCAGTGGCTTTCTTAAGACCCTTGTCTTCTCATGATCCCTGTGCTGTGGAAGGTAAGGGATAACAGCTGGAGGCTGGGTAAGGCACACAAGGAAATGCTTCAAGCACAGACGAGCAGACTCTCTCTTCCCTCCATGCATAGGGACAACAAGATACAGAATGATAATGTAGCTTGTTGAAGTATGCACAGAATTGCTCTCTAAGGGGGGTAAGTATCTGCCAATCCCCACAGTGTATTCATCATTGGCTGGATATGGGCACCCAGAGAAATACAAAGGCCCCAAGATGTGGATTTTAGACAGTGTTCTTTCTATAAGACTGAAATCCTTTTATTCTCACCATATTTGACAGGGCTTCTGAAGAACTAATTTGATTTCTTCTATTTCAAATTCTATAGCACTCCTTTATGATCAGGCCCATGGTTGTTGGGCAGAATCAGAGATACTACCTCAAGCTTCTGATATATTTTCTTCTCTCTTTATTGAATAAAAAAGGAAAAGAATATATAAAGAAATACCATTTCCCCTCAGCTAAAGACAGCTCCCGAGGTGTAGGCATTATTTATCATACATATGGCTTCAGAATGGCACCCGTGTGCTTTTGGAGATGAGCAAAGGATAAGGTAGAAATGGATCTGTCACTCACACCATGATGCCATATGTGTTTAGAGCCCTGTTTCTTTGATATTTTGCTTATTTTTATTCTATGTGTATATATGCTGTACCTACATGTACTCTGTGTATGACATGTATGCAGTACCTGGAAAGGCAAAAAGAGGGTATCAGATCCCCCATAACTGGGGGCTAAGAATTAAATCCTGGTCCTCTGAAAGAGTAGCAAATAAAATAATCTTAACTGCTGAGCCATCTCTCCAACCCTACAGTCATGCTTTGAGAAGTATGCTGAAAACAACTGGGGCTCTGCATGGTGGTGTCATTCACGCCATGGAAAGATAGAAGATCCATAGCCATGAAATGAGAGGCTATGTGTACCACACTGCTGTTGTCTCCTGAATGACAAGAACAGTGACTTAAAACTCAAGACCCAGCAATACTACTTTTGGGTATATATCCAAAGGATGCTCAATCGTGCTACAAAGACATGTGCTCAACTATGTTCATAGCAACTTTGTTTGCCATAGACAGAAACTGAAAACAACCTAAATGCGCCTCAACTGAAGAACAGATAAGGAAAATGTGGTACGTTTACACAATGGAGTACTACACAGCAGTAAAAAATAATGACACCTTGAATTTTGCAGGAAAATGGATGGAGCTAGAAAACATAATTTTGAGTGAGGTAACCCAGACACAGAAAGACAATTATCACGTGTACTCACTCATAAGTGGTTTTTAAATATAAAGCAAAGAAAACCAGCCAACAAATCACAATCCCAGAGAACCTAGACAACAATGAGGACCCTAAGGGAGACATACATAGATCTAATCTATATGGGAAATAGAAAAAGACAAGATCTCCTGAGTAAATTAGGAGCATGGGGACCTTGGGAGAGAATTGAAGGAGAGGGGAGAGGTAGGAAAGGGAGCAGAGAAAAATGTAGAACTTAATAAAAATCAATAAAAATGAGCAATTTTCATAGATGTATATAATAAACAATGGTTGCCAAAGACAAAGGAATTGAAAATATACAGTACTTTGTTTTTAAAAAGAAATACAAAATTTTAGTTTTAAGATGAAAAAAGAAAAAAAAGAACTCTGGCTCCATCGCTATTTGAATGAATGACTTTAGGCAACATATATGTCTGTTCTAGGTCTCTTCTTTATATGTTTAGAGAAAAGGATAACACTGTGGATCCCAGTATCTCAGAGTAGCCAACAGCACAGTGTTTATGAACTTCTGGAGAAGTCTTCTTTGCTGTGGTCTATAAAACAATTGTATGTGTCTATGATATGGTACAGAAACAACTATACCTATTTTCTTCAGGTATTATATGACAATTAAAAATAAAATACAGAATTTATGTTTAAAACATGAACATTTGGAGTTAGGTTATCTCTGAGAAGTCATTCTGAGATTGACCTAAGAGATTGACAAATGCTGTGGGTACATTTCGCTTACCACTATTGCATACTGTATTAAGCCTTATGAGTCAGAGGCCTTCCAAGATCTTTGAAAACAAAATGAGACATCAAGATGTAATAGTACAATGGTTAAAAGTTATTTTTAAATGATAATGCCAAACACAGTCGAAACTACAAAGCAAACTGGAACTCTCATCCTATTTTGGTAGAAATATAAAAGAACTGCAACCATTTTGAGAAAAGTTTGGTTTGTTAGAAATTATGAGAACCTTTCCCATAGTGATTTGCCATTTCTTATGTCATGATCTGTCACTGTAGTTTCTGGAATTTAGGTAAGAGAAAACATACATGTACATTTAATGAAATTCATAGCAGCTGTTCGCATCAGCTTAAAATGTGAACAGTCTAGAAATTCACCAATGAGAAATAAAAATTAGCCATGGGATCTTCATACAACAAAAAATAATATTAATGCATACATATACATAGGTACCCATAAAAATACAGATGTGTGACTGTCAAAAAACCACAAGAGGCGAAAGAGATCAGTTTGCACTATATGATTACATTTGTATGATGGTCTGTAGCAGGCAAATCTAGGATATGATGGGGAGGAGTCTGGGATGGAGATTGGCAGAAAACATAAAGGAAACTTGGAAATGGTTCAGGTAAGGCATCAAACCAGGCAAGATACTCAAGTGAATGCCTTTTTAAATGGTAAATACACACTGCAGAATCATACGTCACATTGTTGATACATATTTTTTATTCCCCTAGGAGGAAAATTTTCAAGAAACTAACAACTCACAGTCAATGATTTGCAATTTTAATGACTTAGAACAAAACACATAATCTTAAAGTTACTTTAAAATGAATTTTTTATAATCAAGGTTAATGAATGTATAGACAGGAATGCAGAGATAGACTTGTGACATTCCATAATAAACATAATTAGCGTACTACACACAGTGGATATGTGTGCAGAGAGGAACTACATCCAGTTTCTTGCAAAATTCTGACCATTTTACTGTATATCTGAAATTTTTATCACAAAATGCTAGGTGAAAGATTTTTTAGAAGGGATAATAGGAATGTTTTTATTTTTCTAGACTCTGAACGAGTCCCTCAGGTGGTGAATATCTTCAATTGTTCTTCTGTCCTGTTTGCTGTCCCTTAGCAGTCCTTCCATGGCTCAGTACTTTTCTCTGTTCCTAGTTTCTTCCGAATGTCTTCACTATTCCCTTGTCATCTTCATCAGCTCTAAGTGGGACCTATGGCCCTCTCTCCTCCCCAGAAGATCCTTCTTATCCCAAGACTTAGCTGGTTGTGGCATTTGATCAATAGCATCTCCTCTGAGAGAAGCTGATTCCCTCCTGTCCGAGCAAATCTTATCTTGTCTCCATCTGGCTGCTTCCCTGGGTTCCAGAGCCAAGAGAGGGTTCAGGGCTGAAGGACAAAGGGAGCATTTCATCAGAGGTGGGTGAATGCAAGCCATCACAGCGGCCAGTCGGGGCACAGAGCCACAGCAAACAAATGCTGATGGATGGGGATGGTTGGTCTCTGGGTGGCAGGCCACAGACAGGCATCTATGCTAGGTAAATACAGAAGCCAATTCTGCTTCCCAAATTGCTTTTGTTTTTCATCAGCGGTTATGGCAACATGGCTGATTTCACCTTCCTCACAAAGCTGGAACAGTCAACAGGATCCTTGAGTTCTTCATTGGCCACTGAGGTAGAATGCCCAATGCTAAATTAAATCAAGTATTTTAAGGTTCATTTACTCAAATCTATTAGGCATGCAGACACATTTATTAAGCCAGACCTCTGTTAATCCCAGCAAATTGGCCATTCAGGGACCCACAAACCCAGCAGGCAGACGATTGACTTTTCTGCCTCTGCTTTGTCCTAGCGGCAGAACCAGCTTGCAGCGGGCCGTTAGAATAATACCTCATGCCCTGCCTAGACTTTGGGTTGTGTGCCTCACAGTGAAGAGTCCTTCACGTGTGACAGGTCACAAATTATCCAACCGAGCCTGGCAAGAAATAATAAAAGCTCTGAGGAACTATTTAGTTCTAAGATTTCCACTTGACTAATGGACTAGTGAGCTGCAGGGCCATCTCTGGATACAGGCTCCACCCGCAGTCTGCACGGCAAGTCGTGAGAATGTTGCGCCACTCACAATCCCCACAGTTTAACGCGTGCACCTCGTTCACATCTTCTACCAGCAAACTGAGCAAACAATGCAATCACTATACTTGCCTCACTGAAAATCTGCAGAGATTACACAGCAGTGTATGAAAAGTGCTTATCATATGAAATGGAAAGGCAGGATATATAATTGTGGGCATACCATGCACAGAACCATGGAAAGAAACTTAAACACACACAAAATTAAGAAAGAAATACAGCAAAATAGTATTCATAGCTGTGTTATAACTATAGATTGATGCAAAACTTCGGAGTTGAAAATGATTTAACATATATGCATGAACACCGCACACACATGGATACACACATGGACACACACACGGACACCACACACACACACACACACAGAAATATTTCTATCGAAGCATCACATATTCATGATAGCTCTGTTTAATTTTAAGACTTATTACCTTACCTTAAACATGGATTTTTATGACAAAAATAATATATATATATATATTATTTTATAATATGCCTGATCCTTCCAGGTTTAAGTGTTTTTCTTCCAATGTCTGCCCATATGAATGCTTTGTTTTGACAGACTTAATCCACATGGAATACAACCACTTGCAAGGATTAACTTTTACACCTAAATTTTTCCTTTTCCATGCCTCGCCTCTGCTGCTCCTTCAAAGTTTGCTTCTTAGGACCATTTCCATTTCCGTAAGTGTCACTCTCTGGCTCACAAGGCTTGCATTCAACACTACCTAGGATGCCCTACTTGGCTTGCATGGGGATTCTCCCACTGCCTTCCCTTCTTATTCATTTTCGTGGATGTTAAATTCATATTATCAAATGGAGCACATTTCTTGAAGGCGAGAAATGGAATTTATCCTTCTTTGTATTCCTCGCATCTAGTAGAAAATGCAGCTTCTGAGAAAGATCTGTGGAGGACCTGATACAATTTCGTGTCCCCTGCTGATAGTTCTGCCGGTACACAAGCCAACAGCTGGGTCTCAGGAATGCTCATTATTTTCTATTTATCCCCACATCATACTTCCACACCAATTACTCTATGTGTTTTCATCTTGCCTTTTCAGATGGAACACAATTTCTTTGAAGACAGGGATAATGCAGTCCATGCCTTTTACCCCTGATATTAATAGCATCAGAAAAAGAACTGGCTATAGAGTTAGAGGGTCACTTTATTTGTACCAATATTTTTATTTAACTTAACCACCTGAGTGAACTTTGCTACTTCATGTGGTATCCACACACACACACATGCACGCACGCACACACACACACCAAACTAACTTCCAAGGTTACCAGCCTATGTGTCCCCTATAAAATGGGGTTTCTGGTGATTAAATAAATAAATCTGTTTTGATGATTAAATAAAATAATAAATATTGAGAAAGTAAAAAAATACTAGGGATAAAGAAATGAGAATTAGTTCATTTTAAAGAGCAGTTTGCTAGTCAAAGGGAGCCAAACCGATCTGAAGTTGACCACACTCACCAACACATCCCAAAACACGCATTCCTTTCTCAGCCCAGTGTGGTGATCATTGGTTAAGTTATGGTGTAATGTAGCCCCTTTTCCATTAATGGGTTTCTAACATGGTGATAACAAAAAGCACTGGAAATGCGTCTCTTTCAAATGCAGGAAGTAACTGTTTGTGTAGACAGTTACATGACCTGTATAACCCTGTCAGATTTTATTCCTAGATCTAAATGTCATCAGTATGTAACAATGTCTGATGGTCCCAAAATCTTAGCCATGTTCTATGTGATTCATGAGTATTCTTTGCTTAAAGCTCATGAAAATAATCAATTGTAGTTTTTACTGTTAGTACTTGACTTCACAGTTAATAAAACTGAGACTCAATGAAAGTTTTGACCAATGGACTAAAACAAAGAAAAATCTGTCTGGATTTCAACCCACATTTGTCATATTCTGAAATTAATTTATACTTTTGGCTTTCAGGTATTGCTAGCTTTGTTCTTTGGAAACAAATATCAACTGGTATTAACCTTTGTGTTATGGGAGGCCTGTACACTGCACTCCATTTTTAAGCTTTTGGATGGGAATTTCTTACCAAAAGGAATACCTCCAGTAATCAATTAAAAAACTGAAACTACATTGTCAATATGCACTTAAAATTCTCATAATATGTCATAACATCTGTACGTATGAGAGAGACTTCAATGCATAACTCCATGATTTTAAATGCTAGTTCCCTGATTACAGACAAAAAGACTCAATAACTCAAGCTAACATATAATTATCAGGGAAATCAAAACTAGAGTCTTCAATCTCTTTTTCCATTCATTAGTTACTCTGAATCAAATACTTAGAGACCATTATTAGGCACTTCATATTTTAGAATCAGCACTCAAGAGAAAATAGACACCATAAAGACATTTGCATTTGCATCTTTAGCTTCCCGTTGTCTGCCAAGTAAATTTCTATGCTGAGATCCATCCAAGAACTCATTATATACAGTGGTTTCTCACTAAAGATGATAAAGCAAATGTACATTAATAGAAAAAAATGTCCCAAATAGAAGCCAAACTCTCATACTCTCAGGGGAAAAATAAACTTTTCCCCCAGTGATTTTCTCATTCCTCTTTTCTTTTTATATCGCATGATTTTTAAAGAAAAATGACTGCTCAGTAACGCTAAGGGGATACACATTCCCAGTAATGCAGCATTCTTGTGCTGAGTAATGGCATAGGCTTCATGGATTTAGAGCTCCTGAGTCTGAGGTTGTTTCTTCAACTAATCAAGTGTTTCAACTTGGGATGCTGGTTATACACTGTGAGAGGCTTCCTACTGTAGCAAATATAGACCTGACTATCTGTTGCTATCCTGAAAAAAATCCAGAAATGCAAAAGGATTAGTCACTCATACTGCAAAGTTAAATTAAACCTGCTAGACAGAAATAGTACAAACTGAAAGTCCCCTGGGTCCATGAATCTTTTCTTTTACCATCATTTTTAATAGACGTATTTCAATGATAAACAGCAATGCATCCAGTTGCTGACCATGCAGTAGTGATATTTAAATGTGCACCATCTTACTTTCTACAATAGGCAAGATGAGAGAGTGAGTGAATGGCAGCTCAGGACAAACAACCTGACCAAGGCCAAACATCCAGGGTTATCTGAGACATAGCCATTCTGGCAACATAACTCATGACCCTCAGTCCCAGGTCCATGCACCCTCTGCTGTATTATGCTGTCATTTTATACCAGATCGGGGGGAGGCACCTCCCAGCCTTACCTCTCAGGAGTGAGGATAGAGGTAGAAATCACATCATCATTCCAAACTAATAACTGAGTAGTTATTTATTTTACCTCTCAGTGCCCAACTCATCCAAATTTGGCATGTTTCTTGTATTATTTTTAAATTACTATCTTGGCCAGGATAAGCAACATCAAGGACACAATAGATTTTCATGGTAAACAAACATAGGGTAGTTAAAACTGCAGGGAGGATCCGGTGAGTCATAGGAGGCCTTCAGAGCTTTGTAAATTTTAGAGACAGGAGCTGGTCAGGGTCTCCCATAAATACTGGAGAAATGTGCTTTTGTGCTTCTTTCAGCGAGGGGGATAAGGGATAATTTCCAAGTACATCAGTGCACTACGGCTTATTAAAAAATCTGTCCCTAGAAGAAACAAATAAATTAGAGCCTAACTCACAAGAGTTTTTATCTTAGTCTAACAGTTGTAGGAAAAAGAGATACTATCTCAATTCCAAATGAGCCTAGTCACTGTGTATGCACAAATGTGTGTGTGTGTGTGTGTGTGTGTGTGTGTGAGCGTGCATGTGCATGAATGTGAGTGTACTGTGAAATACCTGGGAAGCACACAATCTAAAGTCAAAGTCATAGGATCCCTAAAAGAATGAGGGAGTTGTCAAGGGCAGAGGAAGGATACGAAGGGATAGGTAGATGAATGAGATCAGGACTCAGGACACAAAACGTGAAATCCATAAAGAATTAACAAAAAAGTATTTTTTAAAAAAATTCAAAACAGTATTAACATCAAACGAACTCTTGAGATGTCTTAGTTCAATACAACCAGGTTTCAAAATTCAGAGTGAATATACATAAGTCAGTCATTCTATTAGATACTGGTATTGCACAGGTGAAATCTTAATTAAAATCAATGCCATCTGCATCAGCACTACTAAAAATGAAATGTCAGACTTAGTCATAAATCTAATAAGATATCTGCAAGATCTGCATATGACTATGAAATTCTGCTGAAGAAAATCATGGGCTAAGCAAACGAGGAGAGAGACGTTCCATGTCCGTAGGGAGGAAGACTCATTATTGTCAAAGTTTAAGATCTATCAATAATACATTCCCTCCCCCCAAATATTCTAAAAAGTAATTTTTTAGATCTCAACAAACTTGGTCTAAGTTTTTATAGAAAAGAAAAAGATCCATGCAAGGCAATAAAATATTGATATGAAACTGTACCTTAGACTTACTACAAACTTAACAACAAGCAAGACGGCATGGTGACAGAGAAGAAAGTCAAAAGATCATGAGAAGGAATACACAGTGTTACATGTGATCTTTGCCAGAGAAGGAAGGGTAACAAAACATAGCAAAGACAGAGCTTCCGAGAGATTAAGTTGGAACATTAGGAGAGCTGCATGCCCAAGCAAAGGAACCCTGCCACAGGCCTTACTCCTCTCAAAGATGAACTAAAATGGATTGTAAGCTTAAATGTAAAACAAAAATTTTTAAAACTCTAGAATATCATGTAAGATAAAACTTGGAGCTTAGCCTGTTTGGATGCTCACCTTCCTGGACCTAGATAGAAGTGGGAGGACCTTGGTCTTCCCGCAGGGCAGGGAATTTGGACTGCTCTTCAGTATCGAGAGGGAGGGGGAATGGAGTGGGGGGAGGAGAAGAGGAGTGGGGATAGAGGGAGGGGAGTGGGGGGAGGGGGCAATATGTGGGAGGAGGGGGAGGGAAATGGGAAACGGGGAGCAGGTGGAAATTTTAATTAAAAAAGAATAAAAAAATAAAAAAAACTTGGATTTCCTTGTATACAGCAGTGGCACTGTAGATAAATATCAAAGTCACAAAGCACCCTGTAATTAATAAGATGAACTTCATTTAATTTCAATGTCTAAGCTTTGAAAGAGACATTATGAAGAGAAGTGAAATAGGCAGGAAGGATATATCTTCAAAAGGTGCAAGAATTGTTATACAAAATATATAAGTAAATCTAAGAAACATTAAACAGTGTCAAGAAAGCATCTTGGTTTTAGAATAGAATGAAAGATGAATGAAATTTATGCCCTGGTAATGCTGAAGCATGCATGGGCAGCCTGTATATGGCAGTTTTGTTCAACGTATCCATATTGGGCTTCGTGGTTTAATTTGATGAGGATGACTGACCAGATCTCTTCCTCTTTAGAACAACAGACACTCCATCAAACACAATATTAACTGGCCAGTGGGTTTAGAGCACATTCTCCACAAAATATGTCATCTGGGAAATGCACATTCACATGCGATACCATTAGATTCCTGGAAGAATGGCAAAGTCCAGACCAACACCATAAACCTGGGGAGAATATTAAGTAAGAGAAGCTGTGCTTCACTGTTGGGAAGGTAAAGATGCAATGACTAAAGAGAAGGCTGGGTAGATAAAGGCACCTACTGATCTTTCAAAAGACCCAGTTTAAATTCCTAGCACCCACACATCAGCTCACAACCATATGTAACTCCAGCTCCACAGAAATCTGATGCCCTTTGTGATTAAATGCCTTTAATCCCACCACTCAGGATGGAGAGCAGGCAGATTTCTGTGAGTTTGAGGCCAGCCTGCTCTACTAGAGCTAGTTCCAGGACAGACACCAAAGAAACCCTGTCTATAAAAACCAAAACCAAAAAAAAGAAAAGAAAAAGAAATGAGATATCCAGATAAAAATTATAAAACAACATAGAAATTATTTAAATACATATTACTAACTGAAAAACAATCCAACGTGTAAAGAAAACAAACTAACGAGTCTAATTGCAGGATATTATCAAATAAAAAACTAGAGATACTAGTGGCAGATGTTGAGGAGGAGGAAGAGATGAATAAGCAAATCACAGATGATTGTGGAGAAACTCAACTACTTGGTTTCTTACATTTGTTTTGTTCTAACCTGAAGAAAGACCCCTAATATAAATGTTATATTCTTGGTGATAATGACCTGCATATAAAGTTCACCAACTATAACAAATGTGTTTAAAAGAAGAAGGCTGCACATTGGTGGGAAGAAGGAACAGAAGAAATCTCTGTATGCCTCTCTCAATTTCTCTGTAAATGTGAAATGCTTTGGAAGTTAAGTTTCGGGACCCTGAGATGGCTCAGCAGACATAGGAGCTTGCTGCCTGATAACTGAGTTGGACTGCTGAAATCCACATGGCAGGTAGAAGGCAGGAAGGGGCTCCCGCAAGTTGTCCTCTGACCTCCATACATGCTGCCCTGCAGCATGGGCCCAAATAAATAAATAAATAAACATACTATTTTTAAAATCTAAATGTTGCTTTTTAAAAACCAATAAAGTTAGAGAACATTAATGCAATTGATGATCTTTGGGCCTAATACTTCTGAGTATCAGCACTTGACACAAGCATCATCATCAACCGGCTCTGGGTGTAGGCCCGTTTTCAAAGTTCCAACAGTTGATCTTTCTTGTTTCTTACTCTAAGGCACAGCCACCTCATCACTCTTCCTAAAACAACTTGTGTTGGCAGAGCACGTGGCAGGTGTTGATAGGGATTCTTTGCATGTTATCCAACTTTATCTCCCGCCCTGACAACTAGGTGTCTAGCTCATGTTTGACCCACGTGAACTCTCAGTCTCAGAGATGCCAAGCAATGGCCCTGCTATTGTGCATCACGGCGTAGAAAGGCCAGGAACTAAAGCAAAACAGACTCAATGACTCTTTACAAATGCGAAATAGAAGAAAAAGAGCCTGAAGATTTGTACCATTTCCCAAAGTGCTCTTTCTTTCGAACAGTTACTTGAAGTTTCTCTACTAAGGTAAAGACCTACCCCAGGAAGCATATTTTGTTCAATTCTGTGTCTTCTTAACTTCACTATGTGTTAGTTATTGTGACAATCCAGTTCCTGCAAACTAAGAGGAACTTGAACATAGGAATCTAGATCAACTTTGATACTGAGGAGAGGGCCAAACCTTTGTGCTATTGCCAAACCACCAGAAGTAGGTAAGGGTCCCCATTTGACTGGGCCACACAACTGCACTGATGTTCACATCCTTGTTTCTTATGGCGACAAATGGAACTCGAAGGTGAACATGTTCCACTGGACCTAAAGGAAAAGGAAGGGGGAAAGACAGTGTTTATGTTCCCAGAACAATCCATCAACTCTTTACAGCCTTGATGTTTAATCTCTATCTTTATGACTATGCCTGTAAACAAAAAGGCCATGATCACAAATCCTAAAATGCTGGTGTGTGGTGTGTGTTCTTTAATTGTAGCAGACATGTAACAGGAAATTCAAATCAAGTTTCTGATTTCTTGAGTGACAGGTGAATTGAATTTACATCTGGTGAGCACACCCACCTTGAATACTTATGGAACTGCAGTTGAAGGAGAAAGCCAGTTTACTAGACACTTAGCCATTAAATCGAATGATAAACAGCAGTCTGTTTTATTTTTGAGAATTAGCCCGTTTTGTGACTTGAGGTCAGTGAATTATATGGAAGGCTCTTCCATTATCTTCAGTTGCTAATTGTTTTCCATCCACTTTAACAACTGGCCATTGTGCCTCATCATCTGGAGGACATATTGAGTGCCACTCAGAGGCTTGCAAGGCCATTTTACAGAAAGGGAAGAACATAGCTGCCTAAACTAGAGGAGAAGCAAACATCAGCCTTCCAAAATGATAATAACACAGCTTCTCCCCTTTGCTCAGAAAACATAAACAGCACTGTGCTCTAAGCTACACCATCCAGTAAAAGGATGTCTATGAACACAGCATAGGTCGAAGTGACAGTAGTCATTCACTCAAAATTAAAAGAGGAGAGGGAAACACGGGCAGAGAATCATTTGCATATTCATTTTATATCTGGGAGATTCTGATTTTAAGACTTGTCAGATATTCTCTTCTTGACATTTAAAAACACATGTATGTGCCCACATGATTCTATCTTAGGGGAGTTAAGCTAAGCACAGAGTGGATGGATATCACATGATCTCACACATACATAGGATCTATGAGCTAACAAAAGAAAGCAATAGAATATTGCTTGTCAGAGGGTGACACAGGTGGGTGGGAGAGATGCTGGTCAAAGAATATGAAATACATTCTAGAATTTACTGCACTCTCATGTGAAGCACAGTTAATTACATGTATTAGATTTGGAAAATCTTTAAAAAACAGATTTTTAAGAGTTCTCACCATTGAAAAAGTAAGTTTGGGATGTAATGTTTGTGATAATTAGCCTAATGGAGCCATTATACAATTTATGCATGTATTTGAGAAACATCATGCTGTACATGATTAACATATGATTTCTGTTAGTTTAAGAATAAAATGAAAAAAAATAAAAACATCCATCCATCTATAGCTTGCAAATACTTCCTGCCTACAGCTCTCTGCCCTGACTCCAGACATATGGCACCTCAAGTTTCTTTACCAGCACACAATTTCAACCCTGACACTTCATACACACATTCGGCTGACACTTTAATTATTTTAAATGAGAAAATCTGTATTATTTCTACATGGTCTGCCTGATGTCAGCCACAGAAACACAAGATGCGAGAAAACACTGGCAAGTTCTTCAGCAACTTCTTACTCATATTTAATGGTTAAGGTAAAGAAAATCCCTCAATGATTTGTGTTCCTCTGGTCAGTGAGGGATGTCAGACAAGGAGGAGGCTAGCCTAGGAGGAAGAGGAGAATCTGGTGATCTACTCAACACTGCAGAGTCTTATGCCTGGGTCCAGGTCTTCCATTCGTCCCTTGATCGAAAGATGGTTCTTCCATCCTAGAAGCCAATGTTCCTACTCTCATTCTATTCCCCAAATGGCATGAAGCTCTTCCCAACCTGCCTCATGAGACCCTTAGGCATTTAATAGTTTGTCTAAACTGCACATGACCGTAATCCTGGAAACCCTTTCTCTTCTCCTGAGGGCTCCCTGACACCCAAAGGCAACAAAATGACTTTCTTCTTCCTAAGATTATGTCAGGCATAAACTGGGTAGAGTTTCTGTGGCTAACATGGTCCCGTTTATTCCAGTTTCAGGTCAAGCATGTTTGACCAAAACTAATCACTGCAAACAATAACTAAGAACAGATTTTACTGCAAGGATCCTGAGCCAGATCTTGGCTTTAAGGTGGGAACAGATTACAGAATGGTGAGAAGAGAGCTGAATGGATGAGAAAGAAAACCTCCTGTCACACAGTTCTTCTGCTTTTGATGAAAGTCCAATAATCTGTGTGAAATTGGTTATTATGGGTGGCTAACAACTTCTTTTGTTAGTTAATGGCCCAAGGTGAGGCCAAGAGCAGTTTCCACTGTACTAACTGTCTGGGAAATGCAGCCATGATTGATTTGGAGGGAATTATGAGGACAATAAAAGTTTCAAGGAACATTTCCTCTTTCGTGCACATAACCCACAGTATAAACCCATTCCTGGCAAATCCCTCCCTCTCTCTTTCTGTGGTGTGTGTGTGTGTGTGTGTGTGTGTACTAGGATATATTATTCTTTCAACCTGTAAACAAAACCCCACTCTTGGCTGCATCAGTAACATGTGTGGTATAAGTGTCTGGAACAGAGGAATGTAAAGTTATTTTTTTTTCTTTGTCTTCATTTTTAAATTGCAGTACAAGTATCAGGCAGAAAGTCAAGAGGAAGTACTAATAATTACTGTAACAACCTGTACTGTTTTTCACTTGGCAAGGCAGGTATGGAGGAGTGTTCTCCATATCGTGAACATATATGTTAATATGTTTATCACATGGTAAGCTAGGTGTGGAGTAGTGTTTGCTATACTGTGAATATATATGATAACATGCTCCTGAAATTTCCTTCCTTCACAAAGATCCATATGCAAGGTTGGCCCTGGACTTGTATCTAGGAACTTGGTTTTGAGAGTAACCCTAACCAATAATTACCTAGTAAGAGTTGTTCCCTTGAAAACAATATGGTTTATTCATAATATCTGCTTTCTATTAAGAGTTTGGAAGTTTGCTTATATCAGATAGATAGTAACTCTGTGACCATCACAAGTTTTGGACTCCAAATCTTTAGCAAGTTTCTTTGGTAGAAGACCACTACATGTCACCACTTCTTGCTAAAGAAATTAGCGTGTCACGTGTGACTGTGTGTGTGTGTGTGGCTTATATACGTTTTTGTATGTGTGTGCATGTGTACATGCTTTTATGTGTATATATGTTCAGGAAACCTAGAGTTTGACATCAGAAGTGTTCTTCTTTTTCTCTTTGAGTCAGGACTTCTTCCTGAATTTGCCACTCATTGATTTGGCTAAGCAGGCTTGCCAAACAGTCTCATAGATACACCAGTCTTCATGTGGCCCCACCACCAAGTGCTAAGATTCAGATGTTTACCATAACCACAGGCATTATGAGGGTTCTGGGAATCCAAACTCAGATCCCAATGTTTGCCCGGCAGGCAAACTTTACTGACTGACCCATTTCTATAGCTCAAGCCTTTTCCTTTGCTGAGCTTTCTTTGACTGTCTTCTCTGGAACAAAATATAGCCATGAATGATGTACTAACCTCTATGTTTCTGCCTAGTGACTTGCCATGCCTAGGAGTGGTCTTGAGTACCCCTAGCATATACATCATCTACTTTGATTCCCACTTTGACTTTTAGATTTCTTTTAATCTAAGGGATAAGATGAAGACTTCAAGTTTTGTAAGGGCTAGGCAGGTTGACTACACAGGACAGTCAAAGGATTGTGATCAGGGTTCAAACAGTCTGAAGCCTGAACCCAAGAAGAAGGGTGTGCAGCACTCATATGGGCTCCTAGTCTGGTGCTGCGGGAACAGAGAGACTGTGTTGGGTATATATGGATCTTCATCACTGTGTCTATTTATGACCCATTTTTTAAAGTAGTTCTTCTTCAATAGGATGAAAATAACACAAGGGCAGCATCATATTTGTACTGATGACTCTAAGTGCCCGGTAGAGTCCCTTACACATATTAAGAACTCAATAGCTATTTCCTGAACGACTTAGTGAGTAGTTAGGCATGCCTTGTGTAGTTCATTTCTATTGGTCCCCAAACCCTGTGAGGTCAGGCAGTGCTTCGACTTAAGACATTTCAAAATTGGAATTAAGCTAGAGGTATGTATTACAGATTGGCATGGTAGAGATATAACTGATCTGTAGTCCAGGTTGCTTCCAATACATTTTTTCTATATATCATTGTTATACTTTTCACTAGAAGGTAAAATAGCTCACTGCTGGCCACGAGCCCTTTAGGAATGTGCTATTCACATACACGAATTTATACAATCACTGGGTCATTAAAAGGAATGGGTTTCTTTTATTCACTTCAACTCTTTCAAACATATAATTTTCATTTTATGTGACATATTACTAGAAAGATGTTATGGGATACACAGTGGTCCCTGCTGACCCATTTTCACTTGGCACATTTCAGTTACCCAGAGCCAATTACAGCCTGAAAGTTTTAAAAGGAACATACAGAAGTAAATAAAAATCCTAAGTTTTCAATTGCCAATTGCTCTTAGTATCATGATGAAATATCTTGGAATACTTTCTTCATGGATATGGGAAAGGCTCCTTCTAAAACAAAGACTAGAGAAGTCTTTAAACCCCTAAGTATTTCTGATGAGATGCGGTGAATCTGTGTCAGCCCATATCAAACATACCCTGAGCCCACAATCTAGAAACAACATTGTTTATGTTTCAGTTAACATGATTCAAGTTTCAATAACACACAAAAAGCAGTCAGCACAAACAAATATCCCAGAATCTTCAATGCTGTTTTAACCCAGCAGCAGCCAGTGTCATTGAAGCCAACTACAGCACAACACAAAATTGTATTTACAATACAATGGACGTGAAATAACCTTGGATGTATGAAAATTGTTATTTTTAAATCATATTCAATTCTTGAAAGCAATTGGAACATGTGCTTTTCAGATCCTCCTTGGGCCCTTCCAACAGAGCCGAACATTTAGTTTGACATCTGCATTTTTTACTCATAGTGTGCCAAATGAACCTAGGACCATCATCTGGATGGGCTTCCATATTTATTTACTTTTCAGGAATCTCTAAAGCAAAAGGAAAAGACATTTTATCTACATGAGAGTATGCAAGTACACCAACCTATCAGAATGGCGCTACAAAGTAAAAAATGTCAGTAATGTTGCCTATACATTTAAAATATGCAATCTACTTCAGCACCGTGAAATTAAATTATAGCTGGATATGCATTTCAGTGTTTTGACTTGGATGATTTTAGGAGCCACAATGTACCTGGCTTCAGCTCTGAAACTCTAGAGAGTAAAATCTAGACAGATGGAGTTGCCAACTGGTTAAAAAAGGGAGTGGCGTGGGGGCAGGGGGAGTGCTCACTGCTACTTACAAACCACATGTAGGAAAAGGACGGCTGTATCAGAACCAAGGTTGTTCTCTGCATATGCTGTCACCTGGAAGATGCCCGCACTCTTATACACATGCTTGATGCCATCCTCAATGGGGCTGAAGTTGGCATAGGAAACAGCAATGCCATCCCCAAAGTCAAGCTGGATGTTCGTCCTTTGGAGGTCACCCTGCAGGCAAACAGAAATTGATCTGGTTCCCTTCATAGATTCTGTTTGACTTTTATCTGATACCAATTTTCACAGCTTCAACATTTCAATCCTGACATGCTATAGTGATGCCTCCTTAGCACAAACTAATATTCATGATGAGCTGTGGGCAAGGGCTGAAAACCTGCATGTCCAACTTTGGGGCTGCTTGATTTGGTAGGACTCTGGCAATAGTGGTTAGGAAGAGGGTATCCAATGTTCTGATATGGAAAGACCAAGTACTCCAGACTCCTCACATTCTTTTCTGTGTCATGATAACAATAGCAATAAGGTAATAGCTAGCACTGTTACATACCTTCATAAGAAGCCAAGCAGTTAGTCCCCTCAACTTTATGTTATAGAAAACTTTTATTTGAGCTTTGAGCCCATTTCTCTGTGTGATCATATGAACATCCAGAGGGAAGTAAGTCATGTTTGAGTAATAGGAAGTATTACTTTCTAACAGCAGTAGAAAGTAGTACCATCCTCACTTTTATAGTGGAGATGAAAACACTATCTACATTAAAGCCACACAGCTAACAGCAGGAAAAACCAAGTTTTGAGTCCTGATAGCTTACTTCAAATACTAATTCCTTTAATTATCATGCCATAATTTCCATTATTCTTATTCTTAATTCCAGTTATTTAATTTAAGATCTACGCTAGTCACTTAACATGTACTCAACACCATATTCAAAATAACAAAAGGGGGTAGATCACTATTTACATTCTAGAGATGAATATTGCATGATATATAAATTACTTCTGTTTTCTTGCCTAGGGTTTCCTGAAACCTGCCTAAGCCACCCTCTCTCCCAAGGCTTCTGCTAAGTGTGTCAGTCCACAGATGTCTCTGCCTCTGGGAAGTCCAGGCACACCTTGGACACTGCCTCTGACATGATATTCAGTGGCTCAGGTGGGTGCTTTATTCCCTCAAAGTTGACTGTTAGCCTCTCAAGGGCAATACTGAACCCTGTCCTTATTGAACACCTCATACTTGATCAATACTTTGAGTAAACGCCTAATATAGACCATAAAATAAAGATATAGAATGAAGAAAGTTAAAAATCTGCTTATAGAAAGAGATGGAAGAAAGAGAGAATTATATTCTGGAGTTATTAACTGATGAGGTTTGGATATGAAGTGATGCCCAGGAAATCGCATATGCTAGGGGTTGGTGCCCAGTTAGATGCCATTGTGCCATGTTTTAAAACTTTAGGAAGTTGGACGTAAATCTCTCTCTGTCTCTTTCTCTCCATGTCTCTCTGTCTCTGTCTCTTTCTCTGTCTGCTTCTGTCTCTGTCTGTCTGTCTGTCTTTCTGTCTGTCTGTCTGTCTCTATCTCACTCACTTTCACTAATGCTTGGTTGCTCACTCTTACTCTCTTTCTCTATGCTATCACTTCTGCTTTCTCTTCCACTCTCTCTTTTTCACCATGATCAAAGAAGCTCTTCCAACTAGACTCCTCAACCTGAATATGGCAACCAGAGACCATAGACTGAACTTCCTGAATCTGTGACTCAAAAATCTTTCCTCTATTAGAAAAAAACCTCTGACTAACGCAAAGGCCAAAACCTCTGCCTCAGAACTGTGCACTGGTCACATTTCTCACTTAGAACTTCCCCCACCACGGCAACATAGATGCGCAAAACATCCTGACGGGTTCTCTCTTGACCCTCACACAATGTCAACTACCTTTGAGTTTATAAATGTAAATTAAAGTGGAAATGAACTGGAGGCAATTGAAATGGATAAGATCGTGGCTCTTCACATCCATCTGAGAAAGTTTTTATAGCTCTGGTCCCGAAAACTCTCTAGTGGAACTGTGATAATGACCTCCTCTGAATCTCAAAGTCCTCTAATTTAAGTAGCTACGTGAGTGAAGGGTGAGGAGTCTGCCATGCCAGGATAAGAAGCCGGCACCTTCCGTCGCAGTGTGGTTTGGACTTTAAAGGCTCTGAAGTGCTCAGACTAGTGAGAAAAAAAACTCCTGGCTTGCTTTGCTCCCTTGTGGAAGATCTCAAGAGCCCCAAGCAATTTGCATATAAATTTAGAGGGCATTGTCAATCAGGGAAGTCTTCCAGCAAAGAGTGCTAGCAAAGTCCCTGGTTTGGGCAGAAGGAACATCTCACATAGGGAGCAAGAAGCAGATAAGTAGACTGGAGTGCCAGAATACACTCACATTTTACTGTCTGGATTGCAAAAGACACAAGCGATGAGCTAATGAAGTCAGTAGCTGATGTAGAAGCAACCAGTGCTGTGTTCGCTATAAACCTAACTTACAACACCATTTCAATCATCTTCCCCATTCTCTCATTCACATGTTCAAGACTCTTTAAAGGCTTGTGGGCTCTTCTAATTAGTGAGCCTAAGGGTTAGAATGAAGCAAGAGAGACTCTGAAAGTTGATGGCTATAATTTGAATTTTCTTCTATTTTTCTCCCCTCATAGTTTACAAGTTATGTCCCTATTGTGATAAGAATATATCCAGGTAGGTCATAATGCAATCCCAGTGCTCAGGAGGTGAAAGCATGTGGAACACAAATTTGAATGAACATGGGAAACACCGTGAGTTCAAGTCTGGTCTGAGCTATGTAACAGTGAGTCACTATGTCAAAAGAATTAAGGTGATATTGTCTCAAACAACTTCAGGGCTGTTAGTATAGCTCAAAGTCAAGGTCCTGAGTTCAATTCCAAGCATAGAGGATGTGGGAGGGAGGGGAAATAGAGAAAGAGATAGAGCAGGAAGGAGGGAGGGAAGGAGAATGAGCAAGCAACTAATGTAGAAGCTCTGTGAACTGGGTCTTTACTATAGATGATTGGAGGGGGGTTGTGAGTAGGTTCTGCTTCCATTCTCTTCTTTTTCTCTCACTTTTGTCATTACTGCTGTGGGTTCTGACTGCAGACACCCAAGTGGTCACCTACCTCTTCCATTAGAATGATGAAGGTGGCATTATGGCCCTGCTCTGCCACCAGGCGCCCATCAGTGGTTACCACGTGGAGACCCCGAGGAGCTTTTCCCGGACACAGTTGAGTTTTTGCAGAATACTTATCCCTTAACCCATCTGTGCAGTTGTTGGACACAATCCTCCGGTACCTAAAGAGAGTTGACAAAAGACAGTTTTGGCAATGCTACAGACTGAAGTGTGTGTATGTGTGTGTTTTGTGTATGTGTGAACACAATCCTCTGGTACCTAAAGAGAGTTGACAAAAGACAGTTTTGACAGTGCTGCAGCTTGGAGTGTGTGTGTGTATGTGTGTGTGTTTGTGTATGTATGTATGTATGTGTATGTGAACACAAGCCTCTAATACCTAAAGAGAGTTGACAAGAGACAGTTTTGACAGTGCTGCAGCTTGGAGTGTGTGTGTGTGTGTGTGTGTGTGTGTGTGTACACGCATATGCACACGTGCATTTGCACGTATGTATAAGGGAGGGCAAGAGGAAAGAAGCAAGCACAAAGAACTTCTCACAGTTGCTCTTAAAAGCCAAGTCTTCCAACTACAGCTATTCCCCAAGACAAACAATCCTCACGAGCTGCTATCCCTCTGTCTCAGGAAGGCTAGCTCTTTAAACATTAGTATTGATCCCACCTAGGGCACCAGGGATCGGCTCAGTGTCTAAACCAGCCAAGAAAAATCAATGCTGGCTCCTACACAGCAGAAGGGGAGGTGGGCACTGGGCTAGTGAAGCAGGGAAAGCAAGCACACCTCTGTCAGCTAGAGACCTGTTCTATTCCCTCAAGGCTCCCTCTAACTTTCTCTGTACCAAGAAGCAGATAGAACACCAAATTTCTAAGTCCCTATGATCAAATGCTGTCTCCCTATCTCTTCCCCATCCTAGGATGTTATTAGTGGAACATATAATAAAAATGAAAAGAAATCGCAATGGTAACTTTTACTCTGGAGCCACTGAGCTATTTTAGAACACCATTTGCTAAATCCTTATTTCCTCCTCAACACAAACGCCACATTAAAAGCACAGGTTTGAAACTCTATTCAACTCTGTTAAAGTAAGATTACTTTACAAAAGGGGTTAGCCTGGAAAACCTCCCTACAAAACACTACCAACTTCTACGGCAACAGCTTTATATGTATAGTGATGTCACATCAATTGCCTTGACCTCTGACCCAAGAACTTGACTGCAACCTGATCAGTCACAGAGTTATTATTTCCAGGAAGTTCACAATCTAGTTCTCATTCCCTAAAACTGGTGCTTTAAGAAAACCACAAGATAAATATCGCACTACCTCCACTTTTCTCCATTACCATCACCACCGTCACAGCCACCACCACCACCAACACCATCACTATCAAGTCCTCTGTATTAAGAATAATTCATTCATCTATAGTGTCTTATTCTGAAAGACCCAAAGTCACAAAACTCTAATAATGCTGGTCCTTCATTATATCGACTTTTCCTCCTTAATACCCCTCCCAATACTGAATCACCCACCCTATCAACACCTTCTTCCAGAGATCCCAAGTGATGCAAGCCAAATTGTGTAGGTATCTCTTGGCACAATCGAAACTATAATACATCATTATCAACTGTCAGCTGAGCTATATCTGTATCTTTACGATCCAACATGGCAGCTGGTATCCACAAATGGCTATCAAAGGTTAGAAATGTAGTTAGTATAGCATACTGAAATGACATGTAACATCAAACAAAATCATTTTTACCTTTTAATTGTTTTAAACATGATGAGACATTATAATTATAAACATGAATCATGCTGTAGTCCTTTAGATTATCACTGATTTAGTTAAATTAAATTATTCTAAGTTAATCTTTCTGGGTTATCTTTGCTTAGAAGATATTTAGTTTTTACTCAAGATCAACATCATACTTGTATCAGAAGGCACACTTTATGTTAACTTGCTACCATGTTAAGCATGTTGATAATGTATAATATAGACTTAAATACAAACATAAGAAAATTGGAGGTGTCTATATATTCTATGGGAAATTCTTTGTGAGGGTGTAAATAGATTTTTCATTCATTTAGTTATTTAGTTATTTGCTATTTTGGCATATATATGTTGCTTAAAATTAGAACTAGATATATGTGTGCTATGATTATATGAGATGTCCTAAGAGAAATCACTTCTGAAAGTTTCTAAAAGATTCCAAGGCTAGAAGCTGGCTTTTGCAGATGATTCCATGTGACCATTAGGTTGTTTTTCTTGCTCTCTGACGGTATATCTCTTTAAGTTGAAATTCCTCAATTTGCATTGAATGACTTAAATCTTTAGAACACATTCCTACAAAACCTCTACATTTTAAAGGACTGAGATGTCCACTGTGGCATGGGAATAAGCTTCCTCAGAATCAAATATTTACCAGAAACATCACGGCTTTAGAGTATTTCAGACTACTCAACACACCCATCCAATATGTTTATGTTTTCTTAGTAGATGGCAGATGTTTAGATTGGACCTATGGCTCTTTGCAACCATACAGAATCAAAGTAAAAGAAGCTGGATAACTTGGCTAAGATGGCAGAAGAAATACTTGCGGAGGTGAGAGTCCAGAGCACTCAGTGTCTTTGCCTTTCAGGGAGTGGTGTGGAACAGCAGATCCTCTCTATCCCTGGTGGGGGATTACTACAAATGAAGACATCAGCTTCCCTCTGGACCTCCCAAGTCAGACAACCACAAGATGTATCAAAATATGAGCAGCGTGGCACCGTCCCACCTGCCTACTCTACAGATCTTCTGTGTGTCATAGAAGCAGTAAGAAAAGGGCAAACCAACACATGTCCAGGAAATCGTTCACTAAATGTGTGAGGATAACTCCTAAGTGAACAATCAGCGCACAACAAGCAATTAGACAATTGCTGAAAGTGCCCTTAGTCTTCTTATTCCAGAAGTATCTAGAATGAGAATTGTGAATTTTTCTTTGATGTGTCAAGAGTTACTGTTTCAGAATGTCCACTGATCTCCCACCAGGGAGCATCTGTCATAGCTACACACTACTTAGATCAACTTAATTCAGTTGAGGCCCAAAAGGTAAGCAACAACTATAATCTTCCAGGGATAAATTACAGAGTCTTTCCTGCCTGATAATTTCTTCTGATGGTTTCTAAACAAGCTATCCTTGGCTAAACATTTCTTCAGCTTCCCTCATAAGCCTCTGGACACAAAATTACCCTTTCTATACTCATTTTCCTCAACGAGGATATACTCCATTTTATTTCATATTTGAGACCTGAGTTCCTTCAGTCATTTGACTTACCCAGTGCTATTAAGGTAGCTTTGACCAAGGCTGCAGTCCTTTGAGGGGGAAGCTGGGTTGTACCAGAAAGCTGGAACACACTGACTCTCCCCATGTCTCTCATAGCCATAATCACTGTCAGGAAAACAAACACGATAGAATGATAAGTGTGCACAAATATTAAAACACCCAAAGGCAGACACAAATGTACACACGTCCCACTGCCTCCCCAGAGTCATGGCTCCATGTTTTCATTAGGTCCACTGAGGCAAATGCCCATGCCTTAAAACAATGGGATGTTTTCAGAAATGGTCTCATCATTTAGATTTACAGTCTAGAGAGAAAAATTGATTATCAAAAAAATCTAGACGAGAAAGTACATGAATTCAAATACGTGACAGGTACGATGGCTTGGAGGTGAGAGGGGAGGGACACTATACATTTAAATCAAACTTTGAATCACAGAATTAATTAAATAAGTAAATGGCAACCAGGGAGATGACTTTAAAGGTCAAGATACATTTCTATGTAATGATTCAATGTGTACTGTCTGGAAATTGATTTCACAGAATTTATGTATTTTTTTTTACTTTAAATTCAACTGCTTTCAGGTGTGTGTGTGTGTGTGTGTGTGTGCGCACATATGTATGCCAAAAGAATTCCAAAGTTCTCTTGATTAGACATATTAGGAGACATATACATTTTCTTCAAAATAAAATAAAACTGAAGTTCTTTTTTGTGCTTCTACGGAACCACAGCCACAGCATCTGAGGAATAGCATGCTTCTGGACTTGTATGAGGCGCTTAGGCGTGTAAATGTCAGGAGTAATAAAGTGGGTGGAGGGGATTCTGCTCTTACGGCCAGCCAGAACTCACTGAGCACACCCTCTCTCAGTCCATGCTTCCACGTTCATCACCAAAAGAGAACCCCTGAATTCCAGACAGCACAAACTCATCATCGGGACACCGCCCCACAGAGTGTGAAAGAAGCATGGGACAGAAAGGAAAGCGGTTCTCCGCACTGTGTTAGTTCTGCTCCCACAGTCTTTGAAAACACTGCTAACTTATCAGAGTGAATGCAGTACAGGAATGAAAGGAAGATGGATATTCACTTCAATGGTGCCTCATTTATCCTTCACTGTATGCCTTGACCCATCAGACGGATGTGACAAGACCTGTCTTCAATTGCTTTTTTAGTCCTTATACCTCACACCCCAAACCTAACACTGCATAAAGAAGTACTGATTGATGGGTGAGACCATACCCACATGGTAACCCCAGACTACTCCTAGCTACTTTTTAGCACACTTTATTTCCTTTTGTATGTTAAGCCCTGAGCGTGGATCACTGAACCTTCTATGTTTTGCAGCTTCTTCTTAACTCTTCTCTCATATTTAGGTTATATGAGCCTATCCCTAGTTTACTGCACACACTTTTCAGGGCTACCATATGCCAGAAACTATGTTGTTCACTAATTAAATCATCTGATAATAAATATTACAGAACGAATTAATGTCAGAGTTGCACTAGAACACAGTCCCTCTAATTGCCCCATTGCACTGTGTCTATTTCTGTAAAAAGATGGTGAGGCTTCTTGACACTATAGGGTTAACTGCAGAAAGTATATCCAAAGGCCCAAAAGATGACTGGAGTGGATGTGAGCAGAGCTGCCAATCAACAGAAAGACAGAATGCAAGAGCAGCTTTGATGCAACCATGCTTCAATGAAGCTGGAAGGAAGGAAAGCAAAGAGACATTTCTGTCAGTTGACTCCTTTGACAAGTGTCTGGTCCCCTAGTAGAGAGCCCCTGGCCCATAGTTCATCTGGACTTAGTAGAGCTTGAAATAGCTATGAAATCTGGCTCTTAGAACTCGGGGAATTTCGTAAGTGGTTGTTAAAACAATTATTAAAAATTAAATTATATGATACTTCATTCACATAAATTATATTTTAAAGTCAATAAAAATACACAAAACATAATTTCTTACTGCATTTTAGCTTTATATAGCTATAACATGCTGTGTGTATGTTACTACATACAACATATGCTAAATTACATAAGAATATCATTAGGTTATTGATGTCAAGGTTTTTTATATCCATATATCTGTCTGGCAGGAATACTGTAGAAAGGGGGGTGACTGCCTAACTCTTCTCAGTTCTTCATTCATTGGCATAATGTTGAAATGGGCCATTGTGGGAATATGCACGGCATTCAGCGTGTGTTTCCTAAGAGTTAAACATTGTCAGCACACCACTGAGCATTGACTTACCAAGCATTACTTATGCATGGAAATACTGGGCTGTGGTGTACACAGACCACTTCTAGAAAACTCCCCTATGGCTTTATGAGATGAACGTGTTGCCCGGTCCCGCTGACTCTAAAAAATATTGAGAATCCGGGAAGGGAGGATGCCTCTCTTATGCAGCTTTGGGGAAGATAGAAACGTTTTCAAGGCTCTTTGCAAAATGCAACCACCCTCAGTAGTTCTGTTCAGCTCTGCTACCTGTTGGCACTGCAGTAATTAAAAAAGGTGCATCAAGCGTGCTGCTCTGCCCCAAAGAGCAAAAGCACCTCATTAATATTTAACAACGCTAACCGAAACTGGCTTCCTCCAAGCTGTGGACTTCTTCATTAATTTCAGCTAAATGCATATTAAACTCTTTCACACTGTCCAGCCTTCCTCCCAGCTCATGAGTCTGCAGGATTTAAACAAACAAACAGCCGCTGCTCCAGCTTCCTGGGGAAAGGTGTGAACTGATAAATTGTGAGATTTGAACAGAATACACCAGAAAATCTGTTTTGCCTCAGGGAAGTATGCGCCAGATTCCACACACATACAGGCTGTTTACCGCAAAACACAATTTACCCCTGTGTGTTTCTTGATTATAAGAGCAGAGGAATATCTACCTGGTTAGGAAAACAAAACTTGTCCATTTCAAAGAATATGTATATAGTCCAAATCCTACCCAACGAAAAGCCTCAGATTAAGAAAGAGAAATGGCAAGGACAGTTGAGAAAATAAAAAGTGTGTGTCATCATAGAAAAGGGTAGTTTTGCAACATGGATCTAATCTGCTTTGCTTGTGGACTGGAAAGAAACGGGTGAAAGAGGATGAGGGTCTTGTCAGGCATTGTACAAAGCTACTCCAGGCACATAGCACTACCGCTTCATCAGAACGTGGTCCCTGCTCCTAAGAAGGGCATTCAGAAATCCTAAAAAGATGTGTGTGTGTGTGTGTGTGTGTGTGCATGTGCACATAAGTCCCAGTGCCTTTGGAGGCACTGGATTCCCTCAAGCTGGATGGATTTACAGGTGGTTGTGAGCCATCCAATGTGGGTGCTAGGAACTAAATACTGAATTCAGCTCCTCTGCAAGAACAGTGCATGTTCGTGTGTGTGTGTGTGTGTGTGCGTGTGTACACACGCATGTTTCTAACTGCTAAGCTATCTCTCTAGCCCATTCTCAAACTCTTGACCAATCAGAAAGCCAAGGTCTCTTCCCAATAAGCTCAAGGGTCTTTGTGAGAGATCAGGCCAGGCAGAGGCCAGCATAGTCTCACTACCTTCCCACCTAACAGCAGAGATTCCAGGACATATGCCTGATGCGTACTTTGATCCCATTTTATAAGTGCATCAGGATGGGGTTGGGACCAGGTGATCTTTTCAGGCCTAGTAGGAACACTCATGAAACGGAAGCAGCTAACACAAGAATAACAATTATCATCCTCACTGGGTGAGGTATGAATCCAAATATAGTCATAGAAAAAGAGACCATTATAGCTTAGTCAAAAATTACTCAGAAAACCTGACAATCATCCCTTAAGCATTTCTTTGGATCTAATCCCGTTAGAGACACCTGTCTTATCCTTCTCCCCACTGAGAGCTTGCTTATATATCTCCTCTCTTTAAGTCAGTCTGTTGCCCACTTCCATAAACATATGCTTATTTTATTTAATTAAATCGTATAGCTCCATTACCACTCCCTACATACAGTCATCCATGATTACATGTAATCTTATTGTACAGTGAACTCTTTGCTCTAACCACCTCTCCACCTGTGTTTAAAAAAAAAAAAAAAAAAAAACAGCTCTGTCTAGCGGAACTATCTACAGTGGGAATATTTCAAATAGCTATGTTCCATTATGGCAACCACTAACCAGCACAACAAAGAAACTGCATTTTAATTTAACTGAATTTTAATGTAAACAATCACATGTGACTAGTACTAGTAATGGACTCAGGATTGGATCATAAAACTCAATACTTTATTCTATTCTTTTTCTTTTCTGTTATATCATCTTCTGGTGCAGTAACTCTTATTTATACATTGTTTATTGTCTTGTTTATAGTTTAGGTAGTCTGCTATAGAAAAAATACTCTCACTTATGCTCAATATGCATAAAACCAAAGGCCGGATGAACCTCAGGTACACCTAAAATGAGGTGTGTGGCTCCCCCAAATTCCTTTTCCCTTGTCTTCTGCATCTCTAATAGATAATCTCACCCTGTGGATATGGCTCCATACTGAACATGGAAGAAACCGCCATGGTATCCTAAATCTCAGGCCTCAGAAATTAGAATATTGCTCTCTTAAGGGAATGGAACTATCTATAAAATGCCCAACTCTTCCAAGAGCTAGATGAGAAATTAATGTTATTAATTTTAAAGAGTACCACAACACCCAGTACACACTAGGTACTCAGCCAAAGCTATGAATGAGTGAGCAAAAGGAATGAATGGGGGGAAAAGGGGGGGTACTTCCTGAGTTATCACTGGCAAATATCTTCTTCTCCCAGAGGGCTAGCCTCTACTGGGGTACCGCCCCCCCCAGGGCTTTGGAGCAAGTCCCTCTCTAGAATGTGAGACTATATTAGAAACCTTAGTTCTTTCCTGGGTGGGCATTTGTTCCTGTGCCTCACCCCTGACATGGTGGAGGCTGCTTTGCAGTAGCTCTTCATTAGCAAACTTTAGGCTGGGAATTTTTCAGGCCTGTAAGTAGAAACTTCCATCTGTCCGTGATGCTTACCCTTTTTACCTGAGCCTTTCATTCTACAGGTAGATACTTCTGAGACTCAATAAGTTTCTCTCTTCAAGTCAAATTATCTGCCCTTTGTGAGCGCAGGTTGTGTGTCTTTTAGCTCCTACCAATATGGAGATATTAAACACACCATTACTACCCTATGACTGCTTTAAACTTACTAAACTAGGTTATATTCCCAGCCTTTCACATTGCCCAGGGTAACCATAGGAGCATGCCTGCTCTGGCTCAGGGATGAAACTAAATGGGATTGTGTGTGATGAGGGCTAGAACTGATTGAATTGGGAACTCCCAGAGGGGACACTATAGGTGTTGGGGGAGGCTACTCATTCATTCCCGGCTGTCCAGTCCCAAAATAATCACTCAGAAATGATATTATTTACAACACTGTTTGGCCAATAACTCTAGAAAATTCCTAGCAAGCTCTTACATCTTAAATTAACCAATTTCTATCAATCTGTGTATTGCCACATGGCTGTGGCTTAGAAGCAAGGTCCCAATGCAACTGTTTTCAGCAGTAGGTATTTATTAACCAATAAAAGCAACACATATACAGAAGGACTTCCCACACCATATAGGACTTAGACTGTGCTCAAATACTGACTTCCAGGATCAACACTAAAGATTAAAACACACCAGGCAATGGTGGCACATGCCTTTAATCCCAGGACTCAGGAGGCAGAGGGCGGCTGTGAGTTCAAGGCCAGCCTGGTCTACAAGAGCTCGTCCTAGGACTGGTTCCAAAGCAACACAGAGAAACCCTGTCTCAAAAACAACCAAAAAAAATCAAAACAAGAATATTTAATTTTTCTTTAAAAAACTGATTTATTATTTTATTTTATGTGTACTTTGCCTGCATTTAGGCATATACACTGTGTATGTACCTAGTGCCTGTGGAGGTCAGAGGAGGGCATCAGTTTCCCTAGAACCGAGTTACGGATGTTTAAAAACCCCTATGGGAACCGAACACTAGTCCCCTGCGGAAGAAGCCAATGCTCTAAATGCTGAGCCATCTTTCTTAGCTCTGTAAAACTATTTCAAAGCCAAGGCTGATACTCACTGACTTAAAATCAGAGAGGCCAATTTCCAATATTTACCCTAAAACCACTGTAAATAAGTTCGGAATTGTCATCAAAGGCTGCTTCTTCCATATGCAGATGTGGTAGAAACACACATTTAGGTTACATGACTGTTGTGGTTATTGTTATACTCTGATTGAGACCAGGTACATGACCTGGCCTCTCCTTTTTACTGGCCCTGCATCAATCTCAAGTGTTTTCTGTTTTCTTTATAATATATGGTATTATTTACAATAGAAATGCAAATATCAAGTACCTTATAGAGAAAAATCTATGATGTCTTTGTGAGGACCATATATCTATTAAAATTCCACTAGCATTGGTAAAAATTTCTTTATTTGAAATTGTCTTTAGAGTTAATGAAATAGTCTATATTAAATTTCACTTAGAGCAGTCACCCTGGTTCATTTGGAGATGAGTTTTAATTTCAGAAGAACTAAATGTGGAGACCCTATTTCTTCTGAGTAATAACAGAAATCTTAAAATAATAAAAACCTGTTTGGTTTCCTGAACAATAGATATCTTAGAAGCAATGAGCCAAGGTGTAGCCATCCCTGCATCTGAACCCTAACTCTGACTCAACCATTTATGTAACTATAATCAGGTAACTTATGAACAAACTATTTATTTTCCTCCCATTCTAATGGCCTTGGTAAATATACCAGTATTACAGTGTCTTGAATACAGGTGAGACTTCTATCAGCACAAATCTAAGAACCACAGAATGCCTTGCAAGGCATTCCCTTCTCTCCCCTATTGCTGTGGGTTATGCTCATTGTTAATTAAAAACTTATTGGCCAATAGCAAGGCAAGAAGAGATTGGGTGAGACAGCCTGACACAGAGAGAATGATGGGAGGAGGAACGGCAGAGTCAAGAAAGTTGAGAGAGATGCCAGCCAGTCACCTAGAAAACAAGACATGCTAGATGACATGTAAACTCATGACACGTGCTAATTTAAATTTAAGAGTTAGCTAGTAAAAAGCCTGAGCTATCAATAGAACATCTGTAATTAATATGTTTCTTCGTGTTTATTTGGGAATGTGTGGGTGGAAGAGAAGCATCCGAATGTGGGGCAGGAATTTCCACGTAAGACCTAAAAAAGGCTTTAAAAAGGATTCTAAACACAAAAACAAAGTCAAACATAGCTTTTTGGTGACCTTCTTTTCTCTAGTAAGCTCTGTTTGCATGTTTGCAAGGGGGGGGGCAAGCAGAGGCATGGCTCCTTTAAGAGAAGGCTTATAGCACTCAGGAGGCAGAGGCAGGTGGATTTCTGTGAGTTTGAGGTCAGCCTGGTCTATAGAGCTAGTTTCAGGACAGGACAGCCAGGGATGTTACACAGAGAAACCCTGTCTTGGGGTGGGGGAAAAAAGGGGAAAAAAAGAGCTGGCTTCCTGGCTTGGTACTAGCACCAAAAAGTGGGGCAGGCTCTTTTAAGAGCTTCTGCTACCAAACACTTAAATCATGTTTATGAGCAGAGGGCGACACACTACTAGGTGGTAACATGGACACAGAAACTTCCTAGAATTGGGACAGTAAGCATGGCTCTCAGAGCCGGCTGTAATGTACCATTATTTACATTACACAGCAATTTTTGTTGTTTTGTTTTTGTTGTTTTGTTTTTGTTTTTATTTGTTTGACCACAGAGACAGAAAAGGTTATACATATACAATAAAGACAGATTCAGAAAGAAAAAAATCTTTAAACAGGTTACAGTATATGTAAAAGTATATACAGGCTTGGAAGAAAGAAGAGGGAGAGTATATACAGTCTGAAATTAAAAATATAGTATTAAAATAAGAAAATAAAATCCTAAAGAAGAGTAAAGTAATACAAAGGGAAAATGTCACATAAAGATGTAGAATACACAGAGTCTGGATTGTGCATATTATTATGCTGTCTTTAAAATTTTGAGCTGTTGAGAGACCTTGGATTATGGAAATTGCTAGATTAAACCAGCCTATATATTTCAAAATTATCTTGATTTCAAAATTTAAGTCAAAAGATGTGTCACTTTGGGAGAGAGATTATGCTTGTTTTTCCACAGGAAATGAGAGGATGTGGATTCATTTCGGGTTAAAGAAAATCAGGGTCGACTGAGGAAGACATCCTAAAAATCCTGACTACAAACACAAAAAAATAAATCTAAAAGAACTACAAGACACGCAATGTATATTTTACCTGCTCAAATATGTAACAAAAAAATCATATTTAACTGATTTATGTACAACACACAATCTATACTTGTGTGTGTGTGTGTGTGTGTGTGTGTGTATATATATATATATATATATATATATATATATATGTTACCTTTAAAAGTTTATATATTTTCAGAGCAAGGGGACTAGACACCATTGAAAACAATGTCCCAGGTGATCCAGCATCCAGATCAGCTTCCAGGCTACTGATTAAGATGATACAGCCTCACAGAATACTACAGCCTACAGCCAAGACTTAACAATTATCCCAATGTCCTCAAGGTTACCTCAAAGATTATCAGTGCCCATAAATAAATAGGAAGTAGTCTAAAAAATTAGGACCAAAGCCCCCCCCCAAAATGGTTATGGATATTTATTATCATTTGAGGGGGGTGGTTACAAGTTGTTATTGATAATGGTCATAAAAAAAGCTAAACAAAGGAGATTAGATTAAGGGATCCCATTCCGAAAAGAAAAGGGGAGTTATAAAAATGGTAGGGTAAAAAGATTATTAAATCTACTTTAAACCAAAAAATACCTCTATTAATCTTAAATATTTTACAATAGTATGGATTTTGGTTTATTGTTACAAATTTAAAATTAATTTTGTTATTCTCTATGTATGTTTCTACTCTTGTTTAAGGTATTGTGTTTATTTATTTAAAAATGTAATATATAATTTAGAAATATGGATTAATAGTCATCTATAATAGTAAAACTTACAGTCATGTTAAGTATTTTTTTAAGCTCATACACATATTTAGATAGTTGGTCTTCAAATGCTTCAAAGACCTACAGAACATGGCATTTAATATGTTTAATAACTTGAGGCTTTGATGACTGTGAGACATTTCTGCTCCTGGCAGTGCCAACTGCTTCAGAAGATGATGGGTATCAAAGAAGCTCCATATGGAGTTTATTTTCTTTATAGAAAAAGCTAACCATGTGGGCAAAGAAACTGCCCTTGCCTCAATTGCTGACAATATCCTATCCAAATTGGACCAGCAGGATGCAATAAAGGTGACTGTCAAACTCTCCAAAGACAAAGCAGTATAATCTTTCAGAATATCTTACTTCACAGGAAAGTCTGTCAGATATGATAGACCTTTAGGCCAGAATTGGATGCTCCAACATAGGTGAGTGTCCAAGATGCAAGATGTCCCTATCATTAGAAAACATCTCACCCTTCTGGGGTCTTTAGTGGAGCTGAAGACTAGATAGTTATAGTTACAGTTTTCCTTAGTTATGATAAAAGGTAAATTATATGCAAAACTTTGAAATTTTCTTTAATTTTGCTAAATGCAAATGGATTGAATATTTTTGCTTTAATTCTTACTTAATAACTTTTTGTTGTGTATAATTTCACCCTGTTAAGGTTAAAAACCTTCTTTTTTAATTAGACAAAAGGGGGAAATCCTGTGGATTATGCTCATTGTTAATAAGAAACTGATTGGCCGATAACACGGCAAGAAGAGATTGGGCAAGACAGCTTGGCACAGACAGAATGATGGCAGGAGGAAGGACAGAGTCAAGAAGGTTGAGAGAGATGCCAGCCAGCTGCCCATGTAGCAATACATAGATGAATGAAATGGATTCAATGAGATGTAAGATTTAGCTAGTAACAAGCCTGAGTTATTGGCTGAGCATTTATAGTAATATTAGCCTCAATGTGGCAATTTGGAAGCACTCACTGTGACAGGGAGTGGACAGTCAGGACAGAAAAGTTTCTGACTATACCCCCATAGCCTGCTTTACTTAGATTCTGACAGTACTCCCCAATGAAGGCCTCCAAACCACCTTTAGTACCATCACTAGCACTAAAATAATCGCGTAAGATCCAAAAGTACAACTTTGAAAACAGGGCTTCCTTAGCAGTGTTGAAGCTCTGACTTCTCTGGTGTGACTCCTATGGGTATCATTTACTCTGAGGTAGAACTCCAGCAGCAGCAGCTACCGTATGTTGTAGGCTTATGTGGTACACAGCTCAGGTAGGCGTCTTATCTATATTAATGATCTACCCTCATTCACTTACTAATTCATTTATTTATCCCTAGGACCTGGTGAGAAATGTGTTTCATATTTTATTTTGCAGTCAAGGAGATAAGGACACAGAAATTAAGGAAATTTCCCAGAAGAAAAATCTGTGAATGTAAGAGTTAAGATTTTTATACAGACCAGAAATGTTGATAGATAGGTTAAGGAAAGAAATATTACTTAGTTTTTTTTTTCCTTCTTACTTGTGAATTCTCCTAGCAATGGGTGGGAGTCAGCTTTGGACCAAAGAGACATAGAAGAATCTGTATTGTGGCATAAGCAAAGGCAGTGGACCTCGATGGAGTCAGTCTGCAGAGGGACACAGGTACTCTGGTTCAAGTGTGAAATGTTCTCCTAGCCTCATGGGTTTGAGCATCTGATTCCAAGCTGGTAGGGGTTTTTTGGTAGACAATGGAAACTTTAGGAAGCATATCTTTTATGGAAGAGGTGAGTCACAAAGGCTAGGGTTTAAGAATTTTATAACCTGGCTTGACTTACTGTTTGCTTTCTGCTTCCTGCCCTCCTCATTACAGAGTTCCAGTGCATATCCCTGTTTCCATGATGGACTGGAGCCCCTTAACCCATGAGCCCTAGAAACTGCTTCTTACTTTAAGCTGCTTTTTTCAGGTACTTTGTCACATCAGTGAAAAAATGTCCTATATATATATATATATATATATATATATATATATATTGGTTTTTCGAGACAAGGTTTCTCTGTAGCTTTTGGTGCCTATCCCGGAACTAGCTCTTGTAGACCAGGCTGGTCTCGAACTCACAGAGATCCGCCTGCCTCTGCCTCCCGAGTGCTGGGATTAAAGGCGTGCGCCACCACCGCCCGGCTCCATGTTATATTTTTAAGGTGACTACTATGTCTACTTAGTATGATTACACACTAAGATATTGTTCATAACTAAAAATAGTCTTCCCAGATAGGAAAATATTCTTGTTTTCAAAGGATCTTCTAACACAGAAAGGACCCTGCCACTGCAATTTAAATTTATACATCTTACTTTAATAAATCTCCCTGAAGTCAAGTTATCTAAGAGTGAAGAACAGATTGGGAGCAGGCAAGGTCATTCTACATAAGTGACTTTCAGTTACCTGTTAAAGTTCTAGTAAATTCAGGAAATAAAAACATGACTTCTAGACAATAGCTGTATGACATGGAGATGAGAGAAGCGAAGCCACTGTGTAAAGATAAATGCTCTTTGCACTGCAGTATACATTGATATTCTGCAGCAGAGAAACCCAAACAACTCTGCCGTTGCCCCATCCCCTTCCTTGACTATAGGCTGATACTGGAGCCATAAGCTATTTCATCTAACCTATGATGATCACTATCAAGTATCAAATGGAACTTCAGCTTCTGTCTGAATACACAGGAAGCATACAGCTAGCTGAGAGCAGAGGGATATCCACATAATCTCAGAAGTGGGAAGGTTTTTGTCTCTCCTAAGAACAGCATTCAAAAACATGTTGTAACTCTTTATTGAATGCTTATTGTAAAGTTGGCGCTTGGATTTTTAACATAGGGAAGTTTAAAGCTACATTCGCAGCTCTTACATTCTACTGGGGAAATAAAGGTGATAACAAAACATTCAAAAGCATAATCACTGCATACGGTGAATACTAACGAGACAAAAGCATGACGGTGAGCTAGAGAGTACCAAGGTATACAGATGAGACAGATGACTTCAGCATTTCTAAGAAGCTAATAATTTTGAAGAAACGTGAAAGATTAAAAGGTGTCAGCTGTAATGAACCGTGGGGGAAGCTGTTGTATTCTCCAGTCCTCTTCTTAGGAATGAGCCTGAATTGATCCCTGGAGTGGGGAGTGTGGCCGTAATACAACTAATGAGAGAAGAACAATTTAAAAAATATAGAGAAAAGGATGTCACCACAGAAACAGTCGCCAGGGAACCAGCAGTGAAACACTCTTAAATATGTTAGTTTCTTTGTGAACATTGTTCTTCATAGCTAGGCAAGTATGTGTTTGTGTGGCATCTCCGTGACTGATATATTTCAAAATAAAAGGCTTCAAGTACAAAAAAAAAAAAAAAAAAGTGTCAAGCCAATGGGCCTTCAACAAGTCAATACCGTAAAGGAGAGAGAATCCATTAAAGTATCTTCAAGTACAAGAGTAATATGATCTGATTTGGAATTTTAAAAAATGTACCTGGTCCAATAATTAGGACTGCAGACACACATACAGCACCTTAGGATGACAGCAGAGGGAGTGTAGATGGGTTAGTAGATTTTTGGCATGATAATTACAGCTATAAGGATAGCCACAAGTGCTTTCAGGGACTGTGTTTGGAGGGAGAACCAAAAAGGGATTGTTGATTGTCTGGATCTGAGGGGCTTGCATTTCAGTGATGGTATGGATGGATCTGTGATTGCTTCAATAGAGAAACTGAAGCAGGAATATCTTCTCACACAGTAAAAATGATTCTTCAGCCACACTAACTATGCAGCCTCTCTTAGAAAACCAAATGTATGTCTTGTATGTTAGGAAGACTTATCTCTCAGAGGAGAAGAAAGCTGGGACTGGAGGCTAGAAAACTTCATATTTGGGAGTCATCAGTTGTAGGGAGATTAGATATCAGAATTATAGATATAAGTTTCACTTTTTCATTGTCATAAAAAGCAGAATTGTAGTCTAAAGGTTTCCAACACAAAGAATTGATTAACCTTTGGGCACATGGAAATATTAATCACCTAGATTTGATCATTTCACAGGGTTATGTGAACACAAATTATTATGCTTTATAAATATATGTAAATAATTAGGTAATAATTAGGTAAATAATTTAGGTAAAATAAAAATAAGAGGAAATAATGGCAGAGTACCCATGAATAGGAGTACCCATGAATAGGATATACCTTGAGATAAATATATATGAAGGTAACTGCATAGGCCAGTAGCTCTTTAAGCCTGGTCAGTGTTTATCCCCACTCCTACAGGACCATCAAATATAGCTACTCAGTCGCTGGAGATGAGAAGATAAGGGAAAAGCTCATAGGAAATTTTGGTAACACCGCATTGGTGTTCCCCATCGTTGTTCCTCATCCTCACTTTTGAGTGATGCAGAATTCCTGTCTGGTCCAACATCTAAGACAAGAGATATCTAAGACCTCCTGCATCTGGGTCAAACTAATTCCATCTTTATCTGGTCAGAACTGAAGATGAAACTTCAAAGGACTCACCATTCGAAGTCCCAGTCCGCACAGACACAGGGTTCTGATACCACTGACCCAGAGTAGTCTCTGCCAAGGGCACATTGAGCACCTGATTTGCGTTTCTTGAATATTTTCCGTTCCCCCATGACACAAGGCTCTCCCTTAAATGAAAGGCCATAGTAAGATAGGCAATAAAGCACAAAGGAAATGAAATAAGCCAGTTGGTCAACACAAGCACTGGCTTTCAGTATTCAGCACAGCAATCCCATTTCTCAGCAACCACACAGGAGTTTCAAGAACAAACATGCTAATCCTTTATCCCTGCATGAAAGGACTACAATGCATGGCTGGCCCAGGTCTGCCCCTCTACCCATACTATCCAAAATGTCTATATAACATTGTTCCTTCTCCATCTCTGTGGAGAACACAATGACTTCCAGTCTCTAAAGCATGTCATTATTCAAGTGTCTTTAGCAGCTAGAGTAATGAGAAGTCGACTTCTGGTATATTGTTTTTATTGTTTATATTATTTTCACGATAAAATTGAGGTTGGCCACACAAGGGCAATCTCCCCCTGTTCTCCCTCCTCCTTTCTCTCTCCTTTCTTTCTCTTCCTCTCTTCTCATTTGCTCTCATAAATAATTACCCTAAAGTCCTAAATAATCTTAGACAAGGTAAAAAAAAGAGTAAAAGTTTGTACAAAATCCAAGGACCCAAGAGTTGGGAGGAATGCAGAAGTCCTTCTATATTACATGGCAACAAATACTTACCATCACTAGACCCATCCACATTGCATCCGTTTTCCCTTTTCCTAGTGCTTTAGGGCCCTTCCTCTAAACTGTCCTGAGATATGTTCTCACCTTCCACATGGCATGGCAGATGAGCATATCCTAGGAAGCTTCCCAACTACCTGGTGCTCAGTTCTTTGCCAGTTGAACTGATATCCAACGTTATTATTGTAGCTTCTCCTTCAGGAAGTTTGGTGATATAATGAGTACAAAGAATTCTAGGATGCATTTCATTTACCCTTGTTGATTCTGTATATATACAAATTTTCCCCATACACACATGCCCAAATGATGTACTGCCTTCCTTCCCCCAAAAATATAAGATTAGAGACCAAACCATTTCTAGAGGCCAGCACATCCCAATGTAGTGGTACCTGATTGAGCAGGTGCCAAGTCTCAAAGTCCTCCTTGGTGCAGCGCCGGCTGAAGATAGACTTGTAGTCCACTTTCACCAACTGCCATTCGGAGCGCAGGCTGAAGTGGCCAAAAACTCTAAGTGTAAAACACAAGAAGCCCAGCATCAGTAATGTACCATACTGGAGAGGAGAGATGAGAGCAGCCTGGACTTGTTTGATTCCTCCAAGGCGAGCTCCTTAAAAGAGTGGTCTCCTTCTTCAGTGGCCAGGGTCTTAATATCTTCAGCCAACTCATTGTCATTCACAGTATGTTTAATATCACTTATTTTTATTGCAAAATTACTATATGAGCTTTACAGATTTATGCAAAAGAAACCATTCCTTGCATTTGACACATAGCTTTTACATTTCTTCTAAAGGTCAGGACCAGTAGGCTGTCTACCTACTTCCAGCACTAGGAATAGTTTCCTCACCTATAAAACAAATTGCATAAGCGTGTGTGTGTGTTTATGTGTGTGTGCACGTGTGTATGCACATTTATACAAATTGGGAGTAGTGAAATACATTACCTAAAGTATGACTCTACTGATGCCCAAATCCTGTGACCGTCTCCATGTCTTCTCATTCAAATTCCCACTGCATGACTCATATTAATGCTTATGCTCTTTCTGCCTTCCTTGAAAAATTATAGAATTCCAATAAAAGAAAGTCATATTTATGTACAGTAATGAAGAATGCCATCTGTGTGGTCCAGATAATCAATACTGACCTTTGTAAAGCCCAGTTGTTGATAGGCCTATAAATATGAATGATCAATCATTCTAGAAATAATGAAGAAACAAAAAAGACTGACCATCAATTCTTCACTGGGGTGGTATGTCATGCGATTACAGCGCAGGACATCTATCACTGTGATGGACTGAGAGGTGAGACCAACCATTCTGGGAGCTCTCGAAGAATGAGAGGTTGTCCATTTCAGCAAGCCTCAATCATGCTACCAGTCTAGCCATCTCTGTTGCCCTGGTTTAGACATTCTTACGCTGATAGACAAAGGAGTTTTCAATGAGATCTTTCCTTCAACTCTCTGGAAGATGACGATGTGAAGAGAGGTGAGGACTAAAATAAATTGTAAAGTGTAGAAAAAATAAGATGGGTTTTGTAGATCATCTAGCTTAAAATAAATCTTGGGAAATAGCTTTGAATGTATTATCAGAAAAAATTAAAGAAAAGATTTACAGCCTTATCTAAAAGATTTAAACAGACCTCAAGGGAGAAACTGAGGGCTAGACTTTATTGAGACAGCATGATCTTTTTAAAACCTCACCATAGACTGGAAATTTTGAGTCTAGAATAGTCCATGTACGCAACTGATACTGTTTTTCTTCTGAATTTTCAATGTCTTTTATTTTTTTATTCATACTACACACATTTATTTCTAAACCCAATTCATCCATCATGTTCCTTCCAATATTTAGTTTTAAATTTATTCAGAAGGTCAAGGAGGCCCACCTATGTTTTTGTTTGTTTATAATGTGTGTTTGTTTGTTTCTTAGGCAGAGTCTCATGTACCCTAGCTTGACCTCAGTCTATGTAGCCAGGTTTATCTTGAACTCAGATCTCCTTGGGATTACAGGAATGTGCTACCATGCCAGCTCCCTTAAAATTTTAACAAAACAGCTAGCTCTTATGGTAGGTTCTACTTGCTGGGCTATAAGAGAGTTAAATTAATAACTGGATTTGTCAAGGTGACCTTGACAAATATCTGTTTTCTTCTCTACTCAGACATCAAAATCTTCCCACATTCAAACATTGTTTCTTGTATTATGTCTTCCTAGTTTGTAGCAATCTAAGTATCATGATGTTAGTGATATTAAGTCAAAGATTTCTCCCTACTCTAAATAGTTATTTCATGGCTCACAACATACATCATGTCAGATTAATCCTACTCATTTCTATAAGAAGATTACTAGGTAGAAAGAAGAAAATACAAGGTACATGATTTACCTGGATGTCAACAAGGCAGGTGACAGAGTCTGCACAGCAGTTTCGAAGAAAAAAATTAAAATGTGAGCCAGCTGCTAGTAAAATGACGTGTTTGAACATCACCTAATTAAAGTATTGAAATCAACCAGAAGGGAGGTTAGGGTAGTCAGTGTGCAGGGATCTGTTATCTGCTTTTCCTTGTTTACCATTCTTATTAAATGGCTTACAGACATGAAAATCATGTTTATCAACCGAAATCTAACTTTTCATTGTCACACAGTTAGAAATAATAGTCAATATGCTTTGTGGTAGAATCAGGACTCAGCAGGTTCTGATAGTCTACAGACAGGTAGAGTTTAATAAGCTATGGTGTAACAGGGAAAAGCATCAACTTCTTTTTCTTTTACTGGCATAAGGATTGGATAACAGAAATGAGCTTCCACAGCACTGAAGTGTTTCTATATGTAATCTGTCCGATGTAAGTAAATAGTTCAACATTGGTACTCTAAATAATATTGGTACTCTAAATAATATTGAAATAAATTAACAAGATTGTACATATCACCTAGAATAAAAGAGGCAATATTCTAGGTTAGTTTACATTAGCCAGATCACAAAGAAAAATCATGGTCACTGTTAGTTGTTGCCATTTGAAAAGGACCTAGATTATGTAGTGTGAATCATCTTCAGCTCATATATAGACTGCTGTACTGGCAGATGTTAAATAATCTAAATTTTAAGCAAAATTGTGTACTTAATATATATTTATATAATGTATAAATGATATATTTTATCAGAAGATACAAAGATGTATATAGTTGCCAAGTTTAAGGACTACTGAAAACTAGTGAGAAAGACTGTAGACTGAGTCGTGTGGTGATCTTCAATAAGATAGGAATATATCCTCATCCTTGAAGCTATGATGTAACCTCATTTGGGATTTAAGTAAAAGATAATCAAATTAGAGCATCTTGGTTTACTGAGAGGTCCCTAAGAGTGGTAAGAAGTGTTCTGTGACAGATAATGGAGATGGACAGGTAGTGAAAAGGCCATATGAAGACAGAAGTATAAATTGGAGATATTCAACCTAAGCTAAGAGATAACTAGAGCCATCATACAGGGAAGTTGGGATAAATACTGTCAAAAAACATGATATATTGTATGAAAATGCATTTAAGAATCCTACACTATTCATAAGCACACACCAGTAGATCTTGCACTTTTCAAAAATGAAGAAGACATAAAGAGCAAGGTCTGATAATTCTTTGATTTTGGAAATTGGCTTCCAGAATTTTAAGATAATAAATGCCATTTTTAATCCATCTAATTTATGGTTTTGTTATAGCAGCCATAGGACACTAATGCTGACGACAGCAGGATTCATTTCACCTTTGTACTGAAAATGGTGCAGACCCAGATACATCTTGGGAAAAGGAATAGCTATGTAGCTCACAGGTAGGAAAGCTTGTAAAGGGTAAGATAACTTTCTAACAAATAGTGAAGATGGAGGGGCAACAGGTGCAGTGATTAGCGAGCAGACAGCTGCAAACTTAGGCTTTGTCATTTACCAGGGCTGATCCTGAACAGGTTGTGATATTGATCCATATGTAAAACCTAGGTGAAGCTGAGGCTGGAATCAAATCAGTTAAATCTTGTAGACTGGTTCAGACAGTTCTCTCGAAATCTCAACAGGTATATTCCAATTATCTACATTAATTTAACTTACTGCTTTATGTTGTGTTTTCCAGGTCTTTTTCCAAACTGTAAATTGATCAACTCATATTCTTGGATGCATGCTAGTCTCCTTTCCCATAAGGAAAGCAAAATCATAATCATTTTATACTGTTAGGATAATGAGTTTTGCTCATCTTCTTGATGAGTCTCAGTTAAGACCAGTAAAGTGAGTTTCTTAGTAATATTTGTATATTAACATATTCCTTATCCATCAGTCTGTCCTAGCAGACAAGTGTTCATTGTCTCCCCCCATCTCTACATCAGTAAGGCATGACTGTTTTGGTTACCTTTATGTTGCTGTGATACAACAACCTGACCAACAATAATTTAGGGTGGAATGGTACATTGACTTACAAATCCAGGTTGCAATGCATCAATAGAGGAAGTCAGGGAAGGAACTCAAGGAAGGAACCTGAAGCAGAAATCATGGAGAACCACTGCCTGTTGGTTCTCGCTGGTTAGCTTGCTGGATCACTCACAGGCTCATGCTTAGGTAGCTTTCTTGCACATCTCTGGACTGCCTCTCTAAGATGGTACCACCCACGTGGGATGGGCCCAAAGCCTAACTTGATATAAACACTTCATTGATTAAAACTAATTTTCTGTGTGATTCTAGGCAGTACCACTTTAAGAGTTATGGCAGTCAGTGACCCAGATACATAGCCTTTCTTCTGCATGGACCTTGATTCTCTGGTTCTGTTCAATATCATGTTAATTATCTGATGATTTGATAACTGCTAAGAAAGTTGAAGCAATGACAGGTAGTATACATAGAAAAATAATCAGGATATAAAATATAGATTAATTAATATCCATGAGTTTAATAATCTTTTTCCTTAAACATTAGTGAAACAGGTGTCATAACAACATCAGTGGAAGTGTGAACATAACAAAGAGAACAGCAAGACTATCGAAAGAAATCACACTCAGAATTTTTATAATATCGCTGAAATGAAAAAATATTTAAAAGCATTCCAAGATTCCTTCTAAAGAATAACAACAAACATCAAGTTCCCGATAAGAATTCTTCATCAGCTAGAAGTATTCCCCTAATGCTAAGGAGTCTTTGTCAGCATAATAGGGGAAGCTCCTTCCTCATCATTATTTGGGGAGAACAAAGTGGTTCATGTATCAACCCAAGTGCATGGTTATAGCAGAGAAAGCAGAGCCCGGAGAATCTAACAGAGAATGACATGGTTTCCACGCCAGGTGGCAGGGTTGTCAGGAGATCTGAAAATACCTGGCAAAAATGACTCTTTTCCTTTAGGTTTTTTTTTTATTTTTTTTTTATTATTTATTTATTTATTTTTTTTTTGCTACCAAGAAGCCCTTCCAGAAGGCCTTTGATTCATGCGTTTCCTCACCTAGAGAGCGTCTCATTAATACATTCTGGGTGCCCAATTTCCCTTAAGTTCCTGATGATGGTGATGCTGTGCTCAAATCACCCTTTGAAGAATAAAAGTGATAGCTTCTCAAGAATTGGAACAAGAAGAAGAGCATGAATGGGAGGAGAAGGGGGGAAGTAGGGATAGTAGGGGGAAATTATGTGATTGTATTATAGTTTTAAAAACAGTAATTTATTAAAAATAAAACTGGGTTACAACTCTACATGGGGTCACACCCTGAAGACGGACTCATGAAAGATTTGCCAACAGTAGAATACTTCTGAACCTATTATAAACCAAAAGTCAATCTAGAATCAAATGTTTAGTGAGGCATTTCCCATTTAGTCTTGGTTTTGAACTCAGAACATGCACTTTTTGCATGAACATGTCTTCACACCGTGTAGCAGAATCCTAGACCAAGGCTGCCCTGCATACCTCAGTTAAGATTTGAGACTGTTATCTGCAGAATGAGTTACTTACAAAAGCAAAGACTTTCAATATTTTTCCTATAATCAATTCTCAGCATGTAAGTATCAAGTTTCTTTATCTTTGGATTATACTTTGGTAGAATATTTGATTTTAGCTATTACCATTTGGTTTGAGTTGCTAAAGAGTTTCATAACATAAAATTTTAAGTGAATTTTGGCTTGGGTTTATAACAAAATTTTTAACAATTTCAGAAACAGACTTAAATGTACTTCTGACATTTTGTGCTATGTATTTATGTGAAATAACCTTCTCAGCCATGAGGATTATAAAACCAGAATACCAAACAACACTGGAAAATGCTGAAGATGCTGTCTACATCCTGCAGTACCAAATTCTCAGTTAAGATTTAATTCTTCTTGTAAAATAAACAGCATATCCATCTTATTAGTATGCAAATTTGTTTTCATCCTTATAAGTGGCAAAATTATATGTATATCAAAGAATTGTATTAAAATAAATTTCTTCTTGATTTATTATCAGTAAATGCCTAATTTGTATTCCTATTTTATATGCCTATAAACCAGGGTTGCATGAAAATTTCTCTGGTGAAAAAGGGTCAGCCAGGGTTTCTTAATTTTCTAGCATCTTCACTCAAGTTTTTTTTTTTTAACTAAATAGAAACTTCTTAAGGTTACAGATGTCTTCTGGATATATTTGTATTCTATAGAAAAGAGCAGTTTCTAGCAACAGTCATTGTGGGATAAAGAATGGAAAATGATTGTGGAGGGTTATTGAAGAAACATGAGGAACTTGCAAAGTGAATTTAATACTCAAGACTTTTGCAAAAAAAAAAGCCAGCTCCTGTCATTTTATAAGTCTCCTCCATTTTGACTGAATTGTGATAATTCCCAAAACTCGATTATTGTGGTTTACCAAACTAAAGTAATTATTTATTTAGATCCCTGTACTTTCTGTCCTTACAGCTACTTCAAAGACAGCCTGACACCATATGCTGTGATCTACACAGCAGCCACATATCATGTGAACTCCCACTCCTCTGAAACATGGAAGAAGGGACTTACACCCTGACACACATACTATTTTGGGAGCCCTTCTTCAGAATTGTATTCTCTGTCTCTTTTTAAAAGTTACCTGTTAAATTATTATTATTACTATTACTATTATTACTGATGTTGTTATTGTGTGTGTGTGCTTGTGTGTGAAAGCAGCTTGCAAGAGCTGGTTCTCCCCTTCTACCATTAGGTTCCCAGGAATCAACCTCAGGTTGCCACACTTGGTGGGCAGAGCTCTTGCCTGCAGAGTCATCTCACCAGCTCCTTGTTGTCATGTTCCGTTTTCTAATTCAAAGAAACATAATAGCCAATGTAATCCTGACTCTCATTAGGTTAAATAATGCATATGAAACCTTTAAAAGCCCATACACAACAACGGTTCATTACCATCACCATCCTTCTCATTGATAGAGTTTCTACAGATTCACCCAATAATTTAGATCAAGTTCTTTCAATGGCCTTGACTTAGAATCTTTTTTTCAAGGCACACAACACACACTTACCCCAAATGTGGTAATCTTTTTATTCATACTGAGCCTTAAAAAAAGTAGACACCTCATACATAAATATAGATGAATGCCTGGAAAGAGGTACCCTGCCCTTTGTTTCCCTGAGGAAATTCTAACCACAGGAACAAAACAAATGGATTCTCTGAGCCATTTCTCATTATATGGATTTTCATGGGAAGAAATCAATTAAAAATTATTACTTCTGTTTTTCTTTTTACCTTGCACATGCATTTTTTCATGTGTTTGTCTCTCTACTTCAAATTTATTTTGGGCTCTCTGAACCAAAGAAATCATCTCAGTCTTTGTTAAAAATTTCCTTGCCTGGTGGCTATACTGCTAACAAGATACTGGTCACAGACAGCATGGTGCTCTTGCTTTATTGTTGGACTGGAAACCATAGCAAGATGAGAAAGCAGAGAAATTAGAAGACCTGTTTTTTCCTAGCCCTCCTTCACCTTGAAATTAACTAGGTAAACTTGAACCTTCCTGAAGTCTTCAACTTTCTTTTCAAAGATGAGTCTTTTTCAGTAGAATGAACATAAAAGGATTCAGAATGTAGTCCTTTCTAGATAACTTTGAAGAATGTATTTTCTTCCAGTCCTCGTGTCTACCTCTAGATATACAAGTTGCCCATCTCCTGGTAACCTTCCAATCAGTGGTTTTATCTAGCTACTACAGTCATCTTTCTTTGCATCCAAAGGTACTTCTTTCATATAAGGTAATAAATTAATACAGTTCTTGGTTGATTAATGAATAGAATTAATCAAACAAAATCAATCATAGTTTCAATACTGTTATCATAGCTTTAGCAGCTTTCATTTCTTGGTCAAAGACTGTGATTTAGACAGATGTCCCTTGGTGTTTATATGAATTAAAGCAATCTTTGGAGAAGGGCTAGAAGCTACTCTATCTATGGTCATTCTACACTATGCTAGGGTTTCTATAATAAATGTAGTTTCCTGGGACATTAAATAATATATCTTCTTCAATATACCATCCAGACTGAATAAGCCTTTCTGAAAGGAAAAGGGTGATTAATTTGAGGAAGGAGGTGACTCACAAAAAGAAAAGACTTCATTAGAATTCCAAACACACAGAGAGGTAGCTACTCATTAATTAAATGATTTCAAATGGGATCAGGGTATATAATTGCTATAATTTGGATGGAAACAATGCCACAGTAAATGTAATTAGGGAAACAGGTTCTATAAAGATGTTTTCCTCTTTCCAGGAGAAAAGTTCTTGGTCACCTGACTCTCCCCTGCATAGTTATTTGATTCATTTGGACCTCTGGTTGCAAGGGCTTTTATACATAGTTATAAAACCTAGAGAAGTTTTAAGATAGTGGTTGGCCACCAACTTTCATGAAGAGAACAAGGAGTTATTACCACTAATGCACTAGGAATTTTCCAAGAAAAGAATTCCTTTGATGAATATATTTGTGACCTTGGCTGAAGAGCTCAAGGGAACTCTGAATTAAACTTACAATCGAAATATCTCTCTTCCCTTCTTCAGAAACTTCATCATCATTAGAAATTCTTCTACCCACTAAGTCCTAGTTTTCTTTGCCTGAATAGCATCTTCCGCAAAAGATCAAAGACAATTCACACTCTGGAATTGCTTTCTGCACTTTCTCTGTTACTTCCCCAGTTGAGTTTTTGATTAGACTAGAAGCATCTATGCTGTGGGACAATGCTCTTGTACACTGTAAAGATTTGTCAGTGGTATTGGTGTGATAAAACACTGAATGGCCCGTATCCAGGAAGGAAGTATAAGTGGGGCGACCAGACTAAGAGATTTCTGGGAAGTGGAAAGGCAAAGTCAGTCAACAGGCAGAAGCAGAGGAAACAAGATGAGAATGCTTTACTGAAAAATGGTACCAAGCCACATGGCTAAATACTGACAAGAATTATGGGTTAATTTAAGTTTTGAGAGCTAGTTAATAATAAACCTTAGCTGATAGGCCAAACAGTTTATAATTAATTTAAGCTTCTGTGTGTTTCTTTGGGACTGAATCACTGAGGGACTGGGTGGGAAAGAATCTTCTGTCTACCAATCTACATTAGAAAATACCCAGTCCTTAAGTCACTTCTCTCTGTTATCACCAGATAGACTCCCAATATTTTGATGGAACGTCTACAAATCTTTCATATTCACCAGCTACATGTATGGTCCCTTTGATTTCTTGATCATAACAATGGTCGTCACTCCACTTCTGTCTGCAAATTTAATCTCTGTGTAGCCAACTCCTAAGGCACTGCCACATTATTGAGCAGCAAACCTCATGCAAAGAATTGTTCCTTAGAGCTTCTGAACATTAGCCTCCTTCTGCCTTTGTGTGTTGTGGTACCTTTCAGTGTCCTTGTTCACAACTAAATTTCTATTTTCTTCTACGAAGGGGAGGATGATTTTTTTTTCAACTTGCTTTTCCTCTATCCAGGATGGCTTATCTAACTTCTATAGGGATTCATCAAAGTCTCCATGGAGGTGAAAGAACTAGTATCATTGGGAAAGTACTTGCCATGCGACTATGAAGACCTCATTTAGATCCCTAGAATTCACATAGAAACATCTGGGTATGGTAGAGTGTTTGTAGGAGGCCGCTTGTTTGTTCCCAGCTGCTCAACCCCAAAATAACCACACAAAAACTGTATTAATTAAAACACTGCTTGGCCTATTAGTTTTACCTTTTTATTGGCTAGTTCTTACATCTTAATTTAACCCATTGATATTAATCTGTGTATCGTCATGTGATTGTGGCTTACTGGTAAGGTTCTGTTAGGCGTCTATCTCTGATGGAGCTACATGGCTTCTCGTGACTCCACTTCTTTCTCCCAGCATTCAGGTTAGTTTTCCCTACCTAACTTTATTCTGCTAAGCCACTGGCCAAAACATCTTCTTTATTCATTAACCAATAAATGGAATGCACATACAGAAGGCCTTTTTACATCAGTAGGGTAGGGTTTATAATCCCAGATTTAGGGAGGCAGAATGATCCCCAGACTTGCTGATATACTAGTATAGCCTACTTGTCATATTTTTGGCCAAAGACCTGGTCTCAAAATGATATGTGGATAGTACCTGAGGAAGTGACACCTAGGGTTGTCTTCTGGCCTCCACATATATTTGTATACTTATGAACCTCCACACACATGCACACATAGACATATATAAATACACAGCAATTATAGTATGGTGATTGGGATTACTTATATTATCCATTTGGTTGGATGTCTAAGAATTTAGGGGGCAGATAGTATACCCATAGGTGCATAATTTCTAATGTGAGAGTTTGCAAACAGTGAATAATCAGCAAAAATTAGTCAAATATTAACAATTTTGTCAGCAAGAAGGAACATTTACCCAACTTTTTCGAGTTTGCTAGCCACTTTGTGTGGATTATCTCATGTATTCCAATTTAATAGATGAGGAAACTGAGATTCAAAAAAATTAAAGGCATCCATCATCCAACAATGCACCACAGCAAGCAGAGGAGAGTCAGCAACGAAGTGCATACACCAGTGGCCGTTGTTCACACATGGTCCCCAGCTCTGGGTTGTGATGGACTTTCTGACTCATTAGCAGCCACTCATTCAACTACATGGTTTGGCAGTGAGGCTTGAGGATAGGTGGGGGAGTTTTCCCCTCTAGCTCTAAATAGCCTGTCTGCACAAAAGGCAGGAACACCATGAAATTTATAATCCCGAAAGCACAGTTGGAGGAGGAAAGAAAGGAAAAATCTGTAGGGAGTTTTATAACTAGAAAGTCCCAATTACAATCCTATTTGTCTCAAGGTCTAAAACTTGTACTCTGTGGAGAATTACACACTTGACCTTGAACTAGGATCACCCTTTTTGGCCTGGTCTCTAGTTGGGAATCCCTGAGGCATGAAGGAGAACAAACAGGATTATAAAGAGTTAGGACTGAAACAGTCTTAGGGGATGAACCTTTGGCCCAATTCCTTCATAAACTAGGAAGAAACTAAGGCTGGGACCAAACATTAGCCTGCTCAAGAAGAGAACAAACTAGGAAGCAGATCTCCTGACCAACTCTTCCCACGGTGAAGGTTTCTTATGGGAAATCTTTCTATCTTTCTCGTTAAGTCACAGACACATACCATGCTCACATGCTCACACCATGAGTATCTGCTTCACAAGGATGCAGAGAGGATCATGATCATGTCCAGGGTTTCCATTAATCCCAGAAGCCTTCAGCTGAGACCTACTTTTCCAGGTTCACTGCTTTTTCTCCCAGGTTCTGGCACCCTCCAGAGTGCCCTGAGATTTCAGAAATCTAGCTTTCTCTGTAACAGCAGCTGTAAACTAAAGTCTCTTCTTAGACAGAGGACCTTTTTGGATGTGCACAGATGTGGCATTCCTCTGCGTTGCCTTTCTCTTGACTTTGTTGGATCAAGTAAATAGACATAGGCACAGGCAAAAGTGTGTTCTGCTCTTAAGGGAAATGAGAATCGTCCCTTGAGACAGCTCAGCTGTTCCTACTGAGCCTCTGAACAGAGTGAAGGTCACAGATTGATGAAGTCTACATTGGGTTGCACAGGTGACCAACAAGTTGGACGATAAGCGCAGAACTCACATTTACAAATAAAAAATAAACTATGTATATCAGGGAAAAACAGGCGGTGTCTAATAGGTCCAGGGTCCTACATCATTCCCACATAGATAAGTGTGCCCAAAACCTTCAGTGATGTAGTCTGGATATGTGCAGGTTCCCCTGTGTTGACACACTGGATTTATTTTTCATTCCTCTAGGTAAACAGTTAAAGCTGCTGTGGATTCTGGTGAGTCACACACCATCTTCTCCACCACCTCCACCTAGAACTCAGAATTACCCATTGCTAGGAAACCACGGATCTCAACTCAATTTTTTTTTTAACCCAGCCTCAACTTCTTTCAGTGACTGGATGTCATTAATTTGAGAGCAAATTATTCGAAACCTGGAAAACAGTTCTGAAATGCCTGCAGATTTATGATGAAGTCATTCCACAAAAGGTCACAGGCAACCTTGCCATAATTAAATCTTTCATTAATTTTTAAAATATACAATAACTTACAAATGCAGCATAAATTAACCAAATGACCTTGAAGAAATTCAGTGCTATCTGCTGGTTTCTTGAATTTGTATTTCATGAGTAGGATTGGTGCGTTTCTATTCTTATCTCTTATTGGCTGCCAGGGGAATGTTTATCCAGAATGATGAAGGACTCAGTGACTCCAGGCAATGCTCAGCATAGGGAGGCGAGGGTGGATTGGTGAGATAGTCCCTTCCTTTCAGTTACAGGTGCAAGGGTGGAGTGAGCATAAACCATAGTGTCCTCAGCATTGGTGCAAAAGTAGCTCTTCCCTTTTACTATCTAGAAGATGCTACATGTGGGGTTTGGCAAATTATTTCCCTTTGGTCCATTATAAAGAATGTGCTCTCATTATATAAACACTTGATGGATATAAAAATCTCTAGATGAAACTATAAACCACCACTGGAAGCACTGTTTTTGCTACTATGAAATATTTTCTTCCATTTATTGACAGTATTGTTCTCTCATATTCTAAGACATAAATGATTATCACAAACCACAGCTAGGGCTAAAATATCCAGAGGGCAGAGTATTCTGAGGCCAAGGGCATTAAATACCCTTCCATGTAACTTTCTATCTTTCTCATTCTTTTTCTGTCTCTGTCTGCCCCACATCCCCCAACACCATTGACACAGCCAATACGACTGACAATTTAGACAACAGCTACAGTATATGCTACAACTGCTGTCCTTTCTTCACAGGAGACGGATGAGGTATGAGAATATAAGCTTCCACTCAATGGAGGATTGACTACTTATGTCCTAACTTGCCTCTCGAACTCTTAAACCATTGATTTATTAATAGATGGCTATCGATATACCTAGTCAAATAAAGTAATAACAAGTGTTCTTGAAAGAATAGCAATGTGTGCACTCTGCTAAATGCCCTCTAAGTATTCAATTCTCCCCAAAAGACCTGGCTCCCCACATGTATTCTTGTCTCCTGCCTGGAGAAGCCTGCCTCCCCTATTTCTGTGAAGGAAACCATAAAGGATGGGTTTCAAATTAAAGAAGAAAGAAAGGTGTTCTGGGAAGGGCAGCCATCAGTGGGCAGCAGCTGCTGGCTTCCAAATATTCAGGCAGTATGCTTGACTGCTGGTGTGCATCCAGGCCACCTGATTGTTTTCCCATTAGGGTGTAGATGGGATTAGTGGTAAAGGAGGTCAGCGGCTACAAGGGAAATTGTATCGAGCAAAAGTGAGACATGAGCTAGATCGTAATAGAAACAGGCAGGAGGATCAACAGCAAAAACCTGCAAGCAGAGCGTGGTGGATGCTGAACAGTCTCGGTGAGATGCTAGAGAGAAGGGGATGAGAAGCATTGAAAATAGAAGTGGAGAGAGGATTGAGTCAAAGGGAAACTGAGAAAGAAAGCTACAGCTACTGAAACAAACAGCAAAGTCAGGAAGCTATAGAAAATGCCATGAACTTGAGGGGGGAGCGAAAGAGCACTGGGGGAACTGAGGGTCAGAAATGATGCATGTCCTGTACTAATGTATGAAATTCCATAAGAAGTTTAAATTAAAAAAAAATTTAAAACACAAGTTAAAGGAAATCATTGTTCAAACAACTTTGCTTCTTTTCTTAAAACTAAGTCCTTTTGTGAGTTTGCATTAAAGTCCATAATGGTGACTGAGAAAATGTGATCTACAAACCTGTGGAACCTAAGTCAGGGGCCAAGTGACACACTGGAAGGAAGGACAGAGGTAGATGAGCACGGAAGGATTTTAACAAGAGGAGAAATACACTGAATTTAGAAGAACCCTGAGCGAGAAATACAAAAGAGACAGCTTTTGTTTTTTGTGTCATTATAATGACATTATACTTCACTGTTTGTGTCAAACCCTGAACCAAATGAAACGATAGCAGAATCCAAACTGTGTGGAAACCGCCCAAAGCCTGCTCGTGTACAGAAACAGTCTCCAGTCCAGGCTAACTGCAGCACTCACTGCACATCTGCTGGGTACCAATGATGCACGTGCACGACCACGCTCAGGGCTATGGAGGAAGATGCTAAGATCACTGCAACCTTGCACCTCTTAGGCTGAGGAAGGCTTCTCATGCTAACCTCCTACACAATGGGGGTGAGAAAGATCCGAAAGTTGTGCTAAACTTAACAGCTGCATTGTTGGTGCCTATTCACACAGCACTGGTCACTGTGACTCAGCATCTCTACTTCCGAGTGTGTGTGTAGATCAGAAAAGGGCTTCCATTAATTTAACTGGAGGCATGTGCAAAGGTAAAACACTGTTTGTAAAAAGACAACACCGGAAGCAACGTAAATGTCCACTGATAGGAGAATGAATAAACGGTGTATATTCATTCAATGACAAAAATGCCACGAGCATGGAAAATGCCTGGACCACATGGACAGCCCCTAAGTTAGACAATAATGATATAAATATGCATATAAATTACTGATATTGCCTATTTGAATTATATACATTTTAAAAATACATAAAACAATGTGGGCACACACTCACTGAAACTACCAAAAAGTATAAAAACCCCTAACTCAATACCATGCATACAGGTAAGTATCAAACGCTACAACGCTTATTCCAAAAGTGTCTGTGGGAGCAGTAAGCAGAATGGGTCTTAAAGTCACCTCTAAATCTCAAGTGACAACAAAATGACTTTTATCAATTTTAGGTGATAATTGAACAGGTTTTCAGGAGCTAATCTCTACATTTTTCTGTGTTTATAAAATGATATTGAACAAAGTATATAGTAGTTATGTAACTATAAGTGCGAAATCCAAATTTCAAATCTTCCCGAAGCCAGGAGGGCAACTTCAGAGTACTGTGTGCTGAAATGAGCCCACTGGAGTGAGGGGCAAAACAGGCACTATCACGCCCCAGCTGAGGTGTTTGCCATGTGATTCTAGTACATACTTAGACTCCAAACATGTGGCTTCAATGCTGCAAAGTCTTTTAGATGTGAGGTGCTTGAATAAACATGGTAGCCGCTCCTTGTAATCCCAGAATGTGAGGCGCTAAAGCTGCAGTATTGTTGAGAGTGGAAATTTAATTTCGGTTCCATAGTAACTTTTAGGCCAAGACACCCGGGTCTACAGAGTAAACCTGTCTCAAAAACAAGCAGGTAAAGACAAAGGACTTCACTAACTAAGCTTTGAAAGAAGAAAGGAGGCAGATTCTCAGTCACTTCCTAGAGAGTGTATTTTTAGTATGGTGTAGGAGACACATCAGAAGAAGCGACTTCTAGGCAGAAGCCGTGTCTGACGAATCACACTTTTGGACACTGAGAAGTCAGCTGAGGGAAATGATGCTGGAGACAAAAGCATTATTCGGCTCATGCATGCAGGGGCTTCGGTCTACAGCAGGCTAGTTCAATCATTTTGAGACCTGTTTTGAGGCAAAAGGTACAGCACTACAGATGGGTGTGCTGGATGAGCAAGTCATTTATTTCCTAGTAGACCATATAGAGGATAAGCAAGAGGAGCTGGAGGCAGGGTAACATGTTAGAGCACACATCCCGGTCCTTTTGCATCCAACTACACCCCTCTTCTTACATCCCTTCACCATCTAAAGAGCCATCGGTCTACACAGCCACAAATGTATGTGCACACTGAGGAGGAAAGCGTCCTCATTAGCCAATCACTTCTCAAAAACACCAAAGGTAGAGGCCATTCCTTTAGTATAGCACAGGGACCTCTTAGGGAGAAGCCTGAATCCAGCACTGTCCACGACTGAGATGTTTTTAAGGGAATCAGCCTGGACGAAGTGCATATTTATTCGGGGTCACAGCACAACCTGTGGGATGCATCTGTTTTAATTAGCCCACAATGCTTTATGTGTTAAAAAGAGTGGAAACTAAAGAAAAATTATATTTATGGCACATGAAAACTGTTTGAAATTAGATTTTTTTTCATAGTGAGTTTTGATTGGCACCCACTGATTTCTATTGTTCTCTGCTGTCTCTGCCTATCTTCATGAAATGAACTGGGGCAGCTGACTCACTGCAATAGAAACACCAGAGCCAGCAAAGCTTGACTTCTTTACAGGCTGCAGTACATGTATGTACATGTATGTGCACGAATGTCAAAGTTGGATAAAAACCTCAAGTACTATTCGTCATGCTCAATCAACCTTTCCTGTTTGTTTATATTTTAAGATAGGATCTTACGTACCTTTAAATACTCAAGTAGTCTAGGACAGCTAGCCAGTGACACCCAAGGGGTCTCCTTTATCAGTCTCTTGAATACTGGGATTTCATGGCAGAGTATCTTACCTGGCTATTTATGTGGGTTCTTGAAATCAAGCTCAGGTCTTTGCACTCACAGTCTAAGTACTTGGCCAACAGAGCCATCTCTGGAGCCGTAACGATCTAATGGCCTTTGGTGGGGTTTCTCTTTATCCTCACATCCAGGTGAGGAAACTGGACTTCAAATGAATGTTGAGCAAGGGATCATGATGAGTACTGTGCCTTGAGATGGACTTTTATTAAGTACAGATGGAAATCTGTTGGTTGGCACAACTGTTTTCATTTCAGGCTGTTGCCAGCCTCCCGTGTGATACGGAAGCCCTGGCATACAAGTTTTCAGCTCCTCAGGGCCTTGTCCCAAACAGAAGCTAGGTCTTGGAGTGGTGAGAAACCCGGGTGATAAACTAGAGACTGGGAATCAAGCCACAGCATGAAAAGCTATGACTGAGGGGTTTCGCTGGATTTGGTGATTACTCGAATGACTTACTTTGGGCAAAGTAAAATCAGGCTCTTCTAGCAAACAACAGAAGATTGAAAAACAGATCAATGGGAACAGCTCTGGTTCATTTCCAGAGACTTTATCAGATGCAGTTACTAGACGCTAAGCAATGCATTCACAGCTTAGAGCTGGGCCTTTGCATCCTGCTATATATACTTAAGAGTATGTTCCCGGCGGAGCATGAGGCTACTGGCTCTTAAGTGGAAAGGAGGTCTTTGCTGCTATTCGAACGTCTGTAGCTTTGGGGTTTGCATAATTTTCTAGGCAAAATGTTATTGGTCCCCTTCACTTTGGCTATTAGTTCTGCTAGTAGAACAATGGACCGGAGATTTATGCCAATTAGAGTGGGATTTACAAAGGGAGTCAGCAAGACAGTGGGCTCTAGCCAATTTGCTGAAGGTATTTGTAGGCTTTCCTTCTTTGCAGCTTCTTTTTGACAGGCCAGGCACATTCCTACGCCTCCCTGTTTGCTCAGACTGTGCCGTCCACCTGTAATGACTGATCTTCATCTCTCTGCACAGCCAGGAAACCCTTTGTAACTATCCTGCCTTTCATCACTTGTTTGATATCCAATGGCAAGTACAATTTCCCTCACATCTTCCCTTTTAATTAGTTCCTAATTCTTTCAAGCTTTCATCATATTCTTTTTCAAACATACTGTGAATTAAAATTCAGGGACGGATCTTCTTTGGCTTAGGAAGGGGTGAGCACAGAGAGATAGTCATCAGCACATACTAAGTCATTAACATCCCAACACTTTCCTATGAACCCACCATCGTGCTTCCTGGCTGGACAAGCCTTCAAGATTTCTAGTATCTTCCTTCATTTGTGCCCACAGTCTTTGCTCTTATGTTGTCTGTCTTGAACATTTCCCCGAGCTTCAGCAACCTCACTTGTTCAATGATTATAATCCTATCTACACTGCAGGGTTCTGGGGGATTCCAATGAAATCGCATTCCAGAAAGCACCTCATGGCAATATCTGGCCTAGAGAAGGGAAAGGGTGTATGCAAACTGGCTGCAAACCATGGCTGGATTTATAAAAATTAGGCTGAAGTCTCCCCAGGTGCCTTGCTGCCTGCTCCTAGAAGTAACTGAGATTTTTCAGGAGAAATTCTACTATTCTACTATTCTTGCCCAGATTTTTTTTTTAGAGAGACTGCCGAGTTCTCTGCAGTCCCTGTAAAAGGTTAGCTAAGTCACAGTTCACTGGTCCCAAATTTTCATGTTAGTAAGGAAACTAAAGTGCAGTACTGAAGATGTGGGAAAAAAGATTTTCCATCTGATTCTTCAGGTGAGCCATGAGGAAAAGAGCTCCCCTTAAGGTGTTTGTTATCTTGGAAGGCAAACAACCTTTCCTAACAGTAGAGGACCAAAGAGGCCAAGCGTTCTAGCATCCACAGGAACATCATCATCTCAAGAACTGAGACCACAGTAGGCACACGGGCATGTCAATCATCCCATGTCTCCTCAGCCTTAGGTAATAAGAATGGTCACATTTCATTGTGAATTAAGCTAGACTAGATGGCTGCTGTCAAGGTTACCAGGGAGATGTTGAAATAACAACGTTTGAAATGGCAATAGAAAAAAAAATGTACAAGAAAAGCAAGAAAATCACAGATCTCTATGCTGGGCCTTGTCTTGTCTCTCCCATGCATATTCTCCAGCAGATATACAGTGAAGAACTGGGCAGTTTCTCCCAGGAGAGAACCAGAAACCTTTCCCCATAGGGTTCTCATTCACCAGCTGCCCTGCTGTACCCTCATGCCATTCTGTTGGCACTTTGCTGTACACACAACCCTGCTCAGAGAGTAGATTACCTAGTTAGATTCCAACCCAAGCTCCAGGCACATAATTGCCAACTGCTAGATCCTAATCTTTGCATGACAGAATTCCTGGGGGTATTATTTTTGTAGTTCCCTGACCAACAACTCACAGAGAGGGGACTCATGCCAGGTACTAGGCTTTTTTTTTTTTTTATAAACCATGGCTTCTAAGAGGAGCATTATCATTACCTAAAACAAAGATTTAAGTATGTAATTAGTTTTTAGAAAGCTTATAAAACAGTAGAACTCCATGTGGCCTTTTCAAATAAACTATCGTTTATCCCGCACCATCAGATTTACCTTCTCATCTCTCTTACCACTTAAATCTCCCCTTAAATTACTCCCCTTCCCCACTTTACACTAGTATTCTCTGTCTCCTTCCTGCTTTAGCTGTTCCTCCTCCTCCCCTCCTCCAATGATATCTTTCTACTTTTCAAACTTCTATGGGTACTCCAAGTTCTACACACAAATCTAAACCTCCAAAGCTAAACCTACATGCAATAGATAACATATGAGCTGTTTGCTTTCCGGGTCTAGGTTACCTCTGTCAGGTACTAAATACTTCTGCGTATTTACTTCCTTCATTTCAGTTATAGGTATTTGGGAAATCAAGCCAGTCCTGATCTAAGAGCCTCTGCCCTGACGACCAGTGTACCTACACTTGCATCCTGAAATTCCCTTAAAATGAAAGGATTGCATTCACCTTTTTATCTTCGAAGATCCAACAGAATCTGTATTGCACTCATGAAGTGTTTTAAATGAATAAAGTATTAAACAGATAAATTCTGCAAATGAAAATGTAAAGTCAATAGTATCACACTGTAGCCTTCTTATCCGTGGCCACCATTACACCTTAATGAGGTTAACAGTGAGTTCACAGAATTCAAGTGTCCTGTTTCATTAGTAAGGTTCAATGGCTAGGAGAAGAACCCTTGTCCCCAAATCTACTCCTTATTCTCACAATTCCAAAATAATATGTAATTTTGAATTCTATTTTCATTATGTGTCATTAAAATACCAGTTAGCTTTAGTAAACCAGTGGGGTATAAAGGTTTTTTTCAAATCTGAATTGGAAGCAGACAGAGCCTCCCAGTAAGCATCCCACTAGTCATCAGGGGACACATTGGCTCCTAAGTCAGAAGGTGAGCATAAGGATGTGAAAGCTTCACAACACACACACACACACATGGACGGGGAGATTAAGTTAAGTTCCTATGAAGGAAGATGTTTCTGATGGTAAGAATTCAAAGTGCCAGAAGCTGTTATGCAGGCTTCCAAAGTAGAAAACTCTTATCCAGCTACGAACACTGTAAACTATAATAATTAATGGCCTGTAAAGATATTCTCATTTGTACAATAGTGGTACCAAATGTCTTAGCTGCACCCAATATCTCTCTGATTATATTAAAAGTCTACAAAATAGAAGGGAACTCATGCCTAGTTCTTGAACCTAGCCAAGAATTCTTAGCTCGAGAGGTCACAGGCAAACCTCAAAAAAGTTACTACTATGAGTTTGATAAGTTGATATAGTAGCAGCTGTCTTATAAACATTTAATTTTATACCTATAGATAACCCTTCTTTCTGCAGTGAAGGGAGCTTAGCATAGAGAATACAACTTTTCAAAGTGAAGAGAACTTGAGACTATGGAATACTAATCCCCAAATGGGACCTCTCCTCTCTCCTCTCCCTCCCTCCCTCCCTCCCTCCCTACCTCCCTCCCTCCCTCCCTCCCTCCCTCCCTCCCTCTCTCTCTCTCTCTCTCTCTCTCTCTCTCTCTCTCTCTCACACACACACACACACACACACACACAATTATCAGGGAACATCAAAGAAGAGGGGAGTAGAAAAACTGTTAAGAGCCAGAGGACTTGGAAGACTATTGAGAATTAGTGTCTTCTAAATACGTCAGGGCTATTGTACTCATGAACTCTCAACAGCTGTGGTAGCCTACATGAAGACCAGCACAAGATCAGCCCAGCTGACATTCCAGCCTGACTCACAGACCCACCACTAGGTAAGGGACTACAAGGCAGTAGGTGAACTGCTAGTAAGAGGGAGTCAGTTTTCTTCAGTAGTGTGTCTCCTGGTAGATATGGCTCCTGGTAGGTTTCCTGTTCACCAGTGAATGGCCTTATACCCACAGACATATAGGCAGCACCAAGTGGACACAGCGAATTATATTTTAAAGAACGAAGAGGAAAAAGTAGAAGACACGAAGTTGGGAGAGATGTGTGTAGGGCAATCTTGGAATATTGGATGAGAGGAGCAAGAAGTGGCCATGATCAAAACAGACTATATTCAAGTATGCAGTTCTTAAATAATAAGCAAAATCTTTTTACAAAATTTAAAACAAGAACTAAAAATTGGTCGTTTGTTTGGATGAATGCTTCTAAGACCCATCTAAATTTCATTAGACAAGTGTGCTTTTCACTCCCCATCTCCTATATGAAATAATTATGCTACATATTTGAAGCATCTTTATAAGCAAGACAGACAAGGTACCAAAGCTCTTCTGAGCTCCTGCGCATCCTCATATTAAGGCCTACCAGGCCAAAAGGAGCCAACTTGGAGTCTTTCTGGAGCTGTCAAAGGTCCTGTCTTTGCCTGTCCAATAAGGAGCTACCAAGAAATGTTTCCTGAGTGCCTAGCAACAGGCTCTGTCAGAGGCCCTGATCATGCCTAGCCAAGGAGAGATGAGCATGAAAGAAATGCCAACTGTCAACGGATCAGAATGCCTGGGTGCTGAGAGGGTATATAAGTTTTTCCTCATTGTTAAAAAAATGAGTCTGCTGTAAGTTCTACCTGACTCCCTGTCTCTGTGGTCATTGAGTCATGCCTTTTCATCCCCCTCCCCCGAGAAACACGTTAGGACCCAGCAATACTCATGGAGAGGAAAGACAACAAAACACTATCTCAGTCATTCAGGAAGTAATTTGGTTCTGAGTTCGATCTCCCTTCATACCCATGTAACAAACTCAACTCCACATGAAGGGGTAAAGTATTAAGGTTTAAGATTATGTGGACACAACATTTAAAGTGCAGCCTTAATCCAGAGAATACAAGGCCATGGCGAGAGTCCTCTGCATATGGTATCGTTTAAAGCCACGCCCAACAGAATCATGCAATGAGTTCAAATAGGTCTCATAAAAGAGCACACAAAATACCTTAGGTTATGAGCTAAAGATAAGCAAAAAGTCAAGTCTCTTGACAAAAGGAAAAATGAAGAATGGCTGAATTTGGGGCCACTGGTCAAAATTCTAGAGCCACATCAGACTTGAATTGGAAAAACAATGAACTAACTCTGGCTTGATTGCAGTTAGGAGGCAGCTTAACCAGCCTCTTGAATCCAGGTACTTATGCCCTGTAGAACTTACAACCAGGGCCCAAGATTTGCAATGAGTCACATTAGGGAAGGTCCTACAGAGACAGAAGCTTTCTGTTTTATGCCTACTGAGTCAGTGAAGGATGGGCAATCATTTGGGAAAGTCAGCTCATGGGCCTAAATCTTCAAACAAGTGTTTGAAGTAAACGATAGAAGTGGCCTTAGTATTTTATTCATTGCTGGAACTCCTGACAAAAATGTGAGTGTCCAACACAGTATTCTGGCTTCCAAAGCAGAGTATTAGTTCATCTTGTTTATTTAAGTAATAGGATAAAGTAGGTTTTTTTTTTTCTGAACTGTCCATTTGTATACTATCTGGCACACAGTAGGTACCATCAATGTTTTTTTTCCTGTGTCTCCAGAAAAGTTGTATTGTAACACAAGTCCAACTTAAAGTTATCAGCCGTGGATGTGTTCTACTTCCCACCTTGGTTGACCTGTAGCAGTTCCATGTAGCAGTTGGCATCTGGTCTTTTAATTCTGAGCAAAGTGTTAGGCTGGGTCCAAGATGGACACTGAGCAGACACTAACATGTGAATGCCAAATCTCTCAAATACATCACAGACTTAACTTTCGATGTTGTTGATTTGAGGTATGGGGGAAGCTTCCTTGTCTTTAAATTCTGTTAGAAATTTCCCGGGTCAATTAGCATCTGTGACCTATCGGTGGCTATGTGGCTTGTTGAGTGCAAATAGAAACAATTTCCATTTTATAGATGAGGGAACTCTGGCCCTGAGAAGAAATGACTTCTTATTACATTCCCCCAGGGAAATCCTGAGCCCGCAGATGAAGGAGAACTGAGGTCTTTAGTCTCTTCTCTGCCACAGTAAAAAGTACTCACGTCATGATGTGGGTCTCGACTCCTGCCTCCACCAATGCCCCATCCACAAAGAGAGGCAGCAACGTGAAACCGTATCTGCTCCAGGAGTGGCCCTCATCAAAACTCACCCTGAGGCAGAAACAAATACATGGAAGACACAGTTGAAAATAAAGTTGCAGTCTTTGACCATCTTATTTTACGTTATTAAAGTTTCCCATCTGGCAATGTGGATTAACAATACTTAATCAACAACATCTCCCTATATTATAAGATTTGATCGAAATTGCTTTTACCAGAACAGGCAGAAGGGATCCAAGCCTATAGAAATATTTCAGAACATTAGACTTGAGAAAACACACACACACACGCATGTATATGTGTATGTGAGTGTGCACAAAAGGTCTCAGCAGACAGAGTGTTGCATTTCAAATACTAAGAATGAAACCAAAGGTTCAATTTACAGTACAATCAATTCAGCCCTTGGAGTTTCTGACACAGATAAATTGAGGAATGTGGGTGTGCCCTATAGGAAGGGTGTATGTGTGTCTTTCAAATCAAACTTCAGAAAAAGCAATTTCCTATTTTCTTGGAATGGATGTTGAGACTATTCCACCTTCCAATGTCACCTTAAAAGGCTTGTAGGCATGGCTAGTGTGTGTCTGAACTACTATGAGAAGATGTCCTGTTCCATCATTTGTCCAAGGATAAAAGACAAGCCTGGTCCTCTGTGGATGCTGAGCACACACCTCTTTAAAGGATGCTCCTAGCGATTCCACGTGCTTGCTTCCCTCTCCTTGATAATATCAAGAACCTCTCTACACCTTGATTTAAGCAGAGGACACAGCCCAAAGATGTGTCCTTGGCTTTTTCATCCTCAAGTATCCTTCTTGTCCTGTCGGGTTTCTAAATCTTCTCTACATACAAATTTAAGACTGTGAGCCCCTCCTACATATGGGCCTTTTCTTATATTCAGGATTTTAACCTCTCAGAGGCTGAGAAAATGACCATTTTATTCTTTGAATGACCCCTTGACACCTCACATATGAATCTTTATGACACGCTTCTTTCTTTCTGTTATACATCATTTCAGAAAATGTCTCTGACTCTTACAAACTGTGATCATTTTGAGGACAAGGACTCTTCCATTCATCTTCATTGCCCTGATACTTATCAGAGCTACACAAGCACTAGACTGGCCGATGCATAGAGGAAGAAAGGAATGTGAAAGGCCCTCTTTCAGCGCATCCACTCAATTTCTGCAGTATGATTTTAATTGACTTCCATACACTGGTTCTAGGAATCACCTTCTCCATGAACAGAAAGTCACTCCATCCCGTCTGTATTTACTTTTTAATCGCTCTATTGTACTGTTACTGCCCTCGGTGTTCCTATCTTATTTTTTTTCCAAATACACAGATTAAAAATAGTGCTGGAGACAATGTTCTAACCTATCCAGGGCAGTCAGTCTGACAACAATGTTTAGGTTGATGGTATATCTTGATCCACAGTCATAAAAGAAAAGAGATGACACTGTTAAGAAGCTTTTGTGAATTCCTAAATTATCATCCTCTATCTTGAAATTTAAGGGCTCAGTTAATTCAGCCTTTTTCAAGATTAAGTTGAAAGCTAAGTTAGTGCAGAGGAAGGTGTGGAAACCTGAACCGCTGTGAAAATGGCATGAGTCCAGATTCCTTGCTTTTGTAGTTCAGAATTTCCTACAATAATAAAGGTAGTTTTAGAAATCCCCATAGCCACTAACTAGTTGTCTCTCTCTCTGGTAGGTCCAGGGGTTAAGGAAAAATATCTTAGGCTTTATGAATTTTTCCTTTTCAAGCCTGTTTGTGGATATGACTCTAAACAGATCAGTTGCTATTTCCACAGAATAATGCCAACATGAACTCAAGGCCTCTCTCCTTGCTTCACCAAGAATTTCCTCACTGATAAAGATTAGTTAGCAGCATATACAGAGCAGACTTCAGTGGATGCCACAGGTATCTCAAGATGAGAGGTGCCCTCTTTTCAAGTATCCACCAGCAGGGCATATCGGCAGCTATTTTTACTTCATACAGAGAATACACTGTGCAGCAGATGATGAGGTCACATCATACTTCTCAGAATCAAGACAGAAGCTTCCAGACAAAGCTAAGTGCAACTGGAGAGAGAAACTATAGAAGACTAGAGGCCTGTTGTAGGGAATAATCTCCATGGAAGGATGTCTCACAGGTAGAGGGAAGAGGGGTGTAGCAGCACACACCTAAAGACAAGCCCAGAAACGACAGGCAGCTTAGGCACGTGGCTGCAAGGATGCCAGAATGGAAGCAAGAGCACTGTTTCCAGAGGCACAGTGAGAATGGAGTCCAGTGACACTCATTTATGACTGAGGGGATTCTTGGAAGGCCACAATTCTGCCGTGTGGGTATTTCCAGAGAAGAGTGTTTTCTAACACTGGGCTGTTTCAGGCAGAAACAGATGTAACAAACTCTAAGTCCTGAAAGAAACTTTAGGAAACACAATAAAAATCTTAATATCTTTGCTATAAGAATGTAGGGCCTGGACTGCGAATCAGAGATGGTTGGGACTTTGTAAATACTCAGAGATAACTGCTCTGAATGTCAGCCCCAAGGGCGTCTCATTTGCTTCCTCCTATCAGGAGCTCATTAATGTCCATGCCAACAAAATTGGGAATTCTATAGGAAGTCTATAGGTGAAATTGAAACCAGTAAGATTGCCAATAGTCAAGGAGAAAATAAAATTCTGAATGACCTCTAAATAATGGCAATGCAGAAAACAGAGAGAAAACGAAATGAGTTCCTGGATAAAATTGCTCATGTTTCTCATGTGCCTGAGCTAACTGTGTCCTCAGTCATAACACCTCACCTGTATCTCCAGAGAAGAGAATAAGGGAATGGCTACCACCAGACTGTGTCCTCACTCATAACACCACAGCAGTATCTCCAGAGAAGAGACTAAAGGAAAGGCTCCACCACCAGTGGAAATTATAGTTAATTTGAGGAGACAAACAATGTGCCAGTAAACCGACACAGAACCAAGGGTTAGAAAAGAGTCCTGATAATGCAGAGTGATTTGTTAGTAACTAAAAAAAGCTAGCCCTAGGCAGTGGTATCAGTGGAGATCTGAAATGACAATACAGAAGAAGATATGCAGATATGGAGGGGAGGGCTATGACAGAGGAAATATCTACTGTGAAGTGGACCTGATCTCTGGACAGAAAGATGATCAATAGTTAGAGCAGAATGAAAAGTAGAAGTAGAGTTGGTAGACAGAGCAGAATTCAGTCACAGAGGACTTTGTCTTCAGATGATATATGAAAGATATGACGGGATCCAAACTTTAAAAGACAAATTTCATATCTGTGTGGTGAATAGATTGTCAGAACCCTAAGTGGACGGAATTAGAAGAATGGCAAGACAGCATAAGAAATGGCTACTAAAGGTTACTATGGAGAACAGACACAGAAAAAAAAAAGGTTTCAGATATTTTCAGAGGTGACGTCAATACATTTGGTGATAAGATATATACAGTATGAATAAACATAATAAATAAGTTATGGAAGATATTGATATTGTTGTTGGTATTTCAACAATCAAAGAAGAGAAGTGGAGATGGCAGAAGACACGGGGATTTAGTTTGTCATTTTCAGTTTTGGTCCACATCTAGATGGTTTAGAGTCTTTCATGTTGTGTCATCATCAAGAAGAGCTTTGGATAGATGAATCTGGCTTTCTGAGTAGGGGCGTGATTTACAAGGTGGGTCAATTTAAAAGTAGAGTATTTAGAGACTGGAGAGATGTCTCAGTACTTAAGACCATTAGCTGCTCTTCCATAAGACATTTCAATTCCCAGTACCCAAAGGGAGCTCACAACTATATGTAATTCCAGCTTCAATGGATCTTCTGCCTTTTCTAGATTCCTTGGGCACCAGGCACACATATGAAATGTAGACATATATGCAGGCAAAATATCCATACATATAAAATGAAATAATAGAATATTTAAGAAAAGTAGATAGGATGTGGAAAAGAAAAAAAGTGGTACACTGGAAGAAAGGGTAAGATTAACCAGTGAGATAATAAGTTCAGACAACAGGGACTGCATCCGTTGTCAATCACAAGTTAAGTATTCTCTGAATGGTAAAACTTCAAAAGCTGGTCAAACCACAAAGCCTAAAAAGTGCCTCTAGGCTGCACACACGATGAAGGAAACAATCCCTCTGCCGTATCTTAAACACGATGCTCAATTCCAATCCCAGTTACTTTTCTTTTAAAACCCTGCCAATTAGTGTGATTTAAGGTGAAAGACAAACTGGCCTGGAAACAGATTACATAAATTTTAGACAGCACGGATAAGAAAAGAAAAAAGAACAGAGACTGAATTAATTATCATTTTGTTTCAACTTATTATTTTAGTAAGGAGGTTTCCATATATTAGAAAGAATATCTTGACTATTCACTACAAAACAAAACAAAACAAAACAAAAACCAAGATAATGTCCATGAATGGATTTGGAGAGCATGTAGTTAGCTGCATGGACACATTAGTTTTTAAAACTGCAGAGAGAAATAGGGAACACACTTTTCTGTCCCACTGAGGCTACTGAAAAGAAGCATCTAATGGTCACACTCAGAGTATGAGCTCTCATGCACACTGCTCTTTTCCACAGTGTGTCCCTGCTCCTATGGTTCTGCTAGATGTATATAACATGCAATTGATGAATATGTGTGGGGCAAATGAACACACTGGAAATATTTTCTTGAGTTGCAGATTTAGATATTCATGGAAACCTAGAATGGCTAGGAAAAAAATAGCTGGATGTCCTTCCAATTATACAATCCTAAAATTGCATGTACCTGAATTCAATGTGCAAACACCCTAAGTCAGATCATTGTTGCTCAGTGTTAAGAATATTTTTCTCCTAACAACTAAAGCCAGGGTAGAAGATAAGAACTCTATATTGAGCATTCACTAAGTGGTTTCCACTTTTTTTTATTATCCTGGCATGTTGCATCTCTTAAGGTGTCACAAAATGATCTGCTAGAACAGATATTATGCTAGACTATACGACCTCCGGGATCCTTTCCAGTTTGTGTGTCTCTGACTTTATAGTATTGACATGAGAGGAAGAATAGAATTTTCCAAAAATAACCGAAGTTCTTCCTGCAAGACCAGCTCAGCATTAGAAGCAGAATAGTCGATGAGAATCAGTGTTCTTTCCTTGCCTTCCACTGCAAATGCAGGAGGTGCTGTGCTGGCCACCAGGAAGTTCTTCCGAGCAACACGTGCAAAGCTCCCTTCAGAGGCGTGCACAGGTTACAACCATTGTTCTCATGGAAATGTTTCTCTGAACAAACAAGGCACTGGTATCCAAGTCATGTATAGATGAACAAAAGAACACAGAAAAGGTGATGTTTCCCTTTTTCGTTCCAAGAACATCAAAGGGAAACAGGACAGTCTGTCAGGGCTCAGCAAATCATTGCACCTCAGCCCACCTGTCACTCAGGCACCCTGTCCCTTGTGAGCTTTCTCTGAAAAACTGCATTCAGTGGGACTCTGTTGCTCAGTTCCCTCTAGTATTTCTAAGGCACAGCGGCAATACTGGATGGAGGGCTAACCTAAAATAGCACTTAGGCTCTGATCTCTATTCATCCAAAGCAACATGGTCACAGATGGATGGGTCAATCTCTATACTGTTTGTCTTCATGCTCATCCAGCTACCTAACATTTCCATTTGTAGGAAACGGCATGCCTTGTTAGCCTAGCTATAGTTTCCCCAGTTTTTCAATTATGACTCCCATTTTCTCTGCAAAGCAATGTAGCTATTACTTAAATCTGAGAACCTCTACACCCTTGGGTGATGTTGTGTAAGCTAACGCTTTTCATTTGTGCATGTATGCACACATACATCTGTATGGAAAATAATGTTAGTCTGAGATTCACAAGGAAAAATGATAATGAAGCAACTACTAAATCTTTCTTTTTCTTAAAATATGCCATTTCTTTTAGCTTTGGAGTTTGCAGCTTAATTAGAATCTACTAGTAAAGAAGGAACTGTATTTGAGTTTCAAAAGCTTGAAAGAGGCAAAAATTAGTCAACCGTTTTATAAGAAAACATTGATGATAATGACATGGTCAAGTCATTACAAAACACTCCCATAGCCTTCAAGAAAACACACAAAGGACAATTTCTGAATGAATTCATTATTTGCTGTAGTAATTCCTCAGACACATTCAATAGCTGACATTTATCCACTTGCAAGTGCAAATTATTCCTTTTCTCCTGAGTACCATATTGATGGACAAGCGTAAACAGAAATCTTCATCGCTGTCGAAGTTCAGGAAACATTACTATCAACATCCTTTAAATGAAGACAATACTATCTTCAATGCTTAGTTTAAAAATAATATTTAATGTTTTTAAGTTAGAAGAGGAAAACAAACAGTATCACTTTACAAGAGGAAATTCAATAAGAATACAATTATTTTGTAGGCTTTACAAATTTTCACATATTTTATTTTTAAAAATGAATTTGGCATGTGGTATTTATGGAATGTGCATGGTGCTTGATTTATTTCATACTAGATATTGGCAAATTCAGGGTTATTAGCATATCCTCCACAGTAGACTTCTACCATTTATTTATGGTGAATACACTTGGTTTTCTACACTTGAAGTATAATGCTACTCTTAGTGATACATTCAACTTGATAACCTCAAACTTTCATTGAAGATTTTGAGTGATGATAGTTGTTCTTGACTACAGATCCTAAAGTAGATTCACAGCAATTTTTTTTTCTAACTTGGGCATTTTCCTCCAAGACTGTCAAGACAAGTTGTTCCTTTGAGAGTAAGTGTGTCTGTCTCTAGACTGAAATCTTGACAGCTCATATTGCATAGTCAAATGCAAGGAAGGCTAAATTTCTGGTTTTGTTTTTGTTTTTAATTGAAAACAGATTCTCTTCTCATACGATAAATCCTGATTATAGCTTCCCCTCCCTCAGCTCCCCCTAGTTTCTCCCACCACCAACCACCTCTCCATATCCAGTGCTTTTGTGTCTCTCATTAGAAAAGAACAGGCTTCTAAGAGAAAACAGCCAAACAAGTTGAAATCCTCTCAGATCTCTTGGTACCAGGCTCCCCTTGCAGCCCATAGAGGCTCATTTTCTTTCCCTCCATGAGAAAGCAAACAATAAACTCTTCCTAGTCTCAGCACCAGGAAAGTTCTCTGCAGGAAGCTCTCAAAAGCAGTGGGAAGCACACAGACCTAATCCCACAGTCAAGGATAAAGAAAGGAGTGAGATGGTCAGGTACAGGCTACACTTGCTTCTTTCTTTTCCAGAGACTTGAAGGAAAGGAATAAATGAATCTGTTTGTTTATGGGGAATTTACCAACTCAGATTGAGATGGTTCCTAAAACCTAATGACAGAGCCAAGAAACAATGTGTCATCTGGTTAAAAATAAATGAGTTTTAAGACTTACTTTCTTCTTTGTTGGTACAGTCTCACTCCCTACTTAAAAGGCAATTCTTCCTTCCACAGACTGAAATAGGCTTTGAAATGAAAGAGACCACCTGCCAGCTCAACCATAGCACCTTGAAGTGACATTTAGGTTGTTTTCAATTCTGTCTCCTTTTACATGTCCCCATCCTTGGCTCTAATACAGTTTTCTGAGTACTCTGTACATTGCTGAATTCTAGCCTCAGGTCAGACTTTTTACTTTCATTAGCATGCCTCAGACCACTTCTTCCTGGAACTTGTAGCATCCTTCCTCTAAACATCATCTCCGTGCCACCTGCTGCAGGAAGACTGTTGTTCAGCATCACAGTTAGCATCTTTTAACACACACTGCTTTGGGTTCATCTAAAATCCTTGTACTGACTGTCATCTGTCATAGGGCTGGAACCACATTACAACCAGCCTCTTTGTGCTCCTCACAGTACCTAAAGCATTAGCAGTCAACATGCAGGAGCTCCATTGGCACATCCAATTAACTCCTGTGCACTAATTCTTTGAGTAAGGTATTTGATATAGCTGTGTTTTAAAGTCAGTATATTGGTTTTTTTTTTTAAAATATCCACATATTTAGGATTGAGCTGAATAATTTGGTGGAGCAATTTAGGACACAGCCTGAAATGTAACATTCTGTCAACAAACCCAGACTATTATTTAACAGGAAATGGATAATAAATAATTACATTGAGAATTTTCTCAAGTTCTCCCTTAGGCTAGTATAGCCATTTTCTTGAAAGAAACACCTTATGACTTTAAAGATTATTTACATAACCTTCTTGTAAAATAATATGTTAGCAAATGTAACTATTTTACCTTGGGCTAATGAGGCTCTAAGAGACTGACAATGTTTTAGCATGTTTCAACCTAAAAGTGACAATTCTATAGCTTCGAAACAGACAAACTGAGAAAAGTCTTTATCAAGGTGGCTGAAGATAGGACATGGCATCAGGATATCACCTCTCTCTCAGATGACAACCAGAAGCTTCCCCTAAAATTCTCACTCCAAGTGTTGGTCTTATTGGTAATTAAGGGCCTGCTAAAAGCTGGGATCCAGCTTTTTGCCACTGTGAATGCTTTCATCTGTACTTCAGCTAGACCCAGCCACAAATAACTATTAAATAGAACATGAAGCCTGAAATTCTTTCTCTTCAAGGTACTTGCATACAAGAAACTCATCTATCTTTTGTCAAGAACCTAAATCATGACGTAAATCCCTCAAGATATATTCTTACTCTGATCCTTGTCCTCATGGAGGAACTAGCCTGTATGCACTGAGTTCCATTACATTTTTGCTTTGCTGAGATGAACAATCTGAACTGTTTAGATTTCATCCCATTGCTTATCAATGATTTGTTCATTCATTTATAAATGGTACAAACTGTTCTTATTCCACTTGCTCTGACAATGCCCTCCTAAGACACTAAGTCCCTTTGTGCTTTTGCTCCATAACAGATCTGATCTCATCTCTCTCTTTAGCATTCATGAAGACACATTTTCAGGGGTTTCTCCCTTCTTGGCTATTTCTCTTTCATCAAATCTGATGGAGTCCCTGGTTGCCTTCATTCACTGTCCAGAGTCTCTTATAGTATTAAGCCTACAGCATGTCTTTAACTACTCCCAAGTTCCTTATAGCTGCAAATATGGATTATCAGCCCAGGTTACTCCCTTGATCTTTGAATGAATATCCATGACACCTATAGGTCATCTATAATGGGACAGTCATAGAATCATAAACTTAGCTTACCTAGAGCTGATCTCAGGATCTGCGAACGTGAACCTAACCATCCCTACAGAGCAATTTCCATCTCTCATATATGGATTCTAAGTCAAGGCTGCCTGGCTTGTTGATCCTTCTATTCTTTTCTGTCTTACCTGACTGCATATTTTGCTGCCTATGAGATAGATGGTATAAAGATACTGAAAAAGTGGGCTGGTGAGTTAATGGGTGAGGAAATGGAGAAGAGAATGCAAAACCACTCAGAATAACGTTCTCCAACCTTCTCCGCTGAAGACCTGTTCATTAAAAGGATAGGGAGCTGTCCTTACCACAAGTGCCTGACTGGCAAAGGTGTGTGTTTCATGGCCACAAGGGCGCCACCCCAGTCTAGGAACCAGACATTGTACTCTTCATCAAAGATCTGGAACAACAACAATAACAGCAATCACAGCAATGCCTCACATTTGCAGTGCTTAACAGTTTGCAGTCTTTCATATGCACGGTTTTGTTTAGATTCTAGCGTTTCCAGGGGCTCTGGCAGACAGTTGATAAGTATTATCTGCATTTACTAGATGAGAAACTGGACTCACAGAGAACAAACAGTCCTCCCTATCCCACTCAAATGGCATATTCAGGACCTTTCCCACTAGCCATGCAAATCAATATACTACATGAAGGCAAGGCGATATGATGCATGCTCAACTAGCTAACCCTTCTCCCCCCCCCCAAAAAAAGAGTGTGATTTCAAAGAGATTTTCCTATCTTTGTATCTTTATAAGTTACTTTTCCGATGACTGTTTCTCTGCTGTTTTAACGTTTATTTGTCGAGGACTCAAAAGAGAACTTCTCCAAATCCTAGAACAATGGAACATTTGGACATAGTCGCTACTTCCTAGAATCTCTTACAGGTTGGAAGAAGACCCAGTTTTGGGTGCCCATCAACTACCTTTTATAAATATTTATTATAATATAGTCTTCTTGGGCCTTAAGACAAATCAGTACCTGGGCTACATACTTATCCCAATTTTATTAAACTATCCATTTTCTGGTCCACTGAATCAATAAGCCATATCTCCATCTGTCATAGATATGTATTAAGCACCAGCAAAATACAAGAGTCTCAACAAAGATGTTTTCAAATCTAGTTCAATGTATATCAAAGTGTATGGTTTTTATGGTTCTAGCTTGAAGCAGGGATAGTATTTATTCAACAAAGATACTCAATTTCAGAATTCATGAGGAAAAGAGACATTCAGAATTCTTCAAGTACTTAACTCTGGTGCTGGCTCATGTGACCGAGATGGAGAGATTAGGATGGTGACTTGGAGAATTTACTAGGAGAGGGCAAGCAGGGGTTGACAGATGGAAAAGGGAATGGTAGGAATATCGTGATCTCCTGCATATGTGCTCAGATGAACACAGTGAAGTAAGCCTCTCAGTCCTAAAAATCCGATTTCTTATTCTTCACATTTATCTTTTCAGTAAAAACAAAACAAAAAAATCCCCAAACAACAACAACAAAAAAAAAACCTGCCCTACTAATGGCCACTCTTAGCACACAAATAACTTAAGGCTATAATTCATGTATGTTCCAAACATGATGGAGAGGCAGAGTCTGCAGCTCCAGTCAGTGAGTGGCTCTGGGATAAGTCATGTAACGGGGATGCAGGACTGAAGCCAGGGAGGAGCAGAAAGTGGTACTCAAACTTCCTCCTTGATACTGTCAGCCAGCTGTCAATTCTTCCTCTGGCAGGCATTGGCATGAAAAGTAGAAGCTTGAGCAGTTGGAGAAATAGGGGGGAAAGCAAGATGGTAAAGGTGCATGGAAGGAACGCAGCGTTGGTCTCCTGGCCAGCTGATATTTTTCTTTAGCTTCTTGGACAACGATTGTTCTTTAAACTGGATGAGTTTGTTTTCCAGCTCCAGACCTCTTTAGGTCCTTGCAATAAATTATCTTATATTTTGAAAGTTGGCACATATTCATATGTCTGTTGCCTAGTCACTCGATTACAGCCTTTGGAGCAAGATTTGTCATAGTCTTCGTTGCCCCCTGTGTAGTACTTAAAATAGTGGTTGCATCTGTTAAGTGCCTGGTAGCTGTTTCAGTGGTGGTGGAAGGGACAGAGATGGCAATACTGGTAGTAATGATGCCAGACTTTATTTGGTCATCCAAATTGGAACTTTACCGGCAAGACAGCTAATGGTGAATTCACCTGAATCAAGACATTCAGAGCCTTTCCTTTTTCTTCCCCAGTAGAAATCTTATTCTTTTTAAGACTTAGTAAGGTATCATCTCTAATTATCCATTCTTTCCAGTTTTTCCTGTAGAACCAACTCTTTACTCTTATTTTTTTCCTTGATAAGACCAGTAAAATAATAAAATCAACCCAAACTATATTTCATTTTATGTGAGATTATTTTCTTCATTTAAGCTTTGAACCCCTTAAAGCTTGTGGACATCAACTATGTATGCGTTGACTAATATAGTAGTCACACAGTAAGACAAATTTCAGCTTGAACTCAGCATACATCAAATACACAATGGCTGTGTGGGACATTGCTATTACCACTCCAAGAACTATTGCTTGCAACACTGAATCGATTTTTCTTTTAGACATATATGTATTAAGCTGTCTCATGTTTACTGATGGCTGGGTCTATACAATTCTCAAATTATCATTGACTTCCATGCCTCTTCTGGTTTCAACATTCTAATCTTTTCCCTTTTAGATAAAGAAGCAGATTGAGAACGCTGATGAGGGAGGATTGCTTGCCAAGATTCCTTGGCACCCTAATGACAGAAACAGCTTCATCAATGTATTCCTGGGAACCAGAACAACATTGAGCATCCAAAGCCTGTTACATATATACTGCTGAAGAGATACCATAACCATTCAGAGCAAGTATAGGGTTTCCTCTTGCAGGCCCAGGTATCTTCTCACCCACCATTAACCCCTATAGACTGCCAGCTAGACCCAGTACTGGAGAGCTAGTCAAATATTTCTTGACTACAAAGTCATAAGGAGTCTAAGAATCCTCAGGAATGGAAGATGTTAGCAGAGTTTACTCTGAATGTCTCCCCTTTCCCCTGAATCGTCACACTTACCTGTCTCCATGTGTTGCCCCCGTCAGACGAGATGAACACACCAATGTCTGTATAGGAGAGTTCTGAGCCAATGTTACCTGAAACATAAGCAGATTGTTTGGAACTGTCAGGCGGTTTACATTTTAAGTGTGTTCATGGTTGGAGGAGGAGTAAAGGTTCCCCAAAGGATGCTCACATTTTTTTTTATACATTCTTTCCCGAGGTCACCTAAAAATAAAAACCCAACAGGGGAAGAAAACTCATTATGAGAAAAGTAAGTGAACAGTAGGACACAAATGCGTCTTTAGCTGTTGGGCCCAGGGACTTAATATTGATGAACTCACTCACTCACTCTCACTCCCCATGCTGTGTCCGATAGCTCCAGACTGGAGTGCAGCAAAGAAGGCAAGAGCAGGAGAGTGTGCATAAGTATAGAGGATGGCAATAGATATCTCTTGCTCAAGTATAACATTAGCCTAAGGAGAGCAAGTGGTGTGTGTGTGTGTGTGTGTGTGTGTGTGTGACTTATCTCTTCACAGACTGCCTTGAAAGTACTGGAATGCAGTGGGTTAAAAAAGGGAAGGAAGGTACAGGAAGTTGGGAGAGGAAAGTGGCAGGGATATAAAGAAGGAATGGGAAGGGGGAAGTATAGATTTGATTAAACTATATTATATAGTTAAGAAATTCTCAAGCAATAAGAAGGATGTTTAAATATGAGGGGGCTCAATGGGAAGAAGGGTTTCATGAAGGGGATGATGGTGATGAGAGAGGGTAATGGGGAGGAAAAGTAAGCAAAATATGACATAGACATGTTTAAAATTGGCATAATAAAGTTTATAACCTTCAAAAAGAAGTAAAATTATATAAGAAAAGAAGATAGTTGGGACAGAAGAGATGATCCAAATGGTTAATTAAATAACTCACTGCCAAGCCTTTACACTGAATTGGATCCCCAAGATCTACTGACAGAAGGAGAAGGAACTTCCTCAAATTGTTTTCTGACCACACACACACACACACACACACACACACTTGTGACTTGAGTGCAAACACAGATATACAAAATAAACAGATATAAAAAATAGAAAGATACTGTTCCTTTGCTTTTATTTCCCTAGCTTTACTAATGGATAGATAGTCTCCTCATAGATGCTACACCAATGCTCCACACAATACTCTATAATTGTGGAATGACTGCTGTGTAAATAAAGAACTGAATGATGTTCTTAAGTTAATGTGCACTTGGAGACATGTTAAAAATGAAGAAAGCACTCTGCACATGTAAGAGTTTATCATATTGGTTGATTTTTTTTCATTAAACATAGCAAGGAAGGAATGTTAGCTCCCACACATCTGTAACCTAAATAAGAGCACAATAAAAATGCAATAATGAAAATGTTAATTGAGCTCCTGACATTTAATACTTTAAAATGAGAAATTAAAGCTGGCTACAGCTTGTCAAGCTCCCATCAGCATCACGGAGCACACAGCTAGCCAACTTGTTTTGACACATAGGCTTCCAAAAATAACCCCAGTGCCTAGGGCTCGGAAAAGGAGAGGGGAGGAGCTCCGAGAGCCACTATAGATATCTGTCTGGAAATTCATCTCTTCAGGCACAGGAATAAGGGAAAACAGCCAAAAAGAAAAATACAACGAATAAGGTTGATAAGATCATGGTCCCATGGTTGCTACCAGGAGAATTGTGGTAAAAAGGAATTGGAAGCCATCTGTGGTCTCAAGAAAATAAAGTGTGGTAATCCATTAGATATTTTAGTAATGTCTACTAAGGAAAACAGGATGTAGGGAAAGGTAGAGCTAGCTACATATTTGCCATCCCAGGCATGGTCCCTCAGAATCTACTCTACTGCCTCTTAACCTCCTTAGACATTGGCTCTGATATTGCTAACCTTTCTTCCAAAGCTTCACCCTGTTGACTGGGCAGTTTGGTGGGGGTAAGAAGCCCACTTCAAAGAGTCTGTATTCAGAAGGATCTTCTATCATCTGAAGGGTACCCCAAGAAATACACAGCTAATCACAGGGACCAGAAACTAGGTTCGCAGATCAAGAAACGGGGTAGAGCTTTTCTAGTATGAGCGTATGCTGGCCCGTGTTCTTCAGTCTTTTTATTTTTCTAAATTATTTATCTATTTATTTTACATACCAACCAGAGTTTCCCCTTGTCTCCTCCTGTTTCTTCCCCCCACCTCCCTTCTACCCCCACCCCATATCCATTTCTCCTCTATCTTCAATCAGAAAGGGGCAGGCCTCCCATGGGAGTCAACAAAGTCTGGCATATCAAGTTGAGGCAGGACCAACTTCCCTTGCATTGCATCAGGGCTGGGCAAAGCATCCCACCACAGGGAATAGGTTCCCAAGAGCCAGTTTATGCATTAAGGACAGGTCCTTCTCCCACTGCTAGGGGCCCCGTAAAAGACCAAGCTACACAACTCTCACCAGATTAAGAGGCCCTAGGATAGTCCCATGCCTGTTTCCTAGTTGTTGGTTCAGAGTCCATGAGCTCCCACAAGCTCAGGTCAGCTGTCTCTGTGGGTTTCCATCACGACCTTGAAGCCCTTTGCTCATATAATCCCTCCTCCCTCTCTTCAACTGGACTCCCAGAACTCTGCCCAGTGCTTGGCTGTGGATCTATGTATCTGCTTCCATCAGTTACTGGATGAAGGCTCTATGATGACAATTATCTGATCACAGGAGAAAACCAGTTCAGGCACCCTCTCCACTATTGCTAGGAGTCTTAACTGGGGTCATCCTTTGTAGGTTCCTGGGAGTTTCCCTGGCACAAGGTTTCTCCCTAACCCAATAAAGGTCCCCTCTATCAAGATGTCTCTTTCTTTCCTCTCCCACTCCCAGTCTTTCAGCAGCTTGGTAGGCAACCGTAACAGAAAGAACACGGGTAATGTCAGTGAAGGATGACCTGACTAAGTTTTCATTGGCTAAGTAGAAGGAAGGTCAGAGTCGTTGCTGAGCATCCTGGAAGGTAGGGCAGCTGTGCTGCCTGAGGGGATCCAGGAAGCAGGCACGGGGCATGAGATAGGAAATAAGGGTTCCTTACTGACAGTTAGTTTGTAAACAAACAGATTCTATTGACATTTGAGGGAGCTTTATTCAACATTCTTTTCTCTGTTTCCTGTCATCACAACCATTCTCTGCTCTTCCAACACTTATGAAATAAAGAAAGAGAAAATTCTGGACCACCATGGGTTAGAAATGCACATGGGTTCTCCTAGTGATAGCAGAAAAGCAACTGAATAGACAAGTGGGGCAACACCAGGTATGGACAATTGAAGTTTATAGGAAGCAGGGCACAGGTGCCATGGAGGTGGCACAGTTAGGGGCTTGCGGACTGGTGTTTGATCGTTACAAGATTAACTACTATTCTAGAGTGAGAAGGAGAGTGGGCTTGGGTATGATGCTGCTTCCTTCTTGCCCTCTGTTTCAGAATGTGTAAATTGAAGGGGACTGTCATTGTCTCATCTTTCCCATTGCTATATTATCAAGGAACATGCTCACAGTGTAAGGTGGTCTGAGCTATAAGGATGTAAATTCTTCACTAGCAGTGGGAGACAATAGTCTAGATATTGGGAACTCTAATGCTTCTGCTTACTGAAAATAACCACCAAATTCTCCAGAGATATCCTCAATAAGAGGTAGAAAGGAATCTCAAGGCATACATTCATCCACAGCTTCCTTGAGGCTGGTTCTCAGGTCACTATGGAAAGAGGATGTGAATAGGGAAAGTGGAAGTCAGGTCCCGGATCTATCTTCAGGTAGATAACAGGCATAGGGGTATAAATATAAGGAAGATATCTAAAGGACATTCCCCCTATCTTGCACAATAGTGACTTACCAATTGTTTTCCTGATGGAAAATTATCTCCCACAGAAACCAGGCCAGCAAAGTAAGCTAGGCATGAGGAAGTAGAAGTCGGGATGCTAGTTCAAGGTCTTGACATCTATATCTTAGCTCTCCTGATGCTCCATGGCTGGCAAGAAGCCTCAGGAGTTTGTGGGCAAGGGAAGGTAATTGATAAATTATGAGAACATGATTAAATATTCAAAAATAAATATTTAATTTCTGAATGTCTGCTAACTCATTAAAGACATAAGAGTAGACTAACTTAGAAGTGTGTGTGGTCAACACCATCTTACCTACTCTGAGTATTTTTCCCAGTCTTATAAGCATGGTCTTCTCGCTCTATTCTTGAAGTATCTTCCTAAGGAAGATAACAAGTTCTGTTTTATAGATGAGGACATGAAGCTCAGAAGTTAAAAAAACTAAACCAAATGCAAGTCGAGTAAGTGCCAGAGTTCAGCTTAGAGAGCTGGATGACAGCATTCCTGGATTTCACTGCATGCATAATGTATGCATATAATTATGGCTCCTATTGGAGGAGAAAAACTTCCTTCTTCTGATGCAAGCACAGCTTTAATGTCAAAGATACAGGGTGATGGTAGGTGTCTTAAGCAGAGCAGCCAATATGTCCTGAGTGTTTGGAAGCATTTGAAATTCATTCCTTCATGCAGCCTACAATTCAGCTCTGTTAGCATCATTGTCTCCACTTTGCTAATCAGAACACAAAAGTTCAGAGTTTTTGAGCAACACCTGGCTATCATCAGAAGCATCTAAGCACTGAATGACCACTCTTTCCCTGTATAGCATCTGCTTTAGCATTTGGGTTTCTGTAGACTTTGATGAGAGGCAGATAGGTTAAGGGTCCCTGACCTTGAAAAACTACCTCGCGTGGACTATGGGTGTGGCTATCACTCTCCAAGCTAGGGACAGAGTGAGAGAACCTACACTCATCTTACTGTCCGGTGCTGCTGCAGAGAATAGTGTTACTTAGTCATGCTCGATCTTGTCCACGCTTATTGAAGAGAAGCTGCCTGTGATAGCAGCAAGCTGTAGCAGCCGTCAGGCTGATTAAAGTGCTTGAAGGCTGTTAGTGATTGAAAGTTCATTGGATTGAGGCTTTGGAGATAGAATCCATGTCTAGAAGAACAGGAGATTCAGATACAAGTGTTGGATTGGTGAAGAACAATGTATCCTCGGAAAGTCACAGTGAATTTATCTGCTTTCATTAGAGAAAGGGGGAAAAAAGCTACCTGACAGCAGAGCTGTAAGTTCTAAGATTAGAAGCCGGTCTTGCTTTACGCCAACAATGTATTCCTGAAAAGATGTATTCAAATCAAACGCATATTAATCAAGGCACATCCCCCAGAGACTCTGTTTTCATCTGAGAGCTGTTTTATCGTCACTTCTGATTGATGTTCAGTGGACAGTGGCTCCAACAATGCAACCTGAAGTTTTTCTGCCCTTTCCCCCAGGCTCTCTGCCAAGTGCTTAATCACATGTAAACAAACCTTCACATGTGCCAGAGACCTCCTGATTAAAAGGAGCTCTGGGGTGAAAGCCTCTGTAAAGTATCTTCTGTGGGAAGAGAAAACTGCCCTACCTGCTATTTGGAGAGCTGGGAAGTTCTTACTGCATGCTTTCTCAGACTGAGAATTCCCGGCTGCACTCTGATGAGTCAGCAGACTCTGACAGGAATGCTAACCTTTCACTAGCCTCAGAGGACTGCTCTGGGACTGGGGCAGGAAGAATTAACCTAGGAGCTAAGCCTGTCTAAGGCTCTTTGGAACCTAGTTTTTGATGAAGAGCTTTGAGAACAGAGGAATCTTGCTCATTTTCGGGGGACTTTCCATCTAATGCTCAGAAGAACCCATGACCCACACATAAGCTACAAACCTTATCCCAGAAGCTGTTGGTGAGGAAAAAGCCCAGGGAACATCCCTTACCTGTGGCCACCACAAGTCCGGGGGCTGTGTCCTTGCTAGAGATTCTTCCAGAGGAATATGGGTTTTCAGAGAGCTGCAGATGCAGGTGTAAAGAACAGAAGGGCTAAAAGAAAGAAGAAAATCATTTCATTCCAGGAAAGTCCGGCCATACCCTCACCTCTGCAATAGAGGAGGGGCTTGCAGAAGGAATCATCTGGGAACAGCAACGGTTTGGATCCTGAACTTCAGACCCATCTGTCTGATGCACCCGGTACCGCACTTTAGAAGTTGCCCCAAGTATCACAATTTCTTCCTCTCTTGCTCTCATTCAATATCAAATGTCTGCTCCCCTTTTCTGCAGTCAATTTAGCCTTCAAGGTCTAATTCATGGTTAGCTTTAAGAGGCCCCTAGTTCTTTCTTTAACAAAAGATGACAAATGTCCTTCCCGAACTGTTGGTAACCATCAAATCCTGCCTATTAGAGCTCTAAGGGGCCCCCAGGGAGAATGAAGGGAGGAAGCTGCATGATGTAGTCTAGGTCCTCAACTAGTTTCTTAAGCTGTAGTCTAATTCTGTTTATTTGTATATTTTGATCCTGCATAGAATTATACTTAAAATAATTTAAGACATTATCGAAAATTCACTGGACACTAAACTGTTTTCCATACCCTTTCCTATGCCCAGTATAAAAGGGGTGTGAGAATATATAGAGCTCAGTCTACAGAATGAAAAGAACTATGATGAAAGACACACTGAGATACAGAGAAAATTAGATGAAGAGAGTAAGATGAGCCATCACTGAGGTGTAGTAGCAAATAGAGAATAAATCAACCAATGTTTCTGTGAACTGTTCCAGTGGGTAGGCAGCCATTTGTGTGGTATCCCTTGTATCCAAACCAAAGCCACACAAACACTAAATGCACCAAAGTGTGGAACTGGACTTAAAATTATAAAACGATGGTGGCTCTGCCTGACCTAGACTTGACTACATCTCTAGATTTTAACACAGTGTCTAGAAGGCACCTGGCTGATGCATCTCTTTCCATACATGGCAGAAGACAACTTTTAGCTGAGGATAAACACAGTCTCATATCTGAGATCTTAGAATGGCTTCTGGTGTAAGCGTTTACTATCAGGGAACTGATGGCTGTGTTATTATTAATTATCTTTCCTCACTACTTTAAGTTGAGGTGCCTTGGGGCAGAGACATCATCTTACAACACCGTTTCCTCCACACTGCCTGCCTCAATATTCTGCATAGCAAGGATCCTCAAAAGCTAAAAGGTTAACTGGTCATCCTGTGTAGATGGTCCTTTCTGAGCATCCTGGGTTTTCAAAGTAATCTTTGTTTACTCTGACAACAGTTCAGCACTGAACAAACTAGCAGTTAACAGATGGGTTAGCCCTACTGAGTGCTATGTGGGACCGTTTACTAATAAGTGCAGGCTCATTCTCCACTTCATTTTAACATCAGTTGTAAGACATTGCCTATTCTAAATGAAAACTATGCAATCCACGGAGTGTTCCATACAGTTGGTGTAGTGGTCTGTTCTTCCAACATTTCATCAAGATCAAGTTCTTAAGATATAATACTGGAAGGACACCTTGAAGCAGTAGCCCCATGGAAGCAACCTGCCCTGAGAACTCCACATGGGACATGATAACTGACCAGTAAGCAGTGCACTGGGCTTCCTCTCAGGTCCACATCTGGAGCTTGGAGTAGTCGCCAATCCCTGCCTTTGTTGTAAGTGATGTAAGTCTTCACCTGGTCATCCACCTTCTTGTTTGCCAGGAATATGCCCTTGATACCTGCTACCTAGGAAAAAGGTGAGAGATGGAGAACCACGTTGGGCAAAAATGACGGTAGCCTTGGAGAAACCCTGAAAGAATCACCAGCATCTTCCACCAGGTATGAGGGGTACAGAAGAAGAAAAGGAACACAGTAAGGAATGTCATATTCCCCAAAGTCCCTCTTCACCTTTGCACCCTACACCAAATTTCTACACACACACCCCTTACCCATAAGATTTCCCCCACTTTGCCTGTCTTTGTTCTTTGTTCTGTAGAATATTATCTTTAATTAATTATCAGCAGTCCCCCTGATAACAATCAAAGGATTGACCCCTTCCAGAGGCAGCTGGTTTAGCACAAACAATTCCACGTGTTTGACATCACCCTTTGTGGGGGCAGCCCACTTTGCCTCTTAGAAATAGGGCAGACATTATGCGGCAGATGCTCCAGCACTGAGAGCTGATATTAGTGCATGCCTCTAGCTCACTCTATGACTTCAGGTAATTCACATATTATCTTTAGATGACTTTAAAATTGGTGGTTTCTCTTCTTTTCCCTAGTTGGCTGACAAAGGTCCTGTGAGATAATGCAGGGCTCTTGCCAGAGTTCCTAATGTACTGGGACTTTCATGCCCTTGGTATTTTGAAGGAATAAAGAGCACAACATTAAAACAAGTAGCTAGAGTTGATTCATCAATTACATGCACTCTAGGCTAAGTACAAATTCCACTTAAACTGCTGCTCTACATGCTGGAAAGGTGAACAGATTCTTAAAATGATAACGTCCTGTAACGGAAAAAGATTCTTGTAATTATCAGCATATTCCAAAGATAAACCATAAAGAAGCTGTGAATGTGTGTGATAAATAAGATAGTGTGTATTGAAAACAAAATAGTTTTGTGTGGGGGGTGTGCTTGTATGTTGCATATGTGCATCCAACTGAGAGCTGTACACACACACACATTCACACACACACACACATTGTTGAATGGCAGGATTGCTGGATTATTTTGATTGTCAGATGGACTGGATTTAGCATCCCCGTGGAAAGACACCTCTGAGTATACGTTTGAGAGTGTTTCCAAAAGATTTAAGAGAGGAAGTAAGTTCCATCCTGAACAGAAGGCTGTGCCATTCCATGGACTGGGGACCCAAACTGATTAAAAAGGAGGAAGCTAGATTATCATTAATAATCTATTTCATCTTCCAGACAAGAGACACATGTGACCAGCCACTTCACCCTTCTGCTGCTCTGACTCGCCCACTGTGAAGTACTATACCCTCAAACTCTGTGCCAACATAGCCATTCCTTCAAATTACATTTGCTAGGTATTGGTTACACCAACAAGAAAAGTAACTAACACACCCAACAATACTGATGTGCTGAAGTTCTAATTTCACTTATCCGCCATTCTCTAAGGACCATAGTTAATTGAAATTCACTACAGCTCTGAAGGAACACCATGGGAGGAAAGGAGAAGTTTCACAGAGGCGGGTTGAGGTTTTTTTCCCTTTTCTTTGCTTCTCCAAAATGACATACTTTAGTTGATGAACTAAGGGCTTTTTTAAATTTATTTTTGTAGTAACCTGGCTGGCCTTAGAGAATGCCAATTCAAATAAGATAAACAAAAAAGCCTCAAACAGATGGAGAGGGAATGTCCGGAGGACACTAGAATCATCAGGGAAGGGCAGCGTCAGAGGAAGTTCACAATGAGTCAGTGATGGACAGAACCCATGACTGGACTGCAACCTTGAGCAGGATGAAGGTGGGGGAGAGAAATGGAGACGGGATGCCGGGCTCCATGTGCAGGTGGCATGGGTCCCTAGCAGTACTCTTCCTGTCTCATTTCAGAAATACTCGGCTCTTATACCTACCCAGGCAGCCTGGGAATATTTTTAAGGCTCGTTTCATTTACTTATTTGTATGTGTGTGATAGATTATGGGTGGGAGTGTGTGACTAAGCCCGAAAAGGGCACCAGATCCCTTGAAAGCTGGATTGTAGATAATTCCTTGGTACCTGTGTTGTTATTTTGTACTAGGATTTGAAGTATTATCCTCAGTACTGCACAACACCTCTCTAGCCTCTAGACTTGAAGCTTGTTCTTTAAAGTCCACTGCAAAACGTACTGATTCAACCTGGCTGCCTTGAATTCCCCCAGAGAACAGAATTTTGCTTTATGCCCCGTAAATACTCCTACTAAAGGGAAGCCCTTTCTGGTGTTCTCTTTGGTCACAGAGCTGGTACCATCATTGCTAGTCTGCGAGGGAACTCTGTCTTAAATCAGTTACCCTCTGGCAACTCAGGCTCAGGACCTTACTGCTTCCTACTTCCTAGAAGAATATCAGCAGGTCTGACTCTGGGTCCAGGACCACCCATTCCTGTGAAGTGTCTGTGACATCTTTGCATGCAAACAGGTATGTGAAAACACACAGGAAAATGTTTATTCCATTTCTCCCATGAGAGCACTACCCATCACCAGAACTGGCAATTTCTACGAGGCGCACAGAAAATTCTCTCAGTCAAAACCAAGAGAATAGAGACCAAAAGTTAGAGCAAAAGAGTTATTTCCATGGAAATCTCTTGAAATAGTCCTGAACATGTTCCCTGAAGCTGGGCACAATGTCACAGCCATCTCCCTGTTGTCCTGAAACACCACAGTCCATGCCATTTGTGTGGCAATGGTTCACAGTCTGCACATCATTTTGGGGAGGATTTTCGGCATCGTGTCTTATATGAAGAAATGGACATCAGTTTGAAGGACACTTAGCCACTGTGTTTTTTCAGGACAATAACTTTCAATGTTTGGTTGCAGCCCAACTTCTAATATATATTCATTCTACATCCGAATAATCATGTCCACATCTATTTATTTGGAGACATATGTGTGGACACTCTGTGACACGAAGGGACCCTCAGTACTTCTTAGGCTCACCGCATGGAGTATAACAGAATTAAGAAATGAGATACATGCTTCTGTTCTTTGTCTGAGGAGCCACTTAGTGTCCCATTAGCTTTAAATGTTTTTTTTTTCTCCCATTGCAGGAGGAAATCATTAGTGTGGCTGCTGCTGGTGTTCTTGGAAGTCTACTGAGAAGCATGAGATGGGTGCCCACAAAAGGGGACAAGTGTCTGGTGTAGCACAGCTTTATTCTTTGTGTATAACGTGATCACCATCTTAGAGTAAAGATTTCCAAGGCTAGGTAGCCATGGCAACTAATTGAGAACAACACAAAAATAGCTAGGTGTATTGCAATGTTAGCAGCCTACAGACAAACCCTGGTAGAAAGAGAAGAAAAGGGTCGCGAGACAATCAGCTGGGACAGCAGCATGATTCCTTCCCACCCTCCCATACGTGCAAGTGGCCTTGGAAGATGCTGAGGTGCATAAGAAGGGAAAGGCTGACTCCACGATGCTGTGATGGAGTGGAGATTTGTGGGGATGCAACTGTTTCAGGGATCACTCCTGCTCCTGGAACTAACCTTTCACTGGGGCTGTAAACACACCAGTTCTCCAAGTTGAGGTTTGGTGAACTCTTATGTTTGCTGCTGTATCTGAGGTGAACACACATTTGGTTTCATCACCCAGGAAAAGTTAATGCAATAGTAGCAGGTTGGCAAGGCTCACTTTCCCTCTGGGAATCAGATTGAGGTGCAGAGGGACAGTGACTGCAGGTACCTTGGCAGATCATGGTATCCAGGTGGTACGGTCATCTGCTGGTCATGTCCCTAGGACTGAGGGCAAGGAAACTAGGGATCTGCTGAGAAAAAGCAATTAGCATGATCTGCCGTGGGCTGTCCTTAGTATCAGAGCTACAAGAAGGGGCTGACCAAGGTCAGTGCAGGAAAACAGTCCCTGTGGAGTTCATAAGCAGCTGTCCATCTGGACCAGGAATGGTCACTGAAGGTTATAACAGCAGATAGGATGGAGGGAGGCACTAGGCACAGGTAAAGCCAAGAAATGTCAATAAATAGGTAGAAAAATGGGACACTGGGGCTCACTCAAAGTGTTACAGTTTATCCGTCCATGTATATGGAGTTCAGAAGTTACTACAGAAGTGAAAAATTGATCCTCCAATGATACGTCATCCAGGCTATAATCAGAGTGGTTAAATGCACGTGAGCACACGCACGTGTGCGCACGCACACACACCCACACACCTTACAAAACCTAGTATTGAAGAATGTATGAAGCAATGACAACACTCAGGCTCTCAAAATGAACTGCCACTTTAGAAGCACTTGGATGGATTTTCATGAACATATATTTATATTTAATTTGGCAACCCTACCTGTAAGTGTTTACTCATACATGAAAACTAAAAGGTAATGTTCACGTGGATCTTTATAGATGTTAATCACAATCACACAAAACTGGAAGCGACCTAATTGCTCTTCAACTGATGAATAATAACTGGAGCACCCTCACAGAAAGGAATGCTACTCGGCAATAAACATGAACATTCGCTGATGCACTTCACAGTGTGTGCTGTGGACTTCACAGTGTGTGCTGATGCACTTCAGGTGACTGTCAGGTGCATTCTTCTAAGACAAGGGAAGCCCGACTCCAAAGCTTACAAGTTAGAGTCCAGCAAGTGTCATTCTACAAAAGGCAAGCGAGACTAAAAGCCAAGTAGATGTTTCTCAGTGGTAAAGGTTGGTACAAGTGTTGAGTATGTTTCAATGATCATAGGGCATTGAAGAGAAAATTCTTGGGAATGAATTTCTCCCACATCTTGGTGGTGAAGTTAGTTAAACAACTACATGTACCCATCAAAACCCATAGAACCATATCCCAAAGAGCGTATGTTTTATTGCATATAAATCATATCTCTTTTCTAAGAACTATAAAAGGCACAACGTTTAGAGGGAAAGTCTGATACGTTAGCCAGACAAACATGGATTCTTTTGAATGTAGCATCCAGGTGTCCTAGTTGTGTGATGTGAGCTAAGTCGTTCATTTCTATGGCACCCTGTAATTTCATAGTCACCTTAGGGAACAATGCCTACTATAAAGGGAAACAAACAACACTGTGTCTGTGCTTTTGGTCTGTAAGATCCACCATGGGAGCCACTGACTCAATATGGTTCTTAGGGGTGTAGCTAGCTAGCTAGTGAGAGTAAGAGACTGCTTGCATTTTAGTTAGTTTTAATCAATGGTAATTTGAATTGATATCAATTTGGCTATTGGCCCAGTTTATTCATATGTATGTGACTCTCCTTTACCTAATATACAAATTATGAAACTACTACACATCAACTACTTCTGGTAAAACAATGTACATGATTTGAGGTGGGTTGTAAGTATGAAATATAGCCTGGAGTTTTCAGACTCGGTATAAAAATTATAAAATTTCTCATGAGTACTTTTTATCTTGAGTATATGCGAAGCAAATATTTTGGATACATTTTTACTGAAATTGAATGCATTTCTACAATTAACTTCATCTGCTCATTTTTTATTTTAAAAAAATTTATCATAATAATTTTGAAGTCTATTTATAGCTTCTGGGTTATGTCTTTGGAGACCATGTCTCATTATATAGCCCTGGCTGGCCTGAAGCTTTCTATGGAGATCAGACTTGCCTTAGACTCACTGGTATAGGCCTCCCTCCCAAAGAGTGGATTTGAAGGTGTTACCACCATGCCAGATTATCAGTTATGCATTTATTATAGCTATGGTTCTGGTCTAAGACACAGCTGCTACTCCTATGTCAGTGTAAGGAATCATAAGTTGAATACTTAATATCTGGGGAACATCAAAAAGATTCATCAGACCAAGAACTCTTAGTACAACTGTTGGTGTTGGAATGGATATTTGAGGGAATTTTTTTTATCATTTATTAGTGGAGAATAACTAAATGGAAATGTAGTTTATTTCTAGGAATATGAAAAATCTACAATGCTAGACTGTAGGAAAAAATGTTCAAATATAAGTAAAAATCACTCTCAAAATATTGCATTCAACTGGTTCATTGTGAACAGCAGCCTTGTTAAAGAAGTGGGCTGTTGGCACCTCGCAGGAGAAACCCATGTTTATCTTACCATCAAACACTATTTTCTCCTCTACACAACTATAGCAATGGAAATATTGTACTTTGAAGTTCGAATGAGAGAATAATTTAAGCAAGAGAACGTCTCTAGCTGCAGATTACCACACAAGATGAGTCCTCAAAATTGTGTCAGCCCTTTCTGGTGAGCGGAAATTCAGTAGAGTAGGCTCCTACCATCTCCAAGGAACCTTGGTGCCAAGACCCTGGTCTTTACCCTGGTAGGATCACCTGTATTTGTCAAGTAGATTGTCCTTACACATCAGGCCTCTTGTCACTGGACAACACACATTTGGTTCAAGTGTACGCATTTAGTTGGATTATACATGAAATTTACTGCTTTCCCCATCTGCATTACTCAAGGGCACTTGAAGTCCGAAAGAAATATATTCTCTTTGCTAACTGGCCATATGGTTCCCATTCTCACTATCTGTTTATAAGAATCTCCAGTGAAGAAGGTTAAATCCTAATGACCCCTAGAGACCAATTAAATCGAGCTTTATCTGCAAACCACAGACTGTATCTCTGGGTGCAAAACAGCACCATCCATTAAAACTCTTCAATATGGTCATAGTCTAGATAATGTCAGGCTCCAATTTATTCACTTATTATTAAATGCCTTCTAGAATCTGAAACCTAATCAATTATCCAATTCTCACCCATGTTCCTGACAAGTATTATTCTGTACAATTAGGATGGCTAACACACTTTATCAAAAATGTAACCTGTCTGTCTAGCCCTTGGTTCATACCATTCTTAACATTTGGGATGGAACAACGTTCACCACTACTTCCTCCAGAGGGTCCTGGTGGGACTGATTGGAAAATGGGCCACCCTAAGAAAAAGAACCAGGCATACACAGCTCATCATGAGCTGTGTATCATACAATTAGCTGTGATAAAATTGAGTGGAGAGCAAATTCAGAGAGCTTTCTTTAAAGATGTTGCCTTGCCTAGTATAACTTTCTTCTCTATAAAAGTATACTTTTATATTGATAAGTGATACTGAAATGCAAGCAAGCCTAACTTCAATAGTAAGAAAAATTACACGGACCTGGGCATATTCTTCATGCTGATTCATGTCCAACAGCATCTCAAGGTAATAAAATACCACGGAGACACGAGCTCCTTGTCTTAGCGAATGAACAGCACTGGCAGACTCACCCATCACATAAAGAACAACAGAAGTGCAGTGATTTCTTCCTTTTTGCTTTTGTCTATCTATCTATCTATCTATCTATCTATCTATCTATCTATCTATCTTTATTTATTTCTTTCTTTTTCTTTTTTTTTTTTTTTTTTTGGATTTTCGAGACAGGGTTTCTCCGTAGCTTTTGGTTCCTGTCCTGGAACTAGCTCTTGTAGACCAGGCTGACCTCAAACTCACAGAGATCCACCTGCTTCTGCTGGGATTAAAGGCGTGCGCCACCACCGCCCGGCCTATCTTTCTTTTTCTATCTATCTATCTATCTATCTATCTATCTATCTATCTATCTATCTATCTATCATTTATTATCAATTTATTTAGGTTTTCTCTATGTAGCCTAGCCTGAACTTGAACTCATGATCCTCTTATCTCAATGGAGTTTTGAGATTAGAAATGAACACTATGGTTTCCAGATGGGACTTATATTTCTTAACTATGAGGTCATCTGCAGCAATGTCTATACTTTTCTTTTTGTGTCAGACCACAGGGGCATGAATAATTATCCTTACAGTCTTCCTTGTACAAACAGGAAGCTGGAATGGCCTAATTCCTAGGGATATTCTTCTAAACCATACCTCAAGACATAACTTACTACTTACTAATAACAAAGGTAGACTTCTGTCTCCTGATTAATTAAGAGAATGCGAGTTTGCCAAATTTATCTATGCCCTTTAGACTTTGCTACCAGTCTTCCACATACACATTCCCTTAAATAACTTCGTTGTTAAAGAGAATCTTTTTAGACTTGCGTAAGACAAAGGCAGTGGACGTCCCAGCATGGATGACAGAGGATCACAGAAGCTCTCATCGCTGCCTACGCTGCGGCTGACAGATGATGGTTGCTAGAGGAAGGAGATTCAGCTTACTTTGGGAATATAGCATGTGATAAGTTGGGCGTGAACCATTTGTGCAGATGTGGACAGTCCTAACCTGACTTGGTGAAATATGAAGAAACTTAAAACATAAGACATGAAGTTGGGAATGGGATGCAAGGGTAGTAGTGATCTGGGAGAAAGTAGGTGGTGAACAAACAGCTCAGACACCAAGAACAGATGCCAGAACTTGAACAAAAACTGACCAGGAGAGACCACAGGACCATGGACTGAACCTTCTGCTACTGTTCCAAAGAGCCGCCTGGGCTGTGTAGACAGGGAAATCCACCAGAGAAAAGCTCACCCAGGTTACCCACGGGCCCAGCCGGAGCTGACTGAGCCCATTCATCACAACCAGTGTGGGTTTACCCAGCAGTCACCGTTTGTTCTTGGCACACAAGACACACTCTCTGCAAGACTGAGCCCATCTCATCCCTAGGATAATTCAGGTCACCTCACCATTTCTCTCTCTAGTGTTGTCAAAGGCTAGACACTAACCTTAAAGACATAAGGAAGCATCATGTCTCGAGGGATCCATACCTAAGTTTTTCTCTGATTTCTGTGTGTACTCACAGGGATTCCCGGGGAAAGTGCCCTTTAGCTGACACACATAATATATTTTATATATAATACACAGAGACATATATATACACACATAAATACACACACACACACATATATATAATCACACAATGAACTCACATCAAGACAAATTTTTCATTATAGCTTATTGTGGCATTTCCTCTCTTACCAGTTATTCCTTCTTCTTTTCCTCTAAGCTGTGTTCATGAACATCATTTAAAGAAATTATTTCTGCAGAGTTTTGAAAGCCTACTTAAGGCATAATCTGTGCTGTGTGCCTTCAATGCCTCATACACATGAGAACTCTGACTTTACAGAGACAGTCAATCCCTTTCACACTCCATGCCACTAGGTTCACAATGACGTCATCACTAGGCGAGCACTTTGCCTTTATTTCCTTGGAACTGGGGTACAAGGAGGTTACATCTCTTAACTCACAACGCAATTGCCAATGAAAGCGCTGGGGTCAAACACAAGATCACAATACTTGTGCTTATAAATTTAAAGCACATGAAAAAGAAAGGTCAATCCCGAGAGGGGTCATTTTGGCTCCATACCTCATATAATTCAATAATGATGTTTCCCATTAGACCTCGGCTGCTCTTAATGTTCTCCATTGCCAGAGTGAAGTAGATCCCGCGTGTGTCCGAGATGTAGAGGTTGTACGTGTCATTCTGGTTCCATTCTTGGACGGCTGCAAACACTTGGTTCTCATCTGTGCTGATGATGTGCATGTCCTAAAGAGACAGAAGACCTGTGAGAAGGTAGATCATCACACCTTTCTCCCCACTGGGACCTGGAGTCATCGCCATGACTAGTGAAATGGTGGAGAGAAATCTTGAGTTATAGGCAATGTTAAGCAGTTCTGCATTGGACTGAGGCTGTAAATCGTGAGCATCAAGATTCCTGTTCCTAGCTAAGTGACAGGAAGATGGCTGGAAGGGGCTTTAGAGGGTATTATTTCCCGTGGTTTCAAGGGATTCATCCATGCTCGTTTTTTATTTTTATATCCGAAAGCTAGTGTGAGTGCTAACAGAGGCACCCTCACACATGCGGAGCAGCAGGCCCCATGCTCGATTTTGAGCTCCACTTAGGTTTTAAATCCTTCAGGGCAGTGTTTTCCTCTTCCTTCAGCATCCGATGGCTGGCATGGAGGCAAGCGAGCCTGGCTCTAGACCTCTAGCCCCCTAGCCTCACATAGCCACAGCAATCTACTGTGTGCCCAGCAGTTCTGGGTGTTATTTAGTGAAGCTGAGCGAGGGTCTGCTGCAAAGGACATGAAGTTATGCTTGAACAATAATCACACTCAACCTGGAAATCAGTGCCCTGGGTCTTACTGTCAGCACTGCACTGTGAGATGAATGACTGACAGATGCATCAATCTCCACAAATTTTAATTTTTTCCATGAGGAGTGAGAATGAAAGTACCTAATATTGAGGTGCTATTTTAATTTTTTAAATTAAAAGTTAAATAATCCTACAATAGAAATAGTTGGATCTTACCATTTTCTGGAGTAAACTAAGACACACTGTAGTTCATATAATGGCTCCAGATCACACGGACAGTGAATGGTGAAACCAGATTTTGGATATCTGAGTGTCTGACTCAACAGAAAGGTGAGTTTCATTTGAATGCATAATTTTTAAATGGGTTATTTTAAACTTGTGACCAATAAAGTAAAGAATGACTGTGGATGTCAGTTTGGCCTCAATGGAAAACTACAAGTCTAGGCTTTTAGATGGCCATGGCACCATTAGGATCCCAGTCCTGGATACATCTGTTTTCTTGTGGTGAGCTCTTCACATGATACCATTAAGTTCACAGACCTTGTATTTATTTTAGTTTCTAAGCTTGGTTTGTATTATTCCTAAAATCTAATTTGATAGTTCACAACTTAAAAATAATTAAAAAAAAAATATCACGGGGGCTGGAGAGATGGCTCAGAGGTTAAGAGCATGGCCTGCTCGTCTAAAGGTCCTGAGTTCAATTCCCAGCAACCATATGGTGACTCACAACCATCTGTAATGGTGTCTGGTGCCCTCTTCTGGCCTGCAGTCATACACGCAGACAGAATATTGTATACATAATAAATAAATAAATATTTTTTAAAAAAACATCTCACAAGTATGGCTAGGCACTGTGTAATGATGGATATTCAACTCCCCACCAAGGAATATACATTTTTCAGGGGGATATGTTGCCTGGCTAAACATCTGTTTAAAGTGATGACATCAAAATACATAAATACCGTGTATACACCATGTAACAGGTTACAGATGGAGAACTACACTTGTATCTGTGAAGAAATGCCCTAGCAACAACACCATCAGCAATCAAGGCCAACAACAAATTAATAACCAGGCAGGGTCTAACCTCTGCTTTATTAGACCTACTTTCTCAGAAACCATTACAAGTGAAAAGAAGCAACCATGTCTTCAATGTCAGCACCATAGTGTGTGTGTGAGTGGGGGGGTGTGCCCACTACCACCTACGCCATTTTATTAAGGAAGAAGTCATTTGATCTGGACAACTAGGAGCAAATCAAATTTTAGACCTTTTGTTAGAGGTCATTTTTAGGAGCCCCTAGTTTTGAACTTTAGAGGTCACCTTGACTCAGTCTTAACTTGCTCATTTGTGCTTATATATCTTATAGAATTACAGGTTCCTGCTGAACTGATTTAAAATAGAAGTTTTACTCCTAAGATCCATGTGATGAAACCATTTGTGTAGGTAAGGAATGAATGCCCAAGAACCCAGTAGGAGGGGAACAGCAGCTGCAGGAAATCCGAATTAAATTCACTTAGCCTGTTAAAAGTGCAATAGAAATGCCTAGGTTTTCCCAGATGTTTTGGTCATAAAAATGAATGAGCTAAGTTATTTTAAACTAAACTAATGTAAAGTGAGTGAGGAGAAAACAGCTTAGAACACCATGGAATGGTCAGAGTTAGAGGCAGCCGGCTTTGCTGGAAGGGCATATTAGGTAAACGCTATCCTGGGGTTGTGCCAGCTGGTGAACAGGTACTCAGCCTCAGGCACAAGGAACTAGAACGTCTCTCATGTCTGAGATTCTATGCTGTTCTCCTGAAAAGTGCTTTGTTTGTCAGTCTTTCAGCTGAGAAATATGACTAACATTTCATCAAGAAACTAACTCTCTAAACAGCATATTGCCAAGGTTATAACACTAGATGATCTACATCTCAAAATGATCTACAGATCTTCATCAGTTTCTTCATTACTTTCTCATTGAAGAGACTGGAGCTTTACTGTACCACAGAGTATGATGATTAATCTTGATGGTTAACTCCAGAACTATCCTCCCTTGCCTGGGGGACAGACTCTGCACATGCCAGTGGAAGATCATGTTGATTAGGTTAATGAATATTAGAAGACCCACTCACTGTGGGTGGCACAATTCCCTGGGCTGGAATCCTGGATAGTATAGGAAGCAGAAAGTAGGCTGTGTGAGCACAGTTACTGCTCTCTGCTTCTTGACTCTGCACCCGATGTAATCAGATGCTTCAACCCCTGTGACTTACCCATCACAATTTTGAATGATGAACCAGAACAAGCCTTTTTCCCCCCATTAAGATACATCTACCAGAATATTTTTATCACAGCAATAGAGATGGTGACTAAGATCTCCAAACTATCTTTGAATTCCTGAATTCAAAGGACCTTCCTACTTCTGCCTCCTAAATAGCTAGAATAAAAAGATAGTATGCCCAGTCTGACCTTGGCATCTCAACACATCTGTCTGAGATCGTGACTAAGAATGACTAGCGGAGAGCCTTATATTTTACAACCTGAACATGTCTTCCAGACACAGTCCTAGGGAATCACTTAGAAAAGTTCTACCAGGTGTGCACAACTTTCTAACATTGCAACATGGCAATTTCAACCTACGAAGTCCTCTTTAAAGAACCACACAATTGTAATAACTATGTGAACACGTGCCAAATACTCCTTGGGGCTGTGTGAAAAGGAGAAAATATACAGCCCTAAGGTCTAAAGTCACACTATTGTTTCCTTCATGAAATGATACAGAATGGAGTCCCAGAGAGGCTAAGAGTTCCTTCCAGAGCTATAGAGCTTAATCACAGCAAGAAGAAGGGGGTGTGAAGTCACACCTGGTTGAAGACAATTCCTACATGTTTTACTTGTTAGTGTGTGATTTTTCAAGTGATTTGGACTACGTGTTTCTGATTCCATGTAAACCCTCTCTCTCTCTAAATGGTTCATGGATAAACAGAAATCAACAGATAACTGGAATATTAAATCTTTAAGGTAAAAAAATCATTTAAGGGGAAAGAAAGAAAGAAAGAAAGAAAGAAAGACCTAAAGGTGAGAGTGAGGAACATTCAAGAAAACAAGTTTAGGGCTCTATACATCTCCCCATATAGGAGGTGTGCACAGAGGCTAAATCACAAGGGCTTTTGTGAAGAACATCTAACCTTTATTTGGAAGGAAACATAAAGTGTGTGAAGTCCTGCACTAAGGAAGTAAGTTCTTAAAGCTGTCTCTGTGTATATTAGGAAATATCTTCAGGGGAATGGGGGGACACGCCTACAGTGTCTGACTTGCAAACCCGCCTCTTTAATTTTAGATATCATGCATTACCTTTGTGATTAGTGATAAGTAATCACACATGATTATTTGTTTAATGCCTTTCTCTCTCATTGGACTAAGCTTCCAGGAAGCAAAACTCTCTTGTTGATTACTTTATTACTTTGTTGTTCTCTAGAACTTTCTGAAGAATCTGCTGTAGAGTACATGCAGAACAAAAGTTCACAAAGTAAACAGTGGGGTATGCAAAGAAACAGACGTGAAGGATGAGGCACCAGGAATATAAAGCAGATACCAGCTCATTTCCAGGCCTTTCAAACAAGGCAGGTGAGAGGATCCACTTTGAATAGGCCGTTCAGTAAAGGGCTTGGTGGGAGTAAGATACGGACTGGGGCTGTTCATGCAGTAGTCACTAATATTTAAAAAAATGAATGAAATCACTCAGAGAACATACAGATTATAAGAAGAACATAAAAATAGTTACTACTGAAGAGATAGAGGAAGGGCATACAGAAATGGGAAGAGCATCCGTATAGATGCGGGGAAAGGACATTATACCAAAAACTCCAGAGAGACAGAGGAAGATGAAGTGTAGAGATATAAAAGTGGGCTTGACGCATAGGTGGTCACTAGCAAGGACAGCTGTATGATTTTCAAGGATATACTTAGTAAGTGGATGGGAGGAGAGAGGGCAGCTAGCAGTGGATGGAATAAGAGGAATCAGAGTGAACAGGAATGGGCAAACAGAGGAAGACCACAGAAAATCCTCGAAAATGGTGCCTGCGACCCACCAGACTTGTGAAAGCTAAGGGGATAAAAGCTAATATCCTTGTCACTATTTTTACAATAATGTTAAGAAAACTGCTCCCTCCTGTCTTTTCCTACTCACAATGGGACTACTTTCTATTGCCGAGTTACTACAAACTCTGACTTTGATAAGGAAAATCTACTGCAGACTCTGGTCATACTATTTGCAAGTGTACTTCAGAAAGAACTGCCTTTGTTCTGTTTACTTTTACAAAAGGGTTTGACATATACCGGGTTGGCTTCAAAGTCACTATGCGGCCAAGGCTGGCCCGGAGCTGCAGATACTTCTGTCTCTACCTCCCAAATGTTAGGATAATAGGCATGAACCATGGCGCCTGGCTGAGAATTGCTTTTAATTATTTTCTTTGACTTTTTAAAATGTCTGTGTGTTCCATTGAGTCTTTGCTGCATGCGCATGTATGTGTGGTGTACATGTTTAAGCATTTGTGTCCACATGTGTGTAGGTGCTTGTGTGTAGAGAGAAGAATTTAACTTAGGGTGTCTTCTTCCTCCATCACTTTCTACTTTGGTGCTGAGACAGGTTTGCTGCAACCCCTGAATACACAGTATAGTTAGACCAGCTTGCTTTAGGGGGATCCCCTGACTCTGCCTCTCTAAATGAGGGATTATATGTGAGCGCATAAAATGGTGTTGAGTATCTGAATCTTACACTTACACGGCAAGCACTTAATCTACAAAACCTTCCCAACCCCAAGAGCTGCTTTTTAAAAATGCAAAATAAAATAAAGGACTGGGTGTATAGCAGAGCGTGCAGACGGCGTGATGGAACAACTGAAGGGGCATTCTCTTTGAGAACAAGTGATGCTCGGAAATGATGTAAGGTCTCGTGGATGGCTGCCCCCTTTTCACTGTTTGCCCAAGCTCTCTGTCGTTGCCTGTATAAACTTGAGAGTGGGCAGAGTTCAAGGACAGAGGACAAGAGAAAAGTCAGTCTTCATTTTGGTCACGTCAAATTGTCAGGATTTTTTTTTCTTCACATTGATTAGTAGGACAACAGTTCAGGTAATCACTGTTGAGATCAAGAACGTGAACTGGCCTTGTTAGAGGCTGACCCCTGGCTCTTATCAAGTCTCATGGGAAGCAGTTCTTTCGAGATAAGCCTTCCCCCAACACTTAAAATGGAGGAAGATTTCTTAACTTTGGCAGTTTCCCAGAATTGAGGGGCTCAGGCAAAGTTCAGGGGTATCACTAGAACCCAAATACCTTTGAGGAACAAACAAAACTTTTCTCTTGTAGAAATGACTTTCAGAGTTGCAACCTAAGAAAAAAAATAGAACCTAAGGGACCAAAAAGGCTATGCTGGGTTCAGAGTGGCACAATGACAGTGTTAGGCAATATGGAGGCCAATGCTTCTGAGATACAATCCTACGATAACCTTAATCTGCACAGCAGGCAGGCTATGGGCATTGGTACCATCTGCCCCTAGGTAACAGTTGTTCCTTAGAGTTACTGAGCACTGTACATGAGAACACGGGACCAGCAGTGAGTTGTTCCTTGATTCCCTCACATGTCCGTGTCAGTATTACTATCTCACTCTGTCCGTGAAGAGACCCAGGCTCCTGGGTAAGCGGTTGATCTGGAAGAGATAGTTAGGCTTCTGCCCAATAGCTCAGCTGTCATTTTCCAGCTGCCATTGCACTTTCCCCCTTGCACCAGGCTTTCCAATTGGAGCATAAGTGTCCCGTCTACGGGGTGAGAGTCCCAGCAACGGAACTATGGAAGCCTTGGTGCAGCGCTTCTCTCTCTAGTAATGCTGCTCATTATGACTGCCACTTGCCTCACCCTCTACAAAATACTCTAAAGCCAAGGTGTGCATGTTCTGAACAGGTGGGCTGGGAACAGAAGCATGGGGTAGGTCCTGGGATTACAGAAAACTTTTCTATCATTTATTTTTTCTATCCTAAGGCACGCAACAGCAGCTACAGCCCTGTCTGCAACAGCAAGAATATGCTTGAAGTCGCTCCAGTGTTTCACACAATGGAAAGAACTAATCTCCCAGCACCCCCTCTACCCCTAGCTCCTTAGCCCTGATTATGAAAATCTGGGCCAACACCGGCTAATAAAATGATCGATCACCATCCAGCCACATTCACAGCAGTCTCATATTAATGAGACGTCTCTCTGGATGCACTTCTAGGAAGCGGCCGCGTGAGCGGTTTGATACGCCCCCCCACAATAAGTCACCAAGGGGTTGCTAATCATTAATGGAACGCTCTGGGGGAAATCAATTCAGGGCCTCATTTGTACCCCCACCTGCAGCCACATGCCTAGGAGACTTAACTGTTGCTTTCCTAAGAAGGTGAAAATTTCACAAAATATGTGTTCACACCGAGGTAAACACATCCTTATAGTGGAGAGAGAGATGTTGGGAAGGTTCCTGAAACAGAAACTTTAGGACAGAGTAGGGAGACTTGTATAGGCTTGGGCCGGTGGCGGGGACCACAGAATTCTCCTTTAGGAAACTCAGAGCTGAATGTTTCCCTTTCTCAGCCTCTCAGACCAGTTTTCTGGCTGGCTTTAGACAACTGCAGCCACCATACTAAACCATTTCCCCACAACATTCAGTCACAGAGAGGCAAGAATGAAACCAGAAAGCAGTCTCCATGTTCCCCAAGGCATTTAACACAGGATCTGCCATCTTCAACAGCCTTCTGCCAAACTGCAACCAAACTTCTCAAGGCATTTTAAGCTTGTTAAAGGAGCCATGTTTGTTCCTCATGCAAAGTCTTTGCATTGTTGGGAATCTCTGCTCCAGTTTCCCTCCTCCCATTCCAGGCCCTGCCCCTCAGAAAGCCTTCTCAGGAGCTGCTCAAGACCACACCTACAAGGTATTTAAGACCTGGTCCGGTCCCTTGCCCTGACACATGATTTCTCTCCTGCCTTTCTGGAGTGACCCAAGAGTTGCTTTGTTCTGTTTACTAAATCTAGTCTTATTAAACTGGTTTGATTTGGCTTATTGCATCAGTGGAGGAACCCAACAACCAAGGATCTAATACTTATCATATATGTATAGTTGATCTTTCCTATTCCTAGCTTTCAGAGAATAAAGTGTGGTTAACTCCATAACTCTGCCAAAGAAAAACAACCTGCCATTTCTTCCTTTGATCCCTAAAAAATATGGCACGAGGTTTATAGATGATTCTAATTATTCAGGAATAATGTATATAGGTTATATGAAAATTCTATGCATGCAACCTATAGAAGAGACCTAGTCATCTATGGATTTTGATATCTGTAGGTGTCATGGTACCAATACCTCTGAGAGAATAAGACATGAATGTATTACCTATCAACCTTGTACTTCCAACCTAGCCTTGCTTATAGGCTGAATTTAATAGTTTTTTATATTATCTTCAATTACTTTCTCTAGGAAGTTGTCCTCATTATTCACATTCAGTTATCTGAACCTTTCATCCAAAAAATGGTCTGTAGACTTCTGAGATACCCCCCACACTCACACTGGCTGTCTTAATGCCACTTGTCTACCACACTACAAGCTCTAGCCAGCCAGACATGTTTGCATTGTTTTCACTAATCCATAGTTAGTTCAGTTTTTTACATGCTTTGAAATATTTTATTAAATTTATACTTATTTGATTTCGGCAGGCAACGGATGTTTGTTATCATATTTACTATTCAAGCCCTAGTTCAATGTTTTTCAGAAATGTTTTTAAAGATTTTATTAAATTTATACTTATTTGATTTTTATCACTTATGAAAATTTTGATATTTATAAAATGTGCCAGGTTCAAGGCATTGAGTGAGTACATGGAGAAAACATCTAGTGAAGCTACATCACAATTTTAACCCGTTAATGTCGTACCCACTTTTCTCTACGGCTGACACAAACAGCACAGGTTTCTCCCAATCCTGCTTCTGAGCACGAGAAAGTCATTTCTGGTTTAGACAAGTCTTTCTTCCTCCTGGGTGTGACTCAGCTTTGTAGTTCATTGGCCTATTCCATACTTTGAACTGAAAGACCATGGAGAAGCTTCTAATCAAAGTATTTCTAACCACCTCCTGTCCATTTGTTACTGACTTTTTGCTCAGGGTCAAATCATAGAAGCCAGACTGTACCTATTTTGACTGAGGAAGTGAATCAAAGTTTCCCAGGGATGATCCCCATATCTATACAAACAAAATAATGGGCACAGCAGGTTGTACTTATAAAAATTTTCACGCACATACACATATACACTCATATAACAAATAGAACCAAAGAAAAGGAGGGTATCAATTTGAGAGTTTGGGGTACAAGAGGAGTTCTGGGAGGATATCTGGTAGGAGCAGGGCGTATATGATGAAATTTTATTTCAATTTAAAACATAAAAAATTAATAATTTTGGAAAATAGTAAAAAAATAGAGATTGAGTTTTATAATTTAAATTCTCCATCAATAAGAAGACTTTTAACCAATTCAATGTTAAGCATAGATTGTCCACTTAAATGGAAGAAAAGTTGAGTAAATGGAAAAAAAGAAAGAATAGGTGAAAACATAAAGGAATGACTCCATCCATGCATGAATAACTGAAAATAAAATACCATAATCCTCCCAACTCTGTGCTCAGGAAGTCTTTTACAATGTTTCTTAGCCTCACCTCAGAGGCTGATGTCTTTTTGACATATGTGTGGTAAGTGTACACCTTGAGACCGCATCCCTGCTGCCCCATTAAATTATATAATCACATGCTGGCTTTGTTCACCATGAACTTACAAACTCCATCTTTACCTAGGAGCTGGTGTTCACAAGAAATGGGATGCACAGAATAAGCTTTATAATCAATAGAAGAGGTAAAATGTCACCACTTGATATCGTTGTTCCAGTTATTCAGGCCATTTTATCATTGCAGTGACAGAGTGGGGTGGAAACATAGGTACAGTGTTCATAGTCACCCTCCAAATGTATCAAGAATGCCACCAGACTTCTTTATGTACTTTCAGGGACCACATGCAGCGGCTGTGCTTCTGCCTAGCAAACTTACCTTCTGGTTGTCAATAACACTGCTAAAAGAAGGAGAACCCTCTGAAGAGATTGATTTCAAAGCCAGTATTCCTATCTCTCCCACTCCTGGCAAAGAGCCCAAGACCATATCACATGCTTGAGTTACAGGAAATCAAACCCACGCCTGGCATGCTGCCGAGAAAGGAGTAACCTCTCAGGTTCAGCACCGTCAACAATGACCAGAATCCTTCAGAAGTACTCCATACTAAATGCCAATGACTTCCTGAATCCCATGGAGGCAGTCTCTCCATCCCTGGCATTGTCAGGCAAGATTCTAGAGAGGAGGCGCTGCATGCAATACCTTTGGCAAAGAGTACTTGGGCAGCTTTATCTGAGCAAAGGCTTCTCTTCGATAGGACACGTAGTAGCTGGCTCTTCCACCTATTGTTACCTGGATCGTGGGGGAAACAAAAATAAAATCAGATGGTGCCACAAGTTGGAAAATACTGTCCTGTGAATAAGCAAGCACAATATGCTCAAAGTTACCTTTTCAACTATGTCTGGTGCTAGTTTTGAGTCTCTGGTGCCTTGAGTTTTTTTATATCATAGTGTTGAGACAATAAATGCACAATTATAATAACTCCCATCTTCCTAAATCTCTAAGTAAGAACATAGGTTGATGTGGTACTTGGCCACTGTGCTTTGCAGATAAAATACACCTAATGCATATTTTCAACAGAAAACTGAAACTCCAAGCATTGTTACATTCATGATCTATTTGTCCAGTATTTGCTATTTTTATTAATTTATTAATACATTACAACCACAGCACCAGGAACACAAGCATTATTCAGAATCTAAATGAATAGCGCGGCTCAGAGCACCATTATTGTGAAATGTAATTTCACTTCTTCCTTGGTCACAGTTTTCCATTTATATTCATAAATCCATGCCTTGAACAGATGCTTATTGATCCTTCCCATGTGCAAGCTGATTAAAGGCATTAAAGGTGGGAAGAAAAGTCCAGACATGGAATTCATAAACCTCTGCTAGTTAAGAGGTAGGAGGGCAGGAATGAGCTCTGCCACCTCACTTGGCAAAGGATAGATACTTCATCAGATGACACAGTACCACTCCAAGAAATTGTCCCCAGGTCCATTTTTGTGGAAAAGTCCTGTCAATAGGCCCAGATCTGTGGAGGGCTGCTCTTGGTCCAATTATCCTAACTCCAGGAAAATTAATATTCACAGAGGAAGACAACATGGCCTGTTCAGAGAAAATAGCAGGAGGACAATAGTGACCAGACTGCTGCAGAGGCAATTACGGCTGGCACATGCTCCCTTCTCACTGAAGCCCAAGTCCATGCTGGAGACCAGCCAGTCCCCTCACTCCTGCCCAAAGCTGGCAGCCATCCCCAGCAACTGCTGGGAGCAGTGGGGTGGAATGTCTCTATTGAAAGCCCCCATCAGTCCTCACTCTGAGACATGACCTCTCCCATGGCTCCCTTCCTCTTCTTCACAGATGGAAGACCCCAAAGTACATTCCCCATGCTGCCAGGTAGAGTGGATGTTAGAGTCAGCACAAGGCAGAACCTGAGAAAAAGCCTGATTCAAGGTTCAGGCTCGAAATGACGATGACAAATCTGTCTTCACCTTCATGTTTAGGGCTATCCTATGACTTTAATTTCTAATGAGATTTGTTTTTCTTTTTTAATTCTAGAACTTTTATTTTGCTAAAATACTTGTTATGAATCTACATTACTTTGTATTGGCTTAGAAGTGGGTGCTGACATAATGAGATTGATGGTCTGTGGGAAACCCCTTCTTTATAAAATAATTGTTAAGTTCATAGAATCAGATTAAGATGCAACTCTTGGGCCTGGACCCATAGACACCCTTAGACCTTGCAAGACCCTATGCATTCGTTTCTTTAATTTGGTTCTATTTTAATTATAAAGTCAACACATATAAGCATACCTGCTAATCCAAAAACATAGATCAATACTTTTGAGTTTTAGCATGCTTCAGAATCACCTGGATAGCTTATTAAAATTTTGACTGCTGGGCCCTATGTCTGATTCAGTCGAGTTTGGCTGAAGTCAACAAATTGTCTTTTCTAATAAGTTTCTTAGAGCTATTGCCATCAGGGAGCCACACTTTGAACATGAGAGAACTAGATCTTTAACAGAAATTTGCATATACCTCTATATGCCTCAACTGAACTTCTTGACTGCTATTATTCATAGTGGTGATAATTTTTAATTGATATGAAATTCCTATAATTAAACCTCTTTAAAATACATGGTTTAATACCACTTAATTCATTCACAGCATTATCCAGTTTTCACCTCTATTTTGTCCTAAAGTATTTTGTCACCATCCAAAGGAGATTGCATATATAGGGTAACATTTAATCATTTTAAATACATGCTGTGCTTAAAATATAGTTCTCTATAGAACCTCACCGAATGTGTCGTTTAGCATAGATTGCCTCACACACAAGCTCACACAACCTGGAACATTCATGCGTCAATAATAAGTACAGATTATGGTATATATGGACCGTGGAATGCTTCAACATATTAGAGGGCACAAGAAGACCATTAGCCCAAGGGTTCCCCAAGTACTTACACTACCATAGGATCATAGAATTGCACACAGCTATTAAGATGCCTCCCTCCACTTTACCTGATTGTGTACCTCTTGGCTCAGACCTAAGTTCAGAACTCAAGAGTTCACGGAAAAGTCTTAAATGCCACCAGTTTACTGTGGCCCTGTATATCAGCTTCTGAATTTAACCTCTTCCTTTTCTGTGGGGCTTTTGGCATTTACTCTTGAGGCATACATATTACCCTAAGTGTCCCTTTCATGTCTTACAGCATGGTTGTGGTCTTCTTCCTTCCTCAACAACACAAGTGCTACAGGTTTAATGTTTGTATTTTTTTCTAAATTGTATGCTGAAGTTTAGTGCCCAATGCAATAACCATAAGAGGTAGGGTCTTTTAGAAGGCAATGTGGTGTGGAAAAAGGGTCTGTATTCTGTCAATTATATTTTAAATAAACCCTGACTGGCCAGTAGCCAGGCTGGCAGTATAGGTGGGACAACCAGACAGAAAGTAGAGGTGGGTCAAAAAGAACAGGAGAATTCTGGGAAAAGTATTCTGCTTTTTGCAGTTCTGACCCAGCCACAGAAGAAGCAAGATGTGACTGCCTCACTGAATAAGGTACTGAGCCACGTGGCTAGCATAGGCAAGAATAATGGGCTAATATAAGTTATAAGCACTAATAAGAAGCCTGAGAAAATGGGCCAATCACTTTATAACTAATGTAGACCTCTGTGTAATTTCTTTGGGACTTAACAATTGTGGGAACTGGGCAGAACAAAAACCTCAGAGAAGAGCAATGAAATTCTGAACACTTGTCCCAATGAAATGGACATCAATCAGAGCATTAAAAAAAAAACCAAAAAACTATTACAGGCAACTACCTTTAGCCTCTCTCACCCATCTGTCCTTCTACCATGCAAGAGCACAGTAGACAAGACACAAAATCACAGGAAGAAAAAAGGTCCTTATAGACAACAAACCTAGCCCTGCCTTGTTCCTAGTTTGTCAGCTCTTGGCAACAATGAGTATTATACTTTTGATATTTATAAGTCACCCAGTTTAAGATATTTTATCATGACAGCAGAAATACTCTGATAAATAAATTGTCATGGGAAATGACTTGTTGCTAAAATACAAGAAGGTGCCTTAGAAGTAGAGTGGCGGATGGAGGCTGCAGTGGCGCCGAAATGAAGGCTAGGAACAAAGCATATATTGCAACGCACAGAGCTTTAAGGTGAAGGGTCAGGAGAGCTTCAGAGACATCGTTAGTCTTAGAGATGGGTGGAGTGGTGTGATCAGCATCCTGCGGAAATGTGGACAGAGAATGGGATGCTGATGAGATTTCAGATGAAAATTGGAGTAGTGTGTTAGATACTGAAGGACAGGCCACCTTCAAAGAACTGACCTGCTATGGGTCTGTGTCCTAATATTTGTGGGTGGCAGAATTTCAATGTATGAACTTAGAATGTTTGGTGGGAGAAACATTCAAGAAAAGTTAAGTTTGACATATCCTTCAAGACAACTTAGAGTAAATTATGAGATGAGAAAATTAATTTTGGATAAAGTTTATATTCCAAAGGGATGTGGTACTTTAGAGATTTGGAAAATTTGGATCTTGTCCATGTAAATAGATAAAAGACAGGTTTGGGTGAAAAAGCCAAAGGAATGATCATGAAAAGATTTTATAAGGACATTAGTATGAACAGAAGGAAGCCAGATGGCATTCATTAAGGGAAAGAGAAGAGTAGTCCCTGCGGCACTTGGGAGACTTCCAAAGCTCCTAGTCCCATTATAGGCCCAGAATATCAGGGTTTTGAGGACAGAATGGTTAGAAGGCCTTGGAACTCACTACCCAGCATCATCTGAGCCTGTTTTCCAGATTTAACCACAGAACTTTCTAGATAACCCTGTTAAGCCTCATGTGCGGCCAGGTCACATCTCTGGAAAGCCTAAGGAATAAATTTTGAGGGCATTCCTTTTCAAACCCACAGAGTTCAAGGGCTACAGAAGTGTAACTGCTTCTACTAAGTTTCAAAGGATGCCTTGAAAAGCCCTAGGTACTAGGGAAGGGATGTGGCAGACATGGGGCTTCATCTGCATCCCTACTAAAACAGGAATGGTACTAGGTGCCAGGGAAAGGATGCTGCAGGCATGGGACTTCATCTGCATCCCTACTAAAATAGGAATGGTACTATGTACCAGGGAAGGGATGCTGCTCATAGGACTTCATCTGCATCCATACAAGGACAGGAATGGTGCTAGGTACCAGGGAAGGGATACAGCAGGCTAGGGCTTCATCTGCATCCCTATTCGGACAGGAATGTCAGGACTGTGGCCAGTATCTAGAGGGTTCCACTTGGGAAATTTCCAGTCAAGCCATGGAGTTGAGATTCTCTACAAGGTGTGGACCACTAATGTGGAACTACTACATGTCAGAAAACTACAGTGAGTCCAAGCCAGTCCACGAGTGTCACAATGAGGGCTATACCCAGAAAATCTGTAAGGGCTCAACCCCTACCTCAGTCTGCCTAAAAAAACAAGACAAACAAAAATCATTCTCGATCATCAGAATTAAAGTAGTTGGATTTGTTGAGTTTTGGACTTACTTAGAATCTGACAAGATTTCTTTTCTTTTTTATTTTATTTTTTAAAGCAATCTTTTCTCATTTTACATACCAATCCTAATTCCCACTCTCTCCCCTCCTCCCACTCCCCTGACCTTTTGAACACGACAACAAACAAGAATTGGGCAGCGAATACAGGAATGGGCTAGTATTGACTAAATGTTTAAATTCTTTTCAAGATTTCACATTGAAATCTGATCAGCAAATGCAACAGAATCAAGAGGTGGGGCCTTTCAGGACATGACTAAGTAACAGGGTTTCTTCCCTCATGGAGGTATGAAACAATACAGTATCTCCTTCCTTTGTTGCTCCATTCTGCCTGATGAAGACAAAGTTGAAGACACCACTTTGAATGCAAGAGATAAGCTACCTTCCAGCAACAAATCAGCCAATCAGTGCCTCAAACTTGAACTCTGAAGCCCCCAGACCAGGGAAAAACAAACCTCTATTGTTTATAAATTATTCAGACTTGGCATTTTCCTGTAGTAGCAGAAATGATTGACACCGACACAGCGATCTCCAGGAAGACAATGGGTGTATGATAATAACAACGACTCAACTAAAATTTATCCAGCATCCCAACCATGCTCCAGAAGTTCCTTAGCTCCTTTATAAATTATCTAGCTGTTCCTCGTGGCAGCACTCCAAAAGCTATAAGATGCCGAATGGCTTGCATAAGACAAGACAAAGCTGAACCTCTGAAAGCTGAGTTCTGAAGCTGTACCCATTCTCCTCCCAGTGGCTGGGAGAATCTTCCCTCTGTCTTACTCATCTCACTATAATAACACAACACCTTTTCTTGGATTCTTACATCTTTTTAAAATTATACTTGTTTGTAAAGCTTTGCCAATGGTTTGTGTGTGTTTCTCTGCATTCCTAGACAGCCTGTTATGACACTGATGGGACATTTTGAGAACCATGTCTTTCTAGAAGAGGAGCACTAGCATAAACAAGAGTAGCATCCGTCACTGTTTAGTCTGTGTTAGGAAACGGAAGACACTGCAGCGCCCGGTTTACCGCATCTGAATTCCCATATCCTTCCTTTCCAGGTCAGGAGCCTGACTTGGCGAGGCTCAGCCAAGGACTCAGCATCACATAGTGTTTCACTGTTGCAGCCAGAAAGTGATCACTGGCTTTCTTACTCCTGCCTCTGCTCAAACCCTGGCTCAGGAACGAGCAGGAAATTAAAACTAACAACTGAATGATGGGTGTCTGGGATTAATCTGTGTATCCACAGAGACTGTGGGTCTGGTAGTCTCCACTTGGTGACTACAGGTGGGCACTCAAAATCCCTCTCCATTCCTGTCCAATCCTGGATGGCCAATGGCTTATTTCCAGACAGAATCTTAAGTACCACATCCACAGATCTCCCGAGTGCTAGGGAGACACCCAGCTGATGCACTTGCTGTCTCTCCAGTATTATTTGTGCGACTCTCTGGAAACCACACAGGAAGGAATAAAGTTTAGTGATTATTAATCTATTTTGATGAACTTTTCTCTTCCTTACAAGCAAATTTCCTAGCACTGTAAATCCCGAGATTATTACTACTCTCCCTTTCACTGACACCTTTTATTTTACATTTGATGAATGTCATCCAATTATTTGCTCTGGGCCCATTCGTCATGCTAAACACAGAATTAGCTCGGTCTTTTCCTTACTAATGACTGGCTCGTTAATCTGATTTTCTGGATTTCTATTATACAGGTTTAATTGGGCTCCTAGCCAGTGAAAATGATTCCTTTGGATAAATGCATTGGTCATTAAATAAATCTGTCCCTTTTGACACTCCCCATCCTTGCTGTGGCCAAGCTTAAAATCTGACGCAGCCTTAATTATTTATGTTGATTCATCCTGTCTCTGAATGACAGTTTTTCCTAGTGAACAGAGGGAATCTTCTCACTAAACATGAAATCAAACCCAGCGAGTTACTTCCTGTCCCTCTTCAGGAATTCAGCAATTGAACCTCTTCCTGAGTAGACATGAGTCAACTTGTAGAGTCTGGATTTATAAGCAGACATAGGAAATAAGAGGACAGAAACAAATTTTTTGAGCACCTATGTTATTATGAGTGCTTAACTTTCATATTATATAATATCCATGATAATAATTGTTAATGTTGCTAACGTTAATAATACCACTATTATTAGATATTAGGTGGAGAGATTAATAGATTAATAGCAGATAATATTATTGAGCACTTGTATCAAGTACTGTTCATATGTACATACCAATCTTCTATTTTATGTTCAGGAGGAAAACTGACACAAAATAAAGTTATACAAAATAATCAAAAATAAACAGCAAGTGAATGTTGGCCCTGGAATCGAAACCTGATATTTACTGTTTTTAAAGCTAAGGCCAACCCTTGCACTGAATGAGGCTCCCAAACCTCTCTGTGGAGAAGGACAGGTCCTGTATCATTCAACTTGCAATCTCATAGACAGGATTTCCTCCAACACAGCAGACCTCTCTGTGTGGAGGTCTTGTCAAATTCCCATCCCTGAAAATCAATGCTCCATTGTTTACCAGGAGTGAATGGGGCTGCTCTCAGAATGTGTGGATAAGGGGACCACAATGGAAATAAAATTGGCTTATACAAGGACTGTTGCCTCATAGAAAATGACATTTAAAAGCTTTTCCAGTTAGGAGACTGATTTGGGTCCAGTACAATTTGGGTAATACTGACCAAGAAAAATGTCTGCACTTATAGGTATATCAGCTGCCCATCACACGACTCAAGCATTGTTTCTTCCTCCTTAAAGAAGGGAAGGAGATACATGAACCCTTATAATGCACAATTACATTTTGAAAATTCTTTTGCTCATTAATTCAGATTATTTAAAGTACCTCTAAATATTTTTAACTTTTTCCCCCCTAAAGAATTCTCTCAAAGAATACTCTTTTTTTTTTTTCTTTTTGTAAAAGGAACACTCCTCCATGGCTGGTGGGACTGCAAACTGGTAGAGCTGCTTTGGAAATCAATATGCTAATTTCTCAGAAAATTAGGAAATAACCTACCTCAAGACTTAGCAATACCACTTTTGGGTATACACCCAAAGGATGCCCAATCATACCACAAGGACATGTGTTCAACTATATTCATAGCAGCATTACTTGTCATAGCCACAACCTGGAAACAACCTACATGCCCCTCAACTGAAGAATGGATAAAGAAGGCATTGTACATTTACACAATGGAGTACTACACAGCAGAAAAAATAATGGTATCTTGAAATTTTCAGGCAAAGGGATGGATTTAGAAAACATCATATTGAGTGAGGTAATCCAGACCCAGAAAGACAAATATAATGTGTACTTACTCATAAGTGGCATAAAGCAAAGAAAAAGCCTACAATTCACAATCCCAGAGAACCTAGACAACAGAGAGGACCCTAAGAGGCATACAAGGATCTAACTGACATGGGAAATAGAAAAAGACAGGATCTCTGAGTAAATTGGGAGCATGGGGTTCATGGGAGAGTGTAGAGAGGATGGGGGATGAAGAGAGGGAAGCAGAGAAAAACACATGTTCAATAAAAACAATAAAAATAAACAATATAAAATAAATTTGAAAAATAACAAAGAAATAGATTTATGAACACTGGACCCCAAGAGTCAACTTGATGCCTGTACTCCCAGCTGCTCAGGAACCTGAGACACAGCAATCACTATTTGGTCTTAGAGTTTAAGTCAACTCTCACGGCAGCTTTTTCATCAAAGATGAAATTCCTTAACTAACTTGAGGCCATTTCCCAAAGCTGCTTTGCTAAGGCCCCTCCCTACCTCTTGCTCTTGATCTCAATGATGCAGCATGAGGAACAACACAGAATCCTATCAGCAAGTCATCTCCTGTCCCAGACTGTCTGGCTCGGAATTTAGTGTTGGTCTAACTGGTGTTTGCTGATTTTACAGCCTAGAGATCCTGTAGTACTGATGTAATACCTAGTTTTTATATCTCTGTGTCTAGAAAGCATGACCCGATTATCTAACACTATATCTTATGCTAAGGCTGGACCTCATTCAAAACAGATTGGCACATAAAATCTTTTATCGGTATCAAACATAATAGTCCCAAAATAGCTTCACCAAGAATAGATTTGGGATAAAAGCTGACACTGAAGCCAATATTCCATTTTCTTTCATAATTCTTGTCTGTAGGGATGGAAGGGGATGGAGAGGAGGGGAGTAATAAACATGCCAGTAAACTCCTTTGTCAAAAACTACTGATGAAGGAACTCCCACCATCACCAGCAAGACAGCCAACTTCACTGCTTATCAGAAACATCAGCAAACCAGTAACCAAATTCATTGCTTACTAGGAATGCCAGCAGGGCAGAGAACAATGATGAGCCAGAAAATCATGGGACAATGACTTTTTGTCTAGGACACAATGGCTGGTACAATTGATAGGTGTAACTCTGACCATGCATATTTTGTTTGATAGAACAAAAGGACTCAGTTTCCATTTCCGCCTGCCTACAAAGGGGATCCTTTTCCCATTTTTTAAAAAAATGGAGCCCATCAGTTGTTACCCTAGAAATGGATCTGAATCTGGTTGCTCCCCCTTGCTGATTTAATAACTTTGAGAAAGTAATTTAGATTTCCTCTCCTGAAAAATAAAGATATAACTACTACTCCTGAAGATGCAGCATGGGAATAAATTCATCTTCACGGCGCACACAGAGGGAGCTGCTTGCTGCATATTACTTGTTCAGGAAGAATTGCAGATAAAGATGCCTGTGACCACAGAACACCTGGGAGGCCTCCTGGAGACTGGCTGGCTGGTACTTATATACAGCCACCTGATCACACTGGCCAAGGGTGGAGCTCTGAAATTCCCCTCCTTACCCTCAACCAGAATGGATTTCCAGGGGGACCACAAATAGAGACCACAAGCTTAAATGAGTTAAACATTGCCATTAATGAAACTATGTTTGATATTTATGTTTTACTTTCATGACTCAAGAGAAAAGAAGCCCCGGGGATACCATTCTGACTCCTGAGACAAACAGAAGCTTGCTGTATCCCTCGCCACTTCAGTTTGTGTGTATGTGTATGACAGGTTGGTGAAAAGGAAGAAATAAATGCAGAAGTAATGTCAGAATATGTATTTGAACCAAGGAGTCTAATATCTGTGAGTACTTCTGAGTAATGGAACAGTATCTGAAAAATAGTCATTTTCAGAATCGTGGATAAGGATGACAAAGTCTCTCTCTCTCTCTCTCTCTCTCTCTCTCTCTCTCTCTCTCTCTCTCTCTCTCTCTCCCTCTCTCTTTGCCCCCTTCCCACATGGAATCTGAAATGAAGGACAGACATGTTAAAGCTTGCTATCAAAATACCTCCTTCCTTCCAACTGTCAAGAAGGCATTGCCCCTTGTACCATGGACTCAAAATGCTTTTGTAAAACATGGAACCAAGTCTGTGTTAGAAATTCCATTTAAAGGGTCTGGCATGTGCAGTCTTAACATGTTTTGAAAGCTTTCTAGTTAGTTTGATCAACCATGCTCATGTAGTCTAATTTCTTTTTATATAATCGGTTTTATGAAGTCAATTATTTGAGTAAAACCTCCCCAAAGTAGACAGTAGCCTCTGTTGCTTCACCAGTCTTCCTGAACTACAGGAAATGAAAGTGAACAGATGAGACAGAATGTAGCATAAAGACGCTGGCATCTTTTGCCTCATTTCCAACTCAGCCACCAACCTGTAATTTGGGGGTTACTTTTCTACAAGAAAGAAACTAACAATATTTACCCATTCCAGATTCCTGTGAATAAATGAGATAAGATAATAAAATGATTTTTATTCATGTAAAGGACCCTGGAAAGAAAGATTAGGTTGTACCAATCACAATTGGGAGGAAGAACAGGATAATCCCTCACTGATAAACCCAGGGGAAGAGGTAGATATGCCCATGGTGACACTGCAAGGTGCTGCGTCTGTCATTCTACACAGAGACCAAGCACCCAAGGGCAACAGGAGTATGAGGAAGAGAAGCAGGAAAGATAAGCAGCACCGCCTGACACAAGTATCTACAGCCACATGGGATGACGTGCAGGTGTGCACGGCTGCTGGGGAAATAATTAATTCTACTGATATTTTCAAAGTAGTTTACACATCTTGAAAGGACAAGGAAAACAGGACCATTAATTTTCTAGAGATGAGGTTCATGAGGACCTGGTATTTCCAGGTGGTTTTGAGCTGTGTGTGAACTGGAAGGTATAACAATGACCCTTTGCCAGTGTCGCACTTGCATGCCTCATGACTGAATTTCAGGACAGCAGGGGATGGACTGAAACCATCCGCCAAGTGGTTTCTTAGACAACGCTTCTATAAGGGGCCATGTATCTTAAAGAAATGCCAGCTGCTACTTCTAGGACTTTCCCCCTTGAGGGCTCTCTATTAGCTTTCTCTCATGCCCGTCAACATGAGCATCTTTGCTTTACTGGCGTTATACACTTTGACTGTTCCCAAGAACAAGTAGACACCATGAAGTTCTTGCCTATTAATGAGTTGAATAACCTACAGAAATTGGGCAGTCCCGAAGTTGCAGAGTTCAGATTTAAATGTAGGTTATTAAATCCTGACAAGGTCAATTATACTACATAGTCTGCAATAAGGCTAAATTGTCTGCTCTGAAGTCTCGCCAAAGAATGGATAGTTTAGGACAAATCATCTGGATCCACGCCTAGAATCAACCAATTTCATGGAGGCCTGTCCTGCTCCTCTCCAATTTTCCAAACCATTCATCATTATTTTTCTTCTCAATTCCAGGCTCTTTTTTGCTAGTCTTCTTGTAGCACCCATGGGTTGTTGCCATGAACAGTAGGAAGTTGGCCCATTTGCTGAACCACATTGATTGTGAGGATAGATAATGTGTCTCTTGCCAAACTGCACCCATGCCACAGCATCTGGAATCTTTACAGTGCTCCATGCTTCTAGATTTTCTTTTTGGTATTTTCCATTACTCTTTGATAATCTCCTACATTATAATATTATTATAATCTTTCCTCTTCACTGACTCTCCCAAGATCCTCTCTCACATCCCTCCAGTCCAAACACACACACACCAGGAAGTTTAATGATATCATCATTTTATAATTAAAGTCCAAACAGGCTACTTTAGGGCACATTCTTGCTTAAAGTGGGGCTCAAAGAAAACCCCCAGGCTTTTTCTACACTTCTAAAATCTGTGTTTCCTTAATTAGAATTAAAAAGAAAAAATACAGAGGAGAAATAATTGCATGAATCGTTATACAACTGGACAGCAACTTTACATCAAATATTCCTTGGTGTGTGTGATAGCAATTCAACATGAAAACTCGGGAGCTGTAAGAACGTTCACTTCATGTGGGAAACACAGCAGCAGGGGACATGGCGTTCTTAACCACCCAGTGCTGAATCCACATATTAATGAAGGCTGCGGCCACACTGACTCTGTCATCGTGCTGGAGATGGACACTGGCCCTGGCTTTACTACATGTTACATGTAACATTTATGTACAGGAAAGTGCACATTCAGCATGTCTGTGCTCAGACTGGGCCAAGTATTGCCATGACGCAGTAATATCACAGCATCTATCAACCCTTTGGGAAGCCAGAATAATGCATAAAGTGTACCAATAGCAATGCAAGAGCATTGACAATGCCATGCCTGCTACCCCTGGGCAGCACGAAAGCTAGTTCCTGTACTATTTCCTCTGCAGAACATCCATGGTAGAGTGAACCTCATCTAATGTTACTTTCTACAATTAGAATGGATTAATGTTGAGTACAGTGGACACCACACTCATGCAACTGTGCTTGCAGATGGAACAAGAATACGTAAGACAGCAAAATCACATAGCTAGCAGAGGGCTAACCTGAATTTAAATACATACTTGCTTGACTCTAAGATGCTGTGGGTATAGCCACCATTCTAAATCATCCTCCACAGTGTGACACACATAAATGTGTGCCCTCTCTCTTCACACACACACACAGAGAGAGAGAGAGAGAGAGAGAGAGAGAGAGAGAGTATCATATGTAATATATAAACTGGTGTAATTTACAATCTTACAGGCTTAGAAGAGTTGATTCCTAATAATAAAGGACATTTTGCTTGCTGAATGAGATGATCAAATAAGGCACAGAGATGAGAGAGGCCAGGCAGATAGAACTATTCTAAGTGACAAATGGAGAGAAGGGTGAATGAAAAAGTTGGGGAGATGATAGATCTTGAAGAGATAAAAGAAGGAAAAGGATGTGGTCACCAGAAAATCTGGGGAGGTATGGGAAGGGAGATGTACAGAGGTGGTGAATCACTTGTTGATTTGAAATGATAGAAATAGCACCTATATGCAGATTGTATTTGGTATGCTGTGTGTATCATACTACTGCATTGGGAAAATTCATTGTAGCTCATGATTTCAGAGGGTTTAATTCTTTATCACTTGGTTCTGTACTTCTGGGTCTGTCTATAGGTGGGAAAGAATATGATTATGTCATAAAATATGACAGAGATTATTTACCTCGTGGTAGTCAAATTGAGAGAGGGAGGAAGAGATGAAAAAGGGAAGAAGGGAGGAAAAGAAAGGAAGGAAGAAGAGAAAGGCATGTCCAAGACAATCAAGGACGCACCTCTTATGACTTCCTTTCTTCAACGAGGTCTCCTAAAGTTTTCAGTGTCTCCCAAACAGCACCACCAGCTAGGGTTTAAGTCTTCAACACATGAGGCATCTGAGTGACACCTGATATAGAGATCATGGGGGAGTAATGTTTGCTGGCTTGGTCCTCAAAGTTTGATCAGCCTGCTTTATTATAGAACCCAGGACCACCAGCCCAGGGATGGCCCCATCCACCATGGGCTGGGCCCTACCCCATCAATCACTAATTAAGAATATGCCTTACAGAACTGTCTGCAACCTAATCTTTTAGAGGCATTCACTTGTCTGTGATTCCTTCCTACCAGATCACTTTAGCTGTGTCAAGTTGACATAAAACTATTAAGTACAGCATATTTAAGAAAATGCACATAATATTTAATGATTTTTAATAAACATGCTGTTTTTTACCTTTTGCAGAGATAGATCCTTTTATAAATGAAATCCTTTTTCAAGAAACTATCCAAAAGTTACAGTTGGGAAGCAAGGAATTCTTTATTTGTGCCCTGTTGACAATCTAACTTGTCTAGATTCTTGTGAAATTAACAACAGAAGAACAGGCTCAGGCCAATGCAAAGCAAGGACTCAACATTGTTTTTTCTGTGCTGTTTAGCATACTACTTCCTGGTCTCCAGCCTCCTCAGTGTAGAGATCTTCAATGCAGTATCTTCAGGTTCTACAGTGCCAGTGTCCAATTTGCTCATTCAACAACTCCAGAGAATATTTTATTTTATTTTAATTATTTTTGATTTTTCAAGACAGGTTTCCCTGTAGCATTTTTAGCCTGTCCAGGGAATATTTTTAAAAACTTTTTGTCTTTTGTTTTTGAGATTATAATTCTCTCACATTCTTTCCCTGTTGACTCCTCAAACCCATTCATGCACCTCTCCTTGCTCTCATTCAAATTCATGTATCTTTTTCATTAATAGTTGTTACAAGCACACATGTATATGTACATGTATACATATTCTGTAATATAAATTGTTCATGCTTTTTTCATTTTAATTTTTTATCGTTTTTCTTACACTATACATTTTCCACTTATTTTCCCTCCCTTATTTTCTCTCCCCTTCTACCCTCTTCCGTCACCCCCATGCTCCCATTTTACTCAAGGGATCTTGTCTATTTCTCCTTCCTATTTAGAACCATGTATATCTCTCTTAGTCATCCTCTTTGTCATCTAGTTTCTCTGGGGTTGTGGGTTGTAGGCTGGTTATCCCTTTGTTTTATGTCTAAAAGCCACTTAAGAGTGAGAACATATGATATTTGTCTTTCTGGGTCTGGGTTACCTCACTCAATATGTGTTTTTCTAGATCCCTCTATTTGCCTGCAAATTTCGAGATGTCATTATTTGTTACCACTGAGTAGTACTCCATTGTGTAAATGTACCACATTTTCTTTATCCATTCTTCGGTTGAGGGGCATCTAGGGTATTTCCAGACTCTGGAATAATACAAATAATGCTACTATGAACATAGTTGAGCTCATGTCTTTGTGGTATGATTGAGCTTCCTTTGATAATATACCCAAAAGTGATATTGCTGGGTCATTCTAATGCTAAAATGTTTTAAAATACTTATCTATGGTGAACACATGCATGACTATTCATATCCTTCAATATTTTCTGATTCAATTTGCATTAGCCAAAATCATGTACTGGTTGTGTTGGTTTGTCATTTAGAAGGCAGGACCAAGCAATTGCTGAGGAAGAAGTCTCTGCAGCCAAAAGGCCTGAATTGATACTCTGTGCCATTGCTTACAAGTAGTTTATTTGATCTTGGGAAACAGTGTAACCTCTCTGTATCCCTTCTACAATAAAACAGGAAATAACCCACAGGATGTTATAATAATTACATTCATTCACAAAAAGCCTAGCTCATAGTCTCCATTTGTTTGGGATTATCTAAAAGTTCAGAATATTCTGTGGTGAAGAAAATTAGCCAGAATCTAAAACAAAAAGAAGAAGGCTGAGGAGACAAAACTGAATTCTGAGAATTGTAGGGTTTCTAATGGAGGAATATCATCCACTGTTCACTTCACCAGCATGTGTCTCTAACAGCTCAAGGAAAGAAGGGACATCCCTTGTACCTTTTTCTTCTCACACAGGGAACTCCTAAGAAGCTATTTCATGGTATCATGAAATAATAAACAAGGCCTTGGGAGGGCAGGCTTTGCACTAAATGTTAATTACTTTCTGTGGAAATCCCACACCATGTCATTCCAAAGTGTGTGTGTCTTCCAAAAGCGTTCTTCACAGACAAGAGTACAAGCATTAACTGCCCATGAGAGGAAGAAGGCTTGAAAGACTCATGGATGTGACTAAGTTTACATCCCTGAGGAACATGCCCTTGGCTGCAAGAAAATAAGAAATGGGAAAGACAGATTAAAAGCTTCAGACAATTTTGAAATCTGAAAAGCACAGCGGAAAAATCAAACCCAAACTTTCTGTTGTTTCTGCTGCTATTACTGTTTTGAACAAAAGCTTATGCTGTAGCTTCAGATCTAGTACCATGGGGTGGAGTAAAGTTGAAACATTCCAGAGTGGAAAGAGGAAGGGGGCTGAGGGAGAAGGGTGGGGAGGTGTGGCTTATCCTTAATTTCCCCCCCCCCCCCCCCGCTCCTCCTGCCCTAGGTTCTGGGACAGGTGGTGTGTAATGGATCTCTGCCCTCCCCAGAGCACCCCTGAGCTCGGACTCTTGCATCCAGCAGGCCTCTGTCTGCAAGCAACTCCTCCCCAGAATGGCGGAACTAATCAGACTCATCCTTTAAACATCTTCATCCTATTGCTTCATAATCAGCTTCTAATGCTCTGTTCGATAGATGTGGGGCCAGCTAGACCCAGCGCTTGAACAGCTGCTTGGGGCGTGGAACTATTCTCTGCGCCATTGATCACAAAGACAAAAATCAATCCTGGCTAAGAAGAAAGAAGTTAAAAATAAATTGCAGGAATTGATTTCTGTTCAGACCTTGTGACTCCCAATTTAGGAAGTGGGGAAGGAAGAGTATACGTGTGTGGATCCCCCGTCATGAAATCACTCTCTACATCCCAGGCTCAAGAGCAAACTGGGGATATTTTATACATACACATAATTCTTTTTTAATGCATGTTCTGTATTATTTATTTTTGCTTCTTAATAACTATCAGAGGTGAGAATTCATTTAAATCATGAACTCCCATTAGAAGAGAGGTAATGGCGGTCAATGAAGGCTGATGAGAAGCCAAGGACAATGGCACTAGGTTTCGATCCTAATACATGAACTGGCTTTATGGGAGCTTAGCCTGTTTGGACGCTCACCTTTCTGGACGTAGATAGAAGGACCTTGGTCTTCCCGCAGGGCAGGGAATTTGGACTGCTCTTCAGTATCGAGAGGGAGGGGAAATGGAGTGGGGGGAGGAGAAGAGGAGTGGGGGTAGGGGGAGGGAAGTGGGGGGAGGGGGCAATATTTGGGAGGAGGGGAGGGAAATGGGAAACGGGGAGCAGGTGGAAATTTTAATTAAAAAAGAATAAAAAAAAAGAAAAAAAAAGAAGAGAGGTAAAAGAGCGCTAGAGAGATGGCTCACTTAGTGAAGTGCTTGACTCTGCCGAGTGCGAGGACCAGGAAAGGACTACAGCTAAGGAAAATCTCCAGCATCCAAATGAATGCATAGTAATGCACACCTGAAGTCTCAATACCAATAAGACAGAGTCTGCAGCTTCCCGCGGCTCATTATTCCACTGGTCCAGCTCCATCAGTGAGTCCTGGGCTCAGTGAGAGACTGTCTCCACAAATAGGATTGAAACTGATGGACAAAGATGCTTGACATAAAACATATCTATCCTCCTCGTACATCTGTGTGTGTGTGTGTGTGTGTGTGTACAAATATTGCATACACACACCAGAGAGAGAGAAAAAAAGAGAGAGAAAGGAAGGGAAGGAGGGAGGGAGAGAGGGAGGGAGGGAGGGAGGGAGGGAGGGAGGGAAGAAGGGAGGAAGGGAAAGTATGAAAGGTTATGCATATTTGTAATCCCAATACTGAGGAAACTAAGACTAGAGTGCTCTGTATTGGGGGCCAGCTTGAGCTATGTGGTGAAAATAAATAAATAAATAAATAAATAGTCTCCAAGCAGCAACCAAGAGAAGAAAATCAAGTTTTGTCTAGCTCACTACAACATCTCCCATATGTAGCTGCTGTGCTCGGTGGATGGTAGCAACTTCAGAAATATCTGTTGAGCATCTTAATAAAAAAAAATGAATAAATTCCTATTTCTGTCTCTCACCATTATGCAGATTTGTTCATAGATTTATTCACATTTGCAATAATTGGTTATTCATTGTTTTGCTTGTGTGCTATCCCTCTCCCCCACATTATCCCTCTTTCCTTGTATTATAAACCCACCTATGGCAGCTACTACATTTTCCTTATTTGCATATTTATTCCTATATGTGTGATCTCCAGGGATCATAACCTTATTTACTTTTAGACTTTTTTATTTCATATTTTCTCTGTTTATTTCTCTCTTGAGTTCCCAAGAAGCTGTGTTGTAGAATGGAGACAGAAGGAAAAATCAGCAATTCTGTGGGAGATTCTCTACAATGGAAATACCCTTTTCCCCACACAATTCTGATATTGAAAAAAATGAGATATGGAAATCTGAGTAGTTTTCTTTTCCTATGTAACCAAAAGGGACAACCTATATAGTGAGCAGATCGTTGGAATTTTAGGGTGAGAAATTCTCAGAAGGTTCCTCCTGGACCATTGCTTTCCAAATTGGGCTCTTGGAAATTTTAAGATCCATGCAAGTGCCATGAGAGTGTCTCTAAGGAGACAAAGAATGTCCTGGGGGTGTGGTGAAGCTGTATAGACCCTTGGCCTTTTAAAGTAGTTAAAATCCACACGTATCTGCTTTCTATGCTGAAATTCCTCTGATGCTTTTGTCTCAAAAGTAGTTGGTGCTTAGCAAAAGCTCCATGAAGTTTCACAGCTCTTCCTAAGGCAACCCCTTGTCCTGTAAAACAGTAACTGAGCTGCAAAGTTGGTGTAGGAGGTTCTTCTGTTTGTGTGTTGCTTTCATTGGTTGAATAAAGATACTGCCTTGGCCTTTTGATAGGGTAGCCCTCAGACAGGCAGGGAAGACAGTACAAAATTCTGGGAGGAAGAAAGCAGAGACAGGCAGACGCCATGTTTTTCCTGCCCAAGACAGATGCTGGTTAGACTCATGCCAGTAAGCCACAGTCAAGTGGCGATGCACATTAATGGAGATGGGTTAATCAAGATGTGAGAGTTAGCCAATAAGGGACTGGAGATAATGGGCCAGGCAATAATTAGTTAATACAATTTTTGTGTGATTATTTTGGGTGTAAGCTAGCCAGGCAGGATGGAACAAAGGGCCCTGCTCCCCATACTAAACAAAGTGAGTCCATGATGACTCAAGATCACACAAGTTAACAATGAAGATGAACTCATGCCATGGAACACTGCCTAGTCAAGGCATGCCAATTCCTGTTATGAAGGGTTCTTTTCCTTAGACACTTTGCAAGTGTTTAAGTTGGATATCTTACATAATTCCCTGGCCTTGAGAACCAGATGGAGCTCTGCTTTGTCTGGTAAACCTTGCCTCACTGTGTGAAGCCCTAGGGGTTTCCCTTGCTGCAGTATGTTCCAGAAACAGTTCTTTCTTACATGTTTTGAGGATTTCTCATGGAGCGTGCTGTTCTATTATTACTCAGGAAGTAATAGGTGAATTGCTTCCTTCACTGTTTTCCATCAAACAAAGGGAAGCAGGTTGAGCTTTCAATAATGATTGTAAAATGGATGTAAGAATGAAAGAGTGAAGGGATCTATGAATTAGTATTTTTTCAAGATCAAATCAAGCTGACTGATTTATCAATGTTCCTGTCATAGGGAAACTTCAGAAGCCTTTATTCATTGACCATAAGGCAATTTATAGACACCATCCTAAACACCGCTTGCAAAAAACCGAAACGTTTGCTTACTCCATCAGATAGGTTTGGAGTTAAAAGCAAGGTGATTAAAAAATTTAAAAGCTGAAACACTGAAATTAATAGACCGTGGGTGTGTTTGTACGTGTGTCTCTGTCTGTCTGTCTGTCTGTCTGTGAGTGTGTATGTGTATCTGTGTGTGTGTCTGTCTGTCTCTCTCTGTGTGAGTGTATATGTGTATGTGTCTCTGTGTGTGTGTGTGTGTGTCTGTTTGTCTCTGTGTGTGACATATATCCTAGTTAGAAGGGTAATGGAAAGAGAACAGACTCAATAGTCTACTTCTCAATCAACAACCCAGCTCCTGCATTATCGCGATGGTTGTCTATGGTTGTTTTTACAACAGTACAATAATCTTTACTAGGAAAAGCTGGGAGCTGGCGCTAGAGGAGTAGGGTGTCCAGGACTTGCAAGGGAACTGAACTGGGGACGCTTACCTGAGTCACAACTGAACAGCTCCTCCGAGTCACAAGAGATCCAAAAAAGCTACCTTCCCAACCCCAAAATGTACCAAGAAAATTATCAAGTGAATGACAAGAGAAAGAGCAGAAGATGGATGAGAAGAATGATCTGCCACTGCCATTGAGTCCTCATGTCGCATCCCTGGCATGAGTGTGTGCCACTGCCACTGGATCCTCATGTAGCATCCCTGGCATGAGTGTGTGCCACTGCCACTGGATCCTCATGTCGCATCCCTGGCATGCGTGTGTGAGTAAATCCTAGACATGTACGTGAGGGTCATCTCTCAGAGATACGGGAATGACTGCACTGTACTGAATGGCATTAAGCCTCTCTTTGGTGGATGATGCAGTTTTGAATACGAAACAAGACTTTCCGTTTTTAACACAGAGTGCACTTGTCAGGGAGGAGACGAAATTTCCTGCCCCAGTATCTAGAGAAATTGAATAACGCCCACCTATTGTGCTGGTAAAGTCACCCAGAAAAGCTCCTGAAAAGATCAATCCAGTGCTAGTGTGAAGAAAAACCAGACATGAAATAGGCTGCTGTCTTCTTTGGTCATGTTTTAGGAGCTCAAGCATCTATGAGGTCATACACTTAGCTTGCTATTTCCTTAGCTAGCTACGAGACAAAGTAAGATTCTCTACACCACTGAAGCTTGGCTACCCCCACTGAAAATGGAAAGACAGTAGAATATCTATCACACAAAAGCTTGAGAACCTTGAAAGACTGAAATAAGCTGCACATATCAGATACAAATTTGCCATTAAGTAACTGTGAGGTCCTTTTCCTACTATGACAGCTTTTTCAGTTTGACGATGGTTGGAAAAGACTCATGTGGTCAGGGAGAAAGAACACTCTGAAAAGTCATTGCTTCCAAAATTGAAAACAGCAAGTATCCCAACTATGTGAGAAATCGCAAACTGTGTGGCTACTTTGAGCTGATGATGGAAAAACCCCTGTGCTGTCTTAGACCACACGCCTATCTTCTGGCCAGGACTCAGAGGCTGTCTCTAATGATAAGAGGCTGTAGAATTAGCTAGCATGCGTGGCCATCTTTCTTGCCAAATGCATTGTCCAACCATTATATAGCTAATCCTGCCTTCTCTAGAGTATGGAGAAGCTACTGTCAGTTTTCCTAACTAATCACAACAGCGCAGCCTTCTATATAGCTATTCACGATTAATCAAGGGTCCAATCAATGGGTGGGAAGTCATGCCTGGCACTGGAAACCTAGTCAACCACCTGTGGCTACAGTGATCTCAAACCCAGTCAGAAAACTTACTCCCACCATTTTCTTAAATCAATTGTTTCTAACTGGATTTTAAAACCCCTCAGAAGAGTGTGTCTCATCCTCACCGAAGAAGCTTCTGCTTTTCCATAGACAAAAGCTACTAAAACAATGCCCACCTGGTCAAAATGAAGAAAGTAAATGTGTGTGGGGAGCCCCTCTCCAACTGGTCCATCTACAATGCAACCCTGAATGCACCTAAGGCTCAGAATATTGTGGAAGGGTGAACAGAAAGATGATGACAAGAGACAGAGGATCGGCCAGCAGCTGTGTGATAGTATCTTCTAGACCTGACAGGGTACCACACCACAAGATATGCATAATGACTGTCCTGTTGGAACCTCCAGAATGCCCCTGCATGTCTGAATAACCCCATTGTTATCCCTCCCTCTTTCCAAACCCCACCCACTCAAAGAGTCTCCAAACAAAAGAAAGATGCAAAAAAGGCCAGGTCAGCATTCTTGACAGCTGCAACAGCTTCCTCCCCTGAAGGAGTAACCCAGGTCCCTCCCTGCACATGAGCTCAGCTTTTGACCATACTTGGGCACAACCCCAGCTGGTGGTAGATGTGCCAACAAGCAATCACCCATTGCTTACAACCAATAAAGTCTCCCTGCTTTAGTTGGGGAGGGTAGCAGTTCTCTAGCCTGGATCTCTAGAACTGGAAAGCTCGCCTGGGAGTTGCTTTGCTCAAACAAAACTGTTGTTATATTTTTTTCAATACAGCTTGATGTGGCTTACTGTGTCAGCAGAGAAACTTATTATTAGGGGGCAGAAAACATATTAATAACCATACCAGTTGACATGCCAATGTGAAAGGGGGACATTTCACAAGGCCCCATCCGTAGATGGAGAGCTACAGACAATCAATGGCTGTTCAGAGAAAGAAAATCATTTTTTTAACAGGAAGCATTACAACACAGTAATAATTAAAGAAGAGGCTATGAATTCTAGAGGTGGGGCAAAGGAAAAGTTGGGGAGGCATAAAATTATGTAAAAATAGCTCTCATGTATTAAATTCTAAATTTTAAAAAGTAAGAAAAAAGAACAGCTGCTCATAGCTGTTATGGCACACACCTTTAACTCCAGCACTGGGGAGGCAGATCTCTTAGATCTCTGAGTTAAAGGCCAGTCTAGTCCACAGAGTGAGTTCCAGGACAGTCAGAGATACACAGAGAAACAATGTCTTGAAAAAACAAAAACCAACCAAACAACCAAACAACGACAAAGGACAATTGCTCAGAGGAAAAACAATTAAGCTCCTATAAAAATAATGAGAATAATTTAACACACTTAGCTTGTCATGCTCCACCCATCTGTACAAGAAAGGCAAAGGGTTACTGCAGAACACACAGCGAATTGCAGAGCCATTCTCTGGGAGTAAATAAAAGAATCTCTGGGAGTAATGAAAAGAATCCCGTGAGCCTGGGATACAACAGGTGTCATGATTTCCACAGGCCCTCATTAGATTTCTTGGGAAGACACAAATCTTTTATTAGGCACTTGTACAGTAAAGTAGCATCTGAAGAGGGGAGATTGCCATGCATAAAAGACTGATGGTTATTAAGTGAATGAGCCTTGATAACCCTGGAGTCTCCTGGCCTCTACACTCTGAGCAGAGTACCAGGATCATTTGCATTTGGATATAATTCATGCTGAGTGCGTTGGGTGGGATTTTTCAGGGTAAAGGGAAAGAGAATCAAAAAGAACACTGGAAAAGCCAAAGTAGAAAGAAGGTAGGTGGGGGGAGGGCCACCTGTGCAGGAAGTAAGACAATCCCAGAGAGGAATAGGAAGAATATACACCATTTAGGATGGAGGAAGTGCTGGGAGGAAGATGCCCCAGGTTAGGCAGGGCAGCTAGGAGTTCTGAAGATAGGCTGGGTCAATTAATCACTGAGAAACGTTGTAAGTATATAATTTACAGGCATCTTTGGTAAACACAGCCAAAGCAATTTCAGTGGAGCGGCAGAGGCAGTCCCAGGCGGGTTAGAGAGGGAAATGGGAAAACAGACGAATACAGATGATGCTCAATAGATTGGGTGGCAAATGAAATATGAGACTTGTATAAGGAGGAACATAGAGTTCAAAGAGAGTTCAGAGGCTTTGTTGTTTAAGAATGGTAGATATTTGAAAATGTGTAACTATTGATGGACGTTTCAAAATAGCCATTAGTAATTTAAAGGAAAAAGAGATGGACTGATAATCTAAAACTAAGAATGAGAGAAAGAAAGGGGCTCAGAATGAGCGTTGAGAGCCTGGTGCCTTTGTTTCTGGAATAGTTCACTGTACCCATGATTCCGGCTACACACGAGGTACTCTAAATATTTGAGTCTTTCAAAGAGAAGTAAAGCCTGAGTAAGATCAATTATATAAGTGGTTTTTAATTTCATTTGGAGAGAAATGACCCAGGAATAGGAAACATGCAATTAAGAATCAGGAAACAGAGGGGAGAACAAGCCATGTCAGGAAAACCGCTAACTGGCTGTCATGGTGGCTCAGTGATGCTGGGGTCCTACTGGAGAAAACTTTGAGCATATGAAGTTTATAGCTGTCCACCTGACATGGGAAGGGAAGATGCAAGACTCTAGCGGCTGACTCTTAGAAGATGCACTGACTCAGGTTCTTGACACCCTCAAGGCTTGGGACTGCCCCAGAATGGTCAAGAGGTCTCCTGTGAAGATCTAAATCAAGGATAGATCAGCTCCAGAACAAAATGCAAGTGTCCTTCCATGCAGCTATGGCAGGGTGATAGCAGGCCTCCCTTACACACAGCTAGTGACAACGGAAAGCATGAGCCAGAAGGACGAGCAGTGGAGACTTTAAGATGTCCCAAAGGTTCATGGAGCACATCCCTTCGTAAGTGCAGTAGCACTCTGATTATTCCTGAGAGCATCTTAAATAGTATCAGCAACCGTTGCACCAAGCCACTGATTTAATGCACGCCATTTCCCAACTACATGCCAACTGAGGAATTGCCCTTGGCACTGGGTGTTGTAAACACATGTGTTTCAGATTCTGGAAGTGTTTCAACTGTGCAAGCCTAAAGATGTCTTTATTGGATTTCTTTTGAAGATTGTTTCTATCTCTTTCATTTCCCTTAAAACTTCTGTGTTGTAATAGTGTCCCTAATGATGAAATTGCTATTTATTTAACATTCAAAAAGCTCTCCCTGCCGGGCGGTGGTGGCGCACACCTTTAATCCCAGCACTTGGGAGGCAGAGGCAGGCGGATCTCTGTGAGTTCGAGACCAGCCTGGTCTACAAAAGCTAGTTCCAGGACAGGCTCCAAAACCACAGAGAAACCCTGTCTCGAAAAACCAAAAAAAAAAAAAAAAAAAAAAAAAGCTCTCCCATTAAAACTGAATTAACATCATTTAAAATATCACCAAATAGTTTTCTTTGAATAATTACACTCTATTAATTACTGCCATGGGGCTTTTTTTTCCTATCAAAAAGAGAACAATTAGAAAAATCATAGCTACACCATAGAGAAAACTCTCTATCCCATGGTGATCTATAAAGTAGGCTTTTCAATAAAGTATCAAAACCCTGATGGACCAAGAGTAAGATGCTCTACTTCTTAAAAGATAATTAATGCCCAGAACACATCTTGTCTCATGAGACCATGAGAGACTGAGTTCTTTGATGACAGCACTATGGAACTTTTATGGGAAGGTTTTATCATGCACATATGTTGAATCAGGAATTGATTCCATGAATGATCTAAAAATAAATTTGGCAAAGAGACTGAGTAATCTTTCATGTGGCAGGCTTATAAAAAATAGCCTTAAAATAGGGTGTATATACACAAAGGAGTGAGGTTGAGTTTTGTATGTGGATTAGTGTCAATTCTTGCCTCTTGTAGGGCTTTGTAGTTTTCAAAGCGTCTCAAAGACATCATTATCTCCCTTGATCCTCACAACAACCTTCCAATTTGCACAGGGCAAGTGGTGCGATTCCACTCTGGGGAGAAGAGGAAATGAGTGCTCTAAGAGTCTAGGGAACCTGTCAGCGGTCCCTGGCTGGAGGGTGGCCGATCCCTGATTACAGCGCAGGTCTTTAAAACCAGGGCTCTTTCCCCCAAATTAGACTCCTACCTCCCTGAGTCATGGCTTGCTTGAGAGCAGCCATAATATCTTTTGCCTCTGTCATGTCCTGTTGCATTTACCATATCGTATGGGGCTCAGCAAAGATTGGCTTTGAACACTCATTAATGGTCAGCTTCTGCGACATCTCGCCTTGTAAATGGAGCTACTTTTCCCTCCTTCAAGCTTTCATTCTCTCTTCCATTTGAGCATGTAATTTGTACTTGTTATTAGTCTAATTCCTCTTGCAGTTTAGATACTTGAAGGAATACAAGAGAATGTGAGTACCAGTTTGTTTAGGGAGTGGATGAATCCTCACATGAAAGGAGACCTCTCATCCCATCATGGGAAGCTAGAACAGAACATTATGAAATCTACTATGAATAAAAGAAGCCTTACAAAGCTGTGTTCCTGATTGTCACGGTCCCTACTTGCCGGGGTATGAACCATTTTGCCAGAGGAATTTTGGGATAATGGTTGCTGAACTAACTATTCTCCATAATACCCACTATAAAAGCCATCCTATAGTGGGGTAAGTGACAGGGTTTTCAACCAACTTGGCTCAGCATGCAGAAGTCAACTTGGAGTCCCCCTTCCCTATAGAGGACAGTCTGTTTCATTTATCCACGTGGAGCACAGGCCATTAAAATAGATTCTTCCCATTAAAACGCGGCTTTCTCAGAAGGATTAATGCCTTTTGATTTCATCAAGAAACCCAAGACAAGAAAGGCACCAACAGGTTAACAGAAGTCACAGCTTCCTGTACATCTTCAGCTCAAGGGTGACAGGAGATCAAGCAAGAGGTCTGTCCCCTCCAGAGACCTGTTGAGATAGCCACCAGCATGGCTTTGCCAGGCCTGACATAAAAGTGGAGGCATAAACTGTGCAGTCCCCCTAAATTTCAGGAGCCGTGTGGGTAGTTTATAGACCCCTACCATACAGAGAAGAGAAGACTAAGACTAAGATCCAGGAAGGAGAATTGTTGTTGGTTATGGGAAATGTTTTTCTTTCGAGATGCGACTGAGGTGAAATTTTGATGGGAAATTAATATCATGTGGAGAAGCCTAATGGACTAATCAAAAGATTCTCATTATTTAGAAGTTGACTGGGTTGTTTATTTAACTGTACTCTGAAATTATATATATATATGCATATATACATATGTATACACATAGATATATGTGTATGGTATACATATATATATGTTATATATACATATATATATAACTTATTCATATGCAAAGAAGATACAGGCTTGATCTCACTTGCTTTTCAAGTGGCCAACTGTCCACATATGAAAAGCCCAACCTCTGACCCACACAGTATTATAGTCAGTGGCTTTTAAACACTGTTAGCACCAGAACCTACCGGTTAAGTGAACGGGACTTAAATAAAGCAATAAAAAGAGTGAACACAAAGCCGACTTCCTCTCTTTAAGGAAGTGCTAAGAAAGCCAATGAACCTACTGCTCCACAATCCTCTCCTACTTGTATTTTTTTTTTAATTTTGGAAATGAAGCACAATCCTAGAACATTACATGCATTTGTAGGTCCTAATGTGGTATTTGCTACACGCGTATATTATACAATGCTCAAATCAGGGTACACACCCACCCTGGAAAACTCATCAAAACCTCCGAAATCCTCTCTTCTGTCAGGTGCCATGACCAAAGCAGTCGTCACAGGCACTCAAAGGTGCAGGATTACACAAGAATTGCTTTCTACTGTCTAAGTAGAGCTTACTTCCCTTTGAGCAAACACTCTCCATCCTTCCCTTTCCTCTACTCTCCCCAGTCTCTGTCAATCAATGCTCCAGCCTCCACTTCAGTGAGATCAGCTATTACAAATGTCTATGTGCGTGAAAATAGGCAGTTCCTGTCTTTCTGTGCCTGGCTGATTGGACTTGACGCAATGATCTCCAGTCATATCTATCTCACACCAAGTGATACTATGTCATTCTTCATCAGAGTTCTGTTTCTGCTAGCATTACAGACAAACTTGAAATAGTAGTACTGGAAAAACTAAGTGAAAATTTTTCCTAAACTCATGAACCCTGAAGCACTTTATGCTAAACTTGCTGTTATCTACTTGCTAGAATTGTATAATTAAACAACCTACTTCCACTAAGTTCTACCTTCAACACCAAACTCCTGAGGGAGAGTTAACTCCCTTTGGTAGAACACAGTCATTGAGGCCAACTTTAGACTCAGGCTGAGCTGCTCTACACGGCCTTTACCAATGGTTACTCCTCAAGATGAAGTTACAGGGCTAGCAACCTGCTCCCCAGCCTGGTTCCTGGGATGCTGTCAGAGGACATCTATGAGTTTGTACCCTGGAGAAGCGGCCTTGTCAGTTGGTGGGTTTTCTTCTTCCGAGGCATCTTTACTCATGGAACAGAAAGCAACCTTCACTGCCCTTGGTTTAGAAACAGATCTTGGACACCAAAACAATCTCACCTTCTCCATAAATTTTCCTGAAGCTTATTTCAGTTTTCAAATTTATACTTTCACAAATGACCAGAAATTCACAAAGTTTCAGAAAGTTATTTGAGGAAATTTTTCATTATTTTAAAATGCATGCTCAAAAATAATTAAGTAGCTGAAAGCATAAAATAAGGAAAATGAAGCAATCACAATGTCCAATGACAGAGTTGGATGTCAACATCTGTAATTCCAACGACTCAGAAAGCTGAGGCAGGAGAATAGTGAGTTCAAGGCTAGAGAGTGAGACTCTGTCAACAAACAAATAATGCTAAAGAAGAAAGAGCCTGCAGGAGCACGGGGGATGCTGGAAGCTACCTGAATTGAACTCAGATTACTTCTGAGATTTTTAGGAACTCGAAAGAAAGATCAGCCACGACACCAGCATTTGATGATGGAAAATGGAAGCTTCTCCCCTCCAGCAAGATCAAAGGACCTTGGGTAGAGAGGTCAGGGCACACAGGTCCTGTGGCTCCACCCCAGTACCCCATTGTCCTCTCCACCTCCCTCACCTGTGCTCCCAGCTGCCCCTGCCCACACCCCTGTGAATCCTCCACTGATGCTCATCCAGGACAGGGTGAAGGGTTCTTCATTTAGCCGAGAGCAACATATGTTTCCCACTAATGCGGCTTTCATCGCATCGCATTATAATTGTTTAGCTGCCTGTGCTCTCCGCTGGGCAGAATGTATTTTAATATATTTAAATGAATGAATAGAAACGAGTCCTGAATAACACACTGGGTAATTCCTGGACAGCGTTTTTTATAAAAACGCAAAGGCGCTCGACACACAGACATTTGTTATGCAGTGAGCAATTGCCAATTACCTGAAGTTGCCTTATATTGTTAGCTGCAGAAACAAGATTTCCTTGCTTGAAAAAGATAACTAGCTATGCTCCCTGAAAATAAGGACCATGTCTTATGGCCTCTGTTAAGTTCAGCCCAGTAAACACTTATTGAGTACCAGTCACTATGTGAAGTGCAGGGGAAACCAGGATGAATAAGATGTAGTCAGAGTCCTCATAGTTTACACACCTGACTTGGAGATACAATAGAAACAGGTAAGAAGGCAGCCCTGGAGCTCGATCCAAACCAGGCGGAGGATACCAGGGAGGCTAAAGAAAGTGCTGCCTACTGCTGAATCTTAACTGAATTTTAATGACTGAGTTTGTCTCCCTAAGAGGCATCCCAAAAGAAAGAACATACAGGAAAGACATGGGTGGCCAGAAGTGTCATGGTATGTGCGTGGAGACTCAAAGGTCCATGTTCATTGAAGGGTTAATTAAAGCAAGGGAGGTCTGTGGGAAGCTAAGGTGGGGATTTCTGTGAGGCTGACTCATTGCAGGGCCCAACAGTGGAGGCTCTTGCAGACAATGCCAAGGAATTGGATTTCGCCCTGCAGGTGATTAACAACCACTGAGGCTGGGGACATTGATTTTTATTTTAAATAAAGGACTTTGGAAGGAGTTTGTGAAGGCGCTAGAGGTTTGGCGTGCTGATCTGAGAGCAAAGAAACCAGTTAGTAAACTATAGCAACATTTCAGAAACACATGATAAGGATTTATAAATGGTTTTAAATAGCCAAGTAATTACAATGTGCCCCCTTCTCCTCATAAATCATCCTACAGCAGCAAACCAAACAAGAAAGAGCAATGCAAACTCCACACTTAATGAAAATTTAACCATGAAATACAATCTATGTAAGAAAGAAGCTACATATACTATGTTCCAGAAGGTTCTGCCTTATGAGAAAAACTGCTTAGAGGAAAAAAAAAACTGTTGAGTCACACAGAACTGAGAATGAAGTAAGACTCATGCTAAACAAAAACAGGACCCTGATCTTTCATAGAATCAACCTCCTAGATTTTTTGTGTTTTGTGACCCAAGGGACTCAGGTCATTAAAAAATAAGCAATAATTAAAAATATAAAGATACAAGGGAGATGGATCCGTAGTTAAGAGCACTGGCTGGTCTTCTAAAGGACCAGGGTTTGATTCCCAGCAACCCACAGCCATGGTGGTTTACAGTCCCCTTTATTTCTAGTTCTAGGGTATCCTAAACATTTTTCTGCCCTCCATGGGCATTGGGATCACAAGTGGTTACACAGATAAACATGCAGACAAAAATGCACATACAAAATTTTAAGTATTAAAAAGAATATGAAAAAATGGTATAAGAATGATGAACTGATTCAATAAAACAAAAAAGAGAAAGAGACAGAAAAGAAATATCAGGAATATTAAAAAGTGATTATTCCAGGAAGCAAACCAATTGTAGCCACATTTCTGTAATTAAAAACCAGCTGTATGACAGTTGAAAAAAATAGCTCAGCAGTTGAGAGCGCCGATTGCCCTTCCCTAGCTGCTTGGCTTGATTCTGAGAACATATATGGAATCTTACAGCCGCCTGTAACTCCAGTTCCAGGAGATTTAAGACCCCTCTTCAGGAACCAGGCAGCCACACAGATAGTACATAAACATAGATGCAAGTAAAACACGACATATATGATATCTGACATTGTTTTCTGACCTCCAAATCCATGAACACACATCTGTATTTTCATAAACATATTGTACATGAGCACACACACACACACAGAGTAACCTGTACATTTAGACCACTTCAGTGGAGAAGAGTTTTAAACAGAAGTTGAAGAGGCAAGGGAGAGACAACAAGGAGGGGAAGGGGGATTGTTTGTTATTGAAATCATTGGCAGAGGATGAGACAGAGGAGGCAGAGTTAAGATATAATCTGGTGAAATTAAGAAAAGAAGTTAAACCAGGAAAATTAGAATGGCCCTTTAAACTACTAAATACTGATTCATGCACAGTGCAAAACTGTTTTAGCTCATTTTGGTCAAATTTGGGGCAGGATGAAATGCTGTCTTCATTCTGATGATTTAGTCTCACACATTCTGGGTCCTATAGGAAGAGCGCCCAAACCATGAAAGTGAAGTGAAATACGTCTTTCAAGATATCATAAAGGAGCTTTTAAGATAATAAAAAGGAAGAAATTGAATCATTAGAAAGAAAGAGACACATTTCTGGGGGTGAAAGAGTATGGTGACCACAAGACATACACAAACATGTAACTGGTCAAAAAATATGAAAAATTCCAGGGGGAGGGACTAGCAAAAATAAACAAAGCGGCACTCCTCGCCCTAAATGAAAGCCAGGAAAACCAAAACAAGACCTCTCAAAGAAGGGAACCACAGATTGCACTGACCCAGCAACAGCCAGGCGCTCAACAAGCCAAGTTCACAGGGAAAGAGCTCAGCACGTGCATTGTAGACCTCGAGAAAGCAAGAATTACTTGTTTGCAAAACCTCCATTCAAGGACAAAACAGACAACTGAGAGCTAAACGAGGGAGCTTTTCTCAAAGCCTGATGAGGACAGGTAGATATATCCACCTATAAAGCCAAGATAAAAACCAATGCAGGAACGCGGGGGGGGGGGGGGGGGGGGGGTGGACGACGACGACACACCGGAGAATGTGCATGTGTTAAGTGACTCCAATTGCAGCTATGCTTTGGAAAGGGAACACAGCAGGGACTCACTACATAACTACATAGTCCATTTCACACCTTATCCACAGTGTGCCACAAAATATTTAAATCAACCAAAGTCACATGCTAAGGCAGTAAGGCAAACACTAGAAAATTCAGTAACCAACTTGAAGTGAGTAGTGGAAGAAAAGAGAAACGCAAGTGGCATACTGGCTTTGTCATCACTCACAAGAAGAAATCAAAAGAGGTTGCCCCAAAACAGAAGACTGGGTATTCTGTACACAGTTATATTCCTAAACTATGCAGTTAAAATTAAAATATTCAGCTCTATGAAAAGAACAGATGGGAAATTAAGGAAGGCAAACCATAATAACGAGAGTCTTAAGCCGCCATAACTACACCCCGAGCACCCACTGGCAGAAGTAAGGCTTATGTGCCACTTCTAAAGAGGCCAGTGGCAGAACTCCTGCGGTGGGGGAGGGCTGACTAAGCGCCAATGGGAAAGCCCTTGACACATGGTCTACTCTGCGTGGAGCTTGAGTGTAGGCTGGCGGCATTCCTCTATAACTCAGTTTTCAATAGTTAATGGAGTCAAGTAGTAGTGCTTAACCTATGTTTATTTGGTGACTGAAGAAATTCAGTGTTGCCATTTGCCTTATGAGCAAAAATTATTCAAGCAACAGAGCACTCTACCACCTTTGAGCTATTATCTTTCAACTCTTAGTTGTGGTCTTATTAGCTGGCTCCTTCTAATCTTCCTGAATGTAAATATTGGTGTGCTCTGGATCTTTTCTCTTTCCTGTCTTTTCTTACTCCTTTGATTTACTTTATGATTTCCAAATATTATCACATATAGCATGCAACCTTCCAATTTGTATATTCAGCCATAATAGCCCTAATGCCCGTCACATCGAATCTCTGACTTCCCACTTTACACCTCCATGCAGGGTTCAAGGAAGCCAGGTCCAACATATCTAGCTGTTTGTTTCCTAGCACTCTGCTCCAGGTCAAGTCATCAAGTCCTAGAACTCAACAGCAATATATCCCAACATCTGGTCCCTGGCTTACTTTTATCCAAAGTATCCACCATCATGTGACACACTTTATAGAGAAATGAGCTTATAGTGGAAGATAAAAGGCATGGTACATGTTCATAGAACTGTTCCTGCATCATTGTGGTGCTTGACAAAGGTTGTTACATAGCAGAGTCCTAATGCAACCCATGGTGTGGGTGCTACCGCTGACTTCTTTTTATAGAAAAGTCAAACAGATAAGTGGGGTAAACCAGAGCCTGAGAAACTGCTGTACCCTAAAACATCTCCTCTCTCTCTCTCTCTCTCTCTCTCTCTCTCTCTCTCTCTCTCTCTGTGTGTGTGTGTGTGTGTGTGTATGTGTGCATGTGATGTGTTTCCCACAAAAATTAATTCCAATAATTCAAGAAATTTCTGTGTTCCTTGTCTTAGCCCCAGCAGCTCAAGGAGGGACCACACATGTACCTGACAGTGAATCAAACCTTACTGAAAACTGCACGTAGCCTCACCTCTTTTAAGCAAAGTGAAGATTTAGGATGATTAATTTAAAAAAAATCTTTGCTTATAGTATAATGAAAAATAGTTTTAGAATTTTTTTTATAAAATTGTGTACCTACCTGAAGAGTTACAGAATACATTACGAAACACAATGGGCAGGGGAAACTATCTGAACAGTCTAAGTTTGAAGGCATGTTTCCAAAAACAGTCCAGCCACATTCATCATTATACACAGCATTAGCATTAAGAAAGGACAGTCAGCTTGAGAAATTCATAAATCACCTCATGCTCCCACGTTTAAAAATTTTCAGCAAAGATAAAGAAAAAAAAATCACCTTATGTGGGGACCATGGCAACGGGAGTGGGATGGAAGTAAACATTCAAGCCAAAGATGTGGCAAACAAGATGCAGATTCCTTCAGTTTAGTAAGAGTAAGGGCTATGGCTATGCTAGGTTCTGCCCCAAGTGGACTGGAACTAGGATGTCAGCTGTGGTGTGGCGAGAGCTATGAAGCACAGGCACCTATAGCACATGATGGAGGTCACGGTTCGCGGACCTGAAGGCATCAGGATGTGGAGACAGTGCTGAACCAACCCCACAGGAGTGCCCAGGCAGTAGGTCCTGGCAGCAAAATGCATCAGGTCAAGGGCAGGAATCTAAGGAACACCAAAAGTAGTAGCTAGCGTTGCATATTTTTGCAGGGTTTGTGTTCAGTGAACACCCATGAATGAGACAATGAGAAGGTTGTTGATATCCCATGACTTTAAAAATCAATCCTGAGATGCTGACTTCTCCATTCTTTCAAGTTGATTTGGGGTGGCAGGCTACTACTCCTGAGTTTCTATCAACACAACACATATTCACTTGCATTAAAATTTTGCAGGGCCAAAGGTGAGAGACATAAGAATTTAAAATATTGTTCTTCCTTCCAGAGTGCATAATTTGATTTGGAAAGGAGAGAAATCTGTTCACCTTTGGTAAAGAGAACTCTAATAATCCATGGGCTAGATATTATAATCTGGAGCTATAAGATGCATGCTCACAGAGGAGATGCCATTGATCCGGACCGAGAGGCTAAGGATCAGGCAGAGAAGTTCATTCAGGAGCAAACTCAGGGTAAGGTCAAAGTTCGAGCTTCTTTTGGGAAATCATTTGTCAAACAAGTTAGAGTAAACAATGGAAAAGTAGATTGGGAAACTAGAGGTTGTCATCAAATGTCAAGTTTAATAAATCAGTCTATCAGCTATCTATCTATCTATCTATCTATCTATCTATCTATCATCTATCTATCATCTATCTCTATCTATCTATCTATCTATCTATCTATCTATCTATCTATCTATCTATCTATCTATCTATCTATCTATCTATCTATCTATCATCTATCCCTATCTATCTATCTATCTATCTATCTATCTATCTATCTATCTATCTATCCTTCTATCTATCTATCTATCTATCTATCTATCTATCTATCTATCTATCTATCTATCTATCATCTATCCCTATCTATCTATCTATCTATCTATCTATCTATCTATCTATCTATCTATCTATCTATCTATCTATCTGTCATCTACCATTTACCTACACATATCTCTTTCTCTATCTATCTATCTATCTATCTATCTATCTATCTATCTATCTATCTATCATCTACCATTTACCTACACATATCTCTTTCTCTATCTATCTATCTATCTATCTATCTATCTATCTATCTATCTATCTATCTATCTGTCATCTACCATTTACCTACACATATCTCTTTCTCTATCTATCTATCTATCTATCTATCTATCTATCTATCTATCTATCTTTCATCTACCATTTACCTACACATATCTTTCTCTATCTATCTATCTATCTATCTATCTATCTATCTATCTATCTACCTACCTATCTGTCATCTACCATTTACCTACACATATCTCTCTCTCTCTCTCTCTCTCTCTCTCTCTCTCTCTCTCTCTCTCTCTCTCTCTCTCCCTATCTGTCATCTACCATTTACCTGCACATCTCTCTTTGTCTCTCTTTCTTTGGAGTGTTGACTTTTTACTTTCCCACATGTTCCCTCCTAGAACTACAAAGTAGACACTGCAAAACTCAAAGATTTCATTTAGTTTCCTCTAACAGTCGATTTCTTGCAGGAAAAGACTGGAGAGTTGGACATTCTAAAAAGTATTAAAGTCAGGAAGGACAACTTGGTGAGCTTTAGACTTTTCCAGAAAGCGAAATCTGGTGATGTCTAATTCATTGCAGGATTTCACTTCCAAGTTAGATGAGTCACTTCAGACAGAAATAGAACATGACTTTGATAAATTACTTAAAGTCAAAGCCCATTAGACATTTGACTTTTAATAACCTCCAACCCCAGCCTAACCATCTCAAGACAGCTCTGTTATCGTGAAGTGGCAATCTGACTGAAGAATTCCCTGGGTAAGTAAAGTCCCCAGGGCAGAACACTGACCCGGAAAACCTACAAAGTGCAGTCTGGAGTCTCCCTAGTGCCCGTCACCACAGAGTAAGTAAAGGACAGTGTCCCTGCTCCTCATCTTCACATCCTCAGGAAAGCCATTGTTGTGTCCTAGCAGGCAGCCACTCTCTCCGTCTCCCTACCTACCACCAGCAGCACCAACAATGCCCACCTGGATGAAGATATATTCATCCTGAACGACCAGGGAACTAATGTCGATGGAGCGAGCGAAGGGGCCGCTTCGAGTTGTCTCAGCACATTCCTGGATCCTGCAGGTGAGGTAGTGGGCATCTGAAAGAGAAGGCAGGGTGGCACTTAGCAGCAGGGTAAATGACTAGCCAAGGCCCTAGACGCACACAAAGATAGACATTATGGGGAAGCACAGACAAATGATTTCTTTATACAAAAAATTTGAAGTCACTACTCCCCAGATGGGGGTAATACCTAGGCTTGTTAAGAGGCTGGGGAAAGACTTAATCTCATTTACTACTGGTAAAATAAGTTGACTTAGTTTTTTGAAGACATTATCAGGAATTTATATGCACATGTTTTTTTTACACCACTAATTTTAATTCAAGGAACATTCCTACAGAAAGTCTCAGATATTTTCATAAAGAAGAGTGGTGGCAATATTCACTGTGATGTTATCATCTACAGCAATGAAGAACTGAAAATAGGCCAAATGTCCACGAATTCAGGAAAATTTGAATGAGTTAAGATATAACACATGATAGAGTGTCATGCTGCGATTGAAAGATTTGGTAGTTACATATGTGCCAACAGATTTTTTTCATGTGCATTGCTTTCCAAACTTTTGAAAATGCAAATCCTATCGTGCACAAGTAAAACCTAGTTTTTATGACTTAAAATATGTCTTTATAGCTCTGTGCTACAGTTACAGAGGAGTGATTTCAAGGCCTCACATGAAGATTCGATATGCTTACTTTGGGAATGGGATGAACTTAAATTATTATATTATATTGTAGTATTGCCTTTGATTTTTGTATAATATACATCCTTATTATGTTTGCAACAAGAATACATTCACTAACTACTTACCTGAAATTTGTATAATTATTTGTAAAAAGTAAATCTGCATTTATAACAATTTCTGACTCTTAAGAGCATCTAAACATGACTATAGAACCATCCAGGAAAACAATGTTTTCAATTTCTTTCTCCTTCAAAAAAAATCCACAAGAGCGACTCTGAAGACATCAACCTGTAAATTGCCTTAAACATGGTTATTGTTCATTTTATGGAATTTTAAAGTAAAATGAAAATAAAATAAAAATAAGAAGTAGATTTCTTTAAAACTAAAAGTAGAGAAGCTTTTTTTCTTTATATTTAATTTCCCTTTAATGTTAAAATAACAAAGAAAGTTTGTTTTGGGGGGAGTCGATCATCAACAATCCATAAGTATAGCTCTGACATGACAGTTCGGGCCTATAATCTCAGATAATCAGGAGACTGAGGCAAGCAGATTACAAGTTCAAGGCTGGCACAGACCTTAATGAGACCCTTTCTTGTTGAAATAGGAGTGGCGGGGCTGCGTCCCCGGCACCCGGCCGCCCACATGGCTAGCTTATGCCCCCAAATAATTACACGGAAACTGTATTCTTTTAATCACTGCCTGGCCCATTAGTTCCGGCCTCTTATTGGCTAGCTCTTTACATATTGATCTAACCCATTTCTAATATTCTGTGTAGCACCATGAGCTGGCTTACCAGGAAAGATCTTAACCTGCGTCTGTCTGGAGTGGGAGAATCATGGCGACTCCCTACTCGGCTTCTTTCTCCCAGCATCCTGTCTGTTTACTCCACCCACCTAAGGGCTGGCCTATAAATGGGCCTAGGCAGTTTCTTTATTATTTAACCAATGACCTTCCTCCATCACTTTCTCAAAATACTTGGCTCTAGTTCATTATAGGCAAGCTGATGTTGAGACCTTCTGGATTTCTAAGGAAAGCTGCCTGTTTATTTTTAATGCAAAATATTCTGGTTTTTAGTTTTTGACAGGTAATTTAAATTTCAAATGTAGTACAGAACAACTTTGTGTAGCTAAACAAGACTACAGTCTACAATCCAAATGCGACCCAAGAGTGACTTCCTTCCCACCTGGGCTCTTTCGTGTATCCCAGGCCACCTCATGAGAGAAGCAGATGTTTTCGTAAGACCTAGACCCTGACCTGGAGGAAGATCAGGCTTCCAGTACTAGTGTTCAATGAGTGTCTCCTCTCCTTTGCTTTTGTTTGTACATGAAGCCAAGAGTGGCCTGGTGTCCCACTTCCTGCTGAGAAGAGATGAGAAGACCAGGCTCCCAGGCTGTGCTTTGGAGCACAGGGTCTGCCCACCAGGGATCTGCTTGCACACATACCAGCTCACTAATTTGTTCCTTAAATAAAGCACCAAAATACAGCAAAAGACGGCAGTAAACACATGTAAAGAAATCACAAATGCCAACATGACAACCTGTGTCCTTGTCAACCATGTCTCAGAAAGCTCTTCACGCGGGTAATGAAAGGTTCACGTGGGAGGGACACTTGCTTCTACTCATGGAAAGGCTCATTCCTCCCTGGCTATTTACTATGCTCTTTGCTTCTGAACACTCCGAAAGAAGAATCAAGTCTTTTCAAGGCCACCCTAAACAAAATCAACACCTACCCAAACCTTGGCCTGTGACAAGCAGGAGACCGTGCCAAACGCATCCTACTTCTTGGTGCTGACTCCGCTTGCCACTGTGCTGCATGGAATGACAGGTTCAATTTAGCAGGACACAAGCACTAAAATGAGTTGCTGAAATCCACTTAACATTCAGAGACCTTGCCGTCTTTAGCCAGATTCGTGTACTGGAAGTCTCAATGCCTTGATTTTCCAAAACCCAAAGTTACAATAATGAGCACCATTGTGCCCACTGCCTGATGGGAACTCTGTGGGAGAGAATGGGGAATTATCAGGCAGTCCTGGCTACCAAGCAGAAATGACGGAGGGTTATAGGAAGAGTTTTGGGTGTCAAAGATGAGCAAGAAATGCCATTTGTCTCAGGTTCTGTAGATCTCAAGTTGGAAGTATAGTGATAGTTTCACTGAATGAGGATAAATATGACTATATGTAAAAGTTCTATGCTGAAATCCAAAAGGACACTTATCATACACTTGAAAATCTCAAACAAGCTTCTGATAACTTGGCCCTATCAGCTTCTTTGTTTTTAATAGCACCAGGTACCAGACATAAGTAGAGACTTAGATTAATGGATCACCATGTAACACTTGAGGGCACGGCCAGTCCAAATCCTGGACTTGCTTTGTGTTAATTGTCCTTGGATGATTAAGAACGCATTTCATCTGGGAGTGGTCAACAATATAAGATTTTTAGCAGGATTCACTATATTATACATTAAAATGCTTAGCATATTGTTGAGTACAATTTTTTAAATTGATAAATGCCAGTTATATTTGACTGCAAAGAAAACGGAAAGGAGCTTTGGTTATATGCTTTCCTCATATACTGTAGTAATAGCAAAGACGTCTCTGTCTCACTGTCAGGGATGACATGTGTGTGTTAATGGTAAAGTCATATCCTGAGTTTATATTGACATGGACATCCTCTAAGTGCTAGGGCGATGCACAAAAGAATAATGCATGCCTTTCATGGAGAAAAACGAGAAAAAGAGAGGGGCGTGGTTTTGAGCTCAGCCTATGGATGGGAAAGTAATGCTATGTGAAGAAGGAATCCTGGAAAACTGAAAAATTCAGTTGGACTTCCGTGTAGGCAATGCTTCTCACCCATTCTGTCAATCATGCGTGATGAATGACTGACTGGAACACATCATTATTCTTGAGACTAAGTTCTCTGTTCTCTATTTGAAACACTCCCAAGTGAAAGACAACAACAACACACCCACCTCATTTAGATACCCCCGTGAGAAAACCAGGTAGATTTTCCCAACGGTGAATGCCTTTGACTAACATGCTTCTAAATGTAAAAGCATCTTTGTCATGCATCCTAAGAGCTGGTGTGGTACTGCTCCATTAACTAAAGGTCACAGTCAAGCAGTGTGTCCCCTGTAATATGAGCAATATGAAGTACATGTGCAATGTACAGTACATGTACAACAGAGATCTGCTCGGTACCTCTGGAATATCTGGTGCCATCTCCAAGTAGCTGTATGTACTATAGCAGGATGTTTAGGGAAGGCCTCTCCTATGCCAGGCTGGGCCAGTCTCCAAGCATCCTCACCTACAGCATGAGAGCTTCTTGTGGTGTGAAGGGCTGCCTTAGATGGAGTCACTCATTTCTTTTGTACCCGACCAAGGTACACAGGAGAGCTGCAGGTGTCGGCCACTCGCTGCTATTCTGGGAAACAGAAAACATGAGTTCCTCTTCTCCAGTGATTTCCAGGCCAATGGCAGAGACAGCACCTTCACAAATGAATGCGCCCTGGATTTGTGCACAAGCATCCAGGAATTTGGGCAGAGAGGTAGTCTAACACCATCAGAGCCTTGTTTCTTTCTGAGGGGGCTGCATTCCTGCCAGAAGCTGTGTAGGGCTCAGGGACACAGCTTTTATCTTTCCATATTCAGCAAGGTGAGCTTCTCCTCTATACCGAGAAATGCCACAGTAAAGTCTAGTGTGGGCTTTTCCGGGCTCTTCCAAAAGAGTTACCTCCTTAGAGCAGCCTACGGCTGTGAGCATCTTTTCCTTTCTTTGGATGACTTTCTAAAACTGCACTAAGCGGTACTTAAACAGAATTGAATTCTATTAAAAGCCTATACATTTTCGTTATGCTGAACTATATAGTGGCTTGTGATTACACTTTGCCTTTGAGATTACTAAATATTCAAACTTCCTAAACATCAAGCCTCTTGCCACCTCAGAGAAAAGAACTTTCCATGATTCGCTCAACTTCCATCCCTTTGGGTAATATACATATTGTCAGAAGTTGAAAAAGTGGATTAAAATTTTGAACAAAAAGCAAATTCAGCTCTTCAGGTCTTTTCGTGAAAAATACCCAAGAGCTGTTTATTTTAAATAACAATATTACTCTCAAATGCAAACACATAAAAATAAGCAGATTCAAGGGGACTCTGGAAACTCCTTTAGTTTCTCTAATCCTATTTGTCCTTGACTGGAAAGTGGAGCTAACTTATAGGAAGTGCAAATCAAAGGACGTGACATTGATGGAAAGGCCTAATTTAGCATAAGAGGCACAGTGGATGCTAAAACTAAACAAAAACAGGGAGTTCCCACCTCTTCTGGTGGGCTTAAGACTTTCAAGCTTTAGTGAAACTTCTAATACAGGAAAATTCCAGCCATCTCTGTCTTTGCATGGCACAGGGGACAAGCTGATCAAGTTACAGGCATTCAAACATCATGGCAATCTTGAATGACTTCATTGAGAACTCTTTCTAATTCTCATGGAATAGTCTATCTCTGAATATGATGGTTGTATGATGCTGGAGGTGGTGCCAATAATGATGGTGGTGCTGATGATAGTTGTCATGGCGATGAGGATGGAGGAGGTGATGGTGATACTGATGATAGTCATGCTGATGGTCGTGGTGATGAGGATTGACGTGATGCTGATAGTGATCATGGTGATAACAATGACAAGAACAGTATTTTGGAGTATTCATTCTCAGTTGGACAATATTTTAGGATTGTGTACATTCACTTATTTAAATCTTGCAGTAATATGGAATAATACAGCAAGGAACTGTAACCCTCAATACATCATTATCACCACCCCAGGTTTTTAATGTCTTCACTAAGTTGCCAGATGATTGAGAAATTTCCTTATGTTCCACAGCTGAGATGTTAGGCGAATGACAAGCTAGGGTCTGAACTCAAGTAACTGATAAAAATCTGTGATCCTACGTACTATGTATTTGGAACACAGAAGGAAAAAATGAGGATTTAAATTCCAGTTTAGACCCGGGCATGTTATTATATGTTGACAACTTAGAAAACGATGATGAAAAACAACTCTTAAAAAATCTTAAAATAATTCTGAAGTATTTTTAATAAAACTGTGTACCCAAATATAAAGTAGAGTTTCAATTACCCACTGTACTTGAAGCAAACACCCTTGGCCTGCAGATCCAGTGACTGAGCTCCCTCTCCCTTCATCTTGGCCTCTGAGTTTCTAGAGAGTAGTGGAGCTCTAAGCTGAGATATTTTAAGACTCAGTGATCTGTGATCATAGGGTGTAAAGTTTAGCCTGATGGACTAATAATCTGACATTGATCCCATCCCATTTGGTTGCTTATGTCTGCACGGGATGCTTTTAAGTATGGGATAATAATTCCTGCCTCTATTCCCCTCCACCATGTCTCTTTCCAGGTACAGTAAAAGACTTCCTTTCCTCACTGTGCCTGGCTGCCATACAAATGAAACTGCCTATACACTTTGAGGTCTTTCAGATAGGCCCATGGAGGGCTAGCCCAACTACATCATTCAATGTCCCCACTTAGCTGGAAGAAGCCAGCTAAACCATCACCCAATTCCACCCCATCAACTAGGATTACCCCTTCAGAAGGGAGAATGTTAGAGTAGCATAAAGTTCCATTAAGGGAAAGTTCCTTCTGCTTAAGAGAATGGAATCTCTGGCCTGGGTGAGACCTAACATTCCAGTTGGTCCAGGTCAATCACCTGGCCAAAGAACCAAACTTAGGAAGGCAGGCTCACATTAAGTCACCCTAAAGGTATGAACAGAATCACTTTGGGTTTAATAGGAGACTGTACTTTTGCCTCCCAGAACCCCAGCTCACGAGGGCAGTCACTGTGAGCCACTGTGAGGCCCAGCCAGGTCTGCCCACCCTCCTGAAGCCTGGCACGGAAAGACACAACTTTCCCTTTCTCTGTCTCTTTTTATTTAGATAGTACCCAGAATCTGGGTATGTTTTTCTGATATTTTGGGTTTCTTTACTTTTTCTCCAAAGTCCCCCTCCCCACCACATTGCTCCCTGAAGTCCATGTTGGCTTAAACAGCACCGCATCCATCCTCTGTACTTCTACCCTCCACCTCCAGGCAGCTGCTGAGACTAATAGCTCGCCTGCCCTGGGAGTTTTACTTTTCAACTCTAAAATTGTCCTTGAGCTTAAAAATAAAACAGTATTGGGCTTTACAATGGCTTACGTGTTACTGAATAATGAGGCTTAACAATTTCATGGGGACAAGAGATGGTGGCACGAGCTGTACAAGTTCAGATTCTAGAAATTTTGGGAACATGAAGACAGTTAAAAATGTCTGACAGTGTCCGGTTATCCTTGCCACCGTATCCTCACAGAACCCCTTTCTAGCTTGTGCTTGGCAGTTATCAGTGAGGAAGAGCCCAATATGACATGAAGCCACCTGTGGCATTGTTGGGTTTGTTGTCTGCAGAACTGAAATCTGCCTAGCAGTCAATTATACTCCACAATAAGTCCATTGTTAACAAAATTGATTAAAGCGACATAAGGCAATAGAGGAGGTATCACAGTAAGGCCAAAAACTCTGTCCAGGGTCAACTAATTTCTAAACGAGGCAGAAAGCACACTCAGTTTTCCTTAATGTAATGCATTCTGGATGATACAGCGGGTCATAGCAGGACGTGCTCACAAGTTCTGGTCTTTTCGTGGCTTCTACAACTTCCTCTGCTATGGGTCAACCCGGAACCTGCTGAGCTGAACAGGAAATAGGCAATATTCAGAGGACATTACAGGGGAATTAGGATTCTTTGTCCCCTGTTCTCACAGCAAACAGGGAGTAGAATCCTGGATCCAACTCACAGGCAGGCACTTGTCCTGTTGTGTTTTGATTAGATTGTTCACATCTGTTTCCAGCCTAGAAGATTTTGTATATTAGGATAAAATATATTTTCATCTAACTTGGCTTTATTTTTCCTTTGAAAATATAGCACTACATGTATGGCAAATTCTGGGAAGTTATGTATTATAGTTTTTATAAAGGCTTTTTCAGATTTTATATATATATATATATATATATATATATATATAGAGAGAGAGAGAGAGAGAGAGAGAGAGAGAGAGATCATATATGTTGAATGCCCATGGAAGCCAGAAGAGGGCATTTGATCCCTGGAACTGTTATTACATACATATGAGCTGTCATATGGGTGTTGGGATTCAAATTCTGATCCTCTGGAAGAGCAGTCAGTACTCATAACCACTCAACCATCTCTCTAGCCTCAAATAATGCAATTTTTATAACAATTGGCTTGACACAAATTCTATGTGAGATGTATACAGCCACACATGCTACAATGAGGTTGCTGTTTGTCTGTATTGATCTTTTTCAGGTTTTGTCACTGTAACTATCTGTCCTGTGGTTTCATGAGTACAGCAGCGATGTCCTGTACTAAAGACAACATTTCACAACACTGGTTGTATCCTTCAGTTCCTAAATTCTTTTTGACTCCTCTTCCACAATAGAGCTGGGAGTTCACACTCCACTCCATATTGAAGAGTCACTGGCAGCTTACAGATGCTTGGCCAAGGGAATCATTCTCTTTGGGGGTGTGGTCACTTGTAGATCACCCATGTTCCAGTGGATAGCTCCATGCCCATGAATATATGAGCAGCATTAAATTGACTTAGTGAGTTATAAAATAAAATAAAGAGGCACAAAGTTGGAAGGGGGTATGTCAGGAGAGATCTAGGAGGAGCTCAAGAGGGAACGGGTAGATAGATATGATACTTCATTGTATACATATGTGAAATTCTCAGCAAATAAATTAAGAAAAAAACCCAAAGGTTAAATTCTTGCATTCTCGGGATGCCACTGTTATAACAGAACCTCTTGTTTGCACAGATACTGTAAGACTTTAACCAGTGTATTTCACAGTCAAGAACAAAGATGACATAGTAGGTCATCTTTAAATCTCTGTCCAATAGATGAACATCATTTTAGCAAATAACTGCTCAGTTACTTTTTCTAGAAATCCTGTCCTATTAAGGGTTCATTTGTTAAAGCAAGTGGCCCCTGAGAGCCGCTGTGTGAGTATGAAATACCCTAATGAGCTATGGAGGCCAGCCTTCGAAGATGATAAGGAAATTACTAACAGGAGAAGCACAGTGCATCACACTGGCTCACACCCCTCCCCCCGAAAGTTCATTCCTAGGGGTTCATTTCAACGAAAGTTTCCCTGGGGACCAGAAGTCAATTCCTCTACTCTGGGAAACGGGAATGGGTATGGCAGTAATGGAGCTTGAGGCTTTTCATCTTCCTGAGTCATTAAAATGCAAATGAGGGTTGGTGAGCCCTCATACAGGACTCTGGCAGAGTGGAACCAACACAGCACTCACATCCATCCGTGGTCCTCACTTCCATGTGCACCAGGTCTGCCTCCTTATCCAGTCCGGACACCGACCTGGAGAAGAAAGGGAGAAACAGGTTGAGTGAAGCCATGGGAAGTCCCGGAAGTGTGAATGATTTTAGAGACGGTGTCAGTTGAGTCAATGCCTCTTGAAAAAGAGTCGAAGGCTGAATCTCTGTCCTTGACGTGTCTACCACGTTGTACCTTCTAAGAGATTTTTTTTTATTGATTCTCCCTTCATCATCATCTTCTCAATCATAACATTTTCCCCCTTGTCCTAGGAATTGAAAGTAGAGCCCTGCGCTTGCTCATGACAGGCAGGCACTCCATGACTGAGTTGTATCTTCAACCCATGACACTCCTCAATAGTCACATAGCCACATTCTTGCTAGACCTGTGTATTACACACAGAACCCGATTTTCCTGCCCTGTTCTGCTTGCCTCAAGGCCTGCCTGTCCCCTAGTCCCCTAGCATCTCATTCTGCCTGCCCTTCTTCCTTTTTTACAAACAAGAGTGGTTTGGTATTTTTTTTTTTGTTACAAGCACTCAAAAGATATGATGACCAGGATGTAATGGCATTTTATTTGTATTTTAATAAATAAAACTTACCTGAAGATCAGCAGTAAAACAGTCCCACTGGTCAGCCTTACAGACTAGGCAGTGGTGGCACACACCTTTAATCCCAGTAGCCACAGTAGTTGCCATAGAAACTGGGTAATACTTGCTGTTAATCCCAGTGGTGCATACCTTTAATCCCAGGCCCAGAAAACATTATAAAATGGCAGGAGACAGCTCACAGTCTCAGTCTCATTCTGAGATTCTTGGAGGCAGAATCGCCATTTTTGGACTGAGGTCCAGGTAAGGGTCAGCTCACTGCTTTGCTTTTCTGGTCTTTAGGCTGAATCCTAATATCAATCTGAGTTTTTATTAATCATGCTTCACCAACATAAAAAATTATCCTGGTTAGTAGGTTGAGAGAAACCTCTCTTGCCAGTAGCTAGAAGCATGTCAGTTAAGAGTCTGTATCACTGGATATTTGGGATATTTGGTCACACGTTGAAACCCTCAGACTGTATTAATAAAGTCAACCTTGTATCAGGGGGCAGAGCCATCAACTAGTTGACAGGGATTAGCCATAGAGAGTATGAAGGAGGCAGAAAGATGAATAGAGAGATGCACAGAAAGGAGTGGGAGGGACTTAGAGATTCCACAGTCTTTTTAGGTTTAGGGCGCGTGGAGAGATGCTCTCTTTCTGGATCTCCAACCAGAAAGCAAGGCCAGGTGGTTGCTTCTCAGCTCCTCTGAGCTAGCAGATTTTCATCCCAACATCTGACTCCTGTGTCGTTATTACTAAATAGAATGATAGAGACTTAGTTAAGAACTACATTCGGTGGCCATGGTAGGGCCAGTGCTGGAGGGACCGAAGTCCCACCAGGCTTGAAATATCAGGGGGCTGAAGATAGTAGCTAAAATATCAGTAGAATTAGGTGCAGCAGCTGTGCTGGAGATGAAACAAGTCTGTGTGGACACTCTTTACAGACCCTTCTCAGGGGACACCTGGGCAACTGTCTCCTGCCTTAGATGTCCAGGCCAGTAGTAGACACAGAAACCAAGCTGCAAGGATCAAGACACACACTGAAACATGCATGCACTGAGGAGCACAGAAGCATGTCTCCAGTATGTCCTAACTCACAGAATCTGCAGGACATGACCATCACAGGTGACATTTCTAGGAAAAGACCCACTGCTGGTCTTATTAATGGCTCCATTCTGTGATAGCTGGCGAGCTCCCAGTTCAAACATCTCAACACCAATGTTCTAATTTTGGGGGGCATAGCAAGTAAGAAAACCGAGTTAGGAAGCGACTGTTGGTTAATAGACAGATTTTCTAGCTGATATTGAGATAGTAAGAGAAGCAGAAAACACAACAGACAGACCTAAAACACAAAAGTTCATCTTGACATCACTAAACCCCATGCTTCCCAACAGCCCTGGGAGTCACTGAATTACAGCTTCATTAGCTGTCTGACATCTGCAACGAGGGCTGTGATGATGAAAAAAGATGCGGGGACTTTGATGACCCACAGTCTTAGTTTGCAAATGACATAAATTAGAGAAAATTAAATTATTTTTTGTTGATTTAAATAAAACAATCATGTCTTAGACGCCAAACTTCAGTTATCTGAAACATTTACTGCTGTAAAATACTTCTTTTCCCCCAAAGCTAAACAACGTAACCACCGCTCCCCCACTGACGGATGCTATACTCCTTTGTTGCTGTGGTCGTTGTTTTATTTACATCATTGGATCCTAACAATAAGTCTCAAATGTAAATACCGCAGACATTGTGTCTCATTATTTGACTGGAGGGGAAACTGAGGCATGGAGAACTTCCTCATCTCAGATCACATAGGGAACGGGAGAAGTTGAAAGGTGGCCTTACTTCTGTATGGGCTGCTCCAAAGGGCTACTCACTTCTTCCCTAGCTAGTTCTGTGCCCCTTCTCCAGACAAGTCCCCACTCCTTCCCAATCCACCTGGCCCAAATCCACAGCAGCCCTTCCTTTTCTGCTTAAGGAACAGGTCTCTCTCTGTTCTAGCAACATCCTGGTCCCAGTGGTTCAACAAACTGGCCACTCACGAGCACTCCAGTAGAATTCAGAAACTCACATGAGGCTTCTTGCCTAGATCTGTGAAGTCAAAATCAATGAGAGTGGATCTACAAAATCAGAGTTCAATTGTTTTGTTTTTTTTTTTAAAGCACCCAGAGGATTTCCACAGGTAACCAATCTGGAACACCCCAGAGCCCTAAATAAGGTTCTTTGGAACAACCTTAGTTATGCTCCCCAGGTCCAAATCCAGTACAAACTTCCAGGGCCTGCTTTGGCCGTACGTCAGCATTAGTCTCGGGGGTCCCAGCTTGATCCAGTCGACATCTATCAGTAAGCAGTTCTCCAGGGTGGGGTCTGCACTGTGCTTTGCAGACTCTTTACAGCATTTCTAGCCTCTACTAGACACAGCAGCATCTTTGCAGTTGTGACAACCAAGAAATGATTCTAGATTACGTGAACATCTCCTGGTGGGAGATAAACTCACTCCTAGTGGAAAGTCCCTGCCTTTGCTAGACACACTTCATTGCTGCTTGGACTCTGTGGCACCCCTGCTCACAAGGCAGCAAAACTAACTTCTGCATTTCCTCACCTGGTGCAAACAGTGGCGCTTCAGCAAAGCCTGAGAACAACTGTGATTTTGGAGCATGGCATCTCACCCGGAAACTAGCTTACTAGCTTACACCAAACAGACATCATCGGTCTGTTTAACCCTATCCTTAAAGCCCCAAGCCCCACGCTGGAAACTCAAACAAAACAAAACAAAAAATCCAACAAAGTAACATATCCAATGAAGTCTGTTTGGGGGTGAGGGAGGGTGGCAGAACAAGGGATGCTTGTGTGGCAATGTGTGGGGACATGCACAGATAACAATGACAAATGCTAATGAGTGCAGAGAACATTCAGTATCGGGCTTTGCCTTTGGTATTCATAAGCATTATCTTAATTAATCGTTGGAATGAGTTTTTAAAGAAAGTATCATTCATCTAATTTTCCTCTGAGGCAAAGAGGATAATAAGAGAGATTAAGTGACGTGCCTGGAGTCACATGGTGATGACAATTCACAGATTCGGAGAGCACGTGTGTCATGGGCACTATCTTACACAGAAACGCTGGTCTCGTTTAACTCTTGTGCCAACTCTAGAAGTTGGAAATCGATCTTCTCTACTTTAAGATGGCACGATCGGGCATTGAGAGCTTAAGCAAATTGCCTCCAACCTTGGAAGCAGCAAGTGTGGGGCTCAGGCCAGGCAGGTGGCTTTGAGCCGGAGCTTAACTTCTCCCATAAGCTGCTGCACCTCTTTGAGCCCAGCCACTTCTCCTAGAGTAGCTGCTCTCAACCTGTGGATTGTAGAATGACCCTGTCACAGGAGTCACCTAAGACTATCAGAAAACACAGATATTTACATTATAATTTACAATAGTAGAAAAATTACAGTTATGAAGTAGCAACGAAAAGAATTATATGGTTGGGGTCACCATAACATGAGGAAATGTATTAAAGGGTCACAGCACTAGGAAGGTTGAGAACCATTGTCCTAGAGTCAAGATTTTATCCAACATGTCCCTGTCCGCAAATACAAATTCTACATAAAGCAGCATTGTGGCGATATTCTGTCTATGTCTCTTATCTCACCAAACATTGTGTTTGTAGGCTTCTCAGAGTAGGACTCACTCATACTAGTAATACTCCCTAAGAAAGGAATGTCAGAAATACATAAAAAGAGCAAATAGGTCAATGTAAAGGGGAGAGGTATAGTGAGAAGAGATTTTTGAAGTGGAAGATGGAAGGGTGGACGGGAAGCATATTTGTGAACTGGCTTCCCTCTCGATGTCTGTGAGGCTGGAGAGGTCTTCAGTGGATGAGAGCAGCCGCGGTGCTCGGGGCAATGGAAGATGGATGAGAGGCGTGTGCACTCAGATGTCAACTGGGTGAATAAATGATCCTGGGATTTCTTCTACCTCCAGCATCCAAATTCCTGTATCTTCTGTGACTAACATTACAAAACCGGACCAAGGCCAATATCCACGACAGAACAGACCACAAGAGAAAGAACACTGTCTTTGTCGGCTTTTTGTCACATGACAAGAAAAACAGCCTAAAGGAAGATTTTGACTTATAGTTTCAATCTGTTCTTAGCTGCTCCATTGCTACAAGCCTGTGGTGACACAGCATCATGACGGAGAAATTCCTTGTCATAGTAGAGAAGTTCTTCTTAGCTCTTAGCGACTGGGCAACAGACAGAGAGAAGAGGTCTGATGATAAGATATGCCATCCCAAGGCACAATCCAAGTGAAGTTCTTTCTCCAATAAGTTCCATGTCTTAAAGTCCATTCAGCTCTCAATTCGTTAGTCACCTATTAGATGCCCACCTGTTCCAGTCAAGCCTTCAACTCAGGAGCCGGCTGAGGTCCTTTACAGATTGATTCAAATCAAATCACACTCCCTGTTATTAGTCTGCAACAGGGCAAAGTCTAAGGATCTCACTGAAACTGCATGGAAAAAAATTCTTGGGAGCATCAGGTGGGAAAGTAGAATTGTGCCAGGATACATTACTACTATCACCCTGTAAACATGCCATCAATAGTAACTGTATTTAACTATGCTGTATTTCTGCTTTTAATTAAGATACTTTATAGCAAAATTCCACGAAACAAAATAAAATTCGAATATTATAATAGCATACAATCTGGTAAAAAGCCTTTATGATGTTTTAAATTCCTCAACCATGAATTCGTCTGCCATGCAGCTCTCCTGAAACATAACAACCACAACTGGGAAAAGTATTTTTTTAAGTAGGCCTTGTCAGTCTTCATCAAGAAGGACTCTTCCTCTCTTTGCTATCAGCTCCCAAGAACATTATGCGCATCTGTGCCAATAGGGATCTTTAGTTTCCACTGCTATAAATAAGAGGAACACAACACTAACTTCATGGAGTCATGGAGGTGAGCCTGGCTAAGCAACTTAAAACCTAGCTGATGTATGGAAATGACTCTATTTTAGCTAACTTTAATTTATGTGAAGAACAAGATAAACTAAGCTGACCTCTCCCCCACTGTTCTCTCTCCCCTTTTCTCAATCCTACATTTGTTTGGCTGCCTAATAATGGAAGTCAACCAGGAGAAACCACTCTATCAAACGGTTCAGCTGAGGTGCCCTCGGTCTATGCAGATGGGTCGTCTGATTCCAGTCTCTGGAAAAAGACTTTTCATGAGGGCTCTTTAATAAGATACAAGTGTTCTCCTTGGGTTAAAAGGTCACGGCAGTATAAGCTTAAGTTGCCTTTGCATCCCTATCAGACAGGGTCATTGATCTCAGATTTTATTGTTGAATAATCTATCGATGGATTCAACCGCAGTGTTTGTCATAGGGAAAATCATCAGTATGTTTTTGTTCAATGAGTGTTGCAAACAATTCCAGTGAGACAACCTTTGTAAGACCCTGCCTGATGCATTCTTTAACTTCCAAACAAACTTAGTACAAAAGCAGACCCCACTCTCCTGTGCTTGAGAGATCTATCTGCCTTGTGTATCATTCACTTTATTCTAAGAAAGGGACGATTTTAAAAAAATATAAAAACAAAAACCTAGTCAGAGCTGCATAACGTGTGAAGCGGTTTCCTTTCAGGGGCATTTGCCATTAATCTGATAACAATTGATGAGCCTGGTTACAACATGGAAGATCAAGTGACATGCTGAAGGGAAGGACAGTGATTGTTCTCCCAAACTGGAAGCCTTTTCAAGTTATGAAAAAAGACCAAGGACACAAGAACAAAAGGAACTAGGGAGCCAGAGTCAAACCTCCAGAGAAGACAGGGAACTCGGCCCGTAGAACCTACACTCAGACATGACTGATAGGAGACCAGCAAGGAGGGCATGCGCCTGGCAGCTTATTTTTAGCAACAGTACTCTATGAGCGCTGTCTTCATGTCTGCTCACATAAAGTAGGTCAGACAGGAACATCTCAGGATCCATGACAGCTCACCTCAACAGGACAGTCCCCAGGAGAACTGTACACAGCAACCTTTGAAACATCTCAGTCTAATCCAGTCCCTCATTTCACAGGTCAGAAAGCAGCCTGTGGTTTATATCAAGTGACCCTAGATCCAATTTGGAACTCCACTCCCAGCCTCTTCACAGCACACTTGGTCATCAGGAAAGAATGGTGGGCCATGAGCTTAGGTTTTTTATTTTTTATTTTTATTTTTTGTCTGTGTGGGTATAATTCTAGGGCACACATTTCTCTAGAAATAGTAGAGATATTGGAGGAGAAAACCAAAGCTAAAATACTGATGGATAAGGTCAGAATACTCATGTTTTACAGACTGATCATCTAGACATTTAAATTACAAAGTAATTCCATGAAGAGTATCATAACTGATAAATTATAATTGCAGACATGAATGGGGTCAATGATGTTTTGATATATGTGCACAATATGCAATTATTTAAATCAAGTTAATTAGCATATGCATAAACTTGTCTTTTTTCCTTTGTGGTCAGACATTTAAAACTATTTTCTATTTTGTAATGTATATTATTAAGAGTTGTCACCTTCCAGGCCTGAACTTATCTCTTAAATCCATACCACAACTTCTTCTCCCAGGCTCTCTATTGGGAACACAAATTCTACTATAGGCTCCAGAGTTGGTCTTTTGGCTTAGGTCAGTGACTACGTCCCATGTAAGCTCCGTGTACTGCCTTTACATTAGAATTTCTGGGGGAACTGTGTAACAATTGTTCAACACCAAAGCAATGTCCCTACCCCGGGGATGCTGGTTTAGTCAAACAGGTGCAACAACTTTTCCTTCCCAATTCTCACAGCAGCTGTACTGCTGTTCTGAGCATTAGAACAGGGATGCTTGGGTGTGACTGTAGCAGGTCTGACCCAGGAGGTCGCATAGGGCCCAAGAACTTTCATTTTTAGGACATACGTAGAGAATGTGATGAGGATAATATGATGTACACTTTCAAGAGCACTAAGCTGGGGCAACGTGGGGGCCAGGAACTTGGAATGAACAGAGGTGAAGACCTCTCATTAGAGCCCCAAACTCAGCTTTGGGTTGTGAAGGATTTTCATGTCCGTGTATCACTGATGTAGGTAAAAGCATACATTCAGATGTCAACCCAGACTGAAGTCTTGATCACAGAACCCTCCTGTGAAATCACAGACACTATATCTTATCTTCTTCCTGACTCAACTGTTTTATTAAACAATGGAGGGATTAATAATAATAATTATTATGTTATTATAATAATAATCATCTCCATTGCTACATATTATATAATGTGCTATTATATTATAACTAATATTATTGTCATTTTTAGGATGGAGAGACAGTTAAGTTGGTAAAGTGCCCACCACCTACTTAAGCATAAGTTTGATCCTCAGAATCCAGGTAAAAACTGGGTGTGGAGACACATGCTCATAATCCCAGCGTTCAGAAGGGAGGGACAGGTGGATCCCTGGAGCTCACTGGCCAGCCAGTCTATTCTAGTTTTGTGTCCAAACCCAAACAAACAAGAAAAAGCAGACCATTCATGAGGCATGACCAAGGTTGAGCTCTGGCCTCCACAGACTACATACATGTGCACACAGCTGCACATGCACTGTCACACACTGGCATGCCCACAGCCACACATAAACAGAAAACAATACCCTTATGAAAAATAAGCATGTAAAATACTTTGAAGAGGGAGGCTTGTGTTAGCAGTGTTCACTGGTCAGTGCTTTCTGCTAAAGTACCCCTGTCATATCCATTGCAATTAGTAGACTATTGTGCCAGGGTGTCTACATATATTGTCTCAGTCTTTAATCAGACTTAGAGCTCAACAAAGAAGTTTTCCTTTTTTTTTCAGATGGGCAATGGAGATTTTTGAATGTTCAGCTACTCATCCATTGATAAGATGCGAAGAGAAGAAGGGAGCTGGCTTCAAACCCAGTCTTCCTCCGCTGCCAGCTTGCTGTGCTCCGTGTTGTCCTCCTCCATTATACTCTCTGCAAAGACAGCCTCTACGCTGACGAAACCGTTTTCCAGTAGTGCACAGCACAGTATCTTGTACTGCATTTATTAAGTATCTATTGAGTAGATAAATATACATGAATAATAACTGCCTGGCAATATGTTTGAAACGACTGTTGAAAACAATTCTGTAACACAGTTAAACAGACTTCCCTCACTTAATTAATCCTTACACAATGCAGTGAATGAAGTCTTCATTTTCAATCAATATGATGCGATTTCCCCCATTTATCCTCCAAGCCATATCAAGTCTGAGGAACACCATCTTCTGTGACTTGCTTGACAAATGGAACCATGCTGTGGAAATGCCAGGCCAACGCCACCTTGGGGGCTCCCGGAGCTGAATAAACATGGTTCCTCTAGCAGACACTCTGAGGTCACAATTATCCTCTGCCTAGGCCAGTCTCATGCTTGCTTTTTCTAGATTAACAGAACTTTAGGTGCTGACACCCACACCCACTTCTGCATGATACATATGTGTTCTCTGTCTGCTCTAAGGCTAGAACTCCTTTCTACCTGGAGCACACAGTCTTTCTCTAGACTTCAGAATCAGATTGACAGATGAAAACCATGTGCCATGACACAGAGGAATTTGTCTTGAAAGTTTTAAGTTTAGAAAAGAAGGAAGCAGGAGAAGAGTATTCTATACTTTACTGTATTTAAGGAGGAGGGTTTTGCTTGGGTTCTAACTACATTTCTTATCTGGAATACTAATTCTCTCTCTCTCTCTCTCTCTCTTTCTCCTCCCCCTCCCTCCTGTCCTCTCTCTCCCTCCTCCATCCTGTGACCTCTTTCCTTCTCTCCTTCTTTCAGACAGATCCATTCTCCAAAAAGATTGCTCAGTGTATCTTCAAGGCCTTCCTATGATCCTTGGGTAGCTATCTCTTACAGGCTTGCAGCTCTCTGATCAAGGGTTCTCAGAAGATACGTATAAATGTTGGGTTGTATGTATGCCCATTAGTGCATTAAATATATAAAATTAGAATTAAAAGTTGATTACTGATTTGAAGTCCTTTCAGTAAATCCCCAAGACTGGTAGTTATCTACTTTTTGTTTGCTTTTTGAGATTTTCCTTCATACAGATTTCCACACATGCTAGACGAGTTTACAATGAACCATCAAGGTATATAAAGGTTCCCTTTTGTCCATATCAACACTAGAATTTTTTGTTTGTTTCTTTTTTAATGGCTGACATTTTGACTGAAATAAGATGTAATCTCAGTGTAGCTTTGATTTGCAGTTTTCTGATAGCTTGGGACTTTGAATGGCTTTAACAGATATGACTGCGCACCAATATTTATTATAATTTTATTCACAGTAGCTAGGTAATGAGAGCAGCGTAGGTGCCCCACAATAAAAGAATGTTGAAGAAGAGGGTGGAGTCCTCCATCTATAAAGAAGGAATCTCCATGGTCTATGAGAAAATAAATGCAACTGGAGTGAAACATTAAGCAAATTAAGCCAGTCTTAGAAAAATAATGTCTGTTTTCTCTCATTTGTGATTCCTGGATTTTATTTAATAACAAATAACATAATCCCTCTCTCTCTCTCACACACACACAGATGGATGGATGGATGGATGGATGGATGGATGGATGGATAGATGATAGATAGATGAGAGAGAGAGAGACAGACAGACAGACAGACAGATGTAAAATCTGTGGTATAAAAGGAGACTGAAAAGAGAAGGAAACAGGAGGGTAGAAGAGACTGAGAAAGAGGTCTGGTTTAACATGCAATATATGCTTCTAAGAAAAAATTTAAATAACTAAAATTTTAATAAAAGAAATTGAAATAAAAAATCCTCATCTTACACCTCAAGTAAATCTCATGTAATGGGCTAAATATTTTCATGAAGCTTTTGTCTAAGATTCATATAAAGACAAAGGTTTATATTGGGTTAAAAATATAATGTAAATCCTACCAATGAGGCAGTTAGAAAATATTCATGACCTAATCTAATTTACTTTAATATCTTTTAGGTTCTGGAGGGTTACTTGATGGTTAGAAACAAATCCTTCATCCCAGGGAAGTACATCTACGACGTATCACACTTACCAAGAGGCCATTTCAAAAGACAAACAAGTTCAACTCCGCTGAACCTCAGCGAACCAGAACCAGTGCTATGACATAAGCGGCCTGTTATGAACTGAACTTTGGCCCCTGGGATCCCAGGACTGGGCTATGCGGTAAACAAGTCAGTAAGAACGTCTCTGTGGACTCCTGAAGCACCTTGTTACTAGGAATGCAGTTAGCAAGCCTGTAATTGAATTACTACTATAGGTGAGCACTCAGTGTGATGCCAGGGGATGCATCTGTTTATGCATAGGATGCTTACAATCTAAGTAACTCCTGTGAGTAGTAACAGATTTCCCAGAAAAATTTTGTTGAATGAAACTACCTACAAAGACCTGTAGCTCACAGAGGACACCTTCATTCATTAAACAGACCACTTTCAATTACAGAGATGGCATCCATTGCAATAGTCCCTGAACTTAGACAAACAATAGTCAGCATTATTGTTTCTAGCCATATAACTTCAGAACATCCTGTCTCTAATTAATTGATCCACTCCTATGTCTAGAAAAAGTATTTATGGAGTGACACACTAGGAGCATATTGGGGAGGCAAAGCCCATCCGGAAAAGTGTCAGCATAGAGATTTGGTGTTAGAATGTGCAGGATTAGGCAGAACACAGGGATGATGGGATCCAAGGCTTATGTTGGGAAATGGTGTCCTAAAGAAGGGTATCTTGGCAGAAAGCATAAGAAGTCACTCCAGAAAGAGAGTAAGAAAGATCTTGGAGATACTACAGTCACCGAGACAGAAATTTATGATTTTTTATATTTATATATTTTCTAAAGTTTTACTACAGATATGTATGGGTACATATATAGCAAGTTTTACTTACATGTCTATACATAGACAGGTACACATACAAATGCATAATTAGTTTACAGGCTGTGTATTTAAAATTTGTAAAATATTGCAACCTGAAGCATGCATGGCTCTGAGCCAGAAATAACTCACGGAGATGCTGTCAGTGCACCAGTCACCAAGCAGCTCTTCATGCCCAGTGTTCAGTCAATGCCCACAAACACTTCACATGGGGAAAAACAAAGAGCAAGGACACAAACTCGGGACGAAGGCAGTGTCCACTGAAATGACCTGAACTCTTCCATGAAAGACCAGGGAGACATTTATGATATTGGCAATGATGTCTGAATTTGGATGGAGAAAAGGACCACTCTGTGATTCCTATTGCCACTATCCTGAATCTCTGCAGATTGTATCCCTCTCATTCTCAGCTGCCATATTCCTACATTTGTGTAATACCACAAAGAAAACCAGGGACAGACGATGTCAAGATGAGTCCTGGTAGGTTCCAAATGTCTAAAGCTCACACTGGTATTGGAAATGGCTGTAAGCAGGCGCCTCAGCATCTGGCACACAATGCCATTGGGTTGCCACACAGGGTTGAGTCTTCAGAAGTGAGTTACAGATACATTCAAAAAGACACACAACACAAGTTGAGGGAAACCACATCTGGTCTCTGATGTCTGTAACTTTACAGCTCAGCAGCATCCCGACTGCTCATCTTTATGCCTGATTGCCAGTCAAGAACCAGAAGATAGAGAACAGGACCTGGGCTGATGAAGGAGCTGCTGACAGGCGACATCAGCATTTGGTAGCTTGCGGTCACAGCCACATCAATGTCTAATTTCAACAAACACCATCATTCCCATTACACAGATGTTCATGCATGAAGCTGAGTCCCTAGGGTCCCTTCGGCAAGTTACCACAGAGCTGGAGTTAATACCTGGCTCTGCACACTAAGCTCACTACTCTTGGGGCTAAGCTCTTGACTCTGTCTCTCAGAGAAACCACAAGGCCACATAATTAGATGTAAGATGATGTGGTACCGGCTGGAAGTGCTGGAAGTACTCAGAGAGTTAATTAAAAAGGCAAAGGGCATTAAGGAGACAGCTTGGGAGGGTGGGTGGGGAGGACGGTTTGAGGAAGCTCTACAGAGGGAAGAGCAAAGAAGCAGGTGTATTTATAGACTAATAATGTGCAAAGGGGGAAAATGTGTCGCCTTGGGCAATTCTCATCAAGTTCATGGATGTTGCCAATTACTGTGGTAACGTTTTTAATTGTATCTCAGCTCTAAAGAGAATAAAACCCGAATTTCACAGTCTTTGCCTCAGGACTATTAGGGGCATGCATTCTGGTGCATTATAATAGCGCAGGCATGTTAGCGTGGAATCTGCACTGACAGACCCCTTACAGCTATCTCGGGCTCAGACTGGGGCTGGAATCAGTGGTTGTAAAAAGGGATGTCTGCTGTGAGTTCATTGATACAAGTGTGTTTGTAAGACAGCAGAGAACTGTATGAGGGAACAGAGGGGGGTACCACGGGGAACCCCAGAATGAAGACAGTAACCACTGCTCCAAATCCAGTGATAACACAAAGGTATCCGTTCAGTGCTTATGAGTCATCTCATGATCAAAGGAGGCCTATGTCAATCATCTTATTTGCTACCTATTGCAACTGACTGGATTATTTAAATAAAGCCTCTTCCACTCTAGATTGAAGGAAGGTGTTTGCTTGATATGCTCATCCCTTGATAACAGCACGTTTTGGTAACAGCCCTGATATTCAGTTACATCTGGGGACAAAAGTTAACTCCCAACAAGGGATGTACAGCTGTATGTGTATTTTACCATCGAGGGGATAAAGACTGAAAGGGGAAACAATGACTTGCCTGAGTCACCATCACAAATAAACAACAGCTCAGTCTCCACGAGACAAACGGGGAGGGAGGAAGGTTGGTTGGCGACAGGTATCAACCAGCCCCTGGGAGCGTGCACCTTATTCTCATTATATCATTTAACACTGGGAAGGAAGCTGTGCAGGATGCATCGCCAGCCCACAAACTAAACACAGAAACAGAGGATGCGCGACAGAAGAGATTAAGCGACTGGCTCGGCATTCTTCAGGTCACAAAGAGAAAAGATTCAAATCACAATTTAACTTTTCAACCACTTCTCTTGACTTCTAGGCACGGCCCTAGTTTACACTATATCCAGAAAATATAACACATTATTGGGAAAGAAATAAAGATACATCGCTCTCTGATGTTGCAAACACTTCTTTTAGGGATGACATGGAATCAAATGGTGATTCAACAAAATGTGTTGTTTTATGATTTTTTCCCCCACACCAAACTCCATCTAGCTCCCTGCTTGATCTCTGTATCCTGTGGTCTCGCCCTCATGCCTCGTGGCTTGCATAGGACCAGATAGGTTTACTTTTGTTACCTAACATCCTAGGCTGCGCAAACAACCACCAGAAGCCTCTAAAGCACCGAGCCCGTCAGCCCACGGAGCGCAAATACCATCAACTGAAAAAAACAAAGAGCTCTTCAGTAACAAGCTAAGACAGCTTGGGAGGAAGAGCACAGTGCGCCACTGCTAAGCAGCTGTGCCCACTAAGCATGGTCTACTCACTGCATGCCTTTCCCACATCATTCTCTAAGCAGGGTATACACAGGTAAAATTGCCTAAGCCCAGAAGCAATAATTGCTTATGTGCCCCAATATGGAATCTGCAGATAGTTCATGCCACAAGTCTAAGCTTCTAGATTAGAATGTTGACTCTGCTTTTGAGGTCAGTACTGACTCCCTCCTGCTTCTTCCTCACCTCCACCTTTTTCAGAACATATGAGTAGGAGGTAGTGGAGGACAGCAGGGGAATAAACATGGCTACTCTGCTCAGAGAGACCTGGGTTTAAATCCTAGCCATACTACTAATGGCTACATAAGCTTCACACGCCTTGACCTCTCAAAGGTTTAAGATACTCACTTCTAAAGAGATATAACAATAGCAGTGGTTATTACATGGGATTGCTGTAGGAATTAAACTAGATAAGAGTATGGCATTTCTATTATAGGCTAAGGACTACCAAACATATTTTAGCCATGAATCTTTATGATCTTCTCCAAAGATTTTCAGTTATTGATGCAGCTTCATCCCATTTTATTTATTTTTTGTTTTGTTTTATTAAGACAAGGCCCTAGCAGGTCTGGACTCACTATGTAGAGCAGGCCAGCCTCAAACTCACATATATTTACCTGTGTCTGTCTCTGCAGTGCTAGGGTTAAAGGCATGCACTACCATGCCTGGATCTTCATCCCTTTTTATGAGCATCGACACTGCCGTGTATACATCAACTGGCTAAGGGAATAAAAGGTCAAATCAAAACCTGATAGTCATAGGTAGAGCTCATTAAACTTGCCCTTCATAAAGGTTTTCCACCCAAACCCCAGCATACTACAGAGACAAGCTAAAAAACATCTCAGACCTTGGAAATCAGAGTATAAGATGCGCACGCACAGCTAGGCCCAGAGAAGCAGCCTCCTGAGACACGATGCTCACACCTGCAGCCAGCGGCCTGGGAAGGGCTGCCTCAGGGAAGAGCAAGAAGTCAGACCCTCTGGGAAAATTAAAATTAAAGTGAGCCAGATGCTCCAGAACCCTCCCACAGGAGTCATTCAGCTTAGTCCTGGGCTGGGGCAGGACCACTTAATAGGCTCTTTTTCATCTTTAATTTCTCTGATTCGGAAAGTTTACAAGATCAATTGCTAAGCGAGCAGTGTGAGGAGATGAGACAGCAAGATGCAGAGGGCCCAGAGTCAGCTAATTCCTTAGCTGCTAACTAGAGTCCACGGGGACCCACTTACATAAAGCCTGAGCGTTCCTTGACCTACCCCATCACCCCTCCCATCCCAAAGCCATCCAAATAAAGAATCTGAACTGCAATCCAGCAAGAATAGCATATCAACCTCAAGCTGGCCAGCACTTGCCGGGAATCTCAGGTAAATGACCATTCTGCCCAGGGTGGGGCTTGAGTTAAGAGTCTTGTCTTATCAATCTTCACGCAAAGGGCCCCAGAGCCCTTTGTCTTAGAAGATTATCCAGTAATGCAGCCCCATGACCAACTCAACAAGCTCCGCATCCGCATGGGACTACATCTTATTTCTACTTCCTTCTTAACCCTATGCCCTGGTTTCCTCTCCTACATGAAGGATGTGCATAAGCTACAAGACTTTCAGCTGCTAGACCCATCATTCACTGCTCAGTAAGCTTGAGTATCTGGATTGAGTATTATGGAAACTCATGGATTCAGAATCAAGGACTAAGAGAAGTTGAACAGACACTATGAATCTTTCTTGCGGCAAGGGGCAGTGGGTCTGTGCCAGGATTAACTTTTGTTGGCGTCTTGTGACTGCTGCATCCTTAAGAAAGATATAGGCTTTTTACTTTTGCCTGTCCCTTTGACTCATGTTTTAAGATCAACCCCCTACTCCGTGCCTGTTTCATAGAGCGCCACAGGAAGAACACCAAACGATTTCTGAAACAGCATGAAAGCCGACAATCTGCCTCTGACGCCAAAGCCTTCCCAGCCTAGACGGGAAACAGCTTCCATCCATTGCTCTGGATGATGCAAGCCATAGGAAGCCTCAATTTCCATAGCAGGATGCTTGCTTGCTTCTCTTCACCATCATTGTCTGCATGTTTTCCTTAACGATGGAAGGATTGAAGCGAACTTATTCTGCACAGTTGGCTCTGGGGGATTCTGGAAAGCTGGAGAAGGAAGTTTTCAATTTGCTCACTTGCCGAGAATGAATTCTGCCTCATCTAACACTTGACAAATTGCCATTTTTAAAGGGTTTGTTAATTTCCAGCGAGCAAATGGCACATCAGACATGTTGTTTATTCAACAGATGCTCCTGAACCAAACAAATGGTTCTTGTTTAACAAACAGGGAAACATCCTTGTCAGCTTTGCTGAGACCATCCTATCTGATTATCTAGGGAGGATCCTGGGGATCGCAGGGAAAATAGGTGTCTTCTTCCACACAGAGTTCTCAAAGAGGACATTAGTTACACTGAAAGGGTCGATGATTACATCATTAGCTCCTCATTCCTAGGCTGAGATGCAACTCTCGGGCAAAGGACCCATGTTTAGAGAAGTCACACAGCTCTGATTCAGGAGTACTCGCACCAGTAAACCTCCTAGGAACTGAACTTGACATCCACTTCAAAGAAGACACCTGAGACACAGGGGCGCTCCACAGTCATGAATGAATCCCAGCTTTGGCTTCAGCTTAGCCGGACCCTGGCTCTGCCACTCCCTGTGTAAACTGGAATCGGTTATTTAATCACACTCAACCTCGATGAAAATAAAGGCTCCCTCAAAGCATGACAGGCAGCAATGCCGATGATAGTGATGTATGTTCAGCCTCCTAATCCTGACTATTTCAGAGGATTTTAAATAGCACTGAACCCACGAATGAGCCCCAGGAGCAGAGAGACGGGGCCTGGGGAGGAACCCGATCCTATGTCCTCCATTATCTGCAAAGCATCAATGTGACACGTTTGATAAACGTGATGGCTCAGTGACTCCAGTTGGAAATAAAACCCAACCAGACAGTGGAGCCTTCTAAGCCTCAAAAAGACAGTCTAACATGAGTGAGCTCCAGAGCTAGTTGGTCTGAAGGATGCTCTGGGACACGAGGTCTCGGGAAGAGGGAAAGGGGCCAGCTTGCCCAGGAGCACATGAGGACACACACCCAGAGACAATGGCTGACCTCTGTCAAGTCTGAGTGCATGATGATAAATCCATCTGCTCATGGCTACAGCATAAAACTATGTATTAATTATAGGAACGACAGCATTCCCAAGCCTCCCTGCTGGACTGGCTCGCAGAGAACTACCTTGGAACAACTTGTAACTCGCCAGAGAATTAATTTGCTCCACACTTGGGAAAGCTGCAAAGTGGAGCCAACCCCAGCTGAGCACAGCAGGGTCATGTATCGCCTGAAGGAGCTGCAGACTCATCTCAGCTCATGCAAAGGCTGCAGAGGTCCCCCAGGCACGGTTAGTTTTAGGATGGAATCCTCCCAGCTGCCCTTTAAGGCAGATATCATTGTTATCAGTATTAGGCAATCCAGCTCAGAAAATCTGCTCACAATACTAGAGACTTAATAGGTTTGGGCAATGGGGTGTCTGTCTCCTTGAACTTGCTCTTAGCCCTTTGAAATGTATGAGAGGGGATCCTGGGAATTTCAAAGATAAAGTTTGGTCTTTTTGTTTGTTTGTTTTGCACAACTTAAAAGATACTAAACTGGTTTTCTGGAATTATCCCAAATTGCATGATGCCCTTGCAGCCCTACCCTGTCAAGGAGAAGCCTGACTGAGGTCCTGGTGACAGACAGTCTCAATGCCTGCAGCAAGTGCAGAACATCACTGAAGACAAGAGGCTCAGTAGATGTCTGTGAGTTTGAGATGCTGCTTCAGAAATCTGGCATTAGAAGATGTCCATTTCACCATAAAGGGGTTGTAAATCTATTTGGGGGGTAGTATTTTTCAGCTGTGACTCCCTGAAAAATCCATGCTAGACACTATTCCATTTAAGATGACCCTGGGCCGGGCGATGGTGGCGCATGCCTTTAATCCCAGCACTCGGGAGGCAGAGGCAGGTGGATCTCTGTGAGTTCGAGACCAGCCTGGTCTACAGAGCTAGTTCCAGGACAGGCTCCAAAGCCACAGAGAAACCCTGTCTCGAAAAAAAAAAAAAAAAAAAAAAAAAAAAAAAAAGATGACCCTGGGCTGTGGAGAGATCTGTTGGCTGACATATACAAAGCTGAGTTCAAATCCCCAGAACCCCTGTTTTTGTGTTCGTTTTTAATAGTATTTAAAAAAAAAAAAAAGCCAGATAGTAGTAATGTGATACTGTAACCCTAAAGATGAGGGCAGCAGAGGGAGAAAAATCCTTGAAGCTTATTGGCCAGGAAGCCTAGGTAAGAGATGAGCTTCAGGTTTAGTAAGAGGTCGTATGTTAAAAAGCAAAGTTTGATAGGATCAGAGAAAGAAACCCCAGATCTACCTTGGGGCTCCCTACCCATACTCATGCACATCTGTACACATAAGTATACACATTCTCACTATCAAGTATGCATCCTACACACACGCCATGCACACACACACACACCTCAAAAACACAGATGGTTGAGTCTGAGCAAAATCTCACAGAATCTTTAATGAAATGGCAGAACAATGGCTCATCTTGACCAGATCTTACTGCGGTCAGTAGGGGAAGACAGGGAAGCTGGAGACCCATTCGTGGCCATTGCATTGATTTCTGCTCATTTAGAAATGCAGACGTGGAAGAATGACATAATTTTTGACAACCTTGAATCGCCTCAAATCTGCAAAAAGCATTTTAAAGGTGAAAGCATCAGCGTAAGTTCATGATTACTGGCACACACTTTTCATGACACACTTCACAAGCAGTCATGACTCACTGGTGTTCCATTAGACTATGTATTTAAAATTTTTGATAGTTTTCTCTTGCTGTAAGCAGTGTAAATTTTTAACCAAAGGTTGACCTCTTTCCAACTGAGCTTTAGAAATGAATAAGGAAACAAAAAGAGCTGCTTTGGGTGGCAGGAAAACAGGGTGGAAAGGTGGGGGAAGCAGACCCAGACAAAAGGTCAGGATTGGGCTTGAGGAAGTGCAATCAAGGAGGGAGAAGGTGAGTCTGGAATAAGGCTTTTGCAGGAATAATAAATTTAGCATGGGCATCAAGAATCCAGGAAGACTGAAACTGGTGAGGTATATGAGCGTCATCTAAGCTGATTTGAAATTTCTAAATCAGATAGGGCCACCAAAAAAAAAAATAGACAATCTGAGAAATATCTGGAAACCAGTTAACAAAGAAAGGAAAAGAGAGGATGCTGTTTTATACAGTTGGGGAATAGCAATGTGTCTTGTTAATGATGGCACAGGTTTGGAGGTATCTAAGAGGCATCACTGGGCAGCTACCTGACACTTCCTAAGTAATAATAGGGTAAATATATTGAATAGGGCTTTGGAGGTGTGTGTGTGTGTGTATGTGTGTGTGTGTGTGTGTGTGTATGATTCTGGTGAGGATGCGGTAGAGCACATGACTCAGAAACCTGCAGAGGAACTCTATTTAGTGGTGAGAATGAGTATGGTTTATTAGGGAAGTGTCCTTTTTCAAACAAAGAAGACATGATAAAAACCATCCTGGAAAAGACACACATTTGGAGTCTCTTCTAATCAAAGGAAACCAATGAAGGTTTCAGCAAACAAATTACAGAGAAGATTTTAAAAAGTGGCAGAAGAAAATCACAGTGGTCCAGACAGGACCCAGGATTGGAAAAAAAAAGGTAAAAACAGCACTAATAATCACTGAAATCAGGTGGGTGATGAATGAGAAGTGAGCACAAGATCTGGGAATCAGATGGAATCATGGTCAAGGGTATATATCATGGGCAACAGCCCAACCGTGGTGAGTTCAATGGTGGTAGCAGTTCAAATGTTTGGAAGAATATCCATTATAAGTCATTTCATATAATTTGGCAGTGAAGAGGTGGTAACAAATAGGAGTGACACTTAGAAAAGCAGTTTTGCTTCTTAAAATTTTAGTTGGCAGATAAAATTATGTCTATCATGGACACCTTAATGTTTTGAAATTGAAATGATAGATTGTATGTAGAGACAGACAGGAGAGAGAGAGGAGAGAGAGAGAGAGAGAGAGAGAGAGAGAGAGAGAGAGAGAGAGAGAGAGAGAGAGAGAGAGAGAGAGAGAGAGAGAGAGAGAGAGAGAGAAACAGGAGACAGACAGTTAGGGCAAAGACTAGAAGCAGACCATATAAGGTAGCAGAAGGGAAGTCAACCAGGGGCTCATATTAAACAGCTGGGCAAAGGCTATTTGGCTAATCAAGAGGATGGCAACAGGTGTTGGTCTATCACTGTAGTTTCTTCCAGAGTGTCTCTGTATGCAGCAAGTATCTAGCACAGGCATGATGGACAGCAAGGAAAGGCTAACACATCCCCAGACCACCTTTCATTAATTTCCAGATCCTCAAGTCCACTAGTTCTAGCAAGAATGTCTACTTAAGCCAAAGCTTCCTACCTGGAACGCTGAAGAAAGATTCAGCATATAGCTATTCAAGAGCAAAAGTTTCAGTGGTGCTGGCACCAGGAGGGGTTCACTTGTTACTGTTCACACATGTCCTTCATGCAACGTGGTCACAAAATGTCAGCTGTGGATTGTTCCACTGGATGAGTCTGTGAATGAATATTATTTTTACAAAACCCTTTTTGAGTATTGGCTTTTTATAAAGCGTAAAGTTTACCCAAGGGGCCGTCCATAACAGCAGTTAAACAGAGCACGCCAATCCATTGCGTTTCTAGGGTCTTAGGAAATGGAAATCCTTTAAGTACCTTTGCTTTGCTTCCCGGGAGCGATCTTTCAAAGTTTAAATTGTTTATTTTTCAGTTTCCTAACTTCCTAAATTCCATTTATAAATCAAAGTAGCTTTTGAGCAATTTGATGGGAGTGAAATGGATTAAGAAAGAACAAACATCAAATAATACGTATTTGGTCATTTGGAGTTATTGGATTTCTCTCTCTCTCTCTCTCTCTCTCTCTCTCTCTCTTTTCCCATAAGGATGCTCTGTCTGAGTCACGTCTGATCATTTCTTTTTGTCCAGGCGATCAAGACAGCAAAAAGAGCAGCTATGGTTCTTTTAGAATTAGCAACATATAATTCTTTTATTATTGTGACCACTTCTACTTCATAGATGAAGGCTAATAAACATCTAGAGTTCTCTCTAGAAAAGCATCTTCCCCTTGGTAAACACTCAACTTCCAGCTGTGGAACACACACTGAGCATTTCCCAGCTTGCATCTTAGAAGAAAGCACAGCCTGCCAGAGAGCACACAGCCTGAACGGCTCGCAGAAATCATTTCATACAGCTGTCTTTATGGTTCACTTTGCTCTTTCTTTTTTAATTCTGTACTGGTTACCCAGCTCAAGGCCTCACACATGCCAGGAAAGAACTCTAGTCAGCCCACTTATACCTCTGGTCCCTAAAATTGGTTTTCAAATCTACATATGATGAATTAATTTTATAGTCTCCCTACTTTTTACAGATGCAATAATAAAATATGGCAGTCTTCCAAACCAATATGTAAGTTTCTAAACACAATAGATATGTTTATCTACATTCATATCAGAGATGAGTGGCCGGGTGTTGGGCAGTGCCGGCTCCCTGGTTCCTTGATGACTGGATGGCTTTGCAAATGGGGCCAGTGCTTGTTCCTATTTCCCATTCTTCAGGTGAGGCAACTGCGTGCACAGGAAGAGAGAATGAACCATAGTTGGTCTCGGAGTAGGGAAGTTAGGTTAGAACCCAAAGCTACAAATGCCAGCTCCAACTATTGTAGCATCTTCCATTCACTCGCACACACTGTGAGGTGAACTGCCCACGAGGAGGACCTCTCTATCCCGGGCAAGTATTACAGTGTACTGGATCTCTTCATTTTACATGCAATATGGCAAGCATTAATAAGCTTAAGTTGCTGTAACCACATTGGTAATTACATTGCTACTTGCCTCACAATGGCGCTGATTTGAGTGCTATGCTCTAAGTGTTAAAAGCAGGGAAAGGCTATGAGTGCTTTGTCTACCATTGTGTGACACTGTCTCCTAGAATGCCAGGCTTCTAGTAGGTTGGCAGTGAACGTGTTCTTTTCAAAGACCTAACGAGTGGAGAAGTAGCACACTCACAAGCAGATAGTCCCTCACTTGCCCAGGCTTTCTCAGCACGCAATAGGGAATCTCCGGCTCCTCACCACCTCCAAACGATAACGCTCATTTTGGTCTCTGAACCTTCGGTCTCTGCTACTGCTCCTCGTATCACCACCTGCTGGCTTAGTGAGGTCTCACTGTGCCAATCTGTAGAGGAGACACTAACATAAGGGACTTCTGACTCTCTGTGTCATGTGGGTATACCCTGGGTACTGGACACCTGAAGATCAGGTCTCCTAGACTGACTCTAAGTTCTCTGAAGAGACCATGGCTGGGGCATTTGCTACCCCTTCCCCCAGTTCTCCCGTGGAAATACATTGTGAAGTCAAAACATATCGGTCAAGTTCCTGGGTCTGCCCCCATTTGGCACATAAAGAAGCAAAGTCTGGACAGCAGACATAACTGGGTGAATGAAACTGAAAAGCACCGCACCGTATCTCAGAGGTCTGGAGCTCTAAGCTATAAGCCAAGGAGTTTTCCAAGGCTTGCTTTGCCTTTTATGAAACCCAGGCAGAAAAGATGGCTGGAGATGGTGAAAACATATAATTACTAGTGACAATATGACAGGACAGGCATAGGGATTCCTGGAGAATCACTTTGTATCTCTGGGCCTCATTCCCTTATCTATAAAACAAGGGTAGAGGGCCTATTTCCCCCCGACTCCTGACTCTAAACACCCAGGTGTCCCTTAGATGCCCCCATACCTCAGTTGCCAAGGGCAATGTCGTTTGGAGAAATGGCCGTGGATTTCCTGTGAGCAGCTGGAAAGAAAGGGTCTATTCCTCCCGCGGTCTCATCAATCATCTGAGTCCACGGGATGTTTAATGCGGAATCACTTAATTTAATAGTCATTTTGACATAAGGAATTGTTTTCTTAAAGCTAGAACTGGCTGTAAAACCTCAAGTGATCTTTTATGACTGCCATATAATAAAATCATTTAGCAATTAGTGATTAATGGCATCCAGCAGCACGTGCTTCCACCGCGACCTCCCAGGCTGTTGCTTCTCTCTGTTTCACTCACTCCCCAGTTAAAAAATCATGTCCTCGGGTGACAAGCCTCTTCACAGAAGCAAGGTGGGTTTCTGAGCCTAGAAGACTGTCACTTCTATCAAAAAGTACCTCAGGGGGGCCCGGCACAATAGTAGGGATCAATGAAAGAACTTAATGGCATGGAATGGAGTAAGAACAAAAACATGGGACTTCCTCGAATGCCTACAGTGATGGTTCCGTACCAAAAGAATGAAGTTTTGACTGGCTATGTTTTCGTTCTTTCTAGAACATTAGTCCTTGCTGGGGAGGGCATATAAACCCTGTGAGCTTGTCAGCCTCTGTCCCCTCCTGCCATTATCTTCCTGTCTACCACTGCTTTCTGCCTCTGACCTCTCATGGAAGATCTTACACACTGGTCTGGTCAAGCATCCGCAAACCCTAGTGATTAAAATTGACAACAAAACCTTTGAAGTGAAAAAAGACCAGTCTACCACTTTCCACTTCATAAGCCAGTCTTGCTAGTTTCTAGTCTGTATAACGCCACAACCCTGCAAGATAAATTATTATTGCCATCTCCATTTTATAAATGAAGAAACAGAGGCCGTGGGGTGCCCAAGCTCCCCCGGTAGTACAACAATGACTCAAACCTGGACAATCAGTGGCCAACCCCATGCACTGGGCCACTACATCATTCTGCATGCCGGTGTCTGGGGAAGATGATGTCAGTAATGTCTTTAATGGAAGGAGCACAGTGTTTAATACAATATAAGCCTTTGGTAAGTACCATAATGTACGTATCTCCCTCTGTTCCAGACATTCACTGCTCAGGGTTGATCTGAGGGAGCCTGATCAGGCTCTGAGACTCTTCTGCAGTGGCTGCCCCTGAGTCAGTAAAGTCGCACTCCTCCCATAGTGGTTTCCTTCATTGTATTACAGGGTTGTGTGGAAATATAAAGACCTAAGCCCTTAGTTCAAGGCCAGATGTCTCTGGAGGACGAGCTCAGAAACAAGCTTCCATGAGGTCCACTGTTATTCCTTCAAAAGAGTCGATTTCTCCTTCTATCCAGTGCTGCTCTCTTTGGCCCTCAAATACACAGTCATTCCCGTGAGGGCCCCAGGAAATCCCTTGTACATACTACTTTCTATTCCAAAGTCTATTTGCCGAAAGAACACGGCTATGTTACTCCCTCCAACCCCCAAAACACACAGAGAAAAATCCACTCAGGGAACTCTCCGTAGTACGTTCTTGCACTGGAGAAAATTACGCCTCGGTCCAGAGCACACTTTCCAAGAACTGTGTAAACAGCACGCTGAGTTTGAGCCTTTGTTTAAAAATTTATCTGTAAAGTCTATATAAATCTGTGGTCACCTTGCCTTGCTGACTTAATTCCCGGGAGAACTCAAGTGTCTACCTTTTATCCATTTGTAATAAACAACATTCTGGGATCAGAGAAGGAATCAAACTTATTTTATTTTCTGTAAGAAGATATTCTTGGACATTTTTAATTGCAGAGCACAGTTTCTAGAATTTCGTGGAGAGTCAGGGTTTTTTTTCTGTCCGCCCCCCACCCCCCCAATCCATTACCCCAGGCTATAGGCTTCTGTGCTGGCCACCTGCTGCTCCCAACTCTTCCTTCTGAGATTTGCCTTTCTTCCTGCTCTAAGAATGAATTTCTGAAAAAGGTCAGTACTGAGTATGGTCCATGCAGGAGCAGAAAATCCCTCAGTGGTCCACACCTTAATGGGAATCTTCAGTGTGACGCTGAAAACTCCAGGGTTATCATCTTAATCTTTCCCAGCCTACTCAGCTTTCTATTTCCCAGTAATCCACCCTGAGCTTCCTAATGGACTGAGGAGCTGACAGTTTCCTTGAATGCATCCCCTTTTCTGCAGCTCTCCTTCTTCCTCCACTCCCGATCACATCTGAGAACCCACAAGCACACACGGATGGTGCCTGGAAACCAAAACCACCTTCCGGGTCTCCTTTCAAAGGCCAGTTCTGCCTAACTACCATTTTAAGGCTACCTTCCCTGGCCCTGCTTTCTCAGGTCGTCCCTTATTCTCAAAACTGGCCATCCTTTCCCCCTGAGATCTGTCCACTTGTCTCAACTCCTCTGCCCTACCATACCATCTCTAGAGTCTCTGCTGCATACTAAATCTCTCAAACATGCAGCGATTTCAGGCAACCATTAGTGATTTTCCTGTCTGTCACATCAAAGGGTCAGCCAAGGGGTTGCCTTCTTTAGACTGAGCATGGTGAGGTGCTCTAGTGCATTCCCTGAGTGTAGAAGAGCTTAACTTTCACAATGGCAAATGCATAATTATGCTCCGTGAATTCTCTCGGGAGCCTCAAAGGAGGCAGTCACAGCTACAGTGGTCTAGACAAGGGACATGCTCAACTCACACATTTACTAAATTTATCCAAAGCAAGTCACATGGATGAATCCTAAGCTAAGGGATTAAAGAAGTTATTGTTGAATTTTCTCTACTCATACTCTTTGAGGGGCCTGCCATCCAGCTCCCAAATAATCACACAGAGACTTATTCTTTTTTATGAATGCTCAGCCTTAGCTTGGCTTATTTCTAGTCATTTTTTTCTTAAATTATTCCATCTATCTTTGGCCTCTGGGCTTTTATCTTTCTCTGTTCTGTATACCTTTCTTTACTTGTTACTCCATGATTTGCTATATAGTTGGAACACTAGACCCTGGTATCCTCTCTCCTTCTCTTTCTCTTGGACCTCATGTTCGTCTTCTATTTATTCCCTAATGTCAGCCCACCTATTTTTTTTTATCCCTGCTTTGCTATTTGCCATTCAGGTCTTTATTAGACCAATCACATGCTTTAAACAGGCAAAAAAAAAAAAAAAAAAAAGCACAGCTTCATATAGTTAAACAAATAAACAAATGCAACATGGAAGAAGGCAACACATCTTTACAATATTAAACAAATATTCCCCAGCATAAATAAATGTAACTCATCTTTAACTAATACCCCACAACAGGAAGCAACTACTTACCATTGTGTAATGGGAAGACATCATAAAGCTACATGGCAATGGGCTGAATAACTTCAATGTGAGTTTGGATACTGGAGCATCAACCTATCTACAAGATCATCTGTCTATTTTAGTCCTTTGTATGTATGCACTTTTCAGGGTGGGAGCTCAAAACTGCTTCTTAAATGGAATTCCCTGGTAACTACTTCTAAACATCAAGAGGAAATCAGTAACCTTATTCACGCCATGGGGTTCAAAACAACTACAGACTTTCTTTTAATAATGGCTTATATTTTATTGATACAAGGCATTTTAATAACCCTCTGAAACTTCCAGAGCACACTTACATATGTTATCTCATTTGGCAGGAGTATATGCAATTTTTCAAATTGCCTGGAGGTGACAATGTCTTTATTGGCTTGGGACGGAAAAAAAAATCTTTCACTATAGATTTCAGGAGCTTTCAGAAAGGAAAGGGATTATAATCACGAGAGTTGGTCTGTACTAAGCAAGCAGGAACACCTGACAAATCTGACTTCCTGGTTTTCAAAATGACCCTCTATCCACCTTCTCTGGCTGTGCAAATTAAATCTGCTTAGGAAGAGGGGCTCAATTCCTGAAGCCCATGTCTAATCACCGAGAATTGGAATTTCTGGGTAGGGTTCAATAATCTGCACTTCCATGGGTAATTAAGGCCAATATACTACAGGTTCTCTCTCGAACACCATTGATTAAACAGGTTGCTGGTGACCGTTGAAGGGATGGAAGAGATTTCTAGCGACAAAAGACCAACAACCTAAGAGAGTCTCAGGATGAGCGCAGAGGGCTGGGCGTCTGCTAGCTTCCACCCAGCCTCTGAAACTTATAAATGGGGCTTCAGAAAGCCAGAGGAATCTTTGAGTATCTGAGTGGCAAAGGTAAAATGAGAAGAAACAAGAAGCCTTGGCAATTAATCAAGTGCTCTTTTAGCTACACTCAGAGGCCATGGATTTGAGCTGATAATTTGAGTTCTGAGAAAATTCTTAATAAATACAACAACATGTTGAAACCAAAATAAAAGAATCTGAAAAGAAAGAAGGAAATGTTTCTTCCCATTGATAAAATGCATATTTTTAATCTCTTCTAGAGAAGGACAGCAGAGAGGCAAAACTCTAGCCTTTTACTCAACAGTTATTCATCCACTTCCACCAGTTCTGCATTTGGAGACTCAATCAACAGGCGAAAACTGCATCTGTATTGATTAGGTATTAGTCTTGTCATCATTATTCTCTAGGACAGTATAGCGCAATGATTTACATACTGTTTATATTATCCTAGGTATTAGAAGAAATCTAGAAATTATTTAAGATATTATTAAAGATGTTATAGGCAAGATGTTATAATTTTATGTACAAGATCATTAGATCCGTGGATTCTGAGGGACAGCTGTATTTCACTGTTACTTCTTTAAAAGACACTTATCAAATGACAATAGCGATATTAAGAGATGTACAAAGTAGGATCTCCTATTCCGAGAACTGCTTGAAAAAGTTCATGGCCATCCCACTTAAAAAAGCCCAATGCCTTAGGTCTCCTCTTTAGCAATTACCGCATATGTTGTGCCTTTTTATAGATCACACTGGTTACAGGTCTGACCTTTTCAATGTTTCCATCTCTATGCGTCTATCCAAACTGCTGAGTGGGCAGAGCAGGGGTCCCCAAGGGGATGCTCACTCTCCCTTCTCTCTGCCTCCTTGTAACAGCGCCACACAAATGACTTGACAGCTTTCTGCAATCCTGTTAAGTTAAAGGTTGGAGAAGGCCTGGCTATGACAAGACCCGTTGGCAGGGAAATGGAAAAGACAGGGAAGGTTCTTAATCTATCATTCATGTTGTCTTTCTAAAGAGCAGATGAGGAGGAGCTGCTCAAAGGTAAAGAATATTTCGTGATTTGCGGAGCAGTACCATGGGTTCCTTGACAAAGGTAAACAAGGTGGAAAAGCTTTAGAGTTGCTAGACTCATAGATCCTTAATATTTGCATAGAGAAGAAGAAAAGCATGGTGATTGGAAAGCAGTTTGTTGATAGAAGAAAATGTGTAACTGCTCAAGGGACTCTCCTTATTCAGGAGTCCTCTCCTGAACATGACAAACTCGAGTCGCTACACTGTGCTACGTACCACCATTCCCACCTCCACAGCCTTCACCCTCTCCTGCCTTAGCCTTACTGATTAGAGCTCAGTTTTCCAAAATCATGTCCATGGTACTATGGACAGATGGTCTTGCCAAATCACCGTGGTCCACTGAGAGAGCTACGAGTCTCAGGTACTGACCTTACATCATCCTCCCAGTGAATTGGGCCTGGCAAAAACTTCTACCGTCCAAGTAGGAACTAGACATTTCAGAGTGGTATAAAGAGCACTGAGGAGAAAATATGAAGAGTGTCCAACTCATATGTGCCTACCACAGAATGAAGAAAAAAACAATGAAAATGCATGTGTTTTCCAAACTTTTCATCTGCTTCTTTTCATATACCTCATTTTATTAATTCTTTGTGAATTTCACAAATTATATTTTGAAATTCCTCACCCCTCTTCCCCAACTCCTTCCAGACACCTCCACTTCCTCCACTTCTTGAATGAATAGTCTTCTGACTTTAAAATAAATCTTATGTGTGCTGTATAAAACAAATTAAGAATCCGAGTAGTTCTGACTGAAGAAAAAATGGGGCTAAGGACAAATTCATTGCACACCCCACAGGCTTCTCTGAGCCTCATGTTGTCTCGGGGACAATTTATCAGGTCCTGGAGAGAGCTTCCAAGAGCACTGTTGGAGAAATCATTAGAGCAGATAATCTCCCAGGGTCCTTTCCACCCCAAACTCTACATAATCCTTCCATAAGAATAGGGATGTATCAATTCAGTGGACTATTCTGCCACCACCCAAATCTCTGCACAAATACCATGCATGCATTAAACTGTTTTGGTTTAAGTGCGACTTATTGAGACTATAATTCGTGACTCTAGAGAAGCTAAATAAGAAGGTGAACCCAAAGAAAAACATATAAGCATCCCCCTGAATATTAACCTTCATCAGGCGATGAAAGAAGACAGAGACAGAGACCAACATTGGAGCACTGGACTGAAGTCTCACGATCCAAAGGAGGAGCAAAAGGAGAGTGAGCACGAGCAAGGAACTCAGGACAGCGAGGGGTGCACCCACACACTGAGGCAATGGGGATGATCTATCGGGAACTCACCAAGGCCAGCTGGCCGGGGACTGAAAAAGCATGGGACAAAACCGGTCTCGCTGAACATAATGGACAATGAGGACTACTGAGAACTGAAGAACAATGGCAATGGGTTCTTGATCCTATTGCATGTAATGGCTTTGTGGGAGCCCAGGTAGTTTGGATGCTCACCTTAATAGACCTGGATGGAGGTGGGTGGTCCTTGGACCTCCCACAGGGCAGAGAAACCTGCTTGATCTTTGGGCTGAGGAGGAAGGAAGACTTGATTGGGGGAGGGGGAGGGAACGGGAGGTGGTGGCGGGGAAGAGGCAGAAATCTTTAATAATTAAATTAATTAATTAATAAAAAAAAGAAAGAAAAAAAAGAAAAAAAATAAAATGGCATAATAATGATGCACTCTTGACTATAATTTGCAGAGAATTTAATTTCAGGTGTATAAAACTAGAAGACGAAATAATCAAAGTGCTGCGTTAAAACGATTGCATTTAATAAAATTCTTTAATGTTAGTGTATCAATAAGGACAAAAATGTATCCTTTTCAGTAAATATGCATGAGCTGTATATTTTAAATTTATCATTTATTTCCTTTAACAATGTGTGTGAGAGAGAAACAGAGACAGAGACAGAAGGGGAACTACAAAACCACTTGCCCCCTTGCCACAAGAGCTCTGTGACCTTAGAGATGTATCCAGGTCTTATGTGTGCTAGAGACCAGAAATTACACCCTTGTGTTTATATTGCAACTGTTTTACCCACTGAGCTACCTGCCCAACCTAAAATGAATACTTGTGAAGTTTACAATTGTATAACATTTTTAATGGTGAATGGAACTTGGGATCAGAAAGTCATTCCTCTGCACAAGAGATGAATGTTCTCCATTAACCAGGGAAACAACTCCATAGCATTCTCTAGCATTTAAGGAACAGCATAGTTCATATTTGGTCTACTTTCTCAGCTTTATTTCTCAATGTCCCTAAATATTAACTCTTTTTTCCCTAACAAACCGATTCTTCAGAGAGAAGTTGGGAGAGAACAAAGTATGTTTCCTTTTAGAGAATATTTGGCAATGAAGTCAGGCATAATAAACTTGTCATAACTGGGGGATCTGGCTAAGTATATTTAATGCATAAGACAATTATCTACCTCAAAATGTTCTAATAACAGAAGGTAAGAAGCCCTTTGCCAGTGAGTCTACAAACTGTTCTCCCAAGTAGTCATTTTCCTGGTCTCGGTAACAAATTATGTGAAAAAAGTAAATTTGAGGAGATATGATATTTTTATGGTTCATGGTTTCAGGGGATATCAGTCCATGAAGGCAGGGTATGTATGACAGTAATCAGAGGCATGGTGATTGGAGTTGGAAGCTTGAAACATGGTTTGTTTCAAGAACCAGAAAAGGTTGCTATCTTCAAAGCTCATTCCCCAAAACCCATTTCTACTAGTTAGACCATAGTCCCCAAAGCTCAACAACTCCCCAAAACATCCACAGACCAGTTATTCAAATACAAAAGTCTATGGGGAACACTTCACATTCAAGCAGCTTTATTCAAACACCCTATGACTTTGTTCCAATTGCACTCATGTTCTTACTGGACAATCCAATACACTATTCAGGGCTTTTCAACCCTATCTCTCCCAAGCTGCCCTCGCTCATCGTACCAGGATAACCTGAGTCTTTCATCCCTAAGTAATCTTAATAGTTACATTTATACCCTTTTGTGTTCCATAGTTTGGAAACCGCCCTTGTCATTCCTGAGGTTCTGTCTACCTGCTGAAGCACAGATGATCTGACAAACATGACCTTCAGCTTGTAACCTTTTCAATTTTATTATTGGTATCAAGTGGAAAATGTTTTTCTCAGAAAATAACAGTTATACAAGCATAATAATAAGATGGATGCTGATTACTGGAGGACCAGATCCAAAATATTGGGCCATAGGAACTGAAAGTAGGGTGAAATGCCTATGTGGATGAACCTAACTTACTTAGTTTCAAAGACATTCTTAGTGTCACTACTAAATTAATGAGGATAATTTCTTTCAATTGACCTCTTATAATTTGCTATTTTATTATTAACTTTATATTTAATTCTTATTGGACACACACACACTCACATTCATGTGCACACATGTATAGAACAATTAAAGAAAAAGAGACCATGAATTTGAATGATAACAAAGAAGGGAACATGAGAAAGTTTGTGGGGGGAGAAATTTGCCAATTAACTCCCAAATTATAACCAGATTTTTATTTCAAAATTAAAATATTTTCGGCTTTCATCCAAGAAAAATAATTAGGGTTCTATTCTTATATTGTTATGATTTTGGGAAAAGAACCACACAAAAAGAAACTGTGTTCATCATAAATAGTAACTAAATGGAGCATAGTAACTCAGGGCACAGGTGAAAAAAATGTCACCATCTTCAAAAGTCTAATCTCTGGCAATAGTTTCCCCTGTAATAAACTATCAGAGGAAAATGGCCTAATATATGGTCACATAATTAATTGGGAAAATGTTTCTTTATAGACTTTATTTTATTTTACTTAACAAAATTAATATGCTATAATTTTGTTAAAATGTACATTAACCTGGCCATTTATTAAAATATTGCATTGTAATAGGATAATACTTGATGGTTAGTAGTCACTTTCCAAACCATAATGTAGATGGCTTAGCCTATTTATGTCATGTATTCTCCAACACATACTGTTATATTTATACTATTTAACAAGAGAATCAGATTTAAAAATAACACCAGTTAATACTTCTGAGATCATACGTCAAAGTACTACCTAAAAGTAAAGTAATAGGAGACACTTTGATGGAAGAAATGAAAATATTTAAGAACAGGGCATTTTTCAAGTAAAAAAAAGTGTTAAAAATCATTAAACAACGAACAACTGAAGGACAAATTCAGGGCGAAAGTGGAAGGGAAGGGAAGAGCATGCATTGCAGAACCCAGGTTAAAGAAAGAGCTGGAGCAGACGGTCACATAGACACTACAGCGCATAAGAAATACATGACTTAAGAACCCAGGTTAAAGAAAGAGCTGGAGCAGACGTCACATAGACACTACAGCGCATAAGAAATACATGACTTAAGCACAAACTCACCAGTCTGAGAGGAAATGCAAAGTAAAACAAAGAAATCCATTTTTGCATATTAAATTTAATTACTTTAAAATTTAATTTACATAAGAAGCAATAAAATGGTGTTTTCATTAGAGTATAAATTGGCCCAAACTTCCTGTAGAAGAATTTGGTGCACTAATATTTGCTTATATTGTTTTAATAATCCATCATGAAAAATAATAATAAATGCTAGGATAATTATTTTGAGGTTTTTCAAAACATTGTAACAATTTCTTTAAGGGTAAAACTGAAGAAGCAAGATCAATATAATGACAAAGAATTATTAAATTATTATATAGCCATCAATTAAATACAATGCATATTTTGAATTACATTTAGAAAGATCAGAGGGCTGTACAGAAAAATATTCAATTTCACTCTAACAAGATAAAAATTTTTATAAATAGCATTATCACAGCTCTGGAAAAAATTAAATATACATTTAAATCTATATTACAGTATAGGAGGAAAGGGTTGGAAGAAATAAATTTTTTTCCTAAGTATTTGTGGGATAGTTACCTGAATGTCTGCAAAAGCCTTATTACATCTACAACCAGAAAAGCTAGAGTCTACTAGAGCGGTTCACTGTGTTTTTAAAATGTGTGTACCTAGGTCTGGCATTTCTTCTTCATCTTCTACAGGCCACACCCATTCCTGCTGCAGAGATTTTCCTGACAGATCTTCCTGTAGAATTCTCTTATTCCTTTCTGAGTTCTTTCCTGCTCTATACCCCACTGTGGACTAAATTGTGACACCAAAATCCCTATGCTGAAGTCTTACCCCTGAGTGATGGTATCTGCAGATGGGGCTTGGAGAGGCAATTATATTTGAAGGGTGGGACCCTCGAGGAGCAATAAGTTCACTCAGAAAATGAGTTATCAGTGCACACTGAAGAAACTTAGAGAAGGTGCCTCGCTGTGAGCTAGGGGTGTCTCTACTAAAGACAACCGTGTTGGTACTCTGACTGGAGACTTTGGCTTCTACTATTGTACAAGAAAGAAATGAATGTTTGCTGTTTAAGACTCACAGTCTATAACACATTGCTAGGGTTGTCTGACTAACGCATGGCTTTAGATCAAGTGGGATTAAGCACTCAGATTTGGAGAGGGGCAGTTTCCCTATCTATAACCTGATACATGGCCTGCAGTGTAAACAGTACCCATGCCTTGGGTTTGTTACATTGTGATTGAGAGGCTCAGCTCCATGTCTTCCTCTTCTTTCGATAAGTTCCTCCTGGAACTGTTCCCTACTCATGAAAGTACCGAACAATTCATCGCCATCACTGTTTGTTTTCAGGTTCTCCAAGTTAGCCTTCGAGCACTGCGTAAACTGTATGGCTCCAGGGAAATTACAGTCCTCAAAGGTCTTACTCTACTTGGGGGTGTTGCTGTTCTGGTCCTCGGGGCATGAGCTGATGACAATGGCTATCTTTTGAGCAGTGCATTTAGTTCAGTTTCTAAGATTGCAGCAGCCACACAGCAAGGGTGGCCTCCATCAGCCAAGCAAAACCCAGTTTCTACTTGCAAGCTGAGCTTTCATATCTCCCTTCCTGACCTTGCATGTATTATTTTGAATATAATGTATTTTTAAATTGCTGCACCATTTTAAATATGTAAGGGAGAGCTGAATTAAATATTATTTGTGGCATACCCCGCCTTGCAAAGGGCCTCTAAATCTGATCCCTTATATCAGGTCGATGCCTAAATCCCATTACTTGAGATTGCAAATGACTATGTTTGCAAAATCGTGAATGCACATTTGGAGACAGCATCCAAAATTCAGCCTATAATGTTAACTTTGTTTGAAAAGATCTTGATTTTCCAGGAAACAATCTCAAGGCTCTCTGCCCATTCCTTAACTCTGTCTCTGTTGGGGATAATGCATTAATACCTTAAGAATGACTCAGCAGTTGGTACTTCAGGATCATAATCTACACCCAAGATAAATTCTTAGCTGAATAAAAAGAGACTGGTTTTGAAGCATGTTATAGGCTACATTCTAGAGCAGTGGTTCTCAACCTTCTTAATACTGTGTTCTTTTAATACAGTTATCATTTTGTGATGATTCCCAACCAGAAAATTATTTCGCTGCTTATTTCTAACTCTTATTTTGCTACTGTTATGAATCATAATATAAATATTTGATATTTGACCCATGGTTCTAGAACAATGAAATCAACAGAGTTTAAATTTAGATGATAGGGGTAAGCATTCATTCTAGCCAGATTATTTTCAGGCATTTATTCCCTACTTCCACTTCCTGATTCTTCTACATTTTTCACACCACAGCTGTCATGTGACTAAGATGGGTGTCTGGAACATGGATAAATGAGATTCTTGTGCTTTAATTGAAAATCATACTTTTCAGAATGGGTAGGTGTGCATATGGCTCCATCTATATCTATCTATCTATCTATCTATCTATCTATCTATCTATCTATCTATCTATCTGTGTGTGTGTGTTTGTATACAATCAAAAATATTAGAAAAATTTTAATTATGCTGTCAAAGGTAAAATAATAGAAGACAGAAAACAGGATTACTATAGTAAGTGAGTCTCATTCACACCAAGAACATAGTTCTAAGTCTGTTAACTAAATTTCAAACTCCATAGAGTCTGAGAGTCAGGTAAATGGAACACCCAGTCATGATGATATTTCTATTTGGGAAGACCAGAACCAAACGGTTGGCCTAATGCAACATCTACATTTGACATCAAAGAGAATATAGTGCTAGACACAAGTAGTGTATGAACAAAGAACAGTATATGTGAGCAGAAGTCTAAGTTCATACCCTAAAATACACACTCAAGAACCAATTGTCTGGCTGTAGCAAATTACCACCAACTAAACCCAAAAGAAAAGTTAAGTTTCTCTGGGTCAGGATTGTGGAATCATACACAAAGTACCTCTCATAAGTTTCTCTCAAACTATCAGCCAGGATTTCTGTATCACAAGAAGGCTTGGCTGGTGAGGGGTCCACTTCCCAGCTCATTCATACATCTGAGAGTAGCATTCAGTTTCCAGTTAGCACTGAACTATTCATCTGACAGCCCAGTTCCTTACAAGCTGTGGAACAACTTCAGTTCCTTGGAATATAACCCTCCTCAGAGTACAAAACAACATCATGACTTGCTCTGAGCAGGCTGGCATGAAAATACGCACAAGATGAAAATCACTGTCTTCTTGTAATCTAATCTCCATGGAGAAATCTCATCACCTTCGCCACATTGTGCTCACTAGAAAGTCACTACACTAAACCTAGCCTGCACTAGGAATGGGGGGGAAAGACAGATTACCAGAAGGCAGAAATCAATTCATGGAGGCATACTGAAGGCTGTGTGCCACAAGGAGGAAGCAACTAGCTACAAATAAGCTCATATTACTATATGACATAGGTTGGAATATATAGAAAACAAAAACAAACAAACAAAAATAAAATCCCTGTGATTTCTTTTTTTTTTTTTTTTTTTTTTTGGTTTTTTGAGACAGGGTTTCTCTGTGGTTTTGGAGTCTGTCCTGGAACTAGCTCTTGTAGACCAGGCTGGTCTCGAACTCACAGAGATCCGCCTGTCTCTGCCTCCCGAGTGCTGGGATTAAAGGCGTGCGCCACCACCGCCCGACAATCCCTGTGATTTCATTAAGATTTGAAGGACAAGTTTTAAATGCTAGAAATATATTTTTTTTTCATATCACTGCTTCCTCCCTTAAAGAATACTCCATTTTGGCCTGTTTTGATTTCCTCTTCTTCGCACTGACCCTGGTGGTCTTCAGAAAGAGATAAAAAGTAATGTGGGAGTTCCCTCTGTGTGCTCTGATTACCATTAATTAATAAAGAAACTGCTTTGGACCTATAGCAAGGCAGAACTTAGGTAGGCAGGGAAAGCTAGGCTGAATACTGGGAGGAAGAAGGGCAGAGTCAAAGAGAAGCGATGGAGTCCCAGGAGACAGACACTGGGAACATTACCCGGTAAGCCACTGCCACGTGGCGATACAAAGATTAATAGAAATGTGTTAAATTAATATGTAAGAGTTAGCCAATAAGAAGCTAGAGCTAATGGGCCAAGTAATGATTTAATTAATACCATTTCTGTGTGATTATTTTGGGGCCTCCTCCAACAAAAAAGTAGTATAGGACAATTTGCAACATACTTTAGACATGGATCCCAGTACATCTGTCCTTCTACACCAGTCACCCTTGAGCCTATAACAGTCACCATTCAGGCATCAGGACAGATCTAACAGCAATCTTTGAGATCCCATAATATGTATCATCTAGAATGTCTACATCAACTGACATCTTAAAGGACTTAATTCTCAAGACCAGTCCATGTTATAATCCAAATATATTTAGATAAATACAGCAGAGTTGAAGTCCCTATCATCTCAGGGTTTAATTATTTGTTAGAATTTTTCCTATAGTGACAATGAAGAATGTCTTGCCATTTGCCATTTCTGGAAATAATAAAGGGAGATACACAGAGAGCATGCCAGATATTCTTTTATCATTCCACAAGATGATACACAGAGGTTCTATAAAAAAAAAAAATCAGAGGCACTAGGAGGCCAGTCCAGGTACACAGAGTACTAGAAAGCTAGTAATACTTGTGTGATCTCATTGAAAAAAAGGTGCCCACAGATGGTTAACAGCCACGAAAAGTGCAGGACCAAAGAGATAAAGGTGTGAACAGTGTTTCCATTTGATTCACAGAAAAGAAAAGACAAAAACAATCCTCCTACTGCATAATTTGCCCCGTTGTTCAGTATCTTCCATAGGAATCACTCACAGCCCAGTGGAACACAGCAACAGAATGAGAAAACCCAACAGGCAAACTTCCCACTTGACTCTAACTGCCCACATAGAGGCTAAGAGGAGCAGAGAGGAAACATCAAGATACTTCTTCTTATGTGCTCTTGCAAATTCCCATTTCTGCACATCTGGGTTGATGAAGAGCACCTGTTGTCCTGCTACCAAGTGAATGAAATAATTGCTGGAAAACAAAGAGCTTTTGAGTAGCTGCCTCTCTTCCTGAAGCATGACTGATGGTTAGGTCATCCTACCTCAGAAGATTCCTAGGTGACCTCTTTTTTGGTAATCTGTTTAGATAATCTGTTTTTATTTTGGAGTGCTATTGTACCTCATATTGCATCCTATTCTACCAGAATGAGGGCTCAGCTAATGCAGGAACTCATAAAGCACTTCCTCAGCCATTCCAATAATCACCATTGCAGCACTTTTGGTAGAGACCAACTCTGGAATTCAGTGTGCATCCTCTTTCCCCAGATTTCTCCCTAAGCCTCATCAACTGGAGGTTGCATGAGTAAAGCTCACATTCATGAGTATCTACCCCTCAGTCAACGTTCAAGCTATAAAGAGAAATATTTGGAGAATATTTCTTATGTATCATGCTATCATCCTATGCCCAAAAGCTACAAATTAAAAATCTCCCCGACTTTAATTTCAATATATGCCTTTACCACATCTCTTCCAACCAATGTGCCCTGCCATCCTCAATACCACACACGGAAGCTCTCCCCTAAAGCAGCTGTAGAACAGCTCCTGGTTTGGTTTCATTTTTGTCACTTCATAAGAACATTAATGAAGAGTGATGAAAATTATATCGTGCTTGTCATGTGGAATCTGGGCTTTAAATAGATCCACTGAGCTGTTATCAAATTCCCATGAGCACACAGCCCAATCATACATGGAATTCACATTTATGCACCCACAAAACAATGAATAACTAATGGGGTCATCCTCAAAAGACTGGTGATGAATACAGTACTTAAAATTCTTACTAGCCTTAAGTACAAATACTTAGAGATATCTAGCGCACAAACTAAATACCTAAAGCACACACCTGAAACTGTCAAGTGTTCCAATGTTAAATATTTTCCCTTTCGGTGACTTTATGAAACAAGACAAACACTCTTCCAATGCATGCATGTGGGAAACATGGACAAATAAAGAACATTAAGGCCAAAGTTTGTTTTTCATCAAGAGAAATACACACTTCTAATTTTCTCAAAGAGGTAGAAGATATGCCTACCACATACACCAACCACATGCTCTCAAAACAAGTCATTAAAAACCTTAGATAACTTTGGATTCTATCTTTGGTGGGAACAAAAACAGTCAGAAAACTATGAGCTCTTCCTCCGTGACTCCTATGCCACATAAAAGAATAATCACAGCAATTACACGTCAGAAGGAAGAGAAGTGATAATTACAAAAATGAAACGCTCAGCTATCACTTGGCTAGCCAGCACGGACACTAACTTTTATATTTCCCCATGGGGGCAGATGTGAAAGAAGCACAGAGTGGAGCATGGAGGAAATGCAATTATCAGGACCTCGGGATTTATTCTGTCTACTCCACAAAAGGAAGGAGTGGAGGGGCAGCAGCTGGAATATTCTCTCTGGATCTTTGCAAAAGAAAGGAAAATGCCGTTCTCTGTCTACTCGCTTCCATTCTGCAACGATGGTGTGGATCATGCTCTCTGCTCTGCTTTCTCCCTCCTTGGCCAACTGCATCACCAAGTTTATTCCCAAAACAGCACAGGGATTTTGTTTTTCTCTTTCCTTGAATAATGACATTCTGAGAAATTGGTTCGTTTCGGCTGAGCATATACTGCTACAGTATCAGAGGACCCAATATTTCCTTTTTCTGTCTTAGTCTACTGTGAAAGATTAATAGTTCCAAAGATGAACAAAATAATAGTTATAACAAGAATTACAGATGAAATAACACTTGGTCTGCAAGAGGCAAAAATAGCAAAGGGCAGATCAGGTGTTGAGTAAGAGCAATTCAATTTCCTCTTCTAGCTCCACTGAACTCTGCACAGTAGGACTTAGTGGGCTGCTAGCCTATGCATGGGCAATTACTTCTGTAATTCTAGACATAGTTTTGTGGATACAAAGGAGAGCTGCTTGTTTGTAAGGTGGTTAGTGTGACTCTTCATGTGTCCAAGGTAGCTATAGTACAATCATCACCATCTCCAACTTATACAGACGTGAAGGGCATAAATGACAACCATGTGGCTTTTTAAGGGAAACTAGAATAAGACATTTGAAATAAGTTGTAAATAGGTAGTGCTTTAAAATGCTTTATTTTTTATTATTTTTAATTAAGCATATGATTTAAGGTATTATATATGTTGCCCAAGGCTTTCTCATCCCTATTTCTGTATCTATTGTTTCTGCTGAAGTAAGCAAGATTGAAGAATCTCACAATTATCGGGAAGTGTATAAGACAAATACTGAATTTGCTATAATATAGTAAGATAGTGTGCATGATTAAAAGAACATTAGTTAATAAAAACACTTTCTGATTAGAAGGAAGGGCTAATTTCCTTTTCAAAACATGAATTCACTTACAGAAGCATTTTACAACATATGCCCTATGGAGAGACTTCTAAAGTATCCATCAGTAGGGATATAAGAAAGACTCTACTGGCTTCATGACAGCATGATGCTTCAGTTAGAGTTCCTTCCTTCTTCTCTATCCTAACACAGTCACAAGTCTGGAGACATAGCATTTCAAAGTTGTGACCTAAACTTACTTGACTGCAGAAATTCCTATGAAAAGACACAAATTGGATAGAATTTTTTTTGTAGAGGACATCTTTGGCAAACAATGTTTTGCAGCACAGGTCCATAAAACATGTACATTTCCAACATGACCAGAGCTTGGTTTCCGACCAAGAGCACCTGGTCGTGAACTTTCTCTATTTCAGTGCTTTGCAAAGTAAATGCACACAAGAATTGCCAAGGAATGGTGTTCCAATTCCATAAATCCTGATGTGGCCTCAGACTCTGCACTTCTAACAAATTAATGCTGCTGGTCCATGAACTCTTTTGAACAGCAAAGAACTCAGAGGCATTTATCCCTTAGAATGGAAGGTGCCCAGAATTGCTTGGGTCACTTTGTTATCTCATTCTTTGTCTTTATCTAAGGGATGTTGAATGTTGGTACCAAAGATGCTTACCAGTAAAACCTGTTGGGTGTGATGCGCTCGTGCACGAGTTGCCATCGTCTTCCAAAGTCCATCGAGCTGTAAAGCTGAAAGACAGTGAAGCAAGGAATAAATTGAGTAAGTCAGTGGCCAAGCGTGCATATGAGCACAAGTGTGCCCCATTCCACCACAGATACCTCCTGTCCAATTTCAACAGCAGAGTGCCAGCACATCCAAGCAGACACCCCATTTACAGATAAAAATACAAGAAAGTTATTGTTCCTTGTTTATCATGGTGTTTTCTTTCTCATTTTGTTGTTAAGTGACTGATGCTTTTGCTCTGAGTATAAAGGCAAGTCATTTTTTTTTTTGCCTTAAATCTATTACTCAATCCTTACATGTAGGACTCATCCTGAAGAATGTGGTGATAGGAAACAGGTGGGTTCTACACTCTTAGGGGAAAGGTTCATGTATGTAAAAATGTTCACCAGTTGCTATCTGGTGACAATAATATATTCAATATATTAATTCAAGCTAATAATATATCCAAATACTGTACTCCTTGACTTCTTTGTGATTTTGACATAACATAGGTTAATATGAAGTGGAACTCTTTAATGCCACCAGAAATGCCAAGATGATGACAATCCCACGCCTTGACAAGATAACAAGAATAAACCTATCTTAGAAAATTGCCCTCATCCAACCAAGGCCACCACAAATGTGGCATTCTTCACAAACAAGATAGATAGATAGATAGATAGATAGATAGATAGATAGATAGATAGATAAACAGACAGACAGACACAAAGATAAAATTCCATGACAATACTGGCCTCCACATCTCTTCTTTCTCATCTCTTATTTTTACTTTGCACTTATCATAAGGAAAACATAGTATACATTTAAGATTTATCTACTTTAGTTGTATTTATATGACTTTAATACAAACAAAATGCCTGTGAAATATCCATTGCATTAACAATAATTTAAAAATAGAAACAGGCAGGCCACAACATAGCAACTTGTGGAAGAAAACAAAAATCTAGATGATCTCCAGGACTCTGGGATAAATCATAAAGAATCTCAAGCCTGACTAGGATAGTCAGATTCCATATCCATTTATGATATGGGTGTAGTCTTACTCTTTATGACACATTAAGGGTGGGTCAACAACTTGGAAGAAACTAACTATGACTCACTATCACACAGGTGAATTAAAACATAAAACTGAATAAAAATGACAAGGAATAATGACCATGATAGTATTAATAATTCCACCATGTTGTGCTTTTCAGTATACCAGACACATCTTAAATGAAAGCTAGACGGTGATTAGTAACGCCAACCCCTGCTCATCACCATTCTCTGCTCCATCAAAACAGACATGATCATCCCATCCGTGATTTCTCTGCTGCATTTACTATGTGCCTCACGCTATTGATGGTTGGCAGGCTTCTCCTTCTGAAAGGCAGGCTGTCACAAGGGCGGAGTTTATATGCTTCAGTCACCTGTGTGTGACAGAGTGCTTTTAGGGTGGCCTGACACTCAACACTCAAGACTATTTTCTGAAACTCAACCTTGGAGAAGTTGAATTTGGGTTAAAGGGTCCAGAACTTAAATTTTCCAATGACCAGTACAATGCCCCTTCTAAGAATTTGGTATTTAATCAGTCATGAGAGTTATATTTTGGGAAGGGTACACACACAATTTTATTGGTGGAGAAATCAGAGGGATCCAACCTTGAAGCAGATGGCCCTTAATGTACAGAAATAACAGTGTGTGCATTAAAATCCCCAAACAGCACCCCTGCTAGCTCTCACCTGGAGACTTTGTTCCCCAGAACCTCACTATCAGGTCATGTGGCCATGCTCCAAGTCCATTTTCTCATAGTACTTATGGTAATCTAAAAATGTCTGTGGCATTCAGAACAATCTTGGCCAATTTATGTAGCACCATGAAATATATGATTTTCTATTAATAGAATTAATTACTTCCATAAACTTATATAAACATGTAAATTGATATCATCGATATGTACTTCTGTTCTCAAAATAGCATGTAAGATACTCATTGGTATATACTATCAATTCCATCTTGTATCTGAAGGAATCAACTTTTGATGCTGAAGGTTACTGAAGCAACCGCACAGAAAAGCAGAATGTCCTTCCTGATTCAACTGATCTTGTCCCTGCCACAGCACACCAACTCTACAGCAGGTCTCACAGTGTTTATGCAAAATTTGCTCTCCCTCCATGACTAAGCACTAATTCCTATGCCTCCAATCCTCTGTGTAGAGAAAATAGGCAAAACCAGTCCCTGCTACTCCTGTGCTCCTTTATGTATTAAAGCAATATTGACTTTAAACTAGTAAGTTATACAACATATAACAGCAAATCTTACTATTTTGTTGAAAAATAATTATTATATACATTATTTGTTTAAAATGTCCAATGGGATATTTTTAAGTGTGTTTAGGTTGTGAAATGATCAAAATATGTTCAATAAACCCATTACATCAAGTTACCATTTGCATAGTAAAATACTTAAAATCTACTTTTCTAGAAATAATGAAACACGGAATGCATTTATGTCACTATTTTGGGAAACAGATCATTAGAACTTACTTTTTCTGTACAGATGAATGTCTCCCTTTGGTTAAACCTCTTGGTCTGTGCTGGCCATCTACTCTCAGCTAGTCTTTGAGGCCAGCTCAAGATTCCCTAAATCAATGACATTGTATGGAGTTCCTGTTCTTCACATAAAATTCTTTAAAAATCAAATATGTAACTCTTCTAAGAATACATACAGGTATGCCATGTGGTAGGCAAACTGGTACTGAACACGCCACCCCCCCACACACACACACTTGCACACATGGAAAGATAGACCTAAATTATTGACGGCAGTAGAAATGAAACAGAAAGATTTCATGAAGAAATAAATCCTCAACTGGCCCTTTAGGATGGCTAACACAAGCAGCTAGGAAGTCGGACAGATTTATGAAGGAGAAAAAACAATAAGAGCAAAGGGACCAAAATGACCAATGTCCGAAACTTGGCTTATTGAAAAATACTTAGATTAAAGAAGGGAAAAATACTTAGATTAAAGAAGGGGTGTGATGACTGTTGCTGGCTAAAAGGAGCTAGCCTTTTTTCCACCCACCTAACTTCTATCTTTTTATAAACTAGATTATATCTATTTTTTGTTTCTATACAGTATCTATTTTCATATGGAGATGAGATAGAGAGGTTTTGTGAGGACCAGACCAGTAATTGGGAAGAAGGTATAAATATACCTCATTGCAAGAACTGACTTTTCCAAGTAGGGCTTCAAGAAGTAACTTCCTTCCTTCCCATGGCAGATGTCTATGGGCCAGATTGAAGATGTGTGTCCGCTAATTCAGGAGGCTCCTTAATGAGTGTCATAACTGTACTAATAGGAATTAGAACAACTAATATATAGGAATATAGGAATTAGTAGAAATTTTTCCTTTGTCAGGCTTGTGTCTAGCATAGCAAGGAAATGACTATGCCGTGTCTTCCCCCACTGACAAGTCAGACAAAGACCAAGAGGTTCTCTCTGACATGCTGCAGTCTCTACCCTTAGGGGAGGTTATCAGTCCCTCTGCTACACGGGTCTTCTGGGAGGACAGTACTTTCCAGGACCCATTCTTCAGGGAAGTATGCCTCCTCTCATCACATGACCTTCCTATCATAAAAAGAACGAGCAGTACTGGCCCCTCCCTTGTCTCTGTTTTGCTTTTTCAGCTTTTCATCTTGACTGATGGGGAAAAAATTAGATTGAATTTCTGCCTATGGGCAGATTCAGATGAACAGAAAGAACAGGGTCCCATTCATTAAAGGCCTGGACTTAGTTACCTTCTCTCTCAACGTAAAGTGAGTTGCTGAGTCTTAAATGTACTTTTATTCTACCGTAAGACAAGCCTTTCCAGCCTCTTCATTCAGAGACTTGCTCATCCTCTGCATTTAATTATCCACACACGCATCCGTTTATTCACAGAAAGCCTGCGAAACAAATATCATACTGCTGGCACTCAACTAAGAGCTAGGTGACAAAGACGAAAAGCATGATGGCCAGTAGATGACAAAATTACATGTTAATTATACTGTCCTGAATTGTATGTCATCTCTGAGAAACTATTGGAAAAGTAGGATTTTCTTCTTTGTATCTTCTTCACTTATTAGGAAGCCCTGTGACTCTTATAATTAAAACTGTAACTTCTAAAAAAAGGTGAAATAGTGATTTTGCAAAACAAAGTCTAAGAAGAACATTAATGGTATGAAAACATTCATGATATACTATTTAAATACACAATGTTTACTCAAAATATACTAGAACGAATAAGTCAAAACTATTATCAATGGCCATCTCTAGATTATAGGTCAATGAATAATCTCTCTCTCTCTCTCTCTCTCTCTCTCTCTCTCTCTCTCTCTCTCTCGTGTGTGTGTGTGTGTGTGTGTGTAACCATCATTTTTAGTTATTTTGTAGTGGATGCATATTATACTTCAGCAATCATGTAAGTATGTTTTATTCTACATATATTTTATACAGAAAGGTTTATTACAATAAACATACTATGTATTTTTATTCTTAAAATTAAGAATTAAAACCAAGCTTTTTTTTTCATGAGGTAGCTAGAATTAGACATCACAGGACATTTCCCACAGAACAGCATTTCCCCTAAGCTGTCATACATGGTGGTGCACTCTTCATTGGATAAGCAGCATCAACTCACAGGGTACTTACATAATCGACATTTTCATCTTTAAATTCCCCGAACAACATTAAAATATAAGGTGTTTTGTAAATAGTAAAAACACTTAACTCAAACCTTTCTGTAAAGTGCTACATATGTGAAACCATATTCTCTTTTATATTCTACTTCATGCTACCTCCTGACAATAACATCATCCCTAGATATCACTGGAGATCAGATGATTTTTTTTCCTATATTTAAGATGTGTGTATGTGTAAAATTCTTTTTCCTATCTTTGCTGTATCAAGATACAGATATATAATTAAATGGCTTCACATTTCCTAACAAACACCTAGTAACAATAATAACAGTAACAACAACAAAAACAAAAAACAACACACTCCAGAATGAGGCATCGGCGAAGCTGGAAATATGGAAGAACAAGCTCTTTTCCTTATTGATTCAGTTATTAGTTCCCTAGTTATATCCTCCTGCCAGGGAATGGCATCTGAGAGCTGATGAACTAAAGAGGCAATTTAATCAACAGAATCTTCTGTGGGGAGAGCAGCAGGTTATACCTGGAATTTAAATTCAATAAAATAATGCCAGATCTCTAGAAGTATCAAGTATATAGTATTACTATAAGCTGACAGAGCGACATGGCGAAGTCCTCTATTGCCAGTGTATGGAAAGGTTATTTCTATGTGCAAATAGGGTCTTTGCAGATGCAATGAGGTAAAATTCAGATAATTATGGTGACTCCTTATCCATGTGCCTTGTGTCCACCTATGGGAAAGACAGCAGCCCATGGAGGACAATGGAAAGTCACAGAGAGGGATCATCACATGAAGACAGACGGTCAGAGGAAAGCAACTGTAAGCCTCTGATGACTGACAAATCACTAGACACTAGCAAAGGGAAAGGCAGAGGAGGGATCCTCGGTAGGTTTGGAACTCCACCAATGTCTTGATTTTAGAGTTCTACCCTCCAGCGACACGAGACAATAGGTTTCTGTGGCTGTAATCTCATGGCTTGCGGTGTTTTGTTGTGTCAGTTCTAGGAAAGTACCGCAGGCATCGCATACCAAGGGAGCAGGCGGCTGGAAGGAGAGCATGATCACATCTCGATGCATCTCTGCAGCTGCCTAGTTCTGCTGAGGCCTTAGCTACATGGGCGAGTGTCTGGTTTAGAGTCAGATTGTTGTCTCTGTGATGGAAAGACATACACTCATCATTTATCTGTGCCATGGATTTTCAGAAATCCTGAACCCCAAAGGCATTTTCTAAGAACGCTGGATTGATAGTAATCAGGAGGAAATAACAAACATAGTCACTAGAGGCAACAGAATATGTGTTTTCAGAGGAAAATTTGGTGTCAGGTCAGCTTCCCTCCAGACAACTGAGAAGGAAAGGGTAGATTAGAACACATCCATTATAGAAGGTCTCAGTTACAGGAAGTCTATGCTCGATGTTTAAATGCTCACAAAAGTCTACAGAATTTAGGTGACTTATACTTATGAAAAATGTTGTCTCTGAAATAAAATAAGCAAGCTAGGTGGAAAGGTCAGTGGCAGGGGGATTCTCTAAAATTTACAAAACCACTGGGTCCCTTCCCATCAACTCTAAATCAATCTCTGTGTGTCTCTGTCTCTGTCTCTGTCTGTCTGTCTGTCTGTCTGTCTGTCTGTCTCTCTCTCTCTCTCTCTCTCACACACACACACACACACAACACACACACAAAATGCTCTCTGCCTTTTTCTTTGGTAGCACAAAGGTAAGTGTGGGAGGGTTTGGCTAGCCAATAAGGGGCTGCATGGAGAAGCACTGGATACAGCAATGTTTGTAGAAAACAGAGAGAATTCAGGACCACATAGCTCCAGAGGGCCATTTCCAACATGTGCCTCTACTTGCAGCATCAAACAATCTCTCAAGAATCTTTGGTTTCACTGTCAGTGAGGACAAACCCCATGCAACACTCCCTCAAGTTTTAGAGGACAGACTGACCACAGCCTTTGTTCTCAGTCCTTGGGAGACAGATATTTTCCTCTTGAAGACATCCATCTCAAAGAGACATACGCTGGTCCCTCAGCTCTGCCACTCTACACAGGGCAATGCTTTTCTTCCCTTCTTGAAGAAAGCCATTGGGTTTTGTTTTTTCTTAATCTTTCACTCTGATGGCTTCCTTTATTCACTACTTAACAAATACAAATCATACATCAATTAAGAGCCAACCATTATGTTTTTGTTGGGGGCTACATCTCTATATAAAATGTGTAAAAACCATCTGCCTTGAAGGATCTTACAATCAAGTGAAGATAAAGAACAAGGCCCTGCATCCCATAGCGCAGAGCTTGAGGGTTGTGAAAGAACAGTATTGTTATTTGTACTTGTTAGACACCGGCTCATCTTGCTGGCACTTAAGACAGAGAAAAAGATCCTTGCTTACTCCAGAGGAAGATTTTCTCATTTATATTGAAACACTGGGTCCTCTGGGCTGTCTTTTATTTTCCTGCTTTTGCTAGAGATGAAGGTTCAGAAAGAGTTTCTCTTTCCTCTCAAATTTAAGGGCAGCGCAGGGTAAAGGTGATGACAGCTGGCAGAAGGCATTTCATCTGCAACGCTGGTAAGAAGCAGAACCCATGGGGAGAAAGCCCCATCCAACACTGGGCTTAGCTATCCTTCATCTTAAAGAGAGCTGATCCAGTATCATTAGGTTTTATCATGTTTCAAGGGATCCGAAAAACTCAGATTTTTCTTTGAAGTCTTCATTTAATAATAGTTTTGAAAACAATTCAAACATCTAAAATAATTCAGCAGAAACAAGATTTGATTTGACCCAGATGACAAGATGCTGCCTCAGGGCCTCTAGTCTCATCGTCCCTGTACACTTGCCTCAATAAGTATGGTGGCTAGATTTCAGAAAATAAAATATGCAATTATCAATTAATTTGAATTTTATAAAAAAACAATATTAGTAACACTTTATGTGTACCTCATGAAATAATAGATACACACTTGGTATTTGAAATTCAAATTTAAGTCTCTTGCCAACCCTAAGAGACTTGACTCTAGAGGGGCTCACAGGTGTCCAGGGAGATGTCCCCAGCTAGTACCTTGGGCAACTGAGGAGAGGGAACCTGAAATGACCCTATCCTATAGCCATACTGATGAATATCTTGCATATCACCTTAGAACCTTCATCTGGCGATGGATGGAGATAGTGACAGAGACCCACATTGGAGCACCGGACTGAGCTCCCAAGGTCCAAATGAGGAGCAGAAGGGGGGAGAACATGAGCAAGGAAGTCAGGACCTTGAGGGGTGCACCCACCCACTGTGACAGTGGGGCTGATCTATTGGGAGCTCACCAAGGCCAGCTGGATTGGGACTGAATAAGCATGGGATAAAACCGGACTCTCTGAACATGGCGGACAATGAAGGCTGATGAGAAGCCAAGGACAATGGCACTAGGTTTCGATCCTACTTCAGGAACTGGCTTTGTGGGAGCCTAGCCTGTTTGGATGCTCACCTTCCTGGACCTGGATGGAGGGGGAAGGGCCTTGGACTTCCCACAGGGCAGGGAATCCGGACTGCTCGGGAGGGGGAATGGAGTAGGGAGAAGGGGAGAGGAGTGGGGAGAGAGGGAGAGGAGTGGGGTTAAGGGGAGAAGAGTGGGAGGAGGAGGAGGGAAATGGGAGGCGGGGAGGAGGCGGAAATTGTTTCAACAACAAAAATAAATAAATAAAAAGAAAAATTTAAAAAAAAGAAATTCAAATTTAATTGAGCATCTCATATTTTGTCTGAGAATCTCCCCCACAAAGTTTCTTTTATCCCATTTCTAAGTCTCTAGATTATAGAATGCATTCTCTTTAAATATGTATATTGTTCTTTAACATTGGAATTGTTATTGACTGAGTTAGTTGGGAATCTTAGAACTGTCAAATTATCACCTGTAGTCAGTAAATTGAGACCATTTTATTCGCCAGTCTATTTAGTATTATCTGAATACCTACTATGTGCTCAAAGCCTTACAATTCCATGTGTGATGAAACTTATGAGTAACAGAGCATTCTGATATCCTTAGAAAGTCAACACCTAGGCAGGAAGAGAGATGGGCCAGCAGGTAGGTGCTGTGCACAAGTCTCAAAAAGCAGGGAAGAGCCATGCTCAGCTTGGCCCTCTGGGATGGCTCAAAGTTGAGTCATCACGGATGAGTCGGCTTTGGCCTGAAGTGTAAGTCCCACTTCAATCTTGCAGATAACCAGGATGAAACGTTCTTATCATTAGGAGAGATGCTAGAAATAAAACAAAAAGATGATGTCATTCCCTCCAAGAGTACAGTTCACTTGGCCCAGATCGCCATGCATTGATCCAAGGGCCAGACCTCAATGATAAAGCATAGATGGAAAGAGATCCAAAGGACATGGTCTAAAGGATTCAAGAGGAAGGGAGGGAGACACCACGACAAAAACAAGCTGTGAGGGTGTAAGAGACTTGGAGACTGGCTTTAGAGTGAGGGAGACTAAAACAGGGGGGTAATGTAAGCTGGTTTATTTATCATAAACACAAAAAAGCAAATTATAATTATAGAGTCAAGGAAATGCTTTTAGAGAAAACGTCATAAAATCTGAAAGAAGCTGGGGTGGAGGTGGTGGCAGGGTATCCTATAGATAAAACAAACAATTCCATATTTAGCACTTCTCGTGGCTTTCCATCAAAGCATACCTAAACACCAAAGGAAATAAGGTATTCCACGAGGCATCTGAGGTTTGACCTTGAGCTGTTTGAACAGGCAAATGTGCCCATATCTCTCATTCTCAACCTAAAAATTCTGAGCATATTTTGCAATCTTTTCTAAAATATGCATGTGCTTAGAATCAAGTATAAAATTCTTCACAAACCTTCAACTTCCTGGATCATCTAGAAAATTATCCTTTACCTATGACATACCTATTTCAGTTCTTCCCACACAGGGCAATATTTTTCTAGTTCTACTTTGAGGAAGAATGCCAGATACAGAACTAGGGACAGCATATCATGTCTAGAGGCAATACACATGCTTCAGACTAGCTCTCTAGGTATAACATAAGACACTAGAAGAGAAAAATCCCATCTATGATTTTGACTTCTCCAAATGCGCCCAGAAGCTACATTCAGCTGACCAGCCACATAGGACCAGAGAACCATCACTTTCAACAACTATAAGAGGCTCCGGAGATGGTCCAGACAGGCGCTTTAACACACATGGGAGAACCTGGGTGACCTGCGTAATGACACAGCTGGTTAGCTGTGAAGTGAAATTCAAAACCTAGTGGCCCAACTCTAGCTCAATGTTCATTTTACTAAACTATGATGACTTTTTTGGTAGTTGCTTGATGTTAAAAGGAAAACAAGTTCACATAACCTTGGAGGAATAATGGCTCTTTTGAGCACGCCGTGAATGGCTGACATTGTATCCTGAGTTTAGCAGCGCCTTTATTTACAAATCATTTTCACAATTCATTTCATCCTCTTTTATGCTGGAGAGTATTTTCTAGGCTAATAGTCATGTAAGACAATCCTGCAAACAATTTATGTAGTATTTACTAAAATTCATTCTTTTGTCTCCACAGTCCTATTCCCTTGACCATTTCCCTCTGCAATCAGAGTCTATTCATATTTATATATTACAATTCAGAAATGTCTCATATTAAGCCATACCCTTTGAGCAAAAAGGCTTGTTTCTCAGCGAGCTGAGATGACTGCACTGGTGTGATTCACATTCTCCTCCCTGCCTATTACCCATGTCTCCTCTTTCCTTACTGGCTTTGGCTTCATACAACGCACTACTGTTAACGTGATTTCCGCCCACTTTCCCAGCCCTCGACACTGCCCAGTTGGCCTTCACCTCTATCCCAAGTTCACGCTTGATTTTCCGTCCCGTAGGCCTCGATCGACCTAATTCTAAGCCAAGGAGAACTTACGTTTTAGATCATGTTTAATTTAAATCAATAGCTCTGCCTAAACAATAACAGCTACCTTCAGTTCAGAAGAAATGAAGAATCCACTGTTTTTGCTGAAGGAAGCACATGTCTCTGTGGAAATACAGGCATCCAAAGTTGCTTAGGTTTTTAGGAGTAAGACTGTGTCAGAAAATGTAAGTTCATTCAAATGCAAAATCCTCTGATTTTAAAGTATTTTTGAAATTAAACTATAATTGCATCTTCCCCCTTTTTCTCTCTCCAACTGTTCCCATGTGCCCCCACACTGCTCTCTCTAAAATTCATGTACTCTTGCCTATTTTTAAGTTGTTGTGATATATTTTTTCATTCCTAATTAGAAGGAAAATAGTGTGTATTTCAAAATCATTTTTTCATAACATTTTTATTGAATATTTGGGAATTTCACACATGAGCCTCAAGTGCAGTCACTTCCCAGTCCTCTCAGGTCTTCCCCCACTTTTGGGACTTCCTCCCACAAAAAAGAAAAAACAAGGAAAAATTTAAAGTATCCAATTCATGCTGTCCACGTACTCACTGGAGCATGGTCAAATTCCCTGTGGCCAGCTCCTTAAAGATAACTGAGTCCTCTCCACCTGCACGTCCACTGGAAGCCCTCAGCTCTGAAGACCTTACCACAATTTTTAAGATTCCTCTTCAATGACTATCTGTCTAGGCTGTTACATGTTGGGGTGGAGGTGGGGTGAGGGTTGTCACAGAAGCCTTCTATGCCCCTCCTTGTCAACTTAGTCTGTGTTCACCAAAACCACGAAAAATGTAGCTTCCTTACCCTTTGCAGTATGCGGGAAAATGGATCATGGGCTTATACATGGTTTCTAGCAACAGCACAGACCGAGGACATCCACATGGTCTCCAGTGCCACACATACCACAGACCTGAGCATGGTCTCCAGTGGCCGTACAGACCATGGATATCCACATGGACCCCAGCTGCAGTAGGAACACAGACCCAGACATAGCCCTCGGCAGCAGCATGGGCCTAGACAAAGTCATTTACTCAGAAGTAAAACAAAGGACAGAAAGAACCCTGCACTCCTGAGCACCTGCACTTCTGCCCACCTGCACCCCTACACACCTGTACCTCTGTACACCTGTAGCCCTGCACATCTGCACTCCTGCACCCCTGAACAATGCACTCCTGCAACCTGTACCCCTGTACTCCTGCACCCCTGCACACCTGCACTCCTGCACACCTGCACTCCTGCACCCCTGCACACCTGCACTCCTGCACCCCTGCACTCCTGTACACCTGCACCCCTGCATACCTGCACCCCTGCACCCCTGCACATCTGCACTCTTGTACACCTGCACTCTTGTACACCTGCACTCCTGCACACCTGCATTCCTGTACACCTTCACCCCTGCACACCTGAACTCCTGCATCCATGTACCCCTGAGCACCTGCACTTCTCCCCACCTACACCCCAACACACCTGTACCCCCTGCATATCTGCACTCCTGCACACCTGTACCCCTGCACATCTGCACTCCTGCACACCTGTTCCCCTGTACCCCTGCACTCCTGCATACCTGTACCCCGTATACTTGTACCCCTGCACATATGCATTCCTGCACACCTGCATCCCTGCACATCTGTCCCCCTGAACCAAGCATTTTTCCCAGGCCCACCTTTCAGCATATGTCACCTAGATTATCTGACAGAGTATAATTAATTGTGTGATACTGTTTTCTGTCCCCGTCTACTGAAGGGGAACATTGAAGCTCCATGGTATTATAAGTTTGGTCAGGATTCCTAAGGACAATTCCAGAAAAGCTGACTCCAAATTCGACAAGCATAGCGGTCTGAGCCGCCATTCGGAATGAACGAAGGATTTTAAGAAAGCAAATGAAACAGTGAAGCAGCTCACAAGTTCACCCTAAGAGGAAAGACAGGTTCACGGGACAAAAAGCTGGCCAACTAGTAAGGACTGAGAGTGGTTTCCGACTGTGGGAAAGAGTTGATTTGGGTGGGCTGTAGCCAGCCAAGCTTTCTTCCCCACAGTATCAAATGGCAGAAGGAAGACCGAAACCTGACAGTCAGATAGAAGTGAATGTGGGCTTTATATAAGAAATAATATTCTATGATAAGAACTCTCTATGGCCATGAGGATCTGCCTCACATCTCAGCGGGTTCTCCCGGGAGTCAGATGATGCGTCTGAGCAAAAGATGGATGAACACTTTGATTAAGGCGATATTATCAGGAAATTAAAGTGTCAGACAAGGTTTAAACTTGATGAGTTCTCTAGTCCCTTCAGGTAGGTATGTGGGTGTTTTCTTCATCCAAGAGCAATAATCTTAGGCATAGAACCCAGGAGGCATGCACTACTACTGTTTCCTTAACTTTTGTGCAAGATGTTTTATGAAGGAACCGGCTTGCTGGGGAGAGCCCCAAGACTGTGGGGCAGCTGTGTAGATTTATCCCCCCAGGAAGCGAGTCCTTTGTTTGTCAAGGGGTTTTAGCATTTCCTGGGGGCGCTAGAATGACTTCCTCAAGTTGCCTTTGTTCCTTGTTTTGGCTTCAGACTGCATTGTGAATGTCACTGTCCTGCTCTGTGCAGTCTCTCAGAATAGTGGACCAGTATTATGGTGGGGAAGCTAGCACTGCCAGGTAAGCACATCTATGCTATTCCGTCTGAGGGAAAGAGCAGGGAGAAGAGAGCCCGGACCTGTAAGCAAATCCAAGCAGGACCAGAGAAGTCACTCAGCCAACCTTAGAGTAGTGAGCAAGATGCGTGCCTGAAAGTTTTAGTTAGCTGACACAGAGACCTACGTGCAAGCTCGAGCTACGTGATTAAACCAGTTGTGCTGGCTTGAAGTAGTGTGTGTGTGTGACATGTTTATGTGCACATGGCTATGTGTGTCTGTTTCTGCATGTGAGACTTTATACCTGTGTGTCTGTTCATGTGCGTGTGCAGGGGCACCTTTTCTGTGGGTGCACATGTACACTGTACACGTACTTCTAAAACAAAGGTCAACCTCGTAGGTTGTTTTTCAGGCGTTGTCCACTTTTCTCAGGTGTTGTTGATTTTCTTTTCTGAGGCAGCGTCTCTCACCGGCCTGGATCCACGGGTATCCCCTTCCTTAGAGATCAGATTACAAGCACATGCCATCATGCCCGCCTTTTTTCGGGGATCAGATAGATCAGATAAGAAGATCATTCGTATATTCTTTCAGGACCCACTAGAGCAGTGGTTCTCAACCTTCCTAGTGCTGTGACCCTTCAACACAGTTCCTCATGTTGTAGTAACCTGAAACCATAAAGTTATTTTTGATTCTATGTTATAACTGTAATTGGCTACTGTTGTTATTTGTAATGTAAATATCTGTGCTTTCTGAGCCTCTTGGGCGCCACCTGTGAAAAGCCCATTTCACACCACTAAAGGGGTCACAGCCCACAGGTTGAGAACCAGTGCGCTAGAATCAAAGCCGTGACCTCTGGCTCCTAGGAACCTGCTCCCACCTCTATCTGAGGGCTTCAAGCACAGACCCAGAATGTCTGCTCCACTTGAGACCATTCTGTTCAGCTACCACCACTGGAATGTGAAGAGCCAGCAAAAATATAGCCTCAGCTAAAATCAAGAGCAACAGCTGGGCTTTCTGCCTTGAAAGTACAATTCATTTATTACACAGATAATTAGGCTTCCCTCTAAAAGCTACGGTGATTGGCTCTGTGCATAAAGCACGGAGCTCTGGCAAGATCTGCATGCTGTCTTCTAATTCATCTCGGATGCTAAAATGAGCTGGGGGCACGGAGCCCGCATCTGCTGTGTGGTTCTTCTGTTTGAGACTTTAAAGATCCATCGGTGACTCTCAACTCTGAGTGTCCTGAAATTTCCAACAACACTGACATCTTAGCCCCATAAAATAAAAAACATTAAATGACTGAAAACGAAATCCAGACTTTGGGGGAATAGACTACCTGGGATCAAGGGTTCTTCTAGTCCCCTGGGAGGAGACATACGGAGGAATAGTTTAGTAGCATTGATATAAAGAAAAGGTACCAAACTATGACTTTGTAAAGGAAAGTTGATGAAAAGCACCTCCAGACATTTTCATCTAGCGATGAGTTGTGACAGAGAACACCTGGCCATTCAAATGCCACCATTTTCAATCCAGTCTTTGGCCTGCCACAGTTCTGTACTGCTGATGTTAAACGGTGGTTAAGGGCTCTGGAGCGCTTCCACACTTGAATTCATATCCCTCTGACCTCATTTCCAAGACTGGGTTCCTTACACACAGAGAACATGAAGAACACATGTATAGGAAATGTTCACATGGTGCCAGGCACTAGGTCCAGGACAGTGTATCATCTCCTAACCTTCCCACCCTGGAGGACTTCCAGTTATCTTTATTTTAGAGAACAAGTAATACATTTTGGGAGAAGACCAAACCACTTATTCTACTATACAAAGAGAGCATGGCAGTCAGGTTCAAATCTGTGTTCAGGGCTTATGTGCTCAAAGACTGCACCCCCCCAGAATTCCCAGCACAGACACAGGGAGCTTCTGAGTCAGAGCACAGTGTGAGCTTTGTTGAGCCACCTCAAGGGAATGAGATCTGTAATCCCTCCTGCAAAGTGCCTGGCCAGCTGGGTCATTAACATAATGAAAATCCCTGGAAAGGGGAGTTGCTACTTTGTAGCTTTTCCATAATAATCCCTTGGCTACATTCCAACCCTTCTGGGAAACAGACCTAATCCCTGGCTTCATGAAGTTTACATGATAGCAGAAAAATGGGCAATAAGCAAAATTTATATTTCTATAATCCTAACTACACATTTGCACACAGTTGTTTTTTGCTAGCTTCAGTAGTTACACTCTGCAAAGTTGTGCTGATGTAATAAAATAAATGCTAAAACAGTGCTTCTACAAGTAATGTGGGATTAAGCCTCTGTGAGTCTCTAGACAAGAGATTTTCACCAAACAATGAGTATATGGCCTTGTTTCAGGTGTGTTTCTTCTCAAAAGCATCTAATTTAACGTTCATTGTTACTTCACAAGCGTGGAACTTGTAACAAACAGCACTCTAGGCATCGGAAGCTTATGCGGCACACCCGTTTACTCGGCAAAGCACCTCACAGCCTTACCGTGCTTAGGAGCATTGCACAGCCCCTCTGCACTGTGCCTGAGGATTGCTTTAAGTACAGAACATTTGCAATAGCAGAACTGTAGTACCAAACGTGGTGCAGTGAGCAGACTGTTAGCAGCAAAAGAGCTGAGACGAGGAAGCGGAGTGCCCTTGTTAAGCCTCTGTGGGAAATCTGGATGCTGGGTGACTCATACTTTCTGCACTGTTGATGCCCGCGACTTCTGGGATTTACAAGTATGTTTCGGCAAGTCAGCAAATTGACACATAACAGGATCCATGAATAATGAGGATCAGTTATGCAATGCCATGCAGGAAGAGCCAAGGCTGTTCAAGCTGGATGAGGGCACAGTGCTTAAGAGAAACTTGTCTCAGTGGCCAGGGCAGACCTCTCTGAGGAGCTCACAGGACAGAAAGTGGGTAAAATGAAGGGGCGATAGGTGAGCATCTGGATAAAAGAGCCACGCGGAAGGAAAGGGTGACAAGAGGACAGTGCTGAGTGGGTGCTTCCGTGGTGCATATGAGGAACGCCGCAGACTTGCACCGTTCAAGCAGGAGACATGCAGGTAAATAAATTAAGAGAAAAAGCCAGGAGGGAGCCTCAGGATCCTTCCGGGACCAATCTCCTGAGCTCTGTTTGGGGAGAAGGCTGTATACTGTTGATAGAAGTACAAGGATCACTGATGGCTCTCTAGGAGCAGAAAGTGGGGGAACTGTGGGTCTCGCAGGGACAGGAGCAGCAATGCCCACATGCATTCAGGAAGAGGGGATGAAACATGTGTACTGGAAGGCCTAAGATAGGCTCAGGGATAGACTGTAAAACACTGTAGGAAAAAACAGTAAGACCAGAGAACAGAACAACTGTGAGGTGTGAGGGAAACAGGTGTTAGGAGGTTTGGGTCTCATTAACACAGTAGTGGGGAAAGAAAAGAGATCTGACCACGTTTGGGCTATGTCTTTAAAATGGAAGTGGGGAGCATTGTTTCACTGCAGATAGATTTGATAGAAACGGACGACTCAGGGAAGACGTTAAGGTTTGCAGCCTGCAGAAAGGAGCACTGCTTGCTCTGATTCAGTTCGGAGCTGGAAGGAGTCTGCTGCTGTTGGGCTGAGCAGCCAGGTCTGTGGATAAAAGCATGAGGACCTGAGTTTAGATCCCTAGAACCAACAGAAAGACACACGTGAAAGCGCACATGAGTCTGTAATCCCAGGGCTCCTGTGAGACACAAGGCAAAGACAGAAGAATCCCAGAAGCTAACGGGCCAGCTACCCTGGCCTACGCAGCAGCCAACAACAAAGAAACCCTGTCTCAAACAAGGTAGAAGTAGTGACATCCAAGGCTTTTCTTCTGACCTCCACATGAGCACTGTGGCACACTTTGGCCCACACTCACATACATGAACACGTACACACAAATCATGCACATTCAAAGATCAAAAACATGAGAAACAAAGAGTTGCATCCATTGGCTTATTCTTCAGCTTGCGTGTATGTGCTTCCGAGAAAGGAATTACAGAGAAATGTCAGGTCTCAGCCAGTATTTATAAATCACCTACCACGTGTGCTCTGCTGGGTCCAGAAGATAAGACAGAAGCACCAAGCAGCCTCCCAGGAGCATCTGAACTCTGCTGTTTGGGGGTAGGGCAAAGACACAGGTGACTTACTAAAAGAAGAAATACTGTCACAAGTTCTGAAGCCCAACACTGTCAAACAAAAAAAAAATGATGAAGGCTTCAGGTAAATAATTCCAGTGTGAAACTCAAGAGCTTTCCACTGTGTTGAGAAGTCCCTGATTTCTAGACCCGAGAAGCATGGTTGTTCTGGCTTTGGAAACACACATGCCTTCAGTTTAGGCGCCTCCAGGGCTTCTAGAGCCAACTCTGGGAAACAGGCTAAGAAGAAATTTAACCGGATATGCCAACCCCAACCATACGCTAAGCACAGCATAGGACAGCCAATAATGTGAGGTTCTGTACACACTGATTCTCCCTTCCACCTACAGGGCTCGACTCCAAATGCACCTGTTATTTTTTTCAAAGTGAAACCAAGCGAGATGCCACCAAAGCTCAAAGCCAGCACACAAGGGAATTGTGTCCACAAGCAAAGCACTCATAGCTCCAAGGTTTGAGCAAGGAAAACAAACAGCCCTCTTGAGGAGCATCTCTGCTGATGGCAGGGCACTCTTCTCCTATGAGTTTGTTGCTACCTTTGTTTCTGGTCCCAGCACTGACAAAGAAGAAACTGAAAAACAAGACACATTCCTCTCCCTCAGTCCCCTCAGTACAGCCGTTAGAGGCAACGTTTTCAAAAAGAATTTCCTCTAGAAAACCAAGAGGGAAATAAACAAAGAAAACATTAAAAAAAAATGTAACAGTGTTGTGCTCACAAAGCAAGGGTCCTTGACCCCACAATAGCTCTGAGTGCTACTCTACGCACTCGCAGGCCCCATTCCATTGCACGTTTTGTTTGAAAGCTCCACTTGCAGGAGTCCCTAAAGAGATGTTGCTGCCCAGGCTTTCACACACTTGGCTTCCCTGCTACCTCTCTGTCTGGAGTGAGAATTCATACCTAGTGGCTCTGTAGGAGAAAAACAAGAAGAGACGTGGGTTTCTAAGCGCCACGTGCCAACAAACAAAGCAGAAGACCCAAGTTACTCCATTTCCCTGCCCTCTCTCCCATCCCCATGTCCTGGAATCTTTGTACTTCATGGTTGGGAAGGCCCATAAGATCAATCCTGGAGTTCCCTCTGGCTGATGACTTGCAGCTTTGTCAGCCACTTTATATCAATGGTGTTCGTCATTCAGAGAACAGCAAAGCCTACTTGGAGCCCCAGCTTGCTATTACTTCAAATGCAAGATGAGAAAAGTGTGTACCACCCTTTCAGGAAGAGCGGTGAGGTCACCCACAGAGCCACGAATATTCCCTGCCCCAGATTCTCATTCAACTTGACTGTATTTTGATGTGGGAGTGTCATATCAATCTGTTGATTTCATTGGTTAAGTAATAAAGAAACTGCTTGGCCCTCATAGGTTAAAACATAGGTGGGTAGAGTAAACAGAATAGAATGCTGGGAGGAAGAGGAAGTGAGCTCAGACTCGACAGCTCTGCTCTCTGGAGCAGATGCCATGCTCCCCTCTCCCCAGCAGACACGATGAAGCTCCGACCCAGGATGGACGTAGGCTAGAATCTTCTCGGTAAGCACACATTGGTGTGCTACACACATGAATAGAAATGGGCCAAGCAGTGTTTAAAAGAATACAGTTTGTGTGTCATTATTTTGGGGCATAAGCTAGCCAGGCGGCCCAGAGGCTGGGGCGGCAGGAACGCAGCCCGCAGCTCCAACTACAGTATTTAGCATACACAGTGAGCATCACTTGGGGAGGATAAGTCCTTCTACTATCTGGTTTTGTTTAGCTTTTTGACTTGTAACATTACTGCATCAAGTATACTAAACTACAATGTTCTCATGACAGAGGCAAATTACCAGGGTAAAAGTAATTGGGCTGGGGAAGGGGAGGCTGGGTCAGGGATGGGCACTCCTCTGCTTATTAGCATGCCCTTCCCTTTCCAACTGGATTACATGGTTTGATAACTTCTCACTATGTGTCTCCCTATAATCTTATTCCCATATAGAGCCATAATTTGGCCGGGAAACTTAGAATGTGTTTCCTATCTCCTCCCTAGTCACTGCTCAGTAGACACAGAGATGCCTCTGACTGTTTTCTAACACTCGCCCCTTTCCCCGCATCCCCAGGCGAGGGACCAAAGTTTCCATTGGACCCAATGTTTGGACATGCTCACTCTTTGTGGCATGATTTATAGACAAGCAGTCTCAATTACAATTTCTCTTACTCCTTGCATTGACTAAAACGCTGAAAACACAGAATTGCCAAGATGGCACGGTACATAGCGTCTGACTTGAACAGCTTTCTGCCCACAGCCCCAGGCAGAAAGCGCTGCACTGCCAAAAACAATGACTCAATCCATCAGTGCCAAGGATGGGAAGACCAGGACTGCCATGCTAATTCAGGAAGTTGGGCCCCCAGCACAGTGCTGCCCTGTCTAACCAACACTTGCTCTCGCTGCTTTTCTGGAAGGGAACGTGGAGGCAGTTGGTACGATGGGCCAAACAATTTCAGGAACAGCAGCCAGCAGACAGGAATTGGGGGATTAAAAACAAATCTGCATATGCACTCTGATTTTCAACCCTTGTTTATGCACAGTAATAAAAAAATGAAACCCGTACTGAAATGAAAATAAATAGACGTATTTATCAACTGGCACTCAACTGACTTTCCTACTGCTGACTAGAAACTGGTGAGAACATTTCCCCAGGCAGGAGAGTTTGGGAGAGAAGTGTACCCTTGGCATAGCTAAACTCTCCCATCAGGAGTGTGCTCACAAAAGGGGAGGACGCAGAGAAAGGAAGCCATCTCATTGGTTGGTAGCAGAAGGAACCTACTAGAATCCAGGCTGTCATGGCTGGCAGATTTTCAGTCAAGTGCTCAACTACTGGGCACTATGACTTGAGTTTCATACACAGCACCCACATAAAAAACCAGGGAATGTGGTCCATGCCTGTAACACTCAGGCTGAGGAGGTAGAGACAGGAGGATTTCTAGGTTTCACTAGCCAGCTGACCTATCCTGACCAGTAACTCCTAGGTCCCAGAGAGATAGTTTCAAATGGGTGCACAATGCCTGAGGAAGGACACCAAAGGAACTCTAAACTCTATACAAATACAAATGTGCATGGAGTATGCACCTTACACACACACACACACACACACACACACACACAACCAAAACGAACAAAAGCAAATAAACAAACTAACCAGGTTGCTCTTAAATCTTACCAAGGTCATAGAGATTTTATTTTTTAGTTCCTTCCTCTTTTAAAGTCCTATTTCTCCCAGACTTAATTGATATGGGAAGTCCTTTTGTCTATGCGTTGCTTTTATTGGTTAATGAATAAATCTGTTTTGGCCAGTGGCTTAGCAGAAGAGCTAGGTGGGAAAACTAAACTGAATGCTGGGAAAAAGAAGGCTGAGTCAGTGAGAGGCCATGTAGCCCCTAGTAGACGCTACAGAGACAGACATAGTACATAACTTTGCTGGTAAGCCATAGTTATGTGGCGATATACAGATTAATGGGAATGGGTTAACCAAAGATATAAGAGTTAGTTAGCAATATGCTTAAGCTAATAGACCAAGCAGTGATTTAATTACTACAGTTTCTGTGTGGTTATTTGGGGGCTGAGCAGCCAGGAACAAACAAGCAACCTCCTACTACACTTAATGATTCTCTTGGATCCTTAAAAGCATAGACCCAAAGTTCCACATGAAGCAGGTATTCAGAGAGAGATGTTGCCTTTTCAGACTTACTCTACTTCCGACCAGCTTAAACACAAACTGACAGCATCCTTTTCTGACTCTCAGTGTATTCCAAAATGACATGCTGGTAAGCTTTCCAAGAACTCATGGCTGACAAGAGAAATAGTATGTGTTTATATTATTTCAGTTATTAAAATTAAAGATAAGCCGGGCAGTGGTGGCACACGCCTTTAATTCCAGCACTCGGGAGGCAGAGGCAGGCGGATCTCTGTGAGTTCAAGGCCAGCCTGGTCTACAAGAGCTAGTTCCAGGACACGAACCAAAAAGCTACGGAGAACCCTGTCTCGAAAATTCAAAAAAAAAAAATTAAATTAAATTAAATAAAAAATAAAATTAAAGATAGCTTTGCAAAAGCAACTAGATGCATATCAGAGAAATTTCACCTTAAAGAAAGTTTACCACACACCCTCTTATCACTCTTAATGTTATTAAACCGTGCATAACTGTGATACATCTGTTATAACCTATAAGACAATGCTGGTAATTATTATTAGCTAAAGCCAATGCTTTGTATGAGTTTCATTCGTTTCTTATGCAATGTTCAGGTTTTAGAAAATGTGTAGCCACAAGTGCCTAAGGTTAGGACAGAGAACAGTGTCACTATTGTATTTGTGTTCCACATATATTTTCCCTCTCAACAAACCTCTAGTGACCACTGATCTTTTTTACCAAATCTGAAGTCATGAATTTCCAAGATGTCACCAAGCTGGGATCATAAATCAGGCAGCCTGTTCTGGTTGCCTGCAGTTAGCAATAATACCTTTATGTTTCTTCTAGGTCTGTTTGGGCTGGAGTGCTTCTTTGTTTGCTTGGTTTGTGGTCCAGAACTTGTAACCATGAGGCAAACTAGTAGTTTACAATATGTCTCTCTCTCTGGCAGCCCTCTTTTTCCACTGCAGTCTATTAAACAGGACTTGGATAATGTGGAAAACCAGACAATTGCATGCGTTTCCTAATACTTAGAGGGTAAAGCCACAAAGATGAATTTCATTTTACCCAATGATTATTTATGGATGGGTCAAGTGAGTCAAAAAAAGTACCTATACTAGGGAATATTATCATAATTGTAAATTATCACAGTCATTCATTATTGAAATTAGAATGTATCATAGTTCAAGTGGGAACAAAAGAAAGTTCTTGGATTATAAAGCAGCCCAGAAGCAATAGGTGAATAATGGTGAATTAATTCACCCCGTCTCCTATTCCCTCCCTTCCTCTTCCTACCCCTCTTCTCTGCTCTTCTCTGTTACCCCTCTCTCATTATTCCTCCTTTTCTCCATCTACCATGGGATGAAGCACCAAGGAGACCCTTGTAGAATTCTACTTTCTTCCATCTTGCACTCTAAAGCCACATAGAATTATAAGCCGGTAAATTTCTGTTCATAATAAATTATCCAGACTCTAAGTCAACAAGATGGCTCAGTAGGTAAAAGTGTATGTTGCTAAGCCTGACTCCCTCAGTTCAATCCCATGAACTAAGATGAAAGAAGATAATCAAATCCCACAAACTGTCTTCTAATCAACTTCTATATACACACCATGACATACACACCATGACATACAAGTGTGTGTGTATACACATAAACACCCAAACACACAAATAATGCATATTTTAAATATTAAATAAATAAATTATCCAGATCCCAGGTATTATTACAACATTATAAAACTGACATCAGATCTAAATTTTTGGGTGACTGAAAGAACCTTCACAGAATAGTGGCAACCAGTCAGGGAAGGACGTCAGAGTGAACTTGCAACAGTGAGAGAAAAGATGGGAAGAGGAAGAAGAGCAGATGCTGACCAACAAGGATAAAAGTCCAGCATGTCCAGAACATGGAGAGGAGCAGAAATAGCGGGTGGGGTCTAGACTGAGAACACCACGAACTCACTTACTACCGTAGCTAAAGAACAGCATACCTCATCACAAGGCTATGTATGGACTTAATGACATGAGGCAATGATCTTGATCTCCTTTCTGTTTCATCATCTCTGAGATGCTAAGACTAGAAAGGACTTGAAAAAAAGAATGTGATCACCAGGAGGCTTAAGAAGAGGATGGAAGCCGGGCGATGGTGGCGCACGCCTTTAATCCCAGCACTCGGGAGGCAGAGGCAGGCGGATCTCTGTGAGTTCGAGACCAGCCTGGTCTACAGAACTAGTTCCAGGACAGGCTCAAAAAGCCACAGAGAAACCCTGTCTCGAAAAAAAAAAAAAAAAAAAAAAAAAAAAAGAAGAGGATGGAGTCTGGAGTCTGGACCATTTGAGGAGCTGGGAAGAAATTACAGGTGTGAACAGAGAGTAGCAATGGGATGGAGAGAAGGGAGAGATTAGAACAGAGAGGCAGGATAGAATGTTCTCAACACAGGGAACAAGAAAGAGCAAGAAACCACAAGATTAAAATAGAAGATTGAAGAGATGATTGACAGATCCGACAGATCCAGGGAAGAGAAGAAAACAAAAACAAAAAAACAAAAGACAAGTTAGAGTTTGAAAAATGACATGCAATATGGTATTTTAATATTTGCTGGAAGTGCTATACAAACGTAAGTAGGAAAAACGGGGGATGATTTCAATATTTGTGATTATGTATTAAAGGAGAATATGAAGAGGCAGCTATGGCGTCTTCCAGGCTCTCCAGAGGAAGTCAACTAAATTCTATCTTGTTAAGTCAGTACTGATTCAGTTTTGCATTATTGTTTTCAGAGTTAAGAGAAACAGTGAGAATGTGTGTATATGTGCATAGGACCCTACGTGGTATACCTATTTGAAGAGGAAAGTGCTGGATGCGTCCACATATGGTAGTATAAGGTGCCCACTATTTCCCTGCTTGTGCCCATTTCTACACTTTTATGAAATCCGTATTGCTCCCAGGCTACAACAGTTGGCTTCCACACTGCAGTTCAATTCTTTCCCTGGGATTGGGTCATTGAGTAATCTAGGCCCATCATAAATTCAATGATGGTGCTGGTAGCTGAAAGTGGACACATGGCATGAGAAATAATCAGAGTCAAGTCTAGGGCGTGCTGTAAGAGGAAAGAGCCCTTCTTCCACAGGAATGACTAAGAGAGCTTGGTAAAGGCCTGGATTTGAGGACTTCCTTCTTGTCTGGGGTTAAAAACAATAATCTACAAAAAAAAAAAAAAAAAAAACAAGCAAGATAGTGTTCTATGTAAAGATGGCCCTAGGGGCATAGACTCAGATCTTAAGCCCAATTTGATCTACTGCCACATCTTTGTTTGTGACAGCTACCTTAGACTACAAATTAACCTTTAGTTTCTGCCAATCTGACTTGAGTTTTCTATCACTTTCAACAAATGAATTAGTTACACAGCCTAGCAGATTAAAATTCACAATGCATGCACTAAGTCAGAGGAAACAGTGCATTTCCCAGGCCACAGCAGTCAGTGAGGAGCTCACCAATGAGATCACATCTTAGAAGTAGGTCTATTACACTCATCAGGCTTCTTAAGTGTCTGCTAATGAATGGGGGGCAGGCTTGGGAGAATACTGCAGGGAATATAAAAATGACATGAACATTGATGCAAAACTACTCAATACTGGCAAAGCAAATCTAAAAACACATAAGAAAAATCATACACCATCATCAAGTGAGCTTCATTCCAGAGATGCAGGGATGGTTCAAACATACAAAAAAAAAAAAAAAAAAAACTGTCAATGTAATCCACTATATAAACAAACTAAAAAATAAAAACCACATGAACGTCTTATTAGATGCTGAAAAAGCCTTTGAAAAAATACAACATCCCTTCATGATAAAGGTCTTGGACAGAGCAGGGATACAAGGAACATACTAAACACAATAAAGGCAATATACAGCAAGCCAACAGCCAACATCAAACTAAATGGAGAGAAAATCACAGCGATCCCACTGAAATCAGGAACAAGACAAGGTTGTCCACTCTCTCCATATCAGTTCAATATAGTTCTTCAGGTTCTAGCTAGAGCAATAAGACAAGAAAAGAAAATCAAAGGGATACAAATCAGAAAAGAAGAAGTCAATCTCTCACTATTTGCTGATGATATGATAGTTTACATAAGTGACTTCAAAAATTCTACCAAGGAACTTTTAAAACCCATAAACACCTTCAGTAATGCAGCAGGTACAAGATTAACTCAAAAAAAATCAGTAGACCTCCTTCACATAAATGATAAATGGGCTGAGAAAGAAATCAGATAAACATCACCATTTACAATAGCCACAAATAGCATAAAATATCTTGGAGTACCTCTAAACAAACAAGTGGAAGACCTGTATGACAATAACTTTAAATATTTGAAGAAAGAAATTAAAGAAGACACCAAAAAATGGAAAGGTCTCCCATGCTCTTAGGTCGGAAGAATTAACATAGTAAAATGGAAATCTTACCAAAAGCAATCTATACATTCAATATAATGCCCATCAAAATACCAGCAGAATTCTTCACAGACCTTGAAAGAACAAAACTCAACTTTATAAGGAAAAGCAAAAAACCCAGAATAGCCAAAAAAATTTGTACAATAAAGGAACTTCTGGAGGCATCACAATCCCTGACTTCAACCTCTAATACAGAGCTACAGTACTAAAAACAGCTTGGTATTGGCATAAAAACAGACAGGAGGACCAATGAAACCAAATCGAAGACCCAGATATTCATCTACACACCGACAATCACCTGATTTTGGACAAAGAAGCAAAGAATACAAAATGAAGAAAGAAAGCATATTCAACAAATGGTGCTTGCATAACTGAATATCAACATGTAGAAGAATGAAAATAGATCCATATCTATCATCATGCACAAAACTCAAGTCCAAATAGATCAAAGACCTCAACATAAAACCATCCACACTGAACCTCAAAGAAGAGAAAATGGGAAGTACACTTGAATGCATTGTCACAGGAGACCACTTCCCAAATATAACCCCAGTAGTACAGACACTGAGAGAAAAATTAATAAATGGAACCTTCTGAAACTGAGAAGCTTCTGTAAAGCAAAGTACGCAGTCAACAAGGAAAAACAGCAGCCTACAGAATGGGAAAAGATCTTCATCAACCCCAAATCGGGAGCATGGGGACCATGGGAGAGGGGTAGAAGAGAAGAGGAAAGGAGGGAGCGGAGAAAAATATATGGCTCAATAAAAACAATAAAAAACAACATTTATTGAGCAACATTCTTTAAACTATGAACTAGAAAAGTTCCACATTTTCTATGCCTACACTTTACTCCTAATAATAATGATTATAATAATAATTCTAACCACAGAGTCCATAACTGCCGTTCCCATTCTCCCAGACTGCCCTGTGTAATCTAAAAGGCTATGTTTTAAGTATATGTTTACACTGCTAGAAAAGCTCTCAGAGTGGCTGATCTTCCCAGGCTCTTTTGCTACCATACCTCTTTCATGCAGCTAAATGTGGAATGGAGCCATTCTTTGTTCTCGTTTGTATTTGTTTTTATAGAATTTTTTTGCAAAGTATCTTGATCATAGCCACCTAACAGGGGCCACACGCTTACAGAGTACCACTCTTCTTCTTCCCAGATTCTATCACTGCCAAAAGCTCCTGAGTGACGGGTGGGATTTTTTTGAGCCTGAGCCTGAGCAGGTTTGGTACACACTGTCTCCACTGCTGTGAGTTCATGTGTGCACCTGGCCTGCTGTGTCCAGAAAGGGTTGCTTCTGAGGATTTTTCTGCTCCCAGTACCACAGTGATGGTTGACCTTGGAAGGAGGTTTGATATGGATATCCCATTTAGGGCTAAGTATTTTACAGACTCTTATTCCCTTTCCCTTGATGAGTTGTGGGTCTCTGTTAATCACTATCTACTGGCAAAATGAAGCCCAGAAAAGATTTCTTCTTTGTCTGACACAAGCTGGGCATGAAACCAGCTTTTCATCCTGGGCTACCTCTTGAACTCATTTGAACCAGTTTATCAAAATCAAGCCCTCTAAGGCAGGGAGTTTCTGTTATGGCCATTGCAACTGCACTGGGCCCCACCCAACTTCACACACGGTTGCTAGTAGCCATTGCACACAGAGACTTGTAGAAGCAGACAGCTCCATCTAAGGAATGGGGAAAACCCCTTCATTGGAACAACAACAAAAATAGCCCTGATAATTATCCAAGTGACAGCAGAAAACACTACTAACACGAGAGGACAAGGGATAGCTAATCTTTAAATGAGACACAACAGAGTCTCTTCTACCACACCACAGCCATGGTTAACAATGCTGCTCCTCCAGTGATAACACTGCTCTCACAAATCCAAAAGTCGAAGAAGTTTAAATACACATATCCCATTCCGTTGAGACAATTCTCATTATTAATAATACAACATATGCTGTTTCAGGGAAATGCTTTTAGCAACTTATGTTCCCCTACAGCTCAAATACCATGTATTTTGTGAGCTCTGGGCAGGCCAGCTACTCATTCCCCAGGGAAACCATGAATATAAAGAGAAAGCAAACCTTTCCAGGGGTGACAAGAGTTTGGGGTGACCTGCTGGAGGATTGCTATCTGCAGTCAGTCAAGGTTCACCTTCCAGCCCACAGGATAGGCCCCTCAGTAGCCTTCATCCTTCATCTTCGATAGGAATTGCTCATGTAAAAGGGAACACCAAATAGCCATTTACAGTTGAAAAAGCAGTTGTGAGTACAGAAGTAAGAATTGCATTTTGTTCTACTATTAAAGACTATAGCTGGACCCCTTAAGCTTTACAGCTAACCTCAGTAATATAGTTCAGCATTTTGAAAAACCCTGAAATACTTCATGTTGACAAAACATGTATGTAAGAGCCATTATATTCAATAGATAAAATAGCTAAGTTACAAAGCGCACAATAAAAACCAACAGAAAATAAACAGCACCATAATCTAAACAACACCGTAATCTTGATCAAAAGCATATGGCAGGGGAGATCATAGTTTTGGGGTAGAATGTTATTGTTGCTTTGCCAAATGCACATGCTGTCAAATTGCCTCCTAAATATTTGTGCTTAGATCTGCAGAGCTGGACCGCTCTCAATTTTGGTCAAAGAAGCTTCACTGTGCAGTGAACAGCCATCAGTGAGGAGATACTACCTGGTCACAGTGCCAAGAGTAAGAGACTTGACTGCTCATCCCTAAGTGGGACATCTAACTTAACACCGCACCATCAGCAACAGCAGCAAGACTCAGAGAGCATCATGGAGGAAGAAGAAGAAACAATGCATGAGCAGGAGGGTGGGGAGGAGTGCTGGGAAGTGCTGTCTCTATCATGGCACGGCTGTCAAACACTGATAAACTCATCTGCTTTGGATAGCTGTACAGGACCTACCCCAAGACTGCAGCATACACAGAGTAGATGACCTCCAGGTCCCACCCATTATTGTGGAGCTATTGACAGTGGATAGTTGCTAATCGAGGAAGAATCATTCTCTTTTTAAGGATGTGGACATGTGAGTTTCCCATGCTTTAGTGGTTTCATATCCATAAAATTAAAAGAAAAATAAATTAATAAATACAATTGGCCCCATTACTCACCATAATAACTACACAGCCTGGGTTAACTCTTCTCTCAACCTTATCTTCCTATTCAAAGGACAAGACCTTCACATGCCTGAGAGTCTTCCAGAATAGTTTAAATCTACTAGATTTAAGACGGCAGCCTAGCGAACTTCTAACAGACCCTAAAACAAATTTTAAACTCATTCTCATGCTAATTGACATCTACCCATCTATCTCTCATGTCCCCACCACCTAGCGATACTGACAATTAACAAGTGGCCATTAAGAACTGCAAAGCATGTAAACAGAGGTAATACACAAATACCCAGAAAAATTCTGTATATGAATATGTGGTTGATATAACTGTTGTTCCCCTTTATCAGTTTAACACCTCCTCTCTCTCTCTCTCTCTCTCTCTCTCTCTCTCTCTCTCTCTCTCTCTCACACACACACACACACACACACACTCACTCACTCACTCACTTAGGAGATGACTTGCAAGCATTCCGATTCTATTTATTGGCCACGAAATGAACTTAAGCTGTTGACATTCAGTTGAGGTGTGCTCTGTGACTTCTCTACTCTGAAAAATGCATCTCTTTTCAGGTCTCTCTCTCTCTTAAGAGAGGAACACACATTGCAGGTAACAATTTCATTGTAAAGTAGACCCTTACTTTTTTCCACTGTAGCCATTCCTGATTCCCTTCGTATCTAAAAGTTAAAGATTTATCAGAATTTGGTATTTTTGTCCCCTTGGTTTGATAAATATCCCAACCACACATGTTTACATCCCAACCACATATGTTTATATCTCTAAACACAATGTTGTCTGATACTGCCTGCTTCTTTAGTTCATTAAAATGGCATCTTTATCTTATAAATCTATTTTAATATGATTTTTCCCTACACAGGATTATTTTTCAAGCTCTATCTATGTTTCAATGTAATTTTAGTTCATTAATTTTCACGGCTGAATAGCATCCTCTTATGTCAACATGACATAACTCATCCATTCTACTATCAGTGGATATTTGAAGTATCTCCAGCTTTTATCTCTAACAAATAATTTTGGTTGAGCATCCATGTATATAGTTTCTGGCAAGTGTTCCCTGGGGTCTATATCCAAGAGATTTTTAGTTCTAGGACTTGCTCATATTTGGCATCAAACCATTATCAGCTTGTTTCTAAAATGACTGTCAAAATTTTTGTTGCTTCCCAGGCATCAGAGTGATCCCACTGAATTCCAACCTTACCACGCTTGAATGTCCCCAATCCTGCCAGCCAGGCAGGGAGTAAAGGAATTGTATTACTGCCTTATTTGCATCGCATTGATTGCTAGCTAGGTCGAACATGTTTTCAAGTCTATTTTTTTTAGTCTGTTTGAGTTGTTGCCGTAAAATATCATAGGTCATGAGGTATATAGACAATAAACAATACAGATTTATTTTTCATGATTCTAAAGATGAAAACATTTAGATTGAAGTATCAACAGATTTGCTGGTGGCTTTTTTTTGTACATTATAACTATATTTTCCTATGTCGGGAGGGGTGACCATTGGCCTTCTCAGCATCTTAGGGACACATGAAACACGCACTGAGAGTCCTATCTTCACAAAATGATTGCCTCCCCACACCCCGATACCACCACAGTGGAGATTAGGTTTCAAAACAGAAATTCTATGAAACATAAGGACACAGACAAAAGACTTTCCATTAGCAGTTCCTCTGGAGCTGCGTGCATTTCATTCATTTTCACGATCTTTTACCTATAAAATTCTTCCTATGTATTACATATGCCCTTTCCCTTATAGAGGAGAAAGCATTGCAAGTATTCTGTACAAGCAGGTAGCTTGTCCTTTCCCATATCATCTGTGCCCTCTTTTAATGAACAACTAATCTTAATTACTATGAATATTACGTATATATTCACTAATGTTAGCATATTTTTTCACATACTAATTGAGAAACTCTTTTCACAAACGAGAAAGGAAGCTTCCAAAATTTACTTCTTAAAGGCAAATTTTTGTCTCACAAAATTAGATCTGAAGACACTAGAACTTGATTTTTGTGAATGATAAAAGTTCAGATCCAGTTTTATTTCTTCTGTATGTATAACTAATGTCCCAGCACAGTAAGTGCTGTCCATAGCCAGGCTGTGCTAAGGTGATGCTGTCAAGTTCAAGTCTGCATTTTTAAAATTGTTTTTATTGAGCTATACATTTCCCTCTGCTCTCCTCCCTCCTCCCCTTCTACCCTCTCCTGGTACCCCCATGCTCTCAATTTACTTAGCAGATCTTGTCTTTCTTTTCCTTCCTATGTAGATTCATGCATGACTTTCTTAGGGTTCTCTTTGTTGTCTAGATTCTCTGGGGTTGTAGATTGTAGGCTGGATTTTCTTTGCTTTGTCAAGTCTGCATTTTCAATGTGACTGTTCTATTCCATATTATGCACCATTGTCAATCTGCCTGTGTCCTTGTTTATGGCATTTATCTGTTTATAATCAAACAGAGAAACATAGACTAAAACTCTAACTTTTGATATAAGTTGTCCAGCACAGTCCTTGAATACAAACTCCGGTCTCCTCGAGGTGAGCCTGTCTTTGCATGCATTAGAAAGTCAGCTTGGTAAGCCTCCAGTTGCCACTGGAAAGGATTGTATTGAAATACAGCAACCTGCAGAGAATTGATGTTTTTATGCTATTAAAGATCCCAATAAATGCACATGGTGAATTTCTCCATTCAATTTGGTATTCTTAAGTGCCTTTAATAAAATTTTAAGCTAGCCTCCATAAATGTCTTGAATAGCTTTTGTTTCATCTGTTCATGGTAGGTATTGGAATAAGATGCACCACATAAATTATATTGTAATTGTATTTTCTGACACATTATTGCTGGGAAATAAAAATCCATTCGAATTTGTCTTAAAAGTGTCTCACAGATAGTCCAAGCTTTACCACTGTCTCCCACATATGGACACATAGAGTTCAGTTCCATGGAGGTTCCACAGCCGTCAGTCTAGAGTTCACGAGTTTCCATGAGTTTGGTTCAGCTGTCTCTGCAGATTTCTTCATCATGATCTTGACTTACCTTGCTCATATTTTTTTAATTGAGTTCCCAGAGCTTGGTCTGGTGCATGGTTGTGGTCTCTGCATCTGGTTCCATCAGTTGCTGGATGAAGGGTCTATGATCAAAATTGGGGGTATTCGCCAATCTGATTACAGGGGAGGGTCAGTTTGGGCCCCCTCTCCACTATTGCTAGGAGTCTTAACTGGGGTCATCCTTCTGGATTCCTGGGAATTTCCCTAGCACCAGGTTTCTCCCTAATTCAATAGAGGCTCCGTCTATTAAGCTCTCTCTTTCATTGCTCTCCTACTCCGTCCCTCCCACCCTCAATTCCCTCATGTTCTCATCTGTGAGGTACCTGGCAGTAGAATCAGAATCTATCCCTGGTGCACGAGCTAGCTTGTTAGAGCCCATTCCCTATGATGGGATGGCGTGCTCAGCCTTAATGTAGAAGGGAAGGGCTTGGTCCTGCTCCAACTGAATGTGCCAGACTTTGATGACTTCCATATGAGCCCTTACCTGCTAGGAGGAGTGGATGTGGGGTAAATTGGGGAGGGTGGGGGAAAAAACTATGGATGGAATATAAAATGTAATAAAAAATTAAAAAATAATAAAAATGTTCAAGAGTACTTAAAATCAAGTACCCATTTCCCAGTTTGTTACAGGTTTTCTTGCTTATGCATTTGTTTTGCTTTCATTGGTTTTGTTTTGTGAACCACTAGTGAGTGTTGAATCATCATTCACTAATTTTTATGAGCCATGGATCTGATTGTAATATTTACCCTTCAAACTTTTCTATAGTAAACTCTACTTTCCAGTGATTCTAACATTAAAATGTCACACGAAAATTCTGGGAAAAAAAATCAGCTTCCATCATGATGCATTCCCTTTTGTATGTACCACTGAACTTAGTTTCTCTTATTTGGTCCCCACTATGGAGTAGGGGTTCCACTATCTCTGTGAACATGGTGTTTAAGTCTTGGGATGGCAGAGCTTGACCATAGGCAGTTGACTCTAAAGCCCAAGGGTACAGTCATTAGCCATGCTTCTCTGTTTGAATGCTCAGAGGCTAACAATTCTTGATGATGCCTCGGGTGAGAGCATTTTAGAGTATCCATTAGATATTTTGTTCATGACTTGATGGGATCCACTTAATTCTGTTTGGCTGGTGGACCTTAGGAACCAAACTTGTAGACGTATATGTGCATAGGGAAAAAAGGAGGAGTGGATTTCTGATATGAAATGATTAAGGAGGAGGAGTATGAGGGAAAACAGAAGTAGCCGTGGGAAGGATGACTACAGGCTACAGTTTAGCAGGAAATGATCTCAGAATCTTCTTTCCAAAGAAGCCAGCAGCAACTGCAAATCCAATTTGCTTGCCCAAGTACATTTCTAAATCTCTTCATTCTTCTTTGCCAAAGCCCACGTTGTCAACTATTCTACAGTAAATTTCAGGATAAGAGAATATTCACCTGGGAAAGGGGAGAGACCTCATCAAACCTTCTGTGGTGGTTGCAATGAGAAAGGGTCCTGTAGATTCCATTTGAATACTCGGTCCCCAGTTGGTGGAACAGTTTGGGAAGAATTAGGAGGTGTGGCTTGCGGGGCGTGGTGTGCACTGAGGGCAGCTGTAAGGTTTCAGATGACTGAGATGTTTCCTAGTGCATATTCTATTTGTTTCTTAGTTCTCAGTTGTGCGGCCACCATGTCTTTGCTCTGCTACCATGGACTTTGGCCCTTTGAAATCATAAGCTCCAAGTTAAATATGTTCTTTTATAAGTTGTCTTGGCCATAGTGTCTTACCACAGCAATAGAAAAGTAACTAAGACACCATCCAAGGTCAAAGGATTTATTTACATTTCTTCCTCAGCTTGATTTTCCCGCACTTTGAACAGACATATGTTCTTGTGACCTATTCTAGCTTCTCCACAATCTTCCCTAAGTGCGACACCAGAAGAAAACACCATAGAGAATTCAAATGAACCATGGAAGAGAGCTAACTCTAAGAAAGCATAGGTCCTCAATAGCTCAGAAACAGGAGCCATGAGGCTCATTCCTTCTGTACCATGTAAGTGTGCACATTCAACAGCTAATGTCCCAGATAGTAACTCTGCTGGAGAATCGTGAACTCATGGAGGCCTTATGTCAGAATTCTCCTTCTCTCGGGTTTCACAGCCTAGAGATGGTACCCTCTCAAAACATCAAAGCTAACTAATAGCCCTGTAATCCTGGCCTTTTTTGTTTACTTTTCTTTACTTAGTCTCTTTTCATCATAATCAACAATACATTAGACCAACCAAATAATAATTGCCAACTGTAATGGCACCCACACATGCACACACCCAATAATCTCTGCATTGAACCGGCATAGCAAGCCTCTCCACTGGAGGAATTTCAACTTTAGTTTCTTGATGTGTGCAGATGCACATTGCAGTGCCCTCCTGAGATAAGATCAGTGTGCCATAAATAGTGAAGAAAATTGGAAAAGAGTATTAGGCATTAGGGAGATGGTTCAGTGGGTAACATTCTTCCTGCACAAGCATGAGGACCTGAATTTGAAGACCCAGCCCCCATGGGGAAAGCCAGACATATAGACAGAAGTTTCCATCTCACCCGATTTTGCATCTATTCAGTCTCAAAAAAACACACAGAGGTTTATATTAATTATAAACTGTTTGGCCGATTAGCTCAGGCTTATTATTAACTAGCTACTATAGCTTAAAATAACCCATAATTCTTATCTATGTTTAGCCACATGACTTGGTACCTTTTCTCAATACAGCATTTTCATCTTGCTTCCTCTGGGTCTGGGTGGTGACTGCAGACAGAGCTTTTCTCTTCCCAGAATTGTCCTAGTCTGGTCGCCCTGCCTATACTTCCTGCCTGGTTACTGACCAATCAGTATTTTATTAAACCAATATGAGTGACAAATCTTTACAGTGTATAAGAGCATTATCCCACAGCACAGGCATGGTAGCATGTGACTGTAACCACAGCACTAGGGGTAGGGAATAGAGACAGGTTTGCTGACCAGTCTAGTTGAAACGGTGAGCTTCACATTTTAATGAGAAAATGTGTCTCATAAAGTATGATAGAGAGCAATAGAAGAAGGCACACAACATCAACCACACATACACACAACACAGACAAAATAAAAAGGAAGGCAGGATGGAGGGAAAAGGAAAAAAGATGGGGAGAAAGGGAAGAAAAACTGGCCTGAATCTCTTACTGTGCCACGTAGATTGGGAAATACTGATTACCACTATTATCATTAGAGTAGACCCAAGACCCCTAAAGTTTGGCAGCAAATTAATGCAGCTCAATTATTTAAAGGTTTCTCAGGTCCCAAACCAATGTTAGGAGTCACATTATAGAAATAAGAAACATGTTCACCTAAGATACCCCAGGCTACTCAACCATGAAAAGAATTATAGGTTGAAGCACGGAGAATCATGAAGGAGCCTGGATATCACTGTGTTTAGTCCCCTGATCCTGTGTGCATAAGCTACAGACTAGGATGCAGCAACAGAAATGATGCTTGTTTTAGTCTGTGCTGAGGTCATAGAGGAGTGGACACAAAGGAGACTTGAAATGTTTGGCAAAAGTGATGGAAAATTTCCTAGCTTGGTGCTGGTTTTACAAGAACATGAGGTGGTCAAGATTCGCTGAGCTGTCCATTTTAAATGAATAAAATTTACTGTGCAGAAATTACTTTTAAATAATGGTGTAAAACATATCCTATCAGGCATATTATAGGAGGGTCTGTAGCCTGCATCCTTCTCCCAAGAACTTCTGTAGACAGGCTTTACAGTTACCACGTGAAGGCTGGCAAAGGGCAATGCCAATCCAGAGGTGTGCAGCCTTTCACTGCCTTTCTTCCCTCAGCCGCTCTTCTCCTCACTACGCAATCCTTTGACAGAACCCCATGCACCAGCTGCATGCACCAGCCTCACTCCAGTCTCACTGGATGTTCTTTGCACCACTCAACACCAAGAGGCTTGGCTAGCATTCCATGTAAGCTGAACCCATCATAACCTTCAGCATCTCCCTCAAGAGTCTTATCCATGTATTCCAGCCTGCCCTTTCTCTCTATTAGAAGTGTTTAAACATTAAGAAAGTACCACAGAAAGAAGAGAGAAGAAACTGTACTTTCAATGGAAAGATTTTTCATTTAAATGCACTTTATTGTGTGATGTATTCTTTTAATTAAAGTGTGTGTCTGGGTGCATCAGTTGCTGTTATGGTGCAATCCCTCATGTTTATTGAATGCAAGAGAACTTGGGGCAATGCAGTAGAAACTCACATAATAGCCAGAGTGCAGCTTAAAACCAAAGCTTTCCTAGCTCTTGAGCTTCTAAGGGGTAAATAATCTTCAGGGTGATTTTGGTCAATGGCCAAATATCACCATAGATCTTTGCCAATTTGAATAAGTCTGGTCTGGAAAAAAAATCTGATTTTCCAACTAGCTCTCATGAATCCATGTTGTCTAACTTCACTTCCAGCAGATATACAGAATCAGGGAGGGGAAGCCAGGCACTAGAAAGATTCCATGTTTTCGAAGGTTGGGCATGGGGAAGTGAAATTATTCACAGTCTGTGACACTCAGATTCTCTCACAGTTTGCAAAGCGCCATGCTGCTTCTTCGCAGGCTTCTCTTAAGAGGCTTGTAATGAAGTGTTAGCTCTCACACTGACTTGGAAACTAAGTCTCGGGGGAAAGTGAGGCGCCATGGTGACAGGAACTAGCAAAGGCACACAAGATGACAGTTCTAAGTCTGCAGTCTGCACAGTTCCCGCCAACCCAGACCTGGTGGGTCAGGTACCTTTACTGATGGTGCCACAAAATGTGACTTATTTAGGACAAATCTTGGAACCGCATTTGGGGTTCTGTCTCATCAGTAAAAACAAAAAGTGACATTTCAACATCTCTTTAATTACTAAATGCTAATATCCACCTAGAAGAAAGTCTTCTTGATGAGGAAGGTGGTGGCAGTCAATTTCATTCCTAACGAGTTCCTTGATACATCACAAAGAAATATTGGCTCTCTTTTGGTCATAACCCATTTATTTTCCACCAAAATTATAGAAATTAAAAAAAACTATGAAAAGAAATGTCAGGCAGAAAACACAGTCAGCCACTAATCGGTGACTGAATAAACCATTTTATTTGCCCACAATCTCTGTCAGGCGGTCTCAACGAACAGCCACCCAGTTTGCCTGCAATGGTCCATCTCATTCTGATATCTTATAAGGAAAAAAAAAGATAATCTTTCTACTCTCTTCAAATAAATGCCCTGCATTTCTGGGATCTCTTTTTACTCCAAATAAGTTATAATCATCTTAAGGGCAGGAGTCCCAGGTAAACCTCTGTTGCTATACAGCTCGGCGGTTTATCAGATACTACTTCAACACAGTAACACTGAAAGTATTTCCTTTGCAAATAGAATTAAAAGTACACTTCTTCTATTCTTGAATTCTTTCTTCCAAAATTTAAGTGCTTCTTTACTTTTCAGCTTCTCCCCCAAATTTTAGTTTTTCCCATAGGCTCTGACTCTTAGTAACTTTTGATAATGACTAAAGGAACTCGTTTCTCTGTACCACATTGTTAGTTGTTTAGTTTGAAACAAACAAACAAACAAAAGAACAGAACCAAGTTCACTAGGCTGCAGAGCTATCAAAAGAAATGGTGCCTATGAAAGCCCTGTGCACAATTCCAGGAATCTAGTAACTGCTCAGTAAACGCGCGCTACAGCCAAGCCTGAGACAGCGTGGGTGTAGATCCAGAGCTTCCCCTAAAAGAGAAGTAGAAAATCTGTACTCCAAACAGCTCAGTGCTAAGCACCCAAAACTACTCTGTTCTTCATTAAGCAATTAGCACGTGGATGGCACAAAACGGCATGCCTAGGATACACCTCCAAACGGACATCTTGTGGTAGCACCAGCACCAAACAATAACTTAGACCACACCAGAAAGACAAAGGCATCCAGAACGGTGTGACTGTGTTTAAATGCAGCCAGGTTTAACTGCATTCCCTCAGACACTGTTGGAAGCACAGGGAGAGATGATGCCACTCTGGAGAGTTTCCAGAAACATCAGTGAAATACACACCTTCTGCAAGAACCAACTACAAGATACGTAGGATACTAAGTGCTGGGACGTGCATATCAACAGACGGTCTTAAAACTTCTTCCCGCTGTTGATCAGTCTTATGTAAAATGGACTGCCAGAAGCCCCCTCCAAGCTGGCTGATTGAGAATTTGGTAAGCAGGAGAAACTGTGCAATCAGATTTGATACTGTCAGTGGAATTTCTCTGCCATTGTCTTCTAGATCCTCTCCACCTACAAAAAGATTTTTCCAACCTTTGAGATCAACCATAAAACCTTCTTTCTTTGTGATAAATCACTCCAGCCCCACGGGGTTTCTTCCTGGGAACAAGTTCCACAAGCTTCTGGGTCTCCAGACCATGTCCTGGATTCATATTTCTATCTTCTCTCTGCTCTCGACTCTTTCATGTCAGGCCCCACCTGCAGCCCTGCACCATTTTCTGCACAGAACAAGGCGACCCTGCATGCAGCCACTAGCAACCGTCCTGTAAAGAAACACACAACCAGTGCGCAGTCCAATCATCTCAACAGCGTTTGTGCCCCAAACAACGCCACAGCCCTTGCAGCCTGCTTTATTTTTCAAACACGAAACCACGCCTGTGGGTACAGCTCTGAGAGTCGGGAGTGTGCCTCTGCCTCGGCTGCTTCTCACGTTGTTCCATCTTCACGCTCACCTTGGAAAGCTGCCTTCTGCTCTCCAGACTTCCTCTACCAACTGCTATGTGTTTCTCTAGAGGGGGAGGGAGGTAGAGACAACAACAATACTTTCCTCAAGGTGTTATTTATTTTTTATTGAAAATAGATTCTTCTCTCCTACCATACATTCCAACCACAGTTTCCCCACCCTCCACTCTTCCCAGTCCCTTGCCCCACCTCCTGCTGCCCAGATCCACTCCCCCTCCATTTCCCTTTTGCCTCCCCACGATTTCAACCTGACTCAGAGTAACAAGATGCAATAACATTAGGCATATAACCTCATATCAGGGCTGGACAAGACAACCCAGTGTGAGGAAAGAGGTCCCAAGGACAGTGGAAAGAGGCAGAGGCAACCTCCACTCCCACTGTTACAAGTCCCACAAAAACACCAAGACCTCTAATTCAGACTCTCTCCTCACAATGTCTGGATGTGGGTCCCTATACCCGCTCCCATCTGCTGTTGGAGGAAGCCTCCCTGACAATGACTGCACAAGCTATTGATCTACGAGTGTAGCTGAATATCCTTATGAATCATTTTACTGATTCTTTTTATTTTGGCCAGCTTCAGAATGTTATAAAGGAGTCACTGAGATTTTGAATCAAGAACTTAATGCAACTATTAGTATTCTGACCACTGCCTTGTATTGTTAATTATTGTTGCTGGTGTGTGTGTGTGTGTGTGTGTGTGTGTCACTAATCCATAAGGATCCTTGAGATCATATGGCCATGAGGAAGCAGATACCTAGCAATTGTTGATTGAACAGCTCAAAATGTTCAACCATTAGTAAAGATGTCCAGAGGAAAGAAAACCATGAGCTTTCCATGTTGAGCAGCACCTTGGGGATTGAGCTGTGGCTTTGTCTCATTAATGCATTCTCTCAACAGGTAAGACAGGAACATCTGTCCTGTGCATCCTGGGACAACAGGGACCAAGTCTCTGCTTCCATGTACCTTTAATTCTAGTGAGAAAAAAGATAACAATCCTGAAAATTAACATTTCAAATAGTGGCAAATGTATGATGAAAAATGCAATAAAACAGCATGAGTCCCAGGAACAGAGATGAAGATAATAATTCTTATACAGAGTGGGCAGGGAATGCATTCCAACAAATATTAGTTGGACAGACACCTGAAGTTAGTGAGAACTCTAACCAAGGGGATAATTTACCTCTTAAACTGGGTGTAACAAAAGGGAACTGAGTTGGAACAATGTCTGAAAAGTAATAATAGCAAGACAGTAGGAGTGGATACCAAGAGTATCGGAAATGGGAACTTCTGACATGCAGCAGTATAGATGGTATCAAGTCCTGTAAGCAGGACTACCCAGGACAAGTTTTAATGGGGATATAGGCTTCAACTCAACCCGCTTTCTGCTCAACCTGAAGAGAGTCAATAAATATTCGGAAAGACACAATCATTTCGGCAAGCTTATGCCAAGACTGTAAGGGTGGTGGGAAAGTTGGGAACTGTCCATGGTGATGGGTATGGGTTTAAGATGCTTTCTTTCTTGTGCGTACATTCTGACCCTGATGAACTTTGAGCAGTCAAGTTATTTCTTTTCTCCGTACCATCCCTACATAAGCATCCATGCTTTCGACATGCTCCAAGGGAAGGCCTCCAGAGCTTGTCTGCATCCTCTCCTCCTACGGTGTTTACTCAACAGCTCCATTCCTTTTTTGAGTTTATTGTTCGTGTATCATGCCAAAGACAATTGGCTTTCATGATATAGCTCGTTCCTGCAACCAGTAAGACTGAGAGTGACGGAGTATAGAAGACCACCTACCACATTCCTTTCATAGGTGAGGCCCTGGCAGACACCCAACCTATCCTCTGTCCCTGTGATGGAAGGTATCTGTCTCACTGTAACTGTAACTGAGTGTGAGGGTGACGGGAAGTGAGGTCAAGAGACTGGCAAGGGGAGAGTTTGGAAGAAATTACGCATACCCTTGTAAGCCACAGAAGACTTTCAGTTTTGTTCTGAGGGGGATGTGGCCTATAGAAGGCTATTGAGCATACAAACAAGTTACATTTTAGCTGAAAAGATGGGCTGCTTCATGCAGAGAAATGTAGCAAGGGAGAGAAGGGATAATGGCGTATGGCCAAGACATGAGCAGTTAGATAAAGGGGTGAAAAGAGCGGGACTCTGAGATTCACTTTAAGAGTACAACCAAGACAACTGGCTGAGAGAAAAGCCAAGACTCTATGTTCCACCACAACTTAGAAAAATCTATTGTGAGAGGAGCACATTTATAAAGGAGAAGAAATTAAACGTTGAGTTTGTAATTTGGAAAGGAGGATTTGGCATATGTATAAGATATCCACATTGAGATGAGTAGCAGTTCAGTGAAGAAGTCTGGCATAGATCCAGGTAGATAATTAGGAGAAATAAATGCCATTGGCAACCACGAGTGTTGTGGAATATTAGCTGAAGAAGTGTTACATTCGTTTATGCTGTGGAATAATATTTGCTTTGCTTAATGATGCAAAGATGTGTTGCATTCTTTTAGGTTGCATTCGTTTAACTGTAAAGCTGAGTTCTGTGACTTGTCTAAAACATCTCATTGGCCTAATAAAGAGCTGAATGGCCAATCGCTAGGTAGGAGAGACAGACAGACTTTGTTGGCAGGCAGAGAGAATAAGTAGGAGGAGGAATCTAGGTTTGAGAGAAGGAAGAGCAAGAAAAGGAAAAGAAAAAGGGGAAGCCAGGGACCAGTCACTCAGCAACCCAGCCAGTCACAGAGTAAGAGGAAAGCAAGATATGTAGAATAAAGAGAGGCAAAAAGTCCAGAAGCCAAATGTAGTTAAAGAGAAAAGGGATAATTTGAGTTAGAAAAGCTGGCAAGAAATAAGACAAGCTAAGGCTGGGCATTCATAAGTAAGACTAACTCTCTGTATATTTATTTTGGAACTGGGTAGTGGGCCCCCAGAGAGTAAAAAAAAAAAAAAAAATTCCAACTACACATGAGGGTGGCTAAGATCCTAGAGGTGGTAAGTGAGGGAACAGAGGAAGAGGTCTAAGAACTATAGCCAAGAAATCTTCCCTGTCTTCAGGGGTCGGAGGTGTGAATTAGAACCAAAAAATGTGCCTGAGAAGACCAGGGCTGACTAATACAAGCTCAGACCTCCTCTCTGAGCCATCCATTGCGGCCCCCATCTTCCTGGCTTCTAGTACAGTCCGCTCCATCAGAAAGATAGCTGCAGAGTGCCTGCTCTGATTTTTATAGCCATCCACAGTCCTATAAAAATCAGTGGAACAAAAACCGAGAGAATCTTTATCACACCTGAGAAATTCCCTATAACTCTGCTGAAATTGTCCGAAATCTCGTGTGGCAAAACTTCAAGAAAAGAAGGAGGGAGCATTGACATCCATGTGTAAACGTGTGGTAATTCTCATCTTTTCCCCCTGACTGGATGAAAGATAAAGTCCCCACAAGGAACTCAGCCCATGAACAAAGCAGCGCCTCATGTGCCTCAGGTTCTAAGGCATTGTTTGAGCAAATACTTTCTAAGTTCCAGTTCCCAAGTGCATGGAAGAGGTACCACAACATAAATCATATCTCAGTCAAAATGTGTTGGAGTGGATCAGTGTCCACATTGAGTTCTCTACCTCAAACATTCCTACCACGGGGCTGGATAAGCACAATTAATGACAAAATGGTCCATACACTTGCTATAAACATTTTAAACACCTCTGTCTGCACAGTTCTCTGATATTATGTGATTAGCCAGTTATAGAAGCTAATATTTATATATGACTTATAAACGTGCAATACAAATCAGATCCCATTTATCACAGAATCAGAGATGATGGGAAAGGAAATGGGGCCTAGCAACTGCCTAGATGACCTCCCCACATACACACCTTATAGATAAGAAAATGAAGGCAGACAGAGTAAGTAGCACATACAAGCTAGGGAAGAGCAAGTGTTAAAAGGCATGTCTGAGGCCACAATTTTTATTTCTGTCATATTTTGTGACTTGCCTCCAACAAAGAGTGAGTCCATCTGTCTTAGATCCATGCTGATAATAAAAATGGGGATTTCCCTAGTTTTTTTAATCCTAAAATAATATGTGCTACCATTCGGTGAGTCTTATGCACATGGGGAACATTGCTCATAATTTAGTAAATGATTTCATTCTCTCTGTGTCATTTTGAGAACAATGTCATTAGTGGAAGTCATGATAAAGATGGTGAGTCCTGATACAAGTTTCCAGCTGTCTGTGTTTGGCAACCGATACCATCATTAACCAGCTGTGTGTGCCTGTCTGTGCTGTATCTACTTCTATAAAATGAGGATGCTAATCATATTTACCTTGGGGGCTGGTTGTAAACATTACATTAATTAATAGAAATAAAGTGATGGTGCTGGTGGCTTGGACACGGCGAGTCCCCTGTAGGATGTTTCCCATTTCGCAGCTCCACCTATGCTCCCTACTTTGTAGAGAAGGGAAGAGGGCAGAGAGGCATTAAATGTTAAAAGACCTGCGTGAGAATGGACAAATATACAGCTGGTCAGAGACACAGCCAAAGTCCAGTCCGGCCCTTCTAGCTTGAGAAATAACACTCGCTGTCACGGTCAACAGTCACTGCCTGATGGAACTTCTGTCAATGATGAAAATGGTCTAGATCTCTGCTATCTAGGAGGGAAGGCAGCAGACACTCGACTATTGACTGAGCATGTGGAATGTAGCTAATGCTGCTGAGAAAGGTAGGTTCCAAATTTACTCATTTGTAATTAATTTAATTCAATTTAGAGATATATGTAGGTAGTAGTCACTGCACTGGCCATACATCCGCTATTTTATGCTTCTCTGGTCCTCCTAGCCCAAGCTCAGTGTCTGATCTATGGTGCTATTTTCTGTCACTCTCCAGGATAGAAACCATGTCTCTTCTTCTGTCTGATGTTACTGCCTTCATGAGTTTGATCTCAACAAAGGCTTATTCTGCTTAAATGGACCCATATATGTTTATAAAAAGAATGACAAACTAAAGGAATAAGTCCACCACCCATTCCTGCTAGACTGAGAAATGGCTTCATGTGTCACAGGGATCCACAGGGTAGCCCTTCCCTAACCTGCTGTTTTTCATATAAACATAAGGAATGACCATCAGGCCAGAGTCAAAAGTTAATCACATTGCCTGGCTGGCCCCCAGCACACATCTTGTTATCTAAAGAAACGTTCAGAGCATATGAACATCTCATTTTAATTTTGGCAGCCACACACTTCCATGTGTCCAGGGAATTTTCCAGACCCTTTTAAAACATCTCATTCTCATATTTGACGAATTAAGATGTCTGCTATGGAGTCAAGCAATCAGGGAATCTTAATTCAGTCATTTTTAGCTCCGTTAACTTGAACCACTTAGCTACTCTAAAAGCCTGTTTCTTTGCCCTAACAATCAGGATGACGGTGCTGTGTCCCCACAGGATTGCTATGCCTGAAGGGCTCACACAACGCAATGCTCACAAGAGGGTTCCACCACTGCCTTTGAACCTATCCTAACAGCAACAGCCTCCTAGTTGATCTGCCATTAGCAAAATCTAGCTTCAGTGTTCTTCCCCAAAGCTCTTGTCTTAGTCATGGTTCCTATCACTGTGATAAACACTATGACCAGCAGCAAACTGGGGAGGAAAGGGTTTATTCCATCTTACCAAGCTCCACCACTGGACGAAATAATGGCAGGAACACAAGGCAGGAGCTGAATTTGAGGTCACAGATGAATGTTGCTTACTGGCTTGTTCCTCCTGGTTTTCTCAGTTTGCTCTCATGATTGATTTCATGTTAATTTGTCATATAGAAACCCTGGACAGGTCTTTATACAGTTCAGAACCACCTGCCCAAGGATAGCACCATCCACAGAGGGCTGGGTATTTCCACTTCAGCTGTCAATCAGAAAATGCCCCCACAGGCCTGCTATAAGCCATTCTGAAGGGAGTACTTTCTCGGTTGAGTTTCTCTCTTCCTACAAGACTCAAGCTTGCGTCAAGTTGACAAAAGCCTAAGCAACAGAAGGTTCTAGAGACACTCAAGTGGAAAGCTGGTAAAGTCAAAGGCCAAGTACAGAGCTAGATATGATACCAATTTCCCCCATAAATTCCACAACTAGATTCTCTTACTGGAAGGGACTTTTTTATGGTTACCATCACCATCAAAATAAGAGTAAATAAGAATTTTCAGGCAGAACTGAAGGAAAAGCAAAGGCAATGCAAGCTCTGCCTGTGGGGACACTTCAAAGAATCACACAGTCTGTTAGTCTTAGATTATCCAAAAGTAAAGACATTTCTCAGTCCTTGTACCTCTGTTGGTTACATCTTGACCACATTTTGCCATTTCTTTCCCTGGATTCCAGAGCATTGATCTTTCCTGCTTTGCTCTTCATTGTGAAGGGAATCTTACTCTTATGTGGATCCCCTGTCTGGGCTCTAAATGTGTCCTGATTGTAAGAGCTCAAACATGAACTACACTATCCTGAATTCTGGTAGTGCTGCCTCTGTATTCAGAACAAGGATAATGCGCTTCATATTAGTTTCAAGTTTATAGAAGACAAATATTAAGAAAATATTGCCATCTGGATGGGATGCTAATGCTCAACTTTTTAAAATGGTTGAGAAGATACACTGCAAAACTTAAAGAGGTTTCTAATCATAGACTTAAACTTCTGTGTGTCAGAGTTAAACTGAGAGCTTAAAAAATAGGTTGTTTTTAGGAACTGAGTCAAGGATTCCTGGTGTTTTGCAAACCAAATAAGGATTTTGGAATTTGGGAAGGGGTGGGTTCTAAATGCCTTTATAAGGACAATATCCTTGTCTTATTCAGAATATAGCTACAAATAAATTTCACAAATAGCATTTAAAATATTACAAGTTCTATGAAATGGTGTCTTGAAATCTGTGGACCACTGTGTGGACAAAGTGTAATAAATTGTTTTCTGATCAATCTGATCTTGATTGCATTTGGGGTTAGCATAGGCAGAATGACCCAAAGGAAAACCACAAGCTAGCTACCACTGTAGATATGCAATTTGAATTCATACAACTCTCATGACGAATGCAAGAATCCTTAGTAGATAAATATAAAAAGTGTTCATTTTCTCAATACTACTCATTATTCATGAAGAAGCGAAACAAAACCACCCGTGAAGAATATTTTATAATCCACACTACTTTGAGATAAAGCAGCTGAGGCAGGTTTGTGTGAAGGTGAGCTAATACTTAATAACCACATAATCTCTCTCTCTCTCTCTCTCTCTCTCTCTCTCACACACACACACACACACACACACACACAAACACAAACACAAACACAGAGAGAGACAGAGAGAGACTGACTAATAAATTCACAATCAGTGAGCAGATACTAAGACATCATTAATCAGCAAAGCATTTAAAGCAATCGTCCCATAGCCTAGGCATTCAATAGCCTCTATACTCACTTTCTTTTCTTATGTAACTTAAATATTGTTCACAAATGTCTGCTCTGTTTCTCTGTTGGTTCTGGGCAATTACTTTTTATTTTGTTGTGGTTTGTTCGTTCACCTCTCCATTCCGCAGAGGACTATGTGAACAAATCTGAATGCTGGAGGACTACTGTATACTACCACTATCCCGAGTTGCTCAACCCTGGAACAACCATGAAGAACTAAAGAGGTAAAGGTGGCCTATCAGGGGCTGAGCAAGAGTCCAATCATTACACAAAAAGAAAATTCATCTTCCCATCAGATGGTGCCCTGTGGAAACCTCTCAAGGGAGATGGTCACTTTGTACTCCTCAGTCTCGTTGTGAATAGATGAAGTTCAACTTGAACTCAGAGTTAAAGAAAATATATCAAACTTCCAAACCATATGCCTTGATAAAAATCAGTGTAGCACTGGGTGTTCTGCTTCACCTTATACCACAGGGCTGCAGAGCAGAGTTTTCTAAGGGGTTCTGTGGAGTTCTACTGGTCATCCCAAAAAGAATACACACTATTTTGAAACACTTTCACAAAAAGGATTTAGGAGAAGAGAACAGAATTTTTGTTATATTTTATTAAAACAGGGTTTCCTGTGACCAAGTCTGGTCTAAAACTCCAAGTTTAACCAATCATGATCTTGAACTTCTAAAGCCACATCATCCTAACACCAACGTGGTGAGATTACAGATATGGGCCACCAAACCCTGTTTATATGATGCTGGTGACTGAACTCAGGCCTCCATGCATGCACACTATAAACTGAACTACTTCCCCAGCCCAGAACAATATTTGAATGAGGCAGTAAATGAGAAGAAACTATTTCCAACATGCAGAAGATTAAAGGAGACAGGTTGTATTTAAATGGGATAAAGCCTTTAGCAAACTAGAATTCTCCAGAACCACAACTGACTGCTTCCGGAGAAAACCAGCTGCCTTAAACTGGAAGCATACAAATCAAAGCTGCGGGGCAGCTGATCAGAGCTGATATAGAAAGACTTTGGAGTTGTATTACAGATATGCCCTGTTCATTGTGTAAGAGTTAATTAAGAAGGGAAAATGTAGGGAGCAAATTAAACCCAGGAGCAACAACTCTACAGACAATATCTTTCACCAAGAATATATAAAATCAGCTTCATACCTAGAAACATTAATAAAATCAGGAGATTCTTGAATAAATAGTAATTTACATTTTTCTCTTCTCCTTGCTAGATTTATAACAAGAAGCAATCCAAAAGAACTCCACTAAGGGTCACAAGAATCGCTGGAATACTAACAATCTCAAAGCTCATGTGGCATACTATGATACTCCCCCCACCCATTTACCTTCCCACAGCAAGAAGGAATTTGATAATCTGAGTGTCGCTGTCTTCAGCTCTGTAACTAGAAAACATGGGCCCTGAATAATTCCAAAAGGAGTCAGAGCCCCAGCTTGTGAGTGAGCAAGATGGGCCAGTCACAAACGTCCACACTCTGCATTCATCAAAGCCTGACGATGCTCCACTGGGAAGCTGTCCTCTGTGATGTATGGTCCTATTAACCAACCATTACCCAGTCTGTCTCCTCCACCTGAAACTCCCCAGCCTCTCCAGTTCTGAGTCTCCACAACTGGGCATTAAGAAGAGCAAAAGTTCATGTCAACTTCATAGATGACTTTACTCAAGAGAAAGCACATCCCAATCTTAGAAAGTTAAAAATCAAGTAAAAGGAAGAAGAAGAGATGCAAAGTGGCCTGAAGAATAAGACAATCTGAGATGTGCAGTCATAAGGATGACAAACACAAAAATTGTTTTCTGCTCATCTGTGAGGTCTTACTTCAAAATTCTGAGAACTGAGTTACACTAAGAGAAATACCAAAACAAAATGGTTATTATACATACATACATACATACACACACACAGACACACACACATAGAGACACACATATACACACATGTATCCTTCCTCCCATCTGGCCATCCAAAGTACCTGTAGACTTATTTTATTATTTACTGTAGTTTATTTTATTGTACAGAAAGAAAATGATACAAGTTCACACCAGGCATGATTATATACATCTGTAATCTCTGAACTCTGGAGGTAGGTGGAGGCAGGAGGCTCAGAAGTTCAAAAATGTCATTGACTATACAGAAAATTCGAGGCCAGTCTGTCCTACTTGGAAGCCTGTCTCATGAGAGAGAAGGGCAAGGAAAAATGAAATAGTTTCTGAGGTTAACTCACTTACCCACACGTAACAGAATAATAGAATCAAGGCATTAGTCCTTCTTTTTAGAAAGGTTATTTTCCATAACCCAGTCTGATCTTGAATTGTTCTCTAGGATTTCCCTCTGTATGCTGTGAATATGTTTTATTACCATTGGTAAAGAAGCAGCATTGGCCTGTGGCAGGGCAGAATAGAGCTAGGCAAGAAAACTAAATGGAATGCAGGCAGAAAGAAGGTAGAGTCAGAGGGATACCATGTAGCTGGCAAATGAAAAAGACACCAGAATCTTACCAGTAGGCCACAGTCTCATGGTGATACACAGATTAATGGAAATGGATTAATTTAAGACGTAAGAGCTAGCTAGGAATAAGCCTAAGCTATTGGCCAAACAGGGTTGTAATTAATATAGTTTCTGTGTGATTATTCATGTCTGGGAAGCTGACAATCTCAGCTTACAGTTCTCTTTCCATAGCCCAGGCTGATCTTGAATTGATATCTTTCCATGACACAGGATGACTTTGAGTTTATGACCCTTCTACCTCAGCCTTCTGAGTGCTGAGACTGTCATCTAGCACTGTCTCATTTGGATAATCTGGGCCTACTGAACACAAGACCAGTTCTATTTCAAGAGCCTAACACTGACTCTTTGTAACCCACTCTCACTTCAGTATTATCCATGATTTTCTAAATTCCATGCTCCCAGATGGAAGGAGGGATACATGTGTGTGTATGTGTGTTTCTGTGTGTGTGTCTGTGTCTGTGTTTGTATGTCACTTAGGCATTTATTAGGCTCCTAAAGAATACAAGTTTCTTTCCCTGGTGTGACTGTCTTAGCCTTTTACAGTGACCCAAGTCCTATTCCCATTATGAATAATCTGCAAAAGCCATTCCCTGCTGGTGACTTCAGAGAATGGCTGACAAAGAATGTGCACTTGGCAGATCATTATTTTTTCCTCATGATTGGGATACTTTGTAAATTCACCTTATAGTCACACAGCCATGTGAACCATTGCCTATACTCATCAAGTCCTCAGTAGACTTTTGCTGAGTGAGGACTCTGATCCAGTCATGGGGAAAAAACCCTTATAACTGAGCTAAAACATATAAAGGAAACAGACATGGAAGAACAGGAAATTAATAAGTCTGAAATCATATATCTCAGACTTTAAACTGTGGAGGAAATCCCAAAGAACACATCTCAAGAAAAAAAAATCACAACAACCATCCTCATGCCCTGAAGGAAGAAACTTTTCTCTTTTTCCAAGGACTAGAAACATCTAGAAGGGGAATTCTCTATGCCTATAACAATAGAGTTTAGAACATCGTTATTGCCACAAAGAGGCTTGATTTACAATTGGGATAAGATTATTGCTGGAAAGGTCAAGTCTCAGACCAAAAGAAATGAAGAGAAGCATTCACATGAGATTCCAAAATAAATCAGGAGATCACATGAAACTGATGAAAGCCAAAAGCAAAGACCCCCTTCAGATGACCAATGATTTGTTCATGGGAAATAAATTACAGTCTCAAATAGGCTTTGGTGCTTTACACAGACTTTTATTTGAACCATGATAACTGAAATATTTAAGGGTATGTAGTACTAACTACCCTGTTTTATCAATATGCATTTAACTGTATCAAATTATTTATGTAGTACCATTTAAAATGTGTGTAGTTAAAATACCAATTAATTTTAAAGGTAAAAAAGAAATTTTCTGTCTCTGTATAATATAATAAACATAATTTTCCTAGAGTAGTGCCCAAACATTTCAATGCAGAGTGTCTAAACAACTTTCTCCTACTTCAAAGTGTGCTTTGTATCAAGCTGAGGTAGGTCCTGGCTCAGCTTATCTATTTCATAGTTTTACTACTTTCTCAATCTTATTTGGTTTATTTGAAGTGCTAAGATTTACTGTTTGATAACTGACATTTTCCAAGGATCATCTCAAAACGTGGGGGCAGTGCTTCAGAGATGGCTCAATGGTAAGAACACTGACTACACCAGCATAAAGATCTGAATTCCCAGAACCCACATCAAAATCTGGGCAGGCTCTGCTAGCCCAGTGTTAGCTCAGAGGTAGAGGCAGGCAGACCTCAGGAGAGCCCTGGTCTGTTAGTCTACACTAAAATGGTAAGTTGTTCTGTCTCTACAGCCAGAGAACTGACATTAATGCAATAAGTCAGGTAATAACAGAGGATAACAATGTATTCATGTCACTTCTGCATGTGTACAGATAAATGCAAATATCTGGGGATTCACATGCATGCAACACACACACACACATGCGTGTAATGGGGAGCTGCGGGCTGTGTTCCTGTCGCCCCAGCTCCTGGTCGCCTGGCTAGCTTATGCCCCGGAATAACAACACACAAATTGTATTCTTTTAAACACTGCTTGGCCCATTATATCTAGCCTCTTCTTGGCTAATTCTCACATATTAATTTAGTCCATTTCTAATGATCTGTGTAGCACCCCAAGGTGCGCTTACCAGGAAGATTCTAGCCTATGTCCATCCTGGGTTGGAGCTTCATCGTGTCTGGCTCTGAGAGGAGCTGCCCCGCATCTGAGCTCACTTCCTCTTCCCCCCAGCATTCTGTCTGTTTATTCCACCCACCTATGTTCTAACCTATGAGGGCCAAGCAGTTTCTTTATTGGCCAATGAAATCCCACATCACACAAGTGCCCGCATGACCAGTCTTCTCAATTCCAAATACCCTACCTAGAACACCTCCAGTGAATTATTGAAGCATTTACCTTCATCTCTTTTATTAAATGTGAGTACAGTAGCTTATACTTTCTTGATAGCTAAAATCATATTTGATAGTAAAGGTTTTTGTCCATGATTAATTCTTACCTCTCAAAATACCCCAAATATCTTCAAATAGTTTCTCACAGATGAGGTAATTTTGAAACTTTTATGAAACTAGTAAAAACAACTTGATTTCACAGGATAAGATTTAGAATATTGTATTCAGTTGTAAATAACAACAGTGTAGGATACCTTGATAAATGACATCTTTACTGATGGATAATATGCACTGTACATTGTTTGGAAAAGTATTCTGGAGATAACAGGTCAAAGTACTTGATTATACTTTCTAAATCTTTCATATCACTACTGACTTTTCCATCTATGTGTTCCATTTACTAACAGCAAAACAACCAGAAATTTTGATAATGTGAAAATGAGCATCTTACCAAAAGCAATCTATATACTCAGTGCAATATTGGTATGGGAAGTACTTCTGTATATGTGTTGCTTTTATTGGTTAATGAATAAGGAAACTGCTTTGACCTGTGATAGGGAAGAATAGAGCTAGGCAGGAAAAACTAAACTGAATGCTGGGAGAAAGAAGGCAGAGTCATGAGAAAGCCATGAAGTCACCAGAGGAGAAAAAGTGCGAGCTGCCACCTGGAACCTAGCCTGTAGGCAACAAGCCTCATGGCAAAATATGAAATAATAGAAATGGGTTTATCTGGTAAAATATAAAATAATAGAAATGGGTTACCCAAAGATATAAGAGCAAGCTAGCAATACACTTAGGTGATTGGCCAAGCAGTGATTTAAATAATATAGTTTCTGTGTGATTATTTCAGGTCTAAGCAGCCAGAAACGAACAAGCAGCATCCCCCAACAGATTGGCATGACAATGTGTGCCAGTTAAATCCATCTAAAACCTGAGAAAGTTTAAAAAGGAATTTTAGACATAAAAGAACAGAGATAATCATGGCTTTTTGGTAGCAGCATTTTCTCGTGTGGGCTATGTTTGTTAGAAGCAAGCAGAGGCACGATTCTTTAAGAGAAGGCTTAGTGACTCAGCTTTAGCATTAAAAATTGCACAGCTTCTTTAAAAAACGTCAGCTTCCTGGTTCAGCATAAATGACTCTGACTCTTTCAGGAAGTCCTGCTATGGAGCATTTAAATGGGGTCTGTGAGCAGAATGCTAAAACTTGCTTAGTGGCAACATAGACCCACTGTGTGCCTAAAAATAGGGCAATGTACACAGCTCTCAGAAGCAGCAAATATGCCTTCACCATGTTGGACTAGGCAGAACAAACAGGCAGGACTCTGTTGGCTCTAGCCATGCCTGTTTAGAATTTGAAAACAAAAGCACTCCTGGTCAAAAGATAATTACAGATACACAATAAAGACAGATTCAGATAAAAAAAATAGACCTCTAAATGGGTCACAGTGTTGTATAGGATTGAGAGAGATAAGTAAATAGAGTATAGACGTATAGACAGTTATAAATGAAAATAGTTTTAAAAAATAAAACAAAGTCTTTAAAGAGACAGAGTAGAGACCGTCATAGATAAAAGGAGTAAAAAAAAGTCCACATAAAGATGAAGTATACACAGAGAGGAGAGTCTGGAATATGAATACATTTGTGTTTTTTTTTTAAATTATTTGACTGTGAAGGATTTAAGTACAGAGAGACATTTCATTATATGGGCTGCTAAGCTAAACCAACATATATATTTTAAAGATATCTTGGCTTCAAATTTTGGGTCTAAGGATTTGCTGCTTTGGAAAAGAAGTTCTTTGTTTCCACAGAGGATGAGAACCTGTGGATTGATTCCAGACTAATGTGGTTTGATGGACCAAGATTTCTGAATGGTCACCATGAACACTTCCAAAATTACTTTGCTCAACAAAAGGCAGGAAGCTGTTTGGAGAGAGCTATGCCCAAAATTCACTAAACAATTGTTTATAAATGTTTCTTTACATTTAAAGGGGAATATGCTATAGAGATTTGCATTGGTATGGATCTTGGTCTATTTATACAAATTTAAGATCAATTTTGCTATACATATATGTATACATATATTTCAGCTCTTGATTAAAATATTGTGTTTGTGCAGCTCATTTAAAATGTAATATATAATTAAGAAATATAGGTTAATAGATAATCATCTCTAATAGTCAATCTTACAGTCATGTTAGTTAGGTTCTTCTCGATTTATAGAGATGTATTTCAGTTAGACAGGTCTTCTTCAAATCTTTCAGAGACCTTCAGGATATGGCATTTAAAATGTTTAAGAAATTAGGACTTTTAATGACAATGAGACATATCTGATTCTGGCAGCAACAATCTACTTCAAGTAGATAATGGGCATCAAAGCTGCTCCTTATGGAGTTTGCTAGACATCTGACAAAAAACTGCTCTTGCCTGGATTGCTTGTTGTTATGCTGTATGAACTAGACATGCAGGACCCACAGAAAAAAATGACTGCTGAACTTGCCTAAATATGAGACCATCCTTTGGGGCTCCTGCTTCATGAAAGAGTCTGCCAAAAATTCTGCAGGACACAGAAGAAAGCAACTAATGGACTTTGCCATTACAAGGCAGAACAGATCTTCAAATTTCCTACTTCATGGAAAAGTCTGCCAGATACTATGGGCCAGTAGGCTAAAGATGGGTACCCGCAATATTACAGAAGAACTTTGGGTGATCATCCAGGCAGTGAAATGCCTCTGTCAGTTCTAGAATTTTGGAAGTTGCTTGCAATGCACTTCCTGTTTACTTAGGTAATATTATATTCTTCTATAGTCTTTGATGGAGTTGAAGAATAGATAGTTATAATTATAGTTTTCCTTAGTTACGATAAAAATAAAGTAGATCTTAACTAAATTTTATTTTTTATTTTTTCATATTTATTTATTTTAATTTATTAAAAATTTCTGCCTCCTCCCATCCCCCCATTCCCCTCCTACTTCCTCCCATCCCCTCCCTCTCCCTCTCCAGTCCTAAGAGAAGTCAGGGTGCCCTGTCTTGTGGGAAGTCCCCCCTCTACCCAGGTCTAGGAAGGTGTACATCCAAACAGACTAGGCTCCGAAAAAAACAGTAGCAGTAGGATCAAAACCCAATGTCATAATCATTGGCCTCTCAGTCAGCCCTCATTGTCAGCCACATTCATAGAGCCCGGTTTGATCACATTCTCATTCAGTCCCAGTCCAGCTGGCCTTGGTGAACTCCCATTAGATCAGTCCCACAGTCTCCGTGGATGGACACACTTCTTGCGGTCCTGACTTCCTTGTTCATGTTCTCCCTCCTTCTGCTCTTCATCTGGGCCTTGGGAGCTCAGTCCAGAGCTCCAATGTGGGTCTCTGATTTTTTTACTTTAGTTATAAGTTATGTATTCTTGACCCAGTGTATTAAGTGTCTTTGGTAGTAGCTTTTAGTACACACATACGTTCTGTTATCTCTTTCTTCTTTCCATGCTCTAAATATTTTAAATAATATGTATTAATCAGGAAGCCTTCTTTCAAATCTGGTATTTGGAGTCTGTCTTTTTATTATGCTATATATACATGCATTCCTCATTTCTTTTTACTGCCAATGGGTTGTTTAGGACGTTCAAGTCAAAAAGCTAACTATTACGGAAATTGTATTGTATAGAAAATAATTAAGTCAAACAACAGGCAATTTAATAAACAGGAAATTTCTACATATAAGGTATTTGGAAATGGTCATGCTTTTTTTCACATTTTAGTTAAAAATTAATAAAATTTTAACATGTAAAAAAATAAAGTAGATATAACTGTTGTAACTATAATTCTTTCTTGATAGCTGTTTTGTTATATGTAATTTTACTATGTTAAAGTTAAAACCTTCCTTTTCATTTAGACAGAAGAGGGGAAATGGTGTGGGAAGTCCTTCTGCATATGTGTTGCTTTTATTGGTTAATGAATAAAGCAGCTGCTTTGGCCTGTAATAGGGCAGAACAGAGCTAGGCATGGAAAACTAAACTGAATGCTAGGAGAAAGAAGGCAGAGTCATAAGAAAGCCAAGGAGCCACCAGGGGAGAAAGATGTAAGCTGCCAGCTGGAACCTTGCTTGTAGGCCTCGAGTCTCGTGGTAAAATATAAAATAATGGAAATGTGTTAACCAAAGATATAAGAGCTAGTTAGCAATATGACTAAGTGATTGGCCAAGCAGTGATTTAAATAATACAGTTTCTGTGTGATTATCTTGGGGGTTCGGAAGCTAGGAAATTAACAAGCAGCCTCCCCAAACACAGCCTCAATAAAAATTCAGATTCAGTGTCATTTTCAAAAACAATTGAAAGCAATTCAGCGATGTAAATGAAGGTACAAAATATGAAGTTTAGCAATACCAGCACTATTGGAAGTATAACAATAACTTATTTAAAAGTATACTATAGAGTCCGAGTAATAAAAACTGCATAGTAAATGGCACAAAAAGAGATACACATGCTAATACAGTGAAGTTGAAGACCTAGCTATATAACGTAATTTACATGACTTTATGACAAAGATGCCAAAAATAAACACTGGACATAAAAGACATTATTTTCAACAGTTAATGCTAGAATTACTCTTTTTCAATGTATAAAAATCAGTAGCTACTTCCTTATCTCTCACAATGTAAAAAACTCTATATCAAATGGACTAAGGCCCTCAACACAAGAGCTGATGCCCTGGCACAGCTAGAGTGAAAAGTAAGGTACACCCACCAACTTATACACAAAGTTAAAGACTTTCTGAATAATATTCCAATATCACATAACACCAACAGTCAACAAATGGAATCTGACAAAATTAAAAAGCTTCTGAACAACAACAAAAAAACTTACTGTGGAGTTTGTGAATAGACTTCCCATGGGATATCCACTTATAGAAGATTGGAATCCAGAAAATAAAAAGAACTCACAAAACCAAACATTAAGAGAATAAACAGCCCAGCTGAGAAATGAACTACAGAGGATTTTCAAAGAAGGAATGCAAATGTCTAGGAAACACTGTAAAATGTGTTCAACATCTTTAGCCATCAGGGAAATGCAAACTAAAACTACTTTAAGGTTCTGCGTTACCCAGGTCATAAAGCCATCGTCAGGAACACAAATGGTACACATTTAGTCATGGATGTGGTGTAAGGGGAATTCTTATACACTGTTGGTAGGAGTGGAAGCTAGTTCATTCATTAAAAATAAACCTACAGGTTTCTCAAAGAACTAGAAATAGAACTACCATGTGACCAATCCCAGGAAAAGCCCCAAAGAACTTTATATCATGTTAGAGACATACTTGCATATCCATGTTTGTTGCTGCTCTATCAACAACAGCTAGGGAATGGAATCAACCCAAATGTCTCTCAACTGATAAAAGGATAAGAAAAGTGTGCTACATATACACAGTGAAACATTACTCAGATGTAAAGAAAATGAAATCATGGAATTTGCAAGTAAATGGAGGGAAATGGAAAAAAATATGATGAATGAGGTAAGCTAATTCCAGAAAAATATGCCATATGCTCACTCTCACTTGAGATCCTAGCTTCAAATCTTTTGATTTGTGCATTTCATTTGGTGTGCATATGGACACCAAGAGACTTAAAAAGAGGTCTTTTGGGGAGGTTGTTGTGTCATTTGAGTAAAGTGAATTATAGGTGAAGTCAAAGCAGTGAGGTAGAATACTGGGGATGGAAAGGGGTGTGGGAATACGGGAGAAACTGGTGGGGGTAGGTGAGGCAAGGACTAACCAAAAGAAAGGAGACACAAGAAGCCATATAGAAGCATGCTATTTCACAACCCAACTTAATAAAATAAGTAGAAGGATAGTAGAACACATGTGAACTGGATGAAGAGGGAAGAATACAGAAGGCTAAATAAAATGGGAATGGCGTAGAAGGGGAAAAGAAAGGGGTAGTAAATAGCTTAACTAAAACTAAGGCTCTTTTAAAAATCTTTGGGAAATCTGCTAGTTAGCAAGCCAATTTCAATACAGTGTGAAAAGTAAAACAGAAGTATAAATGCTAGTCAGTAGGGATGAAGCTTCTAGTTGGACACCAATTCAATTTCTCCATGTTCCCATGTTTGATGTCATATATAAACAGCGCCTTCAACTGCAGGACCTTGTTGTCAGGTTGTGGATGTAAGCAATACCATTGGCATTAGCCTGCGGTGTTTGAGAGTGTCTGTGGGACCCCTGTGGCTGATGGCTCACAAGATGTAGCACGCTCCTTGTACTGAGGTATTTACTGGTAGCATATGACGTCTAGTTGGGCAATGTCTCCCCACTGGCATGAAACTCGTGCCTCAATGCTGAGAGATCAGTATAGAAGAGGAAGCAGAAAGATTATTAGAGGCAGGGGTGGGGGATGACTCCAAGGAAACAACATCTTCTAGGCCAACAGGAATGATGGCCACAGGCACTCATAGCGACTGTGACAGCACACAAGATCTGCACAGTTTCCCAGCACAGACAAAGGGAACTGGACACAAAGACCCATCCCCAACCAAGTCATTATATCCAACTGATCTCTGCTGGGAGAGGAAATAGTTTTCTCCAGTGGTGTGATACTCCACACTCCAGGGCAAACTTCATGCTCAAGAATGGCTTTCCAACACAAAACAGAATCTGTGTTTTTTGTGTGCTTTCTTATTGTTGTTACAGATTGGTGTTTTTATTTTTGTCTTTTTGGGTTTTGTTTTCTTAGTTTTTTTTTTTAAGTGGGATGTAGAGAGAAAGAATATGAGTTCAGTGAGTAGGGAAGTGGGGTGAGGGAGGGAAACAAATATGATCAAAATAAATTGTTTAAATTTTTAAATAATAAGAAATGTAAAAAAAAGTAAAAAATAAAACAGGAGTGTTCAGACAAAACTACCCTGCATAAGTGACAATGTTACTCTCAGAAGACATGAAGTATTAAATGAAAATTACAACACATGACATAGGACACCTTTCTGCGTTATTGGTCGGGGAGGCCCCAGAAGTATCCACAACAATGCAGCCTGCTGACGTTGCCTTTGATGAGACACTTATTGCTTTAGATAACACATTCATGCTAAAGGATATAAAGAAACCAATCTCTCCAAGATCCCTCCTGTCCCCATCCCACCTGTCCCCAGAGGATGGAGGGAGAGAGAATATTGGGAGACACAAGCAGAATTGGGGGACATTTCAGGGGTGAGGTAGAAACCTAGTGCAATGGAAACTCCAAGGAATCCTTCAAAGACCCTAGCTAAGAATCCTAGTAATGAGGGGTATAGAACCTGAACTGGTCATCTCCTGTAATCAGGCAAGACTTCCATTGGAGGGGTTAGGACACCAACTCAGCCACAAAACCTTCAACTTAAAATTTGTTCTGCCTGCAAGATGTGCTGGGTAAAGGTGTCATAGATTGTGAGAGTGGTCAACCAATGACTGGCCCAGCTTGAGACCCATGCCTCAAGATAGAGTCTAACCCTGACAATACCTAGAACCAGAGGCTGGATAGCCCAGAGACCTAGGATAAAGCCAAAACAAATAAATAAATAAGCAAATGAAATGATTTCTAATGCTACTCTGTTATACTCATACATAGGAGCCTACCATAATCTTCATCAGAAAGGTTTCATCCAGCAACTGAAGGAAAGAGATGCAGACACCCACAGCAGACTATTAGGTGGAGCTCAGGGAATCCTGCAGAAGTAGGGGAGGAAGGATTGTAAAACTCAGAGGGGTTAAGGACACAAGAGAACCCAGAGAATCCAATTGTTTTTCTGTTGGATTAGAGGTTGCACCTGAATTTACTGATATTTTAAGTACCCTCTGTGGCCCCATTGTACCAGAGTTAGTAGTGTCCTGCTGCTCAGGCTGTAGCCTGCTGGGACTTCAGATCCTCTGGCACTGACTCTGTCACTGCTACCAAATGTAGGTTTTAACTAAGCCTCTGTCACTCTCTTCACCAATACAGACTTGGAAGTCAGATGTTGGGGTGAAACCTGCTAGCCTAGAGATGCCAGGAAGCAACCAGGTGAACTTCCCTTTTGGCTAGAGACCCAACAAGAGAGAATCTTTCCACTTGTCCCAAACCAAAAAGACCTCAAACTCCAAGTCCCTCCCTACTCCTTCCTGTGTGTCTATCTGTATTCCTGGATTCTCTGTACTCTCTATGGCTAATTCTTGACAGATAGTTGCTGGTGACTCTGCTCCCAATCCAAAATTGATTTTATTATTATAGTCTCTGTTTTCACAGTGTGATCAAATATCTTGCAACAAAACCCAACTAACTCGGGTTTATAGGTGCTCACAGAGACTGAACCCTGAACCAATAACCAGGGAGCCTGCATGGGTATGACCTAGGCACTTGCATCTATGTTATGGTTGTATAGCTTGGTCTTCTTGTGACCGAACACTCCCACTCCTAACAATGGGAATAGGGGCTGCCTCTGACTCTTTTGCCTGCTTTGGGACCCTTTTCCTCCTACTGTGTTGTGTTGTCCAGCATTAATATTTGTGGAAGTGCCTAGTCTTATTGCAACTGATATGCCATGTTTGGTTCATATCCCTGGGAGACTTGCCCTTTTCTGAAAGTTTGGAATGGAAGGAAGAGTAGATGATGGTGGGTGTGGATACTGAAACTGGAAAAAGAGAAGGGAGGAGAAACTGAGATCACGATATAATACATGAGAGAGGAATAAATAAAAAATTAAATAAAAAGAAAGAAGCCAGTCTGAAACCAACCAGGAAACTTCCTCCCTTCTAATTACTGTTCATGGTGCCAAAAGGTGCTATGCAGGCTGATGGGAACTAAAGACATCAATGGTCTTACTCATTGCTGGATCCTGCATATTATGTTGCTAACTTGCCCACTGATACAATAATGGCACAATAGATGTAAGGTAACCAACTGCTTTCTGGTTAGATTTAAGGTTGGCTCACAGAATGGAATTTCACTTCTTGTACTGCTATCTTGCTGAAAAGGTCATCATTGGGAAGGTCCTAGACCCCAGGGTAAAACATGCTGTAGTTACTCTACTGAAGAGTCAAGCTGTCAACCTTCCTCCTACAGATTTATGCTTAGACCTATAGACCTGGGCTACTATCCATATTGACCAGAGAAGCTTCATTCTGCAGTGGACAAGAGTCAATGAGGAGTGGCTGAAGTGCTAAGAAGAGAGGCAGTGTTCAGCCACAAATGGGGCACCTATTAATATTAACAATGCCAACAGCAAGCCTCAGAGAACAACACTGAATGTCAGAGGGCAGGGCAAGGTGCTATGAAATGCTATCTTCTGGACAGGGTCTGGCTAATGGAATTGTGAACGCACGTCAGCTATGTTTTCCTGCACAAGGTCAAGCCATCCCAAATCCTGGCATAGATGGAATGACTGGGTGATCTCAGGCCCTAGCCCTTACCCTTTTCTGAGGACATGGCCCTGGTAGGTCTCCAGTGCTGACCTCACACCTGTGCATTACAGGGCAGCACTGCCTGGACTTAGCATGCTAGGAAAACAGAAGGATATATGTGTGTTAGGAAAGGACATGTAAAAACACAGAGGGGGAAAATAGGTGGTTGGTATGACTATATGTAGTGGGTACTCGCCCTGCCCATAACATTCGGCTATCTGGCCCAATAGAGGCAGAGATTCTTATCTGCTGATGTAACTCCTTTAAAAGAAAGAGGGGGCAGGCTCTTGCTCTCTTGTGTGGTGGTCAGAGACAGAATTGTTGTTTCTACTCACCTGGGGCAGAAAGAAAAACCTTGGCAGCTATCTACTTTGTTGCGTATCCTGTGAGTGTTTTCCTAATAAAACCCCGTGGATTCTGTGGATTTGCCTATATGGACTACAAGTGTGTGTGTGTGTGTGTGTGTGTGTGTGTGTGTGTGTGTGTGTGTGTATAATAAAACTATATATATGAAATTCTCAAAATTAAAGAAAAAATGAAAATATAAATGTAGTGTCTAGAAATAAATCTGACAGAAAAATTTTAAGAGATATACACTGAAAAATACAAAATATTACCAAGTTAAAATGAAAGAAGCCTAAACAAATAGGAAGATAAACTGTGTTCATGGATCAGAAGACTCAATATGTTTTAAACAGCAGTTCATCTTCAATGGGTCTATATAACCAATTCCAATAAAAAAAATTCCATAAGGAATCAGGGTAGGAAAAGAAAATGACAAATTGATTCTCAAATTTAAATGAAAATGCAAAGTACAGCAATGGTCAAGAAATCAAGATAATGTGGCATTGGTAAGACAAGCAGGCAGATTGATGGAGTATAACAGAGTCCAGAAATAGGGCTGTAAATACATGGTCAATTGATTTTTGACCGAAGTGTAGAATCGATTCTATGGAGAAAGAAGAGTCTTTCCAACAAACGGTATTTGGAATATTTTAAATTCATATGCAGTAATAATAGCTACAATAATAATAAGCAACCTTGATTGAGACTTCATACAACATTTGACCCAAATAATGCATGTATCTAAACATAAAATAAAGGCACAATATATAATAAAAAGCATAAACAATGTGTTATACTTAGATAAATATGTTTAGCTACAACACCAAAAATGGGATCCAAATATGAAATAATTTATAAATCTGATCTCATCAAAATTATGAATTCCTCTTCACTGAAAGACACTCCTAACAGAGTAACATGTGAAGCTATCATATTAGAGGAAATGCTTCAAGTGATATATTTCATAAAGATTTTTACCAAGCTGTAGGAAGACTCCCAATATTTATTAAGAAAACAACCCACTGTTTAAGAAAACTTTCAACAAAACAGTATATAAACAGAAAATAAGCATAAACGCTTCTACTATTGATGGTGGAAGGTCATTGGTTAATTAATAAAGAAACTGCTTGACCCTGATAGGTTAGAACATAGGTGGGTGGAGTAAACAGAACAGAATGCTGGGAGGAAGAGGAGGTGAGGTAAGATGCCTCAGACAGATGCCATGTCTCACTTCTCCAGAGCAGACGGGATGAAGCTCCAACCCAGGATGAATGTAGACTAGAATCTTCCTGGTAAGCACAACTCGTGGTGCTACACACATTAATAGAAATGGGCCAAACAGTGTTTATATGAATACAGTTTGTGTGTTGTTATTTTGGGGCATAAGCTAGCCAGGCGGCTGGGAGCTGGGAGGTGGGAAGCAGCTGGCAGCTCCTACTACAGACTATCTGGAGTCAGAGGAGAATGAATATGAAACCTATAGTGGGACAGCTATGCTCATCTATCAGGAGATGAAGACGATAAAGACCCACATTCCAATAATGAAATCTACAACAGACACCATGTGTATGTCCTGCTAGTGGTAGAGGTAAAACATAGCACAACTTTACAGTTTATCACTGCATTAAATATTCAAAACATCATCTCCTACACATACATGATCCAGTCATTCCACTCCTAGATCTTTGTCTAAGAGAAATAAAAGCATACATCCAGAAAAATGTGTATATTAATATGTTAGTAATTTTATTCTTACCAACTAAACTTGAATTAAGTCCAAATATCCACATGGAGAACAGATAAGCAGCCAGCTATAGTACAGTCAGAGAATATGATACTATAAAAACTAAGCTATCAATATATACAATACTTACTCCAAAAAAAACCTTAAGGGAAAGAAGTACTGCAGGTAAGACTCCACTTTTACAAAATCTAAGTGTGGATTAAATTAATCTCTAGAACAAGATGCAAACCCCTTACCGTGAATGTGGTTGGAGATAAATAGGTAGAGGGAAAGAGCTTCCAAGGAGCACAGGGACATGTCCAACGATGGAAGTTTTGTTCGCAACTTTGACTATTGTGAAACTACATGGGGGTACTCATGTTGACTTTATAGAATTTACACAACTTTAATTTGTACAAGCATCAAATGCCAAAGATACCTCATTAAAGCTATTTACCCAGATCTGAAGGTTACTAATAAAATAACCCTACTTTTAAGTGATCTTTATGAGCATCAAGTCTAAAACATTAACTCTTCAATGCCATATTGAATCAATCATGCTTTCTTTTAATTATTTATTTTGGGAGAGAACCAACCTTTGAGAGTTGGTTCCTATCATCGCCTGGTTGAAGCAGGGTCTTTCTTACTGTCTGTTACTCTTCTCTACTTGGGGAACTTCCAGCTGATTTTCTGTCTCAGCCTCCCATCTCACCACAAAAGTGGCAAGATTCCAGATGAACACTACCACACTCGACTTTGGCTACCATGCCAGGTTCACACAGCAAGCACCTTTCCCTACTGAGCCAACTTCCCAACCTTTGATTAAATATTCCAGGAGATAAATCATCCCTTGACTTCAGTATATACTTTCATAACAATCTAGTTTCTCTTGATAGCATTTCTTACAATTGACATCAGCTATTTACTTGATCAATGTTTCTCTGTCCATGCGAACAAAGATGGTCTCAGTGCCCATTAATGGATCTCCTGGAATATGGTAAGTGCCCAATAAGCATTTGTTGAATGTCATCTGCTTGGTTGATGCATGACATAAGGGTGTTATTTTTCTTCCTTGTTTTAGCTTTTGTTTCCATTGCTATTTTTCCTGCCAGGGCCTCACACAGGCTCAGCATGTATTTGGTCACTGAACCACACCCTCAGCCAGAATAAGTTTTTTTTTTTTATTCTCAATGATGTGCAATAACAGGTATGGCACAACTTCTAGTTTCTATAATTCTTTCCTTTCTTTTCCTATTCATTTTCCAGTATTAATATGGAGGAAGAAGTCCTTTTGAGACTCTAAAAAAAATTGTTAGGCTCTGACATCAAGAAAAAAGTAATCTAGAAGGCAAAAAAGACAGAAGTTGTGCATAACTTTCAGTTACTTCTAATGATTTTGCTGTTGTATATTATATTTATATATATAATAGAGATAAATAATCTCTGCTGTTTTACCTGAATATTAAGTTGCCATTTTCAGCATCCAAAAAGAAAAAGGAATTGCCTATGCCTAAGAGCAAGTGGACACTATCAAGAGTAATGCCCAGCTGCTGATCCTGAGAGCTCCCTGAAGGAACTGAGCCCTCTAGTCAGATTTCCAGAGACCATTTATGCTGAGAGAAACTCTCAAAATGGGACTCCGCCACCTCCCAGTTTCTTAATTATGAGAACTTTCAAGACCAATATTCGTCCACCAGTGTTCAAAGACAGAAAAGTTAATATATCTTCTTTCCCTCACACAGTCCCCAGCTGCCTATTACAAAGCTTCTGGATTACAACCCTGGCATCTCCACCACGCACTTCAAATTAAAGTCTCCATTTAAAAAGCCTGCTTCACTAACTTACTCAGGCAGTGACTGCTGGCTGCTGCCTCCGGCACTAGAGCAGCCAAGGGAGGCACGGGGCAAAGTGTCAGAGAAGCAACCAAAGGAGGACTAGAAATAGAAAGCAGGATGCTACCCGGTATTGTACCCCTGGGCAGCAGTGTCCCTCCAGGGGCCTCCTCTCCACCACTCAGTGATTTGTGGAAACAAGATTCTCCTTTGTCAAGAACTGGAATGTACCTGGGGTGCGTCCCTCAGCCTAAGGCAGTCAGAATATATGATCAATTGCATCCTTTTAGGTCTTGTGTTGATCAGGGCTAGTCTTCACCCCCTCTCCTGTGACTTCCAGGCAATCACTAAGTCGGATTCTATTTTAAAATCACTCTGAAATGTGTCTCCTTGCTTTTCAATTATTACCTTTATCTCTTGCCCAGAGGCATTTTAAGATCTTTGGGTATTCGTAGTATTAAGAAAATCTGAGCTTCCTCTAACAGTTTTTCTCGATGTGGAGTATAAAACTGTTATTCAGATTTTGTACTGATTTGACAAACACGTGAAAGAAACAACATAAAAAGGGTGGTTTCCTTTGAACCACGTTTTCAGCCCAGGGTCATTGGCTCCATTAACTGTGGACCTGTGGATAAGAAGAACAAACAGGGCAAAAGGTTGTGGTGGGACACAGCTGCTGCCCTTGTGGCAGGCAGCAAGCAGGAACCAGGAGATATTTGGAACAATTTCTGTCTCTCTGGGGCATGGAAGGTGGACTCATCTTAAAGTTTGAGTTTTGTTGTTAAAATTCCACAGATAAAGTTTTCCAGGAAAATTTCTTCCAAAACATTGTCTGTGTTTTGAGTGTTTCTTTTTTTTAAATTTGCTTGCTCATTTGGTGTGTGTGTGTGTGTGTGTGTGTGTGTGTGTGCGTGTGTGTGTTATACATATTTATATGGGCATGTGCACATTCAGGTGCCTGTCTCTATATGTAGACAAAAGATGTCAAGAATCTCATAGTTACTCTCCATTTACTTTTTGAGATGAAGTCTCCCACTGAACATGGAGTTACCTCATTGGCTAGTCTGGCTAGCCAATGAGCTCCAGGGATGCACCTGGATCTCCTCGCCCTTCCAGAGCTTTGGGTGCAGATGAGTGCTTCTGTGCCCAGCTTTCATGCAGGTACTGGAGATATGAATCCGGTTCCTCATGCTCACACCAAAAGCACTTTACCAATTGACACATCTCTCCTGCCCTGCTTTGAATTTTGGAAAATTAAATAGAGCTATCTAGATAAAGAATGAGGAAAGAGTGGGCCTGAGTAATTGGGTAAAAGAGAAAGAAAATTAAAACTCCAATTACAACAGTCTCCATGGTGAGCTGAAGGGTTCTGCTGTATCTCACAAGCTAAGGGAACAGTTAATGATGTATTTTAAGATGACCTGGAACACATTCATGTCAACCAAACATTTTTCTGTAACTTCTGACATATCTGAGGATCAGATCTCTCATCCCTTTCAGATGCAAAAGAAGAACAGAAATAAAATGCTAACGGCAAAACAAGTAGTTTTCATAAGCAAATACCCATAATACATAAGTAAGCTTCTATCTCAGTCATCTTTTGGATTTTTTTTATCCTTTTTCAGTGGCCTTCAAGATCACCTTTTTTTCTTGCACTCTTCATGACTTCAGAGTTACCAAACACAAAAGCATTGGGGGCCTGGGTATCATTCACCAAGACCTGTTGATCACTGGTTAAGGGCTATTCTTTGGTATTGATGCCTAGCAGTGCTAGAGCAGGCTGTACGCAGGGTTGCTTGGCTGCCAAAGGCTTTGGGGGAAAGACCTCAGAAAACCAAATGCAGATATTGGCTGTCAGAATGGGAGGGGAAACACATAGGATGAAAGCACTGAAAGTCTACAAGCAGAAACCAATATTGCTAACTAAAACTGGATGTCTCATGGAAGTCAGTGACAAAAAAGAAGGTTCATTCTTTTTTAATTAACATGTTTTAATTTAATTTACATACATACCACAGTTTCCCCTCCCTCTTTTCCTCCCATTCCTTCCCCCTGACTCCTCCCCATCCACTCCTCCTCTCTCCATTCGAAAGGGGCAGGCCTCTCATGGTCTTGAACAAAGCATGGCACATCAAGTTGAGGTGGGACTGAGATCCTCCCCCTGCACAAAGTGTTTCATTCTTGTTGATGAGGGGTTGAAATAATTCGCAAATAAACTTCAACTGTTGATATGTGGATTACATGGAAAATTAAAATCAGAGGATGACCATTTTGTGTCTTGTGTTTATAGAACGGTCACCACTGCAATACACTCCATGACCTGTTCTGTTGAACACCCAGCCTTGACTGCCTTCCTCCCTCATCCTAATTCAACATTTCTGTGGAGTCTCCATTTGTAGCATTTCCCTGACCAGGAGCCAATTCCTCCTCTTCTCCCACTCCCAGAACATTTTGCTCAGACAGAGTATCAATCTGCTCCATCACACATCTCGCTGCTCTTTTGAGTGGATGAAAATGTATTGGATGGAGTTCCTCTCCACCTACTACTTCCTGCCTTGATTAAAACAGAAAGACAGACAAGAGAAATACTCAACTATTTTCTCTTTCCATTCCATTTCTCCTCCTCTGCCAAGACCACGTCCTCTGTTCCTTGCCATGAATGAAATAGTTCTGGATTTTTCTCAACAATTCTCAGGATGATATGCATGCTTGTATTTGAAGTAAAAAGGCAGTGCGCTATAACTTAATTTTGTCTCTCATATTCAACCTGCCATTCTTCACTTCATCAGGGTCATAAATGCAGAGTCAAATTTCATCTTTCTGACATTAATACACACCGGTCCTTCAAATGCAAACAACTGTGACATTCGATTTCACAAAAATCACCAAGAGCCCAAACTCCTCTTAATTAAGACATTTAAAAGTTGCTTTTGTTATATTTAATGAATGGTATATTATGCTGCAACGAAACACGCCGCACTACAAATACTTCACAATGCTTCCAATTAAAACTCACTTCACTTATGCCAATTGACAACGCTAGTGTTCCACACTTCATTCAGTTTGTGAATTGGAAATGAACTGGTTAGTGAAAAGGGTGCTTCTTTTCTAACGAGTTTGGTAATCAAGGCATCTATTTTAATTTCAAATTGGATAGATTGGGGGAAATTGCAAGACTAAATGACTGGTACTAATTAGAATTATAAAAATATTCATCATGCCAGGGAATTAACATGGGGGTCTGATTTTCCTACATTTGCATATTGCTTAAATTTTGGGGAGAAAATCTTGACAAATTGTCTTCTCTTTAGCAAATTGAACAAACACTATATCTGTTTTAGTCCTTCTTTTCATTTAGAGCATAATACATATTCATGATTTGTAAATGAAGTTAAATGATTTCAACTTCCATCTTCATTACCATATTAAAGATGTTGTCTCCATAAGCTTTAAAGCCTTCGGATCATAGCATTATCTCTTTAAATGACAAATAATTTACCTTAATCTATATATTAACCTGAAGATTTGAACAAACCAATGGAAGCAGATCTAAGTGGATACCCCACCTCTATTTCATCAACTACACAACTACCTTATTGACTTTGTCACTCTAGGAGGAACTCGGCCCTCTAATGTCCTATAACGGATTCTTCTCCTACAAATTTTATTCTGACAAGAGTCATCAATTGAGAATTAAGCCAGAAGAACCTTCAATTTCATTGAAGGCTCAGCTGTAGCAGAACTAATTTTGTGGCGCCATGATGGCAGAATTCATTGTAACTGGGTCTTGTGTAAACTGGCTCATGCTGGACATCTGCGCCAAGGTCATTGGAAGGCTGTCAGCCTACCAGGGAGAATGAAGTGACGATGTACACACCACAGTCAGAACCGGGAAGAAAGCAGAGAGCAGGCTCGGTTCTGTGTCTTTGAACAAGTTAGTGAGCCCTTCAAGACCCTTCTATACATCTGCAATTCAGAAATCGTCACTTCCACTTGCAGACTCCTAGGAGAATTTGGTGCAACCATGTACATTAAAAGCCAATGCTCAGTAAAGAGACGGTAACTTGGGATGTACATCTCCATTTCCAGGGACCACCCGGATGTCTGACTGCTGGTAAGGTGACATGGGACATGTAAACGTTCCGAGAAATGAGGCTCAGCACACCGGGTGTGCCTCCACTCCTTGGCTGCAGCAGAATTTGTTTCCATTACAGCTGTCAAATCAAATAAGCAAATATTAATTAAATTTTGGGATATAGCTGGAATATTCTTCCAAAACACTATCAGAATAAATGAATTCCTTAACATCTCTCTATAGTGGGTGCCTTCTAAATAATAAAGCCTATATTTGTGTCTGAGTTGTAAATAATATAGATTGAGCTTCTGTCCAACAAGAGCAGTTTTTCTTGAGGAAAAAAATCTTTTCTCTAGCTTCACGGTTCTAAAGGATCATAGTGAGATACAAAGCTGGAGGGAAGACAGGCTTCGGGCTCAGTACATTCTGAAGTCGGGAAACTGCTACAACGTAGTGCCGCTGGTGAATGGACTTACATACCTATTTCAACTGATTTCACCTAAATCAGCCCTATACGCACCTGAAGCCCGTTCTAAGAGTGTTGCCTTGTACTTGAATGAATGAACTCTGCCTGGAAGATTACCCTTCAGACACTTTTAATTGTAAATGCAGTCTAATGGAGAAAATTTGGAAAACAAATTCTATTTGAAACTCTACAACTCTCTCCATATTCCCCCTTGCAATCTCACAATTTTTTTAATAACAGTCCATTAAAGTCAATTAGTGGTGTCCATAGGTTCATGAGTATGGGGCCATCAACTGCATTATGGGAAAATGACCAGTGGCCATAGCCTCAAATCAGAGGAAGAGGAGTCTCCCTTCCGCAGTAGCTAGCAACTACCAAATATTCCTCAGTAATTTTGGAAATGAGTGAGGTCGCTTGCCACCAAGCCTGACAACTAGAATTTAATTCCAAGGATTGACTTTGGATTAATCTTCATAGAAGAGAATTGGAACCTAGTCCTAACCTTATAGTTCTAAAATCTAAAGTTCTTCTTCCTGTCTTTTCTTCCTCTATTCCTCTCCCACCCTTTTCTTTTTCTGTTCCTCCTTCCCTTCTCCCTTCTCTTCTCTTCCTTTCCTTCTGCCATATTTGCTCCATACTCATTTTTAAAAATACTTTTTTTTACCATGTATTATTACACTTACATATTTGATGTAATCCAACACATGCACATATATAAGCATATATATTAGGCATAAATGTAAATCCACAATATCACATGGTTATTATCATTGAATTAATGGCTGTATATCAGGACATCAAGAGCATTTACTATAACTTAAAGTTTCTTCATCTGGAGCATTTATTGTGTTTCTACCCATTTTGTACATTATAAATGATTTTGATAAGAATTAAACCTAAAACTTCATGTCATTGTTTCATAGTATCAAATTATGAGTATGTGTATGTCTCATGGTAAGTTTACCAAGATATTTTCCAGGAAGCAAAGTCATTTAAATCCAATAGATACTATTTCGGTGTAAGAGTCCCATCACAAGTGTGCTAGTACTGGTGTAGAAAGCAATATATCTTTAAAAATGAAGGTTGTTCATTTTAAATGGACATCAGAAGGTCAGAGTGTAGAGCTAGCCACACTAGTTAGCCATAAAGGCCAGGCAGTGGTGGCACACACCTTTAATCCCAGCACTCGGGAGACTGAGGCAGATGGGTTTCTGTATGTTCAAGGCCACCCTGAGCTACATAAGATTGAATCTGCCTAAAAGAGAAACAAAGCTCACACCTTTAATCCCAGTACTTGGGGGGGAGTTACATGCCTTTAATACTAACACTACAGATGGAGACAAGAAGGGATATTGCTGGACAAAGAGAGGATTATTAGGTGGGAAGAGACAGGAGCTCAGGATTCAGTCTGAGGACTTGCAGAGACAGAATACCCCATTTGGTCTGTGGATCTGGTAGAGGTAAGAACTGCTCTACTTCTCTGATCTTCAGGCAAGAACTATTTGTTAGATCACAAACAAAATATCACCACATTTCCTCAAGAATTCTCTAGATCTGCTGGGTCAGCTCAGTATCAATAAATGCTGCATGTGGTGAGATCTAATTCTCTATATTTGTTGATATTGGATGTTTCTCCCTAAAGCATTTCTTCTTCTATATCGTTTCCCTGACTTTAGCCTTCTAAATTTTCTTTTGAGGAATGTGTCTTTTGTCTGTTCCATCATAAATGTAACCAGCTGAAAGTCATCTGCATGATACATTAGAAACTGATTTGATAACAGCACCTGCGGAGAGCAGAAGACAGTGAGGGAAAAGGAACACATGAAGTTAGGAGAGTCGGGTGGTGTTTCTTGAACAGGGATCTGGATTCGTGGGGAATGCTGTTTATTCAGGAGGCCCAACACACATGTCTCTGTGTGTAAATTATCATTTACTTTAAATCCATGATCCTCATTTCAACAGTCAAATACTGTCATACCAGAGTGCGTGGTTAAAATGCAGGCAGAGAGCAGAGCGTGAATAAAAGATGTTGCCTGGACAGGAGGACAAAAGCTTAAAGACAGAGAGGGACTCGCAGCATCCCTGAGTTCAGATAGAAAACTAGAAATCCATGGTGAGGGTGTAAATAACAGGGTTGAGTTAGGGTAACAACATGAGCACACAGAATCAGCACATACATACACATAGTGTCAGTCTATGAGGAAGCATGAAGAAGAATACAGAGAAGGCTAAAAAACTTGAGCTCCCTGGTGTCTCTGAAACTATAGCCACCTCCCAAGATTATAAACCAATTATGATTAAATTTCTACCACAGGAGAAAAGAAATTATTACCTAACTGAGTGCTGTGCAGCCATGTTCTCTGAGTTCTGGAGGGAAGCTTCAGAAAACTCAGGAAGTAAACAACTCCCAAGTCTCAGGAAGCCCCTGAAACTGACTAGATGAATAAGGTACCTTAATCCCCCAAGTTATATAAGCAGTGAAGACTGCTGAGGGGATTCAGACCAGATCATCTGCCTGGAAAAGACTCTGATCTATTGAACTGCATGCAATTCGTGCAGAGAATCAAGGGCTGAAGTTTTGCGAGTCATCGCCTATGCTAGGGTAGGCTTTTAGTGATGCCCATGCTCCTATAACAAACCCCTCACTCATTCTTCTGCATGTAACCACAGTGAGCTCACTGTTTCACCAAGTGGACCATGGTAGTATTGTGATTCTGGTCTGTCATTAATTTTCTATCTGCAGTAAGTACATCTTTGTTTACGTCTCTGTAGGAATAGTGGCAAAGAATGCTGGGTTATTTTTTTCATTGTTTTACTAAACACTCTTTTTCTCTTAAGGAATAAATAGGTCAGGCTTCTTAAATGGTGTGCTGGTTACGTTATAGCGTCAGCTTGATACAGCCTAGACACATCTGGGAAGGGGGGATACCTCATTTTTCTTCCATCAGATTGGTCTATTGAATACTAGTGAGATATTGTCTTAATTTCTAATTGGTGTTAAGAAGGACAAGCCAACAGTGGGCAGGGTCATATCCTGGCAAGTGGGCCGGAACTGTATAAGAAAGGTAACTGGGCAAGTTAGAGGCAACAAGCCAGAAAGCAGTGTTCTTCTGCTGTTTATGTCTCGAGTTCCTATCTTAGGTTCCTGTCTTGGCTTCTCTGTACCTAGTAAGATGAGATTAGCCCTCTCCTCCTCAAGTTCTTTTGGCCATGGCGTTTCTCAGAGCAACAGAATAGCAACACGGATACCTAAAAGCAGACGCACTGACTCGCAAATCTGGGAGTTGATATAAAGTAACAGACTGGGAAGGACCCAGGCCACTGGATCTGCAATTGTGCCGAAGGTTGTTCCGAGTTAATTGCATTCTTGTGAACATTAACAGCTGGAGGTTGGTACTAATCAGGGTTCTTTCTGCACCACCATGGCAATTACATTAATCCAGTTTTATCACTCAGAATTCAGGTCAGATAGATTGATGAAAACTTTTTAATTCCACGGGGTATCTTGAACTGTGTCTCTCAGTCACGAGGTGACTGTCCCACAACCCAGGATACAGTGGGCACACCCCTGCTGCCCCGATGAAAACACTGTATAAACAGTGCCCCTGTAATAGGTGACTATGTTAATGGGCTTTTCTTTGTCTTAAATGATACGCAAATCCATTTTTATTAGTATAGGAGATGGTCTAATGAAAACGCCAAATTTTTCTTTAAATAAAAAATGTCTTTTGGTCTATTTCTATTCCATGGATGACAAGCTTCAAAACCACGGCCATTCCCAGCTAATCCTCAACAGCTTTATCCCCACCAGATGCAGAGACACAAAGCCGGTTTCTGCCAATGGCTACTGAGGAAGTTATCATCACCTACTAATCCCGAAGGATCTGAATACAATTACATTTTAATCTGAGGGTTTAGAATGAGAATATAAATGAAAGGCACAGCTTCATTTGTATCCCACATTCCAGAAGCACAACTTTAAATTTTCTTTTGAATTTTGAGGCCCTGCACAACAACACAGCTATCATCGAATTCTCCAGGACCTTCTCCTGACCTGGCATAGCAACCACAGGTATGGTCCAATTGGCAAAGTCTGCATGAAACATGCATGCTCTGCACCAATACTTACATTAGCATCATTGTGCCTAAAGCTGCATCAGCCACTGAAACAGCTCCTCAATCCAGCAGCTACTATGTGGCTGAGACGGGGTGATCCAGAAAACCTGTCATTCACTAGGGAGAAATCTTAGCTCTGAAAGAGGTAGATATGCTAATTGCCTTGACTTAATCAATAGACTAGAAGTATACACATTGAGATTCACACTGTGCTGTAATTATTAATGTATTATTGATCAATTAAAATCAGAGTGTTTGGATGTAACTCAGGTGATTAGATGCTTGTCCTGCATACACAAAACCCTTGTATTGACCCCCCTAACATCACTTAATTAGTTAATATAATTTATATTAAGAAAGTATCATATTAGCAGGCACTGGGAATATGCCTCAGTGGGTGTTGTTGCTGTGTGCTTCCGGTGCCAACATGATGACCTGAGTTCAGTAGTCAGCCTCAAGCAAAAGCTCAGTAAGGCTAACCGTGGAAGCTGGGTGTGGCCACAGGTCATTTTTAAACCTAGCTGTAGGTAGGTGGGGGCGGGGATACAGGAGGTGCCTCAGAGCTCAGTGACCAACCACTCTAGCAGAAATGGTCACTGCAGGTTCGATGAAGAGATCTTGTTTTAAAAATAAAGTGGAGAGCAATTGAAAAGGCAATCTCTCTGATCTTGATGCACACACACACACACACAGAGAGAGAGAGAGAGAGAGAGAGAGAGAGAGAGAGAGAGAGAGAAACAGGAGTGGGTGCGGAGAGAGGTAGAAAGTGGGGTGGAGAAACTCCTTAGTTTCATGCCAGCTCCCTAATACTGTAACAGTTAATTTTCATTACCTTGGGTAGTATTTAAGAAAGTGCTTTTCACGTTGAAATTGTCAGCAATTCGAGATGAGTATAGTCCCAAAGTGCCTGAAAACAATGGAATCTGAAATCTCTTTGGATTCTTCATTTCTGAAGTCCCAAACAAGCTGAATTGGCTAATTTCATCTTGCCACAAAGATAGTCATAGAAGCTTTACAATCCTGATCCTCATGCAGAAGAAAATGACTATTTTTAACTCTCCCCGACAATGAGTGAGTCCCCATGCCAGGGGGCTATGCATCTGTGAATACAAAGCATGTGCCCATTTTTGAAGGAACCACACTGAGCCCCTTGTCAGCCTGAGGTATGTTTAGACATGCGGCTTCTATAAAACGAGGACAGCAACTAGTTCTACAAGCCCCCGTCTTCAAAATCTATCTCAAACTCCTTCAAAAATGCTATTTTAGTAAGATTATTGGGCCTTCCAGCTAAACCAAAGGAACACAATATAAACTGTCTTAGCTATAAATGGAGAAGCAGGCTGGTAGAAGGGTGGAACCTATCCCTTACCAGACAACACAGCATCCCAAGAAAAGGAAGCCTGTTTGCGAGATGAGAGGACGGAAGTAGATTTGCTTTTATCATTTCCATCTGGACAACTATGAATTACTACTGCCTTTCATTTCCTCAACCTCAAAGCTTGCTATAAAATACCTCCAAAGATTCCTATCGTCAGGAATGAATCCTGAGTGTTTCCTAAGTACTGAGGCCTTTTATTTCAAAATGCAAGACAGTAGGAGAGTCTATAGGGAGGCCACAGTAGGAGCTGGCAAAAGAATTAGGAAGAAGTGGAAAGCTCAAAATGCAAGAAGCAAAAGGATTTGGTCAAGAGCCCCAGCCATGCTCCTCTGGAAGCAGAAGACTTTGAAGGAAGAAGCAAAGGCCTCATGATTTTTCCATCAGTGCCTTTTTTTTCCAAATTAGATCCACTAGCAAGTCTTCTGCAGCTCTGGGGTATCGGCTTGAAAAGTAAAGCAATTGGATATCATCCCTTTAAAATATCATTCAATTAGATCTTTTGTAATACATACAACATAAGGAGATAGCCTTACTGATGCTAAAGAAATTGCTAGTGCATTTCATCAAAGGCACAATAATGGAAACATCGATTCACTCTCACCACAAACATCTCCCTTTGATGCTGCAGTTACCTTAATGCCAGCACTTTTCATTTTCTCTAGAAGAAAACAGCTGCCTCCACGCATGCACACCAGAGAGAGCCCTAGCCTGAAACAACACATTTGTATAGCAATCCCTGCTACCCCGGTATCTTCATTTGCTACTGCACAGGCATAGCATCACTCTTCTGGACTCTATACCACTATATTACCACCCAAAATAAAGAAAAAAACTCCCCCGCATAGACAGGGAGAGGTGTTCTACGCCACCCCTGCAAATGTTGCCAGGGGCTTCATGTCCCTCATCGTGCCATTTATTCGAAGGAAGAATGGCCACGGACTTGATAGAAGCCGTGGTAGAATAGTCAGCCACTTTCAGCAGAACGTGTCAACAAGAAAAAGTACCGAAGGAATAACGTATCTGGAAATGTGCGGTGTGATTAGGAAAATCCATCAACACCCGCTGCCATGTTACAAATATTTATTCTGAGTGAAAAAAAAAAGTCATCAAGTCTGAGAATGTCTTGGAGGCATTACATCCACAAGCATACTCCATGAGCAATGCCCCTGAAATTCTTGGTGCTGTGGAAATGAAGGAAAAGGACACAGGGGATGACGCGCGACATAGTGCGTTTGCTTTAACGACCTCTTGGTGTGAGGGGTCTGTTGCCTCTAACCTAGCTTGCCTCTGTTGAAATATACTTTAAGTGCTTTGAGCTTCATCTAAATGAATTACCAACCAGCCGTTTAACAACACCCAAGTAATTTGTTTTTCTTTCAATATAGCTTCAAATTTTCTGGCTACACTAAGCATCAAAACTCACAGCCTGCCTGACATTTGGCTAAGTCTTTCACACAATATCCACTTGATGCCATGAAAGAAACATATTTGCAATGGCTTGTGCTCTGCAAATGTCATGTGGGGGTCCTTAGGGGATTGCACTAAGCACCTGGTGCCCACCATGAGGTTCTGCTAACGAGAGATGCAAAGGTTATGTTGAAATTATTGTTTAAAGGTCTGACATCACACACACATTCACCGCCACATATTTAAAGTAGATACTGAAGAGCAACTGTTTCAGGTCCTTGGAGAGCAGAAAGAAGAAACAATTTCATCTGGACTATTCTGTGACTATCTCTATGCGAGATAGTTTTTGCAATTATCTTTTTCCTTTGACTGACTGATCCCATAATATTATTGCATAAACAGCTGGCATATGAACTAAGGTCCTGGGAGGTGATAGGAAATATGATGAGAATAATGTAGTCTCTATTATGAAATATAAGTTGAACAAATATAATAGGTTCAGTTCTGCAGCACTTAAACATCCATTCAATGATGGAGTCACCTAGCAGATATTCTGCAACAAGGCAAAACAGTAGATCTGACCTTACAGATTGGGAAGAAGAAATTAAGGAAAAGATGCAGCCCAGCTTCTTATGTTGCAGCTAAATTGGAGAATACGAGATGAAGGCTAGCAATACTGTGTAGTGGCATTCCATTTGTATTTTAATAAATACAAGTTATTTATTCATTTAATAAATAAAGTTTGCCTGAAGGTGAGAAAAGTAAAACAGCCACACTGGTCAGCCTTATAGACTAGGCAGCAATAACACACACCTTTAATCCCAGTAGCCACACTAGCTTGCCATAGAAACCAGGCAGTAGTGGTGCATGCCCTTAATCCCAGAACTGGAGAGGATTATAAAATGGGAGGAGACAGCTCTCAGTCTCATGCTGAGGTTTCCTGGAGGCAGGACCACCATTTTTGAACTGAGGTCAAGGTAAAAAGCCAGTGGCTTCTGACCTTCAGGTTGAACCCCAATATCTGTCTCTGAGTTTTTATTAATGGTGCTTCAGTAGCAGATAAAGATCAGGAGTTCTGTGTAAGGTATGCTGAAGTTTCTGAAGCATGTCAGAGGCATTGTCAGGTACACAGTAGAACACATGGATTTTCAGGTTGAAAGAGAAGGGCTCTGGGGCCACTAAACCTTTAACTCATTTTCAGAAAATACCAGAGACTTTCTTGACGCTTCCCTTACACTCCTAGAAAGTAAGGGTATACTAAAATTTCACCAAATCAAGACAGTGGAGTATGATGGAATGTACCCTAGATATAGAACCTGACAGTATTCATTCATACTCCAGCTCCCCTAGCTCCAAGATAAAAGAGGACGGACAAGAACACTGACTTCTTGCACCTTTGTTAGTGGGTGTCACTACAAAACCACAGTGATGACGCCCCTCTTACGACCCCACAGTGCCTTAGAAAAGAAAGCAAAGTAATTAAATGTTAGAAGAAGTCATTATAAGACTATGAATGAAAAATAAATATAGCCAAATATATATATATATGAACACACACACACACACACCTACCCCTATATATTTTGACACTGAAGAGTAAGAAAGCAAAGTTCATTGCCAAAGACAAAACCAACATGGTTGGAATAATGAAATGTCGCCAATTCTCTCCAAAATCTGAGCTGAGAAAACAGGTACTTTTCACAGAGAAGGACCCAGGCGACAGCTTATAAACATGAGCATTGTTTGTTTACCTTCTGGTCCAAGCTGTAGGCCAGCACCCAGTCCTCCTGCTTGGGATGGAAGAGCAGGCTCTGGATGTAGAATGTGAGCCGGTATTTCTGGTAAGTTGCCCCTTCGTCCGAACTGATCAAGATACTGCTCTCCATCTCGGGATCGCTGAGAAGCATGATCTAATGACAAAGCAAAGGCGGAAGTAAGGACAGGATTAGTAGGGTGGAATGAACATGAACAATACACATCATTCCTTTCTCCCCAGATTTACTGAGCTGGAATAGAGTGTGAGTCTAGGTCTACACACAAAAGGAGGTTTCAGTTCGTATTAATTAATCTTCGAAGTGATGAGTACAGGAATGATGATCCTCCATCCTTTGACACCAGTTCTAACGCAATTTCAATGTTAGTCTTTAGACACCGGAAAGACACACCCCCTCCCATGACCTTATACTTCGTTCTGCTCATTCTGAACTATGATTTAAAAAGTGTGTCAATGATACCTTTGTTAGAGAAATTTCTCAAAGCACAAATCTACAGAGGTCCTTTAGGAAATACTGCTGCCCTGGGGTTGACACCCAAGCCAAGTTGAGAAGTAGGACAATCCAAAGGCTTTGGCATCAGGAAAGTTTGCATCTCAAAAGTCTTATAAGTATTGTGGCACGGGAAAGTTCTTAAATTGTGGGAGTCTTGGTTTCTTCAATATTAACTTGAGTCTGACATTACCCAAGTACCCTTCAACACATGGTATCCAAGTTGCGTTCCTTTCTTTGTTTTTGTTTTCTATTTTAACTTTTATATTCTTTGTGGATTTCATATCCTACATCTTGATCCCACTCACTTCCCTATTGCTTTGAATCCATCCTCTGCCCTTGAAGTCAACTCCCCCCAGGTAAAATAAAATTTAAAAGAAAAGAAAAATTTTGTCATGGACGTTGTAGTATAACACGGTGAGTCGCAAATATACGCCTCAGTCCATACATCGTATCTGCAAGTGATCACTGCAAAAAGTCATTGGTCTGGTTTGAGGCCTCTGGTTTCTGCTCCACTAGCCATACTAGGCCCTCACGTGGACTCCTCCTGGCTCTCCTGTTGTCGCCCTGTGTCATGGAAATTCTGCAGTTTTGGGTTTGCTGGACCAGCCCCTTAATGAGCTCCAGCAGCTCAGAGATCAGTGGATGCTGGGAAGGGCAAACTTGTGGCCCTGCTTCTGAGTCTCGGTGGTGGGGTCAGTGAACCAGTTCTCCCTCATCCTGAGCCCCAAGGTGAGCTCTCCAGCACTGTTCCGGCTAACACACCTGATGCAGCCATGGCTCAGCCTTTAAAGGCTAAGCTCATGACCAGAAATGTAAATTGTGCTCTTGACCAAGGCATTGCTTGGACTACTATTTAACATTCTGTCCAAGGTGGTTCAGCTCCTACCCAGAGTGCTTGGATGGCATTTACTAACTCGGAAATGGTTGCCTTTGTGGTGCTTAAGGCCACTGGACAGACACTGACACTCTAGTATTGGTGACTTTTTCTCTCCTTTCTGAAGGAATCTCTTTCTGGAACACCACAGTCATCTGTTCTTCCTTCTTATCTTTTGAACATCGGACTTTGCTTGATTTTTCCTTTGAATGTGACCGTGATCATTAATCAACCTTTCATTTTGACCCTCTCTCTTACTTATTACTACTTTCATGCTGTGTTCCTTTTCTTCTCTTTTCAGTTGGCATCTTCTAGCATACATTCAGTCTCCAAACGAGCATCACTCACTCCAGACTCGATCCTAGTTTCAGGACTGTAAGCACAGCCATCCACAGTTCTCTGCTTTGATATTCTATTCAGAAAACCTAGAATACAAAACACCCCATAGTGGTACTTCAGGCCCCGCTGCTCTCAGCTGCTCAGTATTTCCACAGCCACTCATAGGAAGGAGTGTGCCAGCACTGATGCCTGTCTTCTTTTTCTCATTCTACTCCTAACTCCAGTCTTGTCTTTTGAGTGGTGTGTGTCTGTCGTGTGTGTGTGTGTGTGTGTGTGTGTGTGTGTTGTAGGTAAACTTGGAGGGTGTGCCCTGTCCCCTGCATGCTGAAGACAGACATTTAGTATCTCTTATATTAGGTTTTGAGACAGGATTGCTCACTGAACAGAAATCTCACTATTTTGGATAGGATGCCTGGCCAGTGATCTCCCAGAATCCTCCTGTATCCCTTTCACAGCACTGCAGTTACCAAGCATGTACAGCCAGGCCGGACTTTTATGTGGTACTCTTGATAGTGTGGGACATGCCTCTGCCACTGCCTGTGAATTGACTTCTGGTCGAATCCCAACATCGAATCTATTTTCTCCCTGATTGTTGTGATTATTCACAGTAAGAAAACTGACTCAGTCAAAAACTTTTACAAGTTGCTATTGTTTGCAGAGTGACTGACTGAGCAAGCATATCTATCTCCTACTAAAATTCTACCCTTTTGGTGTACGGCCAACCATTGTTCAGGTTAACATTACATGGTGTAAAACATGGGGGCTGAATAACAAAACAAAGTTTAAAAAAAAACAGAAACCAAAACAAAAAACAAACAAAAGAAAACCCTTGTCTACGTTTTGTAAAATAAAACTATGAACTAGCCTGCTTTTAAAAGCAAGCTTTTGAAGGGGTCTTTTAATTGCTGAGATTCACAATTCTTTTTCTCTTTTGTCCCTTCCCACCTTCCAAAATAAGACCAGGCTTTTTCTCAAATACTTGCTTTGACGTAATTGAGATAAGTCTTCATTAGTTATCAGCAAGTTTTTTTTTTCTTTTTAATGGATGCAGTTCAATAACCTTTTCATTCGTATGTGAAAATTCAGGGCAAAGCTCTTGTACGGACTAGTAGACACACAGCAGTCTCTTCTTCCTGGGAACTCTAAAGGGACAGGGGACCGTGATGGGAGCACCGAGCTGTAAGAGGACACTAGGAGAGATACGTGCAGAGCTTGTAGAGTCTGAGAACATAGGTAACCAGGTAAGAATGATGGTCTCATAATAACTAGTTTCATAACAGCACACGGTATCTATCTACCCACTGGGGTGGTCATGCACTGTGCAAGGAAATCATCATCCCTGGCACAGAAGAATTAAACTGCTTATTTTATGCAGAAATAAAAAGCTCAATGCCTATGATTTTAATTAGAAGATAAGGCCACCACCCTCAATGGACTTTATTTTATACCCCATGAGTTGCAACATTCTGTATAAAATTTGCCATCAAATATCTTGTACAATGAATTCTCTTCCTCTTAGCTCTGTCTCTTTCTGTGTGTACTCATGTTTGCACACACACACTATGTACACACACACAGAAGTGTACACACCAACACTAACACATGCACAGACCCTGCATACACACACACACACATATAGAAATGAATTTAGGAGGGATAGCTCAGAGGTAGAGTGTCTAGCTATAGAAATCAATGTACATATAATAAGGCATATTGACAGGGTGCAGGGCTTTTACAGAACTTCTGTTTGCAAGAGTACATTTTTATTGCAACCTTTCTCTGACTCGCTCTTCCAAAAACCTTTTATATACTTGGATCTCTACAGCTTTGTCTCTTTCATGGCTCCGACGTCTCAATCCTGCTTTCTGAGAAGAATGAAAGAACAGGGAAATGTAGCCTACATTTTTAACCAGTGCAAAGAATGTCACCTGATAGTTTATCTAAACCTCACATAAATCCCGTGAAACAAGTTGGTTATTGCACTTTACACATAAGGAAACTGAGGCTCGGAAAGACAGCAATTTCCTCATTATGCCCTGAAGTCCTGCAATTCTGCCAGCTCCCCAGAACACACACTGAGTCCTCTGTGCTTTCTTAAAACATGTCCACAAAATTCACTGAAAAAAAATAACAGTAGCGTTAAGAAACTACTCCTAGAATTCACTTTCTACCTCTGACCTAGAGGACAAGAACTCAATTAATAAGAATTAAATAATAATAATAAAAAAAAGCACAATGTTACCTGTTGGTGCTGGGAAAAACGAGAACATACTACTAACATAAGTAAGCCGGAAAATGCTGTGTCCTGAGTTAAGCCTCAGGGTAAACTATGTTTTACACATGATTATGCCAAATATATAGAGAAGATAATCTCATGCCACACAAATTTTATTGTTAAGTGAAGGTTTCCATCCAAAGTTCTATGGGGTCAAAGCATTAGTGGTGTAATGAGAGAGGTACAAGGAGTGGAAACGATCCTGTCGAATTGAAAGTCTGTATCAGTCCTCAGAGGGATTTTTAACAGCATTCCAATTAAATAATCTGTAGACTAGGCATTTATGAACTAGCTATGAGACTCTTGGTAAGGATAAGAGAGGCAGGCTCTGCAGAAGCAAAGGAGAGCAGCGTCTTCGCCTCTCTGTTTGTAATTGTTAGTGTGCAGGCGCAGAAGCTGCAGCGGGGGCTGTTGAGATTGTGTGCATTCTGTATTTTTATAGTTTTGACAATGTGGAAGGGACAGGGTGGAGGGAAAACCCGTGGAGGGCTTTCTTGGGTCTTGTTTTGCTTTTGCTTCCTTCTGCTTTGATTCGCTATCCAGCTTATCCTTACATAAAATCTGCACTGGGGAGCTGGGCATTGTGATTCATTCCTATAATCTACCACTTAGAAGACAGAGGCCTGAGGATCAGGAGTTCAAGGTCATCTCAATTACGTAGGGATTGAGACCTGCCTGGGCCACGGAAACTCTGTCTAAAAACAAAAACAGATGTGCAATGGATATTGGAGAAGGGGGGAGGTAGGTTATCAAATTATTAATGGAATAGATTCTGGGTGTAGATGTCTTGAATGCGAATGTTCAGTTTGATACCTCACTTGAAAACACGAGGAAGTTGCTGAATTTTTCCACCTTTCTTATCTCCAGGAGGAGGAGATATTAATGGACCCCAACAGAGTGTTGATTACAGGATTAAATGAGATAAGCATAAAGGAGTCCAGCAGAGTGCAAGGCACACCGCCACGAAATATGTAACATCTTTGTGTTTAAATAACCCATGATAAATGTACAATTAAGACCAGAAGGGAGGAAAAGGAGACTGGATATGATAGAAGTGATCTGGGGAACAGCTCTATGCTGATGCATATAGAGGGGGAAGAAAAGGAGGAGTCAAGGTGTTGCCTTCCAAAGTATAAAAAGTTCTAGTGCTGTAAGAAGGAAAACTCTAGAGATCTGAAGAACAGGAATGTGCACATATTAGCAATGCTGTATTATACAATGATGTATGGGAGACAGTCTTGGGCATTTGTTAAGCAGGTAAAATTTTTTCTTTATGTCTGTGGTGTGTGTGGGGGTGCATTCATCATAACTAAAAATATAGAAAATTCGGAAAGAAAACAGCACATATTGGATTTGACATTAATTTAGGTCTATTTTTGCATGACTGAATAATAATTGTCCATACACTATTAGGAAATAGCAACAGTGCTTCTGCTATGAATGAAAACCAGTGGGATGTCAATTTGCTCAATAAAATTGTTACTTTAAAGGGCCACTCTCATCGCACCCTGAGAGGGGGTAGTCCATGGTGGTCTGAAACATATCAATGCCTTATTGGTGACAGTCTTGGGCATCCAGCCTCTAAGGATTGGACATCCCATCCACTATAAATGAATTGCCTGGGCTTCAGATGAGTGAGACTGAAGCTTTGGCATTCACCAACACACAAACGCTACAACACCTTCCGTTTCTTGTTTATAATGCCTTTTACAGGGCAACTCTGGGAAAGATGAACAACATCGGCCCTAAGTGTGCATTCCAAATTGTAAAAGATGCAGGTGGAAAAGAGGAATCAAGCTCCTGGCTGAGTCTAACAACATCACCAGCAAATGTTACTATTCAATTACCCAGTCTATGTTTCTCTCTAATGCAACCTATGGCAGGTGGTGAAATCTAAATACTCTGTCTCTCATTCTACCCTGATGTCCCCCAAATCCAGGAAACAACTCTGCTCTGTGTTCTGAGAAGAGTTCACAACAGGAGTAAGCAGACTATTCTCCTAACAAAAAAAGAGAGATGCTATGATTTACTATGCAATTGACTACTAATGGTAGACCCTTAGTGCATTTAGTGATCAATAAAGAAAGGCAATGATATCAATATAGACTTGCAAAGAGTGTAAGAGAGATGGTAGCATAACTGACCCCCCAAAGCACACTGATGTAATTGCTATGTTGCTGAGGATAGACTTTCACACATGCAGATTCTATGCAGATATTCCCCTTCTCTGGCTTTTTTTTTTTTTCCCAGCCTTCAGTGGTAATTCTCCATACAGAAATAAGGAAAACAGAGTGTGCAGATATTTCAACTGCCAAAGCTGGCTTGAGAGAAGTTTCTGATATCTGGCTGGAAGGGATCAGGGATACTGGTAACCACGTGACAATGCACAGACCACAAACAATAAAGATTACCCAACACAAACTGTCAATCATTGAATGTGAGTAGTGCCAGTTGAGGAACTGTGCTGAGAGTTGCTTATATGTATGTTTATGTTCAATTATGACTAAACTATGCAAACGGAAAATAAATTTTAAAGATAGAACGTCAACATATACTTCGGCTTACATATAATCTGTTTTACCTAGTATCATTGTAGATGTTGTTTTATTCGCCAAGATTACAACTCCCCAATTTCTGTCTCAATATAGTGTAATTGTATTAAGCCTAATTTTCACTCTCTACTTGTCCTATAGGATTTAACATAAGCATCACTTAACAGAGCACCAACCACTAAAGCAAGTAAAGAAAAAGATAATGAGATAAGTCAATAGCTCAAAATACTTGCTACATGATCCTAAGGACTGAGGTCAATTCTCAGAACCCAAAGTCAAATGAGAGAACCAACAGCTGAAAGTTAGCTCTGGCTTTTACCTGCATACCATGGCAAGTAACCCCTTAGCACATAGGCACACAAAAATAAATATATATAATCCATATTTTTAAAAGCACTTGTATTTTAATTCCTTCACTCTGGGTATCATGTTGAACAGAGAGCAGCTGATGGTGAGACATACCAGGCAGGGAAGGAGTAAAGAAGGCTGAGTGGACAGAGAAGGGCTCCGTACCACGATGCAGTGCAAAGGCGCCAAGAGGAGGGCAGATTCTGTGTACTTGATAAATGAAAATCCCAAATAGTCTGCTTACAACCAGTAAGCCAATACATGCAGTGTTAAAGGAAGAAGCACGATACACCAAAAGGTTCTGAACCTCTACATGCATCTTGGTTTTACTTATAATACTGGAATACTTATAGTATTGGAAATTGTCCAGATTTGTGGATTTTTTGAACCTGAAGAAAACGGAAAGAAGAAAAAAAAGACGGAATTAGGACTTTTGAAGCAGAAAAGCCAGAGGAGGACTAGCTCGAAGACTTTGACAAGATGGAGTTGGTTTGATATGTCTAATTCATATTCAAATGGGGTGTTAGAGGAAGATGCAGAAGGATCATCTTTAGGAGAATGGGCTGACCTGCAGAAATGATGTTAGAGCATCTGCGTCTACACAGGACCAAGCAGTGTGCATCTGCAGTCACCATGGCAGCTGCATCTGAACACGACCAAGCAGTGGCATCTGCAGTCACCATGGCAGCTGCATCTGAACACGACCAAGGAGTGGCATCTGCAGTCACCATGGCAGCAAGCAGAGATGAGTCCAGATAGAAAAGGGAGGTTTATGGAGCAAAAAGTAGTAAGGAGGGGTTTCTGAAGAGAGAACTCTTGGAATGGGGCACTCTTGAACCTACAAAAATAAAGCACTTGGCAAGATGGTGTTCAATTACGTCAAATGCAGCTAAAAGTCTTAAAATGTGAGTCTATCCTTCCTCAGTCTTCCCTTTTCCTCATTTGTCCTTTCCATGGTTTCAACTGCCTGAGTTAAGTGGCCATCCAAAAATATTAGATGGAAAATTACAGAAGCAAACAGCATACCACTCTGAAGAGTACAGTGAAATCTCAAATTGTCTGACTCTATTCTATCTAATATCTGAGCCATCCTTTTGTCCAGAGTGTCCATGCTGTGGATGTGTATGTATTTGTATGTATGTGTATATATCTACATATCTACATATCTATACACACACACATATATATGTATTTCTACATATGTAAATATCCACACTCATTACTCATATGGTACTCATGGCTAACAGATCAACTGTCTAGGCGTTTTGATACTTCCATTCAGCTCATCACTATTTTACTTAGTCACAGCCCCAAGGCAGACACTAAGTCGTTGCAATTGTTCTACTGCATCCTTGGTTATTAACAATTTCTTACTATGCTTAATTTATAAAATGAACTTTATCACAAGAACAAATGTATGTGGGTATAAAAGGGTAAAAATAACTAGATATGTTTAGGAACAGGCCATGATCCACTAGTTTGTATGCAAACATTAAAATTAATTTAAAACACACTCACAGGAATAAAACAAACACAGTAGATAGGCTTTGTTACCCTCGGGCTTCTACTATGTGTGCCTCTGAGGGGAGGGGAAATAACTACAGAGATTTGACCATTAAAATTAGTACCAAGAAGTATATTAGTGACCACAACAAAGGCTGAGAGTGAACTAGGTGAGCAGGCTGTGTTGATTCAAGTATAAGGTGGCCTGATCACCCAGTATGGAACAAGCCTCATAAATATTCATTTCTTTGACCCTAAAAATTCTGTCTAGGATTCTGTCCAAGGAAACCATCAGAGACCTAATAAAAGGTTTATGCACCTGTATGTTCATCTTATGTTATTTATAATAATATGGAATTGGAAATAACCCAGATATTTGATAGGACTATGAATAAATAAAGTATAGCAAATCCATTTAGTGGAATATTACACAGCTATTAAACATGAATTCAAACAGTTTCATGGCACACAGAAGAGAACCATGTTTTGAAAGTGCATGAAAAGCAGACTGGTCATACATGAAGCAGAATCTCAGATTTGTGAAAATTGTTTACACTTCATGTAGGTGTATCTGTATAAATCAGTAAAAAACATGTACATGTTAAGCATGGTTATCCTTGAGCAGAGAGATCATGACTATTTTATTTTTATTTTCTGAAATTGTTCATTGTCATGCACATGCACGCATGTGTGCACACGAGCATACACACCAAAACTCTGTTTTCCCAATTCTCAGTGTTATAAACAATACTGTGCCATGCTTTCTTGTTTACTACCAGCTAGCCAATGTCATGAACACATGCTGCTCACAGTGCAGGGCAGTTATAACATGAGGAGGATGGGGTGAAGAGCGTCCCCCTGTGTATAGTCACCTCATCACTCAGAGAGTAATGCTTCTGGTCCCTCTCCTGGACCCAAATATCTTTCACTTTGACTTCTAGCTCCCCAAACTTCCTTACCTACTCCATGCAAGTTCAGCTCTGACTGTTCCATTCCCCCTTTCCCAAAGGCTCCAATCCCATCTCCCTGTTCTGAAAATCCCAGTGACATGCCAGACCCTTCTCAAGTCGGTCTTGGCTATTTTCCAGCTTGCCCTCTTTGTGTTCTCACTAGTTCAACTAGCAGGCTCCTGCAAGGTTTTAAAGATGACCAGCTTATTCTGACATTCTCTGCTAATACCACTCACCTAGTAGAAAGCCCAAAGGTGAGTATTTCTGGCTTATCACTGGTCTAGGCAAGAAAACAAGTTCCAGCCCATAAAAACTTGGAACACTTAGATTAGAGGCGCTGTCTCTCTGCTAGCCTGGATGGATCAGGTCCACTTGCATTAAATGGCACCCAACGGCCCCATCCACTCCTCTCCTGTCAGAGACTGACATGGAGAACTGGATAGATTCCTAGGAACATTATTTCTCATCAAGATATATTTCCAATATTTAATAAAAGCAAGGCTAACCTCAGGGGAGAAGGAAAAAGAAGTTCTACAATTTGAAGAAAAATGAATAAAAAGGAGACAGAATTGGTTTAGAAGTAATTTTACTTATTTTTGATGTTTTAGTTTAGTTTGACCTGGAGTTTTTTGCTGGTCAGTTGCACGAAAGGAAGCTACAAGCCCAGATGTGTGCTCCTGGATTCATGTTGAGAGTCTGAGGGATAAGTTCAGCTGGACAGAAGGTGTGTGCTCGGTACAACTTTGTTGCAGACATAGGTATGGAGCTGGGCGTATTTGGTTTTGAGAAACAGCTGATGAGTTGAATCAAGCCAGTCCGAGGTGTTTGCTATTTCAAGCATCCAAATTGCTACCACATATGTCTGGGGTCGCAATGGGAGCTCAGAATTACAAGTGCAATTTAAAGCCTCAAACCAGAAAGGCAAAGGAGACAGAAAAATGATAAAAAAAAAAAAAAATGCCAGCCAGCATGTCTATTGTCCACCACAAAACAAACCTCATTTACAAGCATCTTGTTGAAGCTGTGTGGGAGGGAGATGCTGAAAAGATCTGGGTGCACAGGGGATGGTAGACGGAAATTAATTGCACAGTATCTATTCTGGCTAATTTAAGAATGGCAGATTGCTACTGATACAGTATTTATTTAGTGGGACTCTCTTCAGTGGCTCATCTCATAAACAGCTGGGAACAAAGAGAGGAAGGAGTGGTGACTTTCATAAGGTCACCTGCTACTCTGTTTCTCCAGGGGATCTTTAATTCTCCCGAGAATCCTCTAACTTGGACTATGTGTGTGTGGGCGGAGGGGGGGGGGTAATTAGATATCTGGAAAGATTACTGGACTTAGGAGAGGTAGAATGAGCTCTTGGTTATGATAGAGGTAGCAATCAGGGAGCAAGTACGCATGCTTGGAACATCACCTGTCCTGGCACTGTTCAAAGAGCCTATTGCAGTTAGTCATGAGGTCAAAGGTAGTTCTGGAGCACTGTCTCTCCTGGGAACCATGATGATCACATCAGAGTTCAACGATGCATTCCGTGGCTAATGGCTGCTTACAAGCCTGCAGGGCATAGAGAGCCCACCCTCCAACCCCCGCACACAGCCCAATGCAAGAATCTAGAACTAGGGTCACTGTAGGCTGCATCCATGCTTTGATCCAATATTCCCCACCAGAAAGAGACACCCCAGGAGATGCTGATCCCTTCTCCCAGAGGAGAGACATTTCACTCCCCAAAATTGTAAAAGAAAAGAAGACAGATTATGTCACTAGCTGACCCTTGTTTACAGACCTTGGTAGGTCTGTGCTCTCTGTCCACAGCTCAGGACCCCCGCTACACACACCCTCATGCTTGCCCCTGGTTATATAGTATCGGAGCCTTTGACGTTACTCCCGAGGTTTTTTGTGGCTCCTCTCTCCTTTAATCCTCCTCTACTCTGAGGAAGGCAGGGAGGCATTCTCACCCCTCTCTGTCTGAATAGAATCCTGTAACAGAGTACCAGAGACTAGGAGACTTCTACTCCTTCCTCAGAGTTACTGAGGCTGGAAAACTCAAGATCAGGTTCACTGTGGCTCCTCCAAAGAGGGTGCCAAGCCCTTTTGTAGGGTGCTACCTTTAGGACTTAATCACTTCCCCCGAGTCCTCAGTATCTAACACAACCACACTGATGGGATATCAAATCGGAAGTAAATTATGGTAGGCTGTGTTTAGTTTATGGTGGTCCTGCACCGGTTCCCTGGCATTGTTATAATGAATAACCATAAATTATGTGATTTAAATATCTTACATATCTGAAGCACAGAGGTTTAACCAGGTATGGATGAAATCTAAGTGTCCATTAGGCTACCTTGCTGAGAGGCCTCGAGGAGAGTCTGTTTCCCTAGCTTTAGGGACTGCTGTGTTTCTTGGCTCCAAGCCTGCACCTCTCTTCAAATTCAGGTACAGTCTGCCCAGTCCAGTGTCCGTCATGCTTCTCATGGACACTGCTCTCCCCACATCCTCTCTCCCATGTCCAAAGACACTCGTGGTTATCTGATAATCCAGACTGTTGTCCAGTGAAGGCTAAGGGATTCACAATAAATATTACACCCAGAGCTTGCATTTCCCCTTGTCTCATAAGCTGACATACTTCAGGTCTTGGAGATCAGGTCATCTTGAGGAAACCTCAGATTTGCCTACCACACCCCCTTCTGCAGAAGAAACATTGGGGCTTGCAGTTTACTAGAAGTTACAACTTCTATCCAAGGTCAAGAGGCAAGCTCAGACTCCGCTTTACCTCCTGAGTTAAGTGCCTTTAGCCTTCTTGCTGTGCTCAGTATCAGTGGCACCGTGAAGGAGAAAGAGGACAGAGCTGGGCAAAGACGAGAAGGTGAGTGAAAACAGAGGCAGGAAAGAGCAGCAGCAGGAGGGAGGACGATGTCCTGTCCCATAGCTCACTCTCCGCAGGTGCCCCTGTGCCGCCCTGCCCACTGGCATCCCACGCCTATGGGACCATCCCTTCCGCATTCTGGACTAGTATGTACTGTGCCTTTTTCATGTTGGGTTTCACAATGATTTCACTGTGTAGGGTTGCTTCCTCTCTTTCTCAATGTGAAGCAGAAGGGTGGGGGTGGGGGATAAAGAGGTAGCAATTTTGCCAGGCAGGTACTCCCTGTAATGATCCATCATCCCATGCCAGGTGGTCCCCAGACTAGCAGGGAAGAGAAAACCACAATAACAGTAATAAATGGGAAAAGGACCCTCCAGGTAAAGACATAACACGAGCTGCAGCTGTCTCTGCCACGGAGGTGGGAAGAGGCCGGAGACGGAATACAGAAGTTACCAGACAGACAAGCATCCAAAGGCTGCAGGTTTCTATCTTACCCCAGTGACTGTTCTCAGCCTGGGTATATGTTTGTGTGGGTGTGCGCGTGCGTGCGTGCGTGCGTGTGTGTGTGTTGCTTCCTTTCCTCCCTATACAAGAAAAGAAAAGGAAACACCACCACACACACCTTCGCTAACTTTCGTTGTTGTTAGGTACACAGAAACCCATTTGTCACAAGGTCCAACTGCCACTTGTGATTCCAGAGCTCAGCAAAGGATCCACCCCTACGGTGATTTAGATTAATCACTTCTCATTAAGAGCCAATAAACACCCTGCATTCAGAGTGCTCCTAGCTGCCACAACCCACTGTCGCCATGTACAATTGCCAAAAGGGAAGGCAGAGGCACACCAGAGAGTTGTCAAATGTAATTTATAGGTTTTTAAGATCTAATCATTTTCTATAATATTAGATTAAATGACAGTCTATATTAAAGAGGAAATTACATTTCACCTTGCTTTCTTCCTCCCCTCCCCCTTCCTAACTAGGGGGTTTTTAAAGGGTCTAATCCCATAGCAAAGGGCCAGAAAGTGTCCTTGACAATGCACTTGAGGAGAACACACACAGGACTTTCCTGCCCCCGCCAGGCTATCAGGAGAGGCAGAAGAAGAGATGAATGGAAAGTTCTGTTAGCTGATCCAACTGCACTCAGGAACTCCCCTGCCGTCCCCTACTTCCACCTGAGTTGGGTCATCTTACTCTAATGGTATTCTCCACAGCTCCAGGGAACTTATTTGGATGTTTCCAGTGTGAAGGATCAGCCCAGAGTAAACCCAAACCATACCGAATCTCATCACTAAGGAACTGGGATAGCATAGACTGTGAGTTTGCATCTGGCCATTCAACCCCGCACTGGACCAAAGGACTTATATGTATTTATTTTGGCTCTGCCTATGATGAACACTAGGCACCAAAAATAAAAAGATGAGCGAGAAGACTGTAAACCCCTTCTATCACGCACTTAGTCCCCTGACTGCTGGGTTTCAGTTTTTCTCAACTCTAAGATTGAAGCCACAATGCTTCCTACCACCACTACTGTGGCTTGGGGCCAAGGAGAGAGAATAAAAATATTTAGAAACACTCATGAACGCATATAGGGGGTCTATTGTATATCCAGGCTCATCATGTTTCCGTATAGTTATGATGTATGAAGATGTGGACAAAACAAAGTCAGCCACACAGAAGCCATGGCCAAGACGGAAGATATCAAGGAGTGAAAATTGATGACCACCCTAGTAGATGTGGGTGATGTCCACTGCACATGAAAGGACCAGTGGATGCTGTGATATGCTTGACATTCATAGTGCCAGGCCAGAGACCGAATTCTATAGCATGGCTCTGATGTGCCTTCTTCCACTGGCTCCAACAAAGCTTTCTTTCCCCTTGTCCCAGGAACATTAGAGGAAAGAACCACCCAGTTCTATTCCCAAATCTCCTGCTTTCCCGCCTAGACAAACCACTGCTAAGAGATTCATTCCTAGCCCTAGAAACTCCTCTGTCTTGATTTGCATTTCCCTGATCGCTAAGGTTACACCTGTCAGAATGGCTAAAATAAAAAACACCAATGTTAGCCTTTGCTGGAGAGGTTGTGGAGAAAGGGGTACACTCATCCATTGCTGGTGAGAATGCAAACTTGTGCAACCACTTTGGAAATCAGTGTGGCAGTTTCTCAGGAAATTCGGGATCAACCTACCTCTGAACCCAGCAATACCACTCTTGGGAATATACCCAAGAGATGCCTTATCATACAACAAAAGTATATGCTCAACTATGTTCATAGCAGCATTGTTTGTAATAGCCAGAACCTTGAAACAACCTAGATGCCCTTCAATGGAAGAATGGATGAAGAAAGTATGGAATATATACACATTAGAGTACTACTCTGCGGTAAAAAACAATGACTTCTTGAATTTTGCATGCAAATGGACGGAAATAGAAAACACTATCCTGAGTGAGGTAAGCCAGACCCAAAAAGAGGAACATGGGATGTACTCACTCATATTTGGTTTCTAGCCATAAATAAAGGACATTGAGCCTATAATTCATGATCCTAGAGAAGCTAAATAAGAAGGTAAACCCAAAGAAAAACATAGGCAACCTCCTGAATATCAAACTTCATCAGGCAATGAAAGGAGACAGAGACAGAGACCCACACTGGAGCACCGGACTGAAATCTCAAGGTCCAAATCAGGAGCAGAAGGAGAGAGAGCACGAGCAAGAAACTCAGAACCGCGAGGGGTGCACCCACACACTGAGACAATGGGGATGTTCTATCGGGAACTCACCAAGGCCAGCTGGCCTGGGTCTGAAAAAGCATGGGATAAAACCGGACTCACTGAACATAGCGGACAATGAGGACTACTGAGAACTCAAGAACAATAGCAATGGGTTTTTGATCCTATTGCACGTACTGGCTTTGTGGGAGCCTAGGCAGTTTGGATGCTCACCTTACTAGACCTGGAAGGAGGTGGGAGGTCCTTGGTCTCCACACAGGGCAGGGAACCCTGATTGCTCTTCGGGCTGAAGATGGAAGGGGACTTGAGTGAGGGAGGGGGAGGGAAATGGGAGGTGGTGGCGGGGAGGAGGCAGAAATCTTTAATAAATAAATAAATAAATAAATAAATAAATAAATAAATAAATACTCCTCTTTCTACTGTATACTGTGAAAACCCATCTAAGCCATATCCAAAGGACCCCACCTCTAAGAAAGCTCTACTAATCGTCCATCAGCACTTTAGATGCTGATGACAGCAACCTGTAGAACTTACGGCAACCTGCTTATGTTACAGGGAACATGTAAGCTCCGGGCAGCTGGGAAATTCCCATCTTCCTATTCTGCACAGTGTGTCGAAGTGACGACTTTTCAGAGAAGTCCCACAAGCAGTATGGCTCTGTTCATGGTATCTGCACACATAACCCTAGTGTCTGGCCTCTCTGCAGAGCCATTAGATGAGAGGAGGCCACCAGATGTGAAGAAAACATTTTTTTTATTAATTAATTTATTTAATTATTAAAGATTTCTGCCTCTTCCCCGCCACCACCTCCCATTCCCTCTCCCTCCCCCAATCAAGTCTTCCTTCCTCCTCAGCCCAAAGAGCAAGCAGGTTTCTCTGCCCTGTGGGAGGTCCAAGGACCACCCACCTCCATCCAGGTCTATTAAGGTGAGCATCCAAACTACCTGGGCTCCCACAAAGCCATTACGTGCAATAGGATCAAGAACCCATTGCCATTGTTCTTCAGTTCTCAGTAGTCCTCATTGTCCATTATGTTCAGCGAGACCGGTTTTGTCCCATGCTTTTTCAGTCCCCGGCCAGCTGGCCTTGGTGAGTTCCCGATAGAACATCCCCATTGCCTCAGTGTGTGGGTGCACCCCTCGCAGTCCTGAGTTCCTTGCTCGTGCTCACTCTCCTTCTGCTCCTCCTTTGGATCGTGAGACTCCAGTCCAGTGCTCCAATGTTGGTCTCTGTCTCTGTCTTCTTTCATCGCCTGATGAAGGTTAATATTCAGGGGGATGCTTATATGTTTTTCTTTGGGTTCACCTTCTTATTTAGCTTCTCTAGAATCACGAATTATAGTCTCAATTGCTTCCGTTCACCAGGGACACAAGTCATCCTGAATCCAATGGCCAAGTTCATTATTCAGCCAATCCTATGTCCAATGAGGGGAAAGGTTACAAGCCTACTCCATGGTTGATACAAATACCACACAAAAATTCCATTCCCAGGTTGGAGAAATAGATCATATGCCAAAGTAGGGCCTGTGTCTGATTCGCTAAACTCATGTAAAAAAGACTAGGCATGGTGGTGCACACTTGTACTCCCCCACTGGAAAGGCAGAGACAAGAAGACCCGTGGAGCTTGCCGGCCTGCCCGTCTAGACAAATCAGTGGGTTCAGGTCCCAGTAAGAGACTAACTCAAAACTTAAGTTGGTTGACTCCTGAAGAATAACTTTATGAATGGTCCCTTGGCCCCCAAATACATACAAAGACACATATACATATGTACTTGAACAAACACGTGTACCCTCAAACATGAAAATCTACACACACACAAATACACATAACTTCAAAAACATAAAACAAGAAAAATTAAAAATTTCACTCATGTATATATAACTAAACGAATAAAAAGCAGATAAACTAACACATATTCATGTTGTTCATAGAAGCACTACTCACAAAATATGATCAATACATATGAAAATAGCCCCAAGAGTTCATGAATGGATGAATGGCTAACAAACTGTGACACACCATAGAACATTACTTAGCCATAAAAGGAAATGGAGTATTGACACATGCTATAATATGGATGAACCTTAGAATATTATGAGCAGTGGAAACAGGCCAGGCACAGTAGGTCACATATTTTTTGACTCCATTTATGTGAAACACACAGAATAGATAAATGCACAGAGTCAGAATACAGGCCACTGAGCACCAGAAATTGGTGGCCTAGAGAATGAGATGTGACTCCTTACTCGTTGCAGAATATTGGGGGTGGGGAGTAAAGAATTTTGAAAGCAGAAATGGGTGATAGATAGCTGAACATCAGTGTGCATGGACCAGGCTTACTGTTCACTTTGAAAAGGCTTCAGCTGCTGCCTTGTGTGAAAGAAAAAAAAAAAAAACTTAGTAAACTTAGAATGCTAAGTTGAAGATGTTAGTAAATATACAATGTCCCTGTGACTAGTCTGACAACAAACCCATCAGCATCAGTTGGAGGAGAGAAACAACAATTTTAGTATACTTGATCTAAGGAGACATAGCAGGCTCTAGCCAGCACCACAGGAAGCCTGCAAGGCTGGAGGAGCCCCCTAGTCCCTGGACGGTGAACCATACTCTCTTCTCACTGATGCCAAATCCCAATGCCAGCTGATAGAGCCGCCTGTGCAAGCCATAGTTCCATGAGCCCCCTTCTTTATTTCTGAAAAAAAAAAAAAAAAAAGCATCACTAAGAGGTTTAATTAACAAGCAGAGGCCCCTCTTGCCTCTATGCTGAACTCAAATGCTCTTATTTTAAAGAATGGTACACTGGCACTTGCTTTATAAGGCTTTATGAAGCATGTGTTATAAAAGTATCTCACCCATACGGCTCTTTAATAACATGGCAGTCCGCTTCATTCAATCCCATAAAATCCCAGCAATATTTAAGTGTTAAAGGTGACTTTCACTGTGATATTTATTATTGGATAATGAAAATGGCATAGATAGCCTTCAAAACCCCAGGCAATGGAATGAGCCATGTCTTCTAGTCTTTTAACAACAGGACCACCATATATTTGGAAATAGTACAGATTTCCAAGAGTGCCTTCTGAGATTCCCTCTTGGAAGTAGGAGGGGATTTTTCGTTTTGTTTTGTTTGTTTTACGATTTTTCTTTTATTGACTCTGCCCCACACCATAAAAAAGGAAGTTAATTGGTTAAATGTGTGGAACTTCCTTCTGTACCAAACTGAAGAAATCTGATTGCTTTGACTTCCAGATGTGAGCAAAAGTTCATAAGGTTCTTGGTCTGGCCTTGCACTTCCAGGGATTCCCAAAGAATCCGATATAGAAAACCATCAGAACCCGGTACAAATGCACTCTGTGCCGCTGTGTCCAGCTCCAGGTCCCACTGGCTCCTGGGCCCTATGGCTCTGTTACCAGTGGCTGTGCCCTGTGATTATTTCTCTAGATATTTGTGTCCTCCAGCCTGTGACTGTCTTGGAAGCAGAGACAATGTCTGATTTATTCTTCTTATCCCCAGTATCCAGTACAACATCGGGTATATTGCAGATGCTAATAGTTAGTTGCAGTCAAAAACAGTCAACTGACTGAGAGAACTAGCACAGAGCAGAAAGCAAACACCAAGATGATCTGCTTCAACTATTTAAATAGTTGTAATAGTGTGTAACACCGCAGTGAAGTGCGGAACTCTCTGAAGTGCTTGTTAACCCATGTATTATTGGATCCTTCTATATTCTAAAACAGGATGCAGTCCTTGGACCTGCCTTTAGCAATGACTGGATATTCTCACCCAATTACGAGTGCCCCTGCTTTAATCACACGCAGCAAGGAATCCATTCTGGCTTCCAGCTCCTTGAAGAATGGAAGTACATTGCCAGTGTCTCATAACCCCTTCTCAATGATGTGGCCACACAACATTCAAGGGATGTCAACTGGTTAAAAGGAGTGGGAAATGCAGGTTCGACCACCATCACGATTGGTCTGTTTCTTCAGAGCACTGTGAGGTCAATAGCTATAGCAGACGAAGATGACGACCCTGGGGCAGCACTAATAACATAAGAAGTAGGACACCATTTGGTTACACATCCTTCTCAGAATAGCTTTGACTCCAAGTTACTTTGTCAGAGGCAGTGTCCCCAATTATTCCTTTCCATAAGATCACTTGGGGTTTGCCTATCCATAGAAGATGTATGTCTTACTCCCTGAAGAACCTACATTTTCGGCTTTCTGCACATGACCAAACTATTCATAGCATGGCCCTGAAGTAATTATCTTCAGCTGTGGAACAATGAGCCGCTTTCTCTCAGGCTCTACTGATGGAGGAATTACTTTCAATTAATAAAGAAAACTGCTTGGCCCCGATAGGACAGAAAATTAGATAGGCGGAGTAAACAGAACAGAATGCTGGGAGAAAGAAGCTGAGTCAGGAGTCGCCATGATTCGCCCACCAGACACAGACGCAGGTTAAGATCTTTCCTGGTAAGCCAGCTCATGGTACTACACAGAATATTAGAAATGGGTTAGATCAATATGTAAGAGCTAGTCAATAAGAGGCTGGAACTAATGGGCCAGGCAGTGATTAAAAGAATACAGTTTCCGTGTAATTATTTCGGGGCATAAACTAGCCATGCGGGCGGCTGGGTGCCGGGGACGCAGCCCCGCCGCTCCTATTACAACACTCTACAGTCAGTCTGAAGAACAGAAACGAACCCAAATTAGCCATCCTCTTTTATTCATATGCAATCGTTCCCATCCACGCCGGCTTACAGGTCAACACAGATTTAGCTACTTCTCATGATGTCTTTCTAGCTGAAGATAACATCAAAGGGAAATGGAGGGGAATAACTGGTGCTGGTGTTTGCTTGTACTCGGTCTGTAGGAGCAGGTGGGTCAAGAGGAGAAACTCGAGTTCAACTAGAATATACGTGTGTGTTTGTGTGTGTGTGTGTGTGTGTGTAACAACAGTTAATGAAAAGAAGAGGTCATGAATTCAGAAGGAGAAATATAAGCAAGGGTTGGAAGGAAAAAATGGAAGAGGGAAATGACATAATTATAAGATAATTTCAAACACTAAAAGAAATGCATGTTTTTTTTTAAGAGTGAACAAAATTCTTAATCTAGGCACAAGAAAAAAAAATGGAAGAAACATCAAAATCTGTTCCTGAATCGCAAATGGATGAAAACCACAAGATCACAGACGTAAAAACTAAAGGAATTTAAGAGGCCAACTTGAGATGAAAAGGAGAGAGGAAAGACACAACACAGAGCAAAACTTTACAAAAAACCCGGCAAGTCACTGAAGACCTTGTCTTGTAAGAATGCAGCTCTGCTCAGCCAGTACAGTGCTTGCTTTTCCTAATGCATGACACAACTCCTGGCCACAGCAATGTAAGTGAGGGAAGGTTTGTACTCACTCACACAGGTAGAGAAGACGGTCTACCATAGTGAAGGGGACAGAGTGACAGGGACTCAAATCAGCTGATCGCACACACTTCATCCATGGACAGGAGCAGGGAAAGATGAACATCTGTGCATTCTCTCCTTTTTATTTAGTCTGGGGCCCCAACCCACAGAATGACTCCACCCATGTTCAAAGAAGGTCTACTTCTGTTAAACCTTCCTGGAAAGACATGAGCACACCCAGAGATTTGTGTCCATGCTGACTTTTATCAATCAAATTGATGATAAATATTAACCATTACAATGCCAATACTGCTTTCTAGGAAACATATGTTAGAGCCACTGTGTAGCAGAATGCTAAACTTAGAGTTGGTGGCTAAATATCAAGGAATTACTTTATAGTTAGATAGCTTAATAACTTGAGTAGGCTCTACCTCTCAGAACCTAAGCAGGAAAAATTATATATTCATATGTACATATACAGATATATATGTACATATATATGTAAGCTGCATCTCTTGTTTTAGTAAAGAATGAAGGAGATAACATATATAAGATTATGCACACATATGCATGTGCACACAAGCACATATATAAAAATAAAATATAAAGTAAAATATTATTTCAAAATAATCTCTCTATCCACTAAGAGAAAGGAAATTGAGTCTAAAACAACATTCATTTAAGGTTCCATGATAGAATCTGAACAGGGAATTTGTGAATTAGACTATAAACATAATAACATGTTAGTGAAAATTAAGTTGGCAATTATCTGTACATAGTTAAGATAAACTAAAAGCTGAACATGTTGTCTGAGACTACCTGAAAAGTATGAAGGGTATAGAAACAACTACTCTCCCACCGTGTCAGAAAACTCATGTCAGGAAAGCAGCCTTGCTTCAGGACTCTATCCACCACCCCATGCTCCCGACAGAAAAACCACTTTTCTGAAACAATTAATATTTAGGACTCAGACTTTTAGAGACTGCCAAGGAAACAGTCAGCTTCCTATCATCTTCTTGGTTTCAGCCTTAATGTGCACAGATGTCACATTAAAACTGGGCAGGCTATTCAAAATCAGTGCCACACACCCCAGAGATGGTGATGATGCCCAGACAAGAGCAGAAACCTGCGGTCACCATCCACTCTCTAAGAATTTCCCAGGCTAAGTCAGAGGAGGAGGCCGTTCTCCAAGCCTCTGGTGCTAGCCTTCCTATTCTATTCAGACAGACATCTCTAGCAGGCTTTCCTCCACCAGCAATATCTAAGCCAGACCCGTTACCTGTAACTGAAGTCTGTCCACATGGATCCCTCTACAATAAACAATCATGCTCTTCCCTGTGCTTGCTCCCCCAGATACACACTAGGAATTTCTTTTACACGCATGGCTTCATTTCCCCCTCACCCTCACATAGACACTGTATTTTAAAACTCTATTAACTACAGCTTCAGAGTAATGTCCTGAGGTGTTGAGGAACAAAGACAAAACTACACAGCTCGTGACAATGCCACGAAAACTAACAGCAAGTGCTTCTAATCCAAGACATGACCATATCTACCCTAAAGTTATGTTTTGTCAAAAGAATTCTAATTGCTATCTCCCTGACTATGGGTAGTAACCACACCTGGCTCCATCTCAGATGGTGGCATCTTAAGCAGGACCTTGAATGGGAAAGAAAGTTATCGGGGAATTAAGCAGAAGGTTTCTGCAAAGACGAGAAGTGGGGGCAAAGGGGGAAATTTGTCTCTGCTCCCCACTTAGACTGAACTTCAGTCGTATTTGTTTCAACCTCCAAATTTGGAATTTAACACCACCTGTGAGAGCCTTACCACTTACACACACACACACACACCACACAAATGAAACTTTTGTACATTGGATTGTATTCTTAAATTAGCTCATAACAGCTTTGCTATAATATGATATTCAATATGCAAAGGAAAGTTTCTCTGCTCTCAGTTCTCTGTCAAATGATCTGCAACTGATCAGCAAAACCAAGGAACAGAGAAATTCAGTTTCCCTTGCTCCTGCCTCAACCCACGCAGAAATTCAGTCCCTACGAAAGCTACAGATGAAAGTCTTCATGCATGGAATCCTACCTTAAGCATGGTCTTCCTCCTGCTCAACAAACCACAATGAGCAAGAATCCAGAACCTCGTCTACATCAGAGTTCTGCTCTCTAGCTCTTTATTCTGCACTGTGGCGTAAGGAAAATAAAAATAATGGCTACAAGAGATCCAGAAGATAGTGTCAAAGTCCTTCAAAAGTAGAGCGTGGAAGTTACATTGAACTTCTTCTCTTAGTATTACAGACTCTGTGCCTTCTCAGCTAAAGTGTTACACTTATACAAGGAAATATAATTCAGTTCATCTATCATCCTCTTGAACTGTCAACTCAAAATAAAAGCCTAACTTCCCAGTCTTAAACCACTTGTAAACCTCATTTTCTTTCCTTATGGCATAAAAGCAAAGGCAAAACCACACAGCTCGTGACAACACTACCAAAACTAACAGCAAGTGCTTCTAATCCAAGACATGTCTACCCTAAAGTTATAGAATTTTGTCAAAGAATCCAAAGTGCTATCTCCCTGGCTATGGGTAGTAACCACCTGGCTCCATCTCAGATGGTGGCATCTTAAATGAACTTGAATGGGCCAGAAAGTTATTGGGTAATTTTTTTTGTCAGTCATGTCTCTCCATGGATGATCAGATAAAAGCACATTATCTGTGGGAAACACTACAGTTTAAAAGCGAAACAAATATAACATTTGTTTCCTTTTATGGAAAAGGTTTTCCCTCCCTGAATTCCTCCTGGTTCCTCCCCACCTCTCTTCCCATCTAGGTCTGCCAATTCTCTGTCTCTCATTAGAAAACAAACAGGCTTCTGAGGGATAGGATAAAATAAAATATAAGCTATAACGAAAACTAACACATCAGAATCGAACAAAACAGACAGACAGAAAAGATCCAAGGGAGAGCACAAGAAACAGAGACCCACTTGTTCTCACACTCAGGAATCCCATAACTACATCCCATAAACTAGAAGCCATAAACATGTATGCAGAGAACCTGATGCAGACCTGCACAGGTCCTGTGTGTGCTTGCTCAGTCTCAGGGAGTTCCTATGAGCTTGATTCCCGTTGTTTTAGAGAGCCTTGCTTTCCTGGTGTCCTCTATCACCACTGGCTCTTAGACTCTTTCTGATTCCTCTTCTGAGAGGTTCCCTGAGCTTTGAGGGGAGGGATTTGATGGTGACATCCCATTTATGGCTGAGAGTTCCAATGTCTCTCATTCTGTATACTGTTTGGCTGTGGGTATCTATATTTGTTCCCATCTGCCGTATGGGATGGCTAGCAAAGGCACTGATCTAGGAGTATGTATCAGCAGAATATACATTTTTTCTTTCATAAGACCAATACTAATTGGTTTTACCCTAGGTCCCTGGGCTATCTAGTCTCAGGTTCTTGGTCACCCAAGCAGTGTTGGCTATGGGTTCCACCTCGTGGAATAGGACTTCAGTCAAAACAGTTGTTGGTTGGTTACACCCACAGGTTTTGTCCCACCATTGCGCACCCTACCTTGCAGGCAGTACACTCCTATAGACAGTAAGGGTTTTGTGGCTGGCTCGGTGTGTATATTTCTGTTTTGATAGCATTCAGAGGCCCTTCCTATACAAAACCACTGGAATGTAGGGGTAAAGGCTCTATGTAGGCACCAGCTCAACTTTTCCATGTCCAATGAGTTGTTAATGTGTTGTTCTCAGCAATGGAAACTTGCTGTCAGTGTGTGGAGAACAAGCTATGGAATTTATAACTTTTTATATTAATACACAGCAATTTTAAATAAAAGTAACTTTCAATTTTCTGCACCTGGAGCAGGGTGAGGATTATATGTGCTGAGGAGACAAAATAGATTTTTTTAAACAAACTGGGTTGTTACTTTCAAAGCTTGTGTAACCACCCTATGGCTATCTTGAGGACTATGCGACTACGAACTATGGCTAATGAAGCATTTGTTTTTCTTTATATTCTAGAGGGCATGTCAGTCTTTTCTTTTCTTTCTGCCTTCTTTTTTTCTCCCTTTTTTCTTTTCTATCAATTAGCTTGATTTAGGCTGGGTTACTATTAGCATGAACTGCATTCTTTGACAATCCGCTCTTTAGTGGAGAATTTGAAGGAGAAGAGGGTGGTAACAGGGACAGGAAGGTCAGCAGCCCATGACTAAATACTTCCCCCAGTCGCTCCACTGTGTATAATCAATACTGGGATAATGGAGGGCACTCTGGACTTGAAATTCTCTGATCTGTTTGATAACCTCTAAGAAAAGGCAAATCTAATGCTAATTCATCCACTTTCTCAATGATCTCCCTGTGGAAAAGGTCCCCTCTCTTAAATTCTCTTCTCAGATCCATAAGACATGCCTGGGTCAAAGAAAAGGAAGATGCTATGCAATCTAACGTTATCCTGAAGATGTTGTGACGTAAATAATCCATTTGACATCTCAGTTCTCAACAGAACCAAATCTTCTTGGTAAATGCTCCCACACCAACAAATGGGATCATTTTCTAAAATCATCTACATAGCCACTTTGTTTTTATAATTTGCAAACCCAGGTAAGTGGTCATGTGATGCCTGAGGTTGTTTCCATAGGGCGCTGAGTTGGGTTCCTCCATCTTGCTTCACACTCCCCCTGAATATACTGACATAGATTCACTAACATGGCGAAACTCGCCCTTTCTTGCTTTGATTTTATCCCTTGCAGTTGCCTTTAGTCACCATGTAACTGTGTATACAAGCACAAAATTGAGAGTAGGGCACAGCTAACACTGCCTGGGAATGAAGCAGGACCTAATTCAGTTGACACAGAGTTGGGGGGGCCTCAGTGTCCAGAAAGTGTGGTCAGACAGACAAGTAGACAGTAAGTAGCTAGGAAAAGCATGAAGGTTGTATATGTGTTAGTTGCCTCTCAACTTCAGGCCCTTCATACCTTATGTTTTTACATTAACAGAGGTTGTTCTGTGTCCAGACAGGGACAGCCATGTGTTTTGGACCCACACTCCAAGATCTTTGTCTCCGTTACTTTTGTATCGTCATGGCAAAGCACCATGACCAAGGCAACTTATAAAAGAATGCATTTAACTGGGGGCTCATGATCCCAGAATGTCTGTGTCTATGACCATCACGGTGGGAGCATGGAAGCAGGCAGGTAGTCATGGCACTTGAGCAGTAGCTGAGAGCTTACATTTGATCTGAAAGAAGACAGCAGAAAGAGAGCAAACTACCTGAGAATGGTGTGGGCTTTGGAAACCTCCAATCCCATTCCCAGGACTCACCTCCTTGAACAAATCCACACTTCCTAATGCTTCTCAAACAGGTCCACCAACTTTGGACCAAGCATTCAAATGTATGAGCCTACTGGGACTGTTATCACTCAAGCCACTGCCGTTTTACAAACCTTAGTTAGTCCTGGGAAACACGGCTGAGTTGATAGCATATTCCAACAACTTAAGTCAGGCTACCCATCCATGTAAGAACCATGATTCTGGTCTCAGCCTCTTTCTCTTAGAGACATGTGTCTCCCATGAAAGGGGAGAGATGAAGCTCTTCTCTGCTGACCCCTACATTCGCAGAACCTTCCTTTGTTCTAGAAGAAAAATCTTTCTAGTTTGTAGAGAACAGGGAACTGTCCACTCTAGTACATAAACTATAGCATTTATGGGCCCTTCCATTTTTCCTGGCGAGAGAACATTATTTGACTGGTGTGAGCGGTCTCCACCACAGCCTTCCCATGGCTAATTAATCCTTCTCCCTCTCCGTTTCTCACATTAGAACACGAGCAGCTCTAGCTCAGACCAGGCATCACAGCTAACTTTCAGAGACTACACCTCTTCTTTTTCTTACACCATAGAAGGCAATACCCAAGTGACCTCTCCAGAGTTAAGTTTAAGCTCAAAACCAACTTGTCTTCCCAGTTACCTGCATTTCTACTGTTTTTGCTCTTCCACATTGGAAAAAAAAAAAACTGTCTGGAAGCTGAGACATTGTTAATATCACCCGTTTCTCCAGAACTTAGCAATCCCACCAAGGAAACATGAACCTATTAACTCCACAGGAGAAGAAGTATTTTCTGATGCCCCTGCTCCCTTGGCCCATATGTAACAAATTCTGATGCAGGTCAACAGGAGGACGAAGGTGTCGATTAACTTCACACCCAAGCAAAGTTGGGAGCAAGGCAGAAGGAAGCACTGGGATGTGTGAACAGTCTCAGAATTTCTGCTTTCACTTGGAGCCATGCACTCTGCAAGGTGCCCGAGATGCAGGCAAGCGAGTTCGTGTCACAGCAAGAACAGGCTTCGGGCATTCATGAAGTTCGAGTGCACTGGGGCCATGTCAAAGCTTCTGTGGCAGTCCAACTGTGGCAGTGCTGTGGCAGACAACCTCACTTTTGACTAGTAACAGAAACAGTCATGCTCCCAGAGTAGCCATCACAGTATGTCGCAGATACAGAGAATGTGTGCTGGACGGGACAATCAGCTGAAAGCCATTGAGAGATTGGTGAAGATTAACATGACTGTCTCAAGAAAGTCGAAGCGTCAAACAGACTGTCCATCCTTAACAGCCCAAGCTCCCTCCTAAGACCAATAGTAGTCGCTCTCACCACCCTCAAACCTGATCTTTACTCTCCTTACTTGTGCACCTAAGTATTAAGTACTGGCTAATTACTTTTGGGGACTGACTTATTTAATAACCAACAAGGTCAGAGCTATAATATTTTACCACCACTCCAATTTATGGGCAAGAAGCTACTCAATGAACCCAAAGCACATGTTCAGAATAGCTGTCAAGTGGCAAAGCCAGGACTAGAACTCATGACTTCACACAGCTAGAGTGGGAATTCATAACATCACTGCCAAATAGCTGTAAAATGCAACCCACTTTCATCAAAACCCATTCATTGATACGGCATTCGGCAGTGCTCAGTAAATCATTTCAATATCACCAATGTGCAAAGCACGCGTGAAGCAAACATTTAAAAAACAATTCTGCTATGTGCTTGCATGAGTAACTTTATTAAAATGCGTATGTGTAACAGAGAACTCTGTGCCCACTTTTTAAACATTCCAAATTAAAGAATAAAATAAAACCTGCTATAGAAGCCAACATACATAAAGTACACAAATAAGCATGCACATTCTGGCAGGTTTTCATAGGTGGATTTGCCCGTGTATTCAGGTCTTCAATGAAGACAAAACACAGAAGCAGTGTCTCAGAAAGGCCACTCTGTCTCCTCCCATTAACACTGATTCCTTTCAATTATTTTAAGTTGTTGTCAAACAGGGTCATAGAGTACTCTTTCTTTATTGTCTTAACTTGACTGACATTTTACAGCTCAATATTCTATGAGAATAACACACTGTGCCACTTCCTTAGCAGAGGTCATCCACAAACTTTTATTAATGGGTGAAATTCCATATAAAAATGACTCGTTTGTGTGTTATTGCTTATTGACATTTAAGCCGGTTCTTGATTATAAATTTTATTGCCACCAATATCTTCTACATGTCTTTCAGTGTATCTTGACAAGTATTTCTGTATGATATTTACCTCAGAGCAGATCTGTTGAACCTTCCTATGCATGTATATTTAGACCTAGTAAAAAAAAAAAACTATTACTTTTTAAAAGAGTTCCAAACAAATTACAGTATCCACAGCATCATTTCAAGATATTAGTCATTTCATAACCTTGCCAAAGCTTGGTTCAACACAAAAACTGATAATTATTATGGTCACAATGGACACAAAGTCATTTTCGTCTTTAAATTATTCTCTCTATTTTAACCAATGTATCTCTGAATAGTTTTGTAGTTCCGAAGACCAATAAAATTCAACTAGTTTTCACATTTACTATCTATTTACATATCTCCTTTTGGGAAAAGAAGTGTTGCAATCCCTGTCCTATAACCCTTACACCCCCACTCTATCCTACCCACCCCCACACACACAAAAAAAAAAGTAGCAGCCTAGACAGAAAGCTATCAAAGAGAACTCTGAAAAACTGCAGTAAGGACGCTGAAGTACCGCTCTCCACAACTGACAGCTTCTGGTGGGGGTGCCAGTGGGGAAAGATTGTTTTCTTTAAGAGGCTGGCCGCCAGGAGTTACTCTGGCCAAACTCCAGTGATTAAATGAGCAACATAAATTGGCCTTGTTACAAGGGTAGAGGGTGGAACCTGGAAGGACTGGGAAGCGAGTGTGATGGGGTTCATAATGTGAAATTCCCAAATAATCAAGGAAAGTATTATGTAGAAAAGAATTCCTGTTCTAATTTCCTTTCTATTGCTGTGACAAACATCGGAACTAAAAGCAACTTGAGGGTTCATTTGGCCTACACGCCCTGATCACAGTCTATCATTGAGGGAAGCCAAGACAAAAACTCAAGCAGGGCAGGTGCCTGAAGGCAGGAACTGAAGCAGAGACCATGGGGGGGGGGGGCTGCTTTCTTATATAACCCAGGCCCACCTATCCAAGGGTGCCACTGTCCACAATACGCTGTCCCCGTCCACATCAATCATTAATCAAGATGTGCCACAGAATTGCTTAAAGGCAATCGGATTGATGGAGCTGGTGTTCTCTATTCCCAAATGACTCGAGTCCGTGTCCGGTTGACAGACAGCTAGCCGGCACACATCCCTCAGCTCGTTTCAGTTTCAAGTTCATAGTCTTTCTCAGCGAGGTCCCTGACAAAGTCTAGATGTGAGTGTTTGCTGGCTGTGCACACTGCGACTCTTTTCTCTTCCTGCATGCTCTCCGTGTTCTACAAAGCTCTTGCTGAGCAATTCCTCCTGTCTCTGGAGCCCAGAGTATCAATCTTTTGCTTCACCAGTCAAACTCTTCATGGCTCATACAAGGAATCTGCCCATGTAGGAATCAAGAAAATAGTATCTTATGCTTTTGCTGAAGAACTTTATGGACCTGGCTCTCATATTTTTATATCTGCAATCTATCAGAAATGGGATTTTTTGTGAGAGTAAGAAAAGTCAAGATTCCCTTTTTTTAAAAAAAAAATATTAAAATATTCAGCAGGTGAAGCTATATGTTTAACAAAGCACAGTTACATTTGCATTTCAATGCTTCCCCTTGTTATAAATCCTCTTCAGAACGTTATTATTTTTCCTGGTCTATTTTCCTATCTTTGTACTAATACCATAGTATATTATTGAAGCTACATATAAGGTACTCTATCTAGTGCATAATTTTAAGTTTAATTTACACATGATCTCATCTCTGGCTGTAGTTGTAGTTCAATGGGAGAGTGTGTGCTTCGCATTCTGCAGTGCTCCTGCTTAGCCTCCAGCTACGAAATCTGGACAAAAATAATATCTTAACTATTATCGCTTTTTGTTTATTTTGTTTTGTTTTGTTTTGTTTTGTTTTTGTCTTTCCTTTCTTTTTATGGGGCAGATATTTTGTTTTCTTTCTAGACTACATCACTTAAGCTAGCCTCCAAGTCAGCCTTCCTAGGGCTGGGATTGTGAGTGCCACAATGCTCAGTTGGAATTACATCTCTTTAGAAATTATACTTGCATTTCTTTAGAAAGTCTAGAATTAACTTTCAAATTCCATAGACAAAGCTAACATGGAAGCACATCCCTAGAATTCCAGCCCTTTGGAAGCAAGGAATGTGGGTCTCTGAGTTTAAGGCCAGACTGTTCTAAATACCAAGTTTCAGGCCAGCTAGACCTATAGAAGAAGACCCTGTCTCAAAGCAAACAATTTCTTAGGCAAGTCCACTACTTTTAATCAACAGATATGAGTCTGGGAAAATTAATACCCAATATTAAGTCTCTAAACATGGTTCTATCTTGTTCTCATTTTGTACTTCTTTAGTCTCTCTTCAAAAAATTATAAAGCTCTTTAGAGAGACCTCACTCATCATTCACTGTTTACTATACTAGTGTGTGTGTGCGCGCGTATATGTGTGTGTGTGTGTGTGTGCATGCGTGTGTATGTGTGTGTGTCCAGCATAGAAGTCTTTCCTGTCTTTTGGGATTATATCCTGTAAGATGACCATGTGTGCACACTAACTTCAGGGCTCCCATAGAGACTCTTTTGCCTATATAGCTACACACACACAGAGAGACACTCACACATGTGCGTCAGCATCCCTTACTTGCTCATCCTCACACTCTTTGATTCTTTCTTGCTCTTGGACTGACCTAGATTCCCACAATGCTAAATAAAACGATGACCGTGGGTACTTTCCAACTTCCACCGTTAAGTGAGATGTGTCCTGTGGGTGCTTTCTGGGGGAAATTAACCCATTAGGGAAGTTCTTTTCCAATTGGTGGAAAGTGTGTTTTTTGGTTTTGTTCTTGTGTTTATCAAGACTGAGTATTGTTATCAAATAAATATTCTTCATTCATGTATATTATTATAATTTTCTCTTTCATTTACATTATCAGAACAACTTATATTTTATATTCTTAATGATAAAATACACTTATATTCCTGAAATAAAGGCAACTTTGGTAAAAATATCTTTTTTAATCTATTGGTGGATTTACCTAGGCATAGGGGCACATACTTATAACTCGAACACATGGGGAGTTAGGATGGAGGACCAAGGAGTACAAGGACAGCCTCAGCTCCATAGTGAATTTGAGATTACAGGAGACTTGGTCTCAAAAAACCAACAGAACATTAAAATTATAAATGTAAAATTATCTTTAAAATAAACTTTTGTTGTATCCAATTAGCTATGGTCTTGTTAAAGATTGTTGATGTGGCCCCCAAAGGAAGCTAATCCAATTGTCCTATCCTGAAGTGTCATTCTCAAGTGTGCTGGCAAGGTTGTGTTGTCTTCACAAAACCGTGACAACTTTTCTCCTCCTCCATTCTCTGGGAGGATTTCCTTAGTGCCTCTGTCACTTCATCAACCACCATGGTTTCTATCCTTCACAGTCAGATCACCTTGACACTCGCCCTATCTGTTGGACTGATTTTCTTGTGAACATGAGATGCTTCCTAAGAAGCACGGGGAAGGGAGAGGTAATGGAAGGAAAGGAACAATACCTATTCTTGTAGCTGGGAAATATGTTGAGAATTTAACAGAGAATGTAAATTATTAATTAAAAGTTAAATTCAGATTCACCATCACAATGCATCTAAACAAGCAACCAAGCTTTCACTGACCCAGTAGAGACTTAAATACTTTTGGTAATTTTGCACCAGAACCAAAGCAAGAAGAGAAAGGCTTGGACTTGTAATTCCATGCTAAAATCATTTTTACCTCTCTACATTCTAGCCCCACCCAGAGATTGCAGGAACTGAAGCCAGATTCTTTGACTTTGGGTTCTCCGTTTGAGAAGAGTCAAAAGCATGAGGCACATATTTGATCGTAGCCTGTAAAGTCATAGATCTGAACATTAGAAGCATCACCCAAGGGACGGATCTATGAACGGGTGCCTATGCAAGCCTCTGCAGATAGTGGTTGAAGCGGGTGGATGTGAGGGACCTTGATATGTGTGCATGACCAGTTCAAAGAGGAATAAAGGCACTTTCAGAGTCAGCCACATCTGAATGGACCACTCAGCAAAGGACAAATGTGAAAGAAAATAAAGTCACACTCCCATTTTTGCCTGGTCCAAAAGAATGGGGAGTGTAACAAAGACTACTTGACATGAGAAATAAATCAGCAATTCTAATAATGGTTCAAGCTCTCAATGTCTTCTTTTAACTTTCAATATACCCATAAGTAGTATGTAGAGTATTTGTACATATTTGGATGCATATTGAATACATTAAGTATGACTTGTTATTCATTCCCTAAGAATTGTGGAACAAGACAAATTCTTGCCCAAATGTCTTATTGTCCTCTGCTTTGGAGCAGGTCATTGTAGAAACCCACTAAGAAATGAACTTTCTGAACAAGCTATTGGGGAGAGTATTTCCTTGACAAAGCATCAAGGACAGCTTGTCTTGCCTTGACACCCCTCTTTCTCGAGTAATTCTACCCAAAGGATGAGACCCAATAAGACACTCTCGGGACTTTTGAGGAATTGCTGCATATATAAAGGAACACGACATGGAGTTCAGATGGCTTTCCTGCATCAACAGGGCACTGTGAACATGGGCTCTCACTTTGTAATTGCTTATTGATTTCTGCTTAGTTGAAATGAGTATCAACCCGGTGCCAAGCACTGTGTTAGGTACCAGGGAGCCTGGACAGATAATACATGGCTTTTGCCCTGGGGCACTCACTGTTTAGCAGGGGAGACAGGGAAATAAATGGCCAAACTGCAGGGAGAGGCATACTAGGAGAGAAGATAAACGGAGCTCTGGGAAAGCACCAAGGAGGGAACAATCAATCCCAGCATTAATGTCCCCTTACTCCCAAACCCCAGCAGAAGGAGCACAGCTCTGGATGCGAGCACACTGGGCTAGAGGTAGACTATACGCTGGCACAGCTGGAAGCCATTAGTCCTGCTGCAGTGACAGGAGAAGCCAGGAGAATGCTGAACACAGAAGCTGAGTCCAGGATGAGGCATCCGAGCCCAGGTGCCATCTGGACCAGCAAAGAAGATGTGGGGAGCTGGGATAAAGCCTGAAGCAAAAGCCCTCTTCATCAGTTAGCCCTTCCCAGGCCTTGCCCGGGGTCATCTTGAGAACCATCAGCAGGTGGCAGAGATCCAGTTCTCTTGGACCTGCCTCGAACACCTGCATCATAGCTGATCCTTGATGCAGAAGGAAGAACACTGGGCTCTACAGCACATAAAACTTTATGCCAGGCACCATGCAAGGTATGAGAATAGGGGAGCCCAGTGCAAGCTACAAAAGAGCTAGCCATACCTATAAAAATAGAAATGTTCCAAGATAATGAATGAGTAAAGTGTTGGTGGATGGGAGCAGGCTGGATCCACAGGATAGCGGGGGGAACTCTTGGAAGAGGCAGACAGGGAATGGGGCCTCAAAAATGGTTAAAATACAAGTTAGAGAAGAAAAACCACAGATTCATATCCTGAAAAATACCAGGGGCATGAGCTCTGGAGCTGCCAGGGGAATCGAAATAACACACAGTATCTGGATTGAAAGAAGGTGGACGAACATGAAAGACACAAGGCAGGAGAAAAGAGTTGATACTAGCTATGTGGGGAATGAGAAACTGAATCCTACAGGCAGTAGGGAGTCACTGGCAGCATTCTGAGCAGGTTACAGACTGACTGGAAGCAAAGAGTCTCATGTAACATCCCCTCATCCACCCCCAAAAAGGATCCCTTCCTGGCCAGTGAAGCCTGTTCAATTGGAAGATGTCAAAGCAGCCAGTTCCAGGTAATAAATTTACCTGCCAGCTACTGAGGGCCATATCAGCTGGAGAAGCTCTGGTCTCTCCACTCTATTTATTTCCCAGTCAAAAATGTAAGGCACTAACAACAGTAGAAAAAGAGGCAAGCTGAGGGTGAATGGGCTCCTGATACACAGGGAGTCCTGAAAGCACAGGAAACGCATTAAACTGCAGCAAAATCTAAAGGCAATACCAGGGTCTAAGCACAGCCGATCACTTATCCCATACCCACCAGGTCAAGTGTCTACTGCTTGGCTGGCTTCCAAGGTCACTGGCACCTGAAGGCAAACCACTACACACTGCCGTGCCCTGTAATTAAAGGTACAAGCACACTCCAACACTGTCAAAAGCGAGAGGCCAAACATGAGGAGAGGCATCATTCGCAAGTGGCCATCACTATGGCAAGGGGACGGAAGCACTATGATTTGGCCACTTTGTGAGTGACCTTCCATAAGCTGTCTTGTGGTAATCAAGAACTGACTACCCATTCCTGATGCCTAATCAGTCATGAGGGTAGGATATCTGCATGAGATTTGGGGATGCTGCCCTTTGAAGGCACGAGCATAACCCGGCCGTTCTAGACTAGAGGGGAATATATCCTTCTTGACTCTAATATCTAATTATGCTTTGTCTAATGGTGAATTTAGGTGTCCTAAGTATTCAGTCAGGCTGAAAAAAAATCTGATAAGACACCCAACATCAGTTATCCCATGGGTAAGAATGCTTGGATTTGGTAGTGTACTCTTCTAATTAATTCAATCTTAATGTTCCTAGCATCTAAATTAACACCCTCATTTTCTGGAATGTGCCTGATTTCAAAAGTGAAGTGCAGCCGGGCGGTGGTGGTGCACGCCTTTAATCTCAGCACTCGGGAGGCAGAGGCAGGCGGATCTCTGGGAGTTCGAGACCAGCCTGGTCTACAAGAGCTAGTTCCAGGACAGGCTCCAAAAACCACAGAGAAACCCTGTCTCGAAAAACCAAAAAAAAAAAAAAAAAAAATGAAGTGCAATTGCAAGAGTAACATATAAAAAAATACACTGGACAAATTATAGTTCATTTCTTTTGTTTAACGCATTTATTGTGTTTGTGGAGGACAACTTGCAGAAATCATTCTCTCCTTCAACCGTGTAGGTTTCCAGGGATCACATTTCAGGTCAATGCCATGGATGACAGATAGCTCTCCCCCGTGGAGCTATTTCTCCTGCCCATAGTCTTTCTAGGCTTCGTTCAGTACTGGTTTCATCCAGCCATTCATGGTGGACTTCATGTCTCTCTCCTCCGAGTCCCCCAAAAACACTGGGTTCATTATAAAGTGTGTCCTTAGGCATAGGCTGCGTCTAGTTCATCGTTGTGATTCTAAGTGTTTAGTATCAACTGACCACAGAGTGAATTTTCAGTAAAGGTTTGAAGGATTGGCAGTAAGCTGGGCTTGTTTGCACTTGATCCTATGTTCAACAGAAAGAGCCCCGAAGAGATTGCATTGTTAAGGCTGTCTGTTTGCCAAAGAGACTCACGTGTGCTCTTCAGTTCAAGCCCATCCCATCCTAAGATCCAGACCTATTAATCAAAGTGGCTAACAGTCTTCTCACCCAAATCTTCCATGGCATCAAAATGGCCCAACCAAATCAACTATTTTTCCCATGAACCTCTTTTCTGTAGCCCATCTATGCCTTATGACTGTACCCAGATCCCAGATCCCCAACTCCCACCAATTCATTCTATCACTCAGGCTGAAAGGTTGTTAACTAATCATAACAGGTGCTTTGTGTGCCCCAACATCCAAACAAGCATGAAGGTGGGGGTTTTGCCTTTATAATAACGTGATAGCTGGCTCCTCACCTTCCTCACTGGCAAGTCTATGTTCCCACCATCTCATGCCTAGAGCAGCATGCTAGTGCCCCTACTACAACACAGACATTGCTCACATAGCTCTATGGCCATCAAAAATAACTCATAATGAACAGCATTCCACAGCCACACACATAGCAGAACCACAACAGAGAATCATCTTATGAATGCATTTAAATCCCAAATCAATTTCTCATAGCTCCACATCTTGGTGTTTCATGATCATGTTTTGTTTTTACAAAGCAATGCCAAATCTCTGCTGTCCATTTCATCCATTCCTCAGGCCTCTACCCTATTCTCGAAGGGATCTGTCCGGACATAGACCTGGAGCAGACTTCCTACTCTACCTAGAGAACCCGCCGGGAGACTTAGCACATGGCCTCTTATCACTTGCCTTCCTCTTGCTGCCAGCTGAGAGCAACTTTCGCTCAATCTCCACTCAGCTTACTGAGTGATTCTGAGTGCATTCGCTGCCACAACTCTACTGTGGCCAGTGGAGTTTTCTCTCCCTGGAAATCCCTCTTTCCAAACCCCACCACAGTCCTTAGCAACCCCTACTGGCGTGTCCATAAATAACTGAATGATAGCCTCACCATGAGTTTCTTCAATTTGCCAGGCAGAACCAGTGTGCTATAGTTTGAATTTGAAATGTCCCCTAAAGGCCTGTGTATTGAGATTTGATCCTCAGAACTGACTGGAAGCAACAGAATGTCTAGAAGGTGATGGCCCTAGGAAGAAATTTAGATCAACAGGGACATACCCTTGAAAGGCATATTGGGGTCCTTTACCCTTGAGCTCCTCTGATATGGGATGCTCCTCTGTGTGCTATAAATATGTTTTATTATCATTAGTTAATAAGGAAGCTGCTTTGGCCTATGGCAGGGCAGAATATAGCTAGGGACAAAATCCAAGCAAAGAGACAGGGTGAAAGAAGGCGGGGTCAGGCAGATGCCACTGGCCACCAAAGGAGTAAGATGCCAAAGCATTACTGGTAAGTCATGGGGCACATGATTATTAAAAACAAAGATTATTAGAAATGGATTAATTTATATGTAGAACTAGCCAATAAGAAGCCTGAGCCATTGGTCAATTAATTATAATTAATATTAAGCCTCTGAATGATTATTTTATAAGCGGCTCGGGGACCGGCGGCAGGAGAGAAAATGGTTCAGCGGGACCAGACAGGACAGAAAAAAGTCTCCAGCTACACTCCTCTCTATGTGTCTCTCTCTCCCTCCATTCCCTATCTCTGTTTCTTATATGCCATTAAAGCGCCTTCCTTGCCATGCACTATGCCCAAGATGTCCTGCCCAATGAGGCCAAGCAAGAATGGCCCAAAGCCCTAAACTCGTGAACTAAAATATAACTTTTCTCCACATAAGTTGCCTATACTGGGAATTTTGTCACAGCTACAGAAAGCTGGCTAACACACACTATGTCTTTCCTCCTCTGAGGCCCAGGTCTCACCACAGTCTTGCACATGCCTGCATAACAGCAAAGATCTCTGAAAATCTTCCACGTTAAAGAAATGCTTCTTCACTTAATTAGCCCAAAGGTTCTTGATGCTACAAATAAAGCATGGTCATCACAAGGGCTTTATAAACTACAGATGAACCAGCAGACATACCAACACAAGCAGAGAAACGTCACAAACTCCTACACCTAGATAACGAGCTGTAGCTGGTCAGTGGCTGCTAAGACGGGAAGCATGAGTTTCCAGGAACAAACTCATAGGATAGTCCACATAGGGTGTCCAGTCCAAATCGGTCAGCTCTGGACCCATCTAGACATGAATATGTGAAATGGAGTCAATAGGTCATACAGACATGTGTGTACATACATGTACATATGTGTAACTATAATAAATGAATAAGTCATGCGTTTTAGAAAAAAGGATGTCTGTGAGGGAGCTGAGGGAAGGGGGTAGCAGTGATGTAGAAGTTCTCATACATGTTGTTCTCAAAAATTAAATTATTATAATTTGAGCACCCTTAGTCCAAAAATCTCAAATCCAGAATGTTAAAAAAAAAACCCACAGATTTTTGAGAAACATCATAACTGGAAAATCCTGTACCTGGCTTCTTAGGATTGGTCACAGTGACAAACACAGATACTTAAAAAAAAAAAAGAAACATATAAAATCTGATTCACATTGTATATATGAAACCCAAATGAATTTTGTGTTGAGAATTAAAGTCTCATTCTCTAAGATAGGTATTTCATTATGTCTTATGTAAGCAAATAGTCCAAAATCAAGTGGATCCGAAATCTATGTTCTTTTGGATAACAAGTGCTCCATGTGTACAAATTCAGGGCTCTCCAGACATTCACTCAAGTGAGAAGTAGCATTTGCAAATTTTCTTTCCTGTGATCTGAATTGGGGCCAGAGTTGAAAAACTGTAAAGCTATCCTAAATCCTTTGAAAATAGGGACACACACTCTATAGAACTCAGTAGGATACAGTGTGTCCAAGGGTAGTGGACGGATACTTTCTAGAACTCAGTAGAATACACTGTGTCAAAGGTTACTCAGTAGGATACATTGTGTCAGAGGGTAATAGGGATGCACTCTTTCTAGAACTCAGTAGGATACAGTGTGTCAGAGGGTACTCAGTAGGATACAGTGTGTCCCAGGGTAATGGTGATGGACACTTTCTAGAACTCAGTAGAATACAGTGTGTCAGAGGATAGAATCTTGGGTCAATCAAACCTTACTTGAAAGACTTGGCTTCCAATATTCTTGAGGTTTTTTAAATCATTTTTATTTTTATCTATGCGTGTGCCTATGTCTGCAGGAGGGTGTGCTCACAAGAGTGTAGTGCCTATGGAGGACAGAAGAGGGTGTCATATGCCCTGTAGCTAATGAGAGCCACTTCACATAGGTACTGGGAACCAAATTCAGGTCATCATTAAGAGAAACAAGGGTTCATAATGACCAATATATCCCTCCAATCCCCTCTTTTGGGGTGTTTAATCTTTCTCAGACTCTATCTCCATATTACAAAATGGGATTAAATATAATGTCATAAGGATTAAAGAACTATTTTGAAAATCAATCACAAAATGATTATTCCAGACTCTAGCATACTTTTAGCTATTACTAACTATTATTTAACAATGCCCCTTCACACACTACAGTCACTTAGAGAATTCTCATCAGCCAGGTGAAGGCTGTGCCATTCAGAATCCCCAGGCTCCCTGCAAGTCTGCCACACTGTGAAGTCATTCCTGAAAAAAAAAGAGGCAATACATAGGAGGCCTTTTATAGGACTCTGCTGCTTTGGGAGTAATATGAAGTCATCTTTGTCTTTATCTGCCTCTGCTCTCTGAAATGGACCACAATCTGATTCCTACATCAGTGATCATTCTCAGTGAAGTCTGGAAATGACAGGGAGCTTGGAACTGAGGAGGCAGGAATGTGCCCATAGCTCTGCAGAAGAATAAACCAGCTATTTGGTCCGTAAGGCTGTGAAAACCAGAGGCAGAGAATGAGTGTACTTGCTGTTGTAGCCAGAAAAGTATTTTAAAACTTTTAAAATCATCACATCCAAAGGGATTGATAAGAACACAATCCTTTTAAAATGTACTGTTTTTTTTATATGTGTCCAGTCTGTGTGTAAGGTGATATCTAGAGACTTGAAGAAAAAAACATGAAATACAGTTCCTGTTCTATAGCCATAATATTTAAGTCATCCACTATTCTTGCCAAAGGTAATAAAACCTGATGTTACGATGTTACACTCTAGACACTAACAATGCATACCTGCTAGATGCAGTGACCCACAGCCAAGCACTGGGCTGAGCTCCTAGAGATCAGTTAAAGAGAAAGAGGAAGGGTCATATGAACAAGGCAGGGTCAAAAGCATGATGGGGAAAACCAGAGACAGCTGAGCCGAGCGAGTGGGAGCTCACATACTATCGACTGAAAGCTGGGGAACCTGTATGGGACCAAACTAGACCCTCTGAATGTGGTGCCAGTCATATGGCTTGATATGTTGGGGAGAGCCCTGGCAGTGGCACCAGGACCTATCTCAGGCGCTTGAACTGACTTTTTGGAGCGCATTCCTTATGGTAGGATACCTTGCTCAGCACTGATACAGGGAGAAGAGTTTGGTCCTTCTCAAGTTGGTCTGCCAGACCTTGCTGACTGAGGAGTGAATAAGGGATGGGAAGGGGGAAACTGGGGTGTGAGAAGGGGAAGAAGGGGGAACTGGGGTTGGTATGTAAAATGAAAAGTAATTTTAAAAAAAAATATGAAAAAGAAAAAATGTCTGCTGTCCCTCAGGACTGTCTCTATCTCTTCATTTTGTGTGTGTGTGTGCATGCGTGTGTGTGCACGTGTGCATGTGTGTGTGTATGTTTCATGTGAAAGCATAGATGGATGTAGGTGTGTTATGTACCAAGTGTTGCGTATGGAGGTCAGAGAATAACCTTAGGTCCTCAACTTCCATCTTGTTTAGAACAGGGCCTCTTATTGGTTACTGCTACATATAGTAGGCTAGCAGGTCCAGGAACTTCCAGGATTCTCCTTTCTCCCCCTCACACCCTGGCACATCAGGCATACACTGTGTAGACACACACTGCTGCACCGGGCACACCATGAAGACATGCGCTACCGCACCAGGCACACTGTGAAGACACACTGCCACACCGGGCACACCGTGCAGACACACACTGCCGCACTGGGCACACCGTGCAGACAGACACGCACTGCCGCACTGGGCACACCGTGCCGCACCAGGCACACCGTGTAGACACCACGGTGCTGGGAACTCAAACTCAAGCCTTCATGTTCACATCAAGCTCTTTACTCACCGAACTGCCTCCCCAGCACTGAACCAAGACATATTCAGATTTCCCAGATGTGACTCCTTTACACCTGATAAATTTTTATGAATCCTTATGTATATATGTATACAAAATAAGTATACAGTCAAATGTTTGCTATAACAAATGATAAAAATCTAATCATAAAACAATATAGCATATATACATCTTATCATTCATTGAAGACAAACAAATTTACACACTAGTGAAATGTATGTGTTTATTTTTACATAGGTAACTAAATCTTGGTTGAATATTTGATGCTGCAGGCTATACGGTACCTTCACCATTTTTCATTGTTGATTTATATTTTGATTTTATAAACACCAATGTCAAAAGGGTAACCTTGTATAAACGGGTAGTACAAATGACAGAGATATTTTTAGGGCCATTTCAGGAATTATTTTTAAATTCTTTCCTAATCCCGATTCAAAGTTCATTTAACATTTTTTATGAAAATCATCAGCAACTCAAATAGCAATTTTAGAAACCAAACATGCTAGCACATCCAATACAAAGATATACTAACATGATAGCTAAGTATGAGGAACCATAGCAGGAAAGGACTGGGCCCTTGCTTTCCTCATGAAACCATTTTATTTCAATAAACATAGACAACACATGTAGAGCAAAAACAGTAAAATTTATAGCATTCAATTGCCTTCAAACTGATCAAAGTGTTTCAGGTCCCATCTGTTGGTGTTGCACAAGCTGACGGCATCCATGGTGCAAAGTCATGTAGTAAATATACTGCATGCTGGATTTTTTAATTTAATTTTGTGTCCTATAGAAGAAATCTCTATTAGGACAAATTTCCCAAGCCTCGGATTCATTAGGTGGTCCTCTGTGGAGTAGCAGCTCACAGCAGCTGGGACCTAAACTCTACCTCTAGGCTCCTCCAGATGCAGAGTCACAGCATGGAAGAGAAGAAAAAGAGGACTGGAATCTGCGACTTGAGATTTTTGAGATTTTTTTAATCCCTTCAGATTATCTGCAGCAATCCCATTTACAGCTGTATGACCGCAAGAGTTGGGGCTAGAATTCTACCTAGGATTTCAGTGAGATTAGAAGTGTCAGGAGGGCTTCATGGGAAGTAATGCTAAGTATTGAAAGAGGCGTACATTTTTGCTAGCTGAAGTGAACACCTGTCATTGAGAGCCAACGAAAAACAGAAAATAAGAAAAACGCGAAACTTAGATGGCTGATCTCATTTGATGTTCAAAAGATCCTATGAGGTGGTATGGTGGGCTTTGTTACTTATATGGCTTTTGCTATGCTTCTCCTTGTTAATGGAACACCTATTTTATTTTGGTATTGCCTTCCATGTAGGATGAATCTTGGCACCACGCACGCCAGCTGAGCTAAATGTGAGCATGCCAACACAGTGCAATGCTGGAGGCTGGGGGCTGCTGGGAGAAATCCCCTCACTCATTCAAAATACCTTGTGTTATGCTTCTGGAGAGTTTCTACCTGAGTATGTTATTAGAACCCCTGCAAACACTGTCATCCAAGACAGGAACGTTTTCCTAGGCCATAGATAGTTCTAGATGACAGAGAAGCAAGTAACAGCTGTGTCCTGGATGACGTCACTGAATCAGCGACTTCAAACTGGAGTTTTAGACTTGAATTTTATCACAAGAAGTAGGCAATTTCCCATCTTTCAGGAATGAAGATAGAGTTTTCTGTAAGTCATGGAGCCGAAGTGTGCCGGCTGACATAGGGAGGCAGGAAGAGAACCCATTTTATACAAAATGGCCTGAAATTTTGAACAATGAAAACTTGTGGCAGATGATAGACTAGGAATGGTTGAACAGGGCAAGTTAAAACCTGGAGAGCTAGACTGAGGACCTCTGGATCTACAAGCAAAAGCATGGACATCTTCTCCAATTTGAGATTCTGTGAAAGACTCCTAAGCAAGGATTTGCATGATCAAAGCAGTAATTGATTGCTGAAGATAAACTACAAGTCCTATGGGAACCATCATTGGAAAAGATCAGGCATACACATACCTTTATGATTCATTGCCCCTATTGTCCAGGGTTGATAGTTCAAGCCTCAAGCTCCTGCCTTCTTACAAGAGGGCAGATTCAACACAGACAGCCTCATGTGCAACCAGCTGGGAAACTAAAGAGAAATTAGCTTTATAGCCACTCAAGAAGAGAGGTGACAGGGAGTGCTCCAAGCCATTTGCAATTGGCTTAGGGTCCAGCTGAAGCAAGACAGCTTTCCAGACAGCCACGTCAAGAAGCTATTAATACTGAGAAAAATCTCCACAGAGAAATAACTTTTTACAACCTTCTGTCTGTGAGGCCGTTCTCCCTTGAGGTCTCGAATGCTAATGCTCATGACTTGGGATCAGGATGGGGCAGCGGAGACCAGCAAGCCAGGAGTTCATCTTTCCCAACCTTGTCACCAAGCAGTCCTGCTAAGCTCGGCTCAGACATCAGCTCGCTCTTCTCCGCAGGTTCATTGTGCAGTCCGAGAAATCTTTCCTGCATACATTTGCTGCCACCACCTCCTTTTGGATGATGGAAGACCTGAGGTTCAGGCCAAGGACCACTTTGGATAATTGCATCCTATCTCTCTGCAACTCTTCTCATGTGGCTGTCCTTGTCTAGCCCAGCCTGGCTGTTTTATTAATCGGTCAAGTGCCCCATCTGATACATCCTATGGACAAAAAGTACTGGAAAAAGAAAAACCTAAGCTGCCAATAATTCCCCAAGCTCATCACTGAACCCTAGGCTCAGCCTGCTTTACACTGTATGTCCAGATTAGCTTCAAGTATTTCTAGTATCTTCCTTGAGTTGGGTTAGTTTTCCTCCTTTCTGTTTGGTGCCTTCTCTAACCCTAGTATTAAGCAAATGCTCCCTGGTTTGGAGTGTTTCTCTCATTAAACCTTGGCTCATGTTCTCTTCTGATCTTACTGTGTGTGGCTAGTCCAAGTCCAACTTGGTCTTGTGGAGCTGACATAGCAACCATGTACCAAAGGGCACATTCTCCAGTAGAGTTACTCTGACCCGAAGGATCTACCTAAACTCTCCTAACACCAGTGCCAGGGAAGCGCTGGGATTCCTAAGTCAACAGCACCACCAACTTTCAGCTGTCAGCTTTGTCCTTAGCTTCATGCTGGGACAGGTCTGCCTGTGCCATGCAGGGTCTGCCAGGGCAATTTGGCAGGAAGTTGCTTGAGAGTCACCAAAGCCATGCTTCTTCACTTAAGTGGCCACGAAGACCTGGTATGTTTCTCCTCTTACAGGGACTCAGATTCTTCATCAGTCGCATTAGAGACATGACCAAGAAAGACTTCTGATGGTTTTTGCATGACTGAAGTTTTCAATAAACATTAGCCATCCTTCTCTTTCTAATGCCCAGTCAGGATGCCTGGCCAGCATTAGCTTGTATAACTGAGAGTCTCAGATTTGGGGCCACTAGTTCTTACTTTCAAGTGACATTGCCCTTAAATACATCCACCAATGTGAGGTCTAGGCCATCAGTGCACAGAATTCTCCAGCCCTTCAAGAAGATCTAGAGTGTCAGGGAAGCTAACCTGTAGTCAAGAATGTATCTGTTTCTGCACAGTTGAGGCAGAGTTTGGCTTGAGAGGCACAGCAATGATGGAAGAGCAGGTAGAGTTGTGGGGGTTCACTGTGAGGAAGGAGCAAATTAAATTCGGTGGAAGTGGAGAACAGGGATGGAGGAGCAGATAATTTAGTGGAGGGGTCACAGCAATGAAGATGTCTGAAACTCTGGAGCAGGCAAACCAGAATATGAATCTGTGCTCTGGTTAGCTCTGCTTGTCAACTGGGGATTGGAAAGTGATGGGTAGAAATGCTTTGTATAAACTTGTCAGAGCTATAAAAACATTAATTTAGATTTCTACTTCATTAAATGGCACACAACCCATGAGTTGATTCATGAAGGGGTGGAGAGAGTGTGAAACAGAGGGGCACAGAGAAGGTAACTGTTCTTGTAGAAAGTGAAAGAACTTTACCTAAAGCTAGACTGAGAAAGGCATAGATAGATTTCTTCTCCCAGGAGAGAAGCATGCTACACAGGTCAAGAGCATCTGGGACCTGGAAGATATCGCTGAGCAGAGGAAAAGGCCAAAGAGAAGACCATTTAACTGGAGGAAAGAAGCTATACCGTGGAACTCTGGCTTCACACCAGGCCTGCTGCAGGTGTCGTTGTTCAATTCTTAAAGCGATTCTGAAAAATTAATATCACTCCTACAAGCACCACTGGCAGATGTAAAAAGAGGGGCTTCAAGAAGTCCAATAAAGCATTTACGATAACACAGCAAGAAGGGCATGGGCTGCACGTGAAGCTTTTTCCTCGACACCACCCGCTGGCCTTGCTAGGTGTGGCGAGAACAGAAGGCAGAAACATTTAGGTGAGACACGGCCTTCTCTATCTCCAGCAGCCCAGACAGGAGACAGTCATGTACATTTTCCATAGCTCTGTCCCCTCTGGATTGTTTTCTCTCTCTGGTTGGTCACACAAGGCTGCTAGTGTGAGCACTACTCTCCATTTGTCCAGGAGGCCAGTGTCTCTGCATTGCTGACTCAGACCCCAGCTTAGACAGTACCAACTCCAAAGCTGTGCCTGAGAAACTTGGCTGATCCGAGGCTCCCAGAACTCCCATCCTTATTACCTAGACACATTCTCCAGCATAATGTGTTCTGAGTAAAAACTTCTGTTACTATGATCTTGGGCTGGTAATAGGAGTGTAGGGGCAAGGGGAGCATGAACGTCAGGAGCAATCACATTGCTTGGTTGAGCTCACCCAGGGTGAAATAAAATAGAAGTCATTTCTTTTCCTAGTGGTGGTTGTTTTCATCATGATATGCAGCTAGGGGCAGTGGGAGGCACTTCCTGTACCACTGCACACTAGAACTTCAGGAAGGATGCAGCATCCTGCTCCTGAAAACCCTACAAACACTATTCTTACTTGTGATGTTCAATAAAACACAGCCTGGAGGCCAACTGAAGGCTGAACAGCAGAGGAAACACGGTCAACCAGGTATATTCACTGAGATTCCTCCTTGATCCAAGAGTCATGGCCCCAGCCTTCCTTATACTGCTCTCAGGCTGTGGGGCCTCTTATCAAAGCTGCTACGGACCCCATATCCTTCATCACAGAGTACTAACTCCACCCCTGAGGTATGAGGGGGGGGGCAGAATATCTGCCTCTCTCTCTCGCTCTCTCTCTCTCTCTCTCTCTCTCTCTCGCTCTCTCTCGCTCTCGCTCTCGCTCTCTCTTGCTCTCTGACCTTGCAGCTGAAACCCAACAGACCTGTTGGTACTCCCCTGCCTTCGCTTCCTTATTTTTCTTTTCCTTTTTTAAATTAAAAAAAATTACTTTTTATTTTATATACCAACCCCAGTTCCCCCTCCCTCCCCTTCTCCTGTCCCCCACCTCCCTCCTTCTCATCCCCCAATCCTCAGCATGGGTAAGGCCTTCCTTGGGGAGTCAACAAGGTCTGTCATGCCAATTTCAGGCAGGACCAGGCACCCCTCCCATCCCACCATAGGGAATGGGCTCCAAAAAGCCAGTTCATGCACCTGGGATAGGTCCTGGGACCACCCCCAGTTCTCCCCACCACGGATCAAGTCATATAACTGTCACCCACATTCAGAGCACCTAGTTCGATCCCATGCAGGTTCCCCGGCTATCAGTCCATAGTCTATGAGCTCCCACTAGCTTGGGTCAGCTGTCTTTGTGGTTTTCCCCATCATGGTCTTAACCCTGCCTCTCTTCAGCTGAACTCCAGGAGCTCAGTTCGGTGCTTGGCTGTGGGTCACTGCATCTGCTTCCATCAGGTACTAGATGAAGGTTCTATGATGACAGTTAGGGTATTCACTGATCTAATTAAAGGGAAGGTCTTTTCAGATACCCTCTTCACTATTGCTGGAGAGTCTTAGCTGGGGTCATTCTTGTGAATTCCTGAGAACTTCTCTAACACCAGGTTTCTCCCTATCCCCATAGTTTCTCCATATTCCCTCCTTCCCCCCCATAGGATAAAGAAAATGTGGTACATTTACTTAGCAGAAAAAAATGACATCTTGAAATTTGCAGTCAAATGGATGGAACGAGAAAAAAACATCCCGGGTAAGGTAACCCAGACCCAGAAAGACAAACATGGTATGCACTCACTCATAAGTGGATATTAGATGTAAAGCAGAGGATAACGAAGCTATAATCCACAATCCTAGAGAAGCTGGGCAAAAAGCAGGACCCTAAGAGGGACACACGTGGTGTGGTGGGCCCCAGGAAGGAAAATAGTTAAGATCTCCTGAATAAATTGAGGGCGGGTAGAAGGTAGAGGATGGGAAAATGAGGGATCAAGAAGACCCCATTGGGGGAGGCTTGGAGGGGAAGAGCAATGAAAGAAATATCTTCACTTCCATATATATTTAATTATCCTTTCTGTGTCTGTGTGAATATGTCATGCGTGTGCAAGTGCCCACAGATGCCAGAAGAGGGCGCTGGACCCCCTGGAACTGGGGTTATAGGAGGTTGTGAGCTGCCAGATATGGGCATAGTGAATGCAGCTCTGGTCCTTTACAACAGGGAGTGCTCTGAACACTGAGCCATCTCTCCAGCTCTCCGTGTTTCATTTCTTCAGACTGAGACACTAGCTTATTTTTTAAAAGCCTCCAAAGTACACTCTTAGCTGTCACTTGCTATCCAGGACGTTAGTCTCATTATTTTTCCCTCAAGCCTTCTTCCCTGGGTTTGTCCTTCATCTTCCTTTTTCCAGTTCCAACTTTACAATCAGTCGGAACAGAGATAAACCTCTTCTCATGTGTGATGCTCAGATGATCTAGGCAGGTAAACAGGATGGGCCTCTCATACGCCATCCAGACACACAAGTTTCCTTTCGATCCTTGTTGCAGTCTAACCAGCATGACACAGAAGGAAAAAATAACCCCTCTGTTCTTCGATTTGAACCCTGACATCTTCATGATTCTTTGTTGAAATCCTCAATACACACATGAAAACATAAAAACCAAATTTAAAACTATGGTGTGTTAAGTATAATCCCTCAAAATAAGTAAGTAGCTAATTTATGTTATTCCTTTTAACTGGGTAGATAATATCACTGAAATTATATTTTATTTTTAAAAAAGATAATAAATATATTTGCTAAGAAACCCTAAAGGGCAATTTGGAGAAAAGCCAGGCGATGGGTTTATATTCTTCCCATTTTCAAATAAAATGCAAAAGAAAAAAATAGCAATCATTTTAATGAGCCTTTAAATAAATTCTTGGCTACAGCATTCAGCAGTAATTTACACAGGGAACCACATACATGTATCTGCTGAGAGAGGGACTTCGTGACTAAAGAGTGAATTTCCAAGAATTAGTCTGGGTTCTTTTTCCTTTAAGCGATTGGTTGAATCAAAACACGCTTCAAGGTCTCTGCTTAGTTGGGTCACAGTTGCAAAGAAAGATAGGGCTTACAACCATTTCTTCGTGCAGTTCTTCTGATGTCTTAGCCCACAGTGAGACCTAATTCTTTCTCTTGGGGAGCAAGGGAGACAGACGGGAGTGTTTTCTGATTCTCCTCTTGGACACACCAGAAAGAAGCAGAGTTGGACGTGCACTCAGGGAGCAAACTCACATTCTTCTATTTCTCCGATCCTTCCTGCCCACGGTTCCCACTAACACCTCTCCTGATACATTGTTCCCGTTCTCTAGTAACTGTGTTAATTTAGGAGGCAAGAAAAACAAGGTGCTTGTGAATGAACCCGAGAGAAACCATTCCTCTCCACAGCACAGAGATCAATTTTACTCAGCCAGCCAGCAGGTTGGGTTTTAAAAGACAGGAAAGACATGGAGAAAGCGACGGTGGTTCCTGGCTCGTGAACGAGGCACACCTGGGGCTTTATAAACAACTAGGCTTCTAGGAGTTATGCTCAGTCCAGGAAGGTCTGGAGGTAGTTAAAGAGTGATATCAACTCCGGTCCCAATTAGAAGCAAGGTCAGGCAGTGAGCTCTCTGGAAGCCTCGTTTCTAGTCTGGAGCCCTAATCTAGCAATGGCTACTCGCATCCTCACAGGGCAGCCTAAGTGTCATCGCCTCTCCCAAAGGCCATTTTGCCAACATCCACTTTTCACGTGTGGCCTTTCTTATCACCTTGAATAACAATACAAACTGAACACAAGAGGTCAAAGCAACTGTAGTCCATCCTGCCACCTCAAGCCTTGAGCTTTGCCTCATCTACTAAAATTGCCCCTAAAGAGATTTTATGAGAAACTCTATACAGAAAATCTCTTATGAAAATCTGATGTTTTAAAGAATGTGTTAACCCTCTCTCGCTACTCCGGGCATCTATAGTCCCATGATGGCAGTCATCTGGATCACTGTAGGAATAAAAACCACCACCTGACCCGTGTTCTCCTCATTCCCGTGTGCCCTGTGATTTGCATCTCTAGGTCTGTGTGTATAGTTGACATGTGTGCATCTTATGAACCCAGGAAGAATTACACATTTCTGAAGTCATAACCCTTCCCCCCTTGGATGCTTTGCTTGGAAGTAAACGCTTAACCCAGCGATTCACAAGGACAGCTTCGATACATCCACTGTTTACTGTGTGACTCTGGTACAAGGGACGTTAATATCTGTGAGCTGCAGGGGTGACACCCTACTGCTTAGTCTCCTCATTACCCCAAGACTATCAGGAGATGTGGGTCAAGGAAAGGAGGAACCCGACAGTTCTACATTTTATTTTCTATTTTCTATAGGGGTTTTTCGGGTTTATTTGAGAGTGGCATGGACCTATGTGACCAGTTCATGCATACAATGCTACTTCAGCAAGCAACCTGACATAGGAAAGCATGCTCATTGGAAAAATCATTTCTGCAGTGCATCCTGGGAAGTAATTATCCTTCTCACTGGTAAATCAGTTAAGGATGGGGTGTATAACACACCCCTCCACTGCCCAGAAACTGCTAATCCTCCAATACTAATGAGCAGAAAGCCTCCGGAAACCTCAGGTTATTGCTGCTATCACAACTCCAATCCTCTTGAGCTCCGGACCCATGGCAATGTCAGCCCATCTCCAGGGTCAGAGAGAGCAGAATGGAGTCTCAGACACCTCTTACCAGCTTTTTGTTTTTAACAAAGATAAATGTGGACCTGTTTGAGCCTTAGTTTCCTCATCTGTACAGCAGAGATAAAGTTTTCAGACCCAAGTCAGAGAACTGAGCCCAGTGCAAGGAAATTGTTAGAAGCTCCATAGAATAAAATCATAGTTCTATGCTGATGTCAGATCCACCACACACACACAGACACACACACACACACACACAGTGATTTCAGCCACATCCTTGGCAGTTACATCTGTCTATTATCCTTTCCATTTCCAACACTGTCCCTAAAGATGCAGGTGGCGGTGGCTTTTGAGCCAGAGCAATTAGAACACAACATGCCTGCAATTCCCTGTCCATTCAAAGGTTCCTTCTCTGAGAGATTCACAGACAGGAATGAAGCATCTCTGGCTGGGAAATACACAGTCATCAGCCAGACCGTACAAAACACAGGTCTGGTAAACAGACTTGACCCTGGCACTTGTCATACTGCGTGGGCTCGAGGACAAGACTCGAGTGACAATAATGAATTCTGAGGGCCCAGGGATGCTTATTTCCTGTAAGGGGAAGAAGAAGTTGCAGGCTGGCACTCACCAGCCTCCACCCTAACAGAGCCTTACATCAGCGGGGCAAACCTTGATCACTCCAAATCCAATCCACTATCATCCATCGTCTAAGTGCCAGGCTCAGAGAATCCTGCAGTATTGGACTACCAGAAACAAAGTCAAACTCCTACACAGGTGGTAAACTAATTACAGTGAGTATCAGAGAGACAGAATTCATATCAAATGGAGTAGGGGTAGGTCAATGTCGTTATAATAATTCTGATGCCACCATATCATTGGCCTAGGACAATGGAAGACGTACTAGGTATCTTACCAATTTTCTCACGCAGAATGATGACGCCTGCTATATAAAAAGGTAGCATCCTATTCACAGCCTGTGAGGAAGACCACACTGTAAGCCTCAGAGATGACATCCATAGCCTTATCCCTCAAAAGTTCCCACTATCCATCATTCACAACAGTGGAGCCGTGGGCAGCTGACTAAAGTCTGCTTTGCCATCTTGCCTGTTTGCGAAGGGTTGCAAGGATAAGCAAACACTAGACATAAAGCTTCCCCAAAGGACAGAATCACAGGTTCCATCATCCCTGCCCGAGAGTGTGACTGAGAAGGAAACTACACACACACAAACATTTCTGTCTTTAACCTATCAGCTTAGGAACTATCAAGTTTTGGAGAATTTCTTGTTCTCGGAGGGAAAAAAATGCACTGACAAAATTAAAAGCCGATGGTTACTTTTATGAGGAACTTTATAAATAAAAGCACAATTTACAGTTTCGCCGGGGGCAACAGATCTCATCTGATGGATTCACAGCCTCCACGGAAAGCAGCGGCCATCTGTTGAATAAATAACTCATTAGGTAAAAAGCAAGAGCTTCCACGAGATTAACTGAAAAGCCTGCTGGAGCCCACCGCCAGTGAGAATGGAGAACTGAAGATAATTTGGGAACTGGGAGAATCAAAAGAATCTTGCTTAACGCAAGCTGGGAAGAGAATCCAGGGGATGACAGGTTTAGATTTCGAGACATATTTTAAAAGGAATCTGAAAAGTTGAAAACTAAGACGTTTCATCTCACGGGCATGACGACGGTCCCGAGTTCAAGATGAGCACCGAGGTAAATGAACGCATTCCCTCCTTGCAGCTTGTCATTATGCCTCCGTGTAGAGATGAGAGATTTCAATCAAAGGGAATATTCTGAGCACGGCAAGCCACCGTGTGCAATGTATTTGTGTCACTGACAACCAGGGGCTATCGTCAGAGGTTGGGAGGACTGCAGGGAAATGAAGCTCACTCCTGAGAGCTGAGTGCCATATTAGAATCAAAGAGTCTTCTGTCTTGCAGAAGCTCACTCGCACGCCTAAGTAGAGAAGAAAGAGGGCTTTGCAAAGCCACTGGAGAATGAAAACTGAATTATGAGAGAAAACTTAGTAGAGTTTTAGAGCTACTGAAATGGCCTTATGATCATTTTGGTTCTGATCTACCTAAGCTTTCGACAGTAGAGCTGTGCCAGCTGCAGACCACGTCTCTCTAAATCCAATACGCTGGACAGTACTTGGCTCCTAGGACTATCTATCATTTCAAGGAATTAGGTCTCAACCTCCCCATTCCATTCCATGGTGAAAGCCTGACCTCCTATGATTTCATCCCGGCCACCAGTCAAGAGAGAACCAGGGAGCTGGCAGAGTCAGAGCGGTCCTCTACCTCTTAAGTAGTACTTGGAGTTCAAGTAGAAGAAACCAGGAAACACTCCTCCTTCCCTTCATGGAAAAGATTCCCCTCAAAGAAAATGCTGCCCAATAAACAAAGAGACGAATAAATAAATAAATAAATAAATAAATAAATAAATAAATAAATAGGCAGGCGAGAAGGAACCTAGAGAAAGAATGAGCTCCAGAGACTAACTGGGTCCCATTCAAGCTGGAGTGTTAGCGAATCTCTCTGAGCTTGCATCTTTTTCTCAATAATGGGGCAGGAATGGTTTCTACCCACAGGTTCATTGTGAGAAAAAGTAAGACACGGAAAGGCTACAGTCCTGTGCACAGCTACGTAATTTCACAGGTGTTGCTGTTCTCATCATTTGTATTATTATTATTATTATTAATTATCATCATCATCATCATTACTACAAAGACTCTTGTTAACATCGTAGCCTGCTTATGGGGTTCCCAGTACATGAAGCAGACCCTCCACGAGTGCTGTCATAGCTGCTGTGTTTGTTCTCAGCTCGTGGCTGAAGCCACTCTGCTACCCGGAAAGAGAATACAGGAACTCCCGACTCCTCCTCTTACCTTCCTTTTGTTAGTGGGGTTGACATAGAGGTAACTGAGGACGGTCTTCAAACCCACTTTGTCATTTAGTTTTTCATAGGTGGTGCCATAGTCCGTCGACCTGCAGAAAGACGGGAGGACAAAACAAGAAGGGAGAGATTGTTTCATCAGATGAGGGATTGCATTTAAAGGGAAGCCAGGATCCCTCCCCCCAAACCTGTATCTTTGTTCCCAAATCACATGAATGCTTGAAAATGTTCCTCAGAGATAAAAAGCCCCATTAGTTTTAGAAGAGCAATTAGACTAATGCATCGTCTTCTTCCCGAGCTTGCTCTCCTTTGCTCCCAGCCTTTCTCCGAGACCTACTTTCTTGCCCTTTGTGAAGCTGGGTGGAGGAAGAAGCTGCTGGAGACTGCCTGCCTCCCACGCAGCTAACTCCGTGCCTCTGAATGTGGTACTGGGCAGCACACAATTCTCACCATCCAGCCCTCAGTTCTACCTGAGTGTGAGCCACGAAGGGAGATGCTAGGGTTTTCCACAGGGGGGTGGGGGGGATGATGGGATTTTCTGCAGACACTGTACTACAGCCAACTTCACACACACACCCCCCATTGAACCCGGAGCAAAGTTGTCAGGGACGGGAATTGCCCAAGAGCCTCCTGGGACCAGTGGCTAAAGGAGGCAATGCCAACTAGGAAGAGGTTCTGATGTCTTACACGGGTACATCACAGGACAAAATGACACTGAACTGGCCAAAGTGGTTCCTCATTCTGACTGTGGTGCTATTTGCTACCAGCTCCTCCCTTGATCCTCATTTCTGGCCGATTGACAAATTCAAAACCACAGAAAGGCTCAGAGGATAAAGTAGATCAAACCACTGGCTTATCTTCTATGTTGGATCTTCCTCTTCCTTCCTCCTCTTCCCCACTGGAAAAGGGAAAGTGCCTAACAACAGAATTCATGAGAACAGACTTCTTGCCACACTCTAGTCACTCTTCGACCCACTAAACATCTCCCTTCCGTTTCAGACAATCAGGATCACCAGACTTCCCCTCCTGTATTCAGCACCTCTGTGGTTAGTCTTGAGACTCTTCTCTAGCTGAGGCTTTTGAAGCATTTTTAGGTTAATGCATTCTCTCTGTCATCAGTTGACCTGTGAGTGTGAAGCACTGAGCCTCTTAATTCAGTTCTCAACCTGTCTCTACAACTCCTCTTGACTTTGGCTTCCTGATAGTAGAGTAACCACTTGTCCTTAACTTCTCTTTAATCCTTTAACCATTCTCAAACTTTAATATGGTTCTGACTTGGCTCATATATTAGCCTGAGAAGCCCAGGGGATGACCTATAAGGGTTGTTGCCATATGCAGAGGTTCTCAACCTGAGGGTCATGACCCTTTTGGGGGTCTCATGACCCGTTCACAGGGGTTGCCTAAGACCATCAAAAAACACAGATATTTACATTATGAATCATAACAGTAAGAAAATTACAGTTATGGAGTAGCAACAGACTAATTTTATGGTTGGGGTCACCACAGCATGAGGAACTGTATTAAAGGTCTGCAGCATTAGGAAGGCTGAGAACCATTTGTGGCCTGAAGTTTCTCTACCCTTCTTCCTCAAACCATTCAAAGTACCTCTGCACAAGAATTCTTTTCTCTATCCTACACACGCCAAAGAATACTCTGCATGCTTCTTTTCTAACTCTTTGAGGGTGCTATGGTTATTTCCTTTATGTTCTATCATCTAACCCACAAGGGAAGCCCCTCAGGGTAATGGAACGTCACAAAATGCCACGATGAGATGAAAAAGAGAAAACAAAAAGGCCCTCTGTTCCCATCCCCTTCCCACTCTCCCTCCATTTCTCTTTAGGAAAGGGCAGGTCTCCCATCAAAACAGCATGGCATATCAAGTTTCAGAAAGACTAAGCATCTCCCCATGAATTAAGGCTGGGCAAGGCAACCTAGTATGAGGAGTAAGTCCCAAATGTCTGTTGAAGAGTTGGAAATACAATTCTTTTCCATTTCTGTAGCTCTTTAATTACATGCCCGGGACAAGTAATTTAGCCTCCGGGAGCCTCAGGTTTCTTACCTGAGAAATGGAGATAATTCAACCTCAGGAAGTAATTGTGACAGCACAGAGAAAGACCAATAAGATCCAGGAGGAGAGAAACAATACAAACAAATTAAAATGAAGAGGTTTTTGCTCATTTCTCCTTTCTCAACAGGTCAAAACATGGTATTACTCAGTGTGTATACTTTACATGTTCACTAAAGAAATTCCTATGGCATTTGAAGTCTCTCCCTGGGATGCCATCTCAATATTTATATTAGTTATAGTAACATTAATAATCAGTCCCCCAAGAAGTTGACTTTCTTTGGTTGATCGCAAGACTACCACGGGCACAGAATATGGGGAGTCACTTCCAGTCTTTCTCTTTGCCTGTATATCTCCACATCAGCTCTATCTCCAAGTCTTTGTGATTCTGTCTCCAAATGAATTAAGTAGCAAGCATCTCATCCCTGTGCGCACCCATGTATGGCTCATACGTGCATCTGTAACACTCTTCTGCTTGGAGGATGCTCCCATTCTTCCCCGACACCTGTCCTCTGTGCTGTGAGGAGACTACACTCCACCCACTCAGCTCTGGCGACCTCACACTCCAGTGAAAATGACCCACTGCATGCACCCAGAGCAGCTTCCCAAACTTAGTCTTTGAAAATTTGGTTTCCAACGTCCTTATAGAGGCCATCATGAGCCAATTGCACCTCGCGGCTTTCTTCCTGGCTTCCCTGAACTCTCCTAGTCATGCCCCAAATTTTTACTACCCTCCCTGAAACAGACATCACTTATTTCCTCTTAATAAATTTGTCTCCAACGTTCAAACCTAACTCTAATACTATCCATCTTATGACTTTCCTACAGGGAAATTAATCACAATCCCTTTGTGGCTTTTCTTTCACCTTTGTACGTATTCCTTCCTATTTTTTGTGCCTGCCCCATTCTTTTATCTACTTTATTACAGGACTGCTTCTTTAACTTAGCCTGCCTGCAGGTAAGTAACACTTCATATAACTGCTCCAATGTTCAATATCATGCCTGGCATGATGCAAGTGCTAAATGAATTGGTTAGAAATGGTTTGCTTTGCATTTATTTCTGAGAATAAATGTGTGAACTTGTCCAAACCTACTCACAAAATTCTAACCAACTGCTAAGTTTTAACAGTAACTCAAAACCTAGCCATCCTCCTAAAGATCATACCTGATGCTCTGGACGCTGGCATGACTGTCACAGACTGCTGGGATCCAGCAGCGCTTGGTACCAGGGAAGAACCAGTAATTCACTCATATTAGAGTCAAGGTTAAATACCACATCAGCCTATCACCCTCAGCAACACTGCCCTCCAAGGCAGTGTAGCCGACAAAATTACGACCTCCAAAGGCAGTAAGATGCATGCTTTTATTAACTGAAATAAAACATTCTCTAAAGGACTTGATCTACGCTTCTTTCAGCGCAAAAGCAGCACTGTGCAGGAAAAGAACACAGGACATGGAGACTGGCAACCCAGACTTTAGAACTGAATCTAAAATGCATACTAATGCATTGCCCTGGATGAGAATTTCTTTAAGCCTGTGGAAGAAAAACAAAACAGCAAGCAAACAACTGCAGCTTCATCTGACAATGGTTAAAACGATGAAGCCAGTTTTACTGAGGACCAGTACAATGAGCCTGAGGGCTACTGCAACAGAGTTTTGCCGTAGGGAAGAAGAGATTTGGCTAGATTCCAAAAGCAACAAGGAAAATTGGGATTGATAGCCAAGAATCAGAGTGAGGATCAGTAGATGGAAATTACAGAGAGGGTAGGGCAGCTCCTTGCTAAACAGACTTAATCAGATTATTGCTGAATTCTGGCCAAGGGATCAGCTATAACCCAGGGATGGCAGAGTCCACAGAGGCAGGAGGCATTCCTATAAACTGACCGACTGGGATTCCTGTTTAACTTGGGCTCTTGAGAACATGTTCAAGGTCTTATTAAAGCACAGCCCAAAGGAGCTGCACACAAATGGATGAAGGGAGAAGATACTCCAAGCCCTACTCCATTACTACCATGAGACATTTAGCTCAGATCATTGTACACCTCCTTTTGGACCTTAAATTCTATTATCATAACAAGCAAGTTCTATGCTGTGTTCTAACCAGAGACTTTTGCCATCCTTTCTAAAGCATCTTGTAAGAGCTAAAATCTCAGGGCTCCCCACATGACTGATGTCACAACAAACTCCCTTCCAGAATCCAAACAGCCCCCATCAAAGGCAGCACGCTTGGCACCATGCAGCCTCTCCTTCAACACACCACAAACAGATTCACACTGACTTTGCTCTTTTGCAAAATTGGCTGCTGGGCGAAGGGACTTCCCAACAAAGGATGCTCTCTATAGCTCAGCTTCCTCTAGGCCTCTGGCAGTTTCTGCTCAATCGAGCTGACAGAAGGAAGTACCCCTCATAGAAGGTACCTCAAGGAGCCAGCAAGCATGTGGAATCAAAGGTGCCCTTGACTCTGTCCTTTCCAGCATGGCTGTGGCATGTCGCCTTGACCACAGTATTCTGTAGTCCCACTTGGCCTGGGGAGAGTGCAGATGGCAGAGGGCTTGGCCTTACTGCCAGCACAGCTGTGCCTGCAGAACTTGCTCTGAGGAAAGCAAAGCAGCCTGTGTCTTGGGGCTCCAGGCATCGGACAATGGAAGATGGGGTGCCACTTTGAAACAGTCTAATCTTAGCCCTCTAAAGTCAGCTTCTTAAATCCAGACTCTAGCATCACAAAACTGAAGTGTTCCCAACACTAAAACCTGGTCACACGTGCAGAGTGGCTGTCCCTTCACGGCACTGTGCCAGTCTAACCTAGAAGGTGGCAGATGTGCACAGACACAGGGCTCTTGCTTCTGTGCCTAAGATCATGTGAACCCAGCTGTGCTTCACCACGATAGAGGGTGTATTTGGAGTATGGGTAGTATATACCCATTGTCTCTCATTTGTGTTATCCATTTTCATTAATTCCTCCCAACACGCAGAAAAGTACAATGAGTCTATAATTATATGGTAACTATTTACATAATTATATTTATAAACAGAATATAACTTTGAGTGTTATATTTGCATATATGATGATCTGTGGCTGTGTATGTGTCTGTGTGGGTGTGTACATGTGGGAGTATGTATGCTGGTGTGTGTCCATGTGTAGAGGTCAGAAGTCAATGTTGAGCATCTTCCTCTATCACTCAACCACCAGATTTTTAAAGACATGGTCTCTTAATGAACATGGAGCTCACCAGTAATGTTAGGCTGAGTGGAAAGTGAGCCCCAGTAATCTCCTTTTTCCATTCCCCCAATGCTGGGATTATAGACACATGCACTAACATTAAACTGTTGAGGGTGGAAGAGCTTTAAACTTAGATCCCCATGCTTGTGAACCTGCTATTGGAAATCCTACAGCCAGTAGCCTTTAAGTTACCTGCTTAATTGGGCGTGGCCTTTTCTACTATAAATGCCAATGTAAAGCACATTCCCACTGTTTTCCAGCTGCTGGATTCAGTTCCTATTCCCCATTTATGCAGGGGACTGTGATCTGTGAGTCTACCCCTAAAAAATCAGCCCTTTATTATACTCAATTCTGAGCTAGTATGGGATTTCTTTTTAGCACCCATCTCCATCTGGTACCCCACATGGATCCCAACTCCACAACTACCCAGTGGACTGGTCTAAAAGGTCCAAACGGTCCACAGCCCAGAAGTTCTCACACCCCCACCCATCTGGCTTGTTTTCATCTACTAAGCAGTTTTTTGTAAAATACAGCCCTGCCTGCTTGATCCACCCGGTTCAACATGGCAGAAGTCCGTAAGTCTGTTCACTGCCTCTGAGACTGCTGGGTGGAGATGTCCTCACCACCTCAACTATGATAACCAGTTGGCCCATGCTGCCACCAAGCAACTTACTTGTAGCACGCTGCCTTCAAACCCATTTAAATAACTGACCTTTCAAAAGAGCCAGAGTTGTACCAGCAGCACACATGAGGAAGTTGCTGTTTGAAAACTGCATGGGTTTTTTTGTGGGTTTTTTGTTGTTTTGTTGTTGTTTGCTTTTGCTACTGCTGAATCAGGAAGACCTCTCTTAAGGGAGCTGAAGCAATACACCAGCTAAATAAAATGCTAAACTTTCTTTTTCTGTGTCTAGAATTTCTTTCCAAGAGTTCTCAGGTTTTCTGTGGATTTAGTTGCCCCACATTGGGTGCCAATTTATAGTATGAGGCTGCTTTTTTTTCCCCCTGGCCACCCAGACTCCCAAAATAACCACACAGAAACTATATTAATTAAATCCCTGTTTGGCCTATTAGCTCTAGCTTCTTACTGGCTAACTCTTACATCTTAATTTAACCCATTTCCAGTATTTTATATTTTACCATGAGGCTCATGGCCTAAGAGCAAGGTTCCAGCATGTCTGTCTCTGGTGGCAGCTCCATGGCTTCTCTCTGACTCTACCTTTCTTCTCCCAGCATTCAGTTTAGTTTTCCTCACCTATCTCTATTCTGCCCTATTAGACCAAGCCAGTTTCTTTATAAACCAATGGTATTCACAGTATAAAGAGGGGAATCCCACATCAGTGAACTTACTGAGCTATCTGTCCATCTCATACCTTCACAGTTTAACAAACACAATCATAGTAGATATACTTTACTTCTTTTACCCAAGGTTAAGATAATGACATATACACTTGTTAACATACCCAGCCATGAGCTGGGCAGTGATGGCACATGCTTTTAATCCCAGTACTCTGGAAGCAAAGGCAGGCAGATCTCCATGAGTTCAATGCCAGTCTGGTCTACGAGAGCTAGTTCCAGGGTAGACTCCAAAGCTACAGAGAAATCCTGTTGAAAACCCAAAAAACAAAAATACCATACCCAGCCATAATATGTTCATCTTAATTGTTGCGTAGCATTCTGCTCCTAGCATTCTGCTCACAAATATATTACCATCCACTTAATCATTCATCTATTTAGAAACATTTCGTTTTTATTTTTCTTTAAAAATCTGCTGTTACAGGAATGAGGATGTATCTAAATTGGTATGATTCTTGCCTAGCATGTACAAATTGTTGGGTTTGATTCCCAGTACCACATAAAACAGGTGTAATGGCTTATGCTTGTAATCTACTCTAGATGTGGAGGTAGAGGTATCAGACATTCCTCTTCATTAGCAGCAGTGTTTGAGGTCATCCTAGGATATACGAGAACCTGTCTAAAGAATAATCTACTGTATATCATGCAGGACTGTAATTCCAATACTAAAGAGGCCAGAGAAGCAGAACCTCAAGTTTGAGGCCAGCCAAGTTTACAGAAAAAGACTCAATCTAAAAAATTCAAAACAAGAAGTAAATAAAGTCTTACTCTCCTATTACAAGCAATGCTATAGTGAACACTGCTAGGCACATTTACTTATGTGCTGGTATTGCAGTGTGTCTAGACAGACCTCTTCATGGGAAACCACCAGTTTATGCTATAAGTCACTTCTACCTTGCTAATTTCTGCAACATTTTCTCCAAGAAGGCTTCACCTCCAAAGAGACACTGCTCTTAGCTTCTCAAATTGTTCAAGGAATTGCATGTCACCTAACTGATTAAAAAAAAAAAAAAAGCTCCTGTTGTATCTCACAGGTGCTCAGAAGGTCTTGTCCTAGAAATGATACATTCTGAAGACTCACCCCAGCCTAATCTACCATGAGCCCAGTTTTCTCACCAAAACCTTGCCCACAGTAGAACCAACGGGAGCTGAGGGATAAACACGGTATGCTTTTTATCCACCCAACAAACTCCCACTCGTCTTGTAAACATCTGGAATATAACTGGCAATCAGCATATGAGCTGTTATTGTAAAAGAAAACCGCATCTAGTGTGGTTCCATCAGCTTTTCAATAGAGCTGAGCTTTAGGCCAGCAGCAGCTCCCAGTGCCAGGCATCTACACAGGCGAACAGACTTCCAAAGGCCCTCAGCCAGTGCTCAGTGGACACCATGTAATTCTGCATTGGAGAACCACTATGTTCTTGTTATCCCATCCTCCACGTCCCTTTGCTTACACCTCAGCCCTTCCCCACCCATCCCTCTCTTCTAACCCTTGAGTTCTACAAAACTGAGGATAAATAATGTCTTAGTTAAGGTTTCCTAGGTTGCAATGAAACACCATGATCAAAAAGCAAGCTGGGGACCAAAGGGTTTATTTGGTGTACATTTCCACATTGTTGTTCATCACCAAAAGAAGTCAGGACAGGAACTCAAACAAGGCAGGATCCTGGAGGCAGGATCTGATGCAGAGGCTACAGAGGTGTGCTGCTTACTCATTGCTTCTCCTGGCTTGTTCAGCTGCTTTCTTATAGAATCCAAGACCAGCAGTTCAGGGATAGTACCACCACCATGTACTAGGCCCTCCACACTCTCATTGTCATTAATTGAGAAAATGCCTTAGTTGGATCTCAATGAGGCAGTTCCTCCCTCTCTAATGACTCAAGTTTGTGTCAACTTGACACACAAATTCAGCCAGTACAACCACTAAGGATATTTTTAAAAATCATAGGGAATTGGATTATTTCATGTTTATTTAATATATATTATAGATATACTATATTATATATTACACACATATATTACACACACATATGTATTTATTTACAATTATTTTAGCCAGGTGTGGTGGTGCACACACTTAATCCCAGCATACCAAAGGTAGAGGTAAGAGGATCTCTGTGTGTTAGAGGCCAGATGTGATTGCTTGAATAGGAACAGCCTCCATAGACTCGTGAAAACTTGGTCATAGGGAGTGGTACAACTAGAGGGTGTGGCCTTGTTAGAGTAGGTATGGCCTTGTTAGAGGAAGTGTGTTACTGTGGGGGTGGCATTGAGGTCTCACATGCTCTAGCTGTATCCAGTGTGGCACACAGTTGTCTCCATTTGCTGTCTGGGGATCAAGATGTAGAACTGGAGCCAGGAATGGTGGCCCATGCCTTTAATCCCAGCACTCAGAAGACAGATGCAAGGGAAGTGGATCTCTTCGTTCGAGGCCAACCCGATCTACAGATTGAGTTCCATGGCTGCCAAGCTTAGGCACTGAAGGTAACCATAGGAAACAGAAATCTGGTGAACATGTAACTGAACAAGGGAGCCATGTTCCAGTCCCAGGAAGTAGCAGGATTTGGTGACTTCAGCCACAAGGTTCTGGCTTTAGAGTTAAGGATAAAAGAAAGGAGTTATGAGATCTCCCTCTGTGACTAAGGAAAGTGGCTGAGGCCAAGGCACAGAGTGTCCATGGTGTGAAGCTGTGGAAGTGAAACCCGGATTGCCTTGGAGATCCCAAAATGCTAGAAATTCCAGAGTTGTGGGACACATGTCAAGGAGAGCTGCTAACAGGGAATAGAAACAGCCCAAGAGAAAGAGGTGTGTTACACTCAACAAAGATAAAAGATGTTGGAGATCTAAAGAGCACTTTGACATCAGACAAAGAGATGCAGAGTTCAGAGTTTGCCCAGCCAATTTCTAGTTTTGCTTTGGTCTGGTATTCCCTCACTCTGCTCCTTTCTCTATGTTTTGGAAAGGTAATGCATATCCTGTGCCATTATACGTTGGGAGTGTGTGATCTGCTTTTTGATTTTTACTTTACAGGGGACTACAGTTAAGAATCTCTCTTCATGAATCTCAGAAGAGACTTTGAACTTTGGACTTTTAAGCAGTGTTGAGACTGTGTTATAGACTATGGGGATTTTTGAAGTTGGACTGAATGCATTTTTGCACTATGTTATTGCTACAAGCCTACTGGGGCCAGGGTGTGGGATGTGCTAGTTTGAATAGAAATGTCCCACAGAGACACATGTATTTTAATGCTTGGTCATAGGGAATGGCATTATTGGGGGTATGGTCTTGCTGGAGTAAGTGTGGCCTAGTTGGAGAAAGCGTATCACTCTGGGTGTGCTCTGAGATCTCATACACTCAGCTATGACAAGTGTGGCACACAGTTGTCTCCTTTTTCTGCCTGGGAATCAAGATGTAGAACTGTCAGCTCATTCTCCAGCACCATGTCTGCCTGCATGCCACCATGCTCCTCACCATGACAATAATGAGTTAGACCTCTGAAACTGTAAGCCAACCCCAATTAAATACTTTCCTTTATAAGAGTTGCAATGGTTATCGTATCTCTCCACAGTAATAAAACACTAAGATATCAGCCCTGTCTATAAAATAAATTTCAAGCCAGCTACGGTTATAAAGTGAGACCCTATTTCCAAAGAAATTACACACACACATATGTATGTGTGTGTGTGTGAGTATGTGCGTGTTTGTGTGTGTGTGTGTGTGTGTGTCTGCACAGATAAGTACAACTCATGTGCCCCATCAAAGACACTTCCTTTTGCAGCAGAGAACATAACAGAAAGTCACAACTGGACAAAATGCCGAGGACAACTGATTCAGACTGAGCAGTACCAGCCCCAGTTGATACATCTTCAATAAAACCCCCATATAAAGGCTCAGAGAATGTGGTAGAAGAGGGATGGGAAAGGCAGTCAGAACTAGAAGACCAGGATTCTATCTTCTATATGTGACAGGAAAGATGTACATATGAAATCTCAATAGTACACTTGCATAAACAAGACCTGGAAAATGACAACCGCATTCTAGTTGACATTCCGGTATGGCTGGGGAAACTACCACAAGGCTCCACCCCTAGATGAATAGTTGTAGGCAAATGATGGCTGTTGAGAAGGAGATTAAGACTTCTCCAGGGACAAACATCCTAATAGTTTATAGCATGCCAGGCAGCTAGCCCTTAAGCCATATACATATGAGCAACCCTAAACACACTCAGCAGGTTGTGTTTATAAACATGTGCACATGTCTGTGGCAATAATAACTAAAGAATAAGAGGCATGAGTGTGAGAACCAGTGGGGTGAATGCAGGAGGAGTTGAAAGGAGAAAAATGAGGGTGGAAGTGGTGTAAATGATGAACTCACATAAGAAATTCTCAAAATATAAAATCTACAATTATCCTAAAGTAATTTAAAAAATAAAACCACTGTTGTTGTTTTTTTAATTGTACGGGATTATGTTAGCAATCCTGAATGTTTTGTTTTCCTTAGGAAGTTGAGTATTGATTTGTCAAGGTCTATAAAAAATTGTGTTGGAATTTTGATGGGGATTGCATTCAATCTGTAGATGGCTTTGGGAAAGATAATGATTTTTACTATGTTAATCATTAACAATCCATAAGCATGAGAGATCTCTCCATCTTCTGATACCTTCTCTAATTTCTTTCTTCAAAGACTTGAAGTTCTTGTCATACAGGTATTTCACTTACTTGGTTAGAGTTACCCCCAAATATTTTATATTGTTCATGGCTATTGTGAAGGGTGTTGTTTCTCTGATTTCATTCTCAGTCCTTCTATCATTTGTACATAAGAGGGCTTAGATATCCCACGATAGATAGATAGATAGATAGATAGATAGATAGATAGATAGATAGATAGAGTCAAAGATACTCAGTCATACCATAAGGACATTTACTCAACTATGCTCATAGCAGCTTTATTTGTAATAGAGCCTAGAAAGAACCTAGATGCTCCTAAACCAAGGAATGAATAAAGAAAATGTGCTACATTTACACAATTGGGTATTAGTCAGCTGTTAAAAAATAAACAAGGACATCAGGAAATCTGAAGGCAAATGGATAGAACTAGATAAATCATCCTGAATGAGGTAGGTAACCCAAACCCAGAAAGACAGCATGGTGTATATCCACTCATAAGTGGATATTAGATGTTAAACAAAGCATGCCACAATCCACAGCCCCAGAGAGGCTAAAGTAACGAGGAGAGTTCAGGGAGGATACATGAATCTTCCTGAGAAGAGGAAATAAAAAAGAACTTCCAGGTGGGACTGGGGACTGGTGGGGATGACAACTTAAGGGATCATGTTGGAGGATAACTAGAGGAAGAAAGTACTAAAAGAGATTATTGGAAAGTAGGGGGACATTTCAGGGTAAGGTAGATATCCAGGGCAAGGTTGGGCTTTGGTGGTACACGTTTTAATCCCAGCACTTGAGAGACAGAGGCAGGCAGATCTTTGTGAGTTCGAGGCCAGCCTGGTCTACGAGAGCTAGTTCCAGGGCAGGCTCCAAAGCTATGCAAAACCCTGTCTCGAAAAACAAAAACAAAAAGAAAAGAAATCTGGGAATCTAAACAAGGGGAACTCTCAGTGAGGTACAAAGATGACCCCAGCTAAGATTCCTAGCTATAATGAACACGTAGTCTGATCAGATTGGTGACTACCCCAATTGTCATCAGAGAGCCTTCATCTGGTAACTGGTAGAAATGGATGCAGATATCTATAGCCAAACAGTAGCCTGAGCTCAGGGAATCTGGTTGAAGAGAGGAAGGAAGAATTATAGGAGCCAGAGGGGTCAAGGGCATCAAAAGAAAACCCACAGAAACAACTAACCTGGGCTCATAGGAACTCAAAGAGTCTGAACCAATAACCAGGGAGCCTGCATGGGAACAACTAAGGTGCTCTACATATATGTGACAGTTGTGTAGCTTGGTCTACTTGTGGGATTCCTAACAATGGGAGCAGGGGCTGTTCCTAACACTTTGGCCAACTCTTGAGAACCCATTCCTCATATTGGATTGCCTTGCCCAGCCTTAATACAAGGGGAGGTCTTCAACTTAATGCTCTGTTGATATCTGCCCTTCTCTGAAAGAAACATAGGAGGGATGGATGGGAGAAGGTGGAGGGAGGGACTGGGAGGCAGGGAGGGAGAAGAAACTGTGGTCGGGATATAAAATAAATTAATTATTTAAATTTTAAAAATAACAAATTAATCATATTCTCATAAACAATAACAACTGCATGGCTGTTTTAATTACTATTCAAAATTTAAAACATTAAATCTGTGAATTTGGTAGACATTTGCATTTTTAATGTCCAATTATGGAAGTTCTCAAGCATAAATCAGAGTAGAGAGAATGATGTAGTAAGAACTTTTGTAAAACCTTGTTCCAACATTCCCATGCATAATTGTGCTTGGATTATTCTTGAAGCACCCATTTTTTTCTTCCTTATTTTGTTCTCGCTACATCTAATAAAGGGTTAGCCACTTGGCTGTCCAATAAGCGATCGCAGAATGGTTGGTCACTGTTTCCAGTTGTCCCTGTGACAAGACAATAAAGTCCAACTCTGAGAATAAACAGACATAACCATGCCTCAACATGCCAGGCCTGAGAGCCACTCTCCTCTGCGTATTTCGCTGAAATACATTGAGGAGAAACACAAAGGAAGGTCAGAGTCAATTATGGGTTGTCTGTGTGGCAAACTGCACTCACTCCAAGGCCAGGGTCCAGAGTATCCAAAGCACAGCTCAAAACCAACAGCAGCCCAAAAGGTCTTTGTGATGAAAAATCATCCACACTTCCCGCTGGCCTGTTCCCTCGTCACCTAAGGGGCAGGCCCCGTTGCAATGAAAGAAGCCCAAGCTGAATGCAAATAACCAGCCGGATAACTAACTCCTGACCTCAAGCCCCAAACCAGCAATTTCAAGATTCTCACTCTCCAAGTGGTTATTGGTCCTGCCCTTTGCTTCAGAAAAGCCGCACGCACACTGATGCCAAGACCGGAAGCTTGCACAGCTCCCAGGAACCTCTTGTTGCTCATGTTTCAGCTGCATCTGCCCACACAAAGAGCAGCATGATAACATAACGGTGAATTAACCTGGATTCCTTCCAGTCCCTGCCGCTGGACTGGAACCTATGGCAGGGCTCACTCTGATTCTCAGGATCATGAAGAATGCCTGAGATCAAGTAAAATGCAGAGCTAAGAGCAGGGCCACAGTCATAGTTATCTTATTTGAAACAGAAGGGAGGGATGTAAAGTGGAGCCAGCAGTTGAGGCAGTAGATTTGTAGGGATGTTTTATTTGGGGTTCAAAATACTGAAAATTCTCAACCTGTATCAACTAAGAGAGCTACTTTCCATACAGGTGGGGAAGAGGAAGAAGGCCTGGAAAGAAAAAGAAAAGGACACAAGCTGGCTTCAAAGACAGCAACAAGGGCGCAGTGCATGTCACTGCAGCCATGTGATTATTATAGACTAGAAGTCCTCATTAGAAAAACCTACCAACATTTATTATATTATACACCAACAGAGAGGGAGACATAGAATTTAGATGATACCTTCATTAGGTAAATATCATAGTTTTGACCTAGCAAACCCTCTAATACATAATTCTAAAATTGTTAAAGGCCTCTTGAATAATAATAACAACTTAAACACACAGTGTATATAGATCCCCCCAAAATTATATACATTCCCTAAGTATTCACACTCAAAAATGCATGTAAAACTATAGAAAAAAATTAAAGAAATAACTCGTAAGCTACCCTTAGGTAGGGAACTGGGGAGACACGGGGTGGCTTTAAGGTCTTAAACTTTATTTATACCACTGAAACATTTTCAAACAAAAATATGTTTAAATGTAGCCACACAGTACTCCTGTAGTTAAGAGTTGTAACAATTAAAAGATTTATAATCAGCAGCCACAATGCAAATCAGAAAATGAACACATCTGCAAGAGGACCCTCTCACGGATAAGCACGAGTATTCAAAAAGGCACGCCAACGTAATCATAAGAGGATTCATTTCAGTCGGGCAGATTTGGTTTCAAATGCAGCCTATAGAACCTCAGGCTAATTGCATGAGGCTCATGTTTCATATCTGCTCAATGGGAATATAAATACCACTTCAGAGAATTTCTGTGAAGCTTAAATAGCCTTCATACCAGGGAATTTACTTCACTGTCAGTGGCTGGGAAACCCCGTAACAGACCAAACATCTCATCACCAGAGGAAAAGCTGCCCTGTACATTTGTGGGCAGACAGCAGCTGCCTTAGAGATACGTGCCCAGCAGTCAACGGACCCCACCATCTCATTCTTCCCATATCAGCCATAAACAACCAAGAGGCACATGGTTAGACAGAGCAAATGCTACACATAATCAAAGATAGCCTCCAGCAGGTGGCCAACACATACAAATTGAAGTCTAGGGAAAATGGACCCGACACTGTTTCACCAAGTTTTCCTGGGGACAAAAATAATGAGGCTTGCACTAGAAGGTTCCAGATACTTTTAGCAAGGCACCTCTGTTTGGGGAACAGCTGTTTACCATTCCCCTTTAAAATTTCAATGTGCCCAGTTGGGGCCATTTGATGCATGCGCAGTTACATCTGCGTGCAGATCCAGAAATATCCCGGGTAAATATGAACTGGTAGAAAGAAAGGATGGGAACTAGTGGGAGTCCCAGACCATCTCCCCACCCTCAAGATCCAAAAGACTGTGTCACACTCTCCACACACGGACAAGCTCAATGATAAGAGAACCCTAACACATGGAAAGCACTTACTGTTTTTATTAATTGTATCAACAGTTAATGGAGTCTCTCCCTCCCCAAAGAAGTCACCTCTGAAGAGAAAAGAGATCTCCTTTTGTGTGTATCCTCCATGAGGCCTTTCTCTGGGTGCCTCTGACTTCAGAGTTCTCAGCCTGGGTCACTCCTCATACATCTCTCTAGGAACAGAATATCTTCTTTTATGCTCTTGCTTTATGCTCTTGTTTAATTTTTGTATGTGGGGCTCCTTTCTGCTGACAGGGGCTCCTGAGAGGTCAAGGAACTACACTGGATGTCTCTTTTAGCCTCATACACAGCTGAAGGATGCCAGACACAGCTGATGCTGGAAAAGAGGAAATGTATTCCAGGACCTGGAGGACTCGCTCAGCCAGATTCACTTCTGCCTTTGAGAACTCTGTGAGAGACTAATAACAAAGCAAACACTCCTCCACACAGGCTGTTCTGCCAGGATCCTACTGCTGATCCAGAGAGGACAAAAGTCCTTCAGTATCTCACATCTTCCCTCCCAGGAGTGAAGAAGCAGAAGTGTTCCAAGAGCTAGAAGCGAAGGGCAGCTCCCCTATTGGAGCGCCTGATACCTTTGTCATGCCATCACCTCACAGGAGTGAAAGCTGAATTTTCACCTAGCAGCCCCTGCGGCCTGCCCAGGGTCGTTTATGGGATATTATCTGAATGCACACTTGCTCTCGGGGGCCTTAAGGTCTATACTCCAAATGCTCTGGATGTACAGACCAGTGCCGTAATCTGTTTGTTAATGCTTTCATTATCAAGGCTAAGCAGGAAGAAAACAAATGGCTAGAAGCTAGGCTTATCCTCACATCCCACAGAATTCCACACCATTCAGAGAAACGCCCTCTCCAAAATGAGAAGCTACACCCGCCCATCTGAGCCCAGGCTGGCTCAAAAGCAACTCCATAGCCTTGGATGAAAAGAATGCCACATTCCAGCGTTGTTGTCAAATACGAAAGTACTAAAATTTTACAGCAGAAAAATCTTCAAATACATAATAAAAATGGGCAGCATAGGCATTTATTCAAGCTACATCATCCAGAGGAGAATATAACCATGGTTCTGATATGTGTACACTCATGTATGTATACATATACATGAATATACATATCCTCTGTATGTTTACAAAGCTCAAACTCATCCTTTATACAATCTCTACCCCACTTTTTCCTTACATAATGTTGCAAACAGGCCTACACACTGCTCAATATTTTTCAAAACAAACCTCTCCAAAACTTCAGTATATGAATGCATCATAATTTACTTTAATTATCTTCTCTAGTTGATCACTTTCTAGCCAAATATTCTAACATAAAAATCTTGAGTATATCTTCAGCTTTATTGAAACAGACTTATTTAGGTGCAACAACTAGTTCAAAGAATGAAAGCTATCATTAAGTTTCTAGTAATCAAATGCCCCTATGGAAATATCCTAGTCAGTCTCCAGTAGAACTAAGAATTCTTGAGTAACAGTTTTAACACGTGCTGACCAGTTTTGCGTTTTGTCATTTTGAAGTTCTTGGGCATATTTGCCAAAAGGACATAAAGTCTGGTGGCAGAATGTTACGATATTTCATGAGGCCTCCAGAATGTCTGCACACGACAGTATCTGCTCTATACGTTTATGACTTGAGACTCTTTTATACAGATAAACGTCACTGAGGCTTGATTCACGTGTTAGCATCTTGCAGTATGTAGTATATTATAAACTGTATCTGAGAGCAGGCTAACTTTCTGAATTTCTCTTAGAATAACAAAAGTAACTATTAAAACAGCATGAGTTTATGGACAAGCAGTGGCGTCTCCTGTAGAAAGACAATTTAGTGCAAAGGCTGCATTGTAGAGCCTCCCTCCGCCTCTACACTCTCTACCAGATAGAGCAATGCACACCATGTGACTTCCAGAAAACTCAACAGGAATCATAAGAACGTGGGAAATGCTTTAGTCTTCATTACTCTTCTGGAAAGGGTCATGCAGGTGCACCCCAGGGGCTCCTGGACCAGACTTTGAGCACAGACGCTCTAAGTCAAACAATCTCCAAGACCCAAGAGGATGACAACTTACAGGGATTTCTTTTTTCCTTTTTAATTAACTCTACAGAGTTTTCACAAATCTTCCTCTCCAGAGCCTTTGAAGTTAACTCCGGCCTCCTACATAAAGCTTCCTCACGTGCCCTGAACTCCAGCAACCTTTGCTTTCTCTGGTTTCCTCTGTGTTTTTCATCTCTGCTACACAATTTGACCTGCAATTTTCACAGTCATTTGTCCCCGCCAAAGATATAAGCTTCTTGAGGTCAGAGATGAGGACTTTGGCACACACTTTGGTCCATAATTGATTTCTCGGAAGGCTGCCACCCTGAGCCATAGTAGCAATCAAGTAACTAACATTTGCATAGTGGTTTTTATGAGACACTTTTTCTTGAATCATTCGATTCTCAGAGTGACCCACTGCATGGGTATTTTATCTCTTTCATAAAATTTCAGAAACAGGGACTCGGAAAAGTTAAGAGATGGAGCAAGACACAGCGCAGGGACTTGAACCTGGCCATCAAGGCTCTCCTGAGATGTAGTGTCAGCAACAGCAAATGAGCACCTGCATCTCAAGTCACACATGAGAGGAGTTTTGTCTGCTCAGGTGTAAGAGAGCTCATGAGCACTCTCTATCGGAAGGCAATAGAGTTTCTTTTTTCTAAAGGAATGCTTGAATTGACAATTGAGATAAAAATTTCTGCTCCTCTACTTACTAGTAATATAATACAGAAACCATCTTCTAAACTTTTGGGGCCTCAGCTTCCTCATCTCTAATACGGGTATAACAAGTAGTCACTGGGTAGAGTTGCTATGAGAGGGTCTTTGAGAAAAATCTACACTAAACATCTGGCGAGAATCAGATCAGTTCTTTGATAGAATCTCAGTCCACCCTATGGCTATCATCCCACCATTCTCCACTTTTCCTATTTCCCATCTTGGAAAAGGCTGATCTAATGAAATGAAGACAGGCAGTTTCAATACTCTGGACAGCTAGAATATTAAACATGACAGTATTTTGTCTCAGAAAACTTGATCTAGAGTCCTTGGAACCTAAATGACACAGAAGTCCAGACCTAAAGATGCTCACTGCAGGTTAGAACCTGCAGGTCTATTAGCTGTGGATCCAGCCCCCACCCCACTCTGCTCCACACACAAAGTCTTTCCCACTGGGCTTTCGGCACCTGTTTTGAAAGGGGCTGATCCCTAGTGAAAGACAGTGTTCAACTGGACAAGTCAAGGAGCTGAGCGGGGCCAAGGCTCCCATTAGGGGTGCAAAATCACTCAGCCAGTTGACAAACACTGGAGCTGGCAGGAGCATGATCCAAATCAACTACAGCAGCCCAAACTTAAACATTCAGCAAGCTCTGCGAGTTCTGGTCTACTGGGTTTCTGGAGTCTCCTTGTTACAGACTTGCTTCCAACTAAAAACAACACTTCTCAGTTCGATGACTCTCTATCTGGAAGATGAGAGGGTTAGACTCAATGACATCAAAAGACCCCTGCCATGTCAACATCTTGTGCATCTAATCAGGTTCCAAATGGTTTCTGGTAGCTTCCAAAATACAGACCCATGTTCCAAGAATGCAGATCTGTCACCACTGAGAACCCACTGAAGTTCTGAAATGGAGTGGGGCTAAACAAAGAAAACATACCTGGAACTCATATGGTGCTGCCCAGAACTCCGACAGGCTAAGCGCACTCAATTATGAGACAAATGAAACAGTCAGAAAAGGTTATATTTGTTTGGAGAGTTAGGCCCATCTCTCATAAAACAATCAGAGAGCAAAACCCAGGTTAGTCCTGAGGGCCAAAGGCTAACTGATAATATTAAAACCCAAAAGGGGACCCCAGAAATGGTGTCATAGAACACATGGATGATTATTTGAGATACATCTTTTCTGGTCTTCTAGAAAGAACGGAGGTGAAGAGAGAGCGTGGGGAAGCAGTTAGTCGTAATGAGAGGGAATAAAAGGTCTAATTAGACAAGACTTTACACTTATATGCCTCTCGTGCCCATTCTGTGGCATGCTGCACTAACCCTTCGACTGTTTCTAAGTCAGCCAATAAAAATGAGTAGAGAGCAGTTAGAACAAGTGCAGAGAGGCCAAGTAGTTGAGTGTGTGTGACCTGCAAGTTCAGAGACACAGCTTAAAGTCCTGGCTCCACATCTCGTCGCTGTGTGGTGGGAAGCGGGTTAGTAACGGCTTTCAGTTTCCTCATCTACAAATTGGGAGAAAGTGTCTTAACTAAGTATACCACAGGACTGTTGGAGAACCCAATGAGGGGACATACAGGTAACACCTATCACATCAGGACAGGCCTATCACAGGCTCTTCATAAATTAATATGATGATGGTAGCCATGGCATTGGTGGCAATATAAAGGCTATGTATGACAGTATCGACTGGCAACAAAGGAGATCCTGGAAAAGAAAATATGACTTCACGAAAAGAGGTTTAGTGAAGGTTGAGTATGGGGAGGCCAACAGAATGCCATGCATGTCCAGACGCTTGAACCTTAAAATATATAAACCTCTCAAGTTGAAGAAATGGGCCAGGCCTAAATGAGGCATTCTACATAGATTTAGGAGGGAGGGAAGTTTAGATAAGTGATGTCTTCTAATGAGCTTGTACTTATTTTGTGATGAAAGAGGGCCCCAGACCTTACTGGATGGGGTAGAAACACCAGAGCCTGTTCTGAAAGAATTATCTGTTGGGAACATACATGACAGTCTTGGGAAGCATGTCCTCCTCGAGTTATTAGAGAACCTTATCAGGTGTTCAACAGACTGGGTGACTGTGGGCTGTCGGGAGCAAAAGGGGAACAAAGCCAAATACTACTGTTTACTTCACATAGAGTTGGGGGAGGACAGGTAAGGAGATTTTAAGATGTCCACATGCCTACAAGAACAGAGTCATTGTTGACAGGAACAAGAGCAGAGCCAACTTCTCTGTAACAGATCACAAGAGCAGAGCCAACTTCTCTGTAACAGACCACAAATTGCCTGTGAGAAAAAAAAAAAGAGAGAGAGAAGATTCTGGGATATGTCCCATAACCTGAAGACAGAGAGAGAGGCAAATGACGATGTGATTTCCAGCAAAGCCAGATCCCAGATCCTTGAGAGACTTAGTACACATATCTCACCAGATTCAAGACCACTGAAAACCAAAAGCCATGACTTCTGCTCCCAGATCAGCTAGTTACTGGCTGTCCTAGAAACAGGAAAGTAGTGACCTCTAAAGAAGGTCCCAGCACTCCCAGCAGCTGACAGATGCATAAAGAGTGCACGAGCCTCAAGCGTGGCACATGAAATTCGACCCACACGTCTATCATTACACTGAATCTCAGTGTTGGGATGATGGCAAGATGTCCCAGACATTTGATTGATGAAAGGAAACAACTCTGTGCAACCACAGTTCTCTGCCCTGTGAAACCTCTGTCCCAGAGAGTAATCTCTTCCTCTTCCACTTCCTGACCTACTTGGTGGGAGCGGCAGAAAGCTAAGTGGTTGTCATTTCCTGGGTTATCAATGTTGGCCATGCAATTCATCAGAGGTGCCGGAGCATAACAGAAAAGTTAGGCAAGACTTTCTAAAAATGGCAAAAGTTGGCAGCTGCTATATTAAGCCCTTGAATATGGATGAGAAAACCTGGCATATGGATGCTCCGTTTCTTGAGGCTCGAGACACTGCACGGCTACTTCATCTGTCCTAGTCTAACACATCTGGATCTCTGCACAGGCGGATTTCACCATCACATGACAGGACTATCACCTAAAGATAATGTGTAAATCTGTTGGTTTTAATGTGCCAGGTAGGTGGAACCCTCCATTTAAGACCTTATTACTCTAACACATCAGATAGCATCACATCCAAACACATCTCTCTGGAACATCAGGTCTGTCGCATGTAAAACACATCTGGGTTTTATAGGAAGCTGTTGTTTCTTTCTGTGACCCAGAAATCAATCAACAAATGTTTAGTGAGTGCCTGTGTTATGATGGGGTGTGATGTTAGATGCTGCAGAATTACAGAACTCCTTGAGAATAGCAAATAGACATCCTGGCTAGAGAAAAAAAGGAACAGAGGAGCCACCATGGGCAGATATACTTCTCAGAGACTTGAGCAGTAGCAAACACTATGAGGATTTCATCGACTTAGCACTACATTGCTGTGTTTCTTACTTATCCCCTAGTCCACTAATGTCCAGTGATGATGGGAATGCAAAGGGTGCTCCTCCATTGTGTACTTCAGAAACCCAACCACTGCATCTCACATTGTATTCCCTTTTCTTCTTGAGTTCTCAATTGGCCTTGTGGATGAAGAGCATGAGAGAGTATATGGAGTTTGGAGATCAGGATGGAAATCACATCTATGTCTTCTTGGCCTCTTTACAGAGAAAAAGGCATAGGACTCATTTGTGATGCTCAACTTGACTGCCAATTTGACTGGATCTAAAACAACCACAGAAGCACACCTTTTAGTATGTCTCTAAGGATGTTTCTAGAAAGATTTAACTGAAGTGAGAAGAGCACTCTGATTGTAGGGGTAAACGTCCCATGGGCTGGAGCCCTGGGCTGAAGAAAAGGGAGAAAAATAAGTCTGTGCGTTCATCTCTGCCTACCTTCTAACCATGAATATAATAGACCTGCTTCCTCCTGTTCCTGCCTCCATGGCTTCCCTGCTGTGATGGACAGCATCCACCTGTGAACCCAAGTAATCCTTCCTTCTTTACAAACTTCATCTGGCATTTTGTCACAGCCACTAAAAAATTAGCACAGGGTAATGGATGCAGGTACGCTTGTGCAATGATTCTCTGGTTTGGGAACTTTGCCTGTAGCATGTGTTGTGGTTTTCAATGGCTTTGAGAGATGACAAGCCTTTGTCTCACCTGCTCTCTCCTGTGCCTTGACGGACTTGGTTATCCAGTCTGCTGCAATGAAACTTTTCGTTGGCGAGTATTCTTGCTGAGTCTCAGTGGCTGGGGTCTCTTTTCCTTTCAGGCTTCCAGGGCTCCTTGATGTCCCCCCTCTCTGTGTGTAGAAGGGTGTCTCCGTGGTGGGATGGGCCTTGCTTTACCAGTAGTTTCCAACTCTGACAAAGCCTGGCTCCCATGACAGTCTTGGGATACATCTGCCTTTCTGAGACTCCATTTGTCCGTCTTCGTAAGGACCCCAACGTTTCTCTTGCAGCAAGTTTATGCCTCTTGTCGGCACCTGCTCCCTTCTTTCCTTCTACCATACTCCTGACAGGTTATCTTATAGCTTTGTCCACTCCCTGTCCATAAATTACCTTTGCTTGGTTTTCTGAGATCCTTCTGTTTTATTCATAGATTTCTTTCAGAGGAGCAGGGAGTCCTTACTTATTCGGCTATTGACTGATTGGACTTCATCTCTGCTCCTTGTTGTGAATTCCAGAATCTACTTCTTTCCTCTACCTTGTGCTTTATTATCACCATTTTACACACTCATAACTGTCAAATCCATTCGGTGGCATATGTCTACCAGCCCTGTCTACATCACAGCATTTCTCAGAGAGAGGTGCAGGGGAGACATTTCTAATCTCAGTAGTCTTCATCTGCCATTCCTTTAATCATTGGATATTGTGGGATTCAATGGCACATAATGTTCTGGACTAGGGATGAGCGATGGCGATGACAATAGTGCATGAAGGGGCGGTACTGGATCACAATGATATACGGGAAACGTGGGACCACGAAGGCTCTCCAGCTGGAAAATGACTCTGGGCTTCTCACTGAACATTAGGGGGGCATACACAATGCCACCAAGAAACCTGCACTGGGAGCAGGGTGTTCAGCAGTGGGCAAGAAGGGAAGGGAGTATTGGAGCATCTCAGGCAGCCTGTCAGGCTTGTTCCTTTGGGTTGTGCAGAGAGGGAGAAGGACTAACGGTTGAGGTATTTCTGCAGCATAGTTAGCGGAACTCAATAGCGATTGGAGATGAAGGCAAGAGAAACATGGGAGGGATATAAGGTTTGTCATCACCACTGAAGTGAGAATGGAAGGGGGAGGTGGTGAAGTGAAAAACTGTCTACAGGAACTGAGGCGAGAGAAGCAATGAGCTCAATTTCAGTGTCCTGGGACCCAAAGGGCAATAGTACATTGCATAGCAGTTAGGAACGTGGGGATGTAACTCACAGAACAATGCTGGAACTGGGAACATCTGAGGGAGTTGTATAATAATATCTTGGGAGGTCACCCACAAGAGCAGCCACGTGGAGATGAAAAGGCAACCGATACTGCATGTAGCAGGTGCAGGGCCCCTGCAGGATATGGTCAGTTCCTTTGGGCTGTAGCCACTCAGTGGGTAATGGGCTATTGTCTGGAGAGCATGCAGGAAGTGATGGGCCTGAGGTTTCCCTCTGCCATGGCCAATCAAGCCATTTTCCTTGAGTACTGTTCTCCAAGTTAAGCCTCCAACCTCATGCATGCTAGGTAGGTGCTGTACCACTGAGTTACACCTGTATCCAGTCCCATCATGTGCTTCCTATTTAATTGTCTCCCTTGACAATTCCTTTCCCTACCCAGACGCTGTCATCACGTGCATTTCAAGTTTTTTAGTGCCAATAGTTTCCTTCCTTCCCATTTGTCAAAAATTTGAAATTGTAATGTGAAAAGCAGTGGAAAGGGACCATCAGGGTAGAGTTTTGTCTCGCTCCTTAAGAATGGCCAGCTACTACTTTTCTGTGTAAGTACTCAGCAACTGAGACTGATCCAGAGGTTCCTTCCTCATCCTCGTTGGCACCAGGAGAAACAAGTGAAGCAAAGGTCCTATAGAGACCCAAATGGACGTTCCCTTCCCAAGGAAACCAACAGCCTGCAAATTCCCAGCGGTTCAGGTCACCAGTTGCCCAGCACCCTCATTCTCACTGGCCTCTCTTTCTTCCACGTGGTCTCTGCATCTCTGTAGTGTGCAAGGAGGTGGAACTGAGTGCCGCTTTCTTAGCTGTTCTACCTCACTGAGCTGTGGTTTCTGCTGGAGAGACAAGGGCTCCCTCTGCTCCCGGGCAATCGTGGCTCCATGCTTTGCGTGCTGACACATGTGTTGAGGAAGCTTTTGGGATGCTCTCCCTGACTGCTAGCTTTGCCAGAGCCATTGAATTAAGCAGGCAATCTCCTCTCTGTAAATTTCACAACCATATGGTATGAGGAGAGGTTTTGGATGATAAATAAACAACACTGCTTATAAATCTCAGGGTTTTTGTTTTTCGCTCTAACAGGAATAAAGAGAAACCATCGATTTGTATCTTCAAAGAAATGTGTTGGGGAAGAAGATAAGGCTTTTTATATATGAATACAAATATTTTCCTTTCATTCTCCCCTTAGTGGGGGTCCTTTTTTCTTTCTTTTTTTTCTTTTACTTTTTTTTTTCTGGAATTTATCTCTCTGTCCAGATTCTGTGTATTTTTTTATTGCTGCCATTTTCCAACCTGGAGGTAAACTGTTGCTTTAGGCAACATTGTTATAGCCACAAACGGCTGGCCGAATTGCATTGTCCAGATGGGCTTGGTGCATCTTTCTACTGCTGGGAACATCTCTTTCTTCTTTGTAGGTCACATGCTTCTCACTGATCTTGTTTCAAAGCACTAGAGAGTCCTTCTGACCCCCTCTGGAAGACACCCAGCTTGGGCATCGTGCACATAGGAGCTAGAATGCTCAGCCTTTTGATCAACTGTAGCTTGCCAGTCCTTAAACTGCAGGTCTTTGAAGGCAAGCAGAATCTCAATATTTGGCAATCCCTTAGTTTGATGTACTGCCACTACAACCATTGTGAGTCAGATAAAGCATGCCAGCCATCAAAGCCAAAATGTCATGCGGGATATGAATCCTGGGTTTGGGATGGTTAAGATAGGTAGAGTTTCAAAGAAGGCAGAGCTCCGAGTCCAGTTGAATTTTTGTGCTTCTAAGTAGGAAGAGAGGAAGACAAAGCTTGTCGTAGGGATTAGGCACATGAGCAGAGGCTAAAGGCAGGGGTCAGCAGACTGGCCTTTATAAAATAATAATGAAAAACGTAAGTGGCTGAAAAAAATAACAGATACAAATGATAGTATCTTAAAATGTACTGTCTATAAATAAAGTAGAACTTGATCACCCTCATTACTAGTTTGTCATTTATGCCTGCGTATTTGCTATGGTGGCAGGTTTGGGTGATCTCAGAAAACCTATTTACTAGCTTGCTGGGTGCAACAAAAGTCTGCATCTCCCTGTGTAGCATACCAGATATGTGACTGGAGGTATGGAGAGCAAGCTGAGGGTTGGTGGGGGGTTAACACTAGGCCGGCATTTTTGGATCTGTGTAACCACATCAAAGTCTCAGTCCCCAGTCACTAGGATCTCAGAACTTATAAAACAGTGATCTATTAAAACAGCCCAAATGTGAGCATTATGGATTTAACACATATGCCATACTTGGCCACTAAAATGGTCATTGACTCTGCAGAATGCTTATTAAACAATGAATCCAAAGAAATGAATAACTAAACATGGAACTCTTGATATTAACAATAGGATCATTTTTCAGATGAGAGACTTTTTATATTTTAGCATAGCCAGTTTTTAAGAAGAGTTCTACCAAAATATTTAAAATATTTCAAAAAGCAATTCAGAGAGAGTTGAAGTTCTCAAGACATTTTCATTTTAAATATTTTATTATTGTTTTTATATAAATTTTTGTGTGTAAGTTTGTGTGTGTATAAAAGTCTGTGTGTCACTGAGGCAATGGGGATGATCTATCGGGAACTCACCAAGGCCAGCTGGCCGGGGACTGAAAAAGCATGGGACAAAACCGGTCTCGCTGAACATAATGGACAATGAGGACTACTGAGAACTGAAGAACAATGGCAATGGGTTCTTGATCCTATTGCATGTAATGGCTTTGTGGGAGCCCAGGTAGTTTGGATGCTCACCTTAATAGACCTGGATGGAGGTGGGTGGTCCTTGGACCTCCCACAGGGCAGAGAAACCTGCTTGCTCTTTGGGCTGAGGAGGAAGGAAGACTTGATTGGGGGAGGGGGAGGGAACGGGAGGTGGTGGCGGGGAAGAGGCAGAAATCTTTAATAATTAAATTAATTAATTAATAAAAAAAATCAGCAAGGAAAAAAAAAAAAAGAAAGTATACCAGAAGCATCATTAACCCATCCCTGTACTATTTTTAAGAAAGTAAAGGCTTAGATTTAATAAAGTGATGAATTAGAGATTGTTGCCATAGATTTAATAAAGTGATGAATTAGAAAAAAAAAAGTCTGTGTGTGTGCATCTGTGCATGTAATGACATGCATGGGGAGAGTCATGACAACCTGGTGAGGGTTTGGTCTCTTCTTCCACCATTGGAGTTCTGAGGGATAGAGTCTGGGGTCAGGCATGGCAAAGCAAGCGCCTTTAGCCAATCAGTCACCTCCCTGGCCCTCAATGTATTTTTCTTTAAGGACAGAAACTGATTTCCACCCAAGATTCTATTTCCTTGGTATCATTCTCTTCCCTCTAAGCCATCACCTTCTTCAGCCATTTTATAGTTTGGTAAACTGTGGGATGTTTTATGTAATATTAAAAGTCAGTATAAGAGGTAAAGAGAAAATGTTATTTCACCTCACTTTTCAGCATGGGACCATTCTTGCCAGCCATTCAGCCTTGGAGAACACACGTTCAATGTCTATAGCCCACCATGACTTCTCTCATGCTCACTCTAGCCCAGGTGAAACATGGAGGTAGCGATCCACGCCCTGGGCTACTGCCTACTGCTTAGCACAACCAGGAGTCTACTTTGTCTTCGAGGTATCATGTCTCACTGGCCTGTGAAGTGCTTTTGAAGAGCCAGACTGGTACATGGAGAAGAATCCAAGTTCTGTTGTCAAGGAAACCTGCTTTCAAACACTCATTTGACACTTCACAAGAAGTGAACTTTAGCAATGCATTTGGCCTCTCTGAACCAAGTTTCTTTGTTGAAATATTGGGATGAAAGTAAAACGATAGGAAGTGTGTGGCACATAGTTTATATTCTCTCAAGGTTATATTCTGAGCATTAAGACTAGTAGAGGCTTGACTTGGTAAATAAATAACTAATGTATATAATATACATATTCAAATATGTACAATATTATATATTCAGAAATCACAATTCCTTTTCTTTTAGTGAGTGTGTTGTATTCCTTGATAGCTCACGTTCATCTAGTCTCCTTCGGGACTGGACATCCAATAGCTTTAACTACCTACTCTTTTCATAAGGAAGACAGAAATCATAATTTTAAAAATCTGAAACCTCTACAACCTATTGCTGTAAAGGACCCTGGTTAGATGCTCACTGAACCCTCCCCCTTCATCCAGGATGAGTATCTGAAGTGGCATCAAACTGGAGTGAACTGTACTTTAGTTGGAGGTCTGATTGCCAGACCTACACGGTAAATAGTGTGCAAATTGTTCTAAGTACTTCTGAGCTCAGAATGGGACTCTGCTTCCCACAGTGATGCTCTGGAGACAACTTGCTCTGCAAGTCCCTGCTGAGGAATTACATCAGTGTCACATGGGAATACTATTTGATAAACACAAACAGATGTGGACTGGATACCTGTCCAACGCCCTGAAAATCAACCAGTCCACAAGCTGTGAAATAGCAGACAAAGCCTACGATCCAATGAGAGTAGCAGCAAAAAGGAGAAGGTAGGTAGTTAACAAGTGTGGTGACAGCTACATTTTAAAAAATGAAATAATTAATTGTAATGAAAGAAATTAAAAAGGCTTTGAGGGAGTAGGACAGGGAAACAATGGTGAGATGGGAAGTCACTGCATGTCACGTTAGACATGAAGGATAAAGCCATACAAGGCGGCCAGGAAGAGCTTGGCAGTGAGAGTATCTTGTAGAAGGGTCCTGAGGCAGGAAAGACACTTAAAGAATTAAAAAAAACAAAAACAAAAAAAAAAAAAACAAACCTGTATGCCTCAAGTACAAGAGCAAAAAGAGACACAGCAATAAGAGTACCCTACGTGTCACACCAGGACATCACTAAGCAGAGCCAGAAACTGGCATGCATGAAATGTGTTCCGTGTCTCAAGCACACGCTTTAGGTAACATTCACCTTCTTGGCACTGGCTCCGGCTTCACTGGGTGTTAAAGAAGATATAAGCACTCCTGACTCTAGGTATAAAGGGACATGAAGAAAGTTAAAGAAAAAATAAGATACATAAAATAATGATATTTTTCATTGAATGTCATACAATAAAGAAGTGAGGCCCCAAAGGGCAGAAACTAAGTAACGTTAACAATTGTCCTAGACCACTGTAGAGGACACAGACACAGGAAAGAAGCTGAGGTGAGGCCACTGTGTTTGGGGGTGTAGCAGATGGGATAGGGAAGTCTAGAAGGCAAATGGAGCTAGGTTTTACAGCAATATCTACACTCTGCTAGAGACAGTCCTGGAGAAGAAAACACTGCACATGTAAGGCGAACGCCAGGTCTGCGAAACACCCCCTCAGGTCTTCAGGTGAGTGCTGGTCAGCATGGAAACGAACCCTAAGAACAACTTAAAACAGTTCCAGACGTTCAAAGAGGGCCAATAAAGCCATTGCTTCTGTCAGTCACAGTGGTGACCCTCATAAACTCCATGGTGTCAGAAAAATCACAGTAAAATTCTGCCTTGTTAGTGGAGCAAAGGTTAAACCTTAGCACAAGTACTTTTTTGTTCATTCCTAACAACACTGAGCAGCTCAAGGAATTCGGTTGTTGAAGGTAATGTTATCAAAAACAAAATTCAACAATATTCATAAGAATTCAAAAATCTCTAGCAACCAGAAATGAAGCGATAATACATGCCATTTGATTAAAAAGAATGTTTTCTAAAGATGCAGAAGCATACAGTCCAAAATAAGAAGAAACGTCAATGTAAACCATCTATTGTCAATTGAGGGAAATTTCCTGCTATCTCCCACCTAAGAACATTAGTCATTGTCTGGAGAAAATGTTAATTATCGTGACTAAGAAGTTATTGTATCTACTGGAAAACAAAAATAATACTAAAATTTCTACCATGTACAGGAAATTCCCCACAACAGAAACTAGCCAATATTAATATCATCACTCCTGAAAAACCTTGCTCTATAAATAGCATAAGTTATTAGTTATTAAGTCCACAGGTGGCCTTGTTGACATTGAGAGAGTTATTATGAATTTATTACTTATGTTAAAGAAATTAAGGAAAGGTAGACATGTTCAGTAGAGACACAGAATATAGAACAATGGCATAAACTCCAAGAAGCAAACACTACAAGACATGAGATGGGAAGTCACTGCATGAGGCTAATGGGAAAGTATGTAGTGCAGAGGAAGGTGTAGGAACTGAACATGTGGCTATACAAACCAGATAGTGAAAACAGGATATCGAATACAGTCGTCAGAAATAAAAGAGTTGGAGTCAATAAAAAAAGGATTTTAAGAAAATAACGACTGGCTATTTTCAAAATTTGTAAAAATTCTTAAGTTCATATGCAAGAAACATAAAAGTTCCAAATGTAAGGATTGTGGACTTTTATTACAATCAAATCCATCAGCAGCAGCATTAGTTAGAAGAACATGAACAAAAAAAATGTGTTGTGCAGCAGACGGCAGGGTTTGGTTTGCGTTCGGTTTGGTTTGTCTCTTCATCCAGTGCTTCTCAAGCTTCCTAGAGCTGAGAACCTTTAATACACTCCCTCGTGTTGTGGTGATCTCTAGCCATAAAATTATTTTCACTGCTACTTCATAGTTGAAATTTTACTACTGTTATGAATCATAATGCACATATCCGATAGTCAGGTCCTGACCCTCAGATTGAGAAGCACTGCCTAGAAATACTATAAAGCAAAGTCCAGTTCAAATGTATTACTATTAGAAAATGTCACCCATTTGTATAATATACCTTGATCATATCTATCCTTCCTACTTCCTCAAACATTCCCAGCTCACTTCCCATCCTCTTGTTTGTTTAAGAATCCAGTGAGTCTAATTAACGCTGCCCATATGTGCACAGGTGTGGGGTCATCAGCTCAGACATCAACAACATACTAAAAGTACAAAAATTTCCAATCAAAGTTTTACCTAGCAAAAACCTTTTTTGGTAAACAAACACTAAGTCTTTATGAAAAATATCTGTGTGCAAAGTCTTTTGATGACCTGAAAGTTTTTTTTATATAAAACTTATAAAATAATAAATAAAAATGGCAAAAAGACTTTTGGTTACATTCTGGTACCTTGAAAGCTACGCTGCCTATGGCCCACAACAATGACCAGCAACCCTAAGAGTTCAATAGAGGACACTAATATCTCGGCAGTAACTAACACTATGGGACTTAAGGGCTGCTCAACAAGAGGGAAACCATACCTGATTCTGAAAACCTAGTCAATTACCCAGGCCCAGTGAAGTCATGGATCTAGGAGAACCTATAACTGCTACCTCACTAAGTCAGCATAATTCCTAACTGAATACTAAAAAAATTATCCTTCTGCTCACAGGTAAATATTGCCCTCACCACTCATCATAGAATTCTCTTTGCAACCGAAAGAGATCATTACAAAAAGGCACAACTGATAAGAATACAAATGACAAGGAACTGTGCGGTGTGCAGCCACAAATGGTCCATCTACAACAGGAAACATTGAGGAAGAGCAGAATGGAAAGATCACACAAGCCAGGGGACTAGGACAGCTGCAGTGAATTGCATCTCTTAGAAATATCAGCTAAGCTACACTCATGATGCTTCAACATGCCTTTCTAAGCAAAACCTGAGCAAAAATGGCACCAATAGACGTGCTAACACGGAAGTAGAGGCTCGTGTGGGGCTCCATCCAAACCCAGACAAAGAACTACAGGCAACTGAGGAATGCTGAGAATGGGAGAAATAGTCTTCCCCAGGCAATTGGTTAGCCCAGTTGATTATCCAATACAAAGTTGTCAGACCTGAAGGCATATACATGTAAGTCACATGTGGACTGAGTATCTGTAGTACAAGAAAACGGAAATCTGAATCTATGCAAAGGAATAGAGACCAGACATGGTCATTATATGATTAATATGTGTTTTTGATTGTTTACTCTTTTGCAATATAAGCTGAATTTTATATAAAAATTCCACTATATTTGAGAAGATTATAATATACAGAAAAGGAAAATGCATAGCTATAATGGTCCAATGGCAACAAGAAGAAAAATAAAAATACACTTTTATAAGGTTCCTTACCATAGAGAAAATAATGACACTTAAATCTAACCTATTGTGAGGTTCAAACATATATTATAAATCTTAATATCAATCTCTGAACTATTTTAAAGAATTTTATCCAATAATGAATAGATTAAAAATAATCCCTCCAAATGTGGTATAAAATGAATAGATATCAAACAAAGAAAACATGAGCAAACAGAAAATAAAGAATAATATAATGAACTTTAATCAACACAGAAATAATCACATTAAGTATAAATGGTCTAAATACTCCATTTAAAAGACAAATATTGTCAGATTGTACAAAATAGCAGGATTTGGGTGTCTATAAAAAATGCACTTGAAATATCAAAACACAAATCAGATAAAAACAAATAGACAAGTTTTACATCAGTCCAAGAAGAGAGAGCAGAGTGACTCTAATAATATCAGAAAAGTCTTCTTTCAAACAACAGCAAAAAAATAGTAACCATGGATTAAAAAAAAAGAAGAAGAAAACCATGTTCTAATGATAATGTAGTCAATCTGTGTGAAACATCACAGTCCTAATGTTTATGTATCTTTCAACAAATCTTTAAAAGGTGTGACGTAAACCAAGATAGGGTCAAAGCTAATATTCAATCATGACATTTTTATGAATTTGGTAAGTGGCTATCTCCTAAGGCACTCACATGTCTCCCTGATAACCTCCACTGCTGCATTAAAATCTTCCCTCAACAGAGACTGGAGAGATGTCTTCAAGGTTAAGAGCACTGACTGCTCTTCCAAAGGTCCCAGATTCAACTCCCAGTACCCACAAGACAGCTTGCAACTGTCTCTAACTCCAGTTCCAGAGGCACCCTCACACTGACATGCAGGCAAAACACCAATGCACATAAAATAAAAATAAAGTTTAAAAAAATCTTCCCTCTTTCATCGCCTGATGAAGGTTAATATCCAGGGGCAATGGGTTCTTGATCCTATTGCAGGATGCTCACCTTAATAGACCTGGATGGAGGTGGGTGGTCCTTGGACCTCCCACAGGGCAGAGAAACCTGCTTGCTCTTTGGGCTGAGGAGGAAGGAAGACTTGATTGGGGGAGGGGGAGGGAATGGGAGGTGGTGGCAGGGAAGAGGCAGAAATCTTTAATAATTAAATAAATTAATTAATAAAAAAAAAATCTTCCCTCAACAGAAGCTGAGGTCATACAAAACTGAGACTCTTGGCCCAGTCTTACCATTTTAGCTTTCTTTGTTCTGATTGGTTGGCGCCCTGCCACACACATTTTAAGTATTTTTAAATAGAACTGCTGGGCCTGGATGAATGAAGGTAATCTCCAAATTTTTACTTCCAAGGTTTTATCATTGTGTTCAATCAATTTCGTTTAATGTAGAGGGAAAGTTGGGTATGAAGGCTGAGTGAATAAAAATACAGAGACAAGAATGGGTAACATTTTCCCAGACTTGGTGGCACAAGATCTTAATTCCAACTATATAGGTGGCTGAATTCAAGTTCAAAGCCAGCCCTGGGTAACTTATTGAAACCTATCTTAAAGTAAAATAATCCAAAAGGACTAGGAATATATTTCAGTGTTAGAATGCTTGCTTAATATGTTCAAAGTTACAGATTCGATCTGCAGCACCACCACCACCCCCGACACACACACACAGGGTTGAATTTTTCACATTATTAGGAACTAAGATTTCTTTCACTGGGCCACTTGAATTCCCACACTCTCTTATAAAGTCTGGTGTGTAGTAGAAAAGTAGAATCAAGCTTAATTCCTGGGATCAGGCAGCATATGGGTCTTTTAGGCTAACTACTTGGCTAGTCGGCTTTGTTCTAGTAGTAGTTTGAGATTTATGGATTTGGTTTCAAGGTTTAATTTTCGGTTTTATTCTCAGTAGCAGAGAAATAAAAGTAAAAGGAAAACTATTTAAAAGAGGTTAACTGTTACAATTGTATGCGACTCTAAAGAAATGAACATAAGAGGGACAGCTTTTACAGTGCTCACTAAAAGAAACCTGTGATATCTCAATGTCTCAGGCAAAGGGGAGAAAAGCTGTGAAGGAATTCACACAGTTCTACCTGCCCAAAACATCAGATCTGCACAATTAAAAGAACTCTGATTGACCTCCTGCTGTCTCCACTGTCTTATCCGTCTCCGTGTTCCTGAGAAAGTAATACCTGGCCTTAGCACTGGTTGTCTATCGTCATCTCTGCTTGGCCACTATAATTCATGACAGCTGCAGTAGAGCTTCATACAACCACAGAAACATGAACCAAAAACAGGCAGTGGAGATGAGGCAGAAGTGAACCGAGTTCACGTGGGATACATGAGTTAAAATCAGGGATGAGAACTACAAACACCAAACTCAATAACTGAGAACCCTGGGGCAGAGAGGAAGTACCTCAGAGTGAGACCCCAGCGACATGACAGAGTGAACACTCATCTACTCTCCATCACTCGTCTTCCCTGTCCTGTAAAAGCAGCCCAGAAAGATAATCTGCAGAGTCTCCCAGCATCTCCACCTTCCGGCCTCCATGTTGTAGCTTATCTGTGCTTACTCCTCTCTACTCCCCAGCCATGTCTGCCAGAGTGTATAAATTCAAGTTCCTCTCACAGCTATATTTCTTTCTCACCTGAAGCCTTTATTCAGTCATTCATCATTCAAGAATATTTTCTCCTGCTCTGTCTAGTTCTTTCCTACCTACTCATTCAGCTTTGGCTCAATTGGCCCACAACCAGGGAGCCTTCCCAAACACTCAAGCACACAAATGTCATTTCTTCTTCTGATATCTCTTAGCAGTCACAAACTGTAAAGTGCCCATGTCATTTCTTCATACGACTCTGGCTTTTTCGGTAATCACTACTTTTTTTGCCTCTTTTGTGTCCCCAACTAAGCCATACATTCATGTAAAATACTCTAAAATTGAATTCATTTTGCTACTATACTTAGTGATATAGTCACTATATGACTTGCTGAATGGGGAAATCTGAATCACTGAGATTACCCAAATACTCCCACATAAATATTCCCCTTGGAAAACTTTTCTTGCCCAGGACGGCAGCTGAGTTCACACATTGGAAAGAGTGGAGCCAGCGTATGTTGCTATCAGATTACAGAGAATCAGAACAAGAAGGTGGTGGATAAACTGTAGAGGAAAAATGAGCAAGCTTGAAAATGGCCACCATAGATATAAAAAAATTATTTTGTTCAGGGAGTCAATAGGCAAACATGTCTCTCTCCTTTCATAAATTATACATGTTAATTTAATAAAGAATAAAATGTCAAGTAGATCCCAGCTTACAAGCTATTTATATTTCATGGCTAGCTCTTTGATGTTCCAATCCAGAGCATTTTGAAAATCTACATTTAGAAATGTGTGTTTGTGGTGGCTGGAAAGATGGCTCAGAGGAATAGAGCACTGGCTGCTCTTCCAGAGGTCCTGAGTTCAATTCCCAGCAACCACATGGTGGCTCACAACCATCTGTAATAAGATCTGGTGTCCTCTTCTGTACTGCAGGATACATGAAGGAAGAAACCTATATACATAATAAATAAAAATCTTTAAAGAAAAAAAGAAATGTGTGTTTGTGTGTGTGTGTGTGTGGCTATTTTATGTTATTATATTACCATTTAAAATACTGTATGATAATCTACACAATCTTATATAGAATTTATATGCATAAAGTATATATATATATATACATACATACATACATACACAGAGAAATGGAAGAATTCATTGTTATCATGGTGATAAAGATATTCAAATATATTTTCCAAGAATTGTGATAGTAAAGAAACCCAACTTGAAAATGGAAGTTTCTGTCCTGCCTGGTCCTGCAGCCATTGAGTCCCAAATAAACACAGAGAAACTATATTAATTACAACACTGTTTGGTCAATGACTCAGGCATATTCCTAGTTAGCTCTAACATCTTAAATTAACCCATTTCTATTAATCTGTGTATACCCATGAGGTTGTGGCTTACCAGGAAGGTTCTGGTGTCTTTCTCCTTCAGCAGCTACATGGCATTGGAATGACTCTTGCCTTTTTTTCCCTGCATTCAGTTTAGTTTCCTCATCTACCTATATTCTGTCCTGCTATCGGATAAAGCAGCTTCGTTATTAACCAACGGTAATAAAACATATTTACAGCATACAAAGGGGAATCCCATATCATCTTCCTTTTTCTGTCCAAATAAAAAGGAAGATTTCAACTTTAACATACTTAAATTACATATGCAAAACAGTTATTAAATAAGAATTAAAGTTACAATATTTAATCCATTTACATTTGGCAAATTAAAGAAACTACTCTATCATCTGTCCTCTCTTTGTGAGTCTGAAGTTTTATATCTAATTTACCTTTTATCATACCTAAATGAAAACTATAATTATGACAATCTAGTCTTCAACTCCATCAAAGACACAGAAGGACATAATATTACCTAGATAAACAGGAAGTGAACTGTAAGCAATTTCCAAAGTTATAGAAAAGACAGAGAACTCTCACTGCTTGTATAATCACTGAAAGTTCTTCTGTAATATTGGGGTGTCTATCGTCAACCTATAGACCCATAGTATGTGGCAGACTTTTCAGTGAAGTAGGAAATTGGAAGATTTGTTGTGCCTGGTACTGTCAAAGTTCATCGATTGCTTCCTTCTGTGTCATGCAGAATGTCTGCCTGTTTCTTCTGTGAAGCAGGAACTGGGAAGGACCATCACATCTTTTGGAAAGTTCAGCAGTCACTTTTCTGTGGGTTCTGCATGTCCAGTTCATATAGCATATCATCAAGCAGTACAGGCAAGAACAATTTCTTGTCCAATTGGCTAGCCTTGTCACATTGAAGGCAAATTCCATAATGACAGTTTTCAATCCCCAGCAACCTCTCTGAAGTATTTGGTGCTTCCAGATGCAGACATGTCTCACTGTTGAGAAAAGTCTAAGTTCTTAAAACATTTTAAATGCCATATTCTATAGATCTTTGAAGTGTTGAAGATTATCAAACTAAAATATATCTCTGTATATCTAAAAAAACTAACATAATTTAAAGTTCAATTATTATAGATTATTATCTATTAATGTGTATTTCTTAACTATACATTACATTTTTAAACAGCTGCACAATACTTTAAACAAGAGCAGAAATATATACACACAGTATAACAACAAAATTGACCTTAAGTTTTTATCACTACACCAATATTCATACCAATGCAAAGTATTCCTCTCTATATATTATCCTCCTTATTATTTTAGAAATTGACTATTACCACTAATCATTTATGGCTAACACTTCTAAAATGAAAATAAACATTAATAAACAATCATTTTGGGAATGTGGGCATAGTCTTCTCCAAACTGCTTACTGCTGTTTGTTGGGCAAAGTATTTTTAGGGTTCATGGAGACCTTTCAGGGGCTCTTGTTCCACCAAACCTTATTAGCCTATAAGGAATTCACAGGTTCCCATCCTCTTTAGAAACAAAAGCAAAATCTCTTTTTCCAAAGTAACATATCCTTAGACTCAAATTTTAAAGTCAAGCAACTTTAAAATATATATGTTGGTTTAGCTTAGCAGCCCCTACATTGAAATGTCTCTTGGTAGTTAGCTCATTCACAGTCAAAAATTCAAAGAAGACACAGTAATATACATGAGTCAGAGTCTTTAAGAATTTTCCATCTTTACATAGCTTTTTTCTATTTCTTTTACTTTTATTTTTTTAATTTGTGGGTTTTTTTGTGACATGATTTCTCAGTATATCTTTGGATCTTATCTGTAGACAAGGCTGTACTTGAATACACAGATCCACCTGTCTTTGCCTCCCAAGTGCTGGGATTAAAGGCATATTCCACCACACCTGACTACTCTATTTCTTAAGGACTTTCTCTATCCTTTTTCTTTTGTCTCTCAACCCATGTATATTTTTAAATGCACTGTAAACGAGTTAGAGGTTTTTTCTTCTTATTTCGGTCTGAATCTGTCTTTACTATATATCTCTCTCTTTTTCTGAGCACATGAGTTTTTAATCTGCTAAGCAACAAGGCTAGGATTCAAGCTGCAGCTTTGGTAGCTGGCTCTGCTCATTCCTTAGCTTCCTGAGAATCTAGCTTCATGGAGGAAGTACTGGTGGGAGCCACCCTTATTGCCACAACTTTATGGAGTTCTAGGCCCATGTTTCCACAAAAAATCATGCTGCTGGCTGCTCATAAACATCATTTAAGTGTTTGGTGGCAGGGCCTCTTAAAAGAGCTGCGTGGTTTTTGTTGCTAATGTTGAGTCAGGAAGCAGCTTTTAAAGGAGCCATATCTCTGCTTGCTAATGGCAAACAGAGCCCACCTGAGACAATGCTGTTACAAAGAAGCTGTGCTTGACTCTTGTCTGTCTAGAATACTTTTTTTTTTAAGTTTTTTTGAGGCTTTATATGGAAATTCATGCCAAATGTTTGGGTGCTATTTGTTTTCTTTTTGATTTTTAAATTTTTATTGATTTATTGAGTTATACATTTTTCTCTGCTCCCCTCCCTTCCTCTTTTCTCCTCTTCTATCCTCTCCCATGGTCCTCATGCTCCCAATTTACTCAAGAGATCTTATCCTTTTTCTATGTCCCATGTAGTTTAGATCCAGGTATGTCTCTCTTAGGGTCCTCATTGTTGTCTAGGTTCTCTGGGATTGTGAATTATAGGCTGGTTTTCTTTGTTTTATGTCTACAAGCCACCTATGAATGAGTGTATATGACACTTGTCTTTCTGAGTCTGGATTACCTCACTCAATATGATGTTTTCTAGTTCCATCCATTTGCCTGCAAATTTCAAGATGTCATTATTTTTTCTGCTGTGTAGTACTCCATTGTGTAAATGTACCACGTTTTCCTTATCCATTCTTCAGTCAAGGGGCATTGACAAATTTAGAAAATTTAGGCTGTTTCCAGGTTCTGGCTATGACAAACAATGCTGCTATGAACATAGTTGAGCACATATTCTTGTGGTACAATTGAGCATCCTTTGGGTATATACCCAAAAGTGGTTATTGCTGGGTCTTGAGGAAAATTGTTTCCCAATTTTCTGAGAAAATGCCATAATGATATCCAAAAGGGCTTGCACCAGTTTGCACTCTCACCAGCAATGCTGGTGTGTTCTCTTTACCCCACATCCTCTTCAACCTAGGTTGTCATCAGTGTTTTTGATCTTGGCCATTCTTGCAGGTATAAGATGGAATCTCAGAATTGTTTTGATTTGCATATTTGGACACCATTTGTAAATGGAATTTTCTGTCCTGTCAGGGCCTGCAGCTGTTCAACTCCAAATAAACATACAGAAACTATATTAATTACAACACTATTTGGCCAATGGATCAGCCATATTCCTAGTTAGCTTTTACATCTTAAATTAACCCATTTCTATTATTCTGTGTATTGCCACAAGGTTGTTGCTTACCAGTAAGGTTTTGGCATCCTTCTCCTTTGGAAGCTCATGGCATCTGACTGACTCTGCCTTCTTACTCCTGGCATTCATTTTAGTTTTCCCTCCTACCTATAGTCTTCCCTGCCATAGGCCAATGCAACTTCTTTATTAATCAATGGTAATAAAACATATTCACAAAATACAGAGGGGAAGCCCACATCACTGATTTAATAAGATTTTCGAATTCCTGCCAAGCATAAAAGAATCCAAATAAACTTAGATGCCTTCAGATAGGGATGCCCAGTTATTAAGTGTCCTAATTCCCCAAATAAAAACCTCTTTCTTTAGTCCATTAGCCAAAGGCCAGGCTATCTTTATTAAAAGAAAGACCACAAAAATTTAAAAAATTAAATCTGCATTAAAAACCAAAAGATACACATTCTAACCTCCTCACAGCTATGAGCTAACTGTGTATCTATAAGCTGATATTTCCAGTCCCTTCATTTCAAAGTTTGTGAAGTAGGAGGCTCGACTAAGATGTATTTCCTAGCTCCCATGTCCCTGATGAGCCTTACAATAACCAACCCACCAGCCGTAGAGAATATATATAACTGTCCCCCTCCCCCTCCCCTTCTGTTACTATATTTGACACTGGTTATCTTCATTATCCAACTATAGATCCTGTGGCCTAAGAAAACACTTCATGGAGGAAAATGGAAATCCAAAATGTTCATGTAGTATTAAAGTGCACCCAAACCGCGACCAGGAAAATGAGCTGTTCATCATACGTGTGTTCTGCTACTCGGATACAGGCGTTTGTTTTCTTCCATGTGCCTCACACAAGCTGCATGGCACATGAATAGGCGAGAAATAGAAATACAAACATACTTTATTGGTGGTACAGTCTATGCTTGAGGTGTAACTCTTATGTCCTAAGCCTTAACACCCTGAAAGAATTTTAAAAGAAAATATCAAAGAATGCCCTCTAATCCTAACAAAACTGAAGCACATAAAGATATGCTTTCCGAGTCCTGCTGAGTGCTTAAGACCATGTTGATACAAAGACCCCTGCCAGCAGGGTGTCTGGGATATGCAGGAACACTCTGAACACATTTAGAGTGCTTCTTAGCCACTTGAGACATGAGTGTGTGAGCTCTGACGATACAAAGTGAACCCTACTGTCCTTGAGATCTCTGTTGACAGAGAACAGATAGAAGCAAGCCTCACGGTTGCAGGATGCTCAGAAAAGAGAAACTGTCGACACAAGAGGCAGTGTTCCACTTGGCTGTGACCAGGAGCATTCTCAAGGGGTCCACAAGACAATGCTCTCAGCATGGCGGAAAACAGTACAGCATCCTTTGTACTGAATTCTGAGGAAAGGCCAGCCTATCTTCTCTACCCACAGTTGCATATCTATGATGCCTGATACTTGTTGGATGCTCAGGAACTCTGTCAAATTACTGAAGTGGGAATTTACTTCTAGTCCATCTGCTCACTAAGAAACAATACAGAATCAGGAAAGGCAAGCAAAGCTGTGTCAGAGTAACTAGGGCTGGGAGTTGGTACCCTTGGAGGGTGGAGTAAATTAAGGGAGCTGTGCGAGACCAGACTATGAAGAACTATACTTTTACACCCAGTTATTCAGGGGAACTCAAAGTCTCCTCTTGGAAATACACACTGTCTCCCCTTATATCAAGTTTTCCAAATATGTACAATAGCTATCCATATTACCTCACAGGGCGATCATATCTGTTGTAGGGAACGGGGCCCCTGTTTCATCCCAGCTGCCTGGCTAGCTTACACCCAAAATAATCGCACAGAAACTGTATTCATTTAAACACTGCCTGACCCATTAGCTCTAACTTCTTATTGGCTAATTCTTACATCTTAATTTAACCCATTTCCATTAATCTGTGTATTGCCACATAACTGTGGCTTACCAGCAAGATTCTAACCAGCGTCCATCCCAGGCAGGAGATTCATGGCATCTGCCACTCTGCCCTTCTTCCCAGCATTCAGTTCTGTCTACTCCACCTAACTAAGTTCTGCCCTATCAAAATGCCAAGGCAGTTCCTTTATTCAACCAATGGAAGCAACACATAAACAGAAGGACCTCCTACACCACATAGCATGTTTACGCACAAGAGGACTTCATGCCTCTTTCTCTGAGACCAAAACTCTTGCACACATCTCATGCCCTAAAACCTGATTGCCTAATCTAAATTTAATTTGGAATCCCTACCCACCCACCTCAAAGCCTTCAGTGGTTTTCTGTGGTGTGCTGGCTGCCTTCTTTTCCTTTACTAGCAGCTAAACATCACAAGACCACCTTCACCTGGAACTTATTATGTTTAAAGGTCTACGAGAACATACTGATGTTTGTATCACAAATCCTAGAAAGACGTCAGCTTGTGTGGCTAGATCTTAGTTTTCTTTTTTCTCCTCCAGAATAGCTTAAAAAGAGATATTCCTTTGACACTGAGTGTGGAATGAGGAATGAATGGGATGCCAAAAGTATATGCTAAGCACTAGACCCTTCTAAGAATCTAGAACACATATAGGACAGCAAATTGGAGAACTCCTGGGCTAAGTCCTCCTAAAAACTGTTCCATTCACCCTGTGGGGCATATTGAAGATTCTGAATTTGAATGACTGCAAAGGAAACACAAATATTCCTGCTAACACAGGCCCTATCTATCTCCATCTCCTTCTGTGCTTCACCCATGCATGGGTCACTGGACAGTTGATTCCCAAAATCCTGTATTCAAGTTTATGCACATTTGAATCTTAATAACTGGCTTCATTAGCTGATCCAGTTTATTTGTGTATACTAGTCCATGTCACATGTGTCCGGCTCAACAGTCAGGGTGGGTTCAGTAGCCCTCCCCAACAGTGAGGCCATCAGAATCGTAAAACCCTTCATAAGTCGAGAGGTTGGCTCCTCCTATGACTTGCTATGGGTAAGGATTGAAGTTGTAGTTACTGGATGCCTGGAAGAAAGGGCCATGGGAATTTGGGAAAGGAATATTGAAATAGGACCCCTTTGACAAGTCTGCCTCTAGGCCCCTTGAAGGGAAATAGTTGAGTTGTCCCAATCTGGTGGGCTTTTAATTTAAAAAAGAAGAAAAAAAAGGCCTTCCATTGCTGTCAGGCTTGAAAAACTTAGAGGGACACGAAACAGGCCTATCAGAGAAATAAGGCACTCTTCAGGGATACCAAACTCAGTTGGCTATTCTTTCCCATATCCCTAAAGATTCGACACAAAGGAAGCATTTTTCTTAGCTCAGACTCTCCACTAAACCTTTTATGATGCTAATAAATGAGGTAGAGTCTAAGATTTCGCTTTTTAAAATCCATATTTCTGAGTTTTCTTTATCTTTTTTCTGTTCCTGCTGAATCACTCCGTCTTCTTAGCGCCTTTACGCAAGGGCACTTAATCTTCCCATTTAATGACACCGTCTATGGAATGAAGCCTTATTGTCTCCACTCACCAACAGCCAGATCAATCTTGTGTCTCTAAGAAAATGAAGTCATACCAAGCTGGGTTTTAACATTGCTGAGGGGGGTCGTTTAGATCTCTGAGACTCTTCCTGCTGAAAAGCTCTGATAGCCTGTGATTAATCAGGCAGTTCCTTCCCGGAGACACTTTCTGCCTTTGTTGTCAAACCCACTAACCCCAATGCCAAGACTCCTGGGATTCCCAGACCCCGTGGCAACACACATGAGTGAGGTTCAGGAACTTTCCCCATACCCTGTTTCTCTTCTCTGGTATTTAAAAAAGTGACACTCCAACCTTCTGTATGGAGGATTGACTGAAGCAATTGGTACAATTATCCATACTCTTCAAATGTGTGTCCTTCCTCACCATGATTCTGTGATGATGGGTTCCTGAGAAGAGGGGTGCTTTCTTCTTTAGTTCAAGGTAGGTCAGCAGCCCTTCCTTTGATGTGAAGGAAGAGGTCAGGAGGGGAAACATGGCGAGCATGAGACAGTAATGCTGACTAGCTTGTCTGATATCTGCAGAGAGTCTCTCATTCCATAGCCTGGCTGGACAGGATGCTGAATAGAGCGATAGGGATAGGAAAGGGGATCTGTGCAGCACCAACTTGGAAGGCTGTTTATAACAGAACAAACACAGAGATCACTTCCTTGGGAAGTGGAAGTGGTTACCTGGATACAGTTTAAATCTGTGTGGAGTTAAATCTATGAACGTATTTCTCAAATCATTCTCAGCCATTCTCACCTCCCTCACTTCTACCACAGTTTCTTCATTTGTGAAGCAATGCTGTACAATTTTCTGATCCTACTTGGCCTTGTTCCTTCTCCATCACCAAACGTGAAATCACATTCATCGCTGCTCTCACCAAGAGTGAAATCACACTCATCACTGCTCTCACCAAGCATGAAATCACACTCACCGCTGCTCTCACAAAGAATGAAATCACACTCATTGCTGCTCTCACGGTGAGTGAAATCACACTCATTACTGCCCTCACTGAGCATGAAATCACACTCATCGCTGCGCTCACCAAGTGTGAAATCACACTCATCGCTGCGCTCACCAAGTGTGAAATCACACTCATCGCTGCTCTCACTGAGAGTGCAATCACACTCATCACTGCGCTCAATCACACTCATCATTCCTCTCAACAGTTTGAAATCACACTCATCGCTGTTCTCACCAAGACTGAAATCACACTCATTGCTGCTCTCAATCACACTCATCATTCCTCTCACCAACAGTGAAATCACACTCCACACTCATCACTGTTCTCACCGAGAGTGAAATCACACTCATCGCTGCTCTCACTGAGAGTGAAATCATACTCATTGCTGCTCTCCACTTTACGTTATTGAGGCAGAATTCCTCCATGAACCCAGAGCTAGCCCTTCAAACCTTTACACCTTCTGAAGACTCTTGCTTCCTAAGCAAGTGATCTGATGGCCATTTGGGTCTTAGCCATCCCACACACTAAGTTCTGCCCAATGAATGGCTGGTGAGAATATTTCTTTTGACCAAGAAAATAGCCCCACTTCTAATCATGTATCAAAGTCAAACTCTCTCAACCAACCCCTACCAAACAAGGGCAACCTAGACATTCACTTTACAATAAACCCTGTCATTTAAAAAGATTCATCTTTAAATGGGTTGAAAGAAATATCAGAATACAAGCTAAATCAGGGAGATCTTTATTCAAAATCTGCTGTCCAAAGGAAATTCAGATCCCTCTTTGATTTTAGAGAATAGGGCAGATTTTAGTCTGAAATAAATCAGCATTAAATCGAGTCATTTATGTCAAATCCTAACAAAAGTAGTCAGGAGGCAAAGATTGTAGGTGACATAGATAGAGAAGCCCATACAGATCCATCTTACAAAAGACTATTAAAATTACAAAACTGAACCAGGTGGTGGTGTTGCACGGTTTTAATCCCAGTACTTGGGAGGCAAAGGCAAGCGGATCTCTGTGAGTCTATAAGAACTAATTCCAGGACAGGCTCAAAAGCTACAAAGAAACCCTGTCTCGAAAAATGTAGCGGCATAAATGAACGGCAGACTGAAATTATAATAAAATATTCAGCTTTAATTAGGGAAAGACTCACAGAACCGAAGTTCCAGCGGAGAACAGGAAAGCAGAAGGGGTGGCTGGGAGCACACCCGCAATCTTTATAAGTAAAAAATATCCTCGGGGGACCCTGTCCCCTGCTAGCAAGGTGATTAGCTGGATCTCCCCTACAGAAAAACAAAACAAAACAAACAAAAACTGAAGCCATAATGCTATTGATGCAAACAACCAAGGATAATTGTTTCAAACCAACTGTATAATCATCCTGATGCTAGCTTTAAACATTTTGTCCTGTTTGGCCTTCCTGTAAATGTTCATCATCCACCAGGACAAACTTAAGTTCAACATAGTCCCCTCACAAAAGAAATCTTTGTTAGGGGGATATGTTCTGATAATCATTATGGTTAAGTCACAAGGCAAAATCCTTAAGAAAAATCTACCTTCTTAAAGTTCATCATGCACTCAGTGAGTAGTTCATCATCTCTGACTTCAAATCCCAAGAATTTATTTCTTGCCGGATGGTGGTGGCGCATGCCTTTAATCCCAGTACTCGGGAAGCAGAGGCAGGCAGATCTCTGTGAGTTTGAGGCCAGCCTGGTCTACAAGAGTTAGTTCCAGGACAGGCTCTAAAACTACAGCAAAACCCTGTCTCAAAAATAAATAAATAAATAAATGAATGAATTTATTTCTTGTCTAGTGGAGATGCTAAGTCATTGCTAAAGTTACAAACTTTCATATCATTGAATTCACATGAAAGCCAGGTATATTTTTTTCACAATGGTGTGTATGTGTGCACGCACACACGCGCACATATGAGAGAGAGAGAGAGAGAGAGAGAGAGAGAGAGAGAGAGAGAGAGAAAGACAAAGGTGTCATGAGTATTTGTATGCATTTTTCAGCCAGGTAAGTGCAGGGGTGAGTGCACTTTTGCACCTGTGTGTGGCAGCCAACATGCAGATGTCTTTCTAGATTGCTCCTCCCTTTATTTACCGAGTCAGGGTGACTCAGCTACTGAGGATTCCCAGTTTCTGCTCAGTTCTAATTCTTAAGCATAGGGATTATAAGAGGACCATCACACCCATCCATTTTTTATATGTAGATGCCGGGGATCCAGACTCCAGTCCCCAGCGAGCCATCTTCCTTGTCCACTCAGGTGCTTTTTTTTTTTTTAAAGATTTTTAAATTATGTATATGTGTGAGTGGGGGTAAGTGCATGTGAGGGTAGATGCCCTTTGGATGCCAGAAGCCCTAACAACCTTCTGGACCTGAAGTCACAGGTGGTTGTGAGCTGGGAAATGCAGGAGCAATGAATCAAACTCAGGTCCTCTGCAAAAGCAGCAAGACTCAACCTCTGAGCCGTCTCTCCAGCCTCTCAGGTGAATTCGTAAAGGTAAGTATCATTGCCTTTATTTGACTAGTGTGAAAAAAATGAGCCTGGAATGTAAAGTGACTTGCCCATGGTCACACAGATATGGGGATGGATTTGGCTCTCTCATCCACAGCTGATGTCACACCGTGTCGCCGTTATCTTTCTGCTCTGTTGTCCTGCTTACTGCTTGAGGCAAAGTATTACACATTCCATCAATGACCACTAGCCTAAAACCTCTGTCTGTACAGCTGCCAATATGCATATTGCACATATGGGAAAATGAACACTGCCCACCCTTCTACATTTAACAGGAAGTCCTTTGGTCTGCTACTTCTTCATCTATTAAAAGAATTCTCTCTAATCAAGGAAAGGGGTTCAGATTTCACATGTGTGATAGAGCATTCCTCCCAAGCTTGGTCTTGACAATTGAATATTTACATTTAAATGTTCCATCAATTCAATCAAAATGTTAATATTCTGATTACGAAGTATTTCTCTATGCATTAATTTCCTTCCCACAGATTCTCCCTGAAGCAAAGCACTGAGCTGCTATTCACAAGTGGGCAGATCGTTTTGATTTAAAGAGGACATTTGTGTACCATGATGCTACAGTAATTGATCATAGCAATATTTCAGGAGATTAAGCTACAATCTAAATGCACCCACTCACATTTGTCTTATTATACTGTGCACAGAGCCCTGGCACAGCTGCTAAAACCCTATGTGTTTACAATAAGCAGGGGAACCAGCAAACGAGCAGCTGTCTGTTTAAATCTGTATTAAATGTGGTTTTAGTGGTGTTGTTGAGGAGTGTCATTCTTTTTTCATCCTTTGCCGCATAAATGATGCTGAAGTTGTGGCGAATAAATAATCATAGTTTCAACTTCAAGGCATTATCTCTCAGGCTTCAGAGATTATGTATTTTAACAAGGCAGATACACAGAGCCACCTCAGAAATTCTGAAATATTAATCTCTGTCTCCCCTGGATATGGAGTGACAAACGTGTGGTTTTGAAATACAATTGTGACTCACATCATAACACTCCCATTGCAAATGGATAGCTTGTGAAGCAGGATTAGCTCGGTAATGACCCCATTGGCACGTCCTACCTCCATGCTTATCTGCATTCTAATATTACAGAGCAAAGTAGGCCAGACTGGAAGAAGCAGGTTTCTAATATGAGGCTGGAGAATGTGCTTGGAATGCTCTGACGAATGCTTCTTCACCGTGGAGAGGAAGACCAGAGGCACAAGTGTAGGAGGGAAGCAGTGACAATGGACTAGGATGCCAGAGGTACCTAGGAGACCTGATGCAATGAACTAGGATGCCAGAGGTACCTAGGAGACCTGTGATGCAGTAGACTAAGATGCCAGAGGTACCTAGGAGACCTGTGATGAAATGAGCTAGGATGTCAGAGGTACCTAGGAAGCCTGTGATGCAATGGATTAGGATGTCAGAGGTACCTAGGAAACCCGTGATGCAATGGGCTAAGATATCAGAGGTACCTAGGAAGCCTGTGATGCAAAGATGCTTCTCACATCTCCTCTGACAATTGTTTTAAACTAAAGCAAAGACAAGCAGTGTTGTAGCAGTGTTGTAACTAGAAATTAAAGACATAGCACAGTGATAAGATAAACTCAGTCACACACAGCTGTCGATTCCAGACAGACTGATTGACAGATAGATTGACTGACTTGCTGATTTTGCATGCTTACAACAGAATTCAGCAAATTCTCTACCATTGAACCTCAGTCCCTGCCCCTGGCTAAAAGAGCTTAATAAAGGAAAAGAGAGGTTATGAGTACAGGGTGGATACATGGAAAGCAGAGAGTTCCGTGTGGTCAAGCACAGAGAAAGAAGAAGGAAGATAAATTTTGCAGTCTGACACTGTTTTTGTGTTGCTATAGAAAACCACGAGGAAGCATTGTTAAATCTTAAAGACCTGCTATAAATCCCACCACATGTTTCTTTAGTCACTGGGTCCTTTATGTGTCACATGTCATTAATATCAAAACTGAGGTTCATCCAGAGGTGAAAAATAAGTCTCTATTGCTGAAGATACCTTGAACTTCAGACACACGGCCCCTTAGCTGAAATTGACTAGGAAACCTCTTTTCTGAGGACCAGCTTTCTTGGTACCAGAAGACACTATATAAGCTTGCAAAGTAGGAAAGCAACCAACAGCACTGACCAACTGTGGTTCCTGTCTTATTCCAGGTTTCTATTGCTGTGGAGAGACAGCAGGATCACAGCAACTCTTATAAAGAAAACATCTCATTGTGGTGGGCTTTCTTACAGTTTCAGAGATACCAACCCATTATCATCAGCACAGGGAGCATGGTGGCATGCAGACAGGTGTGGTGCTGGAGTAGTACCTGAGAGTCCTATATCTCCCAGGCTACAGGAAAGAGGCTGTGACACCAAGCAAAGCTTTAGCAAAAGACCTCAGAACCCGCCTCCACAGAGACACATTTCCACTAACAAGGCCATACCTACCCCAACAAAGTCATCTTCCAATTATACCACACCCTTTTAAGGCCATTTTCTTTCAAACCACCATAATACTTATGAACCACAACTACCAGCATGGCATGAAAACCCTAAGGGGGCTGTCATGGCACACGTACCTTGGCAGTAACTGGTGGTTGACTAATTGGACTAGGATCTGCCCAACAAGAGAGAAAGCATCCTGATACTTGAAACCTAACCCAGGAATAGTTAAGTAACACATCTTGGAGGAGAACCTACAAACATCCCTGTCTTAGTTAGGGTTTCTATTGCTGACACCAGCACCATGACCAGGGTAACTCTTAATCAATTATTTAATTGGGGTGCCTTATATTTTCAGAGGGTTCGCTCAGTGTCATCATGGTGCACCATGGTGGCATGCAGGCAGACATGGTGCTGAAGAAGAAGCCTCGTGTCTTCCATCTTAGATTCCAGGCAACAGGAAGTGGTGAGAGACCCTGGGTGGTATCTTGAGCATACATAAGAAGACTTCAAAGCCTGCTTCCACAGCGACACACTTCCTCCAACAACACCATGCCTACTCCAACAAGGCCACCCTCCATATAGGGCTACTCTTTTGGGGGTCCATTTTATTCAAACCGCCACAGTCACTTTACTAAACCAGCACGACCTCTAAATACACTCTAAATATTTGTCCTTTTGCCCAGAGAAGTGGGGTTCTCACCCCTCATCGAGGAAAACTGTTCTTGCAACAAAGATGAACCATTAGAGAGAACCACAAGTCATCAGAATGCAGAGCTGTGGAGCCCAGTTCCAGAAGATACATCTGTAACACCACTCCTCACCTAAGCTCGGCGAACATTGAGGAAGAGGGGGCAGAGGGACTGTGAGGAGACAGAGGATCAGGGAGTTTGCTGTGATAGTGAGTCTCCTAGTAAATTCAGAAGTTTCACCCATAAAGTCTCACCAACATGACTGCCTAAACATGCGCTGAGCAAGGACAACAGCAGACATGCCAAGTGGATAAGACCATGGGGTCTTCACCCTACATAAAGAACCACAGGCAACTACGGGATGCGGAGAGTGGGAGAAAGAGTCTTCCACAGGCAAGAGCACACCAATTGGTTATCCATACCAAACGGTCGGTCCTGAAACCATATACATACAAGTAAAGTTATACAGATTGAGCAGGTTATATTTAGGGGACTTTATACATATTCATGTGACAACAATTAATTTTAAGAGGCCATGAATTTGAAAAATAGCAAGAAGGGGCATATGGATGGTGGAAAGGGGAGGGGAAATGCTGTAATTATATTAAATCTCAAAAAAAAGGAGAAATACACAAGCCTGGGCTTCTCCACTAAGCATTAATGAACACGCATGCGTGCACACACATACAAGGTTCAACTATAAGGAATATAAAGAGAAGTTAACAGAAGCCGCTGCACTCTAGAAGCTTGCACCCACCCTAGCCAGTATGCAAAACTGTACCAGGTTTTTTCTTTGGGGCCATCACCCAGCTCCAAAATCATGACACAGAGACTTCTTAATAGTTATGAATGTTCAGCCTAGCTCAGGCTCTTCTCTAGCTAACTCTTTAAAATTAAGTTAACCTGTTTCTCCTTATCTACCTGTTGCCTCGGGGCTTTTTACTTTTCTTTCCTTCTGTGTCTCTTACTTTCACTGCTTCTTCCTGGCTTATAGGCTCCAGCGCATCCCTCTCTTCTGCCTGCCATTCCCACCTATCCATTTAATGCTTGACTCTTAGCCATTCAGCTTTTTATTAAACCAATCCGGTGCCTTAGGCAGGCAAGATGAAACAAATGCAGCACATCTTTACACAATTAAACAAACACAGTATAAATCAAAGTAATACACCTTTACACAGTTAAAGTAATATTCCACAGCATAAGCAAATATAACACATTTTTACATAGTTAGAGTGATTTCCACAACACATAATTATCACAAGGAAAGAAAGGCGTGGTGAAGGGGAGGCAGGCAGCTTCATCCTAAGAGGGAGCTGAACAGCAGAATCACCATCTAGTCCAAGACATCACTCAGATTTATCACCATCCTACAGAGAGATAAAACTTACCAGACTGCAAAACTTCTATTTCAGATAATCCCTCCCCTTAAGCCTACTCAGCCAATGCAGTATGGTACAGGTTAACATATCACACCAAGATATGAAACCCAGCGTGGTCTGTCTCTCAGGCACCTGGCTGAGGACTGTGTCTCAAAAGAGGAAGGAATGACCTTTTAGAATGTAACACAGGCTCCATGGGCTCTTTGAAAGGCTATGTCCAGTCACAGTAGGTGACTGTACTGGCACAAATGGCACTGGGCCAATAATACCTAAGCCTTCCATGTTTTTTATTTGCCTTCTGGTACTCAGAGTTATAGTCATAAAGGATGTCACATCCAAATCTCTGGGGCCTGTGAATAAATCATCTGCAAAAGAGTATTAGAAGATACGGTTCAGCGTATGGATTCTGAGATGGGGGCATTGTCCTTGAATATTCATATTGGTCCAGTCTCATATAATTATGCATAATCTATCTAATCCTGGAATTCGTGAAAAGATAGGTCTCAACTCTGATGCAAGAAGTCAGAGAAATGCAAAGTGAGAAGAATGTAGTTTTCTCCTCCTGCATTTGAGGGTGGAAGAAGGGACCAAAGTCCAAGAGATGAAAACAACCCCAGAAGTCAGAAAAATTCTCCCCTAGAGCTTCATGACTTTATCCCAAACCTGTCAGACTTTAAACTACAGAACTGAAATATAATAAACCTGTGTAACGTTAAGTCCCTAGATTTATGGTAATTTTTCAGGGCATTAATAGAAAACTGAAATATGTGTCATGTGCCCTAGCCTCTGTCTCCAAATGTGCTACAAGAAATACACCCTAACTTAGAGGACGGTTCAGAAAAGCCTGAAACGAATCGTCCTGTAGAAGCACAAGCTTGGATGATACAAATGGCAAGCAGTAAGTGGAGACTGCATCTCACAAGGTTCGCAGACAGTCACTACAGCGTACGGTGAATTCTTCTGAGAAGCACACAGGGATGCTGCCCATGGATGCTGCCCATGGATGCTGCCCATGGTAGGAGCACGCAGGACCTCTGCTCCTCAGCACTCCCCACAGGCTGTGCCAGTCCTCGGGCCCACTACAGCAAAACGGTACATCCCCCAGGCCTGCAACATCGATGATAATGCTGTGAGCGTATGCATTAACATTCAACTACATAAGTCTAGTCATTGTTTTCATGCAGTATTAGATTACATCTTGTTTATTATAAATGTTGCAAAGGTCACATATCATTTCATCAGACAAAACAAATCACCTAACCCTATTCAGAAATGTCCTCTTACAAGCATCTTTTAATGAATAATACATGTATCTTCTCTCAGGTGTGCTTACACGCGCAGTGAAAGGCAGGTAGAAAAGAGGTAAACATTTGAATTTAGCTGCACTTTTAAGTAAATCTTGACCACTAAGTGTTCATAACGAAACAAGTCCTTTTCCCCAGCGTATAATTCCCCATGCTTCTTTCCCTATCTGGACCCTTTCTGTTTACATCATACCATTTATTGCAAGCTCTGATCGGGCTGTTTATAAATTTAGGTGATTATTTGTTATTGGCTTTCCCACTAGCATGCCAGCATGGGGAAGGAGAGGCCTGTGAACACCTAGTTCACATTTCTGATCCCAATGATACAGCACAGTTCTGGGTCTCAAGTATGGGTTCAGCAAATGATTTTATGTGAGTGAATTAATACAGTTGTCTGGGAACGTTCCATGGCTCTATCTTCATGCCTGAGATAACGCTTAACGCCAGAGAACTGGTATTTCTTGACTTCTGGATCCAGCATCTGCTGTGAGGCAGTAAGTCAAAATGCTCGGAACAGCTTTCTCAACATCTTTCTGGAAAATAGTAAGGTGGAACGTACACACAATAAGTTTTTCCAAAATCTCAAAAATAAATGTTTCATGTTATTACCAAAGTGAACTCACAATGAAACTAATTTCATAATGCAGGGAATGGAGGAAAATATCTATGCCAGAATGTTAAAGACTCAATTTTCTATGATTTGAGAGTAAGAGAAATTGCAGATAATACCAGGGAAGGCATCCCTGTATAGAAGCTGATTCCTTCTCAGGGGGCCTTTCACTTTTTCCCGCGCAATCACTCTCCTCTCCGAGACTGCCTGCCTCTCACAGAGCATTCCTTCCACGATCACACATTGAAATCTTTGTGAGAACCTTTCTTTATTTTGACTCTCAGTTTCTGGAGGACGTGGCCAGAGCCGAGACTCACGGGGCTTGCAGGAACGGACAATGAGCTGCATTCAGAGCGGTGGGAAATTATATCCATGGAATGGCTTTTGTGAGTTAGACACCGTTGCACTGATTTATTTAATGCTTAGGTTCTCAAGTGAGATCCTGTTCTGAGGGTCAAATATAATTTCTGAAGATAACATGGGTAATGGTGAGTGGGAAGGAATGCAGAGTGGGTGTTGGAAGTGTCTGGAAAGAGCAAAGATCAAAAAGGGATAAGAGCTGGGCTGTCTTAGAGAAAACAGGAAAATGGGTAACTACTGGCCATGGTGGACATCAATGGGTGAATGAGCTGACCCAAGCCTTAGTGTAATGAGAAGTGGGGCAGGATAGGACAGCGTCGAACCACTGTGTGCATCAATGGAGATGTGCAAATAAGCAATGCAGTCATCAGGGCAGAGCCATGTGAAAGCCTACACAAGATCCTTAACTTTCGACCCAAATTCTTTTATTTATACTATACTGAGATACTAGTATATTCTAGAAGGGTCTCCGGCACAGTGTGGAAAGAGATCAGTGCAGCCCAGGTATGCAATCTCTATGGATCTCATAATTCAATTAAACGTTGTGTAGATATTAAATGTTTTAGAACCTGACTTTGTTTGTTAGTAGTTAAAAGTCAGAAGAAATCCAAAGAGCAGGTTGTTAACATTAAAATAAACAGCACTTTCCAACAGCCTAAAATATGAAGGCAAGAAATTAGCTTCTGATGACATGTTTATCCAACACGGGCTCCTAGAACAATAAGATGTGATTATGAGTCTATGAATACAATCACTCTCAGGCACATTTATTGTCCAACTGCTGTGACAACAGAGCCTGGTGCCCATTTGTCATCAGGCTTTTCTATTTTTCCTCAAAAAAAGAAAAAAAAAGGTCAGATCTAACAAACATGCCAGGGTGAGAAATAACATTTTCTACGTACTGGCATTTGACCTTAACCTATGGGGTAATAGTAACTAGAAAGAAAAGACGTGGTTCAGAAACTCCCAAGTAAACGTTAAGAACCAGTGGTTTTGTGCTTGACAGTGTCGTGGGAAAAACAGTTGTTTCCCATTTGTGTTGTAAGTCTATTTAGTCTCTTTAAGGCCTCCCCATTGGTGTTACAGTGTCTAGAGATTCAAAAACACAAATAATTATGTCCCCTGTTACTCTTTGCAGTGACCACCAGCTTAGCACTTAACCACGCAGACAGGCATGCTAATTTTTCAGTTTAGAAACATTCCTAATATGCACCATTGAGCCTCTGAGGACACCGATTTTTTTTTTTATTTCATAGACCAGGCAAGAAGATTTCAGTAACTAACTAGGAATTTCAAGAGAGCAACCCACAATTTAGAGACTTTGTGTCTTCAGTGCTTTAAAACCAAACTTAATAATTCAAAGGTTCATCTTTGGAAAACACTAGTGAGAGACTTTAACAGGTCAATGACTCCCAGTTTGAATCGCCAACTGTGGGGCTGGAGAGATGGCTCAGTGGTTTAAGAGCACTTATTGCTCTTGTAAAAAACCTGAGCTTAATTCCCAGCAGTCACTGGGAGGCTCATAATGATCTACAACTCCAGTTCCAAGGCATCAAGTGCCTTCTACTGAGCTCCACAGGCAACAGGTATGTATTCTGTGGATAGACATGGATTACAGGCAAATAAATCGTTTATATGAAATGAAAAATTATTAATAATAATAATAACAATAAGAACCAATCATTTTAGGGGCTCATTAAGTGGCAGATACTCTCCTGATCATTTTATAAATGTTAACCGATTAAATTAGCATCAATGTTTAATATAGTAGACCCAATCATTATGTCTCATATTGAGATAAGTTGTTCCAAATCACAGAGCTATTAGTGGCACACCCTGAAGTTGTAACCCACTACTGTAAAAAGCAAAGTGCAAACAACAGTGTGTCCTCTAGAACAGCAACCTGGATCCAAGGCATATTATGAGACAGAAGGCAGGATGGGACTTTCCCTTGATTGTTCAAATGTTCTCGACTGGGTGACCTATACCAGTGGGCTCACATTTAGGTTTACTCTTGCAGGCAGAGGACCACTTGATTCTGGCCTTTGAAGAACACATAGTTGGGTTCTTTTATTTGTTTGCTTGCTTGTTTGTTTTAAGGGAGATGTTCAATTTAACTTGAGAGCAAGGTCAGATTGAGGAAATGAAACTATGTACTCAGAAACAAAAATTCAGTAAACTAAAAAATGAAAAAAATTAGAAGCATTTGAGAATGAGATTAGACAGAGGAATTTCCAAGTTCAAGTTATCACAGGCCAGGGGGTCCCAAATGATGACGAGGCCAAGACGACTAGTAATGCTGGTAAGTGATCACAAGAGGGCATCGAAGACTATGAAGCCAAGCACTGAGGATGCCTCATCAAGTAGCATATCAGAGAGTATGATCAGGAGAGAGCTCTAAGCCTGAGACACGGGGTCTCAAGACGCACTTGAAGAGAGATGCCACAACCTCAAGGGACAGCAAAAGCAGGATGTTTGTCATCCATTATGTCACCTTCATGGAGCTAGGATACCAATTCCATTCCTAATTTCTCCATCTTAATTACATTCACAGCTTGCTTCCACTCATCTAATAGGTAAAATACTGCTTAGGAGTTTTCAGAGTCCTATAGTGTTGATATCCTAACATTTTGGGACACTATTCATCCTACCAAACAAGGACATGAAGATAAAAACACCAGAAAGGCCTCAGAATATATGGCTGGGCAATAATTCCTGTAAGATGTTTCAACATAAAAATAGTCCAGGGCAGCAGATATCCCAACTGCTGATAAGAATGGCAATGTGGACTCCCTGCGAGCACACAGGCCATTCCAGCCAAGGAAGCGGTAGGCTAGCTGGAAACCTTTGCCTCTCCTTCTGCTCCTCCAAATAAAATGCCCTAGTCTCATCTCTAGCTCTGCAACAGAACACCTGCTTGCAGACTCCCCTGACTTCATCTCTCATGGATCCCCAAGACCCACTCTTCCTAAACTCCTTCCCCACTCACACTGCATTATTCGACCTCCCAGCTCCAGCAGGCATTCCCTGGGAAACCACAGGCCACAGTGGGCAATTACAGATCTTCCCCTCTCCCTCTGTTTCTCCAAACCCAATCCCCCAGCCCCATCCCTGCGCTGGATCAGACTTTCTGCTTTGGCCTCTCTTTACTCTCCACCCCTATTCCCAGGGAACTAACTAAGGACATCCTGGTGGAACACCCTGCTTTCCTCCCTGCATGTAGATCCGCAACTGCTCCCCAGCCCATCCCCATTCCTAAGTGTCAGGACCTAATACTTATTTAGAACTCCCAGTGCCCACACCTATCAGTATTACAGAAGATAGTGATAGTGTCCACACTTTTATAACATCCAGAGAGGAAAGAGGAAACCAAGGAACAAAACACTCACCCAACACAAATAAGACCAGATATCAAGACAGAGAATTACAATCTTCCCAATGGGAAGTGATGGCACACACCTTTAATCCTAGTATTTGTAAGGAAGAGGCAGGCAGATCTCTGTGAGTTCAAGGCCATCCTATTCAATAGAGGAAGAGAATCTTCCCAATCCCAACCGCCTAGACACCAACATAGAAACAAATCAATAATAGCCAGGATAATATGTCTTCCCTAGAACCCAGCAACCCTACCACAGCAATCCCTGAATATTCCAACGTAGCTGAAACACAAGAAAAAGACCTTAAAATAACCTTTATGGATGTGATAGAGGTTCTTTAAGGAAATGAATGAATACCTTAAAGAAATCTATGAAAACACAAACAGCAGTGCCAGGAAATGAATAAAACCATTCAACCTGAAAGTGGAACTAGAAGCAATAATGAAAATCCAAAGTGAAGGAAATCTGACAATGAAAAATTAAGGAATTTGAGCAGGAACCACAGGGGCAAATTTTGCCAACAGAATACAAGATAGAGAGAGAGAGAAAGAAAGAGAGAGAGAGAGAGAGAGAGAGAAAGAGAGAGAGAGAGAAAGAAGAAAGAATGTAAGGTATTAAAGACTTGATAGAAGAAATGGATACATCAGTCAAAAAAATATGTTAAGTCTTAAAAAACAAAAAAAAAAACTTCTGTAGCAAAACATCCAGCAAATCTGGGTCACTATAAAAAGACTAAATCTAATAACAATAGGAATAGAGGAAGGAAAAGAAACAGGTCAAAGGCACATAAAATATTTTCAACAAAATCACAGAAGAAAATTTGCCTAACATAAAGAAAGAAATGACCATCAAAGTACAAGAAGGATAGAAACCCCAAATGGACTAGACCAAAAAAGAAAGCCCCCGCTGCACAAGATAACCAAAACATTAAATGTACAGAACAAAGAAGAATTTTTAAAGTTTCAATGAAAAAAAATAGCAAGTAACAGACAAAGACAGCCCCATTAAAATTACACCTCAATAGATACATTAAAAGCCAGAAGGACCTGGCTATATGTGGTGTAGACTCTGAGAGACCACAAATGCCAGTCCAAACTACTATACTCAGCAAAACTTTCAGTCAGCATAGATGGAGAAAATAAGACATTCCATGATAAAACCATATTTAAGCAATATTTATCAATAAATTTAACCCTACAGAAGATGCTAGAAGGTAAACTCAAACCTTAAGCGGTTATTTCTCATCCAAAAAAAACCATAAAAAACAAGGAGCAAATAATCCCATACCAGCAAAACCAAAAGAAAGAAAACACATACCACCACTACAAACAACAAAACAGCAGGAATAAACAATCACTGATGTACATCTCTCAACATCAATAGTCCCAAGTCCCCAATAAAAAGTGACATACTAATAGAATGGATGTGCAAATCGGATCACCCTTCTGCTAAGAAACATACTTCAACATCAAAGACAGACATCGCCTCAGGGTAAAAGGTTGAAAATAGATATTCAAGCAAATGAACCTAAAAAACAAAGTGATTCAGCAATTTTAATACTTGACAAAATCTTCAAACCAAAACTAATCAGAAAATAGCAAAGGACACTACATACTCAAAGGAAAAATACACTAGGGCATTCCTAACATTCTTAACATCTATGCCTCAAAGACAAGAACACCCAAGTATATGAAAGAAATACTTCTATAGCTTGAACCACATATTGATCCTCGCACAATGATAGTGAGAGACTTAAGTATCCCACTCTTGACAATAGACAGGTCAGACAAAAACTGAGCAGAGAATTGCTGGAAATAACTGAAGTCATAAACTAAGTAGACCTAACAGAAATTTACTAACATTTCACCTAAACACAAAAGAAAATGCCTTCTCATAACTTCATGAAACTTTCTCCAAAACTGACCATATACACAGGCACAAAGTAAGCCTCAACATATACAAAAAAATCAAAATAACTCCCCAAATCTGACCACCAAGGATTAAAGCTTGATATCAACTACAGAACCAACTGAAAGCTTACAAACTAACGGAAATGGAACAACTCTGTACTGTATTTAAAAATATGGGTCAAGAAAGAGATATTTTCTAGAACTGAATGAAAATAAATATACAACATACCCAAACTTCTGGAAACACTAAAGACTGTTGTAGGTAGCAAGTTCATAGCACTAAGAGCCTACATAAAAAATAGGAGGTATCTCATACTAGCAACTGGATAACACATCTGAAGTTTCTACACAACAGCAACAAAAATCATACCCAAAGGAATAGATGGCAAGAAATGACCAAACTCAGGGCTGGAATCAATAAAATTGAAATAACAAAAACAAAGCAATATAAACAACGAATGAAACAAAAGTTGGGCCTTTGAGCAAAGCAGTCATATCGACAAGCCCTCATCCAAATTAACTAAAAGGTAGAGAGAGAGAATATCCAAATTAACAAGATTCAGAAATGAAAAGGAGAGTATAACAACAGACAACTAGGAAATTTAGAGGATCATAAGGACATACTTTAAAAACTTGTTCCCTCAAATTAGAAAATTCAAAAAGAAATGGATCAATTAGTCAATACATAGCACTTACCAAAGTTACATCAAGATCAGATAAGCAATGTAAGCAGACATATAACCCTGAATGAAATAAAAGCAGCCCTGAAAAGTCTCCCAACACAAAAAAACAAAGACCAAGGTCAGATGGTTTTAACATAGAATTCTACCAAACTTTCAAAGAAGAGTTAATGTCAATACACCTCAAATTATTCCACAAAATAGAAACAGAAAGAACAATGCTCAATTCATTTACAACACCACAATTAGCCTGATACCCAAAACACATAAAGACCAAACAGAAAAAGAGAATTGTGGGCCAATATCCCTTATGAACATAGATGCAAAATCACTCAGTAAAATACTTGCAAACCTGAACACACCCAAAAGATCACCCATCATGATCAAGTAGGTTTCATCCCACAGTTGCAGGAATGGTTCACCATGTAAACTGATAAATGTATTCCATCATACAAACAACCTGAAAGAAAAAACCATGAGCATCTCAGTAGAGGTAGAAAAGGCCTTTGATAAAATCCAGCAGCCCTTCATTATAAAAGTCCTGGAGAGATCAGGATACAAGGACATAGCTCACCAAAATAGCAGCTTACAACAATCCTATAACCAATATCAACTTAAATGAGAGAAATTCAAAGTAATTTTGCTGTTGACCATGTCAGAGAAGCAGCAGGTGGCAAATGAAGTTGAAGGTGTCGGCCCACCAGGAGGAAAATCCCTCATGGGTGCATCTCTGTTAGTCTATTTAGGCCCTGAGACCACAGACCCTAAAACGTGCCTTTCCATGTTTGCTGCTGTTATCTTTCTCTGGTAACTGGCATGGTGTGAATGGGAGTGAGGAGATCCCCACTGTCTGGAAAGTTGTGTGTGTTTATGTCATGGAAACTTCCCGTTCTACTGGGCATTTTTACTTGTGTATTATTATGAAGATGATTTCTTCCTAAACTGTACTATCTAAATAATAACAATATTAGTTTAAATAAAGTTTGATGATTAAAAATAAGTACAAAGAAGTGTCACACAGCTAGAACACATGAGTTTCTACTGAAGAGCCATATAGTCTGTGGCTTAGGTTAATACTTAAGAAAAACAGTTGCGTCCCAGTAACCCAGCTAGCTTAAATTCTTTAAACCTTAATGTTGGGAGATGTGTTCACAGATTTTGGGTTGCAACATCATTGAAATAAAGATTTGAAAATAACTTAAAATTAGACTAAGATGTTTTTGTCAAATAGCATTGAGGCGAAAAACCCAAGAAGATAATGTAAAGTTTTAACAAGACACATAGTTGAATGCAGAACTAGTTAAGGTCAGGGAAGAAGAACAAAGCAACCCAACTGTTACTAGCTGACCTACTTTCTTGCTAGGGTTGTTGATGATCAAAGGTGATGATTAATTCCTTGAACCGATTCATGCCCTCAATCTCCTGATATAAGAACGATTCTTTTATATAAAAGTTTAGGTTTAAGATTCCTTATAATATTACCTTTCAAGACAAGTAATAAAGTAATTAGCTCTTTTTTTGTAACTGCAAAATGCAGCCTGCCAGTAAAATACCTGACTAAGAAGAATACCTTGCTTGCCCACACAGTTAATCTATAACAAGTTGCTTGGGTATGAATGTACGTGGGTTCTTGGAATAATTTGTGTTTCACCTGTAATATGTAAAATGCTTAATCATGTAAGGAAACATGCTGTTTTTTACTGTTTGCTTTGTATTCATTATAATCATTCACTTGAAAAATAGAATGTAACTACATTGCAATTTTTATATTGCCTAGAATATTTTGTTGGGGTATATAAGCTGTAGGGGGAAAAAGCATTGGTATAAGAATAATAAAGAATAAAGAAGGAAGCCCTCTCAGATAGAAAAGTCTAGAATACGTTGACAATGTAGATTTCCCTTTGGCCTTGTGCTGCTTGGAGGTTGGTCCCCCAAGCAGTGATATAATTTCACTAAAATCAGGAGAAAGATAAGTTTGTCTGCTCTCTCCATACCTATTCAATATAGTACTTAAAGTCTTAACTACAGCAATAAGACAACAAAAGATCAAGGTGATACAAACTGGCATGGAAGAAGTCAAAGAATTTGTTTTGCAGATGATATAATAGCATACATTGACCCTAAAACTTTCACCAGAGAACTTTCAGCAAAGTAGCTGAATGCAAAATGAACTCACAAAAAAATCACGAATAGGCTTGTATGTATAAACCACAACAGATTGAGAAAGAAATCAAGGAAACAACAACACCTTTCACAATAGTCTCAAATAATATGAAATATATTGGGGTATCTCTAATTAAGCAAACTAAAATTTTTTTGTGATAAAAACTTAGTTACTGAAGAAACTGAAGAAATTTGAATGTAGAAAGATTCCCCATGTTCATGAATTAGCAGGATTAACATAGAAAAAATTGCCATCCTACCAAAAGCAATCTGCAGATTCAACATAATCCCCATCAAAATTCCACAGTTCTTGAAAGAACAATTTCAGCTTCATATGGAAAGACAAAAAAATCCTGAATAATAAAAGAACTGCAGGAGGTATCACCATTCCCAATTTCAAGCTACACAATACAGCCATAGCAATAAAAACAGCACAATATTGGCACAAAAACAGACACATTGATCAATGGAATCAAATCAAAGACACAGACATAAATCCACAAGCTTATGAACACCTGATTTTTTTAATAAAGAGGCCAGAAATACATGCTGGGGAGAAAAAGGCAGCATCTTCAACAAATAGTGCTGCTCAAATGGAATATCTGCATGTAGAAGAATCCAAATAGATCCACACTTATCAACCAACAGAAAACTCAGCTTCAAATGGATCAAAGACCTCAACATGAAACCAGACACAATGAACCTGATAGAAACTAGAGTGAAGAATATCCTTGAACTCATTGGCACAGAAGACTTTCTGAACAGAACATCATTAGCACGGGCACTAAGATCAATAATTAAATGTGAATTCTTTTATCTTGTTTTGTCCTGGTTGACTGCTGTCTCTTGGAAGCCTGGACTGCTGCTCTGTGGAAGAAACAGCCAGCTAGGGAGTGGATCAAGGTGAGAGGGGAAGAAGGGGGAGCTGGGAGGAGTGAAGAGAAGGGAAAGTGTGGTTGGGGGGTATAGTGTGCAAATATAAGCCAGTTTTCAATGAAAATAAATAAATAATGGTTTCAGGACATTGAAAGAATAAACATAAGCTAAAAAATAATAATAAAGTAAAATAAACGACTTCATGAAACTGAGAAGATTCTGTATGGCAAAGGACACTGTCATTCAGACAAAGGAGCAGCCTACAGAATGGAAAAAGATTTTGCCAATTATATATTCAACAAAAGAATATGATACAAAATATAAATAAAGATCCCCAGAAACTAGATATCAAGAAAATAACCCAATTTTAAAACTGGGGTACAGATCTAAACAGAACTCTCAGTACAGGAAATGCAAATGGTTGAGAAACATTTAAAGAAATACTCAACATCCTTATCCATCAGGGAAATACAACTACTTTGAGATTTAATTTTACACCTGCAAGAATGGCAAAGAACAACAAAACTCGTGATGGCTTATGCTGGTGAGGATGTGGAGTAAGAAGAACACTCATATATTGTGGCTGAGAGTGCAAACTTGTACAGTCATGATGAAAATCAGTGTGACAGTTCCTTGAAAATATGGGGTCTACTTCAAGATCCAGCTATCCCAAACACTTTTGGGCATATACCCAAAAGATCTTTCATCCTACCACAAAGACTTGCTCAACCATGTTCATTTCTTCTCTATTCATAACAGCCAGAAATAGGAAACAACCTAGATATCCCTCAACAGAAGAATATGTGGTACATTTACACAATGAAATATTACTCAGCCATTAAAACAATACTCATGAAATTTGCAGGCAAATGGATGGATCTAAAAAAAAATAAAAATCATCCTGGGTGAGGTATCCCAGACCCAGAAAGACCAATATGGAATGTATTCACTTATATGTAAATATTGGTTGTTAAGTCAATGATAACCAAGCTACAACCCCTAGAACCACAGAAGGTAGTTATAGAGTCAGGTACTAGAGGGAACAGAGAGATATCATTAGGAAAAGGAAATAGAATAAATATGAATGGCTTGAAGCGGCTCGAGTGAGAGGATCAAGTGAAGGAGAGAAAGAAGATGGTGGGAGGGAGTACAGGGAGAGACATATAAAATTAAGGGGCACTTGTGGAGTAGTATGGACACCCAATACAGTAGAAACTTCCTAAAACACACACACACACACAGACACACACATATGAAATCATGAACTAATGAGGAAGGCAGGTCCCAACTGGCATCTCTTGGCGCCAAATGAAGTGTTCAGTACTACATATGAGTTGAGTTGTGGCCAAAGATGCCCTATGGATCCCCAAATAACTCAGGCTGTTACCAATACTAAAGTCTGAGCCCCCAAACTGACTTCAAGCTCCCTTTGCTGATACCTAAACAACTCATTGAACATGGTGATGTCAGACTAGAGCATACATAAAGCCTTCACTCTTAAGTTCCAGGGTCTGTGGTACAGTATTTGCTCTGCATGTTCCCAAAATAGAAACGTTAACATCAACAGTCACAAATCTTTTGATCTATAATGGAATACTGCCTATAAGATAGGCTAGGGCCAATAGTAGCAGAATGCTTGTGGCAGTAACCAATCAACAACTGATTTGACCTAAGGCCCACTCCCTGAGACAGAGCCCATACCCAACAGTGTGCTTGGGTAACCAAGAACCAGAGATTAGACAGCTCAGAGACATAAGGTAAAAACAAATAATACTAGTCTCAAAAATAAAAAAAAATGTAGTGATAAAATGATTCTTAATGATATTCAGCCTTTTATACTCATAGATCAGTGCCTTGTTAGGCCATTGTCAAAGAAACTTCCTCCTTCTGCAGACAGAAACAAATACAGAGACCCACAGCCAGACTTTACACAGAGAGTGAGAAACCTTGGAACAGGCAGCCCTTAGAAGGATGTCTCCATCAAATCCCTCCCCAGAGCTCAGGAACTCCTCAGAAGTGGACACAGAAAGAGTAAAAAAGTGGGGTGGAGGACACCAAGATACAAGGCCCTCTAAATCAACACGATCAAAGTTCATATGAATTCAGAGACTGAATCAGCACATGCAGGGACTACACAGGTCCGCACCAGGTCCTCTGCATACGTAGTATAGCTTCCAGTTCAGTGTTTTTAATAGGATTCCTGAGTGTGTAACCAAGTGGGTCTCTGATTCTTGTGCCTTCTTTTGGGTTCTTTTCCTTCTGTAGGTTTGTCTTGTCCAACTTTAATGTGATGTGTTTTTCTATATTATTATATATTAGTTTGCTATGTTTAAAAACAAATGGATGGATGGATGGATGGATGGATGGATGGATGGATGGGTGGGTGGGTGGGTGGATGGATGGATGGATGGACAGATGGATAGATGGATGTATGGAATGAAAACTTAGTCACTGGGCTAAGGGTTAACAACTGAAATGTCCTATATACCAGCTGTGAGAGGGAAAATCAGTTTTCTCCAATGGAGTGACACTGGGTATATCAACCACTCCAGGACAGGCCTCATGTCCATGTCTAGTTGACCAACATACAATGGACTCCCCAGGTTTTTGTGCTTTTATTTGATTTGGTGTTTTGCTTTGGTTTTGTTTTGTTTTGAGGTTTTGCTTTATTTTGTTTTCTTGGTTTGGGGTATTTTTGTTGTATGGGTTTTTGCCTGTTTTTTATAAAGAACTTAAAGTTGGGTGAATAGGGAAAGGGAAAGGATCTGGAAGGACTTGTGGAAGTCCTTGTGATCGAGTACTAGGGATGTGGGTCTGTTTCCCCTTCCCAGGGAGATCCATGTACGTCTCTCTTAGGGTTCTCCTTGCTACCTAGCTTCTTTGGAATCATGAACTATAGGCCATGTATCCTTTGTTTTACATCTAATATCCACTTATGAGTGAGTACATATCATATCATGTTTATCTATCTGGGTCTGAGCTGGTATCTAGGAGCACATTCATTTTGGAGGGATGCCTTCCTAAGCCTAGATAAAGAGGGAAGGGTCTTGGTCTTGCTTCAAAGTGAAGTGTCAGACTTTGTTGACTCCCCATGGGAAACCTTACCCTTTCTGAGGAGAGGGTGGGGAGGTGGTGGTGCGGGGAGGTGGAAGGAAGTGGGAGGAAGGGAGGGAGTGGGAACAGAGATCGCTATGTAAAATGAGAAAAGACTGTATTAAAAAAAAATTCTTAATAAGAAAAGAAAAAAAGAATGTGATCAAAATACATTTAAATCTAAAAATCATTTTAAATAAAACAGCCATAATAAAAGAATGTCAATTTGTGCTAAAGGTGAGATAGCAAATGGGAAACAGGAGAGAGCGCCTGTGGAATGGACATAATTGTTGCTGGCAGATCGGAATGGTTAATACAAAAACCCAACAAGAACTATTTAGAAAAGCAGTTGTTGTGTTGTTCAAAAAATTTGTCAGTAGAGCAAAAAACCCCTCCATCAAACAAAGAGGGGAGACTACGGATGAAGCAAAGACATGCATCCTGGGTTTTTGGCCAGATTAATGGGATTTCTCTGCTTAGCCATACACAGAATTAAGTTAGTTCCCTTAACCGTGACTTTCACCTGGGCAGTGCTTCCGCTTTTTCACGGAAATCAACTGTCTCACTGTATTTATTTTACGGTAACAACCTGACGAACTTGTTTAATATCGGAAGACTTATTAGAATAGACGAATAGTTTCAGCATGATATCCAGGGGACAGAAATTCAATTAAAACCTGCAAGTAGTGTGGAGAGAGGTAGCTATTGCTCAGCACATACCACAGGGCCCTTTCGCTGAAGCACAGCTATTAGCCGAGCTGGTTGAGAAGTTCTGTTTCCCTTTATGGCAATCTGTTAGCCTGTATAAAGTGAAATTAATAAAAGCACCAAGCGGCCTCTGTGGTAGGAGAGCAGAATGAGGCCAAAGGCTAGCTACATATTTTATAATTATGGATTAAGTACATTATGCCAAGCAAATTAAAGCTATGCCACGATTATAATAAAAATGAGAGACTGCTCATCTCCAAACAGTGATTGTGTTACTATCGCATTTGCAGGAGCTAGTGTTCTGTGCACCAGAGGCAATTGTTTCCACTGTAAGAGAGAGGAGGAAATTGCCTCCCATACATCCATCCCTTCAGCAGGTAGAACGGCACTTCAGAAGACAGCCATCTGAAAGCCAGATCGGGCTCTTGACTGCCTGTGCAGTGCTCAGAGTGGACTCCTGCGCTCAAGAGCAGCTCGGCATCCCTAAGGGGAGTGTTTCAGGGCTAGGAGGCTGTCAAGTCCATTCGGGAATTAAAAAAAGGCTCCAACCAGGAGGAATCTCATCAGCCCACTAAGGAACAGTGGAAAAGCAAAGGTTTTATTCCACCCACTGATGCAAAGGGAAGTAAATCCTCAATGAGAAACCCTGCAGTTCACGTCTCCTCCTGCCGTCTACATCAGGAGCCTTTGCTGTGTTTTCCTGCTCGCTTGTGCAGACGGTAAACAGAAGTCCTTCGTGTCGAAATGGCTAACACATTGGTATGCCATGGTCTCTGCTGCAGAACAGGGCAGACCTTCTTTACACTTTTCTTTGTCCTTTCTTAGCACATTTATTATAAATGAGTATACTCGTATGTGTGTGTGTGCACGTATGCATGTGCACACACACACACATGCACATGATTATAAATCATGTGCTGCAAACGGACTATTGATGGAGGAAGGTCATTGGTTAAATAATAAAGAAACTGCCTAGGTCCATTGGATAGGCCAACCCTTAGGTGGGTGGAGTAAACAAAACAGAATGTTGGGAGAAAGAAGCCGAGTCGGGAGTCGCCATGATTCTCCCACTCCAGACAGAAGCAGGTTAAGATCTTTCCTGGTAAGCCAGCTCGTGGTACTACCCAGAATATTAGAAATGGGTTAGATCAATATGTAAGAGCTAGCCAATAAGAGGCTGGAACTAATGGGCCAGGCAGTGATTAAAAGAATATAGTTTCCGTGTAATTATTTCGGGGTATAAGCTAACCATGCGGGCGGCTGGGTGCCAGAGACGCAGCCCTGCCGCTCCTATTACAACAGACTATCCGTCCTTCCAGCCATGAGCTTTCACGCATAGCAAATGATGATACTTTCCGCACACGACACAATTTCCCTTCTGCCAAGACTTCAGCATATTGTACTCTTCAGAAAACAAACTTTTCGACCCATATTGTTTGTAGTGATGCGTAGGAGTGGACATGTGGGTGCCCATTTGGGCAGGCGCAGGAGACACACACAAGGAAATGAAGGCAGAGAGGAGAAGTTCATCAGAACACACCTTATGTCTCACTCGCCTTCCCTGATGCTGTGATAGAATGCTCCGACGAAACCAATCTAAAGGCAAAGGCTTCTTTCTGGCTCATGGCTCAAGAGTTTAGCCCACCAGGGTAGGGAAGCTCAAGGGCTGGGACTTTGAAGCAGTTGCTCACATCAGGAGGCAGCAGCAAGGGATGAAGACACACTGCTTCTCAGGCCCCTCTCTCCATCCTTGCAGTCCAGGATCCCAGGTAGATAATGGTGCCCCACATAGTGGGCAGGTTTGCTCACTTACATTAATGTAATAAATAAAAGCACCAAGCAGCCTCTGTGGTAGGAGAGCAGGCATGCCCTGAGGCCTCATCTCCTGGGGGGTTCTAGATTCTGTTGACAACATCAGCCCTCATAACCTAAAGGAGGGTGTTATTGAAGTAGCTCCTCCTCTACTCCTCTTCCTTTTTCACCCTTTATTTTGGGGGTTCCTACATTATGATTCGTGGGGTAATCTCTTCAAAATTTCTTAAGATATTTGAAAGAAGAGGAGGAGGAGAAAGAGATGGAGGAATACCTCATGAAACCCTGTTCTCAACTTCCTAAACCACAGTCCCTGGAGATTTGGAGAATGAGACTCAAAGAATTTTAGAAAGCCTGTCATCCCCTGAAGATAGGTAATCCTGACACACATTCAAACACTGACCCCTCCCTTTCTGTCCCTTCCCCGAAGATCCCAGCAGACAGAGTCTCAGGCCTAACTGGGAGTAGCCTCATACAAGTTCCCTCAAGCTCCTGACAAAGAGGCCAAAGCCCAGGAAGGAAGAACAGTCAAAGGTCACAGGAGAGATGTTGACAGTGTCTTTGCTGATAAATTTTGGTACCATCAGAGGGTACTGGTCCAATCCCTCATAGATACCAAGGGAGGACTGTATTACAAACTTCATTCAATAACTATTACTACATTAATATTATGCTTCAGGCACAGACTTTGGGAACAGGATTTGGATGGCAGAATGTAAGTTTCTGAGCTTCACCCAGCCAAGTTGGTGAGTGCCAGGCTACATTTGACATTCGTGGGCATAGAAAGAAAAGGAAACACCGTGTCATCTATTTTACTCAGGACTCTAATCAGGAAATAAAAAGATGCATAGGGAGGAGGGAGGGAGTGATGGGTAAAACTTATGACCCCTCAATGGGGTTTGAGGGGCTAAACAAGCGCCTGTCTATCACATTCAGACCTCACCACTTTCACCTCAGCAGGTTTCCAGTAGGAGGAGAACCGATCTCTCTCCTAAAGCCGTCTCTCTGACAGGTATTCCTCAGATCAAGTCACAGACATGAGAAGGAATTCCAACAAGCTCCTCAAACAGAAAATGGATCCAGGATTCAGAACCAATTACCGAAGCATAACCTCACTCAGATGGGCACGCTAAGAATAATTACTCTCCATAAGAAAAAGACGTCTGTTGTAGACACATTGCAGAAGGCTGCATGATTAAATACAGCTGCCAGTTCTCATTTGTCTTCTGGCAATTTGCACTTGCGGGCCCACCTGGATCGCCGAAGGCCCCAGAGCTGGTACACACAGTGGGGTGGGAGCCAGGGAACCACAGTTTCCGAAGGAGCAGAATTTTAAAAGGCTGCCTTTCTATAGGGCCCTGACGATTAAGTCTGGTAGTGCTGAGTTTAGACCAGAAGGGGCCACACAACCTTTTTTGTCCCCTTGTAGAAAGATTGTCTTTCTCCTGATATACAAAATCCTGCATATCCTTTCAGGTTCATTTCACAATGAGGTTCTCCATGAAGCCTTTTCTACGCCTTGATTTTCTCAACAGACACATAGAGATCATCAGGGTAGTCGCCTCCTTGGACTGTTTTGTGTCTTAATGAATTAACAAAGTTAATTTGTGTGCAACTTCCAGTGAATGGTACAGAGCAACCTCTCCGGAGATGTAAATTGTTTTCCTAGCCCTTGACTGTCTAGCCTCTGGCTGGCTTGCTTTCTCTCCAATGGGTCCTATATTTAGGCACACTGGGGTACCTCCTCCTCTCCACGTACATGGAAAACTGCTCTGTCCACTGTGATTTCTGTTCCCACATCTGTCTTATGTTGCCCTGGTCTCTTGGATCCTCCAGGGATAATGACCTTCCATATGTTGACATTGTAGACTGCTGGGCAATGGAAGAAAGAGTCCTTGGGAATGGCATCGCATGCTTCCCTCCTCTCGAGCACTGAGGTAAAGAACAGAGTCTAAGGACAGGATGGGAAGAATGTGACGGGCTCAGCTCATCTGAATCTATGTGAACACTGGACCAATGGGGTCACCAGAAAGTCTTCCTTTTGTGGGGATGGGATGTGCATGCTCTTCTTCATCTGTGCTCCCATGGTCACGCTGAGGTCTCCTCTCCCATCATTTGTCATTTGTGCCTTTGCTCACTGCCGTCTACAGGTGCAAGGCAGCTGGAACCCTTCCTGCTTCCCGGTCTGCTCTCAGAATTCTCTCATAACTTCTCATATCAAGGGACCAGGAAGTGATAATAGTTTGGGGTGCTGCTGTTTGAGGTAGTCAACAGGTGTGTTTGGGGGTTTGGTGTGGGGAGGGGAGTGCTCACATGCAATAGCATGTGAGAAGTCAGAAGATGACCATAAGGAACCTGTTCTCTTCTACCTTTACACAGGATGTGAGATCAAATTTAGTCCCTGGCTCGTATTGTCAAGGAGCAAGTGCCCTTACGTACTGAGATATCTCTACAGTAAACAGTAGATTCTTAATAAGAACAAGAACACTGATGATTGCTGGGCTGCTGTGGCATTTAACTTTAATTCCAGTACTTGGGAGACGGAGGCAAGTGGATCTATGCGAATTCAAGGCCAACCTGGCCTAGTGTGAGTTCCAGGACAGCCAGGACTATACTGAGATACCCTGTCTCAAAAGACCAAACAAACAAACAAAATTCACTGATGATCATAAAGCCGTGTAGATTTCATAAAGGCCTGGCAAAGATCTAGCACAAGGTAGGACTCAATAAATGTTGGTGGAATAAATTCAAGTATGCATAAATGAGTCACTCCACATCCATTGCCGCATAATAGAGAGAGTTCAGTGTCTCTTTTTTCTAATGGACTTGGATTTGTCAGGAAGTACAATACCATGTATATGAGCAAGAATGGCAATATAAACACTAATTAAAATGTGTGTTTTTGTTAACATACATTTTACCTGCATGGTAACACAGCACGATGTGCATCATCACACCTGACAGCTAACCGCATGTATTAATTTTCTGAGACAACAGGGGTGGTGATATCACAGAAATAAAGAGCATTTCAAGAACTCCTGCCACATGGGAGGGAGTGGGACACTCTTAGGTCACTGTATGGCATACCCTAGAGGAGGATTATGGAGCCCTTGTCACTTATTCTCACCTCCCCCTGGCCATAAAGTTCTCATTTTTTTCAACAATGTGTTCCTACCATGATGCTTCTCCACAGGTCCAAATGGGAAGGGACCAACTGACCATGGGATAGTAGCTCCGAACCTCTGAGCCCAAACAACCCACTTCTGTTTATAGTTCTTAGGTATTTCATTGATGTTACAGAAAGCTAACTAATATATGAATGTATGTATGTATATATGTATCTATATGGATATTGTATGCATATGTATATCTGAATTATAAGAATAAGTTTATGAATCTTCCAGACAAGTTTTCTAAATTGCATCTGGAGTTTCTGGAGTTTCACTCTACTTAATCATGAAGATGCTAAGGACTATTTCCAGTAGTGAAGAGAATTAACGTCAGTCTATGACATGAATTGATGAAGTGACACGCACACCAAAAAGATTCCCTGCATTTTATATGACTAGTATATCACTTACAATAATCAAGGGCCTTTGAGATGCTCACAAAAACCTTTAAAAAACAACGAATACAATAAGCTTGGTTGGTTGTCCCTGATGTCCTTGGACAAGGCAGTGAAAGTATGAGCTTAGGAATTTGAATCCTCAGCTCAAGTAAAACTTGACCTGAAAGGATCTATGTGTATGGGATGGAGAAAATTTTTACCTTCTCAAGCCATAGGATTGAGCTTACTGAAAATTCTATGTGGAATCCTATCCTGCAATGATCTGGGATTCTATCATGAAAACAAACCCAGAAAGAAATATTAGACTGGTCAGACTAGGTCTAAACTGGAAGCTATGTTTATGGAGTAACTGTATTTAGAGGAGCTCTACCCTGAGTTGAAGATGTGAGTAGCTATAGACTAAATTATAAGACGTGGACAGGCCCACAAAAAGACCACTTTGCAGGGAGGCTTTCTTGAAGAGTATATTTTAAAAGGCAATGCATCGTGTTGCTCAGGAATTAGAGTTTTGCTTAAAATCTGAGTATTTTGCGTTGTGCTGTTTCGCACTGATATGCCAAAATCATCGGTATCACTTCGGTAGTAACCTGTACTGTCTATGTTATTAACAGACATTTCCCCACAGAAGGCTGCCGAGAACATCTCCTGTCAGAGAACAGACCTCTGCAGTGTTCCACAGTCAAAGAAAAGGAAAAAGAAGAGCCACCTGGACTAAGCCACAAAGCTCTTTGGTAATTAAAAAAGCAACCGTGTGTGAGAATAAGAAACAAAGACGGGGTGCCTCTTTCTCAGAACCACAAAGAGTCAAATTCTGTGAGATAATGAATACAGAAAAGCCCAGGGTTGTAAAACAAGATGAATACCACCCCTCATTAGTGCTGCATTTGATGGCTGTGTAAAAGGAAGAAAATGATCCACTTAAAAAGGGTCTTTAACATTGATGGGTCAATTTTGGCAATTAGAGCATTTACGCAGATTTCTTTGTACCACATTGAAATGAGCCACAGCAAACACAATCTTTGCTTGTTTAGTTGATGACCAAGCAGCTCTTTGAAGGAATTCTTCCTCATTATCTTTGAGGTCTTGGTTTAAATGTCACCTTCTAGTTGGGGCTAGAACTAGCAAGAGAAAGCAAGCAGGGCATCTAGGATGCAAATTTTAAGAAGATGCTTGCAGGACCTTAAGATGGAAAGGATCTTTGAATACTATCAGCGGCATCTCGCTCACCTCAGTGTAGTCTCAGATCTGCCTCAAGTGAGATGTCCCCTGGCTGCTTTAATGAAAGCACCCTCCTCCCACCTTCTGTCTTCTTTCTCATATATACGCATAACTCCTGTGACACCACCATGTGCCACTCAACACGTTTAGTTATTACTGGATCTGTTATGCACTTATCTCTTGACCTCTGTCATTACTGGTTGGTTCATTACATAAGACTATATACACAGCGCTGAAAGATGACTCAGGTTAGGAGAACTGGCGGCTCTTCCAGAGGTCCTGAGTTCAATTCCCAGCAACCACATGCTGGCTCACAACCATCTGTAATGAGATCTGCTGCCCTCTTCTGGCCTGGCCTGCAGACATATATGGAGGCAGAACACTATACATAATCAGTAAATAGATCTTTTTAAAGGAGGGGGGGGGCTTTATAGACACAATCTACTTTGTCTCCATACTTAGAGTTTGTAAGGGCTTGAATGGTGGCCAGCAGAGTAAGCTTCCAGGAATGTGTCTTTTGGGTGGACTAGAACAAGGATGGGGAAGCCTGCTGCGAAAGGGGATTTCAGTGGCTCTAGACTACTCCCAGAAAACAAGCCAAGACATTCACCTTTCTACTCAGATTAAAATACAGTAATGAACTGTGTTATGGATAAATGTTCAGAATGCAGCCATACTTAACAAGAGTCCTTCAAGATTTGTTTTTGTAGCAAAACAGAGCATCTAAGTAAGAATTTAATCAAAACTCATGAACTCCACAAATATTAGGGTCACCTTTTTAAACATAATTCAGGGATGAAGTAGAAAAGAACAAGGCACAAGCACATTTAACAGTGCCTCCAGATAATTCAAGGAGAGTGAATTCCTATGTTATCCTTTAAGCAACATTGGTCCCTACTTTTCACAAGAGGACATTAATGCGAGACTTAAGGAGGTTACATAATTTGTCCATTAATTTACAGCTGATAACTGAGGCAACTAGTGCTCAAATTCAGGTTTCTTCAGGCACCAAAATTACTCCTTCACATGACCTAATAGATGTAGTAGCTTATCTCACAGTATAAACAATTAGTGATGGGCTTGGCTAATCCTCCCAACTCTGAAAATATAAAGAATTCTTGGATCAACAAATATGGTAGATGTCTTCTTTAAAAAACAACATAATTCATTCTTTCAGAAATACCCACCTTTTACATAGTCAGCCCCCTATTTTTTTGCCATAATAGTGTAACTTCTTACACAACCCCTTATATTCAGCTGTGTCCATTTCTTTTTGCTTAAAGGAAATAACTGAATAAGAATTAGGTCAAACTTGAGTTACTTTCATCTACAGAATCTACTCTGCTCATGTCCCCATTCCTGCTCTGACCTCTTCCTACCTCTTCAGCTCACTTTTCTAGGCCTCGTCCTGAGTGTGTTCTCCCTCTCCTTTCCTTGTCAAATATCAGTCATAATACAAACAAAGTGTCATCCAGAAGGGGATGCACATGAGGAATGAGCAGAGATATAATAATTGTCCCACAAGGGACTGAAGGCCTGGCCAGCCAGGACATCTCTCTGGATGGTCAAATGATATTTCACTGAGAAAGAGACCCTTGGGCTGAAAGAGTATAAGATTAAAGGGAATTAGGCACATGAAAAAAATATCATAGGGAACTATGGGGAAAATAGGGATGGGAGAAAATAGGAATATTCTAGACTGGTATAAAGCCTTCAATCAGAAAATATAGGTTTGTTTTCAATTAAGTGAAAGAACCAAAATTTGAAGCTCCTAGTATCACAAATTATCACTCCTCTACTTGCTCTTCTAGGTCTACATAAACTAAGTGTCTCTGCTGCTTTAATAACGGACAATGGGGAGCAGATAAAAAGCCCAACGACTTCTCTGATGTAGATTCAAAGCATCCCAGCTGTGTCTTCATTGGTGGATGTTGCCAACAACAGCACACCACAGAGCCAAGGAAGAGAGGCAGTATCATCCTCTGAGTCTTTTGTGGACAAGCACTTGGAACCTTCACACCAGGCCACTGACTGTCCCAAGGGTGGTACTGGCCATGGGAGGGGCTAATCCCTAAAGAAACTTAGGTGAGGCCTTGGTCCCATTGTGTGTAAAAGGTCACTGAGATTTTCCTTAACTGCCTAAAACTGAAAGGATCCTCTTGTGACTGTTTTTATCCAGCAATACCAGGAAGACCATCTGGAGACCTGGGACTGTAGTTACAATACCACTAAGCTACCTCTCAAGCATGCCCAGAAGAGAGAATCTAGTCAAAGTCTTTTATTTTAACTAAAGTATTTTATAAGCACTCAACAGTTCCTTATATATCTAGACAAAATAGCAAGACTACACAACAGTCCACTATTCTCCCAGGATTCTGCTCCTATCAAATCCAGTGCTTTAGTAAACATCTTGCCATTAGGATGTTTAGATTAGAGACAATATTGGAAAGTACCTATTCCTGGCACACGGTTTGCCGTTCAATGTACACTAGCAATTATGATAAATGCCCCAAACATATTGCCTCCACTTATACTCCAATCTCTTGAAAATGTCCCCTTTGTCAAGTCTGATAAGCAGTCTGGCAACTGCCACTAGACATCCAGTGAATTTTGAAAACTGTGTCATTCTGGATGTGCCACTGTCAGTTTTCAGCTGGCTGGCTTCCAGCACATGCTGCCACTCCAAAATATCCACTTATCCCATCCTACACCATCTAGCTGCGACAGACGCCTAACTATAGAAAAGGAAACATTGCTGCTACAAGGCTGGTAGTAAGGATAGATAGAACACCAAGAACCAGGCGTCCACAGGAGGCTGCCTGGCAATGGGACGCTTAGGCCACCTACAGTGCAAAAGCTGTCAGGGCCAGACAGGCTTTCAACAGACTCCTAACCTCAAGGCCCAGGAGATTCAAATACATCCTCCTCCTCTGACTGTCTCAAGAGACATTTCCACACATTGATGACATGCAAAGTTAGGTGATAAGGTGGCCTTAAGAGACTTCATAGGTCAGGCCAAGTAACAAGAAAACCACACAGGGAGGAGAGGATTAAGATGAAGTGCTCAAGGAAGTATATGGAAGAAAGAAATCCATTCTTATTGCTAAAAATAAAGGGCTCAAAGAGGAGGAGAAATTCCCATATAGGTCACAGCATCAATAAAGGCAGGGATGATAGACAGCAAGGCATCAAATTCTGCGGAAGGATTTGCTCTCTCTTGGAACTTTTTAGTTCCCATCTGAGAGTTGGTACATGGATCTGAAGTGACAAGAATGGAGTAGAGACCACTTGAAGAAATCAGCCAAAGCTTGACTGAGGATTTCTTTGATTATGAGTATGCCATGGTTCTGTCATCTTCGTTAATATCCTAAGTCCACCTATAAATGGTTAGAACAGTCCAGGTATTTGTTGCAGTGAGGCCCTCTTGTTCATCCTGGCCGCCTGGCTAGCTTAACCCCAAAATAACCACACAGAAATTATATTAATTAAATCATTGTTTGGCCCATTATCTCTAGCCTCTTATTGGCTAACTCTCACATCTTGATTTAACCCGGTTCTATTAATCTGTTATCGCCACGTGGCAATGGCTTACCAGGAAAGATACAGTATGCCTGACTCTGGAGGCTCCATGGCAGCTCTCTGACCCTGCCTTCTTCCTCCTAGCATTCCGTTTAATTTTCCCCACCTACCTAAGTTATGCCCTATCAACTAGGCCAAGGTGGTTTCTTTATTAACCAATGAAAGCAACATAAAAACAGAAGGACCTCCTACACCATGTATTGAAATCTCAACCTCTCCATTGAATAAAGAGAAAGGCACTGGATACCCATTTCAGAATGTTTAGGGAGGAAAGAGTGAGATAACTGAGCACAAAACAAGCAGTTGTTTCCCCAAACAAATATCACAGATGATTCAACAATTCTAGCATGCATTTCCTATTTACTGGAAGGACATGCTATGACACAGAATCAGTTTAAAAGGTGAGAACTCTCCAATCACAGAAATTTAAGGCTGAAAATACAGCTCCTTAAGTAAAGATTTAGTCAGCATGGTTATTTACAAACTGTAAAACATCAAATTTATGAAAAAGAAAGGAATAATAATAGACATATGAACAGAGTAAGAGAAATACTGGCATCCAATTTAGCAAGACTTTCAGTTTATATATCACATTTAAAGCATAAGGGAGAAAGTCACAAATAGATAGCTATGGAGAATTCATGAAAAAAATACATTCAAGTAGACAACAAAATAGAAGAAAATATGCTCTAGCTTCAAAAATAAATAAAAATAAAAATTTTGACAAAGATTCACATAAAGTCCTTTGCTGTTTCTCATATCATCCAAATATAACCAACTTGTTGAATATTACAAGACAGCAAAGGGCTTGTATTCTTCCTTTTCCCTATCTCCAGGGATCTCTCTCATCACTGACTGGCTCAGTCTGGATCCCAGAAAAGGCTCCCCACCTCCCATGTTCCACAAGGCCTTTTTATAACCTTGCTTAGAATCTTTTACCTGATTCTACATCCTCTGGTTAACTTCCTCACCCACAACAATTTTCTGCATTTCTTCAAAGTTGAATTATTTCTCAAAAAATAAAATAAAAGCACAGTGGTGACATCTTCTTCCCAGAAGTTCACAATTTACCTTACTTGGAAACAAACTTTTTTCCAGGATATTAATGCCAGAGTGTGCTGGAGTAGAACAGGCCACTATTTCAGAATAAATAATACAAGAAGAGAAACTAAGAACGAACCAGAGAGAGGGGAATGAAGACAGAAAGGGGGTGATGCCTCTGCAGGCGGAGGAATGCCAAAGATTGCCTGCTGCCTTCACAGACAGAGATGGATATGGCAGTGTTAGAAGAGGGTACTCTGACACCTGGAATTTGACCTTCCATCCTCCAGAACTGTGAAGCAGACAGTTCTGCCACTGAAGCCACTCACCCAATGACAGCATGCTACACGATCTTTACACACTAATTACCCTAGAGACATCTCCTCTGAGCCACCTCAATTGCTTGCAGGGTCTGTGGCTACCCTTCATTAATTTCAGGAAATACACCGTCTATACCACCTAGGTACTAAATGGAGGCAAAAAGAGTGGGTCTAAGGGGGAAATTCCAAGAGTTTTTACTACTTACACCATGGAAATGTGAGCTAAGTCCTGGCAGGCATGAGACTCCAAAAAGGCATTAGGACAACCTAAGAAATTCTGGGAGGAACCGAAGCAAACACTCACAAAGCATTACTTATGTGATCCAGCGCTACCCCAAACACTCCATCCCCTGCCTTCAGAGCATCCCTTTCACTGCCCAGACAGGTACTACCATCAAGCACATTCCAGTGATAAGAAAGTAAAGGGAAGAGCAGCTCTTCTGCTTAAAGCTGACAACTAGAAAGTGGCAGATCTGGGATTTGAACCCAGGTAATAAGCACTACAGTGCATGCTTTTTACCTAAGAGTGACTCTCAAGAGTAATAATACACAAGCAAATGATACACAAGACAGGTGCAAAACACATATGGTTCCTTTCCATAGGTACCTCTGTGGCTGCCAAGAGAGTTAGGGAGTTGAGACCTTTTCTAAATTTTTAGGAGAGCTGTAGGATGTCCTTCTGTCTATGTGTTGCTTTCATTGGTTGAATAAAGAAACTGCCTTGACCTTTTGATAGGGCAGAACTTAGATAGGTGGAGTAGACCGAACTGAATGCTGGAAAGAAGGGCAGTGTGGCAGATGCCATGGTTCTCCTGCCCTAGACAGATGCTGGTTAGACTCATGCCAGTAAGCCTCAGTCAAGTGGAAACACACATTAATGGAGATGGGTTAAACTAATATGTGAGAGTTAGCCAATAAGAGGCTAGAGATAATAGACCAGGCAGTGTTTAAATGAATACAGTTTCTGTGTGATTATTTCGGGTGCAAGCTAGCCTGCGGATGGGACAAACAAAGGGACATTCTCCCTACAACAGAGAGCCAGAGGCCACAGCATCTGTATGGCTCTCCTGATGATGCTGTAACAGTGCTGTGAGGTGAAGAAGTCACAGGTGCAACTTGAGAAAACTGTCATTGACTTCTTGACCCTTCACATGAGCCAGTACTGACATGAAGATCATTTATCTCAGACTTCTGAGAATACCAGCAGCAACCTCCAACCAAGCAGGACTATTAAGAGTAGGGTCAAATGCATAGACCATAGAAGGGGTGGATTAAGATCAAATTCTAACTATAAAACATCCTTAGCAGGAAAATGGTGTAGGAAGTCCTTCTGTATATGTGTTGTTTTTATTGGTTAATAAAGAAGTTGCTTTTGGCCAATGGCTTAATATAGTAAAGCCAGGCTGAAAGAGATATATAGAGAAAGTAGGCAGAGTCAGAGAGGAGCCTTGTGGCTGCCTGCCAGGAGACAGATGCCTCCACCAGAGCCCACTGAAACTTTGCCGGTAGGCCACAACTTCATGGTGATGAGCAGATTAATGGAGATGGGTTAGTTTAAGATATAAGAGTTAGCCAAAAATATGTTTAAGCTATTGGCTAAACAGTATTGCAAATAATATGATTTGTATGTGATTATTTCAGGTCTGAGCAGCTGGGAATGAATGAGCAGTCTCAGCCAACAATTGGTGCCCAATGTGGTCAACTAAATTCAATTAAAACCTAAGAGAGCTTGGAAAGAAATTCTAAAGGAAAAAAAGGCACACACAAAACAAAGTTTAATGCAGCTTCTTGCTCTGTTTGCTGGTGGCAAGCAGAAATACAGCTCCTTTAAGAGGTTTCCCAATTCAGTTTTAGCAACAAAAAAAATTGTTCAGCTTCTTTAAAAACAGCAACTTCCTGGTTCGCCAGCATGAACATCACTGACTCTTTCTGGAGGTCTGGCTATCGAGTATTTAAATGGGGTCTATGAGCAGCGTGTTACAAATTGCTTAGTGGCAACACAGATCCACTGCGACCTAACCCTGGATCTGGGGTGGAAAGAAATGGCTTTCAGACATAATAACCATGCCTCTGCCATGTTGGACTGGGCAGAGCCAACAGGCCACACCACAGAGTTGGTCCTAGTCATGCCTACTTAGCATTAAAAAAAATTTTTTAAAGGCACTTCTGGTCAAAAAATAATTACAGATACACAATAAAGACAGATTCAAATAAAAAAGACCTCTGAATGGGTCACAATATTAGATAAATGTATGTAGGCTTGGGAGAGAGATCAATATATATAGACAGTTATTTAAAAAATGGTCTTAAAAAATAAAGTCTTTAAAGAGATGGAATATAGACAGTCATAGATTAAAAAAATAAGCCACATAAAGATGGAATATACTCAGGCAGTCTGGATTATGTATACTATTATGCTTTTTTAAAATTGTGAAGGAGATAAGTACAGGGAAACATTTCATTGTATGAGCTGCTAAGCTAAACTAGCATATATATTTTAAAGGTATCTTGACTTCAAAATTTGGGTCTAAGGATTTGCTGCTTTAGAAAAGAGGTTATGTTTTCATTTCCACAGAAGATGAGAACCTGTGGATTCCTTCCAGACTAATGTGGTTTGATAGAACAAGATCCCCCCATAAAGTCACAATGGACAAATCCAAAAAGTTACTTTGCCCAACAAAAAGCAGAAAGCAGTTTTAGAGAACTACACCCAAATTCCCAAATATTGTTTATAAGTGTTTGTTTATATTTAAAGGGGGATATTCTATAGAGATGGATACTTTGCCTTGGTATAGATCTTGGTTTATTGATACAAATGTTAGGTCAATTTTGTTATATGCATGTTTCTGATATTGACTAAGGTATTTGGTTTGTGCAGCTCATTTTAAAACGTAATGTATAATTTAAAAATATAGGTTAATAGATAGTCATCTGTAATAGTCAAGCTTGTAGTCATGTTAGGGTTTTTAGATGTATGGAGATATATTTCTGTTAGATAGGTAGTCTTCAAATATCTCAAAGGCCTTCAAAATATTACATTTAAAATGTATTAAAAACTTAGAACATTTCGTGAAAATGATACACATCTAGTCCTGGAGCACCAATCTACTTCAATAGGATGATGGGTGTCAAAGAGGATCCTCATGGAGTCTGTTAGCCATTTAGGAAAAAAAAAAAAAACTGTTCTTGCCTGAACTGCTTGACTAAACTTACAGGACCCACAGAAAAATAACTGCTAAAGTTGCCTTAAAAAAAAGTGATATGGTCCCTCTTTAGAGTACCTGCTTCATGAAAGAGACTGCCAGACATTCTGCAGGACACAGACGAAAGTGACTGACAAACTGCCAATATAAGCTTTGAAATTTCCTGCTTCATGGCAAAGTTTTCCAGACACTACAGGCCTGTAAGGCCAAAGATTGGATGCCCCAAAGTTACAGAGGAATTTTGGGTGACTGTCCAGCAGAGAGATGTCTATGTCAATTCTAGAGTTTTGGAAGTTGCTTACAATGCATTTTCTGTTAACTTAGGTAATATTATATCCTTCTGGGGTCTTTGATGGAGTTAAAGAATAGATAGTTATAATTGTAGTTTTTCTTAGTTATAATAAAAGATAAATTAGATATAAATATTGTAACTGTAATTCTTGCTTGATACCTGTTTTGTTATATGTAATTATTTTACTTTGTTAAAGTTAAAACCTTTCCTTTTATTTAAACAGAAAGGGGGGAATGGTGTGGGAAGTCCTTGCTTTTATTGGGTAATAAAGAAGCTCCTTTTGGCCAATGGCTAAACAGAGTAAAACAAGGCTGAAGGAGATATAGAGAGAGCACAGGCAGAGTCAGAGAGAAGTCATGTAGCTGCCCATCAGGACACAAATGCCTCTTCCTGAGCCTGCCAAAACTTTGCCAGTAGGCCACAACTTTGTGGTGATGCACAGATTAATAGAAATGGTTTAATTTAAGATATAAGAGTTAGCCAAAAATACGCTTAACTATATTTGTTTAACAAATAATATAGTTTTCTGTGTTATTATTTTGGGTCTGAGCTGCCAGAAACAAGAGCAGTCTCAGCCAAGAGGAAAATGAGTTCAACTCTTCAGCGTTGAGATGGTTCCACCACAAAAAGGCGGGGGGTACTAGTATTTTCCCCACCAGTTAAAGGAAAGGATCAACAAAGCACACGAATACCATTTTAGTAACCACCTGGCACATCAATAACTATGACAAGTATTATTATCATTATTGTTGATGATGACATCATTGTTTCTTCCTTTTTCAAAGTATATGGACCTGGACATGCTCAGTTGGTAGGACGCATGCATATCCTCTGAATCTGGAAATCCATCCTTTCAAATATAGTGATTATATTAAGACTTTTGCCAATAAACTCACAAAACTTTGAGGTATACAGATTACCGTGAATTATGTAATAAACAATCACCTCCCGTGTGTCTGCACCACTGCAGCTGCAGCAGTACTTCTCTCTGAATCTCAGAGTTTTGGCTTTTCTAGCCAAAAGATTTCCAAAATGTACCTTGCTCAGACCCAGTCTGACAGCATGTGCTGAGTCGTGAAGTTTCTCCTCCAGAAGTCTATCCTAAGGAAAGAATCCAAATGCAGAGAACAAAGATTTATGCACCTAGGCATGCATTAGAATATTCTTTAAATAGGGAAAAATGAAAGCAACCTAAATCTCCAAAAAACAGAAGAATAAACAGTTAAGTAAATTATGGAAGAGCAATATAATACCTTATTCCACAAACATTAAATGTGTGTTTGGAAAACACTTTGAATAACAGAGAAAAATGCTTAGTCAAACTTTATATAAAGTAGGAGAGAAACTTGTTATACAAAATGATCATCAATTATGTGCAGGTACATTGGTAAAAGTATATATAGTTCTGCATATGCCAAAAATTCACTACAGTTCGAGCAGGATTTACACAGCAAGGATCCTTAAGGGCCTCTTCATTTATCAAGCTTTAGAAATTATTTCTATCAGTAGAATTATATGAAAACTTAAATACCCAAAAAGGAAGAAAAAAGAGAGCTTAAGAAACTCATTGCTTCTTCCTACTTGAGAAAAACTAATCTTTTACAGCATTCTCAGTTCTTAGGACTGGTGGGAATTCAGGCAGATGGATTCCCAGAAGATAAAAAGACAGACCACCAAAGCATCAGGATAAATCAGAATCAGGACTGATTCAAGCCTGATATCTATCATCGCCGCCCTCACTCCCATCATCCCTGCCCATATCCCCATAGGAAGCTCACTTGAGGAAAGAAACAGACTAAGCTGAAGGACTCATGCTACTTCTGTACCCTCTGCATCCTGTGCTAAGAGAGATGTAGTATCCCCAGAGAACCCACACTCGATTCTTTCAGTCTTGATGTCCGACCTTTATCTAAGAACAGAAAGCCAATGAAGCCTGGTCTCCAGTGGCCTCTCACCAGGTAAGACTCAATGAGGCCAGTCAGCTCACCTAGGCTCAAGCATTTAGAGTCTGCAATTATACCATGGACAGCAACAAGTTCTAGTGGAAAATGAAGTTTCAAGTTGCCCTGAAGCAGAGAGCCTCAAACCTTATCTTCTTGCCTTCTCATTCCTTATGCATTGCATCAAATCACTGCACAAATAAATAAGCAAACTTGTAAGATGAATGATTCGATCAATGAATGAGGTAAGGACAGTATAGGTCTCCGAATTGTTCCCTCTAGAGGACAACTCCTCCTTAAACCAAATCACTTGCCAAAGGCATTATCCTAACTCAGCTATTCTTTTACTGTCTTAGTTCATGGAGTTTTTCTTCTTCCACTCTATCCTCAGAAAAATGTCTAAACTCCTCAGTCAGACACCAAAGTTTCAACAGCGTGATTTTCACTTCCTGCCAATCTGCTATCACTGTCCCCTTTCCCAAAGCTGCATCCGCATGTCAACTATACTGGCCTCTCGCTCATTCCTTGAATGCTCTCTGGTCTTTCTCTCCTCCTGAAGTTAACCTTGCATTTATCTAGAGTGTTCATCCTTCATGTCACCCACCAAAGTCTGACTTCCCTTTCAATGCTCCCTGAACACATGGCTCCTTGACTTATCATTTTCTGATCTCCCCAAGTTAGAACTAATATATAGCATAATTATTTGGATGGAGAGATAGCTTGGCTGGAAAAGGGCTTGGATGACCTGAGTTTGATCTCCAGAACCTACTTTAAAAGACATGGCCAGGTGGTGGAGTGCACACCTTTAATCCCAGCCCTCAGAAGGCAGAACTCTGTGAGTTCGAGGCCAGCCTGGTCTATAAGAGCTAGTTCCAGGACAACTAGGATGTTACACAGAGAAACCCTGTCTTGAAGAAACAAAAGTAAGATTAAAAGAAGACAAGACATGTTAGAATGAATTTACAACCCCAAAGCTGTGGAAGGGAAGTCAGGAGGATCCATAGGGCTCATCAACCAGCCAACGTAGGCTATTTGGTGAGCTCCAAAGCAAAGAGAGAGCAATCCTTTCTTGAGTAACAAGGTGGGCAGTCCCTGAGTAACAACACTCCATGTTGAGCTGTTCTTCACGCTCATGTATTCACACGCACACATGTGAACCCACAGGTGCATCCACCCATATACATGGACACGTACACACAAACATACACTTATTTCTTGAAGAATGGAATGTGTGAGCTCTCTTTTTCGCACATTCTCTTTCTTCCCCTTTCCAAGCCCTGTCATTTGTGAGTTTTTATATCTTCCTCCAAATGTTGAACTGTCTTAGTCCCCCTTCGAACAAATACAGTTTCTAACGTAAGTTGGGGGTTATGTTCTTTCTTCTTGTAACCAGAAAGCCTGTTATGAAACAAAAGCCTTTTCCACGTCACCTGATGCCCCATGGAGACTAGACTCCAGCTGCCAGCTTACCCTCGTGAGGTTTACCTCCAAGTGGAAGTCAGAGCCCATGACCAGCCTCTTGCGTCAGCACTCTCCAAGATCAATGTTAATTGCCCAATCAGACGAGCCTGATGCTGACAGAATGGGAGCTAATTAGGAAGTGCCAGGGCCCATTGCAGTTATTAATGGCTGTCATTTACAATGACAAAGGTGCAGTGTGGGCTGCTGCGAGTCTCTTTCTCGTCACTCTGAGCCAGCCATAGTGAAGATGGGCACAGGGAAGTTGATGAGCCGGGGGAAGGATGCTCCAGAACAAGTTCTCATGAATCTTCCAGATGCCAGAATGGCCAGGACAGCTCTCAGGTCAGTGACTAATTAAGAAGAGAGCTCTTTGAAACTGTGGGTTCCTAGACCTTGACCCCAGAAATTGATTCAGTACGTTTGGAAAAAGGCCCAGAAAACTGACTTTTCTTAAATTTCCCAGGTGATTCTCGTGATACACCTAAAGTGAAAATCATTCAGACAAATAAATATCCAAGTAAACCAGTTTTTAGTCCCCAAAGCATCCCTTACCCAACAATCTCTTACAAAACACAACATCAAGCAGGAAAGGCCAGGCTTGATGGCCAACACAACAGCAAAGTAAGCCACCACTGAGAATTGAAAGACTTGGGTTTGGGCTGCAGGTCTGAAATCACTGACCGCCAACCCCCTGATGGCCTTAGTGTGGCCATCTCTGAAATGGGGTATTCAATTACGTGGCTCTCACATTTCTCCCACAGATGTGAGAAGAGTCATGCGTCCATGTGTGCGGCAGGTTTTCAAATTTGAGGGATCCGTTCCAAAGGAGAACATTTTAAAATATAATTGTATTGCATTTTAAGACTTAGCTTTAGCTTGAACTTGGACGTTATGCTTGGAAGAAGCAGAAAGATGAGAAATGCTTCCCTTGAAAACTTAGCGATTCTTATAAAAAAAATCTCATTGGCATGTGACAGAGTGGGGACCTTCTTATCATTTAGTGTGTCTGGGGCAGTGATCTGTATGGTGGAGCTGCCAGAAGCCTCTTAATGGCATGAACTGTCGATGTCCAATAAAATAATTGGCCACCAAACAACGGAACGTTAACAATGAAAGCTTGACTAATCTTTATAGTTGTTATATATAAGCAGGAATGGTGTGTGTAAAGTCTACACTCCTATAAATTTGAAAATAGATAAGCTTGAAAATAGATAAGCAAATTGAACTTTTTCCCCCATTTTTGGCTTCAAGCCACTTTCCAAGAGCCCACCTACCATAGCTTTACACAGGCGGACATCTGGAAGGGACATAAATGAAAGCCTACCTTAGAGAGTAGGGAGAGGCATCCATTTGTAAATGTTATTTTAGAAGGGACTGTCTGGTCTGTTCACTTATTAACTTCATTAGAAGGCTAATGAATCTACTGCTGAGAAAATGCGAGGGAGCTCCGGCTGGGGAAAGTGATGAGAACTCCACACTCCTTCTCAAATGCTGGGCTTATTTGTGATCGTGATAAACCGGCACTGTACTCACGGGGAAGGGAAGACAGCATAAAATAACAATCAACAGACACAGGACATACATTCTTTTAGCCACTAGGCAAAGATCAAGATTTATGCATGCCAGGGTCCTGCCCAGTGGAAGAAAACAGACCAGGCCATTAAAAGGTGTTTTTTTTCTCATAATAAATGGAATAACATTAAACCCATAAACCAGATCTGCCTTCTCGGTGTTCTTGGGTCTCGATTCCCCAGTAATGTCTGATGATCTAAGACTCAGAATGAACTTCTCTGTTCTTCAGTTTAGAACAAACACTTCCATGCACTGAATGGCGGCCTCTTTGTTTAATGAATCCAAGCTAAGCAGTTTGGATAAGCCTTCTGGCTAATGCTTGCCAAATGGATAGGGCCCATGAGTGAGCAGAGTGTGTTAGGCTGTTGACACACGGATTAAAACTTAACCACCAGGAGTCTTAAGGAGGGCAAGGGTGGCTGCACAATGGACTAATGTTGTTAGCTCTGGAAAGGATCTGATGAGCATCATAAATTTTGTCTGTGCCTCCTGTTGGATAGCCCAAGATGCAGTGCCTGTAGACTCTGAGTTGAAAGAGACCACCCTTACTTACGAGGAAACAGAAGAATGATGTGAGCACTGCTTAGAGGCTGAGACAGGCTTTGAACCCCCACTTCCTTAGAGCTCAGCAGCTCCCAACCCTACCTGGATATCAGAATGAATGAGGGGGACTTTAAATGACAAATGTCAGAGCATAAGTCATGCTTGCCAAACTGGAATCCCATGAATGGACCAGGAGCCTTCATTTCCTAAACATGTTCTACACATTAGAGAATGGTGTATGGTCCCTCTCTGCCTCCCACATTATTTACATGGGGAGTAGCAAATCACTTCAATAAATGTAGTTTCCCCCAGAAGTTGCATCAAATATATAAATAAACAAATAAGTAAATAAATAAATCCCTAAAAGAGATATTTTGAGGGAACAGGAAATCATTCCTTGCATCTTACACCCAAGACCATCATAATCACTGGCATCACCATCATCACAAATGCTACCATCATCTGCCATATCTAAATCAAGAAATACAGTGGCCTTTACTGCCTGTCCCAAACAGTCAAGTACCTAAAGAAGGCTCAGAAAATCTCTTTCAAGTGATCCTCTCTCTATCAGTGCATCATTTCCAGGCATTATGTCTCTGGAAGTCTGAAGTTTTTCTCTTAAAGATGGCAGCACAATTGCCATCTGAACCTTAGAGGAAGCTTCTGGGCTTAGAGCATATGAACAATAATAACCATGTCATCTGGTATTGACCTGATTGCCAGAGTTTTACATTAATTTCATCTATGCATTAATTTCCAGTTCTACATTAAGTTTCAAATAGTTCTAGGAAAAGCTATGGGAAACAAAGTCCTTCCTCTGCAGGTTTCCATCCAAGGTTTAACCCAACCACAGAACAAAACAATTAACAAAATCTATGCATAAGTTAAGTAAGTATCAAGCCTTTTATTACCATTATTTACTAGATTATAAAACATAACCCTTGTTATAGCATTTATTTATTGCTATAGCATTTATATTGTGTGAGGTATCATAAGCTACCTAAAGATATTTTAATATATTTATTTATATATATAAATTGCATAAGCTAAAGGCAAATAGTTATTGGCCTGCTGTTGTTTTCTACGTTCATTTTACAAAACTGATCTGAGAATCCCCAAATTTTGTATCCATTGAAAATTCTGGTTCTGCTCCTCTACTGACAAAAAGGAATGGATTTTTTTTTCTCTAGAGATGTTCAATCCCTGCTAGAGCAATAAGTTTGAATTTTATTCAACAGGAAAATAGTTCTGGTGAATGTGGGAAGCTTCTAGAGGGGACTCCAGAGCCCTTCTACACAGCTGGGGAAATGCAAACTGGTGCAGCCGCTGAGGAAGTCAGTCTGGAAGTTCCTCGAACACACCAATGCAGAACTACAATGTGGCTCGACCAAACACTTCTGGGCACATACCTGAAGGGCTGTAAGTCGACATACTACAGAGACACTACACATGCATGTTTACAGCTCTTCATAACAACTAAGAGAAAGAACCAGTCTAGATATTGTAACAGATACTATGAATGGATTTAAAATGTGGGATATGTTCATATTGGAATTATAGTCAGCCATAAAGTAATCTGACATCATGACATTTGCAAGAAAATTGATAAAGATCATTATGACAAATGAAATAAGCCAAACACATAAAGAGAAATACTGCCTCTTTTCTTTCTATGTGAATCCAGACTTGTATATGTGTGTGGTGGATGTGGGGATATCCATGTAGGTCAAGAAGGTAGAAAGGAGACTATGAGAAAGGAGGAAAAACTCTCAGTGGGAGGAGAAGGTAAAGTAACACAATGGTCATAAAATAAGAATAAGGGGGGATTTGCAGGAAGGAAGGGGACCAGGGAGGACCAGGAAAGAGGGGACGAACAGAACTAAGTCTGTGCCATAGATGCCAATGCTATAATGGAAGGCATCTCTGTGTATACTAACTTAAAATTTTAAGAGGCTTGGGGAGATGGCTCCGTAAAATAAAATAATAGAATAAAATGCACCTGTTCCAAGATCCTCAGGACACATATGTAAAAGTCTGACACAGAGGGGTGGGCCTATAACTCTAGCACTGCAGGACAGAAGTAGTTATATCTCAGGCCCTCACTGGCTAGCCAGTCTTGCCCAAATAGCAAGTTCTAGATTCAGTAAAAGATTGTTGTCTCAAACACTAAGATGCAGAAACAAAGAAGACACCATAACATCAACTTCTAGTCTCCATAGGAGCCTGCAGGTGTGAGCACACACACCCACATACACACGTGCACATATGAATATATACGTACATCACACAAACACATAAATACACTTTTTAATTAAATATAGCACTATATTTAATTATATATGTCATCCAATCACTTCTCCAATCATCCCTATAACTGTTCTACATTATGTGGAAAGAGCTGGGCAAAACTTGTGTTTCTAGAGGACAGCCACTCACTGAGGAAGGCACTATATGTCCTGTATGCACACATATTCTTGCACCTACCTGCTTCCGTTTCCTATGAACAAATATTGTATCATTCAACCAAACTAAACATTCCTTGAAGATAGCAAACATAGCATCTGATTTGCATCTCCCAGTGATGTGTTTGGGGCTGCTTCCACAGTGGATGATCAATTAGTACCTGTTCAGTTGAATGGTCTGTGACCCATTCAGGATGTTTCTTCAAATTCATCACCACTGAAAGCAAATAGAAGAAGGTCCCAATTCTATAGAGAGGATTTTACATCCTTCCCACATCAGCCTCATCTTTGGAAGCTCACATGTGAAGAGCCTAATGAATTGGGCAGAAAGATTTTAATTAACAGTCAAGAGAAAAAAAAATATGACATTCCAATCTTCAGTTTTGTTTCCATTAATTCACCAAGATTCAGCAGGAATTCCACTAAGGAATTGGAGTGAGCATTTGTAGAAGGAGGGAAGCATATAAATAAATCATGAGTGTCATTAAAATTTGTAAACTAATAACTTCTGGGAAGCCTTAGCAATTATCGTCAGGGTTTTCTTGGCAAACAGAAAATTAATAAATCCAAAAGGTCTCCATTTTATATTTAAAAGGCAGCATCCCTGAGAAAGGTCACTGACAGAACAATTAGAGAGGAAATAAATGGTTCAGACAACTGCTTGGGAAGTAGATGAAAGCCACAGCTTCCCAAGAGGCCAGAGTTTAAGACAATTCAATATGAAGAAAGGGATGGCAAGGAGGAGCTGTGGTGAGGTTTGGCTAGAGGCTCCTGGAAGCTCCATTTGGATAGCTAAGCCTTTGTAAGATGCAATTTAAATATTTATCCATGACCAATCAATAAACACCTAAGGCACATGTTCCTTACCAGAGAAGCTCATAGTCTAAGGACAAATCATCAGTGAAATTTAGGGATGCAAAGCTGACCGTGAGCACAGAAGGAACACCCAACCCAGGGTTGGAAGGGTCTTCAGTAGGATGTGCCTGATATGCAGCCTTTCTCCATAAGCATTCTAACCGGGAACCCTCATTGTTCTAGGTACCCATAGGGCACATCCAGAAAGAAAAACTGGAGCCTAGTAGCTTTTCTAGGAAGCTAATATCTCCCATTCTTCAAGGTGGTAGTGGAAATAGAAAGAGATGAGAAAGATGAATATCAAATGTCCACCAAATGTCTATTTGGGATATTTACTTATTTATTCTTGGCTCTTTTATGCCTAGATAACTACAAATTCATGTAAATTCTCTGAGTACCCATAACCCAATAACCAGAAGAAAGCTTCTACAGAAAAATTACAATTGTGAGAAAGACAGGCATAGTACAGTTGTCTCTAGTGGAAGTTTCACTTAGGACAAAAATATTGAAGTGGAAATGGCCATACCATAGACCAGGGAAGCACCTAATCTCAGTGTCCTCACCCTGATTTTTCAGGGAGAGCACTGTGTCCCTCAAAAAAGCCAATCTGATTCATCAGTTCTTTTCACTTGAACTCTAATATGTGCTGTGTCCTTTGACTGAGATCATCAGATGCTTGCATTAAATGGCAACTTTACACAGCCATCCTCGTGTTAGTGAAGAAAAACTACGACCATCTCCGGCTTAACAAGACCAAAGAACTGCAGAAGAAATACCACAAGGACACGGAAACAGATGTCAATGCGATGCTTTCAATCTCTTTGTTTATTTAGAAGTAGAGGGCCTCTGAATTATTAACCCAGTGGGGGCAAACAATCCCATCGCAGTGAAGTCTGGCAGGGGGGTGTCATCTTGTCAAGACAGCTGCTGCTTCGGGGCTTCCCTGTCGCACAGAAAATCACCAAATTCGGTTTCAGCATGGTTAAACACAGTAAGACAAAGCAGGAGGCTGAAAGGGTACATGGGTAATTTAGTTTCTTTTTCCCTTTCCACTCTGTTAGGGAGGTAACTCTAGCACTCTAGGCTCAAACTGTAAAGTCTATCATCATTATCAATACAGGAAAAGAAAATGAGAGATAAGCTTAGAGATGAATGAAGAAGACAAAAGAGTGTTAGAAGCCTCCCAGTGGCCCCAGCAATCGCGCCTGCAGAAGCCTGCACAATTTAGGAGTGGTGTCTTTTCATTCGCGTTCTAGCACTGAACTTCCAAGGTGAATTTCATCAACATGCGAAAGTCCTGAAACCTAACACAAAAATACATCCTTATCTGACATTTATCCACTGGCAAAAGCTCATAAATCTCTATAAGTCCTCAAAATGTCACACCATATGGAACATGATTTCTGTTAACTGCATCAGTGGAACCAAAGCAGGACTGCGCCTCTTCAGTCAACTCCCTGGGTCCCCATGCCCGCCCGTCTGCTTCTTTGCTTCTTCTTTGGCTCCTGCCTCACTTACAGAACAGCTCAGAGAAGCTGGCCCATAAAAGATTATCTTCAACAAGGTAGTCATCAATATTCTGATTCCTCCCAGAGAGTCCAAGGGACAACAATCAGGGACACACTCCTTCCTCCTTAGTTCCTGTCTTCCTACTTAAAGTTACTACTAATTACTAGAGGATACAGAACATACAGACACCTTGATGGCCTGGGAGTTCTCTCACAAGCTCCTACAGCAATGGATCCCTAAATGAAAAGCCAATAATGAAATGAAAACCCTATACAAACACACAGGGTTCTAATAATCACGAATAATTACAACAAAGTTAATGCTTCCTACACCAGTTACTGTCCTAAGTGGTTTTGCATTTATCATCTAATCCTTACAAGTCACTCACTAATTCATTCACTGAGCAAACATATTAATCACCTCATGAGTGCCAGATTCTCCTCTAGGAGCTGGGGGCACAGCACTAACTGAAAATGAAAAAATAAACAAGCCTTTCTCTCTCTAAAACTTAGACATTAGTGGTTGTCTGTAGGCAATAAATAAATCAATAAGTAAATATTTAACATGCCAAATAGTGATTCAGTACTGGGAAGGAGAAGGTAGGGCAGGCAATGAAATGGGAAATTCCAGGGAAAGGACTCAGAGATGAGGAGACATGGAAGCAGAGATGAAATGGAAGAAGGGGCTCTCTGACCCTTGGGATTCTAAACCAGAAAAGAGTTGAGCATAGACACTCCAGGGAACTGCGTTGTGCTTGTGTCTGGGGAACCACAAGCGTATCAAGTGCACATGTGTGTTCTCTACTGTCCCCAGCTCCTATGAGGGGAAACTGGGTCTCAGGTTGGTGTGGTATTGAATGACAGATATGACACCTCATGTACCCCATCCTGATCCTTGCACTCTACCTAAAGACTGCGTTTTTATGGAAGAATCTTTGTTAGTACCACTATATATCTTGAAATAAAATGACCCTGGATTATCCAAGTGGGGGCCTTTTCTAACCACAAAGCCATGGTCGGGGTAGGGAGGGGCACTGATACAGGAGAATTTCGGGTGAAGATAAAGGCAAGATGGGAGAGACACAATCACAAGGTCCAGGAGAAGCTTCCAAACGTGGATAGAGGTGAAATTTTACTCCCTAAAGCCTCCAGGGTGAAGTGAAGACCTAACGCTACCCTGAATTCAGGCTTCCAGACTACAAAACGGAGAGAGTAAGTGTCTCCTGCTCTAAGCCATCCATGTGGGGTCACTTGTTGTGACAGCCGCAGGAAACTAAGACACAGGGGCTAAGTAAGCATCCAAAGGTGAGGTTACAGGGTTCGCTCGGAATGCAAACCCACACTTAAACTCCAGCAGTCGGATGGCAGCATGCCTGGAGTGACTTGCTTGTATATTGTATCCGCTGAAGAGCTGAGCAGCTCCCACCTCAGGGAAGACTTGACGGCTTCAGAGGCTGTGTCATCAAGCAACTGGGCCACATTCTCCGGATTTGCCTGGCCCATGCTTGAAACTAGCCAAACCTATTCTAAGCATGAACTGTCAGGCACAGGTGTTCCTAAACATAAGGCCAGGATTTACCGGTTGCTTTCGTGATTGGACCAAACTGACTACACAGGAGTGAGGCTTACGGTATCATGCAGCATCTCTGTTTGGGGGCTTTAGGAAGGGCTTCTGAGCTTCAATTCTCAGGCAATACTGCGTGAGTGGAATCTGCCCAGCTCTCATCTGCTAGAGGTGGGGAGAGCTTATACCTCCACCGACTTTTACTGAACAGTAAAATAGGTACGAGACCACCTATACAAAAGGATGCAGACCTCCACCATCTGATAAGTTAGCCCCCAAACTTTAATTTAGCTGACACCCCTTTCTGTGAGACCCGCTCTGACTAGCCCGCAACAAGCAGGCAGGCCAGATAATGAAGCATCTCATACTCCAGGCTCCCTGCAACAAGATCCATGAAACCCTCAGGACATGGCGCCGGGTGGTGCTGCAGCCAGATAGGTGGCCTTTAGTGGAAGTATCCTCCCCAGTGTTGATGTGTGGTAGAGAAAACGAAAGGAAACGCACCAGCCCACCAGCCTGCAGCAGTAAGCACTAGCACAAGGTACCAAGTCACAGCTGCTGGTGACACTTGCTATTGCCAGTGTGTCAGCGCAAGCCAGTGTGCTTGTGAGTGTGCAAGGTGTGAAACTCGGAGGCCTAAGAGCTTGCATGCCAAGCTTTCATCTTTGGACCACCAAGATGACAATGTTACAAATAATGACCAGCCCGGCCTTAGCTTAGCCTTTTTTTTTTCAACTAGCTCTTATAACTTAAATGAACCTGTCTCTTTTAATCCACATTTTGCCGCACGGCTTGGTTACTCTGTTCTGTACCATATCTGCGACTTCTTCAGTCTCTGGTGAAATCTGCACACCTAGATTCCTCCTCCTCTTCCTCTCTCTCCCCCCCAGAAATCCCACCTATCCTCTCTTGCCTTGCTATTGGCCATTCAACTCTTTATTAAACCAATCGGAAGGTGCCTTAGGCAGAGACACATCTTTGCAGTGTCCACAAATATTACGCAACAGGTCTGCATACAGGTGCTCCCCGTCCAGAAGAACTACTAGCATCACAGCTAAATCAGAGCTCTCTTCTCCATGCCGACCCTTCTCCACCATGACCCTTTTACCCTAAGACTGTCATCAAGATGCCTTCCTATCCGCCAAGGTACAAGAAGTACAGGGCAGCCAATTCACAGAAGTTTCTGGGGCCTAAAAGTTTAATTCCTTTTAAAATAAAAATAAGCAAATAAACTTTTGAAGCTGAAAAAATGTTTTCAAATAGGTTGCTGAGATATTGTCCTCTTTGCCCATTATAATATTTCATTATATAATACAAAATAAAATTAGCATCATTCTATGGGGAAAAGGGGTTCACAAAGGCAAAATCAAGTAGGCACCATGAAAACTACCATGCAGCTATGACTCTGTTCTGTCTACATAATCAAGGCTCCTTGAAAACTGCAGCATCTTCCAAGTACCAGTGATGCCTCTGGACCAGATCTGTACCCAAAGCAACAACCCCTTGCTCCAGCAGCAGTCCCATAGCCAAGAGCCTCTGTTAAGGAATCCTTCTCCTCCATCTCCGACAAGCCCCTCGCAAACCCTGCCAGCCTGCAGAAGCAACAAAGTCCCAAGGCAGACAGACAACAGGCAAGTCCTAAGGAGCGTCAGGCCCGCTTCCCACACCCAGCTTTCCGCACCGGAGGTAAAATTCCTCTATTCCCTCTGAAACAGGCTTCTCGGTTTTCTGGCTTACGTTTCTCCCCAGCCAAACCATGCAGGGAAGCATTAAGATAGTTTAATCCACTTACCTCCACAGAGAACTCTCAGTCACACTCCCCAAGTTGAAGTCATAGAGCTTCGTCAGGATCAGTATAACCTGCAAGGGGTAGGGGCGAGGGCGGAGAAGAGGGACAAAGGGGGAAAAGGAAGCTGACTTTAGTTTGTGCGGCAGTACTCATGGCATCTAGTATCACCCAGAGGAGGGCTTAGTATTTATCCGCTGAGTTTGAGGAGTATTATAGGATCAAGCAAGGGGGACGGAATTATTAATGTGGTGCACCCCAGTAACTGGTAGCATTTATTTTAATCCTGGCAGTGCCTTGCATCTGAAATAAAGCATGCCAAACAGGAATTAATTGGGCACTAACAGTGGTCTCTACACATCGGTCCTTCTTCAAGGTCAAGCCCAGGCCAGCTGGCACGGTTCACTACCAAGGCCACCCAGATCAGAGGCACCCCCACCCCCGCCTTGCATCTGATCTCAAGATGACTCTGATGTACAGAACGGGATCTAAAAGAACTAAGAGGGAACTGGGTCGGCTCTCTCCATCTACAGAAGGAGTTCAAAGAGATTTTGTGTTTTCATCAGATACAAATACCTGAATGGCAACAGGCTCCGTCCCTAGTGTCCTGCTACCGCCTGCAGCTGATCGTGTGGCAACTGCCCCCACCTCACAGTAAGCAGGTCAGGGGACTTCACCAGACTCTGCGACTATCATCCTGACTCCAGCTGAAGTCAGAAGACCGTGAGCTAGAGTTGCATAACCAGAACTGGCTCTGGGCTGCCTGATCTGTCCCTGTGCCCTTTCCGTGTCTCCAGCTGAGAAGCTGAGTCTCACTCAGACAGCCCCATGCCTGCCCCCACCATGTATCTGGAGAGCGGCTTGAACACAGCCTTCTGGCCACAAGGGTGCCAAGCGCACCGACTTTATCACATGCAGCAGTATGCAGGTGGGCAATACACATAGCCAGTTGTGTATAATTGTATTTATCTAAATTTAATACACATCTCATTTCACTTTTCTCCTCTCCTTCCCATTCCACAGTTTAACTCCCTCCAACTCATTTGCACAGCAGCCATTAAACTCTCTTGGAGATAATTAATTTCTTCTTCCGGGATGGGGCTTTCCCATTCTAGGTATCTGTTTAAGATTAAAGAAAAATAATCAGCCATTATATTGAACATTTTATGGGATTTATCTCACAACAAAGTGCTCGCCTGGAGATTTATTCTCATCCAGCACTCCATGAGGTCAATCAACCCTATCTCCATTTCTTCTATGTAAAGGAGAAAGAAATTAAAGGAGCGAGACCACAGTCTGTGGTGGGCTAAAAGGAGTCCGTGCAAGGTTGACTTGGGATATCCAATTTCTCTGTGGAGCTATCGCTGGAGGCCGCGGGTTTCTCACAGGTGATGTTCTGTTGTGGAAGAAGCAGGGATGTGTAAAACTGGAGACTCTCCCGAGCCACCTGATGCATACTGTACCACAAGAGCAAGGGGCATGCAACCTACACAATACATGTACTCCAGGGTCACCAAGTGACCCTGGTCCTTCTCACTCATAGCTAGTTTCTTCTTTGTTAAATCCTGAGATTAAGGAAGCAGCAGGATTTAACCCTTTTCTCTCCAATCGATGTGCTGTAGTGAGCCAGAGAATTTCTTTCTGTTGCACACACACACACACACACACACACACACCAGCATTTTCCATCCCTTCTTTTAACCTTCTTTTATCTATGCAGACATTCTCAAAGCCACGATGGAAAAGCACAAACAGCTGTGGGCACTGGTGACATAATCTGGAAGAAGAATTCCCCAGTGTAACTAGGGATAAGTCAGAGTGGCCATGTTGGGGTCTGCAGGAAGAAGCAGATCACCTCATTTTCCTACAGCATCATGGCCAGACAAGCTGCCCTTCCACCAGAGAGGGGCACTGTTGACTGAAGACCCCCAGCTTTGGTGCTGCAAAGGGCAGGTCTATATCCCCACAAGGCTACTTTCGTCAATTACTAAATGCAGTACGGACACCAGGCTTACTCCTTTCTCAGTGACATGGGACTCCTCTGACGAGTGACACTGACTTGGCAGTCCCCTAAAAGGCTCTGGACTTTACTCAGAACTGCATGGTAGCCCCAGCTAGCCTTGCCTGTGCTGTCCTGACCTGTCTATTCCCTGTGAGGTCAACACTGCTGCACCATCCAGGAGTCACCGCATCTCTCCCAGAACCAGCCCACTTTTGTTCACAGGCGTTTTCCCTAATGAGTTCCTCTCAGCTTTGGGTCTGCTAACTGGAGGATCCCAATAACATATCCTGTCACCCTTTCATGTCCCCGTCCCCTGTGGGTGATTTCTACTTGTCCTCTTAGCTTATCTACTTTCTTGATTAGAATCTTTTACTGACCCTGTCTATAAAAGCAGGAAACCCAGACCCTCGACACTGGCATTCTGAGGTTCTCCATGGTGTAGCCAATATTCTCACTTTTATAGTTCTCCGAACTCTGTCCTCTGCTCTCCTCTGTCTAGGTTGCCTGAGGTCTTGCAGCTTGGTCAGCCATACTCACATCTCAGCTTTCTCGGTCCCTTTCTTGCCTCACTGACTATGCTCTCATTGCCTGTTGCTCTGGAAACAGACCAGAGCCCAGCTTCCTTAACTAGCCTCTCAGGCTAGTCTATTAGTTTTCTCTCCTCTAACGTTTTTGTTTCCAAGTGAGTCACATTATTTTCCGGTTAACATGATCTCACCAGTTCTTGGGTGTTACACGAGCTGCCCTCTCAAATAGACAGACCATGAACAATTTGAAGGTGGATGCTTTGTTCCTGTATCCTCTTCAGAACCAGGCTCAGCACCTGAAGCTTCTTATTCAGTAAGAGCTGTTGAGCCAACAACAAATATTGATGTTTTGGTGGAAATTCACAGACTTCAGCCAGGAATGGTGTTCTGCCTACACAAAGGACATGAAGTGGGGGATACTTTACAATAACTGGACTTGACTGAGTGCTCCAAGGTGGTGCTCTTTGCATTCCATATGTAATGCTGAAGCCAAAGGTCATGTTGGGAGCAAGTGTGGCTTGGTAAATGCATATTTGTTGGATCCACCCCCAGAAAGTTTGAACCTAGGCAGTGTCCAGAGAGCTCCCTGGGACATCCAGAGGTCCAAACTCTGAGACTCTATTGCACACAAGCATTCTCTCAGCTCCGTGCTGTGATGCTGCCACCCATTCTACCGCAGCTGGACCCTGATCTGGGCATGCAGGCTTTCTTTTAACTTGGATGGATGTAACTTAATAGGTCAGGCAGGGACTAGTCACACCAGTATCCTCCAGTGAAAAGTCGAAACACGAGATCAAGGGTGAGAAGCTTCCTATCCCCTGGAGTCCAGCACAGGCGAACACCAACAGAGCTATGGAGAGATGATGATGGTGGAACCTTCAGCCTTATTAACATCTGCACTGAGCAAACAAAATCAAGAGCAAAAGGGACAGGCTTTCACATGCCTGGCATCTCTTATCACTCGGAGCCTTGCAGCAGCCTCTGGAAAGAGAAAATGCCCAGGGAAAGACTGAGCATCAACACAGCAAACCATCTAACAGGATCCAGACTGCTGAGCAAGCACTCAGACCACAGAGAAAGAGCGGAGTGTGCCTGGAAACACGCAGGATCCATGCACCGGATGGACTACAGATCCACAGCAATGCCTCGAGGGACTGCTCTAGAAGAATGGTCACGGTGGTTAAAGACAAATAAGGAAAAGCAGGGATCAAGTATTAAATGAATTTTACTACTCTGTGGTTTTCTCAGCAAAGCTTTGTGGGCAGGGCAGGCATTCTATCTCTGTTTACAGCTAAGGAGACATCCAGAGTGGAATAAACAATTCCTGTCCCTCAGCCAGCCAGAGGCCTGGTCCCACCTGGCTCGAATCAGCCTTGCTAGCTCTGCTTGTACATCTTGCTCCTTCATGTGGTAAATGTTATAAGGCTAATGTACAAGGTTGGGGGTGGGGGAGAGAGAGAGAGAGAGAGAGAGAGAGAGAGAGAGAGAGAGAGAGAGAGAGAGCAGATAAACATCCCTATACCCTCAGAGACTTATCACTCATTCTTGAACTCCGTAAATGTTTACTAAGCACCTTTTGGAAGAAAAGTAAAGATACCAGTTACATTCTAGAAATCAAAGAGAACCAGAGTTCAAGGCCTGGGGGTAACAATATCTTTGGTTTTCTTTGTTCTTGGCATAAGAAACAAGAAACAGGTGTGTGCAGAGAACATAACTAGACAAACTGCTAGAAGACAAGGTTCCTTGCATACTTTGGCAAGTCAAGTAACTGGCTAAAATCCATGTAGGCCTCTAGACACCAGGATAAAAGAAAATAAAGTGGAATAATTCATGAATAAATAGCACCTCTCTCTTCTCATAAACTGTATGCATTCGGATGCACACATAGAATATGAAGGAGACTCGTGTATGTAAGTGTGTCTAAATATAGCAGAGACGCTCATATAGATGAAGACATCGGCACATATAAGCTCTCTCTGAAGTGGCACTTGACATCTCTAGACTATCATTCTCCTTCTCCCCTCACAGTTCTGTTAGGGTCAGCGTGATTTCGGTGTATTCCCATCTTCTCTATAAGACTGTGACCTTCCTGAGGTCAAAAACACCCCCAGGGCCAAGCACACATCCATACATAGCATGTACTATGCAAGGTCCTTGGATTAAAAACGATGACAATAAAAAAAGAGACGAAATGATAAACGTAGGAGAGAAGTATGGAAAGAAGAGGAGGCGACTACATCCACAGAATGTAATTAGCAAAGCCTCCATAGAGGAAGGGCTATAAATGCTGGCCTTAATATACAGTGAGAACTGGAATATATCTTGATGGAGTCTACTTGCTTTCTTGCTCGCCTACTTCAAGTCTCTCTTTTTAACCAATAACAGGGAGACAGAACAGAGAATGGGACAGAGGGAACCATCCCAGAAGTGACAAACAGCTGAGAGAGAGGCAGACTTCACAGGCTGTGAAACAGGGGCCAACCATATGTTGGGTGCTATGCACAGGAGTCCTCCTTAGAGACTGAGGTCAGGCATGGAAGATACTGGAAGATCAAGAAGAGAGTATTCATAACCCACTGTGGCCCCTGTGAGTGAAGGAAAAGTTTTATAAAAGGGAAAGGGTAGCTGACTACGGCATATAAAGTCTACTGCAATGAAGAAGCACACATGCACGGAAACCTGTCTGGTAAAAGAGAAACGAGAGGCACGTCCACATCTGCTCTCCTCATTCTCAGACTGCTCGTGTCTCCTGATGTTCCCAGACGCTCAAGCAAGCTGGATTCCTAGCACCAGCAGTTAGTGTCCTTGTTTCTCGTCCTCCCTTCTCTCTCCTTCATCTGTTCCTGCCCTCTGTCAGACTCTGTGTGAGAGAAAGTGATTAAAACGGAAACAGTTCCTACCAGCGTGTAATTTAGAGCTTCCTTTATCTGCTGCCTTCCAGGATTCTCTGTGCTGGAACTAAGGAGCCCAGACCCTATGCAAGGCTGCCAGAGGGGTTTGTAGTGAGGGGCTTGCCATCCCTTTCACATACCACACTCTGTACGAGAGAAAACACCCAGCTCAGAAACTGTAGCCTCTTTGCACCAAGAATCCTCTTCACCTTTTCCATGTGTAAACTTACTATATTCCTTTATCCCATGCTCTGTCTATGGAAGAGGCTTGTATGCTGGCCTGAAGATGCCATTTGCTGGACAGAGCAAAGAGTAATGACACACCTTATTTAGTGGGAGACAATTCAGATTCCAGAGCCCTTAAACTCCTTCTTTGAACGATGCCCATTGCTCCAGAGCCTGCGGGAAATAGAGGAGGCTGCAGATCAGAGCCATTGCTCTCACCTGACCAATCCAGTGAGCTCCGCTCAGGAAGGCAGGCAGGAAGCCCCGGGGGATTCCTGTCCTCTGAAAGGATAATGCATAATCTGCAAATTCATAAATCACTAAGACATCCCTGCCTGTGAGCACAGTCAGTGGAGTGAGAACATTTAATGCCTGTAAAATTTTACTCGGAAGGAAAATTACTTTAGTTCATTAAACCTTTCTGAAAGCTTGATTCCTTTATAACCAAGGGATGCCTGTCCTCTTCTTCCCCTCTCTCCCTCCCTCCCTTCCTTTATGCCTTTCTGTCTCTTCCCTTCCTTCTTGATCAGATGTAATAAGTGCACATCTTGATGGAACACAGCATGATTCTGAATGCTTTCACACCAGTACAGGCTGATCAATCTCGGTAATGAACGTTTTCATCTCTGTATATTTCTTTGTGTTTGGAGCCTTTTAACTGAAGGAACGACCAGGTCAGAGCAAGAACAAGGTGCTCTGAAGTCAGCATACAGGACAGCAGGGGTAGTGGCGTGAATCTGAAACGACCAGCATTTGGGAGGCTGAGATCGAGGGTCACAAGTTCAGGGTCAACTTGGTCCACATAGTGAGTACAGGACAGCCTAGACGACTCAGTGAGGACCTGTCTTAAATAAAGAATTTTAGAGGGTGGCTGGGTTCACGGTTCACTGGGAGAAGATTTTAAAAGCCTAGCCCTTCTGGGGAACAGGGTGTAAAGTAAACTGTACCGCCCTGTCCTTGTCCCAACTAGAGTGTTCTCTCCCTGCTCATTAGAACGGGCCCTGCTGGTTTTCTTTACCAAGAGCCATTAACAATGGAATGCAAACGCGACACTGGCCACACACTTCTTTGGTACACCACAAAAGCAAGTACTTGAAGTCTCAGCAGCACTGTGACCCTCCCCATCTCCTCCCACAAGGGGGAGCCTCAGCCTCCAGGGAATAGAAACACATCTTTATCTGGATTCCAACTGACTTGCCTATACAAGGCTGTCTGGGTACTCGCTTCAGATACAGAATAAGATAAATGGTGATGTCGCCTACCATGAGTTTAGAATCCAGTTGGGAGGGTAGAGAACTAATTACCACAAAGAGATTGCAATGTCATCACTACACATATGATGTGTGACATTTTGAAAAACTGTGAGGCCCTCTCTCTGGTTCTTTCAGATGGAAACAACGCTCGGGTTTAATAGAGAAACTCCATGTGATCTTTGGATCATTGCTTGTCCACACAAGGCAAGAGGAATACTGAGTTTCTGAGATGTATCACGGCGGACTAGCACGCCCCAATGCTGGCCTCTGTCACTTGCTATTCATTTATTAGCCCACCACATTCTCAGCATTCAGCAAAGAAGAAAGTGAGGCAGCATCTTTACCAACGCGAAGTTTATATTTTAACCGAGGAGATAAGTAAACAGCAAACTCCAACAGTCGGAGGGCGGAGAAAACCAAGGAGGAGGAAAGAATACATAGGGAGGACATGAGGAACTGGAAACAGACAGGATGGCCCCAGGGGCTCAAAGCAGAAGGAGCACATAGGAGTCCAGGGAAGAGCTTGAAAGCTGCTGTTATTTGCACAAACTTCTGAATGAGGGGAGAGATTGTGCTATTTATTCGTGTGTCTCTCTGATGGCAACCACTACAGACAGAAAAACAAGTCAGTGCAAAGGTCCTGGGGCAAGAGTCTGCTTGGAAAATTCAAGGGATGGTAAGAAGATTACTGAAGCTGGAAAGGCAGAAAGTGACATTGTGGGAGATGAGTTCGAGAAAGGACTGGGAGGTCAAGGTCTCACTACCCCTTATGAACAGCGACAAGGGCTCTGGTTCTGACTCTGAGTCAAACCAGGAGCCACTGGAGAAGTTGTTAATCTCATAAATGTGAAGAGAAAGACCACCGACCCAAATCATCATGGCCAAATTAGAGCAATCAATTACTTAAAGCAAGCTTTTGTTTTAATTTGTGTACGCGGGCTGTCTCTCCCTGAAGGTGGGATTCGAGAGATCAACATCAGGCATGAGCGAAACGGGGCTTTTATGGCTCATGAATAGGGGGTTCCAACTGGGGGATTGGACAGGCAAACAGATGGCAGTTACAGAAACAGAACATAAGTATAACAAGTTGATCATAACCTCCTGAAACAAAGACATGGTTGCAAGGTGGTCATAATGACTTTCTGAAACAAAGGCAAGTTTGCCCATTTCCCAGAACAGGCAGTACAGAACCTTTGTAGTGAAAGGAGGGGCTTAGCCCAATCCTTGAGAAGCAGATTTCATCATAAACATGAATGAATCTAGTTTGCCTTTACTTTAAGATGTCTTTCAAACCTAAGATGGAAGCAGGCTGGCTCATCGACGTAAAGAAGAAACTTAAATTCTAGCAGGATGCTTTAGTTGCTGGGTACAAAAAGGCAGTAAGGGAACAAAGATGAATTCGGAGCCAAATGTACCCACCCAAGTGAAACAAGGTGTGGGCTGAACCTTAGCAAAAGCGTGAAGGGCGGAGAATGAGGAGAGGTAGAAGCAGAATATATCTGAGGACAGAGCCAAAATGATTCACTAAGAACTAGACAACAAGGTATAATTAAGAGAGCTTCGTCAAAAAAACCATCAGCATGTGGGATTGAGACGGTGGAAGCAGGGAACTGAGTTAGAAGACGAGGACTCTAGGAGAATTTGGAGAAAAGATCAGGCTAGCATTGAGCAGTATATTCAAGATATCCAAGAGATACTGAAGTGCAGAAATACAACACTATGCTTGAAATCTGAGTTTGGAGCTCAGAGAGGAGAGCCTGGCCTAGAAACATCACTTGAAGACATCAGGGATGAGACTCGGGCATGGATAGTGTGGATACAAGGTTTCAAAGTTGAAGTGTTCCAGCAAGAAAACCAGTCTGACTATACTCTCAAATAGGCAGAGGGTATGCTGTGTTTCTGAACAAATACAATGGTGTTTACTATGAGCACACTCTTAGCAACCAGGTACACATATGGCCGCTTTGCAAAGTAACTTAATATGTATCCAGCTATCCCTCTGACTGAACCATGGCACCTGTTAGCACCTGTGATGCAAATGGAGGCTTGTCTCCGCTGATGGACCTCCTCACCAACAGGAGGAGTTATGCTGCACCCCAACTTGACAACACAAGAAACCAACCATATCCAGTTTCCATGTAGCACCTGAGACCAGGCTGACTACAGAAAATTTCTCTAAAACTGGAGAGTGAGCAACTTCTCCTGGAAACTGCTTTCTTTCCTTAGGCATCGACTATGCCAGAACTACGATCTTTTCCCCTAATGCTGTTTACACTGTCACAATGCTCCACACAGCATGCCTTCCCAGAAGGAGCTCATGTCACCACAGATGGAGGGGAGTGGTGCTCTCGTCTGTGGAGTGTCCTGGCGCTCACAGACCTGTACACCCAGAAGCAGCTGGACTGATACCAAGGTCTGAGGACTTTTGAAGATGCAGAAGCTATACAGACAGGAGATTATGTGCAATCTTATAAGAGGATTGAAAACCAAGAGTCTAAAACAAGGTTACTGATCTAATGGTTAGGCACTATTAGCCATCACACAATATTTTCCTTGTGTCCCCCAGCTCTGGGCTTTGTTGATAGAGTAGTCTAAGTTTCCCTTGAGGCTGTCATCATGAAACAAAACATCTGTTGCATTGTACTGGAGACTGAAGTCTATATCCATCTGTCCTGGGCATCTCATGATACTAAGAGGCAAAGAAGGGGTTACCTTCTAGCTGGGGTGATCTGTCCCTGTTATCAAGGAGAAAAAGATGCTACTGTACAATGAACCCAAGGAGAATGATGTTTAAAGTCTTTAATTGCTATTATCCTCTAATTAATTTCAAGTTCTCTTATTATTTTCAAGTCCTAAAGTAAAAGTTAATGGAAGACTACAGTAATAAAAGAAAACTATTAAGAACTCAGACCCTTCAAAAATGAGAGTTTGGATTACAAGATCATGCTACCAGCTTAAAATGCTGAACACCCAAGGTGCTGGCTAAGGGCAAAGAAAACACAAAATGGGCTGAAGAAAGAAGTTGAACTGGCTCATGAACTGTGACTTCATGGCCAGTGATAGAAATGAATATTACAGCCACTATACATATTTTCCTTGTTAGTTTTATGAGAAAATGGGTGGGTAGATAGGTAGTAGATGATAGATAGATAGATAGATAGATAGATAGATAGATAGATAGATAGACAGACAGACAGACAGACAGGATTACAGATTATAGATAGATGATAGATAGATAGATAGATAGATAGATAGATAAGATTATAGATTATAGATAGATGATAGAAGATAAATAGATGATAGGTAGGTAGATATAGATAGATAGATAGATAGATAGATAGATAGATAAGATTATAGATTATAGATAGATGATAGAAGATATAGATAGATGATAGATAGATAGATAGATAGATAGATAATAGATAGATAGATAGATAGATAGATAGATAGATAGATAGATAGATAGAAGATAGATAAATAGATGATAGATAAGAGATAATAGATATATACATGATAGATAAATGGATAATAGAAAGATAGAAAAATATAATAGAAAAATCTCATAATTTCTCTCTTCTCCATTTGTTCTTTCTTTTATTCGAAGACTGTGGTAGTTAACTTCACAATTATTTTACAGCACAGAATAACCACAAATGATTGTGACAGGATTGCAAACATAATTAATATCACCCAGAGAAGCCACAGCAGCTAATGGGACTTCATGTATCACATCCTTAGAAGCCAGTGAAAGCAACCTTCAGGTCTAAGAAGCACTTGCATTATATTGGGCAGAATCACAATAATACATTGGAACAGAAGGTTGAAAAGGATGCTCCCTGTAGCCAAACTTGCAGACTGTGCTTTCTCTCTTTCTCTTGGCCCCACTCTGGAAGATCCAGGGAACCCAGGAAAGTGCTAGTTCTGGACCCCATGTAAAGAACGTATTTCTAGAAGGAGGGGATTATCAGCCATATAAAATGCCACAGACAAGCACATAAAAGGACCAACAGTTTAGGTAGGAGATGACTGCAAAGGCCTTGGATACCATTTCTTAGTTTCTAATTCTCATCTTCGTCCACCATGCTACCAGAATGACTTGTGCATAGTTGACCTCAAATCCAATTCCCTACTGCCAAAAGTCAATTCCAAGGTGTAAGGTCAAAGCTGACTTCCTCGGCATGATAAGAGAAAGGTCTTTCCAACCTGATGCATGGTCACTTTCAAGCCTCTTCCAGGGCCATTTCCCAGAATGACTTCTAAACTCCTCCACACTGGAATACCCATCCTGCCTCCAATTCATCCTCCTCATCCCTGCTCCTTTGCACGTTCTCCTCCCTTCTCTGGGGTTGCTCTCCCATTCTCTACCCGATTCTCTCCTCATATTTCCAGTTTCACTGTGAATATCCTCAGCTCCCTCAGGTCTCACTGGTCCCTGTGGTGGTTTGAAAGAAAATGCCCCCCAAAGGGAATGGTGTTATTAGGAGGTGTGACTTTGGTGGGGTAGGTATGGCCTTGTTGGAGGAAGTGTGTCACTGTGGGGTGGACTTTGAGTTCTCCTATGCTCAAGCTACTCCCAGTGTCACAGTTGACTTTCTGTTGCCTTCTGATCAAGATGCAGCCAGCTTCTTGCAAGTGCAGCATGTCTGTCTGCACACCAACATGCTCCCCGCCATGATGATAATGGACTAACCTTCTGAAACTACACGCTTCCTCTTCAATTAAATGTTTTCCTTTACAAGACTTGCCATGGCCACGGTGTCTCTTCACAGCAATAGAAACCCACACTAAGACAGTCCGCAAAGACACCAGTGGCCTCTCCTTGATCTAAATTCCTGGAACCTGCTGTACAGGTGGGCACTTGTGCTCTCCACTGCTTTCTCATACAGTTTCAGCTTACACGAATCTCTACTGTGATCCTCAGTCATCCTCACTGTAACACTCCCAGCTTAGTGCTCCCCACAGCGCAGCACCTATCAGGAGAGATTCGGCGCATCTGCTGAAGTAAGGCGGTAGTACGAGTGTTCAAGAGAGAACGGGAGCCTTGCTGAGAGGGTCAAAACATCCTCATGGAGAATAAGAGGCTTGAGTGACGAAAGACACAGAAAAATGTAATCTTCCATTGCTTCCTTTTGAGATTATTATTTTCAAAAGTTTCCTTAGACATGCTAGTCTGCCTAGCCTTTCCAGAAGGGAAATCTCAAAGTGACTTGCGAAAGAATTTCAAGAAGTGTCACAAGAAGGCATAAAATACAGAGGAAGGTACAAATAGAACTTGAGTTTTAGAAAGCTGCCCTTCTCCAAGGGCTCACAGAGGGGACTGAACTTGATGGGATGTGGGTTAAAGCAATGCTAGCGCTCTAGCAAAGAGCATGACTTGAGAGATGAGACTAGTCCACACACGAGCAGGACAAACAGACGGGGCACAGCAAGGCTAACCGAGTCCTTCCTAAGGTCCACGATTGGGTGCTCAGTGTCTTCACACACTGGGCAGAATACGTGCAGAACTAGTAGGAGGCAGACAAGACTGTCTGCACCACGCAAATGTGAAAATTACCTCCGTCATGTAGTTGAGAGGTTTACCTATGTCTCCAGTATTAAAGGAAGGGAAAAGATACAGACGATAATCGGCATTAGTCATCCCTAAAATGGGCCATTGTTTAGAAAGTGCTTTACCAAATTTGGTAGCTAGGGGAAAGGGCAACTGACAGATAAAGGAAATGGTGTTGCTGAAACAAGGAGCTTGTGAAAAATGGCTGCTGAATAGTAGGGGTTGTTCCAGTTTTGTGTAACAAGCCATTAAAAGTGAATTAAAAATCCATTCACTATCATTTCCCCAAGGGGCTGTGGAAATGAGAGAGACGGTCGTGTCTTAGAAATGATGTAGGTAGCAGGCAACCCAGCAACAGGGATGGAGCCAAATAATCCCAGATTTCTTGCCAATTCCTATACTCAGAGATGCTGGAACTCCAGAACCAGGGTCGCTTAGCTCCAAAGGGACGCCGTAGCTGGCAACCGAGGCCACACCTTTCTAACCTTCTATTACTCTGCCCAGGCAACCACTTTCAGCACCATTCTAGAGCAAGGCCAAGGGTTCTGTGAGCAAAGGAAAGAGCTGGCTCAAAAAATAAGCTTCTGTATCTGACCAGCAGGGTAGTGAGAAATACAGGCAACCTGTTTATTTAGGGAGAGAGCAAACGCTTTAAACCAGATAATCTTACTGGGAACTCCCAACTCTCCACATTACTCTCTGGATCTTAGGCCAAGAACCTACCTTACTGAGCCCCCAGCAGCCTCATGTTGCAAATCAATATGTCCCTCCCTTAATTAGGCTAACCACAAGGGGCATGAGAAAGCTGTCTCACCGCCAGGACCATAGCATGCTGAAGGAAAGAATGAGGATGAGATTTTCTCCCAGGTGTGGTTGAGAAGAAGGTTTAGTGTAGCTCTGAGGGAGAGCACGGCCAGTGGCATCTGGAAGAATCTAGACTGAACCAAGCCATGAAAGCAAAGGTGGCGATGGGGACAGCAGGAGAGGATAAGAGAAGAACCAGGAGCCAAGAGGCCAGGACTGAGTCAGGAGACCAAGAGAGAAGAAGAACAATGAAGGACATGTAGTTAAAATGGCTGAGTTACATAGGGAAGAAAAGCTGGGGCAAGAGAAGAGACACGCAGGGGCTGGAGAAGTTTAGGCTAGTTGGTGGGATATGCCAGTCAAGACGACTCTATAACAGGTACTGGGGACGCAGAGAACCTGATTGCCAGCATCTGCTTTGATGTGATGAATAGGCACTTCAGTTCATCATTTGTCCTGAGTTTGAGACCTAACACACATCTGCCTGTAATATATACACTCTATGTCACTCTAAGACAAGAAGGCTATCTGCCATCTCGGTGGGGAAAATGCCATGTCCCCAAGAAGGAGCACTCCACTTATTCAGTGATGACAACCTGGTCCTCACAAAATGCTGGGCAACCTTGCTACTTGCTCCCTCACGCAGAGATGAAAGCTTGGGACTCCCCACACACAGGTCTCATTTTGGTGGCCACTTGATGGTAGTAGGAAGTTCACAGGTCCATACAAGCCCATGGCTACTGGGTGTGATCCTTAATGCCGTCATTCATCTCTTTCCTTTCCGGGGCTGTTTGCACGGATCTGGCCCCAGACATTCACTCCCCTTCTTTCTCACTCCTGAAAGAGGAAGTGTTTCCCTGCCAGATCTCAGGAGTACTCAGTCAAATGATTGTCCTATTGACCCCAGTGGCTTTTCTGGGGGCCATTTGTTCCCCAGATTTCAGGTAGCCACTAGTCTGCGATCTTTATAAAGCATCAAAGGCAGGGACTTAATCAGATTATAAGATACCTGAGGGCAAACATCACATCTGTATTATTTGCTATTAGACTGCAAGCATCTGAGACTGCCCAGCCTCCCACGGATCCCCTGCAAACAAAGGAGAAACAAACAACCCTCACCAGTGTGATCCAGCATCAATCAAGCCAGATCTCATTTAGTCCTGTAAGTACTATACACTCTTACACACAGGTCATGGCAGTCATTGGAGGGTGAGGCTCCTGCTAGAGGAGAGACACATATGGTTTCCAGCCATAACAGTCAGCACAGGACAGCTCATATGAAGCTGGAGACATTGCTCCCACCGTTTCAGGCAAGCCCCCCCCCCCCAAGAAGCCTGAAAGCTTGCTGTAACGGGACTTGCTGTTTTCTAGTTGGCATGGAGCAAAGGCTGCCTTTCCTGAAGGTTTTTGATGAGAGGCTATTTTGTCTGTTCATTTTAATAGAGGAATAAAAACAAGAACTTTAGAAGTTAGAACTCAAGGGGAGAATAAAGAAGAGGCCCTTGCCTGTGATGGTCTGTGGCAGCTAGAGCTTGGAATGGGGTGCAATGTTTCCAGCCACATGTAAGTCATACTGTGGGGCTGCACTGGAACCAGATAATGGTTTTAAAGACTGAGCATATAAATTTCTAATGCTGCTGTAAGGAATGATCACAAATTTAAAGTCACTCTAGTGTCCCATGTACAGTTATGGAGACTGGAATTCCAGACTGTGTACCTACAGTCATGGCATTAGCAGGGCCACACTCCACATCCTTATGAAAGTTCTAGAGCAGAGTCCTCCACTGCCTTTGCATTTGCAGCTTTTAAAGGCTGCTCCCATTCTGTAAGCATGGTCCGGTCCACGCTCCAAGTCCACACTGATTGTTCACGTCTTTCTCACGTGGCATCACCCTGACTCTTCTCCATTTAGGGATACCTGTGGTTGCACCGGTCCCTGCCTGCCAGTGTAAAACAATCATTTCATATTAAACTGGGGCAGATGCAATCACAGGTTCCTGGAATCAAGATGCTGACATTTTTGCCATGTCATTGTTCTGCCTCCCATAACACAAACACATTGAAGGGCTTTAGCTCTGTTTGATAAACAGCAGGGAGAAGTCTAGGGAGAAGCTAAGGAGATTAAACAAGGAGTGCTGAACATGGGGGGATGGAAGTCTGCTGAGAATGCAGCTGTGACGGTCTAATCCTAACAGGTAAGGGTATTAACTGAGGCAGTATCCATGGGACATGAAGGATGTGGGAGAAGGAATCTCTGACTGGATATCACAACCGGGGCGTAACCGATGAGGGGAAGTGCCTCTGAGTGCTGGGGAAATCAGTGCTCATCGCAATCAGGGAGGGGATGTGAACCTGAGTGTAGGGGTATATTATTTGTATTTTGATAAAGAAATCTTGCCTGAAGACCAGAGGCAAAGCTAAAGCCACTAGAGGTCAGGCAAATGGTGATGCCCACCTTTAATCCCAGGATTTGGGAGAAAAAGATAGAGACAGATGGATCTCAGTGAGTTCAAAGCCACCCTGGGCTACACAAGATCAATGCAGAAACAAATCCAGGTGATGGTGGCTCACACCTTTAATCCCAGTCCTAGGGAGTCACATGTCTTTAATTCCAGAACTAGAGGGAATATAAAAAATGGGAGGAGAGAGAGGTTTAGGCTGCTTAGTTTATGATCATCCCATCTTGGTAGCGGTAACACTTCTCTAGTGACTTGGGTGCTTTGTTTTTCTGGTTTTTGGGTTGAACGCTAATTTCTGTCTCTGGGTTATTATCATTTGTGCTACAGTTGAGTTCCAAAATGTGGAAAAGGACTACCAAGAGATCCTATGGCTGCCCTTTCGTACTTCAAGTTAGCTTCATGGACTGTTACTTTTCTGAAACAGTGTATCCTCCCTGGCTTGGAAACTGCTTAGGCCCTGGGTCTCCTGCTTCTCCATCTTACTCATGAGCATGGATCAGCCATCTCCACAGGCACGCCCACGGTTGAACAACTCTCTTCTCTGGATTTCTGGGAATCGTCGTTCCTAGAATAACTTTGTTTTTGCCTTCACCAGTCTAGTCAAAGCTTCAGGAACTTCTGGCCTGGACCCCACCTTGCCTGGAGTCGCTGCTCCTCCCATGCCACCTTTGGTCTAGATCTCAAACCGGAATAGCAGAAATCTTAGCCGTACGGACTCTATCCTAAGACTGAGCAGATAAAGGGCTATCCCACTTAACTGCGGTCGCAGAGAGGGGCACAGATGCCGAACTGTCTAGACTCTTGGGCTAGCACTTGAATTCTCAGAGGTCTGTACCGTGTGTCCTGTAGGAAGACTGAAAACTCCTCACACTAGAGGAAGAACAATTGAGCGTCCTCAGAGGCAGTGCCCAACCTTAAGAGGAATTGTCCTTTTCAGTCTCTTAGGGGGCCAGAATTTTGATAGCTGCCAGGCCAAGAAACTTATCTGAACTTCTAAAATAACATAGGCCTGACCTTTGTCTTCACATAACTCCTAAAAGAGAGGAGGAACCTGAAGCCATGTATAGCATGTGATTTAGGAGCCCTCACTGGTGTGGCCTAGCACCTAGCAACAAAGATCACATAACTTATTTGTACTGATTCCCCAACATACATTTGATCCTATCTCCCTGTCCCTCCTGTCCCCAAAAATCCATGGTCACAGGCCTGAGAAATGTATCGTCTACAAAATATCTCTGTAGAAATCAGTTCTTCGTGTGTCTTAACTACAGCAAGAGTCTATACCAAGGAAACTTGAGAGGGAAAGAGAGAAAAGGGTGCATCAGCCCTTCCCTTGCGGTGTGTTAACAAGGAGTTCAAACCAACTGCCTCATGATGCAAAGCTTACAATGTAGACTTGCAAATTACAGTGTCGGTTCTAATGGACTGCCAGGCACAGAGGCAGGAATGGAGGACAGGCCAGACTACTGCTCACCTCCCCATCCGGGGCCCATTGGATTCCCTGGTGTCTCCCATTGCAAGTCCTTCCTCGACACATCTTGTACTGGGCGGTAGTGATTATATCCTTCCCTTGGAAGCCAGACACACCTTTGTGACTGCCTCACTAAAGAGTATAGGGAAGCATTAAGATGCTGAAGGAATACAATGTAGGACCGGAGGATGCTGGCAAAGCTACAGAAGTCACTGGGAAAATACTAAAGAAAATACATCTATGCCCTTGGGGTTACTATTTAAATCACAGGATCAAGCCTGACTTAAAGTCATTAACTTGGAATATTTTCTGTCAAGCTAGCTAGTAAATTGTCCTTTTTATTTCAGCCCTATTCATGTCCCTGTCACACTGGAAACATTCTTCCCAACCTCTTAAGCCTCAAATTAAACAAGACCACCCTACTTCTGGAAAAGATTCACGTGCTCCTTTGTATGGGAATCAATGTGTCCTAACATTGCAACTTCCTTTTGCATTGTGACATGAATGTGTATGTTCTCACAATACGTTGAGATAGCTGACAGAAGTTCTGAATCTCTTGATTTTGTCATCAGTAATAAAACAAATATAACTTTGTCTGGTAATAATAGAGGTCTACAAACATCGGCTAATATGTAAACATGTATAAGATTCCAGCTAATAATAATAACGGCAGTAAGGCTACAAGTCAACAACTAGTCCCGTCACCTCATTTAACCCCATAGCTGTCTGATGACATATGACATCATTATTTCCTTTCCTTTCAGGTATGAAACCAAAACCTACATGGATTAAATAAGTAGTCTCATGATATGTAAATGGCAGCTCATATTATATTCTTACTCTAGAAAATGATTCCTCCCAAGGTTTCAAATTCCACCTCCTTCCTGATTAGAAGGTATCAATTAACTCAGCAATTTCAGCACCAACGAAGTTACCATGGCAGCTGAGGAACCTGCAAGAACTTCAACTAGAATCTCAAGGTCAAATTCAAACTAAACCCAACAAAATCTTCTAGGGTCACAGACTCAAGCTCAAACCAATGTCCTATTCTAAACACAGCACTTAAGAAAAACACAAGAAACCACATGCCTAAGTCACCTCAGCTTTCCAGGAATGAGGACCATGGCACTTCCAGAACTCTACCTGGCTCTCTTGAGTCTGAAACTTGAATCCCTGGGGCTTTGAATCATGATTTATTTTTCCCCTAACTACCTAACTGGCAGGCCTAAATTTAGAGCTTTGGCTCAAAAGATTAGGTCCCACGTGGGCAGGGTATGAATGTGGGGCACACCTGCTATTCATACCCAGGGTACTGACGAGGATAGTATGGGGTGTGGTTCAATGCCAAGAAAAAAAGTAAGCCAAAATGATGGGTAGAAGGAATATTTAAGTAGTAAGCATTTGCCAGGCATTTAAGAGGTACCAACACTGATGAGCTACTGTGAACATAAAGGAGAAACTGTGGGGAGCTTACTCAAAGTGGTGAAGAAACATGAAGATGTAGGCAGGTGAAGGGGAGTCAGAGAGAGAAAGGGAAAGTAGATGCAGAAAGATACATGAGAGGGAAATAAGTAGGCATGTAGGCAGATTTACAGTTAGATAGATAGATAGATAGATAGATAGGTAGGTAGGTAGGTAGATAGATAGATAGATAGATAGATAGATAGATAGATAGACAGACAGACAGACAGATACATATGACAGGCAGATGGCCTAGAAGGTGGCTTTGTTCTCCAGCATTTCTGTGTGGTTTATGAACCACTTGAGACAAACGATTCTGATAAACTGTTTAAATGTAGATTCTGGTTGTCCCCATTCATGAACTGAATGGAGGCACTGGGAGCCTGGCTAGCTAGGCAATCTGCATTCTGTCCGTCATTCACAAGAAGGATAACATTTGGAATCCTCAAATGAGAATCTTGCAGATCCACAAGATCTTAAATATAACAAATATGTTTCCTATGGCCGTCTCACCAATCACATGTCTATCAAGGAATATGCAAAAACTACTAACCTGTCCAGTCTTCACTCATTTTATCTCCATCTTTGATGGGTATTTCTACACAGACACTGTTTGGATTTAGTTTTGTTTCTTTTTGTTTTAGGCATATCACCCAAAGTGACTGTGTAAACAACAGTCAGTGAGAAGCCAGTTTCATGGGGTGTGAACACCTGGCTGAGTGAGGCATACTGGTGTGCTGTTTGTTCCCACAGACCAACTTGGAAGCTGAGGTCATTCAACGTTCAAACCTCGGTAAAATTCCAAATGAGAAGTCATCATTGGTCATATTGAGAATCATCACAACAGCCTATGTCACACTGGTTGGTGGGTGACAAACGCACTATGGGTTAGGCTCTTTCTGTAGATGGCAAGAGCCTCAGAGACCAACATAAGCCAAAGTGTGGGGAGACAGGGGATAGAGGCGAGGGGTTCTACAGGACTCAAGGACAAGCCTCCAGTTGTGCCTCTGGATGGGATGATCACAGGGCTAGAGTTGAAGACTTTCATCCTTCTATCTCCATCTCCCAGATTTCTGCAGTTTGAGAGAAGGCTCCACCTTCTTCTCCCATGCAAGCTGACATCTCCTTGGGTGCTGTTTAGATGTAACAGAGGGCCAGTTCACCAGAGTATTGTGCTAACACTGGCTCTCCATCTCTAGGTTCTGAGAAGGGATTCCTATTGACACCATTTAGATCAGATACTCACTACATGGTAGATAAGCATTGGCTGAAAGAATGGGCCATATTTGTATCTCAGTACAGGATCATAGAGACATGATGGGGCGAAGGATATCAAGGACAACTATGTGTGAATAGTCAATACAGGAAACATCCTAACTGGCCATGTGCACACAGGTGACAATGTATGAACATTGTGTACATACTCAAGTAGATAGTCCAACTTAAATGCCCAAATATGCTGAATTATTCAAGATACTACAATAGATATGTTGAGTGAATGAAATGGAAAATTTCAAAAGAAAGAGGAAAGGGAGGTACTGAGGGTGGGCGAGGAAGCTCAAGGCAAGCTTCTAGGACAATGGCTCTCAACACTCCTCGTGATGATACCCCTCAATATACTTCCTTGTGTTGTGGTGACCCCCAACCATAAAATTATTTCTTTTGCTACTTCATAACTATTTTTGCTTCAAGTGGATCTTGATGTAAATATCTGACATGCAGATGGTCATAGGCAACCCCCAAAGGGATCACGACTCACAGGTTGAGAACCACTGTTCTGGGATTTGGGAAGAACCTAGCACAGATCAGCATGGCTTGGCATGGAGAATGCTGTGAGCTACAGGTTCAGGCAGACCTGAGTTCTACAGGCAAGATGCCGTTCTCTTCAACACCCTTCTGTCTACCTGCTTCTTTCTTCAAAGGAAGGAAGGAAAGAAAGAAGAGTGGTGGGAGGAAGGAGATGACCTGTTTGCTGCAACTGGCAGCTAAATGTAGACACAGAATGAGGGTAGCCCCTTATCTAGGAGCCACACTTCACATTCAGGAAAAGGAAATCCACAGGCCAGATCAGTCCTCCCCTGAATGTAGGGATTCTTCTCCCTCCCTCTAGGCAGTGCATAGAGTAGATTTGGAAATGTAGATCTCGCAAGGTTCAGCATACCCACGGCTTAAGGTGCTAAGGTTGGATGAGGTTTAGGAAAAAGCCAACTTCTTTTGGGCTTGGTGAAGCATGACACATGTTACTCCATGAAAGACAAAGAGCTAGATGCACTGAGTCTCAAAATCTGGGCAAGATATTTGTGTTCCCAGGCTGCAGCCTAAGCCTTGCCTCAAACTCCGGTGATTGTGTTCTCTGCGTTGGGCCTGTGCCACGCACGGATCTTCAATACTCTAATGAGACAGATAGTGACAAGGACACTCACCCTTCATAGGCCTGAGTCACCCTCCAGCATAACCAGAGAAAGCCAGAGGCCAAAATGGCATCATGGGAAGTTGGATTTATATACAGAAGCCCAATAACTCAAATTAATCCGGAATTTTTCTAGAGTCCCTCCAGAAGTTATTGTATAGGGAAAGGGGTGGACATCATCCCACCAACACCACTGATAGACACAGGGGATGAGGGCTGAGGCAGTGGGAGGTACCCACAACTCCTAGTCACTCCAAACACTCGCATCTAGAGCAAGAGATCTAGCCTCACTGTCAGGGTTCTATGCACCACACATCCATGGTTCTGCAGGCTCGAGGCTGCCTTGCTAGCATTACGAAACTTCTCTAACTGACAGAATCCCAGGTAATGCAGAGTACAGCGTGGGTAGAGTCCTATCCAGTATGACATACACAACCTAGTGCAGCGGGGAGGACTCTGAGCCACCTGGGATGGCATCCTTGTGCTCCTGTGGAAGACTCACATTGCACCTCTCTCCTCCACCAGGTGGCCCATGCTGCCATAGGGCAGGGTCTTCATGTGGTGGGAGGTGACACTGGATGGGCCTCAACCTCCTGGGCTCCCCACCAGGAAGTTAAGAGCAAGAGAATGTCCTATAACACAGCTACATCTTCAACACCTACCTCGGCACTAGCGCACAGTGGGGCTCGGTGAGATCTGTGGGCTGAGTGAATGCAGGAACAGGGCAACATGTTATTGATAGGCTTTCATCATACATGCTAATTAAGCAAAACGGAACAGTCCCAGAAACTAAATACATAGTGGTCAGTAAAATAAATTTAAAAAAATAAAAAAGAAAGACTGTTAATGATGCCAAGGAGCCTTTGGCTGAGATTCTTTCCAGCACATATTTCTGTGCCATCACACAAGTAACTTAGCCCTCATGCCTCCCTCCTGCCTCAGTAAACAGGTGCACTTACATACCTCACAGTCTGCAAGGAGAATAAGAAAGAAAATCACAGTAAACCAATACGCCAGCGCCTGGCACAGAGAAAGAAGTTGGGAGATGTTAGCTGGTGTTATGACAGGCTCCAGAAGTCTCTGTTTCTCCTGAAAAAACAGGGGAACGGCTGCTAGTGAGCCCATGTTGCCGCCTGGCTGGCTGACCCCTTGCAACAGATTCAGAACATTTCTCTTTAAAAAAAAAAAAAAGAGAGAAGAACAGGGGCAAAAGTGGGAGCAGAAGGCAGGGTACCACCCCAGGCAGCATCGCTTTATATCGCCAATGATGCTCCAAGACCAAGATGGTGCTCATCCCCTCCATGATCCACAGGGAAGCAAATCATCTTCCCAACAACACAGCAGCTGGTCTTGGCTCTTTCCCCAAAATAAGATGGTTTTTAATCTCTAATGGGTAAGACTCCTTTAAATTTTTCCTCTACAGGTTCCTTTTGACCTAAGATTTTAACCTGTCCCTAGGTAAAGAGGTATATAAAATGAAGATGAAAATCAAACATTTACTGACAACGAATCATAAAGAAATTTACTTAAAAACAATTCCCTAATATATATCAAATTTCATCATTTATCAAAGATTGACTCAAATTTTCATACTGATTTGATGGATGTGCTTGCTTTTAGATAATAATTAAATCTTGGGTGAATATTTGATGCAACAGAACACATGCATTTTCAATATTTTTCAGAAGTGACCAGTATTTTGATTTAGAACCACAGTGATGATGACTTTATAATTGCATAACGTTGCTTCACCTAAATGCACAGCACAAAGGTCTCAGAAGTTGGTTAAAGGCCCTTTCAGAAATATTAGATATTCTGCCCTTATCCCAAGATAAAGCACACTTTATGATCTTTCTGTGAAACTCAAATCAGCAGCTCAAGCAGAATTTTTTATTTTATTTTGTGTGTGTGTATGCATCTTTGTTAGGGTTTCTATTGCTGCGAAGAGACACCATGACCACAGCAGCTCTTATAAAGGAAAACATTTCATTGAGGTGGCGACTTATCATAAGGCTTATGATAAGGTTTCAGCATTCTCATCCTGGTGGGAAGCAAGGTGACTGGGAGTCTGGTGGCCTGCAGGCAGACATGGTGCTGGAGAATTCTGCATATGTATCCAAAGGCAGCAGGAAGTGAACTGCCTTCTGGACATGCCTAGAGCATATATAAGACCTCAAAGACCCCCTCCACAGTGAAACACTTTATCCAATGAGGTCATACCTACTCCAACAAGGCCACACCTCCTAATAGTGCCACTCACTTTGGGGGCCATTTTCTTTCAAATTACCACAGCATGTTTACGTGTGGGTGCACACATGTGCATGTGGAGGCCAGAGGTTGACATTTACTATCTTCCTTGATCTCCGTCTTCTTTATTCACTACGGCAGAGTCTCTGGCTGAGCTGATCCTACAACTCACCAATTCAGCTATTCTAAAAAGGCAGCTTGCCCTGGGGACCCCTAGCTTGGCCACCTGAGCACTGGTATTATATGTGGGCAACCATTCCTACCTGAACTTACATGGGTGCTAGAGACCTAAATTCCAGTCCTGTGCTTGCATGACAAGCACTTTATCCATGGAGCCATCCCCTGAACCCACTCAAACAGAAAGCATTTAAATGTCAAACATTCCAACACAATACAATGGTACAATACAATGGTACCCTAATTTGATCCATAATGCTGATGAATGGCATTAGGAAACCATTAAAAGGCTTGGTTTATTTTTCATAATGAAGCCATTATGTTTCTAGAAGAGCAAAAAAAAAAAAACTGCAAAACACTGCAAGCTGTACGTTACAATAAGCGCGACAGCAGGGCCTGGGCAGATGACTGTGACGGCTCACGTGACAAAAGCAACTTAAAGGAGAGGAGGACTCATTCTGGCTCACAGTGTCGGAGGGCTCAGTTCATTACAGCTGGGGGCAAAGTAGAGCAAAACAGCTCACATCGTTAGCAGACCAGGAAGTGGAGAGGTAGAAATGCCGACAGGCCACCAGCTCTCTCCTCTTCTCCTTTGGTTCTATCACCGCCACGCCTCCAGCAGAAGGGCTGGCACCACCCACACTCAAGGAGGGTCTCTTTGACAACACCTCCACAGACACACTGTGCCATGTGCCATCTCCTAAGTGATGCAAAGTCCAGCAAAGCTAACAACGACCATTAACCATCACAGAAGTTTTCTCTATGTTGAATCTAGATTTAAATGAGTACATGTATGTGTGTGTGTCTGTGTGTGTGCACACATGCACGTACACATAGACACACACACACACACATACACGACAGCAGAGGAAGGATCAGTTGAACAAAGAAATGAGACCAGCAAGGGAGGCGGAAGGAATGAGAGTGACTGGTAGGGGCAATGTATGAGAAAAGTATAAAGATGTGTATGTATGGGAGCTCCAAAATGAGACTTATTATTTTTACATACTAACTAAAGGATCAATTTAAAATAAAACACTAAATTAAATTAAAATGGTATCACTTTGAGTATTATCAAAAAGGGAGGTAAACTAAGCAGATGTCATCCCTGACTGGTCCTATGGGACTCAACATCTACTTAACCTCAAGTATTCTCACTTGGGTTCACCTGAGCTGGGTGACGCTCATGGAGGCCTGTGGTGAGGTAAAAGACAATTGGCAAGTGAAAGAGTTAGTTCAAGATCCTGGGCATGGTTTGGAGTACCAGAGAAAGACTACAGCACTCCTTGTAAGATCTCAGGCAGTGGACAGACACAGAAGTCAGAGCGAGTCAGCACAGTGAAGCAGCCTGGCTTCTGTCAGAAGATTAACTCATTTCTGAAATGCAAGAATACCACTTAATTACCAAACTCATGATTCTGCAGTTCCAAAATGAAGACATATGGAAGCGAGCTCCCACCTATTCTCCCGGGGACACAGCATGCTGGGCTAGGCCTACCCAGGAGCCTTTGGCAGGGTGACAGAAGTGTTTAATGCTTTACTCTGCTCATTCCATTTTGCCTAATATACTCTTACATTTCCATGGAAATCACTAAAAAGGAGAAAGAAAGGATGCTCTTTGCACAGGAATGTTTATAATAGGCACTACCCATCTCAGGAGTAAAACAGCAATTAAACAGCCTCCATACCCAGCTATGGGAAAAACTCAAGCAGTCAATGGCACATTCTCTGACAGCATCACTCCAAACCGAAAACTAGTCAGTCGGGTCTATATTAATACAGGAGAAAAGTACAATCATAAATAAGTTATAATTTAAAGCAAGAGGTATGTTAATTTTTATAAGCGTACAGAATACAGAACATGCATGCATAATACATCATTAATAAACTAACATTTGCTAATGAGATCATGACCTATAACTGCACAATGAAAAATTGTTTCTGCTTTACGGACTGACTTAGACTCGGGCCTGTCTAAAAGAAGTATGTCTATTAATGTGTAGTTATGGCAATGCTGATATATATCACAATCAGAACAGGAAAATATTTCCAAGGAATCAGCACTGGTGAGTGTGCTCTGAAGTGCAGTGTGAGGGTTTTCCTTATTTATACCAAGTGTGTCCAAAAACAGTGTATTCCCGGACCCACTGGGGCCGACTTTCTCGGTTTGTTATTGATGTTGTTGTTTGTTTGTAGTGAGCAGCGGGGCATCATGGGATAGAGCTGGTGGGTCAGCAATTGTCATGGTCACGCCCTTCTGTCAGCTCTGTCTGCCATCTCCCTCCTCCAGGAAGTTCCTGAAAACAAGGATTGTGTGTCTGTCACCATCTCAGAAGCCCTCCCTCACACACCGAGGGACCTGACGACCTGGAGGAGGACAGGGGGACTGTAATCTTCAGCACCGTATTCAGGACGGAACAGTGCTGAGACTCTTCATCAAGGGAGCCACAGAATGGATAAGAACTTGTGCTTCGCTTTGTTCTCATGCGGCAAACCCAGCTCTGTATTATCTAATTCATGAAGAGGAGCTAGTATATCCCACAGGTGCAAAGATAAATTAGACCCAGTCCTGACTCAGCCCCAGCTTATCTCACATGTAGTGAGTTAGAAACACGGGCACACAGTGGCAACGTAATGAGTGTCATGACAGAGTTGAGCATGAGGTAATGATGGTAAATAGAGGATGCCAATCAAAGCAGGCTTCCTGGAGAAGAGAGTGCCAAAGAGGACGAGCTAGTACCTGACACACAGGCCCGGATTGACAAGGGTTGGAAGGGAGCAGAATTCAGGCAACAGGAACAGTGTCACCAAACCACAGGACACGATGGTCTGCAAAGGCAAGAAGGGTGGACTCGTGGGGCTCAAGTTCAGGTCGCTGAGGCTGGGCCGGTGCAGAAGCCTGGATCTTGATGAGGGGTCGGTGTTTCAGGATAGTGTGCGATACTGGAGCAGCAAAGCCGGGATGGAAAGATGGGCAAGGCAAGTCCAACGAAGGCCAGTGACAGGTCTCACTGCACGCATGGGGGAGTCAACAGCAGGCAGCAGGCCTCTGACTGTATCCCTGAGGTCAAGGTTGGATTCACTCACACTATGGCCTGACTCAGACCCCCATCCTACCCGCTGTGGCAAGGCACTAGGCTCTTGCAAGCTATCCAGAGAAGAGAAGTCGTCATAGAGCCCAGACATGCTATGCTCAGCAGAGGCTCTTTCTCCCCAGGAAGCAGTGACTCTAACGGGGTAGGAAAGTGAAGAGTTCCCTAAACGACTCAGAAACCAAATTAATGACCCTCCCAAGCACACTTTCTCAATGAGGATTGCCGCCCCCCAACCAAAACTTTAGGATGATTATGGTGATGGGGGAAAAGGATTTTTTTTTCCCAAGAAACTCACAGAAACATTTTTGTGCTGGTTACCATTTCTGCTTGATGGCCCAAAAGGATGCTGCCTCTTTTCAGAAGTCCGTACAAGTCCCAGATCCATTTTTACTGTATCTTCTAACCGGGCCACAAAAGACAACAAGCCCCGAAGGAGGAGTCCCTGCTCCAAAAGTGGGTGTCACGTACACTGCCAGCAACTTGGTGACCCAGGCAAACGTTAATGTATCTCCTTCCCCGCTTCAGCCAAGCGAATCAGATGTGTATACTATCATATACTACTCTACATTAGCACATTTTATTAGTTACTTCTGAGTGAGTCGCTATGGCCAAAATATCTAATGGTTTATGGTTTCCAAGTTCAGTCCATGATTGCTTGGCCCCATGGGCTTGGGCAGAATATGATGACAGGAACATAGGATGGTGGCTGCTCACATCACCCCACATGGGAAACAAAAAGTGAAGCTGGAACCAGAAGCCAGCCTGTGACCTTCCAGGGCAGCCTCTAGTAACCGCTTTTTAACCAGTCAGGTTCCACCTCCTAAAAGTTCCAGAGCCTCCCCCAAATAGCGTCAGCTGCTGGGGGAAAAAAAGCGTGCAAGGAAATGAGGCAGTGGAGGGCATTTCCGATTCAAACCTTCACATGCCTGGGGGAAGCTGTGGCTGGCATTTCAGGTATAAAACCTGGCGCTAGGAGGGAGAGCAATAAACCAAACAAAGCCATGAGCATCATTCCTCGCTGCAGTGACATTCTCTGAACGGGGTGGGGGTGGGGGAGCAAAGCAAAGTGAGGATAGCTTTCCCACCAGAATATCACAAATGCCCCTGGCGACAGTGAGTCCCCAAGAGGCTACTGGCGACTTGGAGAATTGGAAGCCTTGTGTTTGGGGGAATCAGTAATGGTGAGGGTTGTGGATGCTGAAAAGAACTGGACACCTTTGACGGGCGGGGGCGGGGGGTCAGAAAGGCTGAAGTCAGTGTGCTCCACAAATGTGGAACAAAACTGAGGGGACAGAAAAGCAAACAGCACTTTGCAGGTCAGGAGGAAACCAATAAACAGTTCCAGTATCATCAGGGTGTCAACGAGTTAATACATTGAGGGGTTATAGAGTTAGAGGTTTGGCCAAACCTTGGTGCCACAGAATAGAAAGAGTCAACTCAAATTTCTGGTGCCAAAGAAAGACATCACACCCACACGCCCACAATCCCACCCCCTCGAGTATACACCCATCAGCCAAGATTTGGAAAAGAAATGGGCACCTATTTGGTTTGCCTCTGGGAGGCGCTTTCTAGGTCTCTGACTTTGCCTTCCCAAGCTGAGAATCTCAGTAACCCCAGTGCTGTCTGGCACCTCCTGTCCTTGCTCTGGCTCACAGTCACCTATGGGGCTGAGCCCTGCCTGCCTCTTAAAAGCAAATCCCCCTTCAGAAACAAAGGCTTCAGCTGCAGGCTGCCTTCCTGGTCAAAGTCCTTCCTGTGGCTGTACCCCAAGACCTCTGCCTGACTCTCTCGACGCTGTCTCGATGCTGTGCCTTGTTATTGTTTAAGAAAACAAAGCTTTTTATTTTTGGAATTGCAAGCTGGGAGTAGAAATGGAAAATGAAAAGTAAATAACATTTGAGTGGAAGAGGTTCTGTTGATTTGCTTTGTTTTAACTGAAATAATACAACAAAATCTGGGTCAGAGTTTTTCCAACTGTTTTATGAATTCTTAAAAGAATTCCTGCAGATAGAAAGCCCTTGGGATAGCTCAGAGTGGGCCAAGCTAGTTGAGAGTTGACCATGGGGCTAAGACACGTGGGCTTCCTTACACTGGACAGCCTGAGTACCATTGGAGAAAGGCAACTTCACCAGAGAAGGAAGTCACTGTCTACCCTCACCTAACTCCTTCAGGGTGCCTGGACCAGATCAGCTTCTCCTGAGGCAGACTTTTGGGCAGGTCTCTCTATTGTTCTCAGAGAAACTGCCTCACTTCCTCCCCTGTTGAGCAGTCCTGGGTTCAGAACATACAGCTTGGACACTTCACTAAGACCTCATCTCTTGTATGTCACTTCCCCCAAATGTAAAACCCTTGATTTTCTACCTGGTTTGTCTCTCTGAGCTTCTCCCTGAAGACAGTGCTCCCCCACTTCCCCACTGCAATCCCATCTACCCATTCTTTTCCTTAGTCCCAGTCTTAGGGACCCAGTTACTAGGACAGACGGCTCATTTCTAGGGGTCATTAATGTGAGGTTCTGCCGCTTCCAAGCTGTGTGACCTTGGCCACGTCACTGAATCTCTCTAAGATTCCATTTCCTTCCCTTAAAGTAAGTGTGAAGTCCTTTCCTGACCAAGCAGCAGTGGAGAGTAAACATGTTCCCTTGTCAAATGCCTTTTCTTTCCAGAGGCCTGTGGACTCACCTCCTCCTGCCCCCGACAATTCTCCTTCATGTGTAATTTGCAATAATTATCACCTGTATGGCTTCTGTTTGTAATTCTGACCCCACTGATGCTGGGTTTCTTTGAGAGCGGGTACTCTTATGTCCTTTGGTATTTGTATTACGAGGAAAAGAACAAAATTTGAACATGAAAACCCTGACTGGGTGCACTTCCTGTCACATCTGCTCCAATAAATACCTCGCACTTCTTATATATTATTTTAATGGGCTGCCCTGTGTTGTTACTACTGCCTGCATACATTTCCTGGATTTTAAGTTCCTTAGAACTCTGGGTTTGTCTAAGCCCATCTGAAGTTTTATTTCTTTAATTTACATACAGCAACGTTCATTCTTTCTAATGTATGGCTTCATGAGTTCTGGCAAATGCGCAAGGTTGTAACCACTTGCCTTAGGCATTTTTATTCCTCCCAAGGTACTACCATTCTATAAATATTTACTGAATAAATAAATGAGTAGCTGAATGAATGAACAAATACCTGCCGGAAAATGTTCCCACCCCAGCCACCTGGAAAATTCCGAGTTAAAGACAATACAAAAGATAGGGTTAAAAGAGCTACGTCTCTTTTCTGTAAAGCAATTTCTCAATATCAGAAATCTCTACGAAATGTTTTTACCCTCTGGCAGAAAGCTTCTACTTCTAAGGTGACATCCAGAGAAAATAATCAGATGATCATAATGATGTTCCCGGGCCCAGGAAGGTCACAGATCGTCACCTACAGCAGCACTCGCAGGAATAACACAAATCCCCACAATAGCAGGATGGCTGCTGACACTGAGGCGCTTCAATATGAGGACATTAAAACTGGGCTTTTGTGTATATATACTTGATATTGAATATGATGCATAATTATATATTTTGAACTTAACTTAAAGACAACCTGTCAAACAATATGCTAACAAGTGTTTGGAATATATATTTTGCACATTTTATATATTTTGAAATGCAAACTAAAAAAATATATAAAACTTAACCTAACTCTATAAAATAAACGTGCATGTAAGTTGGCATCCAATCGGTGGATGCTCGGTCATTTCTCCTTCCTTCATTATGTTTCCAGATTTCCAAATTTCTTTCACTAGATAATCCTACTTCTATAATGACAAAAATGTTACAAAAATAGAGTTGAAAGCCCTTTATTTCTGCTTTTAAAAAAAATCTCCTAACCTTTATTTCATCTCTCGATGATTCAGTGGAGGCTAAATTCTCACACTGGAGATGTGGCATATGGCTCCGCCTAAAGGAGAACGTGCTTGCTGTCGGAAGCATGTTCAGAAATACTCCATCCCACTGGAAGATGACACATGCCAGGCAGAGCTCCAGGAAGCAGCCCCTGCCCCGGGGGCTGAGGCTTCCTCCTATTACATCAGGAGAACATCAACGTCAAATGAAGGATGATGAACAGGGTCCCTGGCTCAAAGAGTGATCAGTCTTCACCGCTAAAAGCCTACATGATTTCCCCTAACCTCAAACAAGGGGAACAATGTGTCACTCATTTCTGTGTCCCTAGCAACTCGCACTGCTCTGTGAATGGCATGTTCATCCTTCTCATTGCATAAGAGAAAAATGTAGAAAATATCCTCGGTCATTCTTTGTTTTACTCCTAAATCTTCTGTTTTTTAAATACCCCCCTGATTTCTCTGAGATTTCATTGCCATGTTTTTCAAGTTCATTTATGTTTCTTTATCACCAATGCACCTTCAAGTCACCATTAACCCATTTTACTGTGTGACCTTTAAACGTGTTCCTCGGCCTCTCTGAGTCTTGGTGATAATGCTGGTGTATGACTAAAAGGGCCGTGGTACACTGGATGAGACAGTGAAGACCTTATGTGATGGGAACACTCGGAAAACGCAAGCTCTCCTTAATAAGATAGACATCCGTGATGCTCAACCTAGCCGTTTTCTACTGAAAGAACCTACCTCACTCACAGAGACATGACAACATGTTTCTACCCAATCTCTCTGGTCTCCAGTTTTCCCCTCCATGTGCACCATTCTTTCCACCAATCCATTATAATTGGCTTCCTATATACCTTTCAACTTACACATCATTTGTACCTCTGTGATTCTGTCTTGACTGTTCCTTGGGGCTCCTATATGGTACTAACTATTGTCTCTTTCATGTTATGCCTGTACTCTATGTGCAGATAGTGTATATCCCATTAGCACACCTTTTTACACCTACTCATGTCTATTTTACTGTGAGCACACTCAATTTAAAGCATACCTTCACATCTCAGCCCCTACAGCAGTGCCCAGTATATAGTACATGCCAAGCAAACATTTGGTTGAACGGATAAATAGGGAGCCACCATTAGGTCTTCTGCTTGCTCACAGAAACAGGATGGCATCCCAAATAAGTAAAAATAACTTCTCTGCTTCCTAAGCTGTGGCTCTCTTGGTGCCAAATCAACAAGCACTCACTGAGAAAATATTTGCCTTCACTCCCCCTCCCAGATTCCATGCCAGTCCAAAGCCAAGTGCCTGTCTCCCCACCAGGACAGCCCACAGCTTAGCTGAAAATGTTTCACTCAGTTCTCCCAGTCCATAACCTTAGCTATACTGTTTACTACTGTGAACGCTGTAAGATATATTTAAACATGCTGTAAAGGTCAGACAATTGAGCCATTCCCTTTTGCAAGAATCTATTTCACACGACCGCAGAGCTGAGCCTCCCAGCACTTGCTCGAGCCCAGATTTGAAGGTAAATTATGAAGCTTTTTTGCTCTGGTGTAAGGACAACTCCATGATGCATCATCTTCTATGGAATAATGGCTATAAATCCATCTGTCGCAGGCAAGAGCAGCAAGTGTTGAAAGCCGCAGTAGAATCTTAACTTCTGAGCCATCACCCTCATTTCAGAAAGTTCAGCTGTTAGACCTCACATTTCAAAACGTTAGGAGGAAAATAGGGAAGTTCCTAGTCATCAAACTGAGTCTATTTCAAGGTGGAAGATGGCAGCTTTTAAAGCCCCTGCTTATCTTCTACCAGACTCTTCCCTGGCTAGGAGCATTTCCCACCCTGACCTGATGGCCTGCTGGTTCTCTTGGAGGCAATGGTTCCTAAAGTTCTTGGAGATAATGCTGAGATTAAGAAACCCCTCCCAAAAGTAAACAACACACTCTTCACATAAATCTTCCACTTTCTATTAGGTGGTTTGCAGACCATTAGCCCCTCTCCCAGAACAAAGACTCCCTCCGAAGGCCTTGATCTATACTGTCCTTTCACTGAGAGCCCTGGTCCTAGCAATTTGGAACTGTGTGATCTTGGGAAGTACACTTGACCTCTCTGTACTCCTGTTTCCTTGAGTAAAAACTAAAGGTACTTTTACTTATAGGAAACTTCAAAAGTGCCAGCATGATACTTATGTAAAAATACCTTCAGCATCCTTTTCAACAACGCCCCCCCCCCCCCGCTCTGTGGGCCCTGTAATAAAGGCTGGGGTAATCTACAGAAATCAAAGTTGGATCCCAGAGATGGAGTTAAAAGCAAATAAAACTGAGATTTACACAAGAAAGAAGGGAAGTGGGAAAAAAAGAAAGAAAAGAATAAAAGGACAGGGAAAATGGAAATAAGAGGCAGAGAAAGCTCTATGCGAGCTGAGAGTACTCGGAATGAAGAAGCAAATGAGCCCAGGAGCAGGTGAACACGCTGTCCCCGTCCCTCTGTCTGATCTCAAATTCCACCTTCCAGAAAAAAAGAGTTAGTCACTGGCATCAGGCCAAAGTTCTCACAGACCTTGTTTCCCTTGATCAGACGTCCCGTACCTTCCCACAATCTCCCAAGGGAACTGTGCCTCCTTAGGGTGATGCCCCATCTCCAATTCTGAGCCTATGAATCAGACTCCATCGGCCTCTGTTTACAACGTCCTCCAAATCTCCTTTTAAGCACCATGGGAAATTGAGATTTCCTGACTATTCCTAGCATTTTCTACACCTGAGCCCTTGTTTGGGCTCCTTTGTGAGCCCTGGATGCCTTATGGTCACCCTTTCTGATGTGGGATTCCCCTCTGTATGCCGTGAACAGCACTGGTTAATAAAGAAACTGGCTTGGCCTGACAGGGTAGAACAGAGCAAGGCAGGGAAAACTAAACTGAATGTAGAGAGAAAGAAGGGCAGAGTCGAGAAGAAACCATGGAGCCGCAGCCAGAGACAGACATGGCAGAACCTTTCCGGTAGACCATGAGCCTCATGGTAAAATATAAAATATTGGAAATGGTTTAATTCTAAATGTAAAAAGCTAACTAGCAATATGCTTAAGTAATTGGCCAAGCAGTGATCTAATTAATACAGTTTCTGTGTTGTTATTTCAAGAGTCTGGGTAGCCAGGAAACGAACTAGCCACCTTCCTACAACACCTTTCTAAATAAGCCAAACCATAAAATACATCTCCTTCTTCATAATGTCATCCCTGATCCTTCAACTGGAATTGTTCTCCTCTAGGTTCTCAGGGCAGGCTGTTTCCATCTCTCCTACAACATCCTCCCAGTGTTTTGTGCACAGGTCATTTTCCCACTACTCAAGACAAGCACCAGGAGCACAGGGCCACAGCTCACATGTATGGGTCACACAATGCTGGTACTCCTTAGCGGTGGCACAATCCACTGGAAGCTCAATCTGCCCTACACAGGACCTGTCTTATATTCCTCTCTAGTGCTGGGATTAAAGATATACACCACCACTGCCCAGCCTCTGTGGCTACCTAGTGTGGCTGCTGGTATTAAAGGTGTGTGCTACCACTGCCTGGCCTGTATGGCTGACTAGTGTGGCTGCTTTGCACTGGCATTCAGGCAAGTTTTATTTATTAAAACACAAATAATATGCCACTATAAGATGGGGCTATGGTACCTACAAAGCACTACAGCAAATTCAAGGAATTATTACAGAAATAAAAGAAACTATTGTATGAAAAATATAATCAGGTAGCTTGGCACAGACAAGTAAGGTACACCTACCAACAAGGGACTGAAAGCCCAAAGCCATTCTCTCCCTGGGTTGATTTCAACCCCAGCATGAGATAGTAAGCAAGCACATGACTACTCTTTGTTCAACTGGAAACAGCTTTGGGTGGGAAGCTGTACATCTCTATAATAGCAGTCAATATAGGAAGCCAGGGATACCTGGCACCAGGAGGCAGAGGACCTCAAGCATGAGCTGGAGGAGAAAACGATCAAGAAAAGCACGCTGTGTTTCCTGAGAACACAGGAGCAAAAATGGAGTCACTTGCCTGCAGTAAGAGCTTGAGTGAATAAAGGAGCCTAGAGTCTCCTGCAGAAACATGAAATATATTCCTTATAACCAGCTAGACACCCACAATGAAGACAAGGGCAGGTTGAAGGGAAAAAGCCATAGACAGGTAGAAGAAGGGGTTATTAGAAAGATGATTACAGAAATGGTTTTCTGAAATACTTCAGCCAAGGAAACTTTTCTTTAAAAGTTATGTGGAAAGCCAGCAGGAGGGAGAAGGTAAAATCAAAATGAGCTGCTCGAGGGGAGGTCCAATACCACTGCTCAGCGCCATGGCCTCTCCACTCGGCTTCTGAGAGGAGTGTGAGGGACCCCTGGGTCTGACAGCAGGAGAAGGACACGGACTTAGGAAGGCAGGGGTCGGTGGCAAATGCCTCCAGCTCTCCTTCACTACCTGTCTGTCTCCCCTTTCCAAGAACAAAAGCCTTCCTACTGTTGCCCTCTCCTTCTACCCAGCATGCATCCCTGCTGCCACTACAGAGAGAGGTGGCCGTGAGACACAGTACACTCTTCTCTTCGGTACACTGTGAGTGGAAGGGATGTGTACAGGTTCTTAGTGGCTGCCTGATCTGTTCTGAATCACAAACGCCACCCCCATGGGCTCATGTGTTTGAACACTTAGTCCCCATTGGGTGGCGCTATTTAGGGAGGTGATGGAAACTTCAGGAGGTAAAGCCTTACTAGAGAAAATACATCACTAGGAAAAGACCTTGTTTGTTGTTAAGTTTTACTTTTATTTTTGAGATTATAGTTTAATTACAACATACCTACCTTTCCTTTCCTCCCTCCAAGCCCTCCCATACCCCTTCCCACTCTTCTTCACGCTCATGGACTCTTTCTTCATTACCAATTGTTATTGAATGCATATATATATTGCTATATATAACCTGTTCAATCCTGTTTGTATGTTTTCAGGGATGACCATTTGGTATTTAAGAACCAGTTGGTGTATTCTTTCCTGGGCAACACCAGCTCTCCCATCTTTAGATTTCCTCAGTTGTCTATAGTTCTTTGTGTAGGGCTGAGGCCTCATGGGCTTTTCTCTGTTCTGTTTGACACACTGAGTAGCGCCATCCTTGTTCAGCTCCTGTTCAGGCAGCTGTGTTGGTACGACTTTCTGGGTATCTTCTGATATTACTAGAACACACTCTCAGAGCAACCTCCCTGATCCTCTGCCTCTTACAATCTCCCTGGCCCCTCTTCTACAGCACCCCGTGAGCCTTAGGTGCAGGAGTCTCTTGTAGATGTATCCACTGGAATCGGGCTTCACAACTCTGCATTTTGATGGGTTGTGGTTTTCTGGAGTGGTCTCCCCGGGCCCCCCTTCTTGTTCTCTGTCTGCTTGCAGACTGCAGCTGCAAGGCAACGGGCTGCCCTCTCGCTCCTGCTGCCAGGCCATGTCTACCCCACTGTGATGAAGTGGATCTCATCTTGCTCTAATCACTTCTGTTGCTATGGTAACAGACCCTAACAGAAAGCTACTTAGAGGAGAAAAGGTCTATTTCAGCTTACAGCTCAAGGTTGTAGTCCAGTCTTAGTGACAGAGTCTTATGATAGCTGGTCACGTGTCATCCAGCCTCCACTAGGTCCTTCCCACTATGAATGTTCCCAGCACTAACGTTTCCTGGACACGCCCCACATGGGTTATTTTTAACTGTCACACCCAGAGGAAGATATTGGACATTAGATCCTCCATCACCTAGAAGTCAGTCTGCCACTTCAGTCTCCGTTTATGCATCCAGAATCTTTGCGAGATCGTGGTTAAGTACCAGGTCATTACTGAAGAGTGAGGATGCTGAGGCGTGTAAAAGAACTTAATGCTTCAGAATACAAAAAGCCAAAGCCGCTCTAATTACTTCATCTAATTACCTAGAAGAATGATTCACCAAAATATTTTAAATGGCTTAAAATATAATAAAGGAAAAAGGAGAAAAATGGACCAATTGCTGAATGAGCTGGCAACGGGAAGTAGGGCTCAGAGAACACAATTCCCATTTAACATCAAAGACGCCAGGATCTGTCAAAATCATTGGAAGTTCTATTCTTAGCAGTGTTTCAACTTAAGGCCTTAAAAGTGGCAGAACTTTCCTTTTCTTCTTGGGATCTGAAGCTTGCTCTTACTGTGTATTACAATGATATCAGAAGCTTTTACATATCTGACAACTCGAGTAAGATCTTAAGAGTTAGAACTAAAGTAATCCCTCAATGGTTAGTCCCTCCTTTCAGGCCCTGCTTCCAGACAGACGTCTCTGAACACATTCCTCAAGATGATCCTTCATCGGACGCGGATCTCACTCTCTGTGTTGCCACTTGTACTGGATACAAGTAGGCAATCCATTCATGCTCACACGCATTGAGTCCCGAGCACATGAGCTACGAGTGAATGAAGAGGAGTGCTCACACCAGATGAGCATTCCTCAGAGAGCATCTCCTCGGAGAGGAGCAGTGTGGCAACGTCTAAATCACACTGGGAGCCGGGCTTCCTTATGTCCGCTTTACAGAGCAGAGGCAATCAGTTTGAAACGCCAGGTAAGCAAAGATCTCTCCTGGTGCAGGCACCGCCCACACTTCCTTGATCTCTCCCCTGAAGGAGAAGAGGAAGCTGACAACTTTTAAAAGCCACTGTGTCCTGATATAGTACTCCAGATTTTCATGCGATAAGATACACACACACAGAGTGCGAAGTCATAGAGCCTGAGAGATAAAGAGAAATTCCTAAGGTTACAAAAGAAGGGCAGAAATGGAACCTTAACCCATGGCTGGCATCTCACCACCATGCTTCTCCTCCTAACAAAAAGACAGAGTACAGACATGGGAAGCCATCAACAGAGTAGCCATTAGTCCTCTGTTTGCTGAGGAGGACTCAGTCCCAGTTCTCCGAGTAATGGATCATTTCTTAGAAGGGGCAGCTTTGGAATCTGACGATGTGAAGGGAAGAGGAGCTAATGATCGCGATCGAAGGAACTAAGGACGGGAAAGGGGAGAGTCGTTTGCTCAGCAGGCCACCAGTGACTGGCTTGTCTAATCTGCCAGTTTTTAACCACCTGTGTACTGAAGAATCCTTTGTAAAGTTGACTGAAGAAATGGAGGTTCCCGTCTCTCTTGTCCACCTAGGACTGGAACCAAATCATGGAAGCTGGGGTTTTATATTTTTATTATATCAATCAATTTCCTTAAAAATAGCTTTAGGTTCACAGTAAAATTAATTCTTAAAAACACAGTGCCCATAAACCCTCTCCTCCCACATATCTCATGGCCTCCCTTATCATCAGTCTTCTGTTTGGAAACGTAATTACATCCAAAGGCTACTGATTACATAATTGTTCATGCCTAGAATTGTGTGGTTTTTGAGTCTTAGCAAACACATGACACGTAACCACCACTCCAGTATCTTACTGACGAGTTTCATTACCTAAAAGGCCTCCATGTTCCATTTATTTCCCCCCTCTTTCATCGCTGTCTCTATCATCATGGCTTCTCCAGAAGAGTGTGTGTGTGTTTGCATGTGTGTGTGTGTGTGGCAGTGTGTATTTAAGGTTTCTTTTATATTTTCATGACATGATAGCTCATTTAAACCCTTCATATTGCTCCATTTATAAGGGGCTACTGCACTCATTCACCATGTGACGGGAATCTCTGTTCTCCAAGTTTTATCAACCGTGAAGAAGCTGGTATGAGCATCCCTGGGGAGAGTGTGGAGTGGACATATGCTTTCAGCTCATTTGGGAAAATACCAGGAAGTGTGACTGCTGGGTTGCATGATGAGAGTGTGTTTAGTGTTATAATAAACCACCAAACTGTCTTCGAAATCATCTATATCATTTCTGGTTCTCACCAGCAGCAAATGCCAGCCTGGCCCATCATCCTCACCAGGATGTTGATGGTCAGTAGTCTGGATTCTCGTCACCCCAAGAGCTCCCCTGCAATTTTCATACAGATGAATAGAAACTTCCAGAATTAGTGGCTTTAAAAGAATATGAAAACCTTACCATCAGTTTTCAGGATCTTTTATGAGGATTATAAAATTGATATTTAACTCAGTGGTGCAGCTGCATAAGTGCAGTGTCGATGTCCTTCAAGGCCTGTGAGAAACAAACCTTTGCTTTAAGTCACCAGGCTCCCCACCACCACTCAAGAGGCTCAAGACCTGCTGTTTGGGCCTCTCAGCTTTCCTAGCATCCTGTCACTGCAAATGAAGGTGGATTCCTTCAAGTACGTCAGGAGGCTGCTGACCAGAGCTAGAGCTTATCGGGTCCTAGAACCCCATACATTATTAAATATTTGCAATACCGCCCTTGAATTCTAAAAATATGTCACACATTTCAGACATCCCTGATAACTATAAACACGAGCTAGGCTTATGAGCCATACAGTGAAGCCCCACACTCAGGCATGCTGATCCTGGGTGCCTCAGATGGACACTAGGGATTTAGGCTGCGTCTTGACACTGTTGATTTTCACTTTCCATTCTAAGGACCTCAGACACTGCAAATACCTTTCTCACTACTGTGACAAAATGCCTGACGAAATTGACTTGGGAATGGAATGGCTTAGTTTGGCTCACAGACTGAAGGTTCACCATGGCATGGGAGTTATGGCAGCCAGAGCTGGAGACAGCTGGGGACATTGCAGCTGCAGCCACAAGGCAGAGGGACGGACGTAGATTGCTCCATTCACTTTCTGCTTTTATGGCGATGTTGCCCATGTCATGGCACTGCCCACATTTCCGGAAGGCCTTCTCACCTAAATTAACTTAGTGTAGACGTGCCAGGAGTTCATTTCCCAGAGGATTCTAGATGCTTTCGAGTTGAAGATCAATAGTAGCCATCAGACACACTGTTGTTTTCTTTCAATGGCCCCAATTTGTTCTTACAATTAAAAGGACAAACATTCTAATAGAAGCCAGGAGCACTTTTCTAAGAAAAAACTGTAGTTATGTCCAAAATCTATGTCCACGGATACAGAGGCATCATCCAGAGGGGGGAGATTCAAACCAGTCCCACCCGACAGCTGTATGACTTCAGGCCACTGCTAGAGCCACTCCTCTCCGACGCTGTTTTGCAAGACTGGGGTAAATAAATGTCAGTCAAATGAATACAAACAATAATGCAAGTATCAAGGATACTCATTGACTATTTCTCATTTTAAAAAGAATTCAGCCTTGATTCAAGTGTATTCGAACTCTTTCCTGGCCAAGACTAGGTTAGCAAACAGTTGGGACCCATCCAACCAAGGACAAATGTGGCCAGCTGTCGTCTACTGTGAAAGCAGAAAGAAAATGTGAGAGAAAAAACTTGCAATTCTATTTTGGGCTTATTCATTAAACGTACCTCTTACCTAGGTCTTTACTATTCTTTTCTTTCTATTTTAATAACAGCAAATATCCTCAGCCCAGCTTCGTGCTTTGTGCTTCTATACTGGGGAGGGGGAGATTCTCACAAAGACTTTCACCCCTGCTAAACACAGAACGTTTCTTGGGGGTTTGCTCATTCTCTGTTGCTGGATACCATCTTGTCATAAGTGCTAGGCTGCAAAGAGTAGAGAAATGGGTAGATAATGAAATTACTGAGCACTCAAAGTGTCAGAGACTGACAGGCTAAGGCCATCCATCACTGATTCTATGAGACATTAACATGCTGCCTTCCTATCCAGGGACAAAGAGGCAACAGAAATAGTAAATACTCTGAAGTGGCTTGTGCAAGAAACTAATATTTTAATGAACTGACAACCAGCCAGTACCCTGACAGTGTGGCCTGCCTCTGCCCCAGAAGTTGTTTTACATGAATGTACCTGCCCCTTGAAAGGCAGGAAACATCAGTATCACTTGAAGTTCAATACCTCTTGTATCACCTTTCTCATGAGCCATATTAGTGGCTCTTCCTTTTTTTTTTTAATTCAAATTATTTGATTGGGGGTGGGGAACTGGGTATTTCTACCAAAATGGAAAATGGGCATCTGTAGTGATATTTCATTTGTAATTTAATAAATAAAGCTTGCCTAAATATCGGAATGCAAAACAGCCAGACAAGTCAATCATACAGGCCAGGCAGTGGTGACACACACCTTTAATCCCAGCAGCCACACTAGTTAGCCATAGAGGCTGGGCGGTGGTGCATGTCTGTAATGCCAGCACTAGAGGGGAATATAAGGTGGGATGAGACAGGAACTCATTCTCTTTCAGTCTGAAGATTTAACAGAAGCAACAGCTCTACCAAAAATGCAGTGTAACCATAAAAATACATGCAAAGCAAGGAAAATACAGTTATTGAAATATAGTTGATACAGTTTCTTGCCATAGGCCTTGAACCTGAAGCCTGTTCTTTCTTTCTGAAAATAAAATATTATCAAGTATGGAAAAGTGTTAAAAACATACTGGCCCCAGACTTTTTTCCTCCTTCATGTCCTAGAAGGATTAAAAACAAACTGAAAAAGCATGAATTAATTCAATCACCAAGTGAGCCAATGTTATTTTATTACCACATTTGTGTGCGAGATAAACTCCTGAAATCCTTACACTTTGGAAATATCACTTAGATCTGTGTCTTTCCCCAGCACATTTGCATCATTGACAGGCATTCACGGCTATAAATAAGAATACACAGACTCTACTAAATCCAAACGAGAAAAAAACTAAGTTCTACCTATCCAAAACATAGACAGTCTATGACATCCATGATGGGATGGCTCCTGTGAAGTCATTTAGACACAGTAAGCCTCTCAACACTTGATGCCAACAAGGAGACACTACTAGAGCGAATGGCTGTGCAGGAAAATTCTTAGTCCAATCCAGGACAAAAACGGCCTTACATAGTAGTCTAGACACAGGTCATAGAACTCAAGGTTTAAATAAGACTAAAACTGGCAACTATAGAATCTCAGACCAGAGCAGGGAACAAAGATGACTCATGGTGACCAGCAGGACTTGGAATCAATCAAGTCAGTAGCAGTCAAAATAGGCCCAGCAGAAGTCTAGTCAGGACCAGGGACAGCTACCCATTGGGGACCAAGAACTGGACAAAATCAGTAGCTGGGTGTCTTGTGTTCTGATCTTTCCCAGTCACCATCAACTCTTAATTAGTGGGTCTGCCCATAGGGGCATTTTGTGTATCCAGTGGGATGAATATAGCAGACTAAGACAGAAATGCTGGAAGTTCTGGTTTATATTACAGTCTTAGCATTTCTACTACTATGAAAGGACACCATGACCACACAACTCTTAGAAAGAGACATTTAATGACGGTGGCTCACTTACAGTTTCAGAGGGTCAGTCCATTATTATGAATGGGAGCATGGCAGCATGCAGACAGATGTGATATTAGAATGTCAGTTGGGAGTCCTACATCTTGCAGGTTACACGAAGTTAACTGAGCCCTCCTCCACAGTAACACACTTCCTCAAACAAGGCCATACCTGCTCCAACAAAACCACACCTCCTAATAGTTACACTCCCTATGAGATTATGGGGGGGGGGGGGGGGGCAATTACATTCAAACTACTAGAGATACTGTGAAATGTAGCCCCGTACCCAAGCTTGAAATATCCCAGCAGACATAGAGCAGACAAAAACACCATTTGTCAGGAACCACACCAGGACCTGCATTCATCCCACAGAGCAGAGAGTATTTTTACGTGGTGTAAAAAGGCTGGGTTTTTAAAGATGGAAGACTGAGGGAAGGTTTTCTTTTGTTCTATAAAGAACTTTATAAAAAGTTATTCACATTTTAAGGAGTTGCATAATAAATGGCAACATCATTTATAGCACTGAAATTGCCAATACAGCACACCTGATAGTCTGTCCTTATAGCTGTCTTATGCATGGTAATTTCTATGTACCAGAAGCAAGCATCTGATGACTTCATTATATCTTCAACTGTAGTCATACCTTCCCATTACTGAAATGCATACTATTTTGTTATAAATTATGCTCTTTTTATTTCTGTTCTATATTACAGTTAGGGCATTATGTTGATTTAATTATATGTGTAGGCAGGTTACATTATCTCTGAATGTCATTTCAGTACTGCAAAGTGAACATTTCAAAATATTTGTTAAAAAGAGGGGAGATGGAGTCTAACACTCGGGAGAACATTCTGCAAAACCTGGTTCACAGTGTTAAGTCTTGACACCACATGAGGCTCTTCATGTCTCCTGATGAGTTCATCTAGAGTCTCACCAGGGAGAGAAAGTCAGTTGGCTTGCCTCTACAGTCCTCAGTATGTGGCATCCTCAGACATAGTAAGTTTGTTTGCACACAGAGCTCACTGCTGGTGTGCCCATCCTCAGTCTCTTTCTCAACAGACATCTCCACAACCTGCAGAACTATGCTGGAGAACTGAGACTCTCCACACTCCTGTCCTTGCTCAAGCCTCTGGGGGTTGTTCTGTTATTAAATGTGAATGTTTAACAGATTAAGACTCTTCTGAGATACTGTTAAGAATCTGTGTGATCTCCACAGGGCTCGGGGAATACCCTTGAAGCTAGAGATTCCCAGATTCAGGGAACATTGCAACAAAATGCTCCTATGTATCTGAGTACAAATCCTCATGGCAGGAACCCTGTTGCCCCCCTCCCATTTGAATGTTTTCACCTAACTCCAAAATCTTTCAAGGTTCTCTCTGCTTTACCTTCCCACCTCCAGACCCCTGTTTTGAGCCTCAGTATTCAGTTTGGCATGGCTCCCGTTCACGGCAGCCACTGGATTCTTGGAATCTTTAACTCTGAAATAGAAATGTCCCTTGAAGGAAAACAGGTTTGCCGCGCAATGCCTCATGCTTTAATCCAGAGAGTTGTAGTTCAATACACATGCTTAATTTCCCAACCCAAAACCAGGTCAAAGAGTCTGGCAAAAACACGGGCATAGAAACCTGACCGCCATACAGAGTATTTGAAGTCACGAAGGCGCTTGACATTCAGGGGTTAGCGATGCTGTTAGGATAATCTCAGAACATTTCAGAAGCAGCTTCCAAAGACAACGAAATCCATGCACTTCAGCTCTATCCTAGACACTGAGGCAAAAGAAAAGTCTGAACCTGCGCCCTTCACACACTGCTGGCATTTTCTCTGTTTTCCTTCCACTTACTGGCTTGCTTTGTCCCCAAGAATTTGGTCATTCCCAAAGTTATGCCTTCACCCTCCACTCCGCCCATAGTCTATTCTTGGAAAATTTAATACACTCCATCAACTCCACTACCTAGGTATCAGCTCCAAAACTTCCGCCTCCATCTAGACCCACCCTTCACATCTTCAGTCTGATGAACTCAACTGCTCCACTTCAGTGACGTATTAGAGCCACAATAACCCTCTAGCTTTCCCTTTCCGAGTAAGAATCCCTACCCTGTGTAGCCTTCCTCGTTGTCCCTGTTTGCTTTCCTGATGTCACTGCCCCTCCTCACCATCTATTAAAAATAAAATCCCATTTTTATCCAAACTCAAGGTATCATTGATGGTTGGGTGGTGGTGGTAGTGCACGCCTTTAATCCCAGCATTCAGGAGACAGAAGCAGGTGGATCTCTGTGAGTTCAAGGCCAACATGGTCTACAAAGAAAATGCCAAGACAGCCAAAGCTGTTACACCGAGAAACCCTGTCTCAAAAACAAACAAACAAAAAGCATTGTTAATCCATAGTAATTTTATAGCCGTAGTTAAGGTCCAGCCCATCTTCTGCATTCTCACTTCCATCCTTCCTCCCATCATCAGCTCTCTGAGTTGATGCCTCTTTCTCCTCAACACACTCTAGCTGCCACCACAATGCCAAACAAAGGTGCTTTATAAAAACACATAGGATCCAGGCTCACAGGCTGCTCCCCCAGCCAGTTTGCAATGCTCACTGGTACTGGAGAATCCAGAGTCCATGAGTCAACCTTTCACTGCTATCCCATGTCAATCAGGAAGACTTAAACACTCTTGAATCCAGCAGATCTGGGACTGAATGATGGGTTCACAGAATACTAGCTGTAAGACCTTGGGCAAAAACTGGAGTGCAGTCCTGTTATTTTAATCACCCTAATTGTAGAGTCCGTATTGAGTGTACACAGAGTTCAACTGCCCATTCAGCCATCCTGCATTTAAAAAAATCTACTCATGGGGAAAGGAGTTATGCCATCTGACATTCAAAGTAACGCATTTCTAAAGTGGCTACTGTGTCTTTTTCTTGAAATTTAAGAGAGTGATGTCTGTCTCCAGTTTTGATGACTGAGAGTAGGGGAGAAATGTATCCTTCTGCTTTGTCTGTTTCGTGTTGCAGGAATCTTCTCTTTTGCCCAAGAATGAAGCTGATAACAAAGGTTAAACTAGGGATGTCAGTGACTCAGAAGTTATCCAGTTCTGAAGTTCTGCAGCCATTACGGAGAATCCATATGGAGGAGTTCACATAACTGCCTGAGGTAGGTAGAAGACAGTGATAAACACAAGGGATCCTGTACAACCTAAATAAATGTAGAAATTCAGAGAACATGGAACGATGTAAATCAAAGTCACTAGGTGCCATATGGAAGACGGTGCTTTTCAAAATAATAATAATTATAAAGAGGAATTTCCTAGCAAGAATACTTAAAATTTCCCTTTCCAAAGGAAGACCTCGTTCAAGGTCCATAAGGATAAAAGCTCAATGTGTTTCCTCTAATGGCTAGGAACAGTGCAGGTACTATGAGCAAGGGGAATACAATGCTCACTGCCTTGAAGGACCAAATGACTTTTTAAAACCAGGAACATGCTTAACTAGTGAAGCAGGACAGAAGGGAGTGCACTCTGAAGGAGGAACTAACTACCTGTCACAGGACGACGAGACCCAAATGGCTTATACCATTTGCCAGCAGCAGTGAACGGGGGTTTGGGTGGTAGCCCTACCTTCTCTCTTCTCCCTGGCTTGTCCTATTGCCCAGAAGCCTCCACTGGGAGAGATGTATGGTATGTGAGGGGGCTTGCATTTAACCTTGCCTTTCTGGAGTCATGAATTTTGAATGCATCCCAGAGCCACCCTCCAACCGCATATATGATTTTCTTTTGCAAAGAAAGCCAACACGGGACTGATTCTTTCCATCCTGATGTACGGTCTATCTCTCTGATTTGATTCCTGGGCAGAAATATAGTAAGTGTGATATTAGCAAAATACTTCAATCCCTGTCTTGGTCTGGGAGGATGGTGGGGAGATATTCAGTAGCTATTGTAACTCACGGCTGTTTAAAGAGTCTCAAATTAGACTATCCCTGCCCCTAAAAGAACAACAGAACCAGTTATGTGTGAGGATGAAGACAGGCCATTCCCCAGGCCAAGGAGAGCCTGGTGCCTTGGAACTCTGGGTGCTTATGGTTGCTCCATCTCCATATTATTCCAGAACAGCATAGCACCCTCTCTTCCTCAGTCTTCTGTGTCATCTCCAGCCTGAGGGAAGCATAGAAAGGGTCAGACACAAGGCTTTCACTGACAACTTTAATCAGCCCCGGAGGAACCTGGGACTCATCTGAAATGAGGGCTTAATTCTTCTAAAGTCTTAAAAAGAATGTTCACAAACTGACTGGTCTACCTGCCACGGTCACCAGTGTGCTTCTAGCCACATGGAACCTTTCCTTTCTGGCTTCAAATCCTTCACACTCCCTAAGCCTCAGCCATTAGTGAGTAGAGGTGATGCCTTTCCTATATGAAGGCAAGGAGGATGGCTTCTTAAGTTGCCCTCCGGGCCTAACCCCTTCCCAATGCAACCAGGAAAACAAAAACTAAACAAGGGGCTGATTGAAACTAAGTCTATGCAGATTTGTATTTGCCTACAAGAGTCTGAGTCTATGGTATCAGCAAGGTGACCAGTTAAAGCTGCCTCCTCAGCTTATAAAGTCCTTTTCTAGGCTCCCTGAGACGTTGCTCTTCCAGTGACCTTGCTTTGAGCATCCTCGGTGTGTTCTTTTTTTAGCTCTCCATGTACCCTGGAAGTTGTGCTCTTAGCTGTGGAGTTAGGACAGCCCTGAGTTCTTCCAGATCCATTTCTGTGTCAGTTGAGACAACTGCTCAGAGAACAGGGCTATTTGTATACTACAAAGTAGAGCAAAGAATGGTTCACATCCTGGTCCTCGTGCAAACAGGAGTGTCATCTTGTGGAGGTCAAGTAGCCATTGGACCTCAATTTCCTTATCCTTAAGACAGGAAGAGATGGCTGAGATGGGTTCGTTCAACAGAGGTTTCTTGTCCTCTGTGCAAAAGACCATACTAGATTCTGCTGAAGGAAAATGGCAATGGTACAACGATGCCTTGCTCATCTTGGCCTAACCCAGGAGCACCAAGCTTAGAATAAACTAAACAGAGCTGTCAGTCATGAGGCAAGAACCCTGCCTTTGGGAAGCTCATATACATGCAAAGGGGGTGTGAGGGTGGACTCAAGTAATCAGTAGAGTGCAGAGCACTGAGGGAGAGATGCAGTGCAGCAGAACACATCTTACAGTAGGCTTGATTTCACCTGGGCTCCACCAGGCAAGACCTCAGGAAGATGGAGATATGGGAAGCCCTCAATGAGAAAGCTCAGACAAGACCTTCCAACGGCCATGCTCACAAGGGAATTCTAACTCACAAATCTTCAGATTGTTTTTCTTTCTTTTATCACCTGGATGTCCTCCCTTTTCTTCTCTTTTCTATCTCCATCTTTCCAATGGAGCTTCCTTCCCCCACCCCCTCTCCTTTTTTTCCATCCCATCACTTCAACAAAGATATGGTCTGTTGATGTTTTTCCTTTCTTTGTGTCTGCCTTGAGCTAATGGGAGGTTGGCTAAATGCATGTATTTATGCGTCTGGCACTGTCTTCTCGGTGCTGCTGTCGGTAATTTATAGGACCACTGCCTGCTGCAGTGAGTTATTTAGTACCATGGTAGCTTGGAAGCTATAGCCTGCACCCCCGGTGCTTGGAATAGGAAGGGAAGCGGTGTTACACGGAAACTTAAGCAGCTGTTGGTCTCCCATTCTTCATAAGAAACCCCTGTGTGGTGAGATACTAAGAACAATTATAAAGGTACTGGTATAGAAGCCCTCTGATACCCCCATTTCCCTAAGAAGAGACAAGATGAAGGAGAAGTTCCTGACTTATCCACCAGAGTTGAACCCTAGGACAGCCAATATTCCAGCTACCTAAAGAAAGACGGGCAGGACACAGTGTCTCAAAGATCACACAGCCTTTATGTAGCGTGGGACAAACAGCTGAAGTAGACAGGCAAGGTGCAGTCAGCTCTCATTTCAAAGGATGTGATAGTCTTCCTGGGGCTAGGAGCTAGGAGCTGGGTAAGCAGGAATGATTTCAATCAACTGTTTCTTTGGTTTGTCTGTTTCTCTCAGCAAAATTTTAGTTTTGACATTTCCTATGGGGAGATGGGAGAGAAAGAGAGAGAGAAGGAGAGGAGGGAGCATGAGGGAGAGGGAAGGAGAGGTGGGGAAGGGAGAGAGCTAGAGAGAGCCAGATCCAGAGAGAGAGAGAGAGAGAGAGAGAGACCTTGTGACCCTGTGAAGAGCACCCCCTGATGACACAATTCAGTGGCAGCTTTTCCTGACCTGTTTTTTGTTTGTTTTATATGTGTTTGTGTTTTTGATTTTTTTTTTTTTTAAGGAAAATCAGAGAGCAGAATGCATTAGCACCTGCCCCGAGAGAGGAGAGGAAGAGATCCCGGCTGTCTTAAAATCCAGAAAGGGACAGCAGACGTTATTTGTTTCTTATACAGAATAAGGAGAGATGCAAAGAGTTGGACGGCCCTTTGCTTGTCTGGCCCGTGATGTGGGATTCCCCTCTGTGTGCTAGGAATATGTTTCATTACCATTGGTTAATAAAGAAGCAGCTTTTGGCCTATGGCAGGACAGAATATAGGTAGACAGGAAAACCAAATTGAATGCAGGGAGAAAAACGGCAGAATCAGGCAGAAGCCATGTAGCTGCTGAAGGAGAAAGACACCAGAAACTTACCAGTAAATCACAACCCTGTGGCAATACACAGATTAATACACAGATTAAGAAATGGGTTAATTTAAGATGTGATGTAAGAGCTAGGTAGAAATACACCTGAGCCATCGGCCAAACAGTGTTGTAATTAATATAGCTTCTGTGTCATTACTAGCATCTGGGTGATCAGGAAACCAACACGCAGTCTCCTTTTACAGGCCAGCTCTCGCCATAGCCTCCCAGCATCCAGGAGGAGGACTGGGTGTGAGGCAGAGAGAGGGCATGGGGGAAGCCCAAGGAAGGCAATGAGGAAATCTGAATCATAGGCGGGTCACGAGCCACAGGTCCATATCCGACAAGCTGAACTTGAGCCTCACTGTTTCCTGCTGTCGACATGCACACAGGATATTGGTGTGCTGCCTCATCACCTCTTTGAGACTCTAAGGCCTAGGAAATAAACTCTGAGAGTCCCAAGAAACTGACTGCCTACACCACCAACTGGAGGTAGGGGGAGAAGATGCTGGCTGAGGGGGCCCCTTGATTCTGGGGGTGGAAGATAAGGACGCCAGGAGAAGAGGGGGCTGAGCTTCCAATAGCTGGCAGGTAACAGATCAGTATGCTGTAAATGCAATCTATGCCATTCATAACGTTATCTATTCATCCCTTAAACAAAGACTGAGGCACATCCCCCCTGACAGGTCCTGGTCCTCGTTCACCATCAGCAGTGATAAATCCCATGGGAAAATGGGAGCTACCAGCATCAGCTTTCATTTCTGGGGAGTTTCACGTCACATTCAAACCAAAGGATTCCTTTGTCCAAAAGCAATCCTTGCTGGGTTCTGTTTCATTTGAATTTCATTTTTTTAACCTTAACTGATGTCTTTGAGGAGTAAAACAAGAACATAAAAAGAAAGGAAAGGAAGGAAAAGAAAAAGAAAACAGAAAGGAAGGAAGGGAGGGAGGGAGAAAGGGAGGAAGAAAGAAAGAAGAAACAAACCTAAAGACACAATAAAGATATTCACACACACAAAAAGCCACCCTGTCTCACTGCCCATCAGTCAAGGCTTTCTTAGAAATAAGAGCAGCACACTTCCTCCCTGCTCCTGCAGATACCAGACACATATCATACATTGACCTTGCTTTAAGACAAACACAAGCATGCTACAGACTATACTGAGCTTTATTTTTTCCTTATTTACCTTAGACCATGACAATCATGCTTCTTCATTAGAATTCCATTTTCTTCTTTCCTTTTAACAGCTGCGTACTATTCCATTTTATAGCTAAGATATAACTGATTCCTCAAGTTACATCTATTACAACCTCCTGTTCCTGTGATACAACAATGAATGACCTTTGGTTTTTGTTTCAGGTTCTCCTTCAACTCAGTCATTTCCTAAATCAATTTCTCTACCTTCCTCACCTAGATTCAGGGACCCACCCCGGGAAGAAGAGCAAATGTCCATGCAGAGCCATGAACCTCAACAAAATGAAATAAAATAAAGGTGTCCCTAGCCAGGCCCATCTGTGCAAAGTCTCTAAGAATAATAAATCTCTTCTGACCCAGAGTTGTAAGGAGATGATGAACCGGCCAGCCATAGGCTGAACAGCTTCAGATGCAAACAGGCCATACTGAAACCAGAAAATGGAGCCATATAAATCTCTGATTGCATGCCGCATTTTCATAGGCAGGGTGCTGCCTGCTCACGGCCGGTTCTGATTACCTGCTAATAACTGTCATCCCAACGCCATCTCTTTCCCTGCGCTCAGGCGATTCAGAGCTGGGGTGGCGGGCATTTTTAAAAAGAAAATGAAAATATGCCCACTGTGGAAAAGTGATTTCTTTTTTTGAATCCAACTACTGTGGACTTCATCGTCCTTCTTCAGGGCTGACTATCACAGCCTTGAGCTGACATAAATTGTTCCGAGAAAAAGAACTACCACCTGCTGTCTGAGCTGCTAAGAGCATCGGATGCCTGAGGCTGAACTCAGAGCCAAGTTCAAAGTTCTCATCAGTGCAAACTCATGCACCAGCTACTCCTCATCCCAGGGTCCTGAGGTTTGTCTCCAGACCAGAAAAAAAAAAAGGAGCGAAGCATTTTATTTGATCAACAGGACTCATTATAGAGTCACAGCAAACCAAAGACCAAAGATAGGTAAGGGTAAGTTAGCACCACCCATTGCACACGTGTTCATCATGCAAACACAAACAACAAACAAACAAAAAAGCCCAATACTTCCAGCCTCAACAGAGACCCCAGTTTCAGAGAGCTCCACCAGTTAGGACACTGAAGTAAGAGAGACTGGCAGGAAGGGTGCCAGCTGGCAGTGAATCACGGTTGTCCTCTCCTGCCCCCATGCAGCCACCGCCACCTCCTTCAGTAATAATGTCTGAAGTAATGTTGTCAACCCTGTGCTGAAAGCCAGTGTGCGGAGCTATGTCTTCCTGTTACTGGCCTGGAACAAACAAGTGACTCACGCTGCCACCCCTGTTAGGGACCATTAGGAGCTGTGCCACTCTGATAGCTTGTACGTTAATGAACATTTGAGACCTAGCGATGACTCCAGCAGGCCCAGCCAATGCTCCCAGCGAATCAGGACGGGCAGGTGGGCACTCTGTGGTGCCTTGGAGAGTAGCCAGGTAGTGATGCTTTGGGACCACAAAGGGTCAAATTCGTTTCGTAAAATGGCGTTAAAATGCTTCTCAAACCAATCTTAAGGCTAGGATAAAGTGCTAGACACCAAGGCAGAGCCTACCTGATCCTCTACTGCCCTATATTCACAGGAGCCTGGCGAACAGGAGAGCCAGTGTCGCTGGAAAACAGCCCTGGCCATAAATGCTCACCTTTGCAGCTCCCGATCTGCCCAAGCTGAAGCATGCCCCCAGCCTCTCTACAATTCAACTTCCTTCTTCCTTTCATTTATTTAGTTAGTATCTCAACTCCCATATCAATGCAATAAAGGAAGATTTTTATCTCATTTTTGCCTCCCCGTTCATTAGAATAGAACTTGACAGACAGGAGCTGTATAAACATATGCTAAATGAATGAATAAATGAGCTAAAACACAAGAGGTACTAATTCATTACTAATTATGATTCCCTGAAGAACAACAGTGATTTTAAATCAACGACAGCGATGGCTCCTTCCCTCGCACACTCCAAAGTGAGGGCTCACTAACACACCCCCAAAGCAAACACACCTCACCAAAGAGGGCCCCTTTAAATCAGTCACGCTAAATCCTAAGTTCACACACACACTGCACATCCGCACTGAGCAGGCTCAGCTCTGTGTGCACATGCTCCATCAGCACGCACTTTATACAGAGAGCTGCGTTCCTTCCACGGGCAGCATCTCAGTGAGACCCACGGTCCTGGTGACAGGCGTGGTCACTAACTTAGAGAATGGGAGTATCTCGCAGAACCTGCTGTCCACCCAGAAGTGGGGGGAGCAGGGGGTGCTGGAAGTGTGGCTTCTGCTGACTAGCGGGCATCATTGCTCAGCTTTCCAATGCAGATAAATCACAGAGCCGAGGAATCTGCATCCCGGGAAGAGGCCTGAACTCAACAGCAGGGCCATTTAGTTTCTACCCAATCAACATCAGCTCCAAAATGAGCAGTCAAGCTTTGTTAGTCCAAGGAAAAAGAAAAGAAGCTTGGGACAAGGTCAAAAAAATAAATGAAGCTCAATCTGCTGGCTGGGGAAGCTAGGCTCTGTTGATAAGGTGCTAAGTGTCTTGGTCCCGAGGAGGGAGCGCAAACACAATGTTAGACACCTCCACACACACCAGCCCTGGTCCTAGATGCTGGCAGGGATGGTGGGAACCTGGAAACTACTGAGTCTGTCAGCTTGATGGAGAGCCAATGACTTGCTATAGTGCACTGAGGATAGAACCCCTGGTTGCATCTCCTTCAACAAAGTCCAGAAAAGATTCTATCACAAAAACCCTGTCTTGAGTGTTCCAGTTTATAGGACCTTGGTTGTAGTTAGCAGCCCCTATCATTGGTGGCAGGAGCAGCCTTCACAGCAACCAAAAATGCCCAAGACTTTGCCAAACGCCCTTAACAAGCAAAAGCAACCCTCATTGAGAACCACTCCCTGGAATCTCCCAGTGAGCTCTGAAAATACCAGTTCTTTGGGATGTGATCAACTACTGGCAGAAGGAAAGTAGAAGACTGGTCAAATGGTGTGGGAGAGCCCGGGCTAAACAAAACATCACCCATGATGGATGTCGGGGCATGACATGGATAGGGTACACTGGTAGATAGCATCATACCCAGCCTTTCCCCAAAGGCTCTAGTCACACAATCCTTTACTGCATGCAGACCATTAGGATTACCATTGGAAACAGTTGCTTTGGAAAGAGCTTTGTAAAGCAAAACAGCAGCTACATTGCCAAAGCAAGCATACCCGAGGACTAGCCAAGGCTGAAGCTGAAGGGATGTTACCCCTACCTACACAACCCCCCTGCAATGTATTGACACAGAGCCTTGAACTTCACCACTACAGATTCCTTTTATTGAGAAAAGATCTAGACTTTGGGGACCTTAAACGTTCCAAATATTTTGGAAGATATTAAAACTCTAAATCTCACCAACAGCTAATTCTTCACCCAGGGTGAGGCTATGATCATTTCTCTGGTCAAACCTTGTGAACTACTGAGAATGGGAAATGGAAGAGACACAAAGGACCCTGGGAGGAAAGATGAAGGAATATCAGAAGCCATGGGAAAACCTCTCTTACATCACCCGTGTTAGCATTCAGGCATGCCTGGCCCCGCTAGGAGCAGGTGGAGTCACTCTACACAAAGGAAATTAAAAATCAGCCTGCTAAGTTAACTGTAAAACTAGAACTGAAAGACACTATGTGACGCAATCCCGAGGGTATTTTTTAAATTCCTTTGTCTATGAAACTCACCAAATGAAAGCCCAGCCTGTGACAGTAAGATCACAACTACTTTATGGTTTATTGTTGTTATTTATGATGGCTAGATGCCTACCCAGACTTAGACCTCAATCACAGCCTTCCTTACAACACCCAAGAAACACCCTAGAAACCCCAAGCTTCTCAGGGTGCCACTTGGAGGTTATCCTCCCGTTTTCCAGTGACAGACACTGAGTTCCTGAGATAGTCTATGACTTCTCGGAAACTTAGCAGAGATACAGGGGGACCATAATCTTACTCCCTAGCTCTTAGCACATGCTTGCTAAGGAAAGGAGGAGTGTTCTGGGCCTAAGAGAAGGCTCAGTAGTTAAAAGTGTATGTTGTTCTTACAGAGGACCCAGGTTTGATTCCCAGCACTGATGTGGGTGGCTCACAAATGCCTCTAACTCCAGCTGTAGGGCATCCTATACCTCTGGTCTCCTCTGGCACCTGAACTCACACACACATACACACACACACACACACAATTAAAAATAAACTACATCTTTTTTTGAAGGCATATGATAACCACACAGGAGGATGAAGTGGGTTGGAATGAGGAAACCTCATTCTACAAGGATCAAAGGCCAATTTAGTAGCCACGGGAGGGTGTAGGTATTGCACTGATAAGAACAAGGAACTGGCCTTCTCTTGTTTAAAACCAACACAATTATATGATCCCAGTTTTCAGCAGCAGGAAGGTCAGAGAAGACAACTCTAGGGAAATGGAAAATCTCTGAAGGTTGGGTCCCATCTATACCACCTACTTCCTAAACTCACACCTTCCCCTAAGTGGAGGCAGCCCAGAGTAGGTAAGGAATCCTGAGGATGAGACAGCACACTCCTAAGCCAAGTCAACATCCCAGGACCCAGGCCCCACCACACAGGATTACGGCAGACACTGTCATTCACCAGCAATATCACAAGAGGTAACATAAGGTTCACCTGGAATTGGTAATGCAAGTAAGTGACCCATGTAAGGTATAAGCTTGAAATCTGGAGTGTTGAGTGTACTGAGAAAGGCCAGCCTAAGCATGTGTGTGGACATACATACACACTAGCACATGTGACCGTCTCATACAGACCCAACACCAACAGAGTGACCCTGAACCCACATCTGCCTCCTACCTTCAGGGAGTTCCAAGGCTAAATGATGGCAGGAGAATGGGGAAGACCCAGGGGTACCTGGTGCCGAGAAGTAGAAAGATCTGCTGGAACGCCAAAGAGCAGGACCACTGCCAGGGCCCAGTGTAACATCAACAAGAAATGGGGACACTGGAGTGACATTGTAATTTGTTGCCACTCCTGCAATAAATAAGGAAAGGTCCCTGGTCTCTGACACTTATGGGAGACCCACACAACTAACGTTGTTTTCTACCTGAAAATTTCTGTTCAGATTTTGTTTGTCCGGTAGCTTCATTCTTTGCTTCTTAGGGTGTGTCACAGCTGTGTGTTCTCTGGGGAGGACTGGAGTGCCCACCTGCCACATCAGCTGGTGGATAACTGGGGCCCATGCCCTCCACCAAGAGACTGTCTGAAGTGCCCTGAAGAAACGTCATCTACCTGCTTTCTATACTGCGTCCCTGTGTGGATCAAAGAAGACAGCATGGGGACACATACAAACAGAAGCCATTCTGTGCAAAGGCAGCTGTGGGCAGCAAGGACTTGTCCTGGCCCTGGTTAGCATCACAAAGGGCTCAAAGCTCAGATCGTTCACAGACCAGCTGTGGGACACATGCAAGCTACTTAGGTTCTCCGGGCTTCTGATGAGTCCCAGTGGGCTGTTGTGAAGCTCCAATGAGATGCAAAGGTAAGATCTGAGCTTCCAGCGGATGCTGCAGATGTTAGACACCAACACCACTCCTGTGCCTGTCTGCAGGGTTTTCCACCATCTGTCATCTCCAGTGACATCCACTTTCCATGTAATACACATCTCTAGTAGAGCAGGGCTTCCCACCTACTGCCTTTAGTCGCCAATAAAGTGCTCTAATGCATGCATAACAATATCACTCTTTGCTATTAGAGAGGATTGTTCCTAGCAGAGTCGCTTATAGTAACATTCTATCGCTAACGTCTATGTGTTATTAGCCTTTCTCTGAGACAGGCAGGCTCCTGAAGAAACACCTTAGATGGCACTTCTGTCCCTTCCCTCCCCGCTAAGATGAAGAACACCTATCAGGCACTAAACAACCGTTTGACGGCTGACCAGGAACAGGTAACTCTCCAATGATGCACAGCTCTAGTCTGATTCCATCCAAACACAATTTGTTTCAGAGCCCTGGGTCAGCATATCTCAGCAGAAACAGTCATGTTTTTCATCCCTCCCAGAGATCTTGTTGCCAACCTTGGAATCACACAAAAAGGAAACTGTATTTTGAGATTAGAGGTCCCGCTGGATCCAAACAAGGACAGGAATCAGAAAACTGGCCTTCCTTCTAACACATAGGCCATTTGAAAATCAGAGCAGCCACCCTGGGTTACTGATACCAAACCAGATGGCTCCGAGGTCATCAAAGCCAGGTCCGTGGGGCTGGAATGAATGGCTCGGTGTCGGGAAAGGAAGAGAAGTTGGAGGGCTGTGTGTGAGGTTTATTAATAGCTTCCTTTCCGCCTCCCTTCCTCTTCACTTTCTCATCTCAGGGTGACCTCCACAAGTCACACCATGAGAGAACATTTATTATTATTATAATTATAGTGATCATATTGGGATGTGTGCTCACAGATGCTTCGGAATGTGTGACATGCCACTTCTCCTGCGTTCTCAACTCACAGTGTCTTGGAGCCAAAAATATTCTGCTATCAAATTACTCTCGGTTATTTTTCTTAATTTGTCTCCTTTCTCCTTTTTCTGGGTAACTCTTTCCAAGTCTCCACAATGCTGCCAGTTCTACACTTTGTCCCACCCTGACCCCTGCTTCCACCTCCTGTCCCTGACCCACTCTCTACTTCCCTCCACTTTCCCCCCCAAGCAAAATAGATCAGTATGTAAGTTAAGACATACGTCAAGCCTCCCTGGGACAAATGACATATTAATGATATGCACGTCTCCTTAAATAATTCAGACACTCAATAAGCTCGCTACTCAGCACTTTTGAAACCGTCCCAGAGGGACAGCAGCACGGCCCTGTGGGGCGTGGCTGGCAGAGACCGGGATGAAGAGGGACCTTGCCTGCCATCTTCTGTCGCCAGTGTCACAGAGAGGCAGAAGCTGCTCCTGGAATGTGTCAGCAGTGCCAGGAGTTTCCCATGTGGGGAGAGGAGAGGGCCGCAGAGCAGACAGAAGGATCAACATCCAAGGGGCCAGTGGATCACTCATTAAGAAAGACGCCTTTGTTTGCAGGATAACAAGATGTCTTTAAGGACATCCACTGAGACTTCAGGGACTGGCAGCCTTCCCACTTCCTCCTCAGAGCTTTTCCCGCATAAATAGCACCAGGTGGGGAAGATTATTTTTTTTAATTTTGTCAGTGTCAGAGAGCAACCCCAGGGCCTTACACATGCTAAGCAAGTAGTGCTTTACCACTGAGCTGCATCTTTCGAGCAATTTATTGGTTTAATTTTAACACAAGGGCTAAGTGGGTAGCCCCAGCAGAACTTGAACTCACTATGTAGCCCAGGACAGACCTGAACTTGCCATCCTCCTGCCTCAACTTCTAATCTAGTTCATTTTCAACTTGCTTTTTTTTTGCGGGGGGGTGGGGGGGGCCCTTCCAGATGTGTGCGCATGCCTCCCCTAAGAGCTTGGCTGGCAGCTGGGAGACATCATTTCCACCATCTTGTTTCATGTCTGGCAGTTCATGCCAAGCAGAGGCTCAAAGTCTGGTCACGTGACAATGGTAACAGTAAGCACACCGGCTTTCTACAACTCCTATGATAAACCGTTGCAACTCAGAGCTTAAAGACAACACAAGTTTATTTTCTTCTACCTCCGGATATCACAAGTCAGAAGAGTCTGATGGAGAAAGCTGAGGTGGGGGCAGGAGGGCAGTGGAGCCCCCATGGGGACACCATTTTTCCCTTTCCCTCTCTTCTGGAGGCTGAAAGTACCCTTTGGCTAGTCGCCCCTTTGCTGAGTTTCTCTGGTCAACGGCTTCCTATTTCTGATCTCATGTCCTCCTCTACCCATGACCACGGTGGTTATACCACACCCACCCAGACAACCCAGAATGATGGATAATCTCAACATTCTTAACTCAGTCATATCTGCAAGGGGACATTCGCAGACTCCAGGCACTGGGGCGCTGCTGTCTCAGGATTGTTATTTCATTCTGCATACACAACAGTCCGAATGAGAGAGAGAGGTCGCTGTGAAGCTAAAGAAAAGACACTGCAAGCACAGTTACCACAATGCCTGGCATCTGAGTGGCTGCTGAGTTAGGACAGTTACACCAAACACAGAAGCGCATCTGACACGAACACTTACTGCAGACGAGGAACGGCCAGGAGTGTTGACATATGCAATCTCGTCACATGCTCACTGCAAACCTCGAGTGGATGGGACTGTCCCACTTTTCAGGGCAAGACGATACAGACTAGACTCGGCCAAGGTCACACAGATGACAAATGGCAGAGCGAAGATTAAAATCCAGATTTATTTGAACAGGTAAATAAGAACTGTTCAGGCACCACCGCTACTGAATCCACTGCTCACTAAGACAGGCTTGCTGTCAGAATCTCCAGAGACAAGAAGCCAAGCAGATTTGCAAGCCAGCCTTGAAAGAGCTCATTCAACACACTCAGACTGGTCCAGGGAATACTGGTGGGGCTTGTGGTTTGGTATTTTTTTTTCTTCACATGTGTGTGGGGTGGTGTTCATGTGTATATTTATGTTTGCATGTGTGTAGGTATGCATGTGTATGCAGAATACACACCTTTATGTGCGTGTGCACACACACACACATACTCACGTGATGGCCAGAAGCCAACACAGATGTCTTCCTAGACCACTCTCTGCCTTAGGGATTCTCTCACTTGACCCCAGAGCTTACACTTTACCAGCTCCCCCTGGGGATGTGCAATTTCTGCCTCCTAGACTTGCAGATAGATTGTCACAGCTGCAGCGCACTGACATAGGTGCTAGAAGCCGTATTCCAATTCCTGTGGTCACATGGCAAGCACCTTACCCATTGACCTGGGCATGGGGAAAGCCCAAGGAAGCCCTTTCACCTGGTTCCTTCTGCTCACCCTAAGAGCCTGCCTCCCTCCCTCCCCTTGCCTCCCCTCCCCACCCCTTCCTATTGTCATTTAAGGAAGTAACTACAGAGCTCTGGAAGGCTTCTTTGTGAGGTCTCATTCATCTTCTCCCTGATGGGGAATGAGTCAGGTGTTTGTATTTTTATTGAGAGGAAGATGGCACAGGAAGGTCCCTCCACGTCCTGAAACATAAGATTGCTAATTTTTTCCTGATCTAGGTTCTTAGGGAATTCCTGTTTCAGGGGCCTTAGATACCCAAGAAAAGGTCATGGATGGTTCTCAGAAACCATCTGGATTTAGGATTGTCCTTCCAAAAAGGCACAAAGACAACCTTCATTGCAAACTATATTTGATGTCATTTTTTTGGCAAAGATGTCCTACACAGGACAGATGCTTAATTCCATTTTAAATTAACAGTATTTCACAAGCAAAGTGTGACCTGGGTGGGGGGAGACACCATAAAAAAAAACCCTATGGTAGTCTGAATAGGAGTGAAGCCACAGGTCATTAGGGAGTGGCACTGCTTGGCAGGGATTGGGAGGTGTGACCATGTTGAAAAGGCATGGTCTTGTTTGTTAGAAGTGTGCCACTGGTGGTGGATTTTGAGGTTTAAGAAGCTTAAGTCAAGCCCAGTGTCTCTCTCTCTCCTGCTCCCTGCCAATTCCATGGAGAATTCTCAGCTCCTTTTCCAGCACCATGTCTGCCTGCATGCTGCAATGCTTCCTGCCATGATGATAATGGACTCTGAGACTGTAAGCCAGCCCAATTAAATGTTTTCCTTTCTAAGAGTTGCTGTGGTCATGGTGTCTCTTCATCGCAATAGAAAACTAAGGCAAAATCCAACAACAAAAATGCCCAAATATTATTAATGTTAAGCATAAATATCTTGTCTCATATTCAAAAGGCAAAGGAAATTGACTTGCAGATAAGGACTCCTGCCAAGACCCACTGCCCTTGCAATGTCTGGCAACACCGGAGCTAGCTAGCCCAGCAGAAGGAACTCAAAATACAAAAATACACAGAAGACTCCCTGGCTCTTGAGAGTGCTAGAGAACCAGACCACTGCCTAGGGGAGGCCTTCAGTAACTACCCAGTGCTCCTTTCCTACAGGAAGCCTGCTCAGAACACCGTCAAATCCACACACCTCTTTCGCACTCCTTCTGGCACCCAAGCAGACCCTCTCACCCTTGCCTTCTCTACTCAGCGCCCATACGCAATCCCAGTGAATTAAGCCTGTCGAACCCTTTGCCAAGATCACTAACCTCCACATCTCACTCCTCACTCTACTGGAGTCTTTCAGACACAAGTTCTTGTCTCACTCACATCACGACTGTACCTCGCACGTTAGTTTAATGACAACAGAGAAACGAAGGGTAGAGGGACAGGGTCTGTCCTTTCCCTTCCAGGGCTAACCTCTGCGTGTACCTGCGTGCTGTCTGAATGAGCCCTCTGTGTCCCGGCAAATCAATCCCTCACTTCAGGGCTGGTTTCTTCTACCGTATTGATGTATAGCCCCATGGTGCTACTCCAGCACCAGAAACAAGAATTCCAGTGATGTTCTGCAGGAAGATCGAAAGGATGGTGATGCTGATAGGGAGACGGGCTAAAAGCCACTCCAAAGCCACGCAGCCAATGTAGGCTGTCTTTTCTTAACAGAACCAGACCCAGATGAGAGCATTCTATCTGCCTGATTGCTGCCAGGATATGGCTGCTGGGTTTCTAGTTCAAAGAACTAAGATCTGTGCCCTTCTTTCACACTGCCCAATATCAGTCCCCTCCTTCTGCCGGACTGACTGGCACCTCCAACACAGACTGGGGTCTGTGGACCTCGTCAGTAGGGGTCCCGCAGACAGTAGTCTCTAGACAACCCTACTGCACTTATAACAATTAACCCCAGGCCTGGCCTCTACAATAAGAAAATCACCGATGGGTGTGTCTAAACCATGACCTGCAGGTCATACGTGTCACAAATCAAAACCAGAAGTCTGTTTGAAAAAAATTTTAATATATTTTTGTCTTATAGCTCAACTGTGTGGCACTTGAGCTCTGTAGACTTTGTAAATGACAATGACCTATTATTTCAGTGTGCAAAGGTTTCTGTGACATGTCTGGTACGTGTAGCACAAATAATAAAAACCCAGAGTGAGATATTGGGGTTCAAGCTGAAGGATCAGAGGAGCAAAGCAACGAACCACTAGAGAGCTCTTACCTCTATGAAATCTTCAGACCGAGGCGAGAACAAGTTCCTGTCTCATCCTGCTTTATATTCCTCTTTAGTGCTAGGATTAAGGGCATGCACCACCACTGCCCAGCCTCCATGGCTAACTAGTATGGCTGCTGGGATTAAAAGTGTGTGCCCCTATTGCATGGCCTGTATGGCTGACTAGTGTGGCTAGCTTTGTACTCTGATCTTCAGGCAAGTTTTATTTGTTAGCTCATAAACCAAATATCACCACAGGTACTAACATGCGTTGAGCATTTGCATGTCTGAGGAATGATGGCAGATGCCGTATTCACATTTGCCCTGTAGCTCCTCAGTGAGGAAGAGCTCTGTGAACCCCATTTTATAGGTGAGACCTTGGAGATTGGCTCACTATGTTCCCGAGGTCACAGCTAACAATTAGCAAAACTGAAATGAGCTGGAATTTCATTTCCAAACTTCAAGTAGCTTCCAGGACACTGTGCTTCATTCATCCCAAGAGTGGCCCCTTCCCAAGTGCTGATTGGATTAAACTGAGTTCCCCAAGGGCTCTAGGACAGAACACACACATCCAACAGCCAGGCTCCACATAGCTTACTTACTCCTTGCTAAAATTATTCTAGGCTAACAAGAAATAATTAGAGTCCCTGGAGTACAGTCCACTAGAAATACGTCCTTGGGAATTACAACATAAACAACCCAAGCAGGAATGTCTCCGCTTGCCGGGGAAGTTCATAAAACCGCAGAATCTCATTGCTGAGAGGAATCCTGGAGATCGGCTGGCCAGATCCCATCTTATCCCATCCCAAAGAGTAAACTAAGAGACTGAAAATGACCCATCCAAGGGTGCACATTGTTATCAGCGGCAACCCAGGATCCATGTTGACCACACCCTTACAGTTTTATGTATGATTTGAGACCCCAGTTCTAAGTCTCACTTTTTCTAGCCCGTAGAGCCAAGGCTCAAAGAAAACCTCTTGGTCACATCTTTTTTTGGTCAGGTACTTGCAACCCATGGCCACAGACGGAAGCTGCCACATCTTCTCAGCACTTAATCACCCGCAGAAGCCATTTCCCGCCTCGTTTGTTCCACTGCCAGAAATACTATCCTTAAATAATCAACACACCACAGATGCCCTGCAAGCGATAACAGGGGCTTTCCTCTTCCAGGGGAAATGGCAGTCTCCGTCCAGGTTGTACAGGCTAGAGGGGCTGCTGCCAGCCCGCATGACCTCTGAGGCATGCTGGTTAATAACGCAGGCCGGCAAATTGGACTCATAAATACTAGGGAGCCTCCTGGAAGCAGGAGAGCTGCCTTCTGCCGTCCTGGGGAAAGGCTGCGAGTTAGTTCAGCAAGAAGTAAAGGTTGATCTGGGAGAACTGGGAGAACAGGGGTGGGGACACATGAGATACATAACAAAACCAAAACTCAGACAAGCTAAAACAGTTGAGTGGTAACACCCAGTGGCATCTATCTCTCTCCCCATTTCAAGGCACCTTCCTCCCTAGCCTGTTGCTCTGTACCCCCAGCACCTTGGCAGCTGCGATCCATGCTTCTAAATGTTTAAACACCTAATCCCTGACCAAAGAAGTAACTGTCCAAATTTACAGCATTTGCCAATTTCTGTAGTGCGAATATTCTCAACATAGCTGATTTCCATCAACCGATATATGGTACCTGCTCAGAAACATTCTGGAAAGCCACTCTCCAAGCTGAAAAGCCCCAGCACACGGCCGCCGCCACTGTGGGAGAGCATTTCTGTGCTTCCAAAGAACTCAGAGCCTCAGAGGACAAAGGCAGATGGGTAAGCTAAGTAAGAAAACAGCATATGTTTATGAAGTCTCGTGGGACTTGATGCCTGTCACCTCTCAGCCTCACCAGCCCCCTCATTCTGCAAGGCCACACAGGCAGTGTTTGGATACCTATCCTTGAGGGCTCAAGCTGAGAACTCCTCCAAGCAGCCTTCCCTGAGGGCAGAGCTCCGTGGGAGACACTCCCCCCAGAATCCAGAGCTATTTCCAGCACGCACGCACATACGTTCACATTGCCAATGAATTCAGTAAGTACTGGTCATGCTTTCCTGGAAATACATCTTCTTCCCCAGAATTGATGGCAGAGATAGGTCAGGACCATCTGGTTTACCTGTGTCCTGGTGGTCTCCAGTCCAGTGACTCGGGATATATGTCAATGGTTTTTGACTTACCAGCTGATTACATGGTACCACAGCAATCTGGTATAAAGATTTGACAGGTCAGGAATGTTAGCAAAGGCTTCCGGGAAGAGGTGAAAAGAGAGCTGAGACCTGAGCTCTCAACTCCTAAGACAATTTGAAGAAATGGCGGTGGGGGGGGGGGGTCTCTCCTGCCAAGGGGCAAAGGCATGGAGGATGTTTTGAAAGAAACAGAAGGCAAGTCCCTGGGAATGGGAGAGTAGCATTGTGTGCAGCAAGAAGAGAATCTGAGAAGGGAATGGAAAGGAAAGCTGGAGGAGCGCTGATGAAACTCCCTGTCCCCAGGGGGCCAGCAGGCAATGGAAGGAGTAAGGCCATAATAGCGAGACTTCACCTCCAAGCAATCTGGTAAAACTGCCCAGGCTCCTTCCCAGAACTCAATCAGAGAGACACGGGTCAGACAGGAAAGAATCTGATCCTATGGCTAGTGTCACCACAAGCTGACACCACTCCGAAGGGTCTCTGTGTAGGAGGGTGATCTGCTGAGAATGAAGGAAGGGATCCAGGTGAGGTCAAACAAGAGCCCCCCCCAGGTTTAGGTCATCACCCCACACATTCCCACTTTGTGAAAGATAAGGCGTCAACCCTCTCCGCACTCCCGGGGACAGAGTAACAAATTGACATAAGGTTCCAGAGCCGTGGTTCTCAACCTGTGGGTTGCAATCTCCTTGGGGGTTGAACAGCCCTTTCATAGGGTCACCTAAGACCACAGGAAAACACAGATATTCATATTATGATTCTTAACAGTAGCAAAATTACAGTTCTGGCGTAGCAGTGAAAATAATTTGATGGTTGGGGGTCCCCGCTATATGAGGAACTGTATTAAAGGATCATGGCATCAGGAAGGTTCTGGAGAATAGATTTGACAAGCATTGAAGGTTGGTGCCAAGACCTCAGTGCAAAGATGACTGTCATATTAGCACCCCGCCCAGAAAGAGCACCTGGCATACAGGCCTTAGCCTGGGTGTTGGTCCTTTTCCTGACCAAGACAAACACTCCTAGCCCAGAGAAGGAATCTGAGCTGCTCTAAAAAGAATTTGAAAGGACAACAGAAGGCAATAGGAAGGACATGTGACTCAGGGGCCTCTCCACAGAGAAACAGAATAGCTTCCAGAGGCAGGGGACAGCCTCTGTCAGTCGGCTATTTCCCTTCCTAGACACCTCAGTGACCAAGGTTGCTTCAGATGGGGTCAGTTCGCATGCGCACGCATGTGCATGTGCGTGCATGTGTGTGTGTGTGTATGTCTGGGTCTGTGTATGTCTGTGTGTATCTCTGTTTGTCTGTCTATATTTTCTTTGGGGTCCAGGATCAGTCTCTGTACTCGTTATAACTTGGCTCATGCATCTGCCCTCTGACCCCTCCATCTGTGAGGAAAGCATGGGATATTTTACCTCCAGAAGGCAGGAAAAACAGTGAAGGAAACCATTTGAGTATCAACAGAGAGCATCTTGTCCTCAGCTGGGGCTGATCTGTCTCAGCAACAGCCTGTAGCCATGTAAATCTCAGCACATTTAAGACCAGGGATCAACCCTGGCCAAGTCTCAAATTACAACATTCATTACAGCGTGATGTGTCCACCCTCTGCCCAGGGATCCCACAGTCCCTTTACAGAGTCAGAGGCCAATCATCCATTCCGTGAGCCAAATTCTTTTTATTACACTTTCCTATGCAGGGCCCCTTACAGTTAACTGCATCCACGGAGAACTGGGGGAAGGGGAAATCTTACAGTGGGAAGAGGGGCCATCTAATCCAACACTGTTCCTCTTTTATACGTGCAGATTTCCTGGGATGGTGCTAAATGAAAATCCTGATGCATTTAGCAATTAGCAAGTTCAGATGTTGAAGGTGGGGCCTGACATTGCTTCTAAGCTCCCCAGTGCTGGTACAGATGGGTTTTAGACAGAACATTAAGTAACCAATACCTCACAGTTATCCACTATCCAACATGCTACCCACCATCCATAGATACTGAGTATTTGGACAGGCCTGAGCAAGCCAGCTGAAGTCGTTTCTAAGTGTAAAATATATGCCCCAGAGTGGAAGACATAGGAAAAAAGAAAATCAAATATTACACGAATAACTTTTCATTGGTTACATGTTAATATTTGGGTGTACTCTATTAAGTAAAATAAATTATTAAAAATTACCTGAAGCTGCTTTCTCTTTACTCTTTTTTAAACAGAGACTAAAAGATTACAAAGTCCACACGTGACTTACACCTTACACAGATTGTAAGGTGCCGCTCAGGCTAAATCTCTACAGAGTTCCCCAGTGCTGCTACTGTAGCCTCTAAACAGAAGCCCCTCACCTTGTGCACACCGAGACCCCACACTCAACTCCAGGAACACGGGGTCGGGCAAGGTGAAGTGGACCCTGTCTCCAGACATGGGAACAGCCCTCTGCTCTGGCTCTTGGGTCTTGTGACCTTTCACCAAAAGTGACAGCATGCAGGACTCCGCCTGACAAGCTTCCCTGGTCTCTCCGTAGCATCAGATGAACCCAGACTGATTCGGGCAAAGCCACAGCTTCCTATCCACGCCTAACAAATTAGTCTCTGCAGGTCTGGGAACTCAGTCTTTAAATCACCCAATGGTTCTGGTGAAATAATCCAGGAACCACTCATGGGAGTTTGTCTCCCGTGGATATCCGATGCTCCCGGATGAAAGAGCTCATGACTTCATGACATAATGTCTGACTATTAGGCAGGTATACTATCAATATTCCATATGACAACCCCCTCTCTACACACACACGAAAACCACCACCAGATCCTTCATTTTACAGATGAGAATCTGAAACTCAAGGGAAGACCTTGGCAAGGTCATTCCTGCAGACTGAGGAGACCAGAGACCAAGTCAATGCCCCAAGGACCGCACTCCCCAGCAGCAATAAACCCTCTGGCTCTGACTGGAGCCCTAGACCTCCCAGGGACTGGACACTCTGTCAGGGTGTGTGGAAGACCCCTTCCTCTAAGGTGTCAGAATAGGTGGACTGCTTCCACCTAGGCCTTGGACTCTCAGCACTTTGGCAAGTATCAGCCCACACAGGGACACACTTCCCAGCGGCAGGGCATTGCTCCTAGAGGAAGAAAGAGCCTCCAAGGTGCTCTAAATAGCATCTCTGATACTTAGCTTTGAAACTACTCCCCAAAATAGAAACAGCTAGCAGCACCCTGTGGACAAAACACCTGGGAATGGGCGGCTCCAGCACCTTCCTGCTGGGTTTCTCCTGGCCACTGGCCTGCAGAAACCCAACAAACAGCCCATGTGGGAAGGGTAAGCAGACAAGACCTCCAGAGAAACTTAGGAGGGGGGCTGGGGGGGGAGAGGCAAGGGGAGGGAGAGGGAAGAAAGGGAGGAAGGGGAAGAGCATGAGGGAATGGGATGCTCAAGAAGGGGGCTAGGACAGTGAGGGAGAGACAAGAAAGAGATCCAGATTGAGGGAAACATAGCACTGGGGAAATTCCCAGGAATCCACAAGGATGAGCAACAGTGGAGAGGACGCCTAAACTGGCCTTCCCCTGTAATCAGACTGATGACCACCTAATTGTCATCATAGAACCTTCAACCAGCAACTGATGGAAGCAGATACAGAGATCTACAGCGAAGCACTGGGCTGAGCCACCTGGGACCAGTGCAAGGAACGATAATAAGAGCAAATGGTCAAGGCCACGATGGTGATACCCACAGAAACAGTCGGCCTGAGGTAGTGAGAGCTCACTGTCTCTGGACTGACAGCAGGGGAACCTGCATAGGACCAAACTAGGTCCTCTGAATGTGGGGGACAGTTGTGAGGCTTGGGCGGTCTGTGGGGCCACTGGCAGAGAAACCAGGATTTATCCCTAATAAGTTGCTTGAACTGGCGACTAGGAGCACATTCTTTTTGGAGGAATTCCTTGCTCAGCCTAGATATTGCGTGGAGGGCCTTGGTCCTGCCTCGAAGTGAAGTGTTAGACTTTGTTGACTCCCCATGGGAATTCCGCCTTACCCTTTCTGAGGAGTGGATGGGCGTGGGGTGCAGGGAAGGTGGGGAAGGTGGGGGAAGCAGGAGGACGGGAGGGAGTGGGAGTGAGGATAGCTATGTAAAATGAGAAAAGACTGTATTAAATAATTCTTAATTTAAAAAAAAAAAACTAGAAAAAAGTTCTCCGCCCCTCTGTGCTGTGTCTCTTGGAAGCAGTGTATCTTGAGCTCTGGAAAATAGAACAGTGGGAGAGGGACAGGCGAAAACAAAGCCGGCTAAGGGGCCCACGCTGCTGTTATATTCTGTACACAGGGCACCGGGAGCCAGAGCGGCTCTGTAAGGCCATTTAGATTCTGTTTGTGTAGCCTGCGCCACAGGCCGCCCTGGCCCCTGCACCTCCCTCCGAGCCTGGGCCTTTGCACACTTGTCTGCTCTCTGTACACTCTCGCTGTGCCTCCGTGTCAGGTCAGCCTGGCATCGGGCAGGAGGAAGAACACCTCCAATTAGCAGAGCAAGCAGATGCTTCTGGCATAGGCAATCGCATTGGCAGGAGCAAGGGGCGACCCCGATTGTGAAGCTCCTGAATAGCAAACGGTCCATCAGCAGAAGCTGGGCACACGGGAACTGAAAAGAAGTGCTGAATGGGCATGAAACTTGGGCACCCCATCCACAGTCCCAGCGCGTGACCAGAGGGACTGTGCCCAGTACCCACGAGTACCACATGTCAGGGAAGATGAGAAATTACAGAAGCAGAAGCAATTATCTTCTCCTCGCTCTCCTCTCTATAAAGAGTTCCCTCTCCTCCTCCTATTTTCTAGTCTCATTGCAAGTGCAATTTTTTTAAAAGAAATATATTTTGAGTTATAAAATGCAATCTGCAAGTAGAAAAACAGGATATCACCTGAGTATGTATAACAAACTCCCTGATTTCTCATAAACTCCCCATTCTTCATTGCCTACCAATTAAAACTTCAGACTAACATGCCTGGTGACTCCAAAAGAAGACAGACTCCTCTAAGTCTCCCCGGGAATCTGTGAAGTGGGTAGGCTTCACCAGGTCATCGGAGTAGCAGCCAGAGACACAGCGCAGACCCACAGGGCCATCACGACAGGCAACGCTCTGCTCTCACAGTCCAAACACAAGCAGAGGAGAAGACATTTAGATGCTGCTGCTGCTGCTGCTGCTGCTGCTGCTGCTGCTGCTGCTGCTGCTGCTGCTGCTGCTGCTGCTGCTGCTGCTGCTGTTTTCAGAGAACACCTCTCCTGGACCACAGGTAAGGTCTTACACTGGAACTGAAATGACTCGAACAGTGACACCTACTGGCCATCTTTTGTGGCTGCAGGAAAGCTCTATTAGACTTGACCTTTGCCTTTTATTTTTATTTTTAAAGGAAGAGCAGCAGGAGGTAAAAGCGGCAAAAGCACAATTCCTTGTCAGTAAATTTGGACCTTGCAACATTCGATTCCTCTGCAGTGGACGTTACAAAGAGACACTACTCCTGCCAGCGATGAAGTAAGGTTTCATCTCTGCATTAAGTTGGGGCTCTACTGAGCAGGTAGAGGAGAGAGCTCAAGGCTCCAGAGAGCTTTTCATTGACTAGTGTCTCAGAAAGCAAACCTTGCTGCCTCCTTGAGAAGGTCACTTTCTCAATCACTTTGGATTAAATGTTCAAACATTCCACACTAACTCAATAGTGATACACAGACCGATTTTTCAATGTAAATCCTGCACACAGTCTCAACATTTAGACTCCAGAAAGCCCGAATAATCAGTGGAGCAGTAGATAAAACCTGCCTGCCATCCACTCTCTGGACTACACTAAGAGAGTGTAGACAGCCCCTGGTCTTCAGAGTGTGGGAAATCTGCTTAGAGGTCAATCCATACCTTAGGGCACAGGAAACAACTAATTGATGCCCAGAACCACCCACATAAATCAGCATTCTGAAAGGAACACTCACTCTTGCAAGGGACTAGGATATGCAGAGCAATTCACTATGCTTTGAGAAGCCAACATCTCATTGCTTTCCCAGCTTAACCGTCTAGAAGACTTCACATCGTCCAGGCTTTGAGAGTCTTGCTCCTAAGCGGTCAATGAAACAGAAGCATCCCACTACCTGGACTGACTATACAGGCCGTTTTATCTAGCCATTTTATCAGAATTCCTTTTAGCATATGATCCATATGTGCATTCGGTATTGATATGTGTGTGTGTGTGTGTATGTGTGTGTGTATGTATTCCTACTACATGCTAAGAAAGTCAGTCCACTCCAGGGATGAGACCCCAATGTGTGAGCTAAAAACAAACATCCCTAAAATCATGTACACATGAGCAACACTAAATGAACTCAGCAGGCTGCGTTTATATATTACATGTATGTATTACACATATATGGAAATATTGCATAAGAAGTCATGAAGTGGAGAAGGGAACACAGGAAAATTCAGGGAGAAATTATATAAATATAATATTTATGTATGAAATTTTCAAAAGATAAAAACATAGGAATAGCGGGTTGGACAGATGGCTCAGCAATTAAGAGCACTTGCTACTTTTGCAGAGGTGCCCAGTTTGGTTGTGGTACCCACATGGTGTTTTACAGCTGTTTGTAACTCTATTCCCAGGGGATTAAACAACTTCTTCAGGTCTCCAGCCAGTGCCAAGAATTCATGTGGTGCACACACATTGAGGCAAAATACTCACACGTAAAATAAAAATAAACTTTAAGGAAATGCTGCATTAAAAGAAAAGTAGTGAAGAATATCAAGGTTTTTATTTGCACTCTTTACACTCTTATGGTTTTTAAATACATTTCATTTTCATCATTATGAGTTTATTGTAGGTTTTTGAAAGCTATTCTGTAAGGTTAGAAGATCAAACTCTACACAAACTAACAACTATGAAAGATTTCAGATCCTCAGAACTTAACTGCTGCAGGGGCATTTTGTTGAAGGAGCTATGGACCTCTTCCCACAGCCCGGTTCATGGCTGCCTGGCTAGCTTATGCCCCGAAATAACAACTCACAAACTGTATTCTTTTAAACACTGTTTGGCCCATTAGCTCTAGCCCTTACTGGCTAATTCTCATATCCTGATCAACCCATCTCTAATAATCTGTGTAGCACCAGTCTTGCCGGGAAAGATTCAGCATGTCTGACCTGGCGGATTGCTTCATCGTGTCTGACTCTGAGAGGAGCTGCCCTGCATCTGAGTTCACTTCCTCTTCCTCCCAGCATTCTATTCTGTTTACTCCACCCACCTAAAGGCTGGCCAATCAAATAGGCCAAGGCAGTTTCTTTATTAGCCAATGACCTTCCTCCATCAGCATTTAGACAAATCATAGATGGAGAAGAAAACCTCACCCTGTGCTGCCTGGATCTGAGTGACCATGAGAAAGGGACACAGACTAGTAACACAATCGCCATCAATACATGTGTGTCAAATGAATGAATGAATCCATTATAACTTGTTTAAAGTAAAAGGTATAGTTGAATGAGCACAAAATCTTTGAATATTTGTAAACCACATGATTCAATATGCAAAAAGAAATCTCTATTTTAAGGTACTCTGCACTAAATCTTCCCACAAAGAGGAAAAAATAGCTTGCTTCATGAAAATGTAGAGAGACTTTAATCAACAAGTGTTGATTGGGCACAGCTGTGTGCCTATACTGTTTTTAGTTCTAATAAGTATTCAGGAGATATAAGATAGTTGTTTGCAAATTCAGTGTGCGTAAGAATCACCTGGAGGGTTTACTAAACAACGAACTGCTGGTCTAACCTGCTCCTTTGACTTTCACATGCACTAGATTGAGATTCTGGCCAAAATTAGATTTCTATCCAGCCCCAGGGTGATTATAATATTCTTGGTTCAGGGACCACACTTATAAAAGCAATGGAACAAAGTATCCTCTCTCACTCTTGCCACCCCCTCCAGCCTGTATATTACACTCACCAAGGAAGTATCTTAAATACTTCACACACGCATGGAGTCAAAATCTCTGAAGGAAAGTCACATGCGCCATTGAGTTCCCCATTCCTGGTGTTTCCAATATGAAGCCAGCATTGAGCTCATTGTGGCTTAGAATTTAGTTGGGAAGGTAAGACAGCTATGCCAGAGTTCCGAGATAAAACTCACAGTGATTGACTGCAGACAACAGATACCAGCTGCAGAAAACCAATTGCGCATGTCGATTTATTTCTAAATCCACACTCACTGACATCATACTGTTAGTGAGAAATCAACCACTGTACGAATATTTATTTACACTTCAGAAATGGCCAAAGGCTAGGAATCGGGCCTCTCCCTATGCATTCAACCCAGAGAACTGGTCATCAACCACTGATAGCACTCTGCTGAAGAGAAAACCTCCATGGCAAATGTAAAACAAACAGTCAAGCAACAAGTGCCAGGGGAAGTGAGAAGAAAAAACAAAATCTCACCAGACTGGAGTGGGCAGGAAGCACTGTACCTCAGGCTGCAACCAGGCAGGTGCAAACAATGGATAGGATCTATCTAGAAAGGCCATCTCCCTGGGAGAAAATATGAGTGCATGGGCAAGCTGTATTGGGCACTAAGAGGAAAGTGAACTCACTGGAAGGGAATCTGATTGTAGAGGTCAAGTTTCAAATGAAAGCATGGTTTCTGGGGTTTAGAGTATCATAAAAATGGGTCTCTACAGGGAGGCACACGTAGGAAAACAGGTCCACATATTGGCCAAATTTTTCTGTAAAGATCATGAATGGACAAAAGCAGGTGGAACATTGCAGCCTGATGGTAAGAACGGTCCAGTCCTATCGGCACTTCTGGAGACTCTCCTGACTCTACAGGGTTAAAAATAAATAGAAATAGAAATCTACCTCCAGGCAACACCTAGGAGGTGCCCTAGGCCAGCCCATTTAACCCCCATTTCTTCACTTTGGTTATGTCTGTCTGTTTGGGTTGTCAACCTTCTTCAAAGCCTTCAGAAGGAAATGCACACCTCTGAAAACTTATTCTAATTCCCAAGGGGAGAGACAAAGTTGTGGACCACTATCTGGATCCCAGACCCCTGAAAGAAACATGTGGAATTCCAGGTTTCTGAAGAAAAATTTAATAGATGCTGAGGGAAAACAACGACAACTACAACAACCAGGGATTGGGGTGAGAGGAGGGAAGAGCACTGCCCATCACTCCCCAATAAGACAAAGGCAGGCCCCTCCTACATGCTTCCAAAGCTGGAACTTTTGTCCTGGACACATTTTTCCTTCTGTTATCTGGAGTGAAAAGAGGCACAAAAAAGAAAGAAAGAAAAATACCCATGAATATTTCATGCTGTGCCTCTGCTGACTTCTTAGTTCCCTGAGCACCCATTAAAATGCCACTGTAATAATGTCATTGTTTGCTCGTCATTTCCTACCTGGCTCTTAGGGAGGAGAAAAAAACAGAAATAATCACGCCTCGTTCTGATTGGGAGGTCACAGGAAATCATCAACCACTTGTACTGAGGCTTTTGAAGAGCAAAGGGCTAAACAATCACATTCTCATTTATTTGGCACCACTCAGGGAGGCAGGAGAACCTTCCAGATACACGAAGCTTATCCTGAAGTACAGGCTTTGTTTTTGAATTTTGAGCCATTTCAAATGGAAATGATTCTAGAATAGTATCTACTTCCCCTTGTTCTTAGACAAAACAAATGGAACATGATGTAAGCTTTCTCACAGTATAGTAGGATCTCCATTGTAAGGAGCCTGTAGCTTTATCATGATATCGTACAGGCTGTCTCAGGCTTATTGTGATATTTGAGACTGCTTGTCTCTGAGTTAACAGCCTCATATGAATGGGCTTGCTGAATTCAGGCCTGTTTTGTTAATTTTTCTTCTGCGGCTATCTTCTTTTTTATCAGTCTGTCTGCCAAGAAGTCAGATTGTAATGTTAATTCTCTACCCCCACTTATTTTACAACACAAACTTCTTTAGTGCTTTAATTTTGCTAAGATATGAAAAATTTGCAACCAACCTGATTACAAATAGTATGCAAAGAAAATTTATAGACCTTGAACAGGGGCCAAAAGCAGTGTTCTCTCAAAAGAAAATACAGCTTGCTTTACCATTTCTGAGCAGTGTTTATGTATTTGTTGCTGCTTGATACACCTTGGATAGCAGTTTTCCCAAGAAGCAGTTCTTAGACACATTATAGGACCCTGGCCTTGGCTCTTCAATTCTTTCCCTCCTTGGCCACGAGGTGAGTAGGTTTTGCTCTGTCACACACTCCTGCCATAAAATTCAGCAGGGCCAATATATCATGTCCCTGCTGTATCTTAATTTAGTAATGTCTAGTTCATACGTGCATACGTTATCCATGTGTGCTAAGTGCCATGTGCTAAATTATAAAATTCTTTCCACAATAATACCACTGTCTAGCAAGTAGACAAGGCCTATATACTCTGCCTCTGCCAATGTCTTCACCTAGCCCTTTCTCTATTGCTTAGGCACAATCTCCAACCACTCCAGTCTGCCCTGAACTATCATGTCCCTGGCTTTACTGTGTTCTCCCCTTTCCTTGATATTTTCCTCCTATGGGTCTGTTGCAAGGGAGAAGGCTGCTTGTTTGTCCTGGCCGCCCAGCTAGCTTACACCTGAAATAACCACACAGAAACTGTATTAATTAAAACACTACTTGGCCCATTTGCTCTAGTTTCTTATTGGCTAGTTCTTACAGATTAGTTCAATCTGTCTCCATTAATCTGTGTATCGCCACATGGCAGTGGCCTACCTGAGATTTTAACTGGCATCCATCTCAGGCAGACGATCCATGGCTTCTCCCTGACTCTGCTTTCTTCCTCCCAGCATTCAGTTCTGTTTTCCCTGCCTACCTAAGTTCCGCCCAATCAAAAGGCCAAGGCAGTGTCTTTATTCATTAACCAATGAAAGCAACACATGAACAGAAGACCCTCCTGCACCATGGGTCTGTGCATGGCTGGTGCCTCCTGGTCTTCAGGCCTCAGATCCAGCTATAGCTCCTCAGAGAGTCTTATCTCTAAGCTTCCTTTCTCCTACATAATTTTGGTTTTGTTTACTGAACTTTCTGTAGGGAGATTTCTAGTTGGTTTTAACAATAAAAACCTGGAGTCAGATATTAGGGGGTAAAAACAGAAAGATCAGAGAAGCAGGGTAAGCCATCCACTAGTTAAATCCCATAAACTCAATCGTGAGCTCCTGTCTCCTCCTGCCTTATATTCCTCTCTCCACCCAGCCATATCGCTCCTGTCTCCACCTCCCTAGTGCTGGGATTAAAGTTGTAAGACACTGCCACTTAACTCTGGTCTCGTGTAGCCCAGGATGACCTTGAACTTACAGAGATCCATCAGCCTCTGACTCCTGAGTACTGGGATTAAAGGTATGTGCCACCACTGCCTGGCCTCTATGGTTAACTAGTGTGCCTAGCTCCACACTCTAATCTCCAGGCAAACTTTATTTGTTAAAGCACAAACAAAATATCACCACAGCTTTTCATGTTCTAAAATCGCCGAGTCCACTAACTTACCCATTACACACTTGCCCCACCTCTGTATAAGCTCCCCAAGTGCAGGAGAGGATGCAGAGGTGGCCTTTTCTGTATAAGCCAAGTCCCCAGAGCACCCAGAAGAGTGATAGGCTGCAACAGAACATCTACTGAACCAACAATCTGCATAAATATGCTACCACATGGTGGATAATAGAAAAGGAAGGCCAAATACAGCTACCGAAGTCTAGGTATAGAAAAACATGTGCCAGCATGGGTTAGACCTAGACCAGACCTAACCACTTTAACACTGGGACAAGAAAGAGTGGTCCAGATAAAAGACAATACCTAATAAATATACTGAAAAAAAAAACCTATTAATATAGCCCTGTCACCATACCTCACTTAAATACCTTAAATATTGTCTACTTCATCTTAGTGAGAGAAATTTCTATTATGCTTAATTATTGGGTGGGGGCACGTGCCACAGCACTTGTGTGGATATCAGGGGACAACTTGGTAGGGTCAGTTCTCTCCCTCTACCTTGTGGACTCGAGGGATAAAATTCAAGTCATCAGGCTTGGTACCAAGAATCTTTCATCTGCTGAGCCATCTCACCTCCCCATCTCTTTGTTAAGAGGGTCTTGTGCAGAAGACCTTAAAATAGATATTTCTTCTTACATGTTGGATCACATGGCTTATGAATATCCAAAGATCTAAGATGCAATGTTCATTCGGCTGTGAAGAAACACACCTTTTACATTAATCCCAAACCGCCTCTAGTCAGTCCACGAGTCTCTGTGCTATGAGACTAGTGAAGAGAGAGAGAGGGGAGAGGCAGACATGCAGACAAAGAGAGACCACACACACGAGAGAGAGAGCTTGTCCTCTCAACTCCCAAGAGGATTATTTGGTGCTCTATAATCTCTAAAAAGTACCCTCGAATATTGTGTGTTTGGAATCTCTTTTGTTGGCCAGACTGCTGTATCAGAGAACTACACATAACCTAATCTTAAGCCACAGTCATGGCAGCTCAGTTTTGGAGACTAGAAAGTCCAGGATCCCAGGGTACACTGAGTTGCTGATCTGAGGGCAGTTGTACTGGGGAATCTACTCCATGCCTCGTCTGTCTGTGGTACTTGACTCACTATCTCTGATGAACTTTGATTTATAGGTGCATCACCTTGATTGCTGCCCAGATGGTCTCCTTTGTGTGGCTGTCTCTGTCCCAATTTAAGACTCCAGAGATCTTAGGGGCTCAATTCAAGACATAATTCAGAGTCTCATATTGGAAACTCATGTTCCTGGCAGAATGTGCTTCTGCGGGATGAAGATAAGTATGAGATCCACTTGTAAGCACCATGGAGGCAGACTTTCAGGCCACTCAAGGAAGAAAGGTACAAGGAAAAAGACTAGATTTACTGGAAGACAGCCTGGGAGGGGCCCAAGAAGAAAGACTGGAGACTAGCGCTCCTCACAGAGGGTCCATGGGACCCCAAACCACCAGCAAGAGCACATCATCCGCTAGGCAGCCCCACAAGGTCCAGCTGTAATTTCAACAGTGATAAGACACAGAGTGTCTAGGAAACAAGATACCTCAGTTAGAAAGTGCAAGCACTGGACCTTATTTAGGAAATATACAGATGAGGAACTGAACTTGCTCAAGAAGTCAGGGGGTGAGCCCGACAGAGCCTTCCTTTTAGGAAGCAGTCACATTATCAGCATGGATGAACTAGCTGAAGGAGGAGATAAATAATGAGCCTACCCTCATTCCTGTTACCCCCTCCTCCAGTGTAAAAAAGAACGCAGAGCAGTGCGAACATATCAAGGGCTGAATTAGACTTCCACACACATATGCACACAAGTGCAGCCAGGGGTTTTCTCGCCCTGCCACACAGATGTCAGACTTCTCCCCCAACCAAGTACTAGTCATCACTGGGACTTAGTCTAAAAGCCATCCTCAGTATTGAGGCTCCCAAACAACCTACTGCAAGAAGTAATTATTTCTAGGACCAAGAATTCTGTCTTTTAGTCCCAACCTGATCTAAGTTCCTCCTGCAAAGGGCTGTGGATCTACAGCCAAGAATGCAATCAAAGAGAAGGACAAGCTGGAATCTCATCTTTCCCTTTGTACTTCAGACAGCCGCCATCAGCATCAAGGAAGCAGGGAAGGCTGCCCCTGGAGAATCAAGCTGGCACCTAGACATGAGACTTGCGCCTCCTTTGAAAGCCAGGGTTTAAGAAGAGAAATTGCTCAGAAATGAGAACTCGAAAGAGAGACAAGAAAAGAGAAAGAGACCAAGAGAGAAAGTTCACGCCCCTCAAAGTGAGTTTCAAACCCCTATCACAAGCAATATCCAGCTAAGAAAAAGCAAGGGAAAAACCTATTCCCTTGACAATAAAGCCACAGACCTCCAAGCAGACGGAAATGCAGACAGAGAGCAGCACTCTGGGACTGCGGCACAAATGACAGTGCAGAACTCACAGGGTGGAACACCTTCCAAGTGCAAAGGCACACTGTGGTGTGGCCCCCCAAGTCACTGTCTTCTTCAACCTGCCCGATGTCCACAGGACGAACATCTACAGCTCTACAGTGAACAACTGGAGAAGGGGATGAATTCAAGCCCACGGTGAGAGTCTAGATGCTCTAAGGACAAGAGCTATTGGCAATTATTTAGTTTTAATAACTGGGTAATTGCTGACCAGACCATCGGAAGTCAAAAGGCCAATGACTTTGCTTTGCCAAGAAAACCAAGGGTTAGGTGTGAACTGCATAAAATTAAGTGGGCTGCTGCCTGGGTCACTCCTAATTGGGTTGTGCTGCCACATGACACGAGAACACCCCATTTGGGTTAGAAGGGGTCTCTGGCAGGCTCACCTGGACAGATGAGGCACAAACTTTTGTGAAATGTAATTGGCTAAAAAACAATTCAAAAATCTTTAACTCGGACAGCAACAGCCGTTTGATGCCGGAGTGGGTCAGAAGTGCAGGGGTAGCAGATGATCTTGTTCACAGAAACAGAACCTTCCTGCTTCGGGAGAAGCCAAGGGGGAGATCTCAGGGGGTCCTAGAAGCAGGTGGAACCTTTAGAAGGGCAAGGCCTTAGTATTAAGCCCTAGACACAGCTGAGAGAAAAGTCTAGTCGGTCTTGGATGCCAGCACAGCATTCAACATTCCACACATACTCTGTGCTACCAGCAGCTTGGAAAGATGGTGCTGAGCTCCCTGAGGATCTGTCTTGAACGTACACTGTCTGAGGGTCAATGTATCCAAAAGGACTCCTCTAATTCCATCAACCACTCTACTTTGAATCCTCGCCCCACTCGGCCATTTTCACTGGCACCACGCCTGCCTTCTCTTCTCCTATTCAGATTTTGCTGAGTGCTACTGGCTGGCTCGCTTTCCCTGGCTTGTTCAGCTACCTTTCTTATACAGACCAAGCCTACCTGCCCAGGGATGGCACTGCCCATCCACATTAATCAGCAGTCAAGAAAAAGCACCACCGATATGTCCACAGGCCACTCTGACGGAAGCAATTACTCAGTTTAGATTCCCTCTTCCCAAGGAGGAGAAGTTTGCATGTCTAGGTCTGTATCATTGTTGACAAAAACTGTAACATCTAACTGACCCTCCCTTAAGAAGCCCTGTTCATAAAGAAGGTACTAGATGAGCGTGACCTGCCCCACACCATTGTTGACCCCTGATGAACTATTTGAGTCCTTGATTAATTCAAAGCTCAAAGGATGCTTAGAGATCATCCGACCCAACTCTACTTTTGAAAAAGAATCCACGACCCAGGCAGATTACATGGGCTGTTCAAACATCCTTTTATTTATTCTTACTGTAAGAATGGGACCCTCCTCTCTCTAATCTGTTATATGTTTCTGAAATATGAAGCTCCAGTATGATCCTATTTTGCTGGTTTCTCATATATTCCCCTGCATATTTAAGACTGAACCAGACAGTAGTGTTTCATTGCCAACATTCTGCCCATTAGTTCTTAGCATGGGTCCCTTCCTTGGGGGACCACTGATGTCCTAACTCTATATGATAGCACTATGGCTTTCAGAGACTTCAACTCTTCTGGCCACACTGATGACAGGCCACATAATAACCTGGAATTTTACAGAAGAAAAATATAAAAAAAAAATAAAATAAATAAAAAAAATAAAAAACTTTGTCTGATGAGAGACATAGATCAGGCAGCAAACAGGGGGAGCAGGGGCTGGGTCTCCCCACAACCCCCCCTGCATCAGACCAGACACATTACTTTCATTTGGTTCCCCCTCCACCAGACCAGACACATCGCTTTCATTCCGTTCCGTCACACTAACTGTGTGCAATTATTTACATAAGTGAAAGCTTGCAAAAGTCAAAAACTGAGGCTAATGGATGAGAATAGAGAACATTATGATTCTGACCGACAAACGCAATGATGGTGAAGAGGCAAAGGGATGTCATTCCTGATCATAAAATAAAACTCTTTATCTCTCCGACTCACTCCCAGTGTTCTCCATGGGCACAAATACCCTCTGGGCTATTTGCGGAAGCCCCCAGCATATCTCAGCTTCTAGGTTTTACGTTGTTCTCCCCACATAGAGTGCCTCCAGTCCCATGGGATCCTAGGTTATTTAGGGGTCTTCTCTTCCTCCTGACTTCTGTATCTTCTTCACTACTTCCTGTCATAGTTTTTTGTCTCCTCGTGGGCAGTCTCAGCTCTCCTGTAATCTGACTGCTGGCCTGAAGGTTCAGTCCCTTCATGGTGAGTCCAGGTTCTCTTCTCTAGAAAATTCAAGTACAGGCACATCTCAGACATACAGTCAATGGTCAATATATGGATCAGCAGAGAGGGCAGGAGAGGGGAGAGGAAGAAAGGTAAGATAGTTAGGTTTCAAGATGTTGTTAATGACTCTAGATGAATTACTATTCTACCCACCTCGCACGCTTCCTGATACACACACACACACACACACACACACACACACACATACACAGGCACATATAAGACACTATTTTTAGACAACCAGAATAAATTCACCTGGAATGCATTAGCCACACAGTTCGGCTAAGATTAGCCAGGTTATCCTAACAGCACCTCTTTAAATTTAATTTAATTTTCCCTCTCACATCCTGCTCCAACCCATCCTAACTCCATCTGGATTACATTAGCAATTGGAGGAAAGGAGCAAATGGGTAAATGTGTTGGCAGGAATGGGATGTGATTCTGCAATTCAAATTACCACCCTTTAATGTGTGAAATAAATCTTTATCATTGCTAATAAACAAGATGCCAATCAAAGGGGACAGAGGTCTGAGCCCAGCTAGGTAGAGCCCCTGCAGGGACGAGTTTCCCTAATCTTTAATTTCTCTCTGAATATCCCAAGATCCAAGAAGGCTGGATGGGAATCACTTCCTGAGAATTTCTCATTACCCCGAAACCAAGCAGAGAGGCTCTAAGCCCAAGCTTGCTTACAACTACAAAGCCTAAAGAAGTTCAACTACCTTCCTAGGTCTCTCTTGACTTACACCTTTAACACCTATGCTAGAAATGCTGAAGCAGAAAGATTAACTCCACCTCCACCCTCCCACCCCTGCCCCTCACTCCCCACCCCGCCTCTCCACACAAACTCCACCCCCACCCCACCCCCCTACACAAGCTTCACCACACCCACAGCCCCTACCTCCTCCCACACACTCTCCACAAACTCTGTCTTGAACTTTGCCTCTAACAGTTGCTGATCCCTGCTGGTGCACAGCCTGCACCTTCTACAGGATGACACCTTTAAGCAGGCAATAAGACACAGAGCAAGAAGACATAAAAGCCTGTGGTTCCCAAACCTGGCTGCACAATCAACCTGGTGAGCTGGCTAGCAGCAGGAGATGTCTGATCCAGTCTTAGGTGGGGCCTGATAGTCTAACCTTTAACCCGGGTCTGAGGGGATTCCAAAGAAGCAGACCCATGGTACCCACAGGCGTCCCCCACAGGACCCACGGAACCCACCCACATGACCTACAGGGCCCACATGGACACAGAAATCGAAGCAGCTTGTGTTGCATAGAGGAGCTGCTTGTTCATCTCTGCCACCCAGAACCGAAATAACCACACAGAAACTGCATTAATTAAAATAATAATGGCCCATTAGCTCTAACTTCTTATTGGTTGGCTAACTCTTACATATTAATTTAGCCCATCTCCATTAATCTGTGTATCACCACAAGGTCGTGGTCTATCAGCACGTCTATCTCCAGCAGCGGATCCATGGCGTCCCTCTGACTCTGCTTTCTTCCTCCCAGCATTCAGTCCAGTCCTCCCTGCCTACCTAAGTTGTGCCCTATCAACAGGCCAAGGCAGTTTCTTTATTCATTAATGGTAATCACAGGACACAGAGGGGATCCCTCATCAAGGTTGTGCTCTGGAGCAGAAGACCTGGCTCCTCAGTCCTTGGGTATGAATGACTTACTTCTTCAGAGGGACATCACAAGAACTTAAACAGCTAACACAAAGCCGGGTACACCAGAGAGTTAGCAAACAGAAGCTGCCAGCAGCTAGAACCCGGAGTGCTTACCTCCTGTGTTACTCACAAAATACTACTAAATATGTTGTTTGTGATTGTGTGTGCAAATATGTGCATATTTGTGGGGCTGGTGGGGGTGTAAGCCAAAGTGTGCTTCCCACAATCACTCTCTACTTCCTTTTCTTTGCAACAGGGTCTCTCAAACTTTTAACGTTCTCACTAGCCAGAAAGCATCATAGATAGTCCTGACTCCACCTACCTGGAGTTGGGATTGATTACAGGTGTGTGTAGCCACATCCAGCTTTTTATGCGGTTGTGGAGATCTGAACTCAGGTCCTCAAGCTTGTGTGGTGAGCACTTCACCAACAGAGTTGTCTCCCCAACTCCCACAGACATTTTTTTTTTAAATCAGAATTTAAGTATAACCTAATGTCCTAGGATACATAAACTCTCATTTAAAAAAAAATAAAGTACTTTTGAGGTTTCTGAAAACATGGCCACTAGAATGGCAGCACGAAATTCCATATCTGTGGGTCAGCCTTGAAGAGTGTGGCCATTGATCTCAGAGGCATCTCCTAACACCATGTCAAGCACAGCACTGCAGCACGATACCACCCTCAAGGACAACGTCACACTGAAAAATAAGAGCGCGGATGAAAACACCCTTTGAAAAGTCCCTTGAAGATTAATGCACGCTACTGGTCTCTCTTTGAAAAATGGATTCAAAGGGAACTGGGGAGAAACCATCAAGAAATTCCTATTAGACTAATGCAGGCTAATCGTTCACAGCGTTAGGAGACGGGCTCTTGACAGCTAAGCGGTCATCTGTGGTCTCTCTGGTCTCATGCTCAGTGTGTCTTCCAGAAGCCAGCCTCAATGGATGCTTCCATTCGGAGCTTCAGTGTGTGACTTCTCTGCTTGACATTATCTGGCCGAAGCATTCTACATGGATGCAGACCGCTTTTCCCTTTATAGTTCTTGGCAAGAAAAATTGCTGGTAAATATCACTTAACCTTTCTCAAACAGCAAAGGTGGCCTTGGTTCCATCCGTCAAATGGATTCCTCACTCTTAATTAAAAAAATTAAAAGATGCCCTGAAACTTTTTTTTCCTATGGAAAAAAACCCAAGCAAATCTTATTTGGATAGATTCCCCACGGTTGTCCAAAGTCAATGCCAGATTCTGAAAAGACACCTCGCCAGGTGCAGCATTTAATTAAAAGTTCAGTCGATTGAGTGGACATACTGCTTCTTGACTGGTCAATAGCTAGAAAGAGTTTTATAAATTATTTTTGAAGCCCTAGTCTCAGCCTCCATAAAACGTTTTTGCCATCATGCTGCGTTTTTCAAACTCCTCACTGAATTTTACTGGCACACTCTGTCCAAGGTTGCTGAATTACCCAAGATAAATGGCTATCTCCAAGCACTCAGCATACAGAGAAAATGTTAACTCCGGTTTTCAGTCCACCATATCTAATAGAACCCAAGCAGTAACCTCAGGTTCTGTGGAATGACTCAGACTGCTCGATGATCTCTGAACAGGAAATAGTCAAACAAGTGTAATTAGTTTCCCTGGAAATGATAATGCAGGGTTAAATTTCCATCACTGTACACATTATACTCACAGGGAGTCATGCCTAAAATCTTTAGGTTTTTCATCAAGACCATAAGAAGGAGGTCAAATGCACAGTTATCCAACAGCAAACTGTGAACTGTATACTTGAAGTCTCTCTACCACGTTTCAAAAGGTTTTCCTTCAGTGGTAATCAGACCACATCAGGCTTGTCAACAGCAGCAACCTTCCTTAGCTTTGCAATGCAATCCTACCCCACTCTGAAAATGGTTTTTGGTTTCTCTGTTTGTTTGATTGCTTGTTTGCTTACTTTTTATTGGCTGAGGAGGTTGTTCAGTAAGTAAAGTGTTTGTTCCTCAGACCCTAGAACCCGAATGAGAGACCAGAATACATAGTTTTGTTTTGTTAAAAAATTTTTAAAAAATTAAAAAGCATCAAGTCCTGTGAGGTTGCATTTGAAATCCCAGCCCTGGGGAAACAGAGATTGGAAAATATTTGGTGTTGGTAGTACAGCCAACATAATTAATAGGTGAGTTCAAGCCAGGGAGAACTCTGTCTCAAAAACAAGCCTGTGAAATGACTCAATAGAGAGATGTATATGCAGATGACCTAAATTCAATCCCAGAGACCCATGAAGGAAAGAATAACTCCCCCAAGTTGTCCTCTGACTGCCACATGTGCAGTGGCACACAGGTATACACATGCACACATTCTTTCCTCAAGAGAGAAAGATTTTTAACAACAGGGGCTCAGCTAGAACTTTTAGAGGTAACTGAACAAGAAACCCAACTCCTTCCAGAGATAAACCTTGGTTTTCCACGCATCCCTCCCCTTAGCACCCGAGCCTTAAGTGAGAAGATGAGGGCTTAACTAAATTGAATAAAACCAGAGTGATAAAAATTCTAGTTCCTACTAAGTCATTGTAGGGTATCTCTGGGTAGGTGCCACCTCTGTTTCCTTCCTCATGTCACACTACTTAGGTGAGCAGACACACAGCTATAAATGTGCCTTCCTTCCGGGGGCATAGCTTATTATAGCCTGTTTCAGCCCAGAATGTCATGAATGAAAGAGATCTGAGTCTAGCCTCTCACTTCAGTGGAGAAGCTGAAAACCACAGCCAAACATACTAACACATCACCAGAAAGGGGGCTGTCAACTTGCTCACTGCCACCATTTGCAAGGGCTTTGGAGCAATGGCTATCCTAGACTCTTCTGTGTTGATTTATTGCTCTTTTGTAGTGAGTAGGGACACACTGGGGATTAAACCTGGGGCCCTGCATGCACTAGACAAGCACTCTAACACTGAGAGCTATCCCCCTGTGTTTGAGACAGGCTTTTACAAAGTTTTCTGAGCTGTCCATGAACTTTCTGTATGTCCCGAGAAGGTCTTAAAGTAGTGATCTTCATGTCCCAACCTCCCAAGTAGCTAATATTACAGGCTTGAGCTCTATTCAACTTGTATCATCCAGGAAGCAAATACATTTTATTACACAATAGTAACTAGTTACACATTGTAACTAGTTCCCGGGTTCCAGACTAGCAGACCTCTTCAAGGAGGGTAAGAACACTTGTCAATCATCTGCTCATGACACTGAGTCCTCCCACTAAAGAATACAACAGTATTAATAGAAATGTCTTTGAGTCTACACGGTCTTTCAATCTAGAAAGTTCAGTATCTTCCAGGAAACCCCATCTCATCGTCAGGAATACCTTTTAAGAACATATTCTTCATGAAGACCCTAAATGTGTCTCTCTGTGAATTCTATATGTTAGCATAGTTCTAAATATTGGCTCAGTGTTAAGTGACTGGAATTCCTTTTGTATTTGACACACATCCCTACATCTCAAAGGCTGCTGTCACTGACCCTTCCTTTCTCTCTTGCCATATAATTCTCTCCTTGTATGTCTTCCAAGTTGCCATGCCTCACTTTGTATCCACAAAAGCTAAAGAATTTTACAAATCCAAGTATTACAATATACTATTTTCAACTGAAAGTGCATAATACACTCTCATTCTAGAATATGCATCTATTAACATAGATTAAAGCTGCATGAGCTTTTTCGTTTGTCACAGTTGACTCATAGCGAGCCTTAAGCTTACTATTTCCCAAGCTTCTTAATAATATTTTCCTCATGTTACTAATTCTATGAAACATCTCCCTCATCCTATTTCATGCAGTTTAATTTTGGGATTTGTAGAACTTTACATTTATCCCTGCTACATTTGTTCTGTTAGACTTGGCCCAGATCTCTAGTCTATAAATATCATTTTATATCCTGTTTCTATCTTAGCATTCAATGTCCCTCCTGTCTTTGTATTATTTGCACATCTGATGAATATGCCATCAATATCTTCTCCAAGATGAGGGAAGTAATGCCTGTATCTCTTAGCTAGACTGTCAGGCAGGAACAAGGACAGTGCCTTTAAGTAGGTCGCGGGGAAATATCTCTAGGTTAACTTTGAGCTAGTAACATTTTTTGAGATTATAATTTAATTACAACATTTCTCCCTTTCCTTTCCTCCCTCAAAACCTTCCCTATACTCCTCCTCACTCTCATTCAAATTTATGACTTCCTTTTTATTCATTGTTATTACATGCATATATGTACACATATTACCAAATATAACCTGCTCAGTCCATATCAGTGTTAGTATCATTTAAGTGTGATTGAACAGTATCTAACTCATCCAGTTTCTCTTAAATGTGCTTGCTTTTACTGACTATGGTGACATCACCATAGTCAGTATACATTGAAGATATTCAGATACATTGCTAATGTTGTCTCTGTTTGTACTTGACTGTTTTAGTTTTGGTTTGAGTTTGCTTTTTCACACCTAGTAGCTTAGTAACCCTTGCCACAGAAGTAAGACTGGTGCTAGCAAGTAATTCTACTAATTACTAATTCTACTAATTCAAGAATTGCTTGCCAGCTTCATCCCTTGCTGCAACCAATGATCATCATGTCTTCTTCATTATTTCAACATCCTACAGCTTGCCCTGTTCTTTCCCAGGCCAGTGTTTCAGGGTTATGCCATCTATCACGTGACACTTCTTTGTTTCATTCTTCGAGGTCCCCTGAGTCCTTTAGTCATTCGCCAAGTAACAACTTTTAGCGTTCTGACACACCTGGATTAATTAAGGTGGATATGCTACCCCTCCAAAGTCATTCCACACACCTACACGGCTTCTCTCTTCTATCCACGCTCATTTAAACACTATTTCCACCCTGTTAACCTGAGAGCATTTCCCTTAACAGAAAATGGAAAATGAGAGAAGAGGCAGAAGTTCTCAGAATCCCTGTCTTCTGTTCCTCTGAGGAAATTCTCTCAGTCTCATCATTCCAAACATTTCTAAAAAATCCAAGTGCTGTCCTTAAGATTACTCTAAAAACTAAGATGCTCCCTTCTGAGTTCTGTGAGCTTATGTTATGGGCACCTCACCTATGCCTATGTTTTTAAAACTGCCCTTAACATTGTATCTAGGGCTGATCAAGAAAATCTAAAGTTGTATTATCAGTTAATAGTTTATTCTTATCCTTTGTTGATGTTCAAAGAACAGCACTTATTTTAATGTTTTTTGCAAGAGATCTATAATTGACATAGGCTCATGAAATACAATGAGACAAGGCTTTGAAAAAGTGAAAATAATTCCAGGAAAAGGGAATCAAAGAAATACTCTTTGAAACATTAAACATATGAAATATAAGCAAAATAATTTACTAAAATATATAAAAACTGAAAGCTATACTAGATAGTAGGAGGAAATAAAGGTTTTGAAATTGGCAAACTTTGAGTTTAAATTTATTTAAATATGTTCAGTTCATACTAGATGTGGCTAATCTTAAAATAGTTACCTCCTTTTTCCTAAAGCCTTCTTCCTTGTATGGGAATGACTGATATCCTAAAGTGGACTGTGGATAAAGGAGGCTGAGGAAGTCATGAGTTTGCACAGTTTTTGACATATAATAAACACTCATCAAATTTGACAACATTTTATACACTTCTATTTAAAATACACCTTTATTTGAACACTTGAGCCAAAGATGCCCCAATTTTCAGGCAGCAAGGAATATGAAGGAGATATAAATATTTTAGAAGAAAAGAAAGTAGGAAACAGCTGATGTGCAGAAGTCACAATCACGTTCAAATTGATAAAATCATCTCTCAATCAGGTTCTGGCTTTATGCTACAACCTTCTAGAACAAGTACCCTAAAGCATGCAACCTTGTAACTACAACGTACACCAATACAAACTCTCACACCTATCTCTCTGTCTCTTCCAGTATACACTGAGTGGTAGATAGCAATGCTTCTTCAGAGGCAGAGAACAGAGACCAAAACACAACTTTCCAATCTACACAAAAGGCAGCTGCCAGGCTGAGAAAATGCTTCCGTAAACCAGCATGAAAGCTTGAGTCCAGATCCCCAAAACCCACATAAGAGTTGTGTGTGATGTCACACATCTGTAACCCTAGAATTGGAAAGGTAGACACAGGTGGATCCCCCAGACCTAGACATCACTTGCTAAACAGTGAGCTCCTGGCTCTGTGAGAAACCTTTTCTCATAAGAATAAGGTTGGGAGTAACTAAGGGAGACAACAGGTCAACCATTGGTCTCCACACACATGTGCATATGTTTGCATGTATACATACAAAATATACACTGCACATACACACAGAGAAATATCAGTTTTAAAACCATTATAATGTACCAGATTCTCACACCTATGAGTTGGCTTCATGACCCTGCCCTGTTTTAAAATGTAAAATGAATCAACAATGGTCACCTGGTCACATATGGAAAGACTGGACTCTGAGAAAATGTGTAGGAATCTGGTGACATTTGGTGATCTTGATGGAACATCTAGATTTTTGCCCTGGATTTTTTATGACCTTTACCATGCTAAGACTTGATCTGAGCCTCCCCCACCCCCACAATACCCACAGTATCTTTCCAACACACTTATTTTCTTGCTCAAGTGAATTCCAACTGGTTCTCAGGGTTTTTAATTGAAAAAATAAAATGGAATTAATACATTAGAAAAAAAAAACAAGAAAAATGCTCATGGTTAGACTGACCGCAATCCATGGCTACACATGCTGCCAACATAAGAAAGATCTAATAGAGCAAACTGCATAGGATTCAGTATTTGAATGGAAAGATAAAGAATTGCTTCATCAAACTGTGTCACGAATCCTATGAGAGATAGAGAGCTTTAGAGTAAGTCAACATGAAATTGGAGAAAAGTTAGAACTGGCTAAAAGAAATCCTTCTCAAAGATTAAGACTTTATGCAAATAAAGCACCAATGCTGGTGAGGCTCTTACCACACACTGGCTTCTGCTCGGGCTTCTGTGGGCAGGAGCTTTCTTAATCTTCACCGTGTAGTGTTGTGCTATGATCAAACTCAGAGCCTGGGAGACCCGCTTCCACAGTCAGCAAGCAGAAGATCTGAGCTTCAGACCTAAGCTCTTCACAGTGTACGGGCGAGGTTCTAGCCAACTTACTGTGTTCCCCAGTTGCTGGCGAAATTAGTGTGGAAGTACAGACACAGAGAGAGGAAATCAACTTGCCGGAGTCAGTGTGTATATTCCACGTGTGCTTGTTCATTTCTTCACATTTACAGAAGCTTCTTAGCTGCCTGGGACTGCGAGGGTGTGAAGTAGCTCCCCTTACGGTTCTAGATGGGAGAGCTTCTCTTCTAGACCATGCATCCCCAGAGCTATAGGACTAATGCACCAAACAGGTATTCGATAATCATTAAGATTCAGCCTACACCACATCCCTTCCAACCTGCATCTTATTCTCCTTCACTGACTCCCCAGGAGTCCCAGGTATCATTTGCTAAAGATTTCTCAAAGCATGTGGGATGTTTCTTAGTGTCTCCTTTAGTAACATAAACTATTTGTCCCTGTGACTGTGCAATTTGTCTACCTCACTAGATCTTGGCTGTATGACTGACACAGGTAGATACTCAACAAAGGTCCGCTGAACGCAGTCTTGAATATGGCCCGCCGTTGCTTCAGAACAAGGCCTTCGAAGACAAAAGCCACAGCAGCATGAACACTCTGGGCAACTGATCCACTGGAAGAGCTGGAGTTTTCTTAAACTAACTCTTCCCGTTGTTTCTGCCTTTTTATGAGCAGCTATAATCATCTTGGAAGGAGTCAGCCCAAGCCATTTCAGACTGAGCTACAGGGACAATGGAGCAGAGTGCCCTGGAGTCACACCAAAGGTGTGAACCAGCTCCATGAGTTTAAACTTTCACCACCTTCGGGGAGGGGAAGCCCAGCATCCTTTCTGAACAGCATGGATTTGAGATCACAGACAGAGCTGAACATTTGCTGTGCACCCAGGAGCTTTGTAATTTTGAACACACACTCTTTTCTGAATCAGGCTCTTTCTTGTTTTTTGACTGACTTCAGGGTCATTGTGAAGCTTATATTAGAATAATCAAATAAATGAAGATGTGGGTTCACAGTAATTATCAATTTGTCTTTATTGATAATTGACTAATTGGCTAATAGGTACTAATTTAATAGGCACATTAACTAATGCCTATTAAAAGTATCTACTGATCCTTTAGGTGTCAAGGTGTCCCTAACATCCATCAGCATATAGACTGGTAAAGAAAATGACTTATGTGCATATAGGGAGTAGCATTCAGCTTTTAAAGAAAGAAGTATCTGCAATAATGTACATGAATTCAAAGGACATTGTATTGAGTGAATCAAAGCAGACACAGAGAACAAACAGTACATGACCTCACAGAATGAACATGAAAGAGTCAGGCTCATAGGCGCAGAGAGTAAAATGTTAGTTGTCACAGGCTGGGAGAGGTGCCAGTAGAAGGATAGAAATCTCTGCTGGGCACGATGGGCAAGTCCTACTCTTCAGCAGGTGCCATGTTTGACAATGCCGTATTGTATACTTAAGTGTTGTTAAAGAGACAGGTCTTATGTTGAATTCTTTTAAAAACAACAATAACAATAACAGTAACTGAAGAGGGCAGAAAGACATATTTGGGGTGATAAGTAGGACTGGGGCACAGAGTGTGGCAATAATTTCATGGGTATAGAGCTATCTCCAGACTTGTCATTAATTACGTAACATATGTAAAATATATGCAGTGAGCACATCCACGTGTTCGGTTCAATGAAGTGGTCCTACTGATCCTTTCGAATCTTAAAGTCTGCTTTTCTACCTCCTCCCTTTTCATCCTTTGAGCTGATCAGATTTTAATGAAGGTGTGTAGCAGAGAACAGCTGTGCAATGCACAGAATTAAGGAAGGACAGCCACATCATTAATTGAGGATGATAGTCTCATTAACTCGGTTTTCCATCAAACCTCGGGTGGGGAAATACCCTAAAAAGCTTCCAACTCAGACTCCAGGTTCTCAAGCCCTATTCACCACACAAAATGGAACATCGCTCCTCAAACCTCCACTAATTTTATGTTTAACTTTTTTAAACAAACCGTAACAAATACTAAGTGTGGCTAATCATCCCCTCATTCCTTTGGTATTCATTGTAATAGCACTAATTACGATAAACACATTCGGAATTAATGTGCATGTCTTATGCATATATCAATTCCGTTCTAATTTGCCATTGATTAACGCCTAGGATGTGAATAAGGAGTCTTCGACTTTGATACACCACTCACGTCTTGGGTAGCACAGCCTGCAGGCTCCAGGCATGCAATACCCAATCAGCAACCTGCAGAGGCAAAGGGCCACTGTGAGCTCTCAGAGAAGATGCAGCCTTTCCCCTCTCGGTGTTCATGTTGTGTTCGGAATGTGAATGAAGAGGCCCCTATTTGTCAAACCTCCACTCGTTGTACACGAAAATGAGGTTTGCGGGTTTAAAGCTTGGACTTCTTGCATGTTGAAGACCTGGTTTCAGGTCCTAGGTCCATCCCTGTCTCCAGGCTACCCAAGGACGCTAAGCTTTGGGTCTTACATCAGTAACAGGAGAGATGATCACATGTCCCCATAACATAGCTACGAGGTTTGTGAAAGAAAAAGCAACCACGCCAGTATTCTCAATTTATGGCTTACACTTTTCAAAAGCACTACTCTAATTAATAATAATCACGACCATTACATTGAGAAAATGACTGTCACCCAACAGAAATCTCAGTCATCAGGATGCACTGGTGTAGGGATCACCCACGCAGGTCAGGGTGACAAAAGGCTCAGAGGTGGAGGAGGGGAGCAAGGTTCTACAAGGCTCTTCTGGCAGCCTGTTCACTTGGGATCTTAGTTTTACTGAAAATGGTGTTTGTTGTTTAAGAAGCTGCGGTGAAAAGCTGGGTTTACAGAGCAGAGTGACGGTGGAGAGTGGAGAGAAAGGCGCCTGGTGAGAAGGCAGACCTGCCACAGTGGCTATGAAAGCAGGGCATGGTAGCACATAGGCATCATCTCAGCTACTCAGAAGGCTGGCGCAGAGGACCACAGACATGGATTCAGGGCAAACCTGGGCTAATTACAAGACCTTGTCCAAAACATAAATAATTAAAAAATAGGACTGATCCACTCATTTGCAGTATGGGCATGACAAGAGCACACATTTTTACACAGGATCTAAGAGGGGCATGTAGGAAAAAGAATTCATTGCACAGGCTATCCTGGGGCTTGGTCAGTTACGCTCACCAAGGAAAAAGAACTTCTTAGGTACAGTTTAAAGATACATATCCAATTACCCCTTAAAAGTGAATTTCTATCTAAATACAGAAAGTAAAAGATTCTCAGGGTACACCTCCCTCTTTCCATCCTCCTATACCATGCCAAACTTTAATTTTGCCTCCAAACCCTGAGGCTCTGGAGTATGGAATCCACTGGAGAAGGGAGATCTTCCTTCAGTTGTCCACGTATCCTGTAGTGAGTGTTCCATGCGTTTCCTGAGTGATGGACAATGGCTTGCAAGAACATCACTGTGTTCTATGATACATGCAGAAGCGGGTTTAGCTTCATCCCCCAGTGGGAAGGATGTTCAGGGTGGCCGATGCAGAGACTGAGAAAAGAATCACCAAATGCTTATGGAAGCTGTAAGGACTCTGCCTCTTTGCGCACAGGGAGGTACTTGAGTCTAAAGACCTTGTCTTAATCCTCACACCGGGAAGTGTATCATTTAATCTCTCTGAGGCACAGCTTTATTCTCAACAAATAGAAGGACCGCACAAGCTCTTACCACCACACAGTATTATTGCGAAATCTGAAGAACGTGGCGTATGAACAAATTCTTTCCGTGCTGACACCTCTGAGAGGACTCAAGAAGCTGCAATATCCACCTGTGTCCACACTTCTCTCACACAGGGTGCTCCCAGAACATGAAATTTTAAAATACTAGAGAGAGTCCCTCCGCCTACTTTCTGATTGGTCTTCCCAAGTCTCAGCCCAGGACCAGCTCTGACAAAGGTGAGAGCTAGACCACATCTGTCACTAAAATTATTACCCTGGGAAAGAGGTGAGCAGTGTCTATCCCTCCTCCCAAGGACAAGACAAGGTACAATTCCACCAAAGTTCATTCTAGGGAAATGATGAATTTATTGACCTTGCTTACAGAACATAGGTGAGGTGTGTGTGTGTGTGTGTGTGTGTGTGTGTGTGTGTGTGTGCGCTGCTCCTCCAAAAGGCAGCACCACAAAGTCTCTACCCAGCAGCAATGATGGCTTTCCCACTGTTGCACAGGTGGAAGCCTCCCCCGCCCCCCAGTCTTCCCAAGCCTGAGAGGCCATGTGCAATTAAGGCAGGGTTGCATAGAACAGAGGGTAGGGAGTGCCTGGACACACAGGGGAGTCTCGTGTGTCCAGGAGGAAATATGAACAGTCAACAAGCCCAGCTGGGATAGCCCTTTTGCAAGGGGCCCATCTTATTTCTTCAAGGTGGCAGTCACTTGGCTCTGGTGACAGTCATGCACGACACCATCCAATAGATTTGTTACTACAATCTGAACCTTCAGTGGATGTCTGCCTAGCTGACTAGTTAGGAAATGCCCCCCTAATTTGTAGAGTCTAGATGGCTGCTATATAGAGCCCAGGCGAGGTCTAAATGCCAATATTTGAGGCCAGAGGGCCAGCTTCCTCCAATCAGGAGTTCTGGGTTGGACTAAGCGGAACTGACTTGATCCAAGGCTCTTCGCATCTTATACCTCAGGGGGGCCTGGTAACCTCTATGTGACTTTCTGTATTCACATCTGGCTTCCAATCAGTGCATCCCTGAAGCAATTGCTTGTCACCCAAAACCATGTCGATCTTAAGTGCAAAAGAATGCAATGGCAAAGATGATAGAAAATATTTTCTGGCTGAATTTGAGAGGTGGTAGTTTCAGCATTACCTGCACAATAGCATCCAGCAGTAAGAAGAAAGCCCCGCCCCTTTCGGGGTGTCAACCTGGCCTTCCACCCCACCTGAAAAAAAAAGACCCTCCTCTGCCAGTCCCCGCCCCCGACCCCCATCAGCATGACATCAGAGAATACCTGCTAATACAGACAATGATGTCAAAAAAAAAAAAGATGAATAATAGAGCATGCAGACTATCTGAATTCAACTTCTTTAAAAAGAAAGTTCACAATGAGAGGAAGGTAATTATCCCCTTGAGTGAGAAACTACCACATACACCAACACTGGGGTGACATAGATGTTGGGAATCACCTGACAAGGAGTTTGAAAACACTCTGGTGAATACATATGGATACAATGGAAAGAATAGAAAGCCTCAGCAAAGGACTGGGGCATGCGGAAAAAGAAGCCAGATGGCGATTTTCAAATGGACACAATAACCCAAATTGAAAACTCAAAGGCTGGGGCATATAGCAGATCAGAGAGGAAAGGGAAAGCAAACTGGGCTTTAAGGTAGATAAGTAGAAATTACTTTTCACACAAGAGAAAGAAAACAGACTGGGGAAATGCTGAGCAAAACAGGGCCCATGGGACAGTGTGCACAATGGTCAGACAGTCAAACTAGGGAGAGGCCAGAAAGGAAGTGGAGCTAAAAGGAATGACAGAAATTGCTCCAAATTTAGTAAAAGGCAAAAACATACAGATTGAAAGTAACTGGCCAACCACATACAGCAAACTCACAGAAGCCTAAGTCAGGATAAATCCCAAACAAAACTGAAGACACAGACAAAATCTTGAAAGCTTATATATAGAGGAAATACATTTTGATGATGAAGTCAGGAAGACTCTAAAAGCCTAGGGCTGGCAGGGCGGTAGGCAGTAGCCTGGAGCTCATAAAGACCCTGCCCTGAACGCACTGCCCAGTCTCTAGATCACCGTGGCTCTGAGCAATGGCAGGATATCCAAAACAGAGTATGCTCATGTTCTGGATTGGGCCTCCTGGGAAACCATCTATGGTGCATACTGCCGCTAGAGGCCATGTAGATGTACTGGAGCCAGGCTGGTGTCTGTAGTCTGAGACGCTGTCACAGGCTGTGTTGATGCCTGTGGACTGTATGACTACTGGAGGCCATATAGACGTCCACGGTCAGTGCTGCCACTGGAGGCCATGTTAGCATCTGTGATCTGTGCTGCTGACAGAGGCCATGTTGACAGCTGTGATCAGGGCTACCACAGGGCACTGTGTTTATGTCCTTAGTTGGTGTCTGTGGTCTCTGTTGCAGCCAGAGGCCATGCCGATGTGTGTGGTCCATGTTGCCACCAGTGACCATTATTAGGGTCTCCTGCCACAAGAGAACCATGTTGATGTCTGTGGTCTCTGATGTCACCGGGATCATAGTTGACAAGAGATGTTAAACATTTTTGCAACAACCTCCCCTCCTTCCCCGCCCCCCCGCAAGAAGAAACAGTCTAGACAGAAAGTCATTAAAGAGAGTCCTTAAAAATTGGGATAAAGATGCTGAAGTGCAGCTCTTCACAGTTGATGGCTTCTAGTGAAGGGTATGGAAAAAGACTTTGTTATCTTTAAGGGGTTGGCCACTGGGAGTTTGACTATGCTCCAATAAGTACATGGGAATACAAATTATGCCTGGTGTATGGGGCGTAAGGGTGAGAGAGTGGACCTGGGAGGAATAGGGAGTGAGTGTGGTCAGTGCACATTGTTTGAAATTCCCAAGTAATTAATAAAAATATTATGTTGGAAAAAATACCAGGATGGCAAAGAAAGGCACATCCCCATTCAAGTGTGTAAGGAGAAATAACTCTTAATACTTGATTTTATATGCAGCAAAAGTATCCTTCAAGAAGGAAAGGGTAAATAGAAACATTCTCAAAAAAAAAAAGAAAAAAGAAAAGAAAAAACTAGAATGTATCTGTTTCCTTGTCTCTTCTAAAGATCTGAAAAGCGTCATTGTATCAAGTACCCAAAAAGGCCACAGGGAACCTTGAGACATTCATCTCTACAGCTTCTGGCCTGGGTTCTGGATTCACTGCTGTTTGAGAGATAGGAGGAAGACTTAGCTAAATGGTCTTTGCCTATTGGTAGCAATTTTTTTTAGCACCAAAGAACTTCTGTTGAACCTTAAGACATTGGATTTCATAAATCTCAGAGGAAATTATAAAGTCGAAGTCAGTTCTGAACCATGCACCCAAATCTGCAGAAAGCAAGCATTTTCCTGCATAGCACCCTGAAAGACACTTTATTCGCCCGTGCCTCTGGTGGCTGCTTCACAACTGTTTGCCTCAGAGCCTTCCACCCACTCAGTACACAGATCTCAGAAGAGAAAGACAGTATGGATGCTGGAGAGACCTGACATCACCCAGAAGTGGCAGCACAAGAAGACATGCAAACTTTGTTCAGAAAGAAAAGCAAGAACAGACGCCTGCCTTACTGTCTGCTGAGCTCTGAGTTCTGATATTACCAGGTGTTTCTAAAGGGCTACGGCAAAAGGCTGCTTCAGATGAATCAAGACCCCGTATCTGGAGAGGGCTTGGGTGGGGTCAGTGGAAAATGTCACAGATGTGGGGGTGAGTGGAGAACCAAGGAAAAGCCACCACACTCAAAATGTGATCCATCAAGGCAGAAAGACGACAGTGACCCAATCAAGTTTTCAATTGAAGAAAAGTCAAAAGAAGTCTCTCGGGACTGAAACATTTTAAAGAAAAAGTTCACTCGCCAAGAATATGAAGAAAGGAGCTTCACTCCCTAGAGAGGAAACATAACTACTATCTAATTGAAAAAAACTGCAATACTGTCAAGGCAGTAAGAAGTGGTACAATGCCATAAATCTTTGGGGATAGTGACAGCAATATCCAAAATCATGAGCGGTAAATACATCAATGCCAATTAAAACAGCTTTGCAGGAGACTGAGAGGGCACTGCCACGAAGGGCCAGTGGTGTGTCTGTCACCATGCAGCACATGAGTCCTCTCCGCTTGTGAGTTCATTCTTCAGGAAGACATTGGATCACCAAGGACAAAACTTGCCTTCCACTTGAGAGAGAAACCACCTTGATTCTAAGGTGCTCGCCCCTCTCCAGGAGCCTTCACAGGGTGCTCAGCTGGCTCACAAGAAGGTCTGATAGAAGAGATGCAAATGGCCACACACAGTCACAGAGGATACTTTCAGGCCCGAGGCCCAGGAACTCATGCACTCAAGAATTAAGGCAACAAATTTAGTCTGGTCACAGGAGGACAATTAAGGATGCTGGCTGGTTTGTTTCATAAGTGGATTCCTGGGCAGCCCAAGTATGACAGCTGTTTAACATCGGCCCAAGGGGATGCACTGAGATGAAAGAGAAAATGAGTTCACCCAAGCCTCATCCCACTATTAAAAGGAACGATAAGAAAGCAGTGAGATTCAGACATCTGGCTTCACCCTGGGCTACTACTATATTGTGTTTGGACGGCTGGATCTTTTTTCCTGGTGGTCAGACGAGGGGAGAGAGAGGTCGTATTTTGAAAGAAAAGCAGGAGGGTTATTAGTGAGCATATCAGAATTTGCTCCGAGGAACCCGAGGCCTGGCTGGACCCCGTGGCATGTGTAATAACTGTATCCTAAACAAAAATCCTTATCGAAATGCTCATCCCCAAAGCCGACTTCAATTGCTGCCTTTTCATCTTCCTGGCCACCAGCAGGCCAGCCGCTCAGCAGCAGCTTTCATTAGTTTCCACTATCACTGCTGATCTGGAAGCTTCTGCCAGGAAGGGAGCCCAGGGCTTTGTCTCTTTCATAGGTAATTTACAATTACAAGGGCCAGTTTCCTTGAACCCCGTGGTGGGGCAGAGGGGATTGGGGAGCAAGTGTCTTTCTCTCCCAAGGAAACAAAGGGATCAGGAGGGGTTGGGGGAAGCAGACAGTGAGAACTCATGAATACCGGAGCCACGGTTCCTGCCAGAAATAAACATGAAAAACAATGAGAGTCCCGAAAGTGAACAGCTGAGGACACATCCCCGGCTGCATTTGGGGGCAGCTCTCAAAAACCACCTGGAGTTTCCTGAATCCCAAGTAATAACTTTCAAACTATTTCCTGAGCCAATTTTTGGAGAGCCCTGAAAGGCTGGCATAAGTGCCAAGCACAATGCAGTGGTGCAACTTCCTAGGGAGCAGTGGGCCCCCTGCCCGAGACATTCACCAGGCAGGCAAAGGACTGAAAGGGGATCCGCAGGGGACAGCCCTCCCCCTCCGAGAGCCCTTCTCCTTCCTAATGTTCTTCCAGATTTTTGAATCTCTACTCCACCCATTCTGGGGAAAGAACTTCTAAACCAAATACCTGAAAGCAATGGTTCTCCAACCTTCCTATTGCTGTGACCCTTTACTACAGATCCTCATGAAGTAATGATTCCCCCAACCACAAAATTATTTTCATTGATGCTTCATAACTGTAATTTTGCTACTGTTCTATCTGACATGTGACTCGGGGCGTCACGACCCCCAAGTTGAGAACTACTGCCTTAAAGAGCAAATTATTTTTAATTTAGCTGCAAAACAAAAATACTTCCAGATTTGTTTGCATAAGAGGCACTCTTACATGAGATCATTTTGTGTGTATGTACGTATTCAACTTCATAGCGTGGGTGGTGCCTGTGCACGTGTGTGCTAAGGCCAGACAGAAGTCTACATCAGCTGTTGTCTGAATTACTTTTCTATTGCTGTGTAGACACCATAACCAAGGCAACTTACACAAGAAAGTGTAGAAGGAAGAGTTTGATGGTCTTACCATTTTGGGTGTGAGTCCATGATTGGTTTGGCCAACAGCTTGACAATAGATGGGCAGGCATGTCACCAAAGCAGTAGCTGAGAGCTGACATGCTAATCCACAATCATGAAGCAAGAAGCTAACTGAGAATGACACTCCTCCAACAAAGCCACACCTCTTCATCCAAAGAGTTCCAACTGGGGACCAATCATTTAAACCTATGAGCCTAAGGGGGACCATTATCGCTCAAATGACAAGGGTCTTCCTTGGTCACTCTGCACCTCATTTTTTGAATCAGGACTTCCACTTGATCTGAAGCTCACTGGTTAGCTAGACTGGCTGGCCAGTGAACTCTGGGATCTGCCTGTTTCTGACCCTCCTTCTTTCATCTCACCCCACTACCCCCATGCTACGGAGTTACCCACAGGCATGCATCTCAGTACTCAGCTTTTACATGCGCACTGAGGATCCGAACTCAGCTCCTCACACTTGGATGGCAAGCACTTCACCCACTGAACCGTCTCCCCAAAACCAATGCCACCCCACTTAATGTTCCCATCACACCCAGTACTGTTCTAGTCTCTACTGATTGGAGAGGTCAGATAATTTGGTCAAGAACATAAACCAATCAAGTGCCTAAGTTGGCCAGCTCTACCAAAACCTACCCACACTCCTTTCATAGCTAAAAGTTGTCTCTCCTACCAATGGAGGCCAAACCAAAACAAATCATTGGAAGGATATCAAAGGTGAGACTTCTCATAACTAGTTCTCACTATTGGAGAGACTAAGGCCATCATGCCCACGTGAGGTTGTGACTCACAGGCTAAAAAGGACAGCATGTGAAGCATTCCCTGAAACCATCACGATTAGTAACTACTTCTGAGGGAGAAAGCCATACCCCATCCCTGAGGCTCTTCAATCTACTTAGAAAAACATGACCATGATCCTGTCTTAGTCGGCTGCAAAAGAAACAACTTGGCTTTCGACCTAGCTCGCTCCTTTGGCGTCTCTTTCCCTTCCTCTCTCAAGTCTCCTCTCCATCTCCAGGGGCTCCAGATGTTTTCCTTTCTCTACTGAACTTTCTGCCAGAGCTAAAAGAACAGAACTCTGGCTAAATCATACTGAAGTGTATATAGCTAGAGATGTCCACAGTCGCAGAGCAAATGCATGCGGCAAGACGTAGAAAATGACACGCAGTCCTATGGAAGGCATCTTTCTTGCATTCTTAAAAACAATTCATAAAACAGACAATTCTTGTTTACCTTTTAGGGTAAGGCAACTGGACACAGATGGATGGATACACACAGACACACAAATACACACAGACACACAGAGACGAGAGAGAGGGAGAGAGAGAGAGAGAGAGAGAGAGAGAATCTTTTTTTAAAAATATTTATTTATTTATTTATTTATTATGTATACAATATTCTGTCTGTGTGTATGTCTGCAGGCCAGAAGAGGGCACCAGACCCCATTACAGATGGTTGTGAGCCACCATGTGGTTGCTGGGAATCGAACTCAGGACCTTTGGAAGAGCAGGCAATGCTCTTAACCACTGAGTCATCTCTCCAACCTAAGAGAGAGAATTTTAAAAATTTAATCTCAAACTACTGAGCCTAACTATTGTGTTCTGAGTATCTATCATTTTCCGGGGGGAGAGGGATGCAGATTGCCAAAACAGAAACTGGGATGATTAAGGCCTGGGGACAGTCACACAGAGAGAGGCATCTCCTGTAGAACATGACAGTCCTGGTTTTTTGGTTCCAAGAGGATTTTGAGATGAAAGTCTCTGGTAAATCAGAAACTTTGAGGTTTAATCAATAAGGGGGATCCCCCACTTTCCTACCGCACAACAAGGATTGAGCTGAGGGAAGATCAACTCTTTAGGCATTATAACTAAGCACAATGCCTGGTATGCTAGAAAGAAATAGAGAAATAATTCAACATTCTGGAGATGAGTTTTCAAGTGAGTCATTATTCTCACTATTTCTTAAATATGGTTCAGTGCTTGGCACAAAAACAAAAACAGTTTTAGATGAGCAAATGGAGGAAGGAAGAAAGGAATTTTGGTCAGCTATTAGGCCAGGCTCTTTGGATACTAGCTTGGTGGCCTTTTGCCTCACTGCTGAGGAGTCAAATGGCTGCTGTCACCAGAATTCTAGTTCCAGGAAACATCAGAGGAACTCAAAGCAGTCTACATATTCAAGGTTCTTACTGGCCCTCTGGGTGCCCAAGACTTACACAGTAGCTCTGTATGGATGGAATGCTCTCCTGACTACCAAGCTTGTTGTCTATGTGCGACCTGCAGCCTGGTCAGATACCAAAGCATAGAAATGGGATGACTTAAAAGGGGGGTCTTCTTCCCCACTAAATACTGGGCCTATGTAGGTCGTTCTCACCTCCAGCTACACACTCTATTATCACAGGTACTGCAGGCTGTACCTAGAAACTAACAGCTTCTCTAGATTCCTTTTTTTTCTTTTCTTTTTTCTTTTTTTTTCTTTTTTTTTTTTTTTTTTTTTTTTTTTTTTTTTTTTTGATTTTTCGAGACAGGGTTTTTCCGTAGCTTTTGGTTTCTGTCCTGGAACTAGCTCTTGTAGACCAGGCTGGCCTCAAACTCACAGAGATCCACCTGCCTCCCGAGTGCTGGGATTAAAGGCGTGCGCCACCACCGCCCGGCTGCTTCTCTAGATTTCAAAGCACTGCTGGGGCACACTGCCTTCTCTAGCCTGCGTGTTCGCTTCAAGATTTTTTCCAGGGACCTGAAGGGTTGCCCTCTCTCTACCATAATTTGCACATTTTGGTTCAGCAGCAGTCTCATGCACACATGCGGAAGGGGACTCTGATCTAAGTGGAGGAAAGTGAGTGTAGTTCACCTTTCTAGTAATTCAGTACCACCCACCCCACCACACCCCATTTGGCCTTTAGTTACTGCAGCCGCATCGGGTTCTGAGTGTTCCTCTCTCCCTGTTGTGATCGCTCAAAGCAGAGCTGTCCTAGAGTGACCCGCCTTTCAAACACAAGCACCACCACTTAGGAACATCGTGTCTGGAGACAGCACGGACCGCTGATGTAACGGTAGCCCTGACCTCATGTTTGTTTCACTCTTTGTTCCCAAAATGTCTGTGATTAAGCCTGCGAGTTCCCACAGTCTTGTTTCACTGAATGTGTCAGACCCCCTCGGCTGAGCCCCTGCTTGTCTTCCTTTTATGTGATAGGATTCTTATCCACTCAAGACTTATTGAGGGCAATTAAACACCCGAGCAGCCAGCAAATAAGACATTCTCCTGCCCTCCTGATTTCCACAGTGGAGACACTACTGTTTTCTGGATGCTTGTTGTGGTTGGTTAGAGTATTTTATCTGGTGATATAAATAGGAGAAGGGGGGGATAAGGAGAGAAAGGTTTAAGTGGAGAGAGAAATGCAAGGGTAAGACAAAGGAAAGAATGGGAGGGGAACCTAAAATTAAGGAATTTGAAAAGGCAATATAGCAACCTATTGCTTTATAAACTTCTATATCTATTATGTGTTTAATGTATACCACAGGGTATAATGCTCCTCCCAGACGCCATATATGAAGCCCAGCATCAAGTGCAGGATACCTTCACTGGCATTTTTGGGGTTTGGTGCTCTATGTAATATAGGCTGCCAGCGTTGCTCTTGGTTGCCTACCAAAACTTGATGGTAAGACCCTGTTGTTGAAGATACCACACACCTTGGTCACAAGACAAGGAGAAATTTGATACTAATGAGGATACACCTTTAAAGAAAATTGACTCTCTTCTCTCCAGAAACCATCAACTATTCAAAACTACTAACTAGGAACTGTCCACCATAATTACCAGTTTTCACAGAGCTGGACGGTGGAAGCAGACTACTAGGGGAAAGGTCCCTACAGTCTTAGCCATTTGGAGCCCTGTGAACTCTAATGATGACAAGGGAGGTAAGATATGCCCACGGGGCAATAGTGACTCAAAAGTATACAAATAAGCAACCATTTTCTGCTTGGAAAGTATCAAATGGCCTTCTAAAAGTCTATATTTCTATACTTATAGATTGATGCAGTTCAGACTTCTTAAGAGACATCTTTCTGTGAAGTTGGTGGCAGTTAAAGCCAGAATTGGTCATAGTGCAGAGAATGAGTGTCAGTGCAATATCATCCATCCCATAGATATCATCTATATCATCCACCCCTCAAGACTCAGGGACCCTCACAAAAGAGGAGACAGAAAGACTGTAAAAGTAACAGGGAAGACCAGAACAAGGTCTTCTGAACACAAAAGGACCGCTGTGTTGCCTATAGAAGACCTACCCAAGGTCAAACTACATAACATTCGAGCAAGGTGTGGAAAGGGGTTTACAAACTCCCAGGCCTAACAAAGAATCTTTGAATAGTTGATGGTTTCTGGAGAGAAGAGAGTCAATTTTCTTTAAAGGTGTATCCTCTAGTAAATGGACCTCTCTCCAGTGGAGGGTTCCCTCACCCATGAGCATATGGACAGTGCAAATAGACTTCTTGGTTTATTTGGGGGGAAGAGTATGAACTTGGAGGTTGGAGAAAAGGAATTGATTCTAGGAGGAGTTATAGAAAGGGGGTACAGGTATCATCAAAGTATGATTGATATATATATATATATATATATATATATATATATATATATATATATATAATTTCTCAAGGAATTAATAAAAATGTATTGCAGAAGAGTACTGTGTGGTTTGAGTGAAAATGTCCCCATAGGTTCATATATTTGCACACTTCGTCTCCTGCTGATGAACTCTTTGGAAGGGTTAGGAAGTATGACCTTGTTAGAGTACGTGTGTCCTTGTTGGAAAAGGTGTGTCACTGGGGATAGGCTTTTAGGTTTCAAAAGTCCATATCAGGCCCGGTCTCTCTCTCCCTCTCTTCCTCTCTTCCTCTCTCTCCTCTGTCTCTACTCTCTCCTCTCCTCTGTCTCTGTCTGTCTGTCTGTCTGTCTCTCTGTCTCTCTCTCTGTCTGTCTCTCTCTCTGTCTCTGTCTCTCTCTTTCCTCTGTATCCACTCTTCCCGCTCTCTCCATTCTCTCTCTCCCCCTGTCTCCCCTCTGTCTCTCCTCTCTCCCCCCTCTCTCTCCTCTCCCCTCTCTTCTCTCTCTCCCCTCTGTCTCCACTTTCTCCTCTCTCTCTCTCTCTGCCTGTGGTCAGCATGTAAAGCTCTCATCTACTCTGCCAGTGCCATGCCTATCCGCTTCCTGCCATGTTGATAACAGACTGACTCTGAAACAGTGAACGAGCCCCCATTAAATGTTTTCTTTTATGAGTTGCTTTGATCATGGTGTCTCTTCACAGCAACAGGGCGGTGACTAAAACAAGTTCTCTATCCATAATCTTGTTCATTGCTCCCCCAAACCCATTAAGATGATTTGCAATGCTGAAGGAATTTAGGTTCATTGGATTTAATGCTCCCAAGTGAGTGGAAGGGACAATATTCGAATCCAAGGCTGGAAAAGCTGGATAGCTCAGTCATTGGTAACATGCTTGCATGAGGCAATAAGACCCTGACTTCAATCAATAGCACCTACTTAAAAAGCCAGACATGGTGGTGCATGGCTGTCACCCCCACACTAAGAAGTTAAGGTAGACAAATCCCTTGCAAGCCAGCCAGCATAACCAAATCTTGCGAGCCCCATGTTCCAGAGAGAGACGCTATGTCATAAAATAAGGTGGACAACTGAGGAATTTATTTGAATTCAAATCTCTAACTAAGAAAATACACTTATTTGCATCTCTGTCCCTGGCTGAGACCCAAGACAATCATTAGGAAAAGTGGCCATGGCATTCTGAGGACCATTTCTTATGCACCATCCCAGAGAAGCAGCTGTCTGGCACTGCTGTGAATGTAAGGAAGACAATGGGGTTTCTCACTCCTCCCGCCCGGGCCCCTGCACTCCTCACCAGGTAAGGATGTGAACAGGAACTATGGCCTCAGGATGGAAAGAGGGAAATGGCATCGATGACCAGGCAGCTCTCCTGTCACAGCCAATGCATTTGCCCATGCAGAGAAACTCCATTCACTCCCTGCCTTTCTGACCACGACAAACATACTTTGTGTACAACTAAACTTGGGCCTTGAGCCATCCACATGATGGAGTACAAGAACTGTGGTCACATCTTTCAATTCCAGAAGAATAATAACAACCTTCGAGAAAAATGTCTGAAGAAATCAGTAGAGAGACACGACAGCAAAAAACCAGGAGGAGAGATAGAGAAAGAAAGGCAGATGCACCCCAAATGGTCAGTGGCTGGTATTCAACTAGATAAGGCATCCCCTAGAGCCCATCACAAGTGGATTTCTCCATTTGCCTCCAATAATCTTCATTAAACACCCTATCAACTATCCCTGATCCTTCCAGATTGCACAATAGGCAACCCAACAGCCCAGAGACAAAAGGTCAGATGATGACTCTAGCTATAGCCATAACTAAGTACAGAGCCTGGGTCTGAACCTCCACTTCTTCGCCTACAAAACAATGGTACAAATTTCACAGGACAATTGAGAGGGTATGAAAGATGCTCAATGTCAGTCAACTTGATTGTATTTGGAATCACTGGGGAGACACGCCTCTGGGCATGTTTGTGATGTTGCTTAAAGAAAGGTTTAACTGAGGACCAAAGACTCACCCAGAAAGTGGGTGGCACCATGCCACACATCCAGGACTGAATAGAAAGGGAAAAAGGAAGGCTGGCATCCCTAGTCACTGATTCTTGGCCTTCCCAGACGTGAGGGGTTCCAGCTGCATGCACGCTGCTGTGGACATTAGTTCTGCCATGCCTTCCCTGCCATGACAGACTGCACCCTCTTAAACCCTGGGTTAAATGAGCCCTTTTTCCTTTTTGCTGGCTTTGTCAGGCATTTTTGTCATGGAAAAGGAAAGAGTAACTAATGCAGAGGATGACTGGGATAACTCACGTGAATTGCTGGAGACATGTAACATGCCTAACTCACATACAACCAAAAGCACTCTTATGCAGACAGCAAGTCTTTCATGGCATGACTGTCATGTCTTCTCGGAACTGTGTTCACTCCAGTTATTAAGTACAACAAACAGAAATCTGATGGAGGAAGGTCATTGGCTAATAAAGAAACTGCCTTGGCCCATTTGATAGGCCAGCCTTTAGGTGGGTGGAGTAAACAGAACAGAATGCTGGGAGGAAGAGGAAGTGAGCTCAGACTCGATAACTCTCCTCTCTGGGGCAGATGTGATGAAGCTCTGACCCAGGATGGACGTAGGCTAGAATCTTCCTGGTAAGCGCACCTCTTGGTGCTACACACATTAATAGAAATGGGCCAAGCAGTGTTTAAATGATTACAGTTTGTGTGTTGTTATTTCAGGGTATAAGCTAGCCAGGCGGCCGGGAGCAGGCCTGCAGGAACGCAGCTCCTTCAACAGAAATCCAGGCCTGGCTGAACTCCCAGTCAGCAAGACAGACACTGTCACTCTCTGCAGTGTCCACAAGTTCCACTATCCTCCTAAAATTTGCTCCAGAGTTCATTACTGACCATTTCGCTGATGACAAAATTCAGGCTCAGAAAAACTGAATACATTTCCCTAGAGTTATACATGACCTGTTGTCAGAAGGTCCTGAAGCCAACACTTTCTTTTCCTATAGCACTCTGTACGTGGCCTGTGATCAAGAGATCTGGAAGTTACCATGCTCTTTCCCTGTAGCACACTGTCTGCCTTTTGTTTTACCTCAAAGGGCAGTACCCAGAAAGAGTCACCTCATACTCCACATTGTAGAGAAGGCTGTCCCTCCTCACAGGTCCTGTAGACCCATTTGTTCAATGAGATCTGTTCTGCACTCAACACTGAATTCCTTCTGAGGGGCAAACGTGCCAAACCACTGAATCATGCACTTCACCCTTGTTTTACTATTTTAATGCAAGGATGAAACCTAGCATATGACCCTATTAGCCATCATTTTGATGAATTAAATTCATTTTCTTTAAGCCTGAACTAATCAATTTGGATCTGAATTCTTTCATCCTACATATCCATTATCTCTCTCGTCTTCATGTCACCCCCATATTTCTCTTTGTCACTGATATAAGCAAACTTTAACATTATAGAATCATGAATAGAATCTTGTAGCTCTACAAACTTGCTGTTGGCTTGAGAGTCCTTCGTTAAAGACTTCTCTGGAAATATCACTCCCTGAATAATTCACCTAGTCCAAAGCCTTCTGTCTTGATCCCAGTGTTATCCTGGGAACTTTCCCAAGCCTTGATAAGCATAAATTTTCATGCATCTACCATAAGAAAGAATGAGTTTGGTGAACAAGATTTGCTCCTCAGACAGCATGTGATAACGCTGTGTGATGATGTTTCCTCCGCCAAGGGTACGTAAAGCATCGTTGCATTTGTCTAGTTTAGAATCTTGCCCAAGGTGTTATGACAGCTCCAAAGTATGGGTGTCAGAAAATTGTTTTGAAAATAGGAATAAGCATCTATCTCCAACCTACCAGAATGTTCCCTGTCTAGAATGATGTTCCTAAATATTATCATGTGTCGCCTGCTGAGATATAACATTGAGGTCAAAAGAACTAAGGAGAGTGGAGATATAGGTCAGTGGTCGATCACTTGCCTATCACATGCACAAGGTCCTAATTTTATTGCCCAGGAATCCAGGGAGAGGAGATGGAAGGAAAGAGGGGAGGAGGGAGAGAGGAGGGAGGATGGGATGGGTGAACAGATTTGAGCTGATAGAAAGCAGACAGCTTTTGTAAACAGATCACCACAGCTGGCCAGCCAAACCCATCAGCCCTACTATACCTCAGGGTGTGACCTGCAAAACAAAGCATGCAGTGGACTTAGGCAGCTACCATCAATCAGTTCTGGAGTTCTGAGAAGTGAGGGCTGTGGAAGGTCAAGCAGATATCAGGATCTTCCCAGGATATTTAGAGATTTCTTTGCAACTGCAGGTCCCAGGAAGCCCTTGATCCGTACTTGATATCTACAAGGACAACTGTAAGGACAACTCATGCCTGGGGCAAAGTTCATCTCTGCTGCATGGGACACCTGTTTTTGCAGGTATGTCTTGAGGCATCTTTGTCCTCAGATCGCCTTCCCTGCCTTTTCTCACTGCCCTAACCCTGGACCCAACACCTGCCTAGCTCAGCCATCATCTTCTTATCTTCTCAGAGACACAGTGACATCCAGAATCCAGCTCAAGCATAAGCCAGCTGGGACTCCATCTCGCTTGGCTTTCTTAGCCCTGTAACAGAGCTCTGTCTCTTCAAACCTGCAGTCAAGAACTGCAAGAACATAGCTGAAGATGAAGTCTAAGCAACACTCAGTCCTTCCTTGAGTAGGGGCAACCAGAAACCTATGGGCAGCACCACACAGTTCTTGAAGGTACTCAGAACTATTCAACTCAGGACATTTACTTCAAATGGTTTCTCTATCTTAAGGAGAGAAGATAGAATAAAAGCATGCATGCACATCGCTTAAGAGTTATATAAACCATATATACTAGGAACCTAAAACCTATGTTTTTAGAAACATAAAGACAGACTGTGATTGGACAGTTAGAAAATAGCATGGGAATATACTAGAGAAACAGCTACAAAGATAATAAAAGTAGTATTTTATGAAGTGTGGACTTATGATAGATGTATGGGTGCCTTTCTGCTTTTTCTAAATTCTGTGCAGTAGTAGTACAAATAAAGATTAATTAAAATCCATCAATGTAGCAATGTTACTCTTCTTGCTTAAAGCATATAACGCCATCACTATTCTTACACCCATCCAATAAGATATTTTCTAAAATTATTTTTAGGAGTATGGGTGCTTTTGCCTGCATGCACATATGTCTGTGTACGACTTGCATTTCTGGTGCCTGTTGAGGTGAGAAGGCACTGGATCCCTTGCAATTGGATCTGAGAAATCAAACTGAGTCTTCTGGATCTACAGCCAGTGCTCTTAACTATTGAGCCATCTTCTCAACCCTGTCTATTAAGATCTCATCACTTGCCACATAAGAAGCTCTGTGTTCCTGACATTCCCAACGTCCCAACCACACTTTAGGGAAGGAGAGAAGAAGCAAACATAAACATGTGACAAAGGACCATGTGAGCAACCTGAGTCTTAGGAATATACATATGTAAGAGCTAGAGTTCAGAGGACCAACAGGAGTTCATCATGACCCTAAAATTGGATACAATGGTATTTTAGTTATGGTTTTTATTGCCATGAAAGACACCATGACCATGGCAACTCTTATAAAGAAAACTCATTTTTTTGATTTCCAAATATTTTTTCATTGTTTTTTTTTATTTATTTAACATGCCAACTACAATTTCCCATCCCTCCTCTTCTCTCAGTCCCTCCCCCTACCTTCTTCTACCTTACCCCCATTCATTCCTTCTCTGTCTCTACTTAGGTGGGGTGAAGCCTCCAATGGGAGACAACAAAGCATGGCACATCAAGCTGAGGCAAGACCAAACTCCTCTGCACTGCATTATGGCTGAGCAAGGCATCCCACTATAGGTAATAGGTTCTAAAGAGCTAGTTCATGCATCAGAGACAGGTCCTGGTCTCACTGCTAGGGGCCCCAAAAGACCAGGCTATACAATTGTCAGCCAGATGCAGAGGGCCTAGGTCAGTGCCATTCAGGCACCCCAGCTGTTCATCCAGAATCTATTGATGTGGGATTCCTCTCTGTATGCTATAAATATGTTTTATTACCACTGGTTAATAAAGAAGCTTCTTTGGCCTATAGTAGGGCAGAATATAGCCAAGGTGGAGGAGATATAAAGGGCAGGCAGAGTCAGAGAGATGCTATATAGCTGCCAAAGGAGACAGACACCAGACCCTTACCAAGAAGCCACAGACTCATGTCAATACACAGATTAATAGAAATGGGTTAATTTAAGATGTAAGAGTTAGTTAATAAGAAACCCAAGACATTGTCCAAGTAGTGTTGCAATTAATATAGTTTCTGTGTGATTATTCAGGTCTGGGAGGCCAGGGAATGAACAGTCTCTGCATGCAATCCATGAGCTCCCACAAACTCAGGTCTGCTGTCTCTGCAGGTTTCCCTATCAGGATCTTGACCCCTTACCCCTTGTTCATACAATCCCTCCACCCTCTCTTCAACTGGACTGCCAGAGCTCAGCCTAGTGATTGGCTGTGGATCTCTGTATCTGTTTCCACTAAGTACTGGATGCAGGCTCTATGATGACAACTAGGGCAGTCACCAATCTGATTACAGGGGAAGACCAGTTCAGGCACCCTCTCCACTATTGCTGTGTATCTTACTGGGATCATCCTTGTGGGTTCCCAGGAGCTTCCCTGCGAAAGTTTAGTTTCTCCTTAACCCCACAAGGGTTCCCTCTATCAAGGTATCTTCCCCATCACTCTCCCACTCTGTCCTGCCTGCAACTTGACCATCTTGACCCCTCATGCTCCCATCCTCCATCTCCTCCCTTCTACCCCTTCCCCCACCCCCAGTTTACCAGGACATTCCATCTACCTTTTCTTTCCAGGGAGATCCATGCATCATCCCTCTTAGGGTCCTACTTGTTTCCTAGCTTCTCTGGGGCTGAGAAATGTAGCCTGGTTATCCTTTGGTTTACATTTAATATAAGAAAAGCATTTAATTGGAGTGGCTTGCTTAGAGTTTCAGAGATTTAGTCCATTATCATCATGACAGGGAGCATGGTGGTGCTGGAGGAACAGCTGAGAGTTCTTGCAGGCAACAGGAAGTCAACTGAGACACTGGGTGGTATCCTGAGCATAGTAAACCTCAAAGCCCGCCCCCACAGTGACATACTTCCTCTAACAAGTCCTAATAGTGCCACTCCCTTTCAGATTATGGGAGCCAATTACATTCAAACTACCACAAAGGCCAATACATAGTGACAATGTGGGACTCATGGTTTACCCAGGACTTGACCAGGCTAGCCAGTAACATTGTATAAAATTCCAGTCCCAGGCCAACTGTGATTGCAGATTTCCCTCTGTGAGAAAAGCCCTAGATAGGAAAGGAAAAAGACATGAATGAAGCAAGGATCAAGAAAGACTAGAGCAGTAGAGTGAAGGTAATCATCCTAAAGGCAGGAACCAAAATTCAAAGGTCCAGGCAAAAGGAGTGGATTTAGCCTGATAACAGCGAGCTAATGAAGATTTCAAAGCAGGAGCCATTTGGGAACATCAATCAAGGCACCTAGTAGTCTACCTGGAAAACCAAAGATGAAGGAAAAAGTAGAGGTGAGAGCTCAAAGAGATGACCAGAGGAGAACCCCAGGACAGCAGTGGGGAAGAAGAAACCTGTGGGCAGAGCGGAACTCCTGAGGCTCACAATCAGATAGAACCACGCCAACTGCAAACACGGGTTCTCACCGTCACTGCTTGCACCTCCTCACGATGATTCCTAAAGCATCAGACCACATAAAGAAGAGCAGGTTCAACTGCAAGCAAACCTGACTGTTTAACAAAATGAAGCGCCTCTGCAAGCAAATGTGAAGTGAGAAAGAAGCTCAAGGAGTGGGCACACTGTCCATGAGAGCGAGACCAGTGTTTCTCGAAGTCTCCTGCAAGGGAACAGCACCTTGAGTATGGGTCAGGGGTCACACAGTGAAGTGGTGTTCTTGGGTTTGCAAGCATGGGACACTGGATAAGAGGAGTTTCCTTTGTTGACTCCACTTGCCAGTGTTACTCACGTCACAGCCCTTTATGAGCCAAAAATCCTCTTCTAGGCAATTGGCTTTCTGAGTGGCCTTATACACAAAGGGGGATATTTCCTCAGAGAGATTTAAGGTCCAATAACATTTGTTTTCAAGCTCTATGTGAGCAGGATTCACATGAGTATAAACCCCATGGTTTCCTGCAGCACACAAAGTTGCCCTCTTTTCAAGATGAGAAAAGGAACCAGTTTTTCAAACTTTTCACTTTTCAAACTTTGTCACTTTTTCAAACTTCCTGTCCCTTCACTCTCACGCTAATCCTCAAGGCAAGTCTTAAACTAGCCTGCTGTCCCCATTTGATGGAGAAGAAAAGGACAGGAAAGGTGAAGTCATTTAGCCTAGACTCCGACAGTGACACAACACGATGCCTTTCTCCGTGTTTCAGCCACCATCCATTCTCCACAGCTTCCCACTCCCTCGGGGTCTGAGTCCTGGAACACAGAGGGGAAGCTAAGCAGGTTCATCTTTAAATTACTTACATTCCACCACCCCAGCAAACCTACATCCTTCACCCAATCCTCCACACACATGAGCACATGCGCGCGCGCGCGCACACACACACACACACACACACACATACACACACACCACGAGTACAAAGGGCAAGCAAGACCACTGAGTGCTTCTAATGAGGAAGGAATGAAAGAATTGAAACTTCCATGGGGAAAAAGTAATATTTTAGGTCTGTGCTCTTCAGTCGGTCAACTGTCCAGACTTCAGAGGAACTGCACCTGTCAAATACACATAGGATTTCAAGTGCAGTATGAGAAAAAAAAGAAACATAAGAAATCATGTATATTTATTTGAATATTGATTATATGTTGAAGTGATAGTGGTTAGGCTTATATTTGGGGTACATTAAAATACACCATTAAAATTAATTCTATGTGGGTTTTCTAAGCCTGGCAATGAGATCATAAATTACATGTATGGCTTCCTTGCATTTCTGTTGGACTGTGCTATTATTCTAGATGGTTTCATTTGTTTTCATGGGGTGAAGGCAGAATTTCCTGTTTCAAAATCATTACAAGAATTATGTGAATAGGCATTCCCACAATGGCATCGTCCTAACATTTCCCCACCTTTCTGGAGATGCGCTAGCTACTTTTCTCATCATGTTGACACCCTTCTCAGAAACAATCTCATTTTCCCTTATCATAGTCTTTATTGACTACACCCCGCATCAAGGGCCTTAAAATAAGAATCCATCACTAAAATCTATTTCTGCCTCAGTGGGCTTCTGGCTTCTTCCCTAAAATAGAAGACGGTGGGTAGGGTTTGGATGGAACCAGAATAGAGGAACTCCAATTATATATACTTCATACACAATACTCAAAGTCCTTTTGTGCGATAGTGGAATTCAGTGCCTTAAGATTTTTTGTGTCTTAACGTCCACTAGACTGCCCAGGCCTGACTTACTCTCTTGCTGAAGTCACTTTCATGGACAGTGTGGCACTGCACAAGCCCAGTAAGAAGGTGTCAATCTCAGGCCTTCTTATTGCCACTGCAATTATTATGACTGTGGGGTAGAAGGTGTTCACAAGCAAAGGCAACAATTTCAAAAAAGAAAGGGAGCCTTGGAGGCACCCAGCAAGGCCAGGGGAGAATGCTAGACTCCCTGGGCAGAAGAGTGGCAAGGGACTAGAAAGAGAGAAACCACCTCCTGTGTAAGAAAACTGGCCTCGAGGGCAGGAGGAAGAGACCATGGAGACCGATTTCCTTTACTCTTATTCTCTGAAGGAGGAGGGGATAAGGAAGACAAGTCCTCTCTTGAGGGTACAGAAGACCTTCCAGAACTTTTGTCTTTTCATTTACCGTCAGAACCACAGTATCAGCCGGCATCCAGTGAGTGAAACCCTCCAAATAAAGGTGACACAGTGCAGGTCTAACCAGGGGGTCTGTTTCTTCTGCCTGAAACACAACTTTAAAGAACGTAGGCAAGAAAATGAACCCAGTGCCATCCCAAAATAGTCTTGAAATAGACACTCAAGGCCCTGGGGCAGGAAGCTTATCTCTCATCCAGAAAGGACTATCTGGTGGCTCGATGTGGCCACTGTTGACTTTCCTTGGTTCTCATCATTTTTCATTGAAGTTCAATTCTCATACTTATCTTTAATCTCACAGACACCTTCCTCCTCTTCCTTCTCTCTCTTCCTTTCTCCATGTTTCCTTCTCTCCTGTGAAACAGCTAGGTTTTATTATGGGCTGGTCATCCAAAAATGCAAGATTTGAAGCCCATCTCTACCTTTGTCAAAGGGCATGAAGTCAGCTTTACCTCTCAAGGGCTCTGCCATGCTTACAATATGGCCCCACTAGTCTACAAAATATAATAGCCCCGGTGTTATTTATACCATTAGTTACCTAGCAAATATCCATGAAGAAACTTTTACATATGCATCAGACATTAGAGATAAGCAATTCCAGAGTGAAAACCTCATCTCCATGCATCTAATATTCCAGTCAGGAGAATACAGTCAAAACATTAAAATGAATAAGTAAATTATATGTCTGGCATAGAAAATGTTATGAGTGAAAAAAAATGGGAAAAAAGGAAATACAGTTTAGTTTTTAAAAGTAAGATTTAAGAAACTGAGCAGACATGGAACAAGAGATTTTGAGGAAGGGAACCTCACAACAAAAGTTAGAGATTCACATAAATGGTGAGGCTCAGTGGGGCGGGGGCAGGGTGAGGCAAGAGTAGCATCAGAGAGTCTTGATTTTGCTTGGCATGAGATAGGAAGGCAGGGCAGGAGTGACATGGCCTGATGATGTTCAACAGGGGTACCTGGTGTGATGGTAATAATAATAATAATAATAAAAGGAAGCAGAAAGAATTGATGTGAGGCTGTTGCAAAACCCCCAGAGAGGTCAGGATGCTAGACTGGCTTCTCAGTCTTACAGCATGCATAGTAAGAACTAAGCATCTTCTTGACACACCCGGAAGTACTGGTTTACCAGATATCTGGACATCCCTTAGCCTACTCAAATTGATCCAATCTATAAAGTTAACCAATATAACTTAATATAAAGACTTTGGGTCTCCAAAACAATATGTACAAACAGGCACACACAATCGTGAGAACCAGGGATAAGAGGCGTAGTATAAGCTTAATTACTAGGGTTTCTCTAACCTGCAGTCCCACATAACTTGATCTATGACCTAGTACCCAACTCTTCCGCATCCTCCTGACACTGGTCTTCCTGATACTCCTTATGACCTAATTATCTGACTATAAATTACCCTAATGCGACGCTCAGCCATCTTCTCTGTTGGGAAGACACCAACACATCAAGACTCTATTGTCTAAAGCTGACATCACACTCCACCCAACAACATTGCCACACACATTCCTCCTATGCTGACACGCAATGATCACCAAAATGCACCTTAACAAACACTACCCACTGGCAAAATACATCTCAAAGCAGGAAAAATCATACTGAGTCTGTTCTCAGGCTACAGTACAGTTAAACTATAAACAAAAAGTTTATATATATAGTGGCTGGGAAAATCCCTACATGTTCAAAACTTAAATAATACACTTTTGAATAACAATCGACAAAAATGAGATGCTTTTCAAACATTTAGAACGAAAATACATCTCCTCAAAACTTGTTATATGCACTAAATGTAATACTTAGAGGAAAATTTATAGTCTTAAGTGAACATATTAGGCGTACAAAAAACAACTAAAACCAGTAACCTGGACCTGCACAGCGGAAGATGAGAACCAAACTCTTGCAAGCTACTCCCAGCCACATTCTGCATGCTGTGCATGCACACATGTGGAATGGATAGCTCATGCATCCTCCACACAAAATAAATTCAAAGGTACTAATTCTTTTAAAATATAAAAAGCGCAAACTTCTATGAGGATAACCAAGCATAAGGAAAAAAGACACAAATTGCCAATGCAGAAATAAATGGTCATCATGGTTGATTTATCTGATGGCAAATGGATGACAGTCCATGGCTACAATCACTCTTCACCCACTAGCAAATTAGTATAAGAAGAAATAACTTAAAAATCCCAATTTATATGAAGAAAGTTGAATCAATAATTTATATTCTTCTAAAATATGAACTACCTGACCTGGTGGGTTGCTGTGACAGAACCCTTGTGTGCACTGTAAATATATGTTGCTCTCATTGTTAATAAAAAGTTCATTGGCTGATGGCAAGGCAGGATTGTTGGGGCAGAGAGAATAATGGGGAGAAGAAGGACAGAGTTGGAGGAGATGCCTTGAGATGCAGAGCAAACAGGATGGGAAGCGGGTACACGTGATAAACATGTCACAGGGAAGCACACAGATTAATAGAAATGGGTTAATTTAAGTTATAAGAGCTAACAAAAAAACAAGCATAAGCTATCGGCTGACCATTTATAATTATTAGGTCTCTGTGTGGTTATTCAGGGACTGGTTGGTGGGACAGAAAAGTCTACCTACAAATGGTGTTCCTACAAAACCTACAAAATGTAGGTTCCATGCACCTACATCCACATAAAACATAACAAACTTAACACAAGATTCTAAGCACACAAAAACAGAGCCAAACAGGCTTCCTGATAACTGTCTTCTGAAGCAGGCTCAGTGTCAGCAACAAAGGCCTGGTTCCTTTGCATGGTGCTAGAGATAACCACACACATGGCTCTTTTAAGAGGTCCTGCTATCAGAAACTTGAATGGGGTTTATGAGCATTGGGAGTGTACTACTCAGTGGTAGCATGGACCCAACAACTTCTCCTAACTGGGGCAATAAATGTGGCTCCCATGGCAATGAAGCAAGTCTCTCAGGGAACCAAGGCAGGAGGAGCCAGCCACCAACGCCACATACCAACACATGTGCTAAGTCGAACCATGTCTGTGGCTGACATAGCATCATCTTATATGATCCAAAAACAATACAGATGCCCAATAAAGACAGATACAGTTGGAAAAAAAAAACTCTAAACAGGTTACAGTATGTGTAAAAATATATATAAGTTTGGGAAAGAAGAGAAAAAAGATATATACACTCATAGATTAAAAAACAGCTTAAAAATAATAAAGTCCTTAAAAATGAATAAAGTAATAAAAAATATAATAAGCCACTTAAAAATGAAAAATACACAGGGAGTCTAGATTCTGTGTGTTACTGTGTTGTCTTTGAAGTTTTTGATTGTTGAAGAATGTCATTTTTTTAATTTTTTTATTTTTCAAATGTCTTGTCTTCAAATATGGAGGTCAAAAGATATGGTACTTTGTCAAGGTTGTGCTTTTGTTCCCACAGAAAAGGATAGGCTACGGGTTCAACCAAGCTTAATGATGACCAGGTTCATTCAAGGAAGACCCCTGAAAATCCTGACTGCAGACATCAAGAAAGAAACCTGGAAGAATACAAGGGCATGATCTGTATTTTACCTGCTCAAACACAAAACCAAAAAGTCTTGTACTGACTTGTATAAAATGAATAGTCTATACTTATATTAATACAGATATTAATGCTACCTCTCAAACTTTGGAGTATTTTTGCCAGGCAGTGGTGGAGCACACCTTTAATCCCAGCACTCAGGAGGCAGAACAGGTGAGTTCAAGGCCAGCCAGGTCTACAGAGAGAGTTCCAGGACAGGCTCCAAAGCTACAGAGAAACCCGGTTTTGGAAATTAAAACAAAACAAAACAAAAAGTTTATGTATTTTCAGAGCAAGGGAACCAGACAGCAAGAAAAATGCATGGCCCAGATGATCCAGCATCCAGAACAGCTACAAGGCTGCTGGCTGAGATGATCCAGTGTCACAAAACACTCCAGTCAATTATCCTGATTTTCTCAAGGTTCCCCCAAAGATTCCCGACTCCCCAGACAACAGGAAGCAGTCTAGAAAAAAAATTATCCATATTCCCAAAAGATGGGTATGGATGTTTGTTATTATATATGGGGGTTGGTTATAAATTGTTACTGGTCTTTAAAAAGTTAAATTGAAAGATCTCCTTGAATAAAGGGGAAAATGGATATGATACAGAAATGACGAGATAAAAGGATAGATTACTGAATCTACTGTAATCCAGAAAACAAGTATTAATCTCAAAATATTTTACATTGGTATAGATTTTGATTTATTGGTAGAATTCAAAGTCAAATTATGTTTCACTGTGTGTTTCTACTCTTGTTTGGGGTATTGTGATTATGCTCCTGTCCGCACCAACTGACTTTAAAGATGATGAATTGACTTCAAAGAAACTCCTCATGGAATTCACTTTCTTTATGACAAAAGCTAGCCATTTGGACAAATAATTAGACTTAAAGTTTTCCTTAGTTATGACAAAAGGTAAATTAGGTATAAAACTTGTCACACTAAGGTAAAATAAATTATAAACTATTTTCTCTAATTTTGCCAAATACAAGCTGACTGAACATTCTAACTGTAATTCTTAGTTTTGAAAACTGCTTCAGTTGTATGTAATTTGCTATGTTAAAATTAAAAACCTTTCTGCTTTAATTAGAGAAAAATGGGGAACTGCTATGGAATAATCCTTCTACACCGTGAAGACGAGTTGCTCTCACTGTTAATAAAAAGCTGATTGGCCGAGGGTTAGGCAAGATTTTCTGGACAGAGAGAATGCTGGGAAGAAGAAGGGTAGAGTCAGAGGAGTCTCCATGAGACACAGAGAGAACAGTAAGGAAAGTACACACATAAGGTAAGTGAGCCTCAGGGCAGCAAAAAAGATTAATAGAAATGGGTTAATTTAAGTAAATAAGAGAAAAAACACAAGCCTAAGCTATCAGCCGAGAATTTGTAATAACGATTAAGTCTCTGTATGGTGATTTGGGAGGCAGTTGGTGTGTATGTGGATTCTGCCAGTTAGTTAAGGAAGAACTCATACCTCTTCTCTCAGATCTCTTCCAGAAAACAGAGGAAATCCATGAGGCCTGAATTACCCTAACCTCCAAACCAGATAAAGACTTTACACAAACAAGAAACTACAGATAGTATTTTCCATGGGTGTGGATGTAAAAGTCCCTGACCTGGTATGGGACCTGCCCTGGAGTGTGGTTGATGTATCAGCTGACACTCCATGGAGGAAAACAGGTTGCTCCCTTTGACAGAAGGTATACATTGAGAATGGTGTCTTGGTTTGGGGAGCCTGTTTCTACTTCCTCTTCTCAGTGTTGATGAGACCTGGTTTGGTTTGAACCTGGACTAAATATTCTCTCCCGGTCCTCTTTCCCATTCTCTTTTATTTTCCATCCCCTCTTCTCTCCAAGTCCTTATTCTTCCCTCCCCTCCCTCCTTCGGTCTCTCCTCTTCTTGCTATTCTCCCCTTCCCTCACTTCAATCTCTCTTCAAAAAAGAAAGAAAGAAAAAAGAGCCAGAGCAGCCTAGTTCTTGGGCCCCATATGAGCTTCTTAGCCCTTTCTCACAAGATGGACAATGTCCATTGTTAACTGGTCATCACCCACTGGTGAGTAAACTCATTATAAGCCCAGGGCTCATTAACTGCATGCACTTGGTAACTTGCCTTGCCTGAATGGTCCTGTTTGTATCTGGAATGCTGAGGGAAAGTCACTAGGAAAGAGGGTGCCCTTGTGATTGTAAATCAAGCCCTAGCTGTGTGTGTATTCCCCTAAGCAGGATACACCATGGAGATACTCTCCTCCTCTTTCCCGGGACCCACTCTCACACCCTGGGAGGGAGCTGCTGCCAGTCTCTGAGACTGCTAACTGGCTCACCTATGACAGGAAGGAATCCTTCTCTTCTCCGCCTCCACAGCCATGCCCAAACCTGGAGTGGCTTTCTGAGCCAAGAGGCCCATATGTGAGCATGGCTTAGAAAATAGCATCCTGCAAATGTTTTCATTCAACAGCAAAATCATTTGATTTCACTCAAGCTTGTCTTTGCAAGGGCAAGTGAAGCCAGCTTGACAGAGAGTCGTTAAATAGACTAATTAGGCAATGATTTAGAGAGGCGAGGACTGGGGAAGAGTCAGGCAACTAAGATTGGGTTCTGTCCCTTGCTAAGTAGCTGTGGGGCTTCAGGCAAGGCTAACATTCTTGCTGTGCCTTTACGGACTCATTTTTAATAGTGATGATATTTCACAAAGTTATGTGAACTCAAGAAAATGATACACACAAAACTGCTTTGGGTACTTGAGAGATGACTCAGAAGTTAGGAGCACTGGCTGCTCTTCCAGAGGCTCTGGGTTCTCAATTCCCAGCATCCACATGGCTGCTCACAACCCATCTTTTAACTCCAGTTTCAGGAGATTTGATGCCCTCTTCTGGCCTCTACCAGTACCAGGCACCCACATGGTACACAGACACATCCAGGCCAGCTAACCATACAAATAAAATAATAGAATTTTAAAATATAACTGATTTGTAAAGTGGGGTAATTACCCAAAACTATGTCAATATTATTTTGCTATTATTATTTGGAAGACTCTCCAGAGTAGCAAAGGGAAGAAACTTACAAATCAAAGGCACAGTACAGTGGGAATCAACAGTAACAATTATGGCCATTTAGCTATTTGAAATTGTAAGATCAGCCCTGACTACCTGGATATAAGTCCTGGATCAGAGGTCGATACGCAGCCTTGGGCTAATGACTACCCTTCTACTGAGTCATAAAATGGAGATAATGAAAGGATTCATTTCTCAGGCTCCTTGGGAGGGTGGCAAGTGTTTAGAACAGTGTCTGGCATATATAAATGATCAGGAATAATGAATGCTAATATTTGTTTAACAACAATAAATAAAGATGCTAAGCTACTGCAGAATACCAACACAATCCTACACACCCTCCAGCACATAACAGAGCTAGATAAATACCTCTCGCAGGCCACGTAAAAAAACAAACAAATAAAAAAAACCTGGCAATACTGACATCTCCCATTTACTCGCAAAGTCTGTTTCTGGGCCAACACAGGTAGAAAGTACAAACCCATGCTCCCATATCCTCTTCAGCGGATGTTCTGTTCCGTTGACTGCAATGCTCCTCTTTGACTGAATCAGGCCTGTACCACCCTCCCCCGCAAAACCAGTCTCTCACAAACCCCAATGTCCCCAATCCGTTATCCTGCTTACTTCCTCTGCATACAATTTCCCTCGTATGTTTCGATTGGCTTGCCCTCGACTTCCCCAACCGAATACAAGAGACCTGCTCACTCCCCACAGAGACTGGAGAGCGCCTGGGATCCAGATAGGAGACACTAAGATCCATGTCATAAATGAGTGAAGCAATAAATAAATATCCTCTGGCAGAGTTGAATCAGAAGTTCATGTAGATGGCACATTTGAGACGCCTCCGCCAGGCTACTTTTCTGAAGCCCGGGAGGACGCACCATGCACAAATGGAAGCTGCACACCCAGGCCTCGGCTCCGTTCTTGCTGATGGATGGTAAGACTTTAACCGTCTTTTATCTGTAAAACACACTCCACGACACTCCATCATTCAATTAGGATGTTAAAGGCTTACAACAAAATTAATTTGCTTATCACCAGGGAAATTAAAATGTCTGCAAATAAATTTTCCCCTGCAGCCTAGTTTCAGGTGGGTGGGTGATCCAGCCAATACATTGGCAGCATCGAGAACCAACGGGAGAGGATCGGGAAAACACATTTCCAGCTGCAAGGGAAAATCCAGCAAAGATGTGAAGAGGGAGAAGGAGAAAATCACTGGGTTTGAGGCTGTGTTTCTAATGCCTTCTCCAAAGTAGAGAGATGATTTAAGGGATTAAAAATCATGCTACCCAGATAGTGGCTCACCTGCAGCAAGGCACAATTCAGGTATTAATTCTAACCCAATGACTTGGGTCCCATGACTTAGCACAGTATTTGAGAGCATTTACTTTGCAATTAAGTAAACATAGGTTTGGATTCTATCGCTGACACTCACCTGCTGTGTGACCTTGGAATAGTTACTGACGTCTCTGAAACTAAGTTTTTCATCTAAGAAACAGGAGTCATGGAGTTCATCTGCTGGGGTGCCATGGTACCCAAAGCAAAGCAGGTGCTCAATATAGAAATATGGTCTTACTATATTACTGATAAGAATTAGTGGTGCAAAAATGCTAATAATAACCACAACAATAAACGGCCTTGCATGAAAGCGATGGCACTTAACCCAAAGCATAAAGATGGATTCAAAATCCCACCGGAAACTCTAATTCTCCTGGAAATTTCCTCAGAGCGCCACGCTCGGGATTTGAGATGACACTCTTGTTCTACAAGGTCTGCAGTGAGGTGTCCTGAATTTATTACCAAAAGACATATGCACCCTATGTGACCCATAAACGAATCCAGTCACCCAGTCCAAATCTCTTCTCACCCTGGCTCTTCCCTCACCCCGCCTCCTCCCAAACAGAAGGATGGAGCAAGAAGGAAGTGATGCAGGGGACTCCCAGGGCCTGGGAATGGAGAGAATGGGAGCCAGAGGCCAGAGGCTTATGAGATTGCTCCTGAGAATCAAAGACAAACGGGGGGGGGGGGGGGGGGGGGGGGACGGAAGAGGCTTGATTCTCTGCAGCCTTGCTCTAAGGAACCTGCATCCCAGAGACAGGCTGGGATGGTCCAGCATTCTCACACAGTCCCTCTCGGGCGCTCACTCTTCATCTGTTTTCCTAAAGTTATCAGCCACTAGACCCTGAACGTGGATGTGGGATTTTCTGAGGGAGAAGAGTGAAAACATGGATAAAGCCAGGGCCAGAGAGAAACCCAACTGTAAGCTAAAAATCTGAATGTGGCTCCTGCTGGGAAATCCAACTCAGTGCCATGGCCAAGGTGAACTGAAGACAGAGTTTAAGGGGAAAAAATAGTGGGGCTGGTATGTGACTCAGTGGTAGAGTTTGGCTCTTATAAGACTCCAAAATCCAATCATCTCCAACACTGTAATGAAGACATGCATATATCCAGCTTGCCCAGAATCAGCAAATTCAGGGGATTTACAGGAGGGAAAAAAAAAAACAAAAAACAAAACAAAACAAAAGTGATTTAAGATGTGACTCCTTTTCTCCCCAGTCAAGAATCCAAACATGGATCTTTGCTAGTTATTTGTGTTAAGCAGGATATTGTATGCAACTGAGCAATCGGGTAAGCAAAGATAAACGGACTTGCTCTCATGTCTAAAGCAAACTCTCTGGCCTAACAATTCCCCCTCTGATGTACTTAGCCCAAGCAACCGACATTTTCCTACCCTTGCGACTTTGAGTTCCTTGGGAAGAAGGAGGGCCAGAAGAGGGGCTGGCGAACTTCTATGCTTAATTGCAAGGCTGTGGTAGCATGCAGCGCCATGCCATCAGGGGGCTGCACCAGGTGACATTTGTGCAGTCCATATTCATTCACAGCTGCGGGCGGGTTGATCCAGGGCACCAATTATCTAATTGCTGCTAATGTTCCGTGTATTTACTCAGCTGCAAATTTGCAAGATGGGGCCTGACTCACAAGAAGGGGATAATAATGGAAGATACATTTCCATTTGAAATTTCATGAATAAACAGCAAGCACCCTGTTTATTAAAATTCAGATGCAGATAAACAATGAGTATAGTTCCAGGAATAATTGCAGGGTTTCCACAGTTACAGAAAACCAGTCCCTTTGTCAACACTCCATTGTTCTATTTATACCTTGGGAGATATCACACTAGCTTTCTATAAATACAATGGAAACTCATTCATCTCAAACCCTCATGTGTCAAGTCCCAACCTTCTCTGCAAAAAAAAAAAAAAAAAAAAGCTGCATCCTGAGCGTCCCTGACACCGAGTGTCCCTGACAGTAGGTCTCAAGACTGTGGTGCATGAATCCTTCCTAATAGAATGGATAAAGAGCAGGCTTGGACTGGGCTGGGCAGGAGAGAGGCAGCCGCATGGATTCTAGGCTGGTTTCAGAAGCAGGTGTGGAGCGGCAGCATTTCAGCTGCTTCAGCCGCTCACAGCCCGAGTTTTAAGAACCTCAGCCATTACAAGCGGATGAAGCCAACCGTTCAAGGAGTCTCTCTGCCTGTGTGTGGGTGGGTGGATCTCATCAGTGACATTCATTTATATGCCTTCTTTGGGTCCTCCTCTGCATGTGAGGCTGGTCTCTTCCAGTCCACGGCAAACACCTCACAGCAGTCAAGAATCTGCCCTTTTCCTTTCCTCTCACGGTGCCCAGAATCACACTTAGTACTTATTACATAGTGTTGTTCAGAAATTCTCCTTCAATAAGCTATTCCGGTTCCTACTATTTCCCAAAGCGCTCCCTGCTCCCATAGATGTTCCTTCCTTAGGCTGATCTCAGATTCAACTAATATTTATAAGAATACCATATTTAAGGTGATAGTTTAAGTGATTTTCATCACATATAAAACCTAGTATACATACTAGCTTTGTGAATTAACTTTTTTTTCTTTTTAGTAAAGTAAAATAGGAAGGGAAAAAGTTGCAGGGACACACAGTAAATACAGAACCAGAACTTGAACCCATAACTCTCTGAAACTAAAGCAGGTGCTCTTTGCTATTACATCACTAATCTCACACACACGCATTGAAAGCATTACTCTGCCTGTCTCTCTCCATAGTCTCTAGTCTGCAAGAACTGGCCCTCCATCCATCGCGATCTCTTATATGCCCACACAGATCTGTCTCACACAGAGATATAGAATTTACACACACTTGCTCACATGTGTGTGCATATAACTAAAATATTTGTAGATACATATATACATGTGGATAAATAAATCCAAGAGTTCTTGTCGGTGCCTCCTTCCAGGTAAGGTAAAATTATCCACAGGGAAGTGAGGCAGTGTCTGAAATGGGGCCCTGATGTAAATGTAGCGCCTCTTACCAGCTGACATCCCATATGCTGCAGTGGAGACAGACTCATTAAGGGCTTTCCACGCACGGATTTTATTCTGATGGCCTCCTTCGGTGCTAAGTCCCTGCAGCATTGACAGTCCCTGAACACTCTCAGGTGTCAGAGCCAAAGCAGAGGGGACTGAAAGAGAAGCAGTGGCGGGGAAGGGCATCCAAGCCGCTGGGGAGCATTTTAGACTCTGGTGCCCTGTTCATTAGAGAGAGATTTCTCTTCACAGACTCAGTTGGCAGATGGTAGAATGAGGTCTAGCCTTCAGATCTGCGCCCAGCAGCCCTACAGATAGAAGGGATGCCAACTGTGAGATCAAAAACTGGTGGCCCTGAAAGTTGATCACTACCCATTCTGGCCTATAAGCTCTAGATGGTGCTGCAATCCTCCAACAAGTGACTGAACCTCTCTCTGAAGAAGTGGTCGTTCAGTCTAGAACGGGCTCCCTCACTCTTCCTGGGCTCTTGATTCTGGCCCATCTCATGCCGATCCTGCCAGAGGCGTCACCTGCATTTCCATTCTCATCTACCCAGCTCTTGCTTTGCCCATCAGCCGATCTGTGTGTTTACAAACTCAGTTGTCTCTGTTCCCGAACAACTTACAGTCATCATATTTGTTATTTATCCATGCTGTTCAATAGGATGTAAATCAACAGATGATTAATACAAAAAGTCCAGTTTTCTATCAATATTTACTCAGATGTTTTTGCAAAATCTTGATTAAGATTAGTCACTTTTAAGAAACGTAGTTTCAAGGGCTGGAGAGATGGCTCAGTAGTTAAGAGTACTGGCTGCTCTTGCCAAGGACCAAGGTTCGATGCCCAGCACCTACATGGTGACTCACAATTGTCTGTAACTCCAGTCCTGGAAGATCCGGCCCCTGTGAACACATGCATGGAGGTGGGACAGATACACAAATGTGTACACATACATAATTTTAAAAATGTATTTTCACAGACATGATGGTGCATGCCTGTAACCCCAGCATTCTGCAGGGTGATAAAAGAGGACTGCAAATGCCAAGCTAACCCTGGAATACCTGGTAAAGGCCTGTCCAAGGAAAGCATAAAGGGAGTGAAGGGGTCAGAAGGAGGGAGTTTGAATTGTATATAAGTGGGGCAAGAAAAGTATCCCGAGAGTGAGGAGGAATTCAGAGCGTTTTCCAGTCCCCCAACCAAAACAAAACCAAAAAACACCAAAAGTGGCTAGTTAAATAAGAAAGACAAGATAACCCACAAGCCTGATCAGCAGATCAACATACAGAATATGACCTGCCTATGTCAAAAGAATCAGCACACAGTGCTGACTCTGTGCCTCAAGCGAAAACCGTCCGTTCACAGCATCGTGGACTTTTTGTGACTGTCCAACATTTCAGACAAATTTTCAGAATCCTACAACAGGCCTCCTTTATGAGACACAAATGGCCACAGATGAGTGAGTGCTGTAACAATGGCCACATTTGAGGAAATGAAGGGAGATGTAGACTATCTGAACTGGGCTTTGGAGAGCAGGGTCCAAAGAGAAAAGGAGGAGAAAGCCCTTCAGAAAGCCTCCCTCTGCTCAGAGCTGTGGCCAGGCCTGCCTCTATTTTTAGCTTCTGCTGCCCTCAGGCCTGTAATACTCAGTAAATATCACAGGTATGAACTGGGATGGGCCATCTGTCCTGACTGACAATGAACCCACAGCAGGGCTAAGGGGCTCAGTTTACAATACCCAAATTATTTCCCTCCTGTTTAGTGATGTTTCTCTCTAAAATGGAATGCTTCCCCAACAAGCCCAATACCTCTGAAACGGATGATAGATTAGATTACCTGATACACTCTCCACCTTCCAGGAAACCTCCTCCTAATCACAGTGACGGCTATTTCTTTCCAGATGGTTGCTGACAACATTTCAAAAGGAATCTTCACATGCTCTGATTTTTACCCTTGACTAGCTGACTTTAATGGTAATCTCCTTAGGTCTGGAGTCCAGATGGAGTGGAAAATCTCTTTGATTTCTTTCAGAAGGGAACTTCACTAGAAAATGGGCCCACTGAGCCACTCGTAAACTGTGTTTTCCTTTGTTCTCTGCTCCTCACCCCAACCCTTGCCATCTTGTCTCTACCATCCCTCTGGCATTCCTGAGAACACAACCCTTAATAAAGAGGCTGCAATCCCCCCTTGGACTCTAGTGTGATCTTTGTGGCAGGAAAATCTAAGCTCTTATCTGATCAATAGATTTGAAGAGTTAACTCCTTTAGGTTAATTAGTTTGGTCATTGGAAGGGCAGCCCATAGCAAAAACTATAGTGGGAGATAATTGCTCAATAAAGACAAACAGGATGGAAGGAAGGATGGATGGATGGAAGGATGGATGGATGGATGGATGGATGGATGGATGGATGGATGGATGGATATGGGTGAGCAGATGAATGAACAGAGGAATGTACAGAGGGACAGACTGATGGATAGAGGATTAGTCAATGACCCTTGGAACAGCCCTTTGGAATGAGGAAGGTCAACATTTTTAAAGATGTGGATAGTTACTTTTGCTCAGTCATGTGTTCTAGAACTCTGTGGTTGTTTGTTTAGTACCATTCTGTTAGACCCCACTCGCCTGAATTCTGTCACTGGTTCAGGAAGAATTTTTTTTCCCTGATTTTACTTCTATGGAGCTAAGATAGGCCCCTGAGTCCAATCCAAGGTCCATATAGTCCCTAAGATAGAAATGCAGCTGTTGGAAATGGACCCTTAGCAATTTCACTTAAATACTGAATCTTGTAACAGAGCTCTGCAGGGAAAACAAAGCAGGCCCGCTGGGGATGCGGGAACACAGAGCTGGGGATGCAGGAACACAGAGCTGGGTATGCAGGAACACAGAGCTGGGAATGCGGGAACACAGAGTTGGAGATGCAGGGGAAACAGAGCAGGCACGCTGGGGATGCGGGAACACAGAGCTGGGGATGCAGGAACACAGGGCTGGGGATGTGGGAACACAGAGCAGGCACACTGGGGATGCAGGGGAAACAGAGCAGGCACGCTGGAGATGCGGGAACACAGAGCTGGGGATGCAGGAACACAGGGCTGGGGATGTGGGAACACAGAGCAGGCACACTGGGGATGCAGGGGAAACAAAGCAGGCACGCTGGAGATGCGGGAACATATAGAAAACGTTGTGTATTGCAGCTGGGGGCAGAGAAAGCCATGGTGGCAGACTCCAGCAGGGTGTGCACCCCTGCTCTGTGAACTGACACCAAGCCTGGCCCTCTACCTATTTCATAACAGACGTTTTATTGAAATATGAGTTCTGTCAATCATGTGTGTACCGTGTGAGGCTGTTTTTGCACAATAACCGAGCCAAGTAGCCCACCCTGTGGTTGGCAAAACCTAAAATATTTACTATCTGCCCTTCACAGACCAAGGTTTGCAGATTCTGTTGCAGGCTCTTGAAAAATACACACACACACACACACACGAGCATCAACAACAGCAGCAGAAATGAAGGAACATGGTGCTGATGTTCTCAGGGCTAGAAAGGATCATTTTTTTCTGCCTGATACAACAAAAAAAATCACAAAACCAATTACCTCAGTACTTGATACCTGCTTAGAGGCCTCTTGTCAATAATATCTACTCTTGCCTGAACTCTTGAACCAACCAGATACTTCCTTCATTACCACCGCATTTAGGATTAGCAATCAGTGGAAAAGCTACGGAAAACAAACTTTTTTTCCACTCCATTCTAAGAGAAAAATCGGAGAAGTGCACAGTGGATGCAGCACTACAATAAATGGGGACTCTGCATGCGTGGTAAAACGGTCCGGATCTCATTAAATGATTTCTGGGCTATTATCCTTTGGGCTCACCAATGGATTTGAATGGACTCTCCAGTGAAAGCAGATGTTTAAGGTAGCACCCTTCTGAAAGGAAATAGCATACTGGAATCAGAAAGGATGGAAAGCGATTATGACGAGGCCTGATTTGAAATTAAGAGTGCCATTTTCTGTCTTTAGGCTTTGCCATGGATAGTCCCTGGCAAATCCTTTAACCCTCCTGACGTCTCACTTCTTAAACCCTCTAACTGAAGGAAATCACGCCCATCTCCTAAGCCTTCCCTCTCTGCTCCAAACCAGTGATTTAGAAAAGGCTGCACGCAGAGCGCTGCTGTGAGCTGCTGAGGAGCCCCTCACGGTTAATGTACGCTGTCTTCTCCAGCTCAGGCCGACCTCCAGGGTGGGAGAACCCACAGGGAAAATGAACACGGCACAGCGCAACAAGATTCAAAGGTTCAAGGGCAAACGACATTGCAACTCCTTCAAAAACTTTATTCTAGATGTAGTTAACCAGGAATAGAACACTGTCCTCAGATTAAACTCCTTTAAGAGGCAAACTTCATTATCTTCCTCCTGAGGCTGAGCAAACGCAGCCTTCTGCCTGCCTGAGTAACTTTACCTTGCATCTAGTTAGGTTGGATATTCGAAGATGTGGGTCATTTTCTCCAGGCTGATGAGCATTGTGGCTGCAGGGTCCAGTACATTCTTATTTCTCATAATCACATTCTTTGTTGCAGCTAATGCTAATGCCAAGTCCTTGGTTTTTACTTCAAGGGTGGGGCTGGCTCTGTGAAGCAGAGGATCTACAATCTTTGTTCCCTGGGGCTTCACCCTATGACAGCTGGATATCAGTGTGATCATGCCTGGCTCTCCTCTTGCACCTCCTTACTCCATTTCATTCTTGCTTTGTTTTGTTTTTCGAGACAGGGTTTCTCTGTATAACAGCTCTGGTTGTCCTGAAACCCCCTCTGTAAACCAGGCTAGCCTCAAAGTCACAGAGATCCACTTGACTCTGCCTCCTGGGGAACTGGAATTAAAAGCATGCACTATCATGGCCCGCCTCGATTTCATTCTTATGTGGCTATAAATCAAAAGCTCTGCCTCTACAAACTGACCAGTTAAACAAGGGGTAGAACACCAATCAGAGATAGCAATTTCAGGGATAAAGGTACATAGATGAAGAAGAGGGAGAGGAGGATAAAAAAAAAAAAAACTATCTTTCCATTGGTTCACAAAGGCTCCAAATGAAGCTACCCCAATCTGCACTTTTTGGCTGAGTTTCCATCTGAAGTTGACATTGCTTGTACTAAATCTTCTTGATCACTACAGCAGCCACACCACTCAAGATATCTCATTTCCCTTCCCAAGGTGATGAAGGGACAGCAGTGGTGACTTAGGGCAGATCACCGCTGTCCCAATGTCCTGATGTCACAGCTCCACACATACAATGAGTCAGGAATGTGGAGTGCAACTGGAGGCATCGCTTACAGAGAACACTGACTAGTGAGATAGGAGTATCGCCCTTTGTCAACAGCCCTCTTGGGTGGGAATTTATTAGATTTGTTTTTAGAGCTGGGTGAGGAAACGACTTAAAATAATTTCGAATGCACTGACTATAACTGCATCCAGGTACAATTATCGTGGCAGGAAAATCTCCCATCTCTTAAAACTTTTAGTAGTTTTCATATGTTTACTTCTGTTTTCAGAAAATCAAGAATTTCTAACTATTTTTATGGCTCTTTAACATTTTGCTTCCAAGTTCTCTCTCTCTCTTTTTTTTACTTGAAAAGATTTTTTTCATATAATATATTCTGTTAGAGCTTTCCCCTCCCCCCAAGTCCTCCCAGATACTTTGCATTTCCCCATCCACCCAAATTTCTCTCTCATATAAAATAATAATGATAATAATAATATAAAGTCAAAAATCAAACAAACCATACTAGAACAAAATAAACAAACAGAAAAAAAGAGTGAACAAAAAAGGGGACAAAAAATGCATATAGGTGTAAAGACATACATGGCCACACACTCAGAAATACCATAAAGATACAAAACTAGAAACCATATTAGATTTGCAAAGGACCTATAAGGAAAAGCAAACAAACAAAGCCCAGAGACATCATTATGAGACCAAGAACCTCCAAAAATGGCATTGGGCTCATTTTGTATTGGCCATCTCCTGCTGGGCTCAGAGGATGCATCCTAAAGTGCAGTCTGTATAACCAGTGAAAACCCAATTGAGAAAATGAATTCTTCCTTTGTGAGTAGTTATCAACTAGGAATAGCTTCTGACTTAAAGAAGGGGGCCTGGGTCAACTTCCCCTCTCAGTGCTGAGACTCCTCTGGCCCAGAGCTGTACAGACCCGTTCATGCTTCCACAGTCTCTGTGAGTTCATATGTGTGTTAGTCCTGCTGCGTTTGGAAGGCCTTGTTTCCTCGGTGTCCTCCATCCCCTCTGACTTTTATAATCCTTCCATTTCTTCCTCTACAAGGTTCCTTGTGTCCTAGGGGAGGGACTTTATGGGAAACACCCCATGTGTGACTGAGTGTTCCGAGGTCTCTCACTCTCTGCACACTGTCAAGTTGTGGGTATTCATTCCTATCCTACTGCAGAAGGAAGTTTCTCCGATGATGGCTGAGCAAGCCATTGATCTATGAACAAAGCAGAAGCAATGCAAAGATGTGATGCATTCTCTTATGTTGCATTTGTTTAACTCTGTGAAGCTGTGTTACTTTTCCTGACTAAAACACCCAATTGGTCTAATAAAGAGTTAAATGTACAATAGCTCGGCAAGAAAGGAATAAGTCGGGCTGCCAGGCAGAGAAAATAAATAAAAGGAGAAGAAGGGACGAACAGGGGGAAAAAGAGAAGGAAAAGAGGATGCCAGGGGCCAGCAAGCCAGTGACACAGTCAGCCCTGGAGTAAGAAGTAAAGAAAGAAATATAAAATAGAGGAAGGTAAAAGCCAGAGGTAAAAGTTAGACAGAATAATTTAAGTTAGAAAAGATGGCTAGAAACAAGCTAAGTTAAGACCAGGCATTCATAGGGAAGAATAAGTCTTCATGTATTTATTTGGGAGCAAGGTAGTGAGCCTCCAAAGAGCAAAGAGTAAAAACAAAAGCAACCACAACAGCACATTTGTGCCCCTGTGTCAGAGGTATGGTCACCCATGAGCTAAACCCATAAGCTAAAGAGTGGCATGGAAAATAATCTTCTAAACATCAAATGCAAAATAAATGTTTTAAAAAAGAGCTCAACATATATTTGCATGTATTAAACCTGTTCTGTGCTTGCCGTGATGAGACTACCTATGTTTGCCTGTATGTATACCACTTCAATATGCTTCTTGAGTTGTGTGTTTTTTGCAGAAAACAATACAGTGATTACAAACCAGGCAATCTGGGTCCATGTCCTAGTCCCCTCCATAGTGCACTGTAACTCTGCACTACGATCCATGTCTGCACACTGGGTCACTAAAGTCAGCCCTGCTTCTCAAATGTTATGAAAAGAAACTGGGAGTTTTGATAAAATGAAAGGCTGCTTAGAGGACTCAGATGATCTGTGGCTTCCTGTGAAGAACTGATCTAATTAGTGGCCTTCTTGGAAACTCACTCCTCTGAACACGTAGTAATACGGTGTATGACAGAAACATCACATGTGCTGGGTCTGTCTAGATTCCCAGGTAATTGGATTAAAACAAAGGCAAGACCATGAATATTCTGAATGACCTCGTTAAGCCAGACATCAATTCATTAATACAGTTGTAAATAACTACTATGTCACAGACTGTATTCTGGGTGCATTTTAAAATGAATTATTCATAAGTGATCATGCCCAATGCTTATTTACATGTTAGGGGTTAAGTACCAGGTCACTGACACCTGTTATATTTGAATGTGCTCCCTTTTGTAAAGTCTAAATGATGTGGGAGTCCCCTCTGCATGCTGTGAATATGATTGGTTAATTAATAAAGAAACTGCTTTGGGCCTATAGCAGAGCTATAGGGGAACAGAGCTAGGTGGGGAAACTAAGCTGAATGCTGGGAGAAAGAAGGGCGGAGTCAGGGAGAAGCCATGTAGCCCCACCGAAGCCAGATGGAACTTTAGCTGGTAAGCCACAGTCACGTGGTGATACACAGATTAATAGAAATGGGTTAAATTAGTATATAAGAGTCAGCCAATAAGAAGCTAGAGCTAATGGGCCAAGCAGTGACTTAAATAATATGGTTTCTGTATGATTATTTCAGGGCTAAGTGGCTGGGACGAACAAGTGACCTCCTACATCTAAAACAGCTATGAAGATTTTAACTGGTTTGTTTAATAGCCTAGGGATCATAAAAGAGTGAACTCAGATTAAACCTAGACCCTAAAACTGAAAGAACATTGCAGGTATCCTAGGATAAGTGAAAAAAAAAAATAATCCCACTGTCCAGTAGAGACTCTTTCTATGGCTACAGGAGGATCAGAAACTAGCCAATGAGGGTGATGCCCATTCGTATTTACGAGAGCATCCATGTACTGGGCTCCATCCCTGTTCTGATCCTTATATGATTATCAGTCTGTTCTGAGAAGTCAGCGCCTGGGTCTGTGCTCAGGGGAGCCATCCAACCTTGTGTAAGTGAGGAGACAAGTTTGGGAGGTGATGTGGGAGTCCACTCTATGTGCTGTGATTACCATTAATGAATAAAGAACCTGCCTTGGCCTGTTGATAGGGCAGAACTTAGGTAGGCGGGGAGGACTGGACTGAATTCTGGGAGGAAGAAGACAGAGTAAGTGAGACGCCATGGATTGGCTGCAGGAGACAGATGTGCTGAAACTTTGCTGGTAGGCCATGACCTCGTGGTGATATACAAATTAACAGAAATGGGTTAAATTAAGATGGAAGAGTTAGCAAATGAGAAGCTAGAGCTAATGGGCCAAGCAGTTGTTGCGGGAGGTCCTTCCGCTCCTCCAGCCAATAGCCGCTGAGATACCAGTCCATTGGGGCGTGGTCTCTCTCCCTTTAAAAAAGCGGCTACTTCCCTCCTCGCTCTCTCTTTACTTCCTGCTCCGGTTCGGCAACTAGACTTCTTCCTGATTGCGCAGAGGGCTGTTGTCTGGGACGGTGATCTGTAAGTTTTTTTCCCCTTTAAATAAATACCACCCTATTAATCATAATTCCAAACTGGTGTGGGATTGTTTATGACTTACGCCTTCAAGCAGTGATTTAATTAATACAGTTTCTGTGTGATTATTTTGGTTCTGGGCGGCCGGGACGAACAAGCAACTCCCTCTGCCAACAGGGAGGTATACTGAATGGGTTGGCAGGGACATTTACTGCAGCATGGTTTGCTGTGCTGAAACGCATGGAGGGATTGGGGAGATGGCTCAGCTAGTAACAGCCTTTGTTGTCTAAGCAAGAGTACCTAAGTTTGAAACCTTGGCACTCATGTGGAAAAAGAAAACCAGACAGGCCACATGTCTGTAATCCAAGCATTGTGGGTGGAAGGCATACAGAAAAGGCAGATTCTGGGAGCTTGCTGGCCAGTTAACATTACTCTAATGGCGAGCTTTCATGCCAGTGAGAGACCCTGTCTCAAAAAATAAGGTTGGAGCAGTGCCTTCCAGATGTCAGATTCACCTCTGTATACTGTGAATACCATTGGTTTATAAAGAAGCTGTTTTTAGCCAATGGCTTAACAGAATATAGCCAGGCTGGAAAAGATAAAAAGAGAGAGTAGGTGAAGTTGGGAAGAAGCCATGTAGCTGCCACAGGAGACAGATACCTCCACCGGAGCCTGCTGAAACTTTGCCGGTAGGCCACAACTTCATGATAATACACAGATTAATAGAGATGGGTTAGTTTAGAATAAAAGAGCTAGCTAAAAATATTCTTAAGCTATTGGTCAAACAGTATTGAAAATAATAAAGTTTCTGTGTGATTAAATTTTGGGTCAGAGCGGCCAGGAACGAATGGACAGCCCCTGCTAACATCCTCCTCTGGCATCCCCACCTGTACCCACACACACATAAGCATATACACAGTATACATGTACACAAATATACAGAAGAGAGAAGGGGAAAGAAGAAAGGCAGGGCAGAGCAAAGCCAAAACAGAAATCACCAGACAATCGCGGAGCAGTTGTCTATTTATTTTAAAATACTAAATTGACAAAGATTAGATACCTTCAAATATATACTGTGACCACTTAATATATAGATAGATAGATTTCTGCATTATTCCTCAAACTAAACAAAATCCATCACTGCCACCCATGCTGTGCACCAATCCCAGAACATTTTTTATCATACAATTCAAAGTATGCATGCCCCTTGACCAGCATCTCTCCATTTTTTCACCCCTGCCCTGGCAGCTGCCACTCTGCTCTCTGCTATTATGAGTTCAACATTTTAAGATTCATAGAGTATTTTTTATTCTGTTTGGCTTATTTCATTTAGCATAAGGTCCTCCAGTTTCATCAATTTTGCCGCAAATGGGGGTTTCTTTTATTTTCCAGCTGAGAAATATTCCATTCTCTGGATGAACCACAATTTCTATATCCATTCATCTATCAGTGGGAACTTCCACTGCTTTGGTACCCCAGCTACTGTGAACAATGCAACACAGGCCACTGCAAATAAACCTTAGGGCAGCTGTTCAGTGGAACATTTCACACAGACATTAAAAAGAAAGAAGCATAATTTATAAATATTTTATATATGCAGACCTAACGTATTGTCCTATGAGTACAAGTGGGAGGAAATGCAAATTACACAGCAGAAATCATGAAAAGATTCATTTATTTAATGCATACATATATACACACAGACACATATAACTATGAATCTATATGCATAAAATCTGTATACAGAGGACATCCAAGGAAGCCACATACTAACTTGTGACAATGATTGTCCCTAAGTGACAGAACTCTGGTTGGGAGAGGAGATGGAAAGAGGCCTTTCACAATTACATCATATATTTAGAAATGCACACTCTGTCCTATTTCTTTGTTGCTCCAATTACAAGCACCTACCAAGATGTCCTTTTGAAAAGCTTGCTAGAGTCTCTTCCCTTGTCAGACCTTCCAATATCCTAACCACTCTCACTGGCAAATATTAACTAAGCACTTTGACACTCCACAAATACATGATTGGGACACACGCACATGTGTGCACAGACACACGGTTATTGCGGTACTATTTTCCTCGCTGATGCCTCACTAAAGGACCGAGCTTGTTGAATCTCTTCCTGTACGTGAACATGTCTACGGGACAATCACCTCCCAAAGTGTATGACCTCATAAACAGAAAAGAAAGAAAACCACCATGGTTAAATTCAGATACACTAGCCTGTCTGTCTTCTGTTAAGCAGGTCTCCTGTGAATCAATAGGGGAGGGGCCTGCTTTTAAATCTCTCAAGAATTGCTGTTGGCTCTGAAATGTATCAAGCCCTGACCATGACTGCATACTCAATATTGTCCTAACTATTCAGAAAATCTGCCTTCCTGGGAGTTCCTACAGAAATGTGAACGTCGATAAAACACACGGCACATTTACGGAGGACAATATCCCCTTTTACAATTGCTAGGCCAGGCACGGGCAGCAAAGATCACACTTAATTATCACAGTACCCCATGTTAGGCTTAAGTAGTGCGGAGAGTTCTAAGAACCAGCATGGATCAGGGAGGAGGCTGCAGGAATGGGTACAAATTGATGCATGCAGCCATGCAGAGGCCACCGCTCATCCCTGAGCACCTCTTGGCTACCCTTGAGGTGAGATGGCATTACCCAGGGATGCAGCCTTCCTTCAGGAATCAGGCATGACCTGGGCTAGGAAATTTTCATAGGTTGAGGGCATACTCCTTTGCCCAACTCCCAGAAACTGAAGGCAACTAAAGCCCACCTTAAAGGGCAGATCTTGTGAGGTACAGCAACATCCCCTATATTTTTTCTTTATTTTATTCTTTTTTAATTAAAATTTCCGCCTCCTCCCCGTTTCCCATTTCCCTCCCCCTCCTCCCACACATGGCCCCCTCCCCCCACTCTATTCCCCCTCCCTCTAGGTACTAAAGAGCAGTCCAAATTCCCTGCCCTGCGGGAAGTCCAAAGTTCTCCCACTTCTATCTAGGTCCAGGAAGGTGAGCATCCAAACAGGCTAGGCTCCCACAAAGCCAGTTCATGTATTAGGATCGAAACCTAGTGCCATTGTCCTTGGCTTCTCATCAGCCTTCATTGTCTGCCATGTTCAGAGAGTCCGGTTTCATCCCATGCTTATTCAGTCCCAGTCCAGCTGGCCTTGGTGAGCTCCCAATAGATCAGTTCCACTGTCACAGTGGGTGGGTGCACCCCTCGTGGTCCTGACTTCTTTGCTCATGTTCTTCCTCCTAACAATTCTTACATCTTAATCTTAAAATAAGGATAGCCACTGGAAGAAATTGAATTATTAAACCTAGGTAAGCCGGAGGTGCTGGATTTGAACTTCCAAGGATCCCCACACCTCCCGTGCCATGTGAACTTCTCAAACTGAATGTCCACTTGGGGAATCAAATTCAGGTACTACATTTCACTCTAAACACCCAAATTTCACTTACCTATGGAAAGGGAGAGGAGAAAGGCGCTCTTCAATCTAATCTTAAAGGGAATCTATCAACAGAAACCATCTGCAGTAAAACTGAAGAACACCTTCCCTAATAGCCACAGGGATGATCAAGGACCCATTGCTTTGTAATTACCAGCTACCTGGTGCCCTGCACAGCCTCCTCCATTCTTACTGAAGGCTGACTGATGAGGAGTTTGATTCCAAATGCATGCTCTAAAAAACAAACCCAAACTACCCTACTCCATTTCCACTCTCCACCTCCAGAATAAACTACCAAAAATAGAAGCGCTGCAGCATAAACTGGGTGAGAGAAGGTGCATCCTGGTGCATAGAGGAAGAGAATAAAACGCGGAGGTAAAGATGAAAGAATCTGCTCAGTGTACAATGCTCCCAATAAGGGATTGACGAGCATCAATTCTGGGATCCATCAATTACCCTGTAATCTGTAAATCCTGGGCATGTTCTTGAAGCCTGTTTGCTGAGTGTGTAAAGACACCCCCACAGAATCATGAAAAAGAAAAAGGTCATGATATTTCACTGTTTCACATTGTATACATACAAAGTGGGGACCTACTGATCGTCGGTTATCTCAGTGTTACTGTCTGGGATACTGTTATGATTGGTAGCACACCTAGTCTCATAAACATAGCTCAAAAAGCTGGCAGGATGTAGGTAGAGTTTTCCTGAACTTTCTGCAAAACATGTTGACATACAAATGGCTCTGATTTCTGATTTTTAAAAACAGTCTTTAAAATGAAAGGTCTTCTCCCAAATATCTATCATCTCTTCCATGTCATGGCCTCCATGGTAGGCCCCCCAAGAAGACCTGAGCTCTTGTTCAAGACAGCGTATACACCTGAAACACACTTTAAGAGTCTCCTCACTTTCCTCTCCACATTCTGAAGCTAGGTAAAGCTGCATGGCCTGCAATCTTCAGGAAGGAAGAATGAGGGAGCACTGCATTGATGCTTCCTGGTCTGTTGGAAGGTAAGGTTCCTGGATCTGCTGGCCCACAGAGTTCACTTGATGTTAACTTGATGCACGAATCTCCTATGCATCGCAATCCCTGGAATTGGAGTTACAGACGGTTGTGAGCCTCCATACGAGTGCTGGGAATTGAACCTGAGTCCTCTGTAAAAGCAGTCAGTGCTCTTCACTGGTGAACCACCTCTCCAGCCCCAAGGAGAAACTATTAAATGTCCCCAAACTGCTGAGATTTCTGAGTGACACTTCCCCAGTCCACTGTGTGGATGCCCATCATAAGGGGTCAGGCTCAGGCTGCAAAGGTCAGACGCCTGGCCCTCGCGGTTCCTGTCACTGGGGACTCAAGGCCATGCTGCTGAGGACTGTCTACCTCACTGCAGCTCTCAGGGGTGGGCGGAAGCCTGAACAGTGGACCAGCAGGTACCAAAGGATGTATCAGCAGCACACCTACATTAGACAGCTAGGAAAGGCGGCCATGGAGGGGATCTGAGCACGGAAAGAAGAGAATGGAATAGGAAAGGAGGAAGAGAAGAGAGGGGAAGCAGAGGAAATCTGGGAATAAGGCACATGCCATCAGCGTGGGCAAGCTCAGGTCTGCACTGGCACTTTCTTTCAAGAATCAAACAGAATCTCTGCCTCTGTGCTCCTGCCACAGTGAACGGTGACATGGAGCATCTCACATGCTGCCATTAGCTGCCCACAGCCGGCTGGCAGAGGCTACGGTTGGCAAGTGCTGATTCACAAGGCCCTCAGCTTCTACACGCACAGGCTTCTGTGCCAAGGCTGGGTACAGACGAACACGCAGGCACACACAGCCCACTCCCGCACAGCTCCTCCCTGCACAGCTTACCGTCTGTGGGCTGCTGGACCGTGGTCTGCCCTTCACGAAGAGCTCCCTCACCCACCCTGCCCCTCTCCTGTTCAGGACCAAGATGAAGGAGGCAGCCTCAGACCCTGCTTCTAGGGTACTGACTGCGGACCAAGAGGCAAAATGCAAGATACCCAGTCAAACCTGAGTTTCCCATTTCCTCTTGATTTTCATTTGCCAAGGCTGGGAAGGCTGCTATTGACGGCACAAGCACATAGTTCTCTCGTGTCTCCTCTCCAGAAGCTGCAGGTGAGGGTGGGGGTGGCATGAGAGCACTCCGACATCAGAGGGATTGTTGGTACCCATTTACAGATGAAGTAGCTGAGGCTTAGGGCTCACAACTAGACGTTCTCTCTGAGACCAAGGCTTGGACTCCAAGGTCAGTACTCTCTGGGGACAGGCATAGGGTCTAGCGGTGAAAGTGAACTCGAAGCTCTTATATCCAAGTCACTGCTTTCGGTCTGAAGCCTGATGCCCGTTTTCTCCTGCCCTGGTTCTGTGTAGCAGCCACCTCACACCCCAGGCTGTCTCATCCCCAGTGCCCACATTCAGGTAAGAACCCTTCCTCCTTAGTGTGGTGCCCATATTTCCAGTGGCCTCTCCCAGACATTTCAGTGTGGGTTGTCACACACAGAGAAGAAACAGGCTGTCCATCACTGAAGGGAGCAGAGTCACTGGAGTCTTAGCACCTAGTTTCTGGAAAGGGTTGCTCTCTTCCTGGGGATGCTAAGATGAGGTAAAGACCCAAGCAGTTCCTAAAGCATATCAACAAGACTTCATTGCCCAGGCCAGTCTGGCTAGATGAAGTCCGAATCATGGGCACTGACCTTAGCTGAGAAGAATGTCTTGCTCGTGGGAAGACTTGAGACCGGAATAGATGAAGGCATAAAATGGGAGGATGGGTGAATGGGTAGACGTTTAGATAGACAGGATGGATAGGTAGACAGGAGGTTAGATGGGTAGGTGGGCTGACACATGGGGAAAGGGTGGGCATGCAAACTTAAAAGAGACCACTAAGTCTGGGTCTTTTCTATCATATTCAGTGAAAGGTTTTAAAGACAGGGAGACAGGAGGGAGGTGTAGGAACCAGACAGGGAAATGTAAGGAGAGAGAAAGACAGACAAATGGGTGGAAATGCAGGAGGGTGGCCTTCTCGGTGGCTCTGTCCAAGGTTCCCAAACATTCCTGGCTGTTATGGTAGCATAGAGATGGCTGGTGTCCAAGGTTCAAACACTCCCAGCTGTTACGCTAGTGCAGAGATGGCTGGCCACGGGGACACTAGATTTCCATCTCTATGATTTGCTTACTGGCTGTGGGTGTTGCGGAGCTCACGACAATCAGCTATTTGTCACTTTCTGTATCCAGGAAGCTGGGACCAGGGTGAGTCAGGAGGGTGAAGTCACCGTAGTCTGAATCTGCTGCAGCTGTGGGTTCCTTCCAACACCTTCTGTACCCCCGCCCACAGCCCCAGGATGGTCACCACAGCCCCAGTCATTCTTCTACACCCCAAACACCACTTCCCCAAAGTGAGACACAGAGAGCACCCCGATAATGCCCACACATGCCTGTAGGAAAGCTAGACTGCAGCTTGGAGCCTCATTTTCCACCCTCTAACCCTGGTCGTCTCCATAACAGAGACACTAATAGGATAGGGGATGCTGCACAAGGGATCAGGGACATGTCCTTGAAAAGATACTTGTGCTGCCTCTGCCCGCTCCTCCCTACCTTCACCCCATTCCAGGATACAAAAACTCACAGTCACAAGCAATAAGGGGACCATAAATGGGTCAGGAAAGAGGTGACATTAATCCCAAAATAAGCCAAGAGAGCAGATGCAAAATCTATCCCAACTCGCTAGAGTCTGCCTCACCTATTCGGGGACATTTATAGAGAGGAACCAGTGGCATTTACAGGTGAAGCTACAGACGCTATGTCCTACTAAAACATTAGGATGGTACAATAGTATTCTTGTTTCCCCAAACCCAGCCAGACCCTTTACTAAAGTACTCTACACAGACAGGTCTTTGTGTATGTGAGAACATGCTTCCGAGTTAGAAGTGAAGAAGATGGTCAGGGCTTGAGGCAATATACTAAGGAAATCCAGTATTCTAAGGGAGACACTGATGAGCTGAGGATCTTGGGATCTGTGGTTCAAACACAGACAAGAGATGTGATGCCACCACACACAGGTGACCCTTGCAGCTCTCCATCCAGACTGGAGAGTCAACCCCAGGCTCATTGGCACTGTAATTTCTCTTAAAAAGAAATCACTTGTAAATGGTATTAGATGATTTGGGGGCCAAGGGACCCCAAAAGGATTGATAAGCCCGTCTTTGCACACAGAGAACTGTTCCTACTTTGTGTCTTGCCACCGAAGTCCGTGACTCCCCTGAACTCGCACAGTGCTTGTTTCTGGGCTCTTTGAGGGGTTAACGAGCTGCATGCCCACTTGATGGCTTCTCCATCACTCCAGCTATTCATCAATGCTAATGTTTATTGATGGGTTTCTAAACACTCGACACCACACTCTTTACAAGTACTAGCTGATGCACTGCCACAGCTACCATTTAAGATTTGTGCCATCACCACTGTCATTTGTCAGATATAAGTGAGAGGAGAAGGGTGGACTTCCGGGAGTCGACAGGGTAGAGCAGGCCCCATCAGAGCTGCAGCAATCAGGAATGAACTTTACTGTCTCTTGCTCCAGTGTGAGCACCTGTGAGTGACACACAGCGAATGCTTGATAAATGACAGACACATGGAAGGAAAGGAGGGCGGGAACAAGCTTTTCTGACTCGGTGGCACTATTACAAAGGATGCAGCCATGTCACAACCTAAACATAAACAACAAATGAAGCCAATGAAGACAACGGTTAATGGCTGACAAGGGCTCCATTCACTGGCTCATGGCAAGTCTACTCTGTGAATGTGGATTAAAGGTGGGTACCATGATTCCCGAGACATAGCAGAGGAGTGGAAGCTTGCAGTCCTTCACTTGTCCTGGACCTGGCCTTCGCGCGTTCTGGACCTCCCTGGAGAGAGGCAAGAACAAAGGGCCTGACCCCACAGCTGACCTGACCCACTGAGAAGTTGCCACCTCAAATTCTGGAGCCTTCGAGACCCAGTCTTTATGTCAGTGCACCCGTGAATTATCCGAGTGGATTCTCTGACTCTACAGAACTTCCTACAAAACCCCAGCATAGAACTCTGCAGGCTTCTACGGCTCTTTCCACAATGAGCAAGTCCAGAGCTTGCCCACACATGTGGGCTGTCCTTCAGTTGACTCCACACATGCCTAGGGACCTCTTCCAGAGCTTCACGGCTATTGGGGTTGCTCGGTTTGTCTCCTCTGAATCCTAGGAAAGCTAGGCACGTAATTACCATATCTAGCTTCTCCACCTCCCTCCAAGTAGCTGTTGACTATACAAGTGACAAACACCAGCTTTCACCAAAAAATACCCAGGAAGTATTGTCAGCAGAATGTCAAGGCTCATCTCCCTAGTCAGGTCTCATGCAGAGGGACGGCACTGTCTAGAAGTTGCATGGACCCACCAGACAGTTCTCAGATGGCTCTTCTCCTTCTTCCCATGAAGAAGGTGTGAGGACCTTTCGGGCAACCGGGGATCACTCTAGGCACAGCTTTTCTGAATCCAAAGCACAGAAAGCCATCTACATTCTGGCCCTCACAAGGCTAGGGGGTTCCTAAGGACTGAGGCATACAAGGGTCTACTCTCTGTCTTAGCCAGCTTTCTGTCACTGCGAAGAGACACCATGACCATGGCAACTCATAAAAGAAAACATTTGATTGGGGTTTGTGGTGGCACACAAGCAGACTAGAGTACTGGAGGAGCTGAGAGTTCTATTTACAGATATGCAGGCAGCAGAGGAGGAGGGAAAGGAAAGGGGGAGATTGAACAAACCACTATGCCTGGTTTTGGCTTCTGAAACCTCAAGCCCACCCCCAGTGACACACTTCCTCCAAAACAGTATTACATCTACCCCCAAAAATTCACACCTCCAGCGTTCAAATCTGTGAGCGTATGGGGGCCATTCTTACTCAAGTTACCACACTCTCAAAGTTGTTGTTTGGATACTGGGTCCAAATCATCCAAGTTTTCTCCCGCTGAACCCTCTTTGGTTTTCTGCAGTCTTCAGGACCCAGGCCCTCTGCTTCCTTGACCCGGGTGCTTCTTTACAGAAGGTGTTGAGAGAGACACAGAATAAAGGCAACTGTCCCTAGTCCTAGAACATTTAGACCTTCCTCTGAGCTCATAGAAGATGTGGTCCAAAGCTTGATCAGACACCCTGAGCAGGAAAATCCCCAGAATCCTGGCTTAGAGCCAATAGCCTGTGGTGTCACAGAGGATAAGATGTGGTCTTGGCTGTACTTGGGAGCAGAAGGCAGAAGGCTCAGAGGCTGCCTCATGAACACCTGCTACCAAGATCAGCCACTGGCTTGTGTCAGGAACACCGGTCCCTCCATCTCAACCCCACTTCTGATACGAGTCCTCGAGGATTTGAGATTCCTAAGCCAGGCATCATTTTGAATGAATACTCTTCTAGATGGATGTCCATTCTCCGAAGGCTTAGCAGCATACAAGGCATAGCTCATGCTACTTGTCCAACAATCTCTACCTAACTCCAGAGCCAACTGCAGGGCAGGGTGCACTAACCAAACCACCACCTCTGTGAGTGTGATTTGAGGACTTAACCTGAGTCCCATAGTAGGTATCCTCCTGCCTGGAGTCACAATAGGCCTAAAAGAACATTTTAAATAGCAGATAACCTGCTAAGTACTTAACAAGATCTCAGCTTGCTTCAGACTTCCTAGATGCCTACAGCAGACAGCTCTGCAAGGAACTTACATCATTGTTTCCTTCCTACAGGAAAAGGAGTCGAGGCCAAAGAAACAGAGGAACTGGCTCAACTTCAAAGTCATAGGGCCTGGCATCACATTTGTTCATTCGCCAAAGAATTATCAGAGGGTCAGTTGTGCAAGGTAAATCCCATCCCCATGTCACCCTGAAGATTGCTTCCAAGCCAACACACCCTCTGGAGAGGCCCTTTCTTCCCCCAACTCTGTAGACATGAAGAAGAACCTGGCGCTTGCTCAAGCGTTTCCCTTGCTATAACTCACTACTCATGTCCAACCCATCCAATCACTCACACCGAGAGAGCTGGAGACAAACCAAACATTGTCTTTCTGGAGTTTTCATTCTGATGACACAACAGACAATACAAAAGACAAAGCGGTAAAACTGACTATCTGAGATTAAGGAGGAAAAGCAGAGCTGAGGGATAAACTAAGTGTGTAGAGGGATAAAGTTTAGTCAGTGCTCCCACAGCAAGCCTCATTGAGAAGGCGATTTCAGTAAATAATAAGAAGAGGGAGTAGAAAGGAGCACACACCTCTGTTGTGTGATACTTTGACTGTGTTCTAACGAATAAAGCTTACGTGGAGGCAGAGGGCAGAGCTGGCCACTAGCTCTGTAGAGAGAGGAGACAGACGTAGTAAAATGGGGCGGAGAGAGGATGTTGGCCCCTTTAGGATGGAGGAATGGAAGAGGTAGGAAGCAATTGTCAGCACACAAAACACTCCAGGGAGCAGAAACCAACAGTACAAGGCCCTGAGAGTCTGGAGGTAGGCTGTAGAAAGACGAACTAGATGAGGAAACGGGAGGCATCACAAGGACAATGACTCTGTCCATCACCAGGTCGCTGGTGATAACAAGGACTCAGGCCTGACTCTGTGTTCCCTTGTGACTGATGAGGAACGCAGGGTCAGGAAGAGTTAGTGATTTGCTAAAAAGTATAGGGCAAGACTTTAAGCCAGAGCCCAGAACAAAAACTAACTGTAAGTGTTCAGCCTACCAATCAGGGCACCATGGCCTTTTCCTCCCATCCTCTGCCCCTGGCAAATCACCCTTTCTCACTTAAAATAGATACGGTGGCAACTGACATTAAAAAAAAAAAAAAGGCAAGCTTGGCCATGTTCCATGGAGAACACAGAGAACTGAGTCTCAGGCCTTCCATGCTGCAGTCAGAGATGGGGGAGGATGACGAAGATGCCTCTGGAGCCAGGAGCCTGGGGATGGTGGCAGGTTCTCCTCTCGCCTCAGCTCTGCAGCTGTAAAAAGCAGCCGCCTCTCCAGAAAGTGGGTTTGTTTACTTGAAGAGAGTCCTTAGGCTGATTCCTAAGCATCTTCTTAGGTATGTCCTACAAATAAAACTCACATTTCCCATCTTAAAGTGGGAAACACAGACCACAAAGTGGAGCATGAGTTACACACATACACACACACACACACACACCAGAGCACATTTGCCCCAGAAAAGGAAATGTGGGGAGCACTCATGACTGGGAATTTGGAGAACATGCCTTTGCTGCCTGCCTACTCTTCCTGCTATGAAAGAGGCCTCTTTTCAATCCAGAGGCCAGCCTTCTAGAAGGTTATTTACCATGACCCCCATCTTTGCCCTTGCTTTACTGTTTCTTCTCTTCTGGGCTGACCCAGAGCTCACTATGTAGTCCTGGCTAGCCTTGAGCTTGCAACAATCTTCCTGCCCCTGCAGTCCAAGTGATAGGATTACAGGCATGCACCACAGTTCACCTCAAATGTACTTGGCAAAAGTTCTTAGCGGTGTCTACTAACCTCACCAAGGACTCACCTGCAGTTTGCCTGCCTCCTCATGGAGCAAAACCTGGTCACAGGACTCCAGGGAACAGAGCCTACAACAGTGAAGATGTCTCAAAGTCTTGAACCAAGGTCTTCGGGCAAACAGCAGTAATAACTAACATGTCTATATTTCAACACTTTCTGTGGGCCAGACACTCTCTGGACCACTCGGGAACAATAGCTGGGTTAGGCCCGACACAGTCCTGTGAGGAAGACTAGATAATCATCTATTTGTATAGATGTTACGGTTTCCATTGGGATATCACCAAAGACTCCTGATTGGGAGGCTGCTACTGGAAGGACCCTCCCCTTTGGAAGTAATCACAGTTGCTGGATCCAATATTTGTGAGGTTATTGGCTCATAAAGCCTCTGACCTAATCAACTGATTAATGCTCAGATGGATTCATAACTTGATGGCCCATATTGGAAAGTGATAAAATCTTCTAGAGGTAAGTATTCACTGGGGTAGGGAGTCAAGAGGCACAGTTCTCATGGTTTCACCTTATTCCAGGCCCCTTGTGATCCTTTCTAACTCTCTGCTTCTTGGCTCCAATAAGGTGAGTAGTCTCTGCCACACTCCTGCTGTCTTAATAGTGCACTCTACTCTTGCCCCAAAGCAAAGGGCTTCGCTGAATATAGAGTAAAACTTCAGAAACCATGAACCAAAATGGATCATTTTTTAAAAACCAGTCCTCTCAGATTATTTACCACAGCAATAAAAAAGTTAACACAAGAAACAGAGGCACAAGAAGGTGACATGACTTGCCCAAGTCATGTCTTACCCAGTTAGTGAAGTAGCAGAGCTGGGGTTTGGCCCCAAGCATTTGAGTCCACCTAGTAGACACTCTCTCTGAGACAAGCTCAACAGTACCCCCATTTCTTGGACACTGATATGGGTGAGAGGCACACTGAGCTGCACTGAAGTTAGGACTCAAACTGTGTCCTGATGAACACTATGGTCCATAAGATGGAACAGCTACTACCCACTATTAACTCACCGGCATGTTCAATGTGATCGATATTTGCCCATGTTTTCCATGCAGCTCTGACACCGCTGACTCATGCATTTGTCTCACCCATGACCAGACCATGCATCCTTTGGGATCTCTGTTCTATACAGTGGTGCTCTGAGAGGCACTACAAGGGCTTATGGAAGCTGAACTAATGAATACTTATACGGATGAATGAATGAATGGACTTGGCCCATGCAGAAGTTTAAATGTCTCGTTGACAAAGGACAGAACATCACAACACCCAGGTCAGTGTTTCCTAGCTGCTCCCACACGGCCTCAGAGCAGGACTGAAACAGATGCACACATATTCTTTTTTATCTTTTTATCACATTTAATTCTGTGCTTCGCTTTAATTAAAAAAGCACAATAGGTTCAAGTGCGGGATCTTGGTGCAGTCTACTATTCATGAATATTTATCACTCTGGGTTATATAAAATTGAATAATTATTAGCAATTAAAAGAAGGTCAACAGAAGGCTTTCCAGAACCCTCCACCAAGGGAAGGAAGGAGAAATGGGACGTTTGTGATAAAGAGCCCTAGGCAAGGACTCTGCTGGAAAGGGAAGAAAAGTGCTGGCTGACGATACAAAGAACCAACTTGTAAAGGCATAGGCTGGTTTGGGGAAGGATGTTCTACTCAAAAGCCATTCATTTCGGTGTGGGAATTCCCCAGGTATGGAGAGGATGTATTTGACAATGCGTGTTTTAGGAGAATATTAAGAGAGGGAAAAGAGAGCCTAGACAAGTTCCTCCACCTCCTTGAGTCTGCTTTCCGCTGTCCGTGCCTGGTGCTACATCAGTTGTGGGAAGAGCACCTTGTGATGTCCCTGAACACAGCTCATTCTTGATGAGTGGTGGGCCTTTCGTCCCTCTTTCAAGAAGAACAAGGGTCCCAGCAACTCTAACAGACCTGTGTGGACTACCCAACATTCCTTACTACTCTCTTCACTAGAAAGAGACCCCACTTTTCATGGAATCCAGTACATATACTGACTCCTGGAAAGGCACCAAATTGGGTGTCTGTCACTGCTCACACTGCCCTGTGACAATGGCCATCCTACAGCCTGACAGTGCCTATCCCTCGCCTAACTGGTACCCTCTCGGGTCAGAGAGAATAATCCCCACACTCTACATGGAGATACTCCTGTAGCACAACTAATAAAAACCCAAAGACAGATATCGGGGTTCAAACCTGAAGGTCAGAAAAGCAAAACAGTCAGTCACTGGCTCTTACCTCTACCTCAGTCCTAAATGGCAATACTGCCTCCAGGAATCTCAGAATGAGACTGTGTGTGAGAGCTGTCTCCTCAAGCTTTATATTCCTCTCTAGGGCTGGGATTAAAGGTGTGCGCCACGATCGCCTGGTTTACTGCCTGGTTTCTACGGCAAACTACTGTGGCTACTGGGATTAAAGGTGTGTGTCACCACTGCCTGCTCTGAAAGGCTGACCAGGGGGGCTGTTTTACTTCATGCATGCTTTATTTATTAAAAAGCAAATGAAATATCACTACATTTCCCCTTTTTGCCTAAGATTTTTTAAAAGGGCTATAACTAAGACAAAAAAAAACTATATATATAATACACGCCAAATCCTGAGAGCTCCTGTGCTTGTTATCATCTCTAAATGAACCTACATTGTTTGTAAACTGCTTGTCTCAGAGCACAGTTCCAGGGTCCTCCCCTGGGTGTGTCTCCATCCTTGAATAAACATGACCGACTCATGTATCTTGAGTTTTGAGAGCTGGTCATTATAGCCCTGGACCAGCAATGCAAAAGTAGGGTCTTGAGCAGACATGGTCTGTGGCACTGCCTTGGGAGGCTGATGCTGGCAGAAACAGCTTCTGAGTGTATTCCCATGAGATCATATCCAGCAACATCACAAGAAACTGCAAAACACTCAAAACTGAACGTCAAGCCTTTCTCCCCTGCTGCCTCACTCTGGACATTTTCATATTAAGTGTTACTCTGTCCTCTAAACCCTGACCCCAGGGACTAGTTCACTAGTTTCAGGCGTCTTTACTTTTACATGTTTTCTACCAATAGGCATATTTATTCAAATTGATAGGATAATTGCTGCATGCCCTGGGTATATGGACCCTCGCATGGATAAACTCCTTTACTAGTTGCAGTCTCAGATCTGAACTCTGGAAGTCAGTCACATTGCAGGAAGTCTCTTCTATCCAATCAGCTAACCACACAAAAATGGAACCCCTTATGTTGATAGGTTTTCTGTCACTGGGCCCCACACCACTGCACATGTCATCATCCTGACATCCTGATGTACATCCAGTCAGCTAAAGGCATCAAGGCAGAGTATAGGAAAAAGGCAACACTGAGATCCCTCACTTCCCTGCCGCTGCATTCCACCCCCCCACCCCCCACCCCCGCTATGCTCAGGACCAACCTAAAGGCCTCTCTGGCATGCTAAGGAAGTAATAGACTCTCTGACCTTTCTCTACTTTTTGATGCAATCTTGCTAAGTTCCCAGGGCTTGGCAAGAACTCACCATACCTCAGGAAAGCCTTGAACTTGTGATCCTTGTACCTCATCCTTATTAATAGCTAGGATAATGGACCCACCACCAGGCCAGCTCCAGGCTTCTTTTTTAACGTGTGTAGTGATGTTGACTGACAAAACTAAAATCTCAGTTAAGAAATTAAACGCTAGGAACCTCACAAGTGTTTTTGCTTGCAGACCAGTTGCAGGCATATTTGACAATGACCTTGGTTCTATTACATCTGTAAACCAGGCTCCAAGAAACTGGGTTGTCCGAAGTGAACATTGACTTCTGCTCGAATGCATCCTTCACATGTTAGAAGTTACAGAAAGGGGGGAAATTTCAAAATCTCAGAGATGGAACAGTATTGGTGGATTTCTTACATGAAAGGCCCATTCCTGTGCCTCTCTCTCTCTCTCTCTCTCTCTCTCTCTCTCTCTCTCTCTCTCTCTCTCTCTCTCTCTCTTTCCTCTTCTCTTTCATCTCTTTTTCTTTTTCTCCTTTCCCTCTCTGCATGTTTTGTTTTCAGGAATAGGATGAATGTCACTGGGCCGTGCACACTTCCACAGAAGGTCGGTCTCAAGAGAAAGCTGGTCACTTTCGGGAGACTGACTGTCGACCTGGAGTGGAATAACTCTTCCTGATTCACAGCACAGCGGGACGATGGTCTGTCTCATCGCCACCACTCTTTCCACTCTGTACAACGGCTCTCGCCGCCAGGCCAGTTGGCCTGGATGTTCTGTGTTTCCTCCGTGAAGAAGTTCCAAAGCCAAATTTCTCCCCACAGCCAAATTTATCTGTCTCTTCATAAAAGGACCCTTGTGCCACAGAATAAGTGCTGCAGGTTCACAGGTAACTGTGACAGATGAAAGGTAACATTCAAAGCAGCATACTAAATATTTAAAAACCCTATAAAACATATTTGCATCCATATTTTAAAGAATATAAAACCTGGACCACTGAGAATAATGAGTACAGACACACTTGTCTTGTAAGCCTGTGGACCTGAGCCCAGTCCCTAGAACCATGTAAATGTTAAAGGAGAGAACTGACCCCACAAAGTTGAACTCTGTCCTCAACATTCACAATACCTACATATACACATGTGAAAATGTCAAAATATTTTAAGAGTTGTAGTGTAGTGATGTATGCCTTTAATTCTAGCAATTGGGAAGCCAAGACAGGTGCAATTCTGTGAATTCAAGGTGAGCTTGGTCTACATAGTTAGTTCCAGGATAGCCAGGGCTACATAGTAAGACCTTGTTTCTGAAAAGAAAAAGAAAGTAAACTGATCTTTATCTCGTGCTTTCAATCTTATTTTATGATAGCTTTGACTTCCCTCTCCTTCTATGGAACTATCTTAACTCAATAAAAACTAACAAACCAAATAACAACTTTGGGTTAGACTTTGCAAGGAAGAAAGCAAGCCAGCAGGGAGAGGTGACACACTGCAGCAATCTCAGCAGCTAGGAGTCCCACCCTTCCACACATCCAAGTGAAGCACAGAGTAGTGTCTCCGACACAAAACGTAAGCCTGTCTTGCCACCACAAATAGCCGAGTTCTCTGGAGTGAGGGCCAGTTCAACCTTCACTCCAGTCTGAAGATCACTCACCTCTCTCTATCCCATCACCACTAGTGACTGCTGAACAGCCATAATTCAGAGATGTGATACCACCAAAGAACCAAGAAGGACCCAGACATGGTCATCAATTTCATGCCTAAATCACTGTAACATGAGTGACCAGGGTCAGCTGGCATTGTGTAATGTGTGTCTCAGATGTCGAATTAAAAATAGAGGCACCCCAGAGTGAAGGAGACTCGCAAGACTGTGACAGACGGAGAAAGAAGCCACACAGCACCATTTTAACTGAGATAGAGATAGAATCCAAGAGCAAACTCAAGACATAGATGGAGATGGAGGCTAGGGAAGAGTCAGATAAAGAGAGGTGGAGAGGGATGGGAAAGGAACGCAAAGCCACACACATACACCAGGATTCGGAAGAAACCATTCTCTTCCTCACATACTCCCCTTTCCTTTACTCCCCTCCTCTCAGTGCAGCAGAAGGGATGAGGCCCTGGTACCAGAAGACCTGCTCTCCCATCTGGCCCCCAGACATTACTAGCCACGATCCAATCACAACTTATCCTCACTCTCAGAATGCAACAAACACAGGGGAGCCAATAAATCCCCCTTCGGCTCCTTTGTAGCACACTCCTTTGCTTCCTTCTCTGTCTTGCTGCTCTTGTTCTTACTCAGGTACCTTTATTATTCTTTCTACATATTAGCTTTTATGCTTTCTATATAGAGACAATCATCAAATGCTAGACCTAAAAGAGTCTTTTATCTGTGGCGAAATAAAAGGTGTCTATAACTACCTACAGAGAGCATGATGGTTCACAGTGGAGTTCTGAATGCGTTCCCCTGAACTCAGAAACAAGAGAAAGCGGTCCAGGATCATCACGTCTATTCAGCACTGCAGGGAGGTCATAACCTGTGCGATAAGGGAAGAAAATAAAATGAACAGTATAAAGCAAAGCTCAAAATTCTCATTATTCGCAGATACCATGATGGTATGCAAAGAAAATCTAAAAGAATCTGAAAACACTAGCAACAAAAAACAGAAATGAATTATTTTAAATGCTCTCTTTAAAAATCATATCAAAAGGCATCAGATTCCTAGGAATAAGTCTTCTGAGATATCTATAAGATCTTTATACTGAAAAGAAGTTAAAGAAAATTAATCATCAATTTCCTCCACAGATTGATTTATGTACTTCCAACCTACAATCCTTGTGGGCATTAGGGAAGAAACTGAGAGGCTGATTCTAAAATGTATCTTGAGATGTAAAGGGTCTAGAACAACCAAGGCAATCAAGAAGGAAAACTATGAAAAAAAAGATGAAAAGACCAGGCAAACTGAAATTACCAAAGAACTGCACCCATTATAAAACTACAACATAGAAACAGTGTGGGATTAATGTCAAGAAAAGTAATAATTTCTGTGTGTGCCAAGGAGAGAATTCACTAATAGGCACATGCAAGAGATCTGTTGGCAACATAAGCTGTCTCTCAACATACAGGGTTTGGAGTTCTAGGTAAGTAACGAAATTTAATCGATTTTTTTCACCCACATAAAATCAACACATTAAAGAAAAAGAAAGAAATTCCAGACAGATGTCAAAGTTAAAACAATAAAGCGTTTAGAAGGCCTTGTAAAAGGCCAAGATTTCATAACAAAAGGAGAGACTTAACAAACTACACTTCCTCTGAATTAAGGCCATCTTCTTACCAAAATATAAACTGAAGCTTAAGAAGGTATTTACAGTCCATACACCTGGTCAAGAGCTCTCACTCAGACTATAAAGAACTATCACGTATCTGCTTAAAAATAGAAAATATAATACAAAATGGGCAAGTGACCTGGATAGAATTTTGCTAAAAAGGATCTCCTAATGGCCATGAAGCATATGAACATTTCTCAACATCCGTCATTAATCAAATCAAACACTACAATGGGACACATTCCTGTACCTGCCAAGATGACTAAAATGAAAATAAATATACAGGAGCTGGCAATAACGTGGCATAATTATGAATCCCATGTATTTCTGCAAGAAGTGTAACTCAAACAAGCACTGTGGAAACTTATTGGCACCTTCTCAATTTGACTCTATGGCTCAAATGCAAACTCAAGAGACATGAAGGTAAATGTCAAAAATAAAATATACAAGAATGAAAATACAGCTCAAATTTGAGAAGAACCAGATGTCCTTTAATTATACATATCCTTAATTATAATGCGATTAAAAAGCTTGAGTATATCTATACTATATTATACAAACCAAAGCCATCCACAGGAATAAATTGTACAGAAAAAAAAAATGGTGAGTGGTGTGGAATAGACTCTAAAGACAACACACTATGGACAGCATTTACCTTTGCCTTTGCGTGCACTTACAATTTGTATCATAAATTGCTCTGAAATGGAGTGTCTCGAGACAATAAATATTTCATGTTTCTTAATTTCTGCCTGTCAGGAATTCAGATGAGGCTCAGTTGGATCTTCCAGCTGAGTTTCTCACAAACTTCCAATCAAGATGTCACCCAGGCTACAATCATCTCCATGCCCAACTTGGAAGGTTTGCTTCCAAGCTCACACGAACAGCCACTGAGCTCCAAGTCTCCATTATAGAAACTCATCGATGTAGCAGTGAGCTTTATCACAGTAACCAAGGTGAGCCAGAGAGAAAGCTGCAAAATAAAGCTAAAGCCTTACAGCTAAGCTAGGAATGGAATTCCCACTCCTGCATGTTCGCACATTTATGATCAGATTACTGGGCTCAGTCTACACCGGAGCGGAGATTCAGAGACCCAAGTATGGGGTGGCAAAGGCTGTGGGAGTCATGTCAGAACTGTAGAGAAGCAACTTCCTGGCACACTGCATTATTCTACTTACACGGCTCTCGAGAACAGGTAGAGCTTGGGACAAATCAAAACGTTGATCATTTCTCAGTAGAGGTAAGTGTGCAAGGGTCACAGAGAACTTTCTGGGATGCGGTGTCTTAGCCTTGTTTGAGCAGTGGGTGACATCAGTGTAAAAGCGTCACTGAAAAATCTGCATAGTAAAAATCTGTAGCTTCAGCCGGGCGGTGGTGGCGCACGCCTTTAATCCCAGCACTCGGGAGGCAGAGCCATGCGGATCTCTGTGAGTTCGAGGCCAGCCTGGTCTACAAGAGCTAGTTCCAGGACAGGCTCCAAAATAACAGAGAAACCCTGTCTCAAAAATTTAAAAAAAAAAAAAAAAAAAAAATCTGTAGCTTCAAGCTGCATTTTAAAGAATTGCTAATTGCTAATTTACCTTTTGGCATACATATGTAAAAACTGGTTTCTTGCATGCTACTTAAGACAAGATAGTATAAATTCAAGTTAGATTATTATAACTTTAGGATACTAAGCCCCCATGATAATGGAGTTACACAATGCACACTGAGTGTCCCTTATCTAAAATGTCTAAAAGATCAGAAGTGGTTAGGATTTCATGGTGTTTGTTTGTTTGTCTGCTTTGAACATTTGCATAGACATAATGAAATTATGTCAGGGATGTAACCCAAACATGAACACAAAATTCATTCATGTTCTATATGTATGTTTTGTGTATAGCCTAAAGTAATTTTATAGAATATTTCTTAAGAATTTTGTGCATGAAACTAAATTGCATGGTGTCAAATTCACACTAGAGATTTCATGTCTGCACTTATGTGTTTTAGATTTTGGAGCATTTGGATCTCAGGTGGGTGATGGTAATGATCACACACCACTGAGAATATATTTAATGTACAGATATAGTTTAGTGATAGAAAGCTTGTCTAGGATGTGCAAGATTCTGGATTCCACTCCCAGAACCAAGCATGAATTAAAATGGTAAATTTACATTGTGTATTTTAGCATAATAAAAATAGTTTATGTATGTGTTCTTATACATGTGTTTGTATATACATATACATCAGCGAAAACAAGGATCTAGTAGTTACCATTCTTTTTTCTTCTATATCTGAGAATTTGGGGACCAAAAGGAGAAATGAGTACTGCAAAGTCATAGAGCTAGATGTCTGCATCAGGACTGTCTTTCCCCTGCTCCAAAGAGCTGCCTCCTTCACCCAGCCAGCATGCAGGCATGTCAACTCACACAACCAGGCCGAATTTCCCTCTCCAGTACCTGTACCAGCTCATGATAAGTGCTATTAAAGGTGGGGATTACATCTGTTTAATGTGTCAGAATCACATAAGAAAGCATCTCTACTATCTTAGCAAGCCCTCAGAACTCGGCCCTGGTTAGAGTTAGGCTCCTTCCCCCAGGGTGCTTCTAAATGATAGGGAATTAGGATGCCAAGTGCTGTGACTCTTCAAATTCAAACTCAGGAAAGTCTAGATATCTGTGCTATAATTCAAGTGTTTCACTAAGACAAAGGTTTCATTCCTATTGAAAAGTGCAAATGGTAAGTGTGGTCACTTAATTATATTCTGTACAACACACACGAGGATGCCACCTCTTAGGTGTCTCTTACTGATTCTGAGCACCAACATCTCACAGTAGGTACTAAGATTTACACTCATTTTATCATTTCACTTAAATGCAGAGAATACAATAATTGGTATAAGAGCCTGTAACTATAAGGGGGCTGAACAAACATTCATGATCTTGTTTATTTTGTATAAACCGTATTGCCTGAACTAACTCCTACATGCCTCCCACATGGATCACTTTAAACAGAAAAAGTTGTAAAGTCATAGTAGTTCTCTATAGGCCAGTCACAATGGTTCTGATAGAATCAATATAATAGGTCCAGGAGTTCCTCTCAATAATCAACTGAATTACTAGACATCCTAGGATAGACACTCATGGATTGTAAATGCATTTAATTTGTCTAATAATTAAAATATACACACACATGTGCACACATGCGTGCACACACCTACCACAGCAGAATAGAATAACAGAGCTCCAACCTGCAAGGCGCTTAGCTAAGTTAGACAGGCTTGCTTTGCAGACCAAATAGAGATCTGGCCAATCTGAAGTCCTCAGAGGGCAATGAAGGAGCCTTGAACTCAAGCAGCAAACACTGTTGAGACTGAGAAGAGCCAGGAAAAAAGCTCATTAAGGTGACAGAAACAGCAGGTTCCCACAGACCTCATGAGACCACCCCACACACGTATACCTCTATGTAGAGGGTGTAGGGCATGCAGAGAGGACCAGGATGGAGGAGGGAGCTGGAAGAAAAACTACAAGGACAGAATGTGAGAAGCTGGGATCCAGACAGAAGGGAGCACGGAGAAGTGGTAGCAGTGGGGCCTCAGGCAGACAGACATGGATAAGCACGGACCTCATGCACAAGTGTGCCTGTCCTCAGTCAGAGCTGGGTCTAAATCACTATCAAAAAACATCGCCTCTCACTGTCTAGTACCTCCTCACTACACACGTTTGATTTTGTCATGACATCTACCACAATTTTAACCATATATTTTAGACATATACCTGCATGCATAGTTAAATATATATTAATTTATATACACATGCCAACACACTCATACACTCACATATACACACTCCTACACTCATTCTCATACACACAAACATGTTCACACTATAAACACATATTCACACATACACACAGTCACAGTTTACTCCTAACACACACACACAGACTCATATACACACATATACATACACTCACACACACACTCACACATTCAAACTCACACACTCATATACTCATTCTCATACAGACACAAACACTCACATTTTCACACTCAAACACACACTCACTCATACACACACATATACACACACAGCTCACTCCTAACACACAAACACACACTTATTCATACATACACATATGCATACACTCACACACTCACACATTCAACCTCGCACTCATACAAACATTTACACATACTCACATAACTCACACACTCATACACACACTCACACAGCTCACTAACACACATAACCTTAAAACACGAACACACACACTCACTCATACACACATATGCATACATCCACACACACTCACACATTCAACCTCACAAAACACTTATACACACAAACTTAGACACATACATTACTCACACACATACACACGTATACACACACCCCTTAACACTCATATACTCACACACACACCTACACACTCCCACACAGATACACAGTCACATCTTCACACATACACACACGCACATATGCACGCATGCACGCACACACATGCACGCACATGTTGCTAGAAGCTGCTTAAGAGCCAGCTCTCACATCTCAGTCTATCACTCTTCTGTGTAACCCAAGAAGGTTATTTAACCTCCATCATCCCACAGTCAGTGGAGATTTTCTGAGTATCAAATGAGAAATACAAAGCACAGAAGACGTTGTGAAAAAAATTATTCATTTTCATTTGATCTGTACTGGGCAGTGTCAGAGCCCAGGATCCACGATCCATTACACTGCTCCTCCTCCTCCTCCTGGAAGAGGCCTGCTCCAGCACACCCCAGTTAAGCTCTATATTTGAGAATCCTAACAGGAAAATCCTATATTTGGCTATTTTCTGGGCTTTTCATCCATCCCAGTTTCAATCCTCTCCAATCTTCCCTTCTCCCCTCCTCCCATGCTGCCTGGTGTTATGATGCCACAATCCAGTCTCTGTGACTTGGGGAGACGTTTCCATGGTGATGAGCAGTGATGTCATAAAGGAGGGATTGTTGCGCGGTTGAATGAAATCTGGCACCAGATGGACCTGCCTCCTTATATAAGAGGAGAGGAAAATGACGCATGCGGGCACATCCAGAAAATGGGAAACCAAACCACTCGGTGGATGGCAAAGAAGGATCAGAGGGACAGAAAGGCCCAGTCCTCTCCATGAGACACTGACACTCCTATCTGGAAAAGAACAGATTTAATGGGCCTCACCAAGATAAAAATCACTTTTCATCCAAGGCAACCGAAGCAAAGACCAAGAAGGCGCAGCATGAAGAAATGACACCTTCTGGTTTAAAAGGCCCAAGATGAGAGTAGCTTCATCCACCAAAGTGCCAAGTATCGCATATTTCACTGAATAGGAAAGCATGGACTCGTCCCTTCCAGAAGCTGAGACTTACATGTGTCTATTGGCTAAAAGAATAAATCAATATCATGGCAATTTGAAGCCCAGCGTGCAGTTTAGAGTAACAGGTCTCACCAGGAAAAAAATTGCAACTGTTTATGGCCGCACTAACCAGAATATTCCAGCCTCGACTGATCCCAGAAGCTAAGCAGGGTTGGGCATGGTTGGTACATGGATGTGAAATAGAAGGAAAAATAACAAGCACCCCAGCTTTATTCCTAGAGGAAATAAAACTATCCTTTAAAGGGAATTCCCAAAGGACATCTTTCTGTAAGTCATGCCGCATATTGCTGTGTGTCATGTCCAGGCTCTTGGAAAGCAAAGCTGGCCTCAAGAAAGGAATGCCCAGAACCTGGGAAACATGGCTGGAGGTGTCGGGGGTGGGGAGGCTGAAGAAAGAACTTAACCTTGACAAGACAAAGCTTGTGAGTAAAGCCAGAAATGTTACCTTGGCAGGACCTGGCCAACATAATCATTGTCTCTGGCTGGTTCTTTCGGTGCCTCTTTATATTTCAGCATAGTTGAGTGACAGTCTTGTTGGGAGAACCACGGACCGGCCCTTCCCACAAAGGGTTTGTCCTGGCCGCACAGGAGGATCCGAGAGAGGGAGCTGGCGCCTTTTCCGTAGCTGGGCGGCTGCTTTTCCAGAAGATTTTCTCTTCCAGAAAGTACCAGTGCACAGCAACTGCCAAGTCCGTGTACGGTGAACGTGTGGCCTCCACCATTATTTATAAACTAACTTCAAAAGGAAGTCATTTTCATCCAAGAAGCCTGACGCATGCTCTTCTGTGCCCACACATGCCTAGGGATGGGACAACTGCTCTCTTGGTATATCTTGAGAGAATAGGAGGTGGTATTTTCAGATGCTAGTATGGTCTTTACCAAACCACTTAGCGTGTTTCATAAATAAATATATAAGCAAGCCAGATGGCCTGAGAGCTGCATTCCGAAACCCAAGCCAGTCTTCAGGCCCCAGGAACACCACACTCTCTGTTGCCATGTTGGCCAGGAATGTGCCCCATCAGGATCTTACCTCCGCAGCTCCTTCACCCTACCATTAAGGGACCAATGGACTGGGTGTTTCCTTACGACTCCATCTTCACAGAAGCAGGATCTCCAAGAACAAGGAACTGGTCCTTATTCCCATTTCCCAAGCACAGGCCCCCAAGGAAAGTACACAAGTCAAGGAGAAAGGGAGACCATATACCAAGAGCCCTGAATTCAGCAAGTCATCTCTGCCAACTTCAATTATTCTAAAACCAAGCCAGTCATGTGTTCCGATGAACAATGTTGTGTGTATGCACATCCTTGAATAAGCTTAAGGCCAGTTCCCAGCATCCTTCCTCAGGAGCAGTCCACCAGGCTTCCTGAGTCAGAGAATCTCGTTAGCATCTGAGGCTTACTGATTAGGGCTGGTTGGCAGGTGTGTCACAAAGATCTTCCTGTCTTTGCCTCCCAGAGCTTGGATTAGAAACATTGGCCTCCAGACCTGGCTTTCTACAGCAATATCAGGGATCAAATTCAGGTCGTCCGGCTTGCACATCATTTTACAAGTCCAGCCATCTCCCCACCCCAAAGAAAGCTGAAATCTAAAAAACAAAAAATTAAAAAAAAACTAACTCTGAATGAGTTGAGTGGCCGAGTTAATAAACAAGGAAGGACCGCGCCACGAGCACCAAAAGGTGCAATTGCTACATTGACACCCTGGGACTTTGTATATTTGACTTCCTCATCTGAGGTAAAACGTGCCAAGATTGGGCTTTGTCTGGTTTCTAATTCCCTGGAGCAGCATTTCCCTTCCCTGAACTGGAGTGCATGGAGCTTCAGGAATGTCCCCGCCTCAAATGTCCCTCCTGTGCGGCCCTTCTGGGCTCACATTAAAATACCCCTCAGACTGGCTGCTGGCTGCGCACCCCAGGTTGGGATCATTGCCTGCTCAAGCTGCACTTTCTAATGAGCCCTCACCCAAAGATGGACCGCCAGTTTTCTCCATGCATCTCTGGGCCCACCCTCGACCCTGCAAAGGTCTTCTCGAGGGTTGCCTCAGTAGAGCTCAATTTACTGTCTGGCAAACGCATCTTTGAGTGCTAGCAAACTGTCAGTCTCCTTATCTGTGACAAATGCCTGGCATAAAGTTCCCTTCAGAAGTGTGTTCAGACATGCAGCAAACACACTCGAGGAGGCCCAGGGAAATTGCGAAGGTTAGGGGATGGTGGAGATGTTCCGAGTTACTAAATCAGGAGGGGAAAAAAAGAGGAGAAAAGGAGGGAGGTGGTCAGGGTAAGGGGAAAACTACCCGCTCATTCCGCAGCGGCATGTGAGTGTTGAAAGTCTATCCTGGTTGCTCAGCAACCAAGAAAAAGCATTTCAGAGAGCAAGGGGCTAATTGGACAAATGAATTAATTAGACATTTCCAGAGTTGATATAAATGACAAGAGGCTTGGGTGGCTACTGTTTGCTAGACATTTCTATGTCCCATCCTTACCTGTGCACTGGTCCTGCAAATAAGCGGTAGAGAGAAGAGCCATGTAAACACTTGTTAAGACATACTTGGAGGGGCAGGTGATGGAGAAACCCTGTGGCCTGGAGAAGTTGCACTAAATGACCTCAGAGTTCTCTTTCAGCTCTTAACATTTGATCAATGTTTGCACTGCAGGGGACGGAGGACAAGAAAGGAGTATAGACCAATTCCAGCAGCCCGAAGGTGACTTAGAACCCGCCTCCCTCACCGTCCTGTGGGGTTTCCCTTCACTATATTTAATGCCAGCAGCTTCCCAGGAAAGCGGATAGACAGGAGCTGTTAGGGAGTTTGTGTAGGAAATAAGATGTTCTGTTGGTGGCTGCTTCTCCCCCTTGCTCTCTGCTTTGCTTCCCCTGTTGGCTTCCGTTAATTACAGCAGACCCCCACTGTTTGCTCTAATGATGGAGAGGACCTCTACTGTGCAGGAGAGGAGGGAGCAGGCAAGAGACTGTGCTGGTAAAAACGGAACAGACTGAGGGAGAAGAAGGTGGCCCAGAACTGGAAGGGGAGAGGCAACGTGGTTCTTGTACTTCTGGTAGCAATTTCTGCTGGGTTCTCCCATAGCAAAGGCTGCACCTCTCTGGGCCTCTTGTGCCCTCCTGGAAAGCAGGAGACGGGTTTGCTGCTGCACTGAGACGGTCAGGGCCCCTGCTCTTTAGTCACATCTCTGTCTTATTCAACATGACTGACTGCCTGTGATGACAAAAACTAAGAGCAAATATGTCATATTAGGCTATACTATGCCTCTTTCTGCCTCCTCTGGTTCCCACACACGCTGGTCCTCCTTACCTCTAGCCTTCCCCCGTGCTATCTAGAAACACCACATCCAAGGTCTTCAAGAGCACAGGAGCACAGGCGAGCCCCATGGGGAAAGAGGAGAAATCGAAGAGGACTCTGCACCTAGTGTCCAGGAGCATGCAGGTCAGGCGAATCTGCATGACACATGGTCCTCTGCCACGCCTGTGGTGAGGGTCAGGTTCCCGAAGCTATCAGGCCCTGTGTGCTTCACTTTGCAGCAAGGCTCACCTCACGAGAAACTTCGTCACGTCTCCACGAGGACTGAATGAGATGCTGAAGGAGGTTCCACTCAGTGTCAGGCATACATTAAATGCTATCCAGTAACTGTCTTAAATCGCAACATGCTAGAATGTCACGGGGCTGATTTCCTTACCTCCCACCTTTGACCTCCCCAACCCCCACTCCAAACCTCAACTTTCATATGATTAATGTGGACCACTCAACCTCACATCCTTCAAATCTCGCTGGCTTTGTTTCGTCTCTTCTCTGTCACTGGACACGGCATGCACCTCACAATCTAACTCTCATCCTCCCAGGTTCCATAAAGTAGGGAAGGTGCCACCTCCCAGCTCTTACAGCTGCTAAGACAGGAAAATGAGAAGACAGGAGGCAAAATCTCCAGATCAGTATGTAGAGGGCTTTCGGTAAGCAGAGTCCTGACCTCGCGGAGCTTGTTTTGGGGCCTACTGTTAGTTATATGTCAAGTTCAAGCCAAGATCAAAGCAGAATTGCCCGCTGTCAGCACCTACCAAAGTGTGGAAGCACAATTAAGAATCGGCTCACAATATTTTACAAACTGTTCATGGGAGGACTGTGTGGTGGTTTGAATAAGAACGGCCCCCATGGGCTCAAATATTTGGATGCTTAGTCACCGTGGAATGGAACTGTTTGAGAAAGAAGGATTAGGAGGTAGAGCTTTGTTGGAGTAAATGTGGTTTTGTTGAAGACAGTGTGTCACGGGGGGTGGAATCTGAGGTTTCAAAATCCCAGTCCAGGCCTGGTCTCTCACTTTCTCGCTGTCTGTTGCATACAGATCAGGATGTAAAGCTCTCAGGTACTGTTCTAATGTCTGTCTGCTTCCTGCCATGATGGTAATGGACTAACCCTCTGAAACTGCGAGCAAGCCAGTAAGCAGCATCCCTCCATGGCCTCTGCATCAGGTCCTGCCTCCTGGTTCTTATCCTGATTCCTTCAATGATGGATTATGACTTGAAAGTATAAGTAAAATAAACCCTTTCCTCCCCAAACTGTCTTTGGTCGCATTGATTCATCATAGCAAATAGAAACTCTAACCAGAACACACTTCACAGTCAAGGCATAATTGCCTAGCCCATCATTATGATGTTTAACGACAATGATAACCACAAGTCTGGGACACATGACCTCAGTGGTAGAATACCTATGTCTTAACCTCAGCTTTCTATAAGCCTTCCCTATACACCAATCTCATGAACCTCTTCCCGGAAGAAGAAAAAAAAACAGGTAGCAAGGGGACGTCAGCAGGCAGACCACAGGGAAGAGCTGGAAGCCCCAGTGCTTGCTCAAAGAGTGAGAAGAGAGTCCGGTCTCATCCCATGCTTATTCAGTCCTAGTCCAGCTGGCCTTGGTGAGCTCCCAATAGATCAGTTCCACTGTCACAGTGGGTGGGTGCACCCCTCGTGGTCCTGACTTCCTTGCTCATGTTCTCCCTCCTTCTGCTCCTCATTTGGGCCTTAAGAGCTCAGTCCATTGTTCCAAATTGGGTCTCTGTCTCTATCTTTGTGGGAGCCTAGCCTGTTTGGATGCTCACCTTCCTGGACCTTGAACTTCCCACAGGGAAGGGAATTTGGACTGCTCTTCAGTACCTAGAGGGAGGGGAAATGGAGTGGGGGGAGGGGGAGAGAAGTAGGGAGAGGGGGAGGGGAGTGGGGAGGGGCAATGTGTGGGAGGAGAGGGAGGGAAATGGGAAATGACCAGGGAGGAGGCGGAAATTTTAATTAAAAAAGAATAAAATAAAGGAAAAAAAGAAATGATGAAGGAGACAAGAGAAAAAAAAAAGAATGAGAAGAGAATTCAGCTGCCTTAAGAGAAACAGAACGGTGGAAGTCATCTCCTAATGGGTTTTGTTTGCATGAGGGAGTCAGACTCAGAGGAAATGACAGTTCCAGATCAACGTGCCATTAATGCTACCTAAAAACTGTTCAGAAGACAATTTTCATATTAGGCACGGTTAAGATATGGAAAGAAATAAACCCAATGTGGGGGGGGGGGAGAAGAAAGCAATGATCTCCCCGAGTTCCCATTTACCAAACCGAAGAAAACCCTCTGTTTAAGCATCCGGCCGACGGAGAGAGTCAGCGCTGGTGAGAGCCCTTTGCTCTCGTCATGCGGGAGCTTGTCAAGCTCAGAGAGCAACAAGCTAAGAAATAGATATCTCTGACCCTCGGGGCCAGTCCATCTCTACCTGACAGTGGGGAAATTCGGCAAACAGCACAGGTACCAATTTTATATGTCCCAATCTCCGAAACTCCCAGTGTGTGCTCAAGATATTCATTGACCACTAGAAAAACTAACTTCAAATGTGAAGGCTTCAGAAAATTTACGGAAGAAATAAAATGGAGATAAGACTCTTTTCCCTGGGGGAGAGACAGGATGGCAGAAGCTATTTAGCAGAAGCAGGATGAGAGTCAGGCAGGACTGAACACAACTCCTTGCATCTCTTGCTTTACTTGTTGCAAATGGTTGGTACTGACCTCATGCCGAGAAGGAACTCGAGTGCTGAGGTAGTTCAGATGTCCTCTAAGCTCCATTCCTTGCTAAATAGTAACCCGCTGTGGTCATGATCTCCTGGCTGTAAATGCATAGAAGCACTGACATCCTCGGCTCCCAGACAGTCGGGACAGACTGTAAGAAGCAGGATAAACTTCCAGGTATAATCTGAAAGAAGGAGCGATGTGTCTTAGGATGTCGGGAGAGCCTGAGCACACAGCGTGCAGCTGTGTGTATGAGCATCACTGCCCCAGTGTGAGTCACCTGCTGCTGCTGTGCTCTCTCATCTCCTGCCCTCCACATCCCTTCGCAGGTTCCTTCAGACTGGGTAAGAGTTCTTCCCTGTGTCTTCAGCAGCATCTGCGCCTCTTGTCTCTTTCATAGCAATCATTCTAAACAGATGCTTGAGCTTATCTTCATATATTTGTTGAACATCTCTCTGCCTTTAAATTTGTGCATAGTATTTTGTGTGTGCACGATAGATGTACTTGTAAGTATGAGTGTGTACATGTGTGCATATGCCTGTGGAGGCCAGAGAAGGACACTGGGGTCTCCTTCTCTATGAGACAAGGTCTCTCTGTGAAGCTGAAGCCCACTGACTTTGCTAGGCTGACTGGCCAGGGAGTTCCAGGCATCCATCTCCTCTTCCTCCCCACTATCCAGCACTTGAGTAACAGGCACACACTGCTGCATCTAACTTTTCATGTGGGTGCTGAGAATCATAAGTCCTCAAGCTTGTGAGACCACCACTGTATGCCTGAGGTGAGACATCGCTCCAGAGGAATACACATTCCGATCATTTACCCATTTTAACTGGACAATTCAGTGGCTTTAATTGTTGAATTATGTTTCTCATATACATAAACGTGAATTATCTGAATGGTTCTCAATTTCAGCTGTTATGGAAAAGAGTGTCAGGGCTCTTAAAAAACTTAGAATAGAACTATGCATCATCTAACACACCTACTATTAGGTATTTATTTATCCAAAAGAAATAAAATTAATATACCAAAGATATACCTATAGCCCCATATTTACTGCAGGACTACCCATAAAAGTCAAGGAATCAACCACTGTTCCCACCACCAGATGAAATTAAAAAAAAAAAAGAACGTATAGTATATACGATGGGCAATGACTCAGCAATAAAAAGGGATCTGTAGCAGCAGGGAGGGAACTGGAAGATACTATCCCGAGTACAAGACCATAAACACACAAAACTGCACCACATGTCCTCCCTCATATATGGGAGCTAAAACCGTTGAGTTCCTGGAGTAAAATGGCATCTAGTAAAGAGTGGGGAAATAGGAGGAGGAGAAGAGAAATACAGATGATGATAGCATGCAAATACAGTTACATAGGAGGGGTAGCTGCCCGGATGCAAATACAGTTACATAGGAGGGGTAGCTGCCCGGATTCCACAGCGCCAACCAGAAAAGAAACTGTCCAAGTTCCCTCCAACAATCAGATGACAGATACACGAGGAAATGGAAATGATCACCACTCTGACCTACTCACTACACATCGCACTAGGGTACTGAGTAGGGCGAGCTCTAATTGGCCTTAATAACAAAAACCCGAAGTCTGATACAGTGGTAAATGCTGAAAGATCAGACAGACAAAGGAGCAAACCACAGTCACTTCTAACCTCACTAACTCCTCAGCCTGAAAGGGAGCAAGTTCCTGTCTCTCTCTGCCTTCTATTCTTCTCTCTGCCCGCCATATCACTTCCTGTTTCCTCCTCCCTAGTGCTGGGATTAAAGGCCTGTGCCTCCCAAGTGCTGGGATCAAAGGCATGAGATTCCAAATCCTGGGATTAAAAGTATGTGCCACTACCACCTGGCTTCTATGGTTAACCAGCGGCTAGCTCCGTTCACTGTTCTCTGGGGAAGCTTTATTTGTTAGAGCACAAAGTATCACCACAGTACTGAGTTACCTCACTACACCTCATAAGTAAAAACAATTGTCATCAAGTGAACAGTATTACTGAAATGGAGCTGAAGCTGCCAGTGTCCTAGGTTAGAGACAAAGGGCAGTGTGTGCGTAAGTCTCGACTGGTTCCCTTGACAGATGCTGGACTGTCCCCTACAGTATAACCTTTCCTGCAGGAGTCTCTCCTCGTCCATCACCAGAGCGCCACAAGACAGCAGTACCGCTTTCTTCTACATTAAAATCCAGAGCTTCACAAGAGAATGTGGGGAAATGGCTCACCGGAGGCAGGCGCACTGGCAGGGAGGCCAGGCTAATCTTTACAGCTTCTTTATCTAATAATGACCACTTGTACCAATTTTGGAATGCCTCCCACCATTGGGGTAGGCACCTTGCCAAGCACTTTAAGCTTAGCGTTTAAATGGTCAAAGCAATCATCAAAATAGAGATTATGATCCTGATATTGTAAGAGAGAAAATAGAGTCTCCTAAGAGTACCTTGTTTGAAAGCGCAGATATGGCTGGGTAGTCACGGGTAGACCTAACATTCAAAGTAAGACCCCTCTGCCTCAAGTGCCACTCTCTCGGCCAAGGAAGCTTATCTTCATTGTCACAATTTCTGTGTGTTCAAAAAGCACTGGGCAGGGACTGAGTGGATGCACACTGATGTTTATGCTTCTACTGCCTGGATGGTGGGAGAATTCCATAATTCCACGTCAGAAAAAGAATGTGATTAGATCATTCTCGCTCTTTCTAATTCTGAAACATTGTCTACAAATAATTTATATGTTAAAAGGACCTCAGAGAAGATAATCTTTACCCAAAGGAATTACTCTAGCAATGCCTTCCTTGCTTAAAAGGAAAAATATTCTTCCTACTCTCCCTCAAAATCCCGTCACAGATATTAGCAATTTTGTAACTTAATGACAATGGAATTTCCATAAAATGTGCATTTATAGTATGTGATGCCATTTCCAATAGATGATATCATGTTGATCCTTAACACAAACAGGAAAGCCTGCATGTCGAATGCTGGTTAATTGGTGTCTGCATTAGGTCTCTAGCTATAGGCAGTAACAGGGCTGACCTTCAACTTCAGTTTAGTCTCCAACCAGAGAGGTTGTCCCTCTGTGTCCCTTTGAACTCAGATCCAGGTGGAACTCAAGCTCATTTGGGCGACAATCGTAAGCTATCAGAATCATCACCATCACCATCACGATATCTCTTGAACATATACCAGATACTATATAAGTCACTGACACAAGTAATAAAGGGCACTAACATTGCCTCAACATGGTCACAACACAACTACATCTCTAGACACAACACCATCATCTAGCCTAGAGCTAGATACGTGCACTCACACACACACACACACACACACACATACACTCACTCCTGTGCACACGTGGCTTCCCACTATTCCTTGTCCTCAGGACAAATAAAGACACACAATGAGCCCTTTCTTGCCAGACAGGCTTCCTTCAGCATTCCTCAATCTGTCGCTGCACAGGTTTCCTGGTCGAGAGGAATCATCCTGGGCAGGAGTTTTCTAGGCCACCTTCCTACAGTCAGGTTCTAACGACGTTGTTATCATCTCTGTCCCAAACTCCATTTCCTAAAAATAATCCATATGTGTACAAGATAGGAATGGAAACACCAAGCAAAACCAGAAGAGGGAAAAGGCACTCCTGAATGAATTCCACTGCAGAAGCCCATGTTCCTGCAGGCATGGTAGATATTAATAATTCAACAAAATATTACAGTAATTACTATACTCTAAAATCACAACTGTGCACTTTAGCACAGCTCCTACTGATCTCCCTGAAACTGCCATTAATAAATAAAACACAATTCCCCATATTAAATTTGTTGTTAAAAAAGCTAAATATTTTATCAGAACTAATACGTTTTAAATACAGTCTAAACCAAGGAAATCCCCTGACCCTGTATTTCTCCCCACTTTTAAGTAAAATTCCATCTAACCAGTTAGGGCAAAAATTAACTTGAACTCTTCAAGAAAACACTGAGCGGTGGGCCTTGAAGGCCCCTGTTGAGAGACCTGGGCACCACTCAGCTGGAATGCACTGCTGGAATCCGATTAGGCTGCTGGGGAAAACCGAGAAGGGAAAGAGGTCAAAATTAATTCTTTTAGACTGTGGATTTGAACTTTCTCATTTGGCTCCAGAAAGAGAAGGCATGAATAATAAAGCAAAGTGAGTGGCAAGCAGCCACCAAGAAGATCTATCTAAGGCTAGCTCTGATCGTATACACAAGAAGCTAAGAATTGAAATACAAGGGATTCGTACGTCACACTGGAGTTGAGTTTCCACACGCGTGCTATATCCTGTGGTTAAAATTCTGGTCATTTTACCTGCAGTATCAATTAGTATTTGCTGAAAAAGAAAGCTACAAATAAACAACCAGGCTCTCAACCATTTATCCTCACAAAGATGCAAGGCACATGGGAACGAACTGATTGCATCTGGGCTCAGCTCCGGGGCCGTGTTGCTCGCTGTTGTACAAAGCCAGGCTGAGCTCGGCAGAGCTGAGCTAGGCTGGCAATGTCTGCCTTCTTGTCTCTCATCCTCTTCAAGACCAGGAAATCCTGACACGTTTCTCTTGTGCACTGCAGTGGCATATGATATATAATACAAACACATATGCATCTTGACAACTCAACCCTGAATGGTCATGGTATTGGTGTCACCCCTACCTCTTTTACTGGCCACCCAAGTCACAGGGCCAGGTGGACTGAGAAAGAAGAATGCACTGGGCTATGGAAGAGTTATATACACTCAAAGTACATTTATATTTGTATAAAAATATTCTCATGAAATCCATTACTATATACAAAGGATACATATTAATAAAGTTAGTTGGGAAAGAAACCTCTACCTACAGACAGTACAGGCGGTACTGCAAAGGCCCAGGACAAAGAGAGCTACAGAAAGGAGTAAAAAATTACAATCACATGATCAACCACATCAGCTAAATTTGTCTTATGTAGGCATCTTCCTGCCTACCCTACTCATGACCAAACAGTACGTTTTCCAAGCCTTCTGTTCCTGTAACTTATAGGACATCCAGTGCGATTCTTTTGTTTGCTTTTTTTTTTTTTTTTTTGGTTTGTTTTTCCATGGTTTTTCAAGACAGAGTTTCTCTGTGTAACAATCCTGACTGTCTTGAAACTCACTTTATAGATCAGACTGGCCTCGAACTCACAGAGATCTGCCTGTCTCTGCTCTCAAGTGCTGGGATTAAAGTTGTGTGCCACCACAGCCCGGCTCAGTGTAATTTGTTTAAGGTAAATTAGCAATGTCATTCTCCTGAACATTGCCCAAGTCTACTATGAGGGCAAACACTGACCTGACCTTTCCATCCTTGTCGGATATTCTGTTCCCTGTTACAGAGCCCACATGCTCAGAACACTGCACTGCCCCCGCCCCCTTCAACTCCCTGGTGCTATGCATCTTTGATTTCTCAGCTCATCTGTGCTTCTCTCCAGCACTCCCTAAAGTCAGTGTCCCGTGTGCAGTCTTTGGCACACCACTGCTAAGAGTTCAGCAATGCCAGCTCTGGGACCATGCAAACACGTTCTGAGCAATGGGCAATGCTACAGTTTTAACCGGTTAAAGTAAAAGCCACACCTACTTTTCTGGGTGTTTTACATAGCTGCCTTTGGAGAGCAAGCGCCAGTGGCCAATTGTTCTGTGTGATGTTCAGTCCCTCGACAGCGCAGCACAGACTTTGTCTGCATCCATCGTTAATGCACTGTGCTTTATTACAGAAGGGAACACCCTTCATCTGAACCACAGCATGGGGCTCCAAACCTGGTGCCTCTTTCCCTCACCCTCACTGGTCCCCGGGTGGGAAGGAGAACATTTATGCAGAACTAGTAGATGACACAAGAAAGAAGTAATCGAGGAACTTCACAGAGAGAGGCAGGTTGTTTTCCTACCCCAGAGTTCTATGTCCGGATGAACCACCAAGCGAAGGTGAGAGAAAATGAAATTTCAGGCTATCTCAATGTTTGAAATGAATCTCCTAATACTGAGTGACTATAGGATTGATCCTCCAGGCCAAGATCTTCTGGGAGCTAAAAGAAAACCATTCATATTACGTCAAAACAAATATGAACGAGGACATCCCACACACACCGAGAGAGACTGCTAAGGGTGCATCACACGGAAATGAAAGGCAGCCAACAACGAAGAATAAAATCTCAGGAGCAGAGCACAGATCCAAAAGTAAGACAAATGAGAATCTCAAGATAGGAAGGAAAGGGGTCCAAAAAGGAAGGACTTGGTACAATCACAGCAGCCAACTAACATGTGCCAGCGCAAAACTGGACGCTTCTTCTGCTTATGTGGGAAGGAGATAGCAGGAACACGAGGATGTAATACCCAAGGAGAAAGTGAGGGCAGAGTTGCCTGGGGTGCGAGCCCTCAAGCCAAGCTATCCACAATGTGGAGGCAGCAGGCTCTCAAACACGGTCAGAACGTGTCCTGTCCAAAGACACTGGTTCACTAAGAGAGAACAATGTTATATTCAGCCACAGCACTAGATTCTGTTGCTGAAATAATAAAAAACATTAATGCTACTTTTACTATCCCACTTTTAATTCACTAGAGTCTTGATATATAATATCAATACATGATAAACAACTGTTATTTCCTCAATATTATCAAACTAGTGTATGTATTGCCTCACACTGTTGTATGTAATATCTGCCGTGCATGCTTCCCACACATGAAACCATAGGTTCAGGATTCTCAGGTCTGCCATGTGAGGTTTCAGTAATACTGGGTACAAACTAAATGTTCCCCAGGAATGCTTTATCTGGAAGGGGAGAGGCAGAGCAATCGATACAGGTCAAGTTCTGGAACAAACATTTTTTATAAACATCAAATTAGAGTCCATCTGGAAATGTTATTGTATCAGATGTGACTAGAAACAAAGAGGACATCATGATTGGAATAAGAATCGCTGGGTCTCAGCCTCAGAGTATGTGAGCTGTGTGTTTCATATGTACTCAGAAAAAAGGGGGTCTACACATACCCTCAAATCTGCTGGTTACAGACTTCCAGCTCCCTGAGGAACAAACAAGAGGATGGTAATTCAGCCCCTTGTCTTCAGAGCACCCGAGTTCCATTCAAAATGCTTCTGTGTGCAGCATTTCCTCATTTAACTGAGTCATAAAGGAAACACGCAGGATTGGCCTTATTTCACGAATATATAAATGATTGACATTTACTTTGTCATGGCATGGGACCATACCAGTTTATACGACTTTTTTTTCCATTTTACAGATGGTGGGGTTCAAGACAAGTTAAACATCTTGATCAGCACTGCACTAAAGCAAACAAGTTAGTGAATGAATTAAAGGAAGAATAAATGGAAATTTACCAGCTTAAGGTCAAGACCAATCTTCTCATGCTTGAAAGAAGAAATGTCTGATTTTAAAACCATAGCTCCTTCTCCTTACTGATAACATAACTAATTTTTAAAAGAACCACTCACAACTCCTTCTCATAAACTAAGCTCCTACAATGAATGAGTCACCAGGTCCACGAGCCTGAGAAACAGATGACTTTACTGACAAAAGTTCACGTGAATACGGAACTCACACCATAGTTCCCCAATCCCAAAGCAAAGTTCCCACCACATATCATGACATCCTTTGGTGATGCTATCTTAAGCAGAAAGAGCTAACTGTGAGCCCAGTGGCTCCTCCCAATTATAATAAAGCTTAAGAAAATGAATCCTTTTTCTTAGGTTTTTTAGGTAGGTCATCACCTACAAGCTGTTCAAAGTCCAAATGTCAGAGAGTTTAGGCATTGTGAAAACCAAGCACATTCCTGAATAGGAGAAGCCCCTTACTTTTGAGAACTGACACTAAGAAATAATTTGGATGTATGGGTCCCTCCTAGGAGCCATGGGACTTCTTTCCTCTGGCAGGTACCAAACAAAAGAAGGACCATCTAACTACCTTGATTTCCCTCTGCATCCCTAAGACAGGGTCCATAACGGGAATTTTAAAATATTTTTTATGAATTCTTTGAGAATTTTATACAATGGATTTTGAGTGCATTCACCCTCCCCCATCGTGTCCTGTCCTTACCACCCACTCCACTCTCCCATCTCTTCCCACCCAACTTTGAAACAACTTGATTTCCTGCTTTCCCCCATGGAGTCAGCATGTGTTGCCAAGCTAGTCTTGGGGTTGGGGAATGCTCTTGTGCGTGGTCTGCCTGCTAGAAATCACCTCATTAGAAAATAGATAAATAAAAGGAAGAAAGGAAGGGAGGGAGAGAGGGAGAGAGAGACCCAACTCTCCCTCTCCCAACAGCCATCCAATGTTAATAGCTCCTCAGCTTAACTTGTGGTAGGATTAAATGCCACCTTCTCTCCCACTATGCTGGAGTTTACCTTGCTGTAGCTTGTGAAAGCTTGTGCATGCTGTCACAATCATTGTGTGTTCCTCTATGGGTGCGTTTTCTTATGTCTGAAAAATCATTCTCTTGATGTTCCTTACCACAGCCACCACCACCCTTCCACCAAGATCTTTGAGCCTTGGGGTGAAATACAGATGTCCAATTTGGGGCTGAGTACTCTGCAGGTATTTGATCTCTGCATGCTGGCCAGCTGTCAGTCTCAGTGTTAACTGCTATCTCCTTCAAACAAAACTTCCTCTGATGAGAGCTGAAAATCCATATAAATATCAGTGATTCACTGGAAATCATTTTAATACTATTTAGCAGAGTGAAGATATTAGATTCCCTTCTAGGACCTGGGATCTAGCAGGCCAGAGTTTATTAGCCCTTTTAATAGTGTAACATATATGAGTTCCATCATGCAGAGTAGGCCTTGGAACCAATCAGAAAGTTCTTGGTTACTCATATAACATCTGTGTCACTATTACACCTATGGACTCACCTTGTCAAGACAGCCACATTGCAGCTTACAGTGTTCACAGATGGGTGAAACTGAGGCTTTCTTTTCTTCTCCAGCAGAATGCTTAGCACCTTCTAGCACCATGAGCATAGCCATAGGGATGAAGTTTGCAGCTGAGTACCAACTTTATGTCTCCATGTTCCATGATTTAAGTATATCATGTCTTCAATAAACAATAGGGTCTTAATGTCAGGTTTTACAGCAGTATTGGCAATAGCCTGTAATTCTTGGATCTATGTGACTTTATTGGGAAACAACACAAAAATAAGCAACCTATTCCTGGTTCTGTGGTTTATATTTGCTGGCATAGGGTGTTTCAACACCCCAAAGCAGGATTCTTAAAGCATGAGAAAAGATCCTGACTTGATATGATAGATAACTTCATGTACCAACTTAAATGGGGCACAGGGTGCTCAAATATTTAGTTGATCATTATTCTATCAGGGTCTGGGAGGGTGTTTCTGAGTAGTGTTAACATTTTAATCCATCAATAGACGGAGTGGTGCACAGAGGCTCAACTCATGCAACCCATAGAAGGCCCAAGTGCAATAAAAGGCAGAGGAGAAAGATCTTTTTCTCTCTGCCTCACTGGTAATCTGGGGCATCAGTCTCCTCCTGCCTCCATGCTTGGTCTTTGTCAAGAATTTACAGCATCGTCTTTCCTGCTGCTCAGTCTTTAGACTCAGAATAGGACTAGACCATCTGTTGCCCTGAGTCTTCAGCTTCCCAACCACACAGCTTTCTTCTCGGCCACCAAAATTGCCTACGTCAAATACTTATAGTAAGTCTATCCCTATATACCATTTGCTCTGATTCAGTATAAAAGCCACAGTAGAGACTTGAAATAATTTAAGATTTCTCCAGAAACAGAAGTTGCAATTAAAGTAGTTCATTTGGGAGATAATCTCCAGAAAGTCTGAAGTCAGGGAGTGAAATAGGGATGGAAGGTTAAAAAACATGCAAACAAGTTATCAGGGCAAGCAACTGGGGCTTAACACACTGGGAATTCTGGGAGATTGCTTAGTAAACAGCCTCAAAGTTGTCCTAGCCCAAAGGACTTTTCCACCCATGTCCACCAGTGACTGATGAATGACTTCTCCCCACCCTTTGATAGACATAAATTCCCTGACCAAGGTGGTGCACAATATGTGGAAAGCAAAGCTCCAGTGGACACAGAAAGCTGTTGGGTACACAGCCCCTGCCACTTACTCATATTTGGAAGTCAGGCTAGCATACCAATAAATGAAAAGAGCTCAAAAATGGGTAGGATATCAAGAGATCTACAAAAGAAGACACTCAACTTAATCCATTTCTCATCTTTGTGAATATGAACTAGCATTCTTGACTTATAACGTAGCCTACAGCACTAGATACTTGCATCATCTCTAAGATTCCCAACAAGTTTGTAAATCAAGTATGAACCTAGTTTTGCAGCCAGTGAAACTAAGGCATGGAGACTTGTTCAAGGTCACTGTTGCTTGAAGGTCTTTCTTTTAAAAATTATGTACCTACTCAATAAAGGTGGCCAGATAGTTGACTGAACATTATTTGGACTGATATTTAGGAATTTTGAGAATGCAAAAGTTCACCGTTAAGCATGAATAGACCTGAAAACAAAGCACATGGAACGAGGAGGACCTCTTCTGTGGATTACCTGTTCCTCCACCATGCTGAAAAGGTAAGCATCCATACCTCTAGTTTCATTGTTTCTACACTAGAACAATAAACAAGTCTCCCCTGGAGAATTAATAATAAAAACCTAGAGACAGATATTGGGGTTCATTCAACCTGAAGATCTGAAAAGCAAAGCAGCCAAGCCACTAGAGAGCTCTTACCTCTATGAAATCTTCAGACCAAAGGAATGAGATCCTGTCTCCTCAAATCCTCAAACTTCACACTACACTGAGTTCCTATCTCTTCCCTTTTATATCCCTCTCTCCTCCCAGCTCCTGTCTCCACCTCCCTAGTAGTGGGATTAAAAGCATGTGATCCCAAGTGCTAGAATCACCTTTGTGTGAGCTCTGTTTCTCTTTTAGACAGATTCAACTGTGTCTAACTCAAACTAACAGAGATCCGTCTGTCTCTGTCTCCTGTGTCCTGGGATTCAAGGTGTGTGCTACCACTCTGTGGCCTGTATGACAGACTAGTATGGCTGCTTTGCCCTCTGATCTTTAGGCAAGCTTTATTTATTAAAACACAAATAATATACCACTATATTTCCCCTTTTTCTCTAAAATGAAAAAGAAGGCTATAACTAATATAAGAAAACTATATAAAATAAGTACAATAACTATATACAATATATACAGGCAATAAATACATCAGTAATGTCTAGCCCATTTGCATTTAACAAATTCAGGGAAAATATTCCATTATCTACTCTATCTTGGTGAATCCAAAGTCTTGTACCTAATTTACTTTCTATCATAACTTGCTTTTTGCTTCAGTTAAACAAGGAAAACTATAACTATCTAGTTTTTAACTCCCTCAGATACCCAAGAAAAAATATTAACTGAATAAGCAGAAAGTGTAGGTAAGTAACTTTCAAAAAATGTGAGAAATGACAGAAATAACTAGTTGTGTGGATAGTAACCCAAAGTTACTCTGCAATGCTGGGGCATCCATCTTCAGCCTACAGGTCTAGCATATCTGACAGACTTTTCTGTGAAGCACTTATTCTGAAGGGCTGTCCCTCCTCATCTTGACAATGTTTGGCAGTCACTTTCTTTTATGTCCTGCTTGTCCAATTAGGACAGCATTCTGTCAGTATTCGAGGCAAGGACATTTTCTTATCCAGTGACTTACTTTTGCAACAAAGAAAGTAAACTCCATGTGGAGTTTCTTTGATGCTCATTATCTTCTCTGAAGTAGATTGGTACTGCCAGGAGTAGAAATATACCACTGTATATCATTGTCATAAAAAAGAGTCTATGTTATTAAAACATCTTAAATGGCATATGCTGTAGCTCTCTGGTTTGAAAGATGGCTTGTCTATCTAAAAATCTATCTTGACCTTGAAAACATAACTAATGTGATTACAAGTTCAACTATAATAGGTAATTAGCTACTAACCTGTATTTCCTTATTATCCTAAACAGTTGGAAATAATAATTTTCAAGGACTAGAAATTTACATTATATTGTTAAATGAGCTGTATAGCTATAATACCTTGAACAAGAGTAGAAATGTATGTATAGTAAGTTCTAACAAAATTAATCTCAAATTTGAATTGATATACAAAATCTGCCTACAATATACAAAAAATCAACTCAATGTAAAACATTTAAAACTAGTAGTTGCTTTTTAAAAGTAGATTCAATAACCTTTTTATCTTATATCTATATCCTCATTTCTTTTCAGAGTAGATTCAATAATCTACCCTTTTATCCTATCATAGCTGTACCACTACATAATCACATCCTGACATGGCACACCGAGCTTCTCTTCTAGTCCAGTTAGAAGGAAAAAAAGAAGTTCCACTCACTCAATGGTCTCCATTTCCCACTGGAATCAACATCTTAAAGAAAGAGCCCATTTCCTATGCATCTGTGTAATATTTAACCTGATTCTCACCCTCTGGATGAGAATACACCTACTTAGCCACATAATCAACACAAGGGTTTTCGGAAGGACCAAGTCAGGCAAATAGGGCATAAGAACCAAAACTAAACAGCTGAGATATTCCAGGGATACAGACTTGAAACCCAGAGGTAGCTAGAGCATGCCAGACCATTCTGTAGCCTCAAGACATTGCTTTTTCAACTAGGCAGTATTAAGTATTTGTGTCTATTCCATTCAGTTCAATAAGTTTCTATTGCCTGACCACCCCAGATGCAAAGAAGAAAATACAGGAGGAATGGAAGAAACAAGCGGAGAACCATCTTCAAGTGAATCTACTGGGAGAATCTTAGTTCAGCCTCTAACAGTGGTTCTAAACTTTCCTAATGCTGAGACCCTTTAATACAGTTCCTCATGTTGTGACCCCCCAATAAAATTATTTTGTTGCTACTTCATAACTATAATTTTGCTACTGTTATGAATAATAATGTAAATATCTGATATGCAAGACATATAATATGCAACCCACAGGTTGAGAACAATTTGAAACAGTTTGAACTTCTGTCTTCTATTTTTTCTGCAGGAAGCAGCAAGACAATCAACCCTCAAAATTAAACTGCCCTGTTGTCAATAATTATTCATTCTGGGTCTGCCAATAGCCTCTCATGCAATGCACTTACAGGCTACTTCTCTGCTCTTGGAAACATTGTTCTCTTTGAAACAATTCATGGTACAACGTTTTTTTCATTATTTTATCTTATTTATTTTCATGTCTTTCTCAGGGCAGCACTCCCTCTAGTGTCTGGATAGGGCTGTCAGGTTCCATCCTGGGCGCGCTAAATGAAAGCAAAAAGGGAAAGCAAGCCAGTCACTGAACGGATGGAGATTAGTACAGACTGGTGGATTGCGTCACTGTGATCATCCTGAGGAAAGAGGCGAGCTGCAGATACTGTAGATATTCCCTTTTAATACCTCACATAGCTAAAAGGTAGAAGAATGGAGCATTAAGGCTCAATCCCAGCCTTGGATGTGGTAGCATCTTTGATACTGAGGCCTCTGCTTACCAAGCAGTCCCAGCATCCAGTGCTCTCTTATTTTCTTAAAGCTACACACTTGACAAACTTTCTTTAAGAAATGTCTTATGATTCCTGGTGAGGTATAAACACTTAAACATTGATACCCAAGCCAAGAAAAGTTTCTCCCACTTCCCTGGATCCTTTAACCCTCCACGCAATAAAAAAGGTCCAGGAAAATGTCCAACTTACTTCCATCATAGGCCATCAAGCTTATTGCTGATTCTAATCAAAATTGTTCTAACTATTTCTATTGCAAATTCTAGGTATAAGCTTCAGGAAACCAGAGCCCCCTCAAGCTGCCCTGCTGTGGGTCTTCTCTGCTGTTCACGGCAGCACTACATAAAAATCAGATGTCATGGAGACTTGTGGGAAAGCAGAGACCGTGGGAGGTGGCTGAAATGAGCATCTTGCTGGTATGTGTGTCTCGTGGAGCCTTTACCACCAGCTCCTTGGCAAACTGTGGGCAAGTAACTCCTTCCTCTGCTTCGAAATTACCACAGGAAGACCTAGAGAAGCCTTGCCTCCGGACACAAAGGCAGTTGTAAGCCAGTGGGAAAATGTCTGGAGCACATGCTACATAGGGGTCAGGTACTTCTTTTGAGTCCTCTGCTGGGTATAATCTCATTTAAAATCCTTTCAGCTGCCCATGTGAGAAGTGCCTCTTTGTATGGGCTGAGAGAAGGTAACAATTTTCCAGTACCACAGAGCCATTCAGAAACAAAGAGAGTACTGAACCAAGGCAGCTGGCTCTCACATCCACTTTTCACATCCTCTATCTATCCATTTGCAATAAGTCCTGAAGAGATTTGCATTCAGGATTTAATCCCTCCACGAGTATTAATTCACACATATGATAAACCATATGTCATACCACTTACCCATGCAAAATAATCCCACATCCTACATCATATGGAATCCCTAATTATCTGCGAAGCTTTATCTCCAGCTTTTCCCTTTAAGCTACACTTTTCTATAGCATTTGTAAAGATGCAGAGCCCTACTTAGAAAGGGACACAGTTTTATTGAGCAATGTCCCTGCAAGGTTAGCCAATCTGTACGGCAAATCCCTCTCACCTCAGCCAAGAAGGAATCATTCCCTCCACTGCCCAGCATAGACCTAATAGCAAAAATCTACTGGTGCAACCCTAAAGTTCTGAGTCTCTATTACTTCATCTGCATTGACTCCAGCACATTTATTACTGTTCTATAAAGAACAGCATTTCCATAAATAATTAAACTCAAATGCTCAAAACAAGCAACTGTACTTGATTGACTCACTAATTCAAATAGCCAGGTAATTTGCCAGACTCCCACCAGCAATTGATAGTAAGATACAGTTCATCCAATATTAAGGAGCCTATTATTTATTGTCTCCAGCCACTGTAGTGGGTGGACAGAATGACTATGGGAATGTCGCACTGTGGATGTGAAATGTCCACCACAGGCCTGTGTGCCTGAACACTTGCTCTATAACAAATGTCACTGTAGGGGAGGTTGTGGGATCTCTGAGATGCAAAATGGCTTTCAAAGGAGGTTCGCTGGTGGGGTGGGGTTTTGAGGGTAATAACCTAGTCCCACTTTTGAGCCAAGCTCTGTGCATTCTTCTCTGACTGCCATGATGTGACTAGCCACTTCATACTCCTTAGATAAGGACTTATCTACCCCTGCCACCATGCCTGACTTAGCCACCCCTGCCACCATGCCTTTTTCACCATGATGGAATGTGTTCTTGGAACGTTGAACCCAAAATGAGGTTTTCCTCTCTGAGCTTTTCCTGCAGATAACTGGTAACAGTGGCAGGAAAAGCCATACAAGGTGGAGGAATCTGGTTTAGTCTCGCATACACCATTCTGGGTCTCAGTTTACCCTACCTATCAAACGGACAGCACTATACCTCCACCAAGTAAAGGTACAGGTGTGAGAAGGAGAATGCTTTGTCAACCTGAAGGAGTAGTGAGACGATCAAGAAGGAACAGGAGAGTCTATTCTTAGAGAAAAGAACAGTTGGGATCCAGCTGTAGGATGTGATGGCGTTGTCTAAGCCTTGTGCCTCATCCCCATGCTGAGTAATGTAATGAAGACAGTTCCTAAGAGCACCTCCAGCCTTGGCATTTTGTAGGTGTCAGATGCCTGCAGTGTCTCCCACAGTGGTGCTTTCTCCTCTACGCTCACAGCCTCAAACAACAGCTAGACAATTAGCCACAGATTACCCCAGGGCACCTGTGTTGCTGTCATGTGTTATTTAACTTTACAGAAGAACAGGCTCAAATCCAAAGCCTATAAGAGGGACCTCGAGGCAAATGCCGTTGGGTCTGTGTTTCTCACCCCACCATCTCATCCCTGTCAAGCCCCAGTAGCCAGACACTGACACATAGACATCAAATGCTCAGCAAATGGCTGAACAGCCCATGTGAGTAGATATCTAATCTCTGAAACACAGGAGAAGCCAGGGTCATTGACTTGTCCTGTCCCCTTTCAAGTGGAGTAAGGGGACATGGGATCTAAACATATATGTGGCTAGGGAGATGGCGTCAGCACCACTCTTACAGGTAATGGGCAGTGAAGCACCAAAGATCTCTCTCTCCCTAAACATTACAGGCTATTAACAATGTTGTTGATTTCCCTACAGAACTTAATGGTACATCCCTACTGATGAAAACAACATACATGTAAGTAATAGAACATGGAGAAATTAAGCCGGCACTGACCTTGAAGCCTCGTTCCCTACTGGCTAGCTTTCACAGTGCTATGCACACTACTAGAGGAGAAAACTAAGCACCAGTCTTAGCTATTAACTCTGAGAGTTCATTTAAGAAACAACCTGGAAAGATGCGCCCACTGGTGCAATAGTGGTACAAATGCATTAGGAGTGACCAACCATTTTCTGATTGAATTTTGCATCACTGCCCCAGATGAAACCCATCTGACCCCATTATCAGGCCCAAGAATCTGTGGCTAGACAGCTCATGGGGGCCTACTATTATTCTGTTTAAATGGCATACTGCAAAAGCTGAGTTCAATACCTAACACCCACATAAAAAGCCAGGCATGGTAGCACATGCCTAAAACCCCACCAGCACTGAGGAGGCAGAAACCAAATATATGTGTATATATATATATATATATATATATATATATATATATATATATGATGGGAGTTTGCTATCCAGCCAATCAGTGAGCTCCAGGTTCAGTAAAAGACCATAAGCCAAAAACTAAGATGGAAAATGATTGAAGAAAACACTCAACATTGACCTCTGACATCCCTATAAACATGCATACACAGGTACATGCACCAACTACACACACACACACACTCATACAGGAACATGAGCACACATCCAAAGCAGCTCCCATGTGAAGTAACAAACTGAACACTTAGATTCAATGTTATTAAGAGGTGCTGTTAACCCATTTCTCATCTGAGAGTAAAAATGACTTCCCATTTCCCCATAGTTTAGACACCATCTATCTCCCCAGAGCAAAGTACTACTGAGTCGTGGGGCACACATAAGAACAGAACCCATCCCAGGTGGTGGTGGCGCACGCCTTTAATCCCAGCACTCAGGAGGCAGAGACAGGAGGATCTTTGTGAAGTCAAGGTCAGCCTGGTCTACAAGAGCTAGTGCCAGGACAGGCTCCGAAACTACAGAGAAACCCTGTCTCAAAAAACCAAGAGGGGAGGAGAACAGAACCCATAAGTGGTATAGAGTATTTATTTAACTATTAATATTTCATCCCTTACCTCCAAATACTAAAAACTCTAACATTAGAGTAAAAAAAAAATCTACTAAAAAATGATCAAATGTGGTGTGGTGTAAATGCTCATAGTCACTAGAAAAGGGAAGGAAATGTTCCTTAGGATGGTTGTATGGAGGCTGTGTTTGTGTCTTGAGGAGTCATGAATGGATGCACTGTAACAGAGGGCACATGTCTCAAGTGGCGGAGGTCTTGGAGCAGAGCCAATCAGAAGCCTGGGACAGGGGACAAGCCCTTAAAAGGAGTTGACCATGGAGCAGTCAAATCACAAGTTGCAGAAGTAGACCCAGGACACTCAAGACAGGCAAGTGAGAGACCTTTGAGGCCATGACACGGGACTTTAAATTTGAATTTAAGAAGCCAGAGGTCCTTGTACTAGAATGGAGACATGCAAAACAAAGCCATTCCTGGGGAAAGTGTCTGTCGAGTTAAGAAATCTATCTCTGACAATGAGTTCAAATTTGTTTACAGATTGTGCTCCCTGAAAGTGGAAGTACCATCCATTCATCCACTTAGCCAACCGTCACCAAGTACCTAAGTGAGGTAGAGTGCCCTTGATCCACTGCCTACCAAGAATAGGAAGTTCCATCCAGCCCTTCCTGTAAGAGAAATGTTTCTTGCCACCCACAGGGCCAAAGGAAGGTAGAAAGCAGGAAATCTACAGGTGGGCAGGCAGAACAAGCCACAGGCCTCAGATGACTAGATGACTTGCCCATTGACACCCAGCCCTGGATGAACTGCTAGCCTCCAGGGATGGACCGTGTGTCTGTGTGTCTGGCTCTGTCATACTTCTCTGTTCCTTATGAGATGGCTCTGGTCCATAGATCGTTACTCCCAGATTTCCCCTAGCAACAACAGTGTTACACAGCTAGAGAAAAAATAAAAAATAAAACAAAAGAGCCTCCAGAGCTTTCTTAACACTGGATGCACCAAACCTCGACTCTTAAACCCAACACAACTGGAGAAGCCACTACTCAACTTTCCTTTCCTGCCAATCAAAATGCAAGTGCAATCACTGTATTTCTGTCTTCCTTGAGCGGGGCCTCCCGATGAGGGCATTCGCTTCTCTGCTCACCTTGGAAACCAGCACAGGATCTGAGAAGCAAATCAGAGCCAGTAACCTAGCCATCAGAGGACTCTGGAAACAAACAGCTTTGGTCCACCCTCCTTCGCCTGCATCCCCACTCCTGGCGGACGGTGACCCAGAGCAATTAGTGCTGTTGTGTCCTGGTGTGTTTCCCAGTTCTGTCTCGACTGAGACGCCTTTCATTGTAATATTAATTAAAAACAGATTTTTTTTGGCAAACCCCTGAAGAATGGTTTCTGTGGCAGGCTTCTTTATTAAGCCTCAGAGAAGGCAAAATGCATTAAGATATTGTGACACTGAGACGGTGACGGCTAGGCAATCCAGCCAAAAGCTGTTTGAAAAATCTGCTTGGGAGCACAGTGAGACGCTCTGCTGAGTGAAACACAATGAATCGGATCAAAGCTGTCACTATTTTGCACATTAGGAGTAAATATTTTAGAGCACAGGCTAGCTGCATTAGCTAAGGGTAGGAAATCACACCTCATTGTACATCTTCTACCCTGCTCTGCATCTGGCAGGGACCTAGAATGACCCTACATCTCCTCATTTCTCTCCACTAAGGCTGGGCGTATTAATTGAAAACTACCCGCCAAGTCATCCCAAGCAGACACACGACAGGGGCACCGGGTTGTAAAGCCACTGTGTGTGAGCTGCTAAGCAGAAATGGTGCCTGACCTAAGAGAGGATGCAGAATCGGGGGTTAATCCGAGGCAGAGGGAGGAATAAGTAGGCTTTGCCTTCATAGCTCCACATTCTCCAGGGCCATTTGCCAACTCACTGAGCAAGCAAGGAAGCCTCTTCCTCCCTTTGAAGGAAAAGGACAGAATAATGTGTTTTTCTGTTTCCCTGTAAGCCATGGGGACTGGATTCCCCTGGGGTGTTTGTGAAACACTTTCTGACACATTAATCACCAGGATCCCAGCAGAAGACAAATAGCAAGCAAGACCATCTGCAGATCTGCTCTAGGGCAGAGGCTCCAAGGCCATGGCTACTTACCTCACTAGCCAAGTCAGTGCCCAGGTCTCCCTCCCCTGCTTTCTGTGCAATCTGCTAGCACCTCCTCCATCACCTCTCAAGAAAACCACCCCAGTTATTGTACCAAAGTAAGCATTTGCCCCGAGCAATCAGAATGGGTCCAAAGGTCCTGGGTAGCAGACCAACGGGGCATGGAGGGTTGAGCCATCCACTAACCAGCTCTTGGGGACCGTTAACTGTGCTCTTGGACAGCTTCACTGCTCAAGCCAGAGAAAGGCAGCATCATCCTTATATACAAGGATCTCTTCTTGGTCTCCTGCTCCTGAAATATCTGCTGAACCAAGAGGGGAAGGCTAAGGATGTCCAACTACTCATTTCTGACTGTAAACTCTACCAGTGTGGAGCCCAGTGCTCAGTGACAAGCATTCACCACCACTGAGGAAATTCCTACCAAGGGCTGCAGCTCACCAAAGGCACCTGGGAGAAAAGCAGAAAAGCCCAAACTGCTAAGGCTGAAGCGGCTGCTTAAAGGGCCTGCTTAACACTTCAGCAGCCATGAGGTGGAACTGTCTTTCCTGGCCAGAAGAGCCTGCTCCTAGGCCCATATTCTCTGCCTTGTGACATCACCCTCCACTTAGAAGCAGTAGTAAAAAGACTTCCAGATGTTTCTTCATCATCATCATCATCATCATCATCATCATCACTGTTGGCAAAGGAGGCAAAGAACATCTTGCTGAGGATACTCACAAAGACATCTCCCTCTTTACAAAGCACCCAGGTTTGACAATGACACTTTTCCTCATGGTGCTGCAGGCAATATGTGCTCAAAAGGCAAGTGCAGCCTAGGGACCAAGTAAACAGTCCCTCTCTGTCTGGAGAAGAGCTGCTGGGGTAGCTTCTTTGCTGGGCAGCTTCCTTGCTGGGGCAGGGAAGCTGGCCAAGAGCACAGTTCCCAGGAGCTGGTTCATAGATAGCTCAAATCTCCATGCCCACTGGTCTGCCACCCAGGACCTTTGGCCCTATCTTGATTGAAGAGGCATTTCCCCAATGGGCGCAAGCCAGACCATCCCTCACATTCCTTGCTGCTCAACCAACCACCCTGAAGCTGAGCATAGAAGTCCATGTACATTGACCTATGGTTTTCAAGAAATACTTTCTGTCTAAAGTCCCATTTCCAGGAGTTTTGTCAATCTTTTTAAATGTCTCTTAGAATTAAAGCCGAGATGAAGCACTTCTGGCTGAGGGAATTTAATCCTAATCTCACACATACGCAAGGGTACCCCCTCCTCAAAGAGAGAAAACCCCAGAAAACACCCAACAATCCCTAAGGATCCAAAAAAAAAGTCAGAAATCACAAGCTCTGCATCCAGGAAATTGTACCCTTCCCCACACACACCAAGAACATCTCCTGGGAACTTGGAAGTAAGTCTTCATCCACCCAGCCCTGCAGAGGTGCACCACCCCAGCCTGCTCCCCATGACCAAAGCCATCCAATCCAAGACTGGGGGGGGGGCTTTCTTGATGGAGGCAGATGAAGCCGTTAGTCACCAAGCTGCTCTGTGGATCTGGACTCTTCTCTGAACCCAGCATCTGGTACTCAGACTTTGCTACCCCCAGCCCCAACCCCACTGTGTATCACTGACAACTAAAAAAAAATCTGTACTTGGTTACTGCTTGTGTGTCTAGCTCTGCAGACCCCTGGCTTCTCTGTTATTCAGTACTCAACCAACCATATGACCCCCCCTACACACACGCGCGCGCGCGCACACACACACACACAAGTAAAATATGAAGGCATTTCCCCGGGAAGTCTTTTCAAAATCCTGTCATGAAGAGGCATACAAAAGAGGCAGCACTTTCCCTCAAATGAGCTCTCAGAGTTGCTTGTGAATCCCTAAGTCCTCTTAATGGAACCCCTACTCTGCCCTAAGTCTGGTTCTCAACTGAACTGGAAAGCCACACCAGAAAAACGATTTGGCAAGGCCAGGTTAAATAGCGACCACAAGAGGAAAGAGAGGGAAGGATTTTGGCAACCGGGGCTTGCTGCGTGGTAGTGAGATGGAGAGAGACCCAGCAAGCAGGTGCTGCCGGCAGCAGCAGCTGCCTGAAGAGGACCCTACTCAGCTGGACCCCCATTCCTGAGCCCCAAAGCCTCAGGTTTAAGGAAGGTGCCACCTCTTGGTGTCACAACACCCTGGGGCCCCAGATGGCAAAGAAAAAAGGAGCAGAGATGCGCTCTGAAGGAGCAGGGGTTTAGCTCTGATCCTGGAGCCATTTGTGTTTGCTGGACGCAGAGGCGAAAGAGAGTTTTCTACTCCCCCACTTGTGCCCACAATACAAGCACGAGAAGAAGCAGTGTGGAAAGGGCATGGAAATTCGCTTCACGCCTTAAACTTTTTTTTTTTCCTGCCTGCCCCCACTCAGCCTTCCAGCTTTGGTGAGGCAGCCCAGCTCACTGTCTGGCTAGCATTACATGTGCCTAGCAGTCAGCCCAAAATGAACAAGTGAGTCGGAGTCCTGTGGTCCCAATCTCCCTATTTACCTGGTTCCCTTAGCGTGTGTGACCCGAGGTTGAGGGGGCAAAGAGGACCTCCCCCAGTCTCAGGAATCTGTCTAGAGATTTCTCCACATCAGTCTATGTTTGCACCCACAAATTCAAGCATCACGAATTCAAGAAAAGAAAAAGTGACTCTCCATGCCGAATGCAGGAGAGCGACCACAGATCCCTGGTCCCGGCAGCTTTAAGACACACTTAGCCCTCCAGACAGCCTCAGTGCCAGGGTCTTCAGTAAACAGATGCACACACCATCTGAACAACAAAACTCTGCTAACCTGTTGGGAGCGTGAAGGGGCAGGACAAACCCCTTTCTAGAAGTCTAGGCACCCCGGTTTTCCATCTGGATCCAAAACAACTATCTGCCCCTCGCTCCCGACCCTCATTACCCATGGCTGTCAGAAAACTACAGATCTGTAACTAGATGGGGGTACTCACGCTGCTGTTGTGTCCTGACCAGTGCACCATGGCTTGATTGTGGGCCGAGTCCCCAGTCAGCGCAAAAGACGTGCTGGGCAACCTGAGCTCCTCAGCCGCTGGTCCTCCAGTCCGTGTCGCCTTCACCTCTTCCCTGGAACCCTTGGTTTGAGGGCGGCTTCCTTTGGCACCATCTGCGGGAGCAGTAGCCCAAGAGTCCCCGCGCTCCAGGGTACTGGGGGGCTGTGCCCGGCGAGTCCTCCTCGAGCTGCCCGCCGTGCTAGGAGCCGGGATGCCCCGGACCCACCTCACGTCTTCAGGAGACATTCCCTCAGCTTCAGCCGGTATCTCCCCGCCGTTCGCCCGGGGCAGTAGCTCTAGCCTGGACCCGCGTCTCAGCGCTGTGGTTCTCCGTGCATTCGCCAGCTCCTCAGGCCACCGGCTCATCGCTGCCCGTGGCAAGAGAGGAGGCAACGCTGGTGGACGCGAAGCCGGAGACACCAGACGCCCGGGACCTCCCGTCGTGCCCCAAGTGATCTCGGCGCCGGCCAGGACCCACGTAGACAAGAGTAGCAGCCCGGTCCGGGCGAGGGGCGCCCCGGGCCAGCCTGCGGGGCGCTCGGTGCCTGCCGCCTCCATCCCGCTGCGGCTACCACGGCTCGGGCTGCCGAGTTGTGGCGCCCGCCGAGGTGTGGGTCCGGCTTGGGGGGGGGGGTGCGCCGGCGAGAGAGCGAGTGAGCAAGCGAGTGTGTCGGGGGAATGAGGAGGGGGCGGCCGGGAAGGAGGTGGCTCCGGCTGGAGCGCCTCGCCTGCCCTGCTCTCTTTCCTCTCTGGCTCGCTTGCTCAGGTCCAGAGGGTGATTCCAAAACCCAAAAGCAAGTACTGAACGCTCCCTTGATGCTCTGGCGGTTTGAATGTCCCCCTCCCCTCTCCAAATCTTTCCCACCGACCTTTTTTCAGAAATTTTGTGAAAAAGAAGTGTTCAGAGGTAATAAGAAAATCCTCTTTTAAAATGGGCAACGCTAGCCGGATCCAGGAGGAGGGACTGACAGCAGACCCCAAGCCGGAGTCTCTCGGAAATCCAGTCTCCAAGCCTCCAGCCTACTGCGGGCGCGGAGTTGGGAAGCCGCTCCTGGCCGCAATTGGGGATTCACTCTTCGGGTCTGTTCTTGGGAGCGGGAGGCGGCGCGCGGGGAAGTATAAGGGTCTCGAGGTGGAGGAAGAGGAGTAAATTGTTTCCAGCGCCAACTGTCTCGTTCTGGAAAACACGGCCAGCCCGGAGCTTCCGCGCGGAAGCCAAGCGCGGGATGGACCCACGACTCTGCTCTTGGCTCCCCGCCCCCGGAGGCCTGCGCCCCCTCCCGGTGCGGGGGCGCGGGTAGTGCGTGCGTGCGCGTGCGTGCGCGCAAGCGAGCAAGAGGGAGACCAGGGGTGTTCCAGGGTTGGTGGGAGGGCGCCTCAGGGAGGGGGGGTACCTGGTTGAGCTGGTGTGTGTATGAGGGTGTTGCTGGGTGTGCGGGGGCGCGCGGCCCCGTGCGTGCGCGTTTACACGGGCTTAAGTGAGTGAGAGCGGCGGGCGGGGCGGAGCGGGGCTGGAGGTGCGCTCCGCCTTGGGTGCTCGCCGAACATGCATAGGCTGTGCATCTCCAGGAGCCTGTGAGTGGTCAGAAAAAATGTGGAGAATAAGGACAGCACCCCTCTTCCTGACACAACCATAGTCCCCCCCCCCCCCAGCACCTGTGGACGTAATCTGATTGAGCCGCCTTGAGGTCTGGAAAGTGAGCCTGAAAGCGGTCAGGCAAAGACTGACCTCCTCGGGACACCAGGCTAGAAGTGAGAGGGGAGTATTAAAGACTCTGCTCCCACAGGGAAGATCCAGATCCAGTTTCCCTAGCCTGGATTACCAAGTCTTGTCCTTTCGATATCCAGATGCTATTCTGAGCAGGGCCAGTGTTTCAGAGTGCCTGCCACCATTTGGAAGATCCCCTGCCCAATTCTGAATAGGTTTATCAGGTCCCGTCTCCAAGGTATGAGGACAGGAGTTAGCGCGCCTGATGCGCCTGGGACCCTTTCTGGCCGCAGGAAGACAGAGAGTTTGATGAGCAGGGAAGCCTGAGGACGGGTTTAGAGACGCGGTTTCTCCAGGAAACACCGAGCTATCTGGAGATCGAAAGTACCGCATGATGAGTGGGGGGCTGAAAGGACTAGTAGAAAAGGCGCAGGGTGACGAGTTAAGGCTGGGCAAGGGACACAGATCCCAAGATGTTCCTTCCTCATAGGAATTAGATGAAATTCTTTGTAGAAGGTGAAAGCCGGGATGGAGAGGAATTGTGGTTGGAGATGTGAGAACAAAACGGAGAAATCCAGAAAAGGAGAATAAAGGAGAAGCGTGGAGAGGATGGTGTGAAAGAAATGGATGAGCTCGGAGAAAGCCCTGGAAAAGGTCGGGAGGGTTGCAGCCTGCAACGGGCTCTCCTGGGTTCTGAACCTGCGCTGAAGGGCTGGAAAGCCGGGGATTCCCCGAAGCCCTTGCCTTCTGAACTTGCTTTCCCACCAAAGCTAAAATGAAAATTGGGAGCGAAGGAGATGACTAGGCCGGAGAAAGAAGACAGAAACAGTGCCCACCCAGAATAAGGTGGATCTGGCCTTGGTGGGTTTCCTCAGACCAAGCGCAGCACACTGCTGCGGAGTGGAGGGGAAGTTGCAAAGCCACTGACCCAGGTGGGCGAGGGAGTCGGTGCTGCTGGGAGGGAACCCGCTATCCGCTGGTACCCAGCGCCCCTACCGGAGAAGGCGGGAGCTGCAGCCGGAACGTAGTGAGAAAGGTTTACTTCCTCTGACGGGTTTCTGAGCAGAGGTGCCATGACTTATGAGGTCTGGTCTGTTCGTTCGGCTCTGGATACAAGGCTCTTAAAGCCCCCCAAGTCTGCCCACCGGGGAGATGCAGGCCAGTTTTCGCGCTTTTCCCCCGGCTCTCCCCCCCACACCGCCCCCCCCCCCCCCCCCCCGCCGTGTCCACACACTCTGGGAAAGCAATCCCAGAGCCTCTGAGAGAGGCTCTTTTTCCCATCAGAAGCATCAACCCCTGTGATTCCAGGTCGCTTGTATCTGCCTTTGCAACCATTCTCCTCTTTCTCCATTTGCTTAAAAATTCTTCTGCTCAACCCCCAGCAGCCTCTCCGAGTTCCTGCAACTTTCTCTAACATTCTCCCTCACACCTGCAGTGCCTCCTTCACCAGTGGCTCCTCTCTGGGCTTTTGCACCCGATGTTGATCTCGATGCACACAGACCCCTACACACACAGACATCATCTAGTGTGTGCCATCTCCCAATAAAGCTCGTCTCTTGTTTGCAAACAAGGCTGACTCCAATCACATTCAATTAGCTTCTCCACTCTCCTCTTGAATTCTGAGTTCCATCTTCTCTCAGACCCTCAATTCTCTGTGCATGGCTCTCATCAGTTCTCCCTCCTGAATTTACACATCTTCACTTGAATCACTTCCTCTGCCTGTTGACTCCTGAATCTACAGCCCCACCCAGTCCTCCCACGAGCTTCACACCTGAGCATTGCATACACATATGTCAGAATTACTTTCTGTTGCCATCACAAAATACTCAAGGACGAAATCGAAAAAAAAAAAATGTTTATTTTATTTTGGTTCACCACTCTAGAGACACGGGAGATCAAGACTGGGCGACCACATATGGTAAGGTTCTCAGGTGTGTCACAGCACAAAAGATGCCATCTCATGCCGGAGCACATTTGAGTGACACAGAAGAGGTTATATGCTGGGAGCCGATTCGAGTGGCCGCCATTACAAGATGGCGCTTGGCCCCGGCCTTGCTTGCTGGACAGCTCCATATTAGGCAATGCAGTGGAACCGTGCCTCTCGTATGTGCAGTGACGATGATGTGCTTAGGGCCAATCCCGTGGCCAGGAGCATCGGCAGGCGCGCATCGGCCGATCCAGGCACGACTCGTTCCCTTACCCCCTATATAAGCAGCTGCCGTTTGGCGCTCGGGGCCCCTCGCTTCCGCTCTCCCTTCAACCAAGAGGCTCCAATAAAGCGTGATTTGGGAAGAATCCTCGTCTGGTGGTCGTCCTTTCCTGCTGGTAGGGAGTTCGCCGCAGTTATAGGCTTCACAACAACCCATGCTCTAAAATATTAACCTGGTTCTTGAGGTAGCTAGAAGTCTCTCAGGGATGCATTAGTCGGATGTCTAACAGCCCTGCTACCCCAACATCACTCTACAAAGGAACTGTCCTTCCATGAGTTTTTGCAAGGAGAACCACATTCAAACAGGAGAATATGCACACCTATGCTAAAAGTGCATTCATGAAGACCTACCAACACCTCACAACATCTCGGTGATGATGAGTAAATGCATGACATGCAACCTTAACGCCTACCTTTTTCAACTTTCCGCTAGGAAGGACCTTGTGAGGTCCAGCGGAAAATGGCTTCACCAGCTCTCACCTGTTCGTGCCCAGAATCAAACCATGTGGTAGCTCTGATCCACACCATCACTTCCTATCATTTCCTGATTTCCAATTCTTCCCTTCCCACCAGCACCGCACCCCAGCAACCTCATGAATAAATTGTAGTGAAGTTAATTTTATATTTTACTGCATTGAATTTACCAAACACCTGTATTTCCACTTATGGCCAACATCAAAATTGTTGAAGTATTTTCACATATTTTGCACCAAGTCTTCAAAATCAAATGCATATTGTATTCTTATAGCAGATTTAAATTTAGGCTACCTACATTTCAAATGTTTAATTAGCATATGTAACCGGTGGCTACTGTTTTTAAATAGCATAGCTGCAGGTACGACTTGTTAGAGCATAAGGAAGATGGTGTTATGAACTGACCTCACAGTTCTTCAGTGATCAGTCATACAGTTCTTGGAATGGATTCCAAAGTTCTGTGCACTGCTCTGCCTTCATGAACCTTCTTGCTGTGTCCCTGAAGTCTGGAATGGAATGTACCCTCTCCTACAGTTCCACCATAGTCTGTTTTAAATGCCAGTTCTGCTATAAAGTCTGCCCCCCAGCCCTGTGATCCCCAACACTGCTTCCATTAACCCCATAATCATATCAGCATCTTCATCAAATTCATTTTTCTGCTTTGTCAGTTTGGAATTCAAAGAAGAGGACTATGGTCCAAAGATCCCCTGACTCTTTTGCTGGAAAGAAGTCAGGTAGGTGGATAAGACTAGCCTCACTCTGTCTCCATAAGAAAAGCAAAGGAGGTCACACTGAGAAAGCATTTTGTCATCAGGCCTTCTGTTCCTATTACAGAAAACTTGAGAAAGTAATTATACCTTAAAATATCCATGGGGTTAAACGAAATGTCTCCACAAAAGTCTCAGGTATTTCTTTGTTAGCTTGTTTAATAAACATTACAGTACACTCCCTCTTTTGCAAAGTATTCTGCTCCCTTCTGAACACCCACTGCCGGTCAACAGAGTGGCACCCAGACGTGGTAATGAACTCCACGTAAAACCTGAGAAAGCTTAATTTTAGAGAAAAAAAAGAGTTTAACGCGGATTTTTTCTGTTTGTTGGTGGCGTGCTGTAGAGAGATTTCCTGATTCAGCAACAGCAGCAGAAAAAAAGCTGTGTCATTTTAAAGCTCAGCTTCCTTGGGCTGTGCAGCCAGTGCAAACTCTGGCTTTAAAGCATTTCAATGGCTTTTATGGGACTGGATGTTTGTGTTCCCACTTGGGATCAGAAGGAGAGTGCTCTGAGACCTTGCCGATGGCTCAGCGCTCCTGGGTACAGGCAGACTGCCGAATCAGGCTTAGGCAGGCGGAAGAGCATGGCGGATTCCTGCCGCCATACAGAGATGTGTTTTCAGACTGCGCAGTGCTCTGCGTGTCAGATTTGGCTGTAACTTGGATGAAAAGAGTTTCTGTGTCGCACGCTCAGTCTCAGAATTAAACTGCTGACTGTGGCTCCAATGTGGACTTGCTGTGTGCCTAGAACTGTGCGCAGCTCAGGGGCACCAAATGGATATGTATGAGGCAGGAGCAGCTGCTCCTTGCTGAACTGTGCTGACCTCAGGCAGGAACGATCGTAATTACCATAACAACAGGGCAGTTAAGGTTTAGACTGGCAGTAAACAGGCAGTACCATATTACCCTTACATGGTGCAACTTAAGCTTTTAAGAAGTACTTAACATTTTAAGAAGTGCTCCTGGATAGTAAAAAAAATTACAGATTCATAATAGGCCAGATTCAGACCACTAAATGGATCACAATGTTGGATGAGTGTATGTAGGCTTGAGAGAGAGAAAAAAAAATAGAGAGAATAAAGTTAATGCCCTAAAAAAAAGGGGGGTAAAGTCTTTAAAGAGACAGAGTACAGATAGTTATAGATTAAAAAAGAAATAAAGTAAAAATAAGCCATGTAAAAATGGAAAATTCACAGAGAGTCTGGATTATTTGTATTATTGTGTTTTCTTTAAAATTTTTGACTGTTAAGGAGCTAAATACAGAGAGACATTTCATTGTGTGGTCTGCCAAACTACATGTATGTTCTAAAGGTATCTTGACTTCAGAATTTGGATCTAAAGATATGATGCTTTGGAAAAAAGTTTCTTCTTTTGTTTTCACAGAGGACGAGACCCTGTGGATTGCTTCTATCCCAATATGGTATGATAGACCACGCCCTCCTGAAAGGTTGCTGTGAACACCTTCAGAAAATTACTTCATTCAGCTGCCAACTAAGATGAACCTTGCACATGGGTTATACCATGAAATACCTAATTAACGATGCCCCCATTCAGCAGGAAGCAGTTTGGAGAGAAAAAACTGTGCCCATGTTCCCAAATATTATTTATAAATGTTCTTTTATATTTAAAGGGGGAAATGACATAGGTATGAATAATTTGCATTGGTATGGATTTTAAGGTCAATTTTGTTATATGTATATGTATTTCTGTTCTTGATTAAGGTATTGTGATTGTGTAGTTCATTTAAAAATGTAGTGTTTAATTAGGAAATATAAGTTGTTAATGGATAATCATCAATAATAGTAAAGCTTGTAGTTATGTTAGTTAGATTTTCTAGATATATGGAGATATATTTCAATTAGATAGGCATTCTTCATATCTTTCAAAGACCACAGAACATGGCATTTAAGATGTTTTAATAATTTAGGGCTTTTCATGACAATGAGACACATCTGCTCTTGGCAGCACCAATCTACTTTAAGAGAAAGATGGGCATCGAAGAGGATCATTATGGAGTTGGTTAGCCATAGCTCTTGCCTGGACTGTTGCATAAATGGGACACAAAGAACCTGCAGAGAAAGGACTGCTGAACTTGCCTAAAGGTGAGATGGTCTTTCGGGGTTCCTGACTCATGAAAGAGTCTGCAAGACATTCTGCAGGACACAACAGATAGTGACTGAACTGTCTTTAAAATTTCCTGCTTCACGGAAATGTCTGCTGGATACTATGGGCCTGTAGGCCAAAGATGGATGCCCCAACGGTACAGAGGAACTTTGGGTGACTGTACAAGCAGCGAGATGTCTCTGTCATTTCTAGAGTTTGAAGTTTCTTATTTCTTGTTTACTTAGGTAATATTATATCCTTCTGGAGTCTTTGATGGAGTTGAAGAATGGATAGATAATTATAGTTTTCCTTAGTTATGATAAAAGATAGATATAAATATTGTGACTGTAATTCTTGCTTTATAACAGTTTTGCTATATGTAATTTTACTATGTTAAAGTTAAAGCCTTTCTTTTTTGTTTAAATAGAAAAAGGAGAAATGGTGTGGGAGTGTCTGTATCTATCTGTTGCTTTCATTGGTTAATTAATAAAGAAACTGCTTGGCCTTTGATAGGACAGAAAATTAGGTAGGCGGAGTAAACAGAACAGAATGCTGGGAGAAAGAAGCCGAGTCAGTCAGTCACCCACCATGATTCTCCCGCCAGACACAGACGCAGGTTAAGATCCTCCCCGGTAAGCCACCAGCTCATGGTGCTACACAGATTATTGGAAATGGGTTAATCAAAGATGTGAGAATTAGCCAATAAGAGGCTAGAACTAATGGGCCAAGCAGTATTTAAAAGAATACAGTTTCCGTGTAATCATTTCGGGTAAAGCTAGCCAGGTGGCGGGAAGCAGCCCGCCGCTCCTATTTCAACAGTACATATAAAGAAGCATCCCAGGTGCATATAAAGAAGTATCCCAATTATGTTCTCATCATTCAGCAAATAGTCAGCACCCCTTTTATGAGGGCTGTGATGGTGTCAATGAGAAATGCCCCCACAGGCTCAGGTATTTGGACACTTGGTTTGTAGTTGGTGGTGCTATTTGGAGAGGTGTAAGATGTGCAGCCCTTCTACAAGAAGAATACTACTGGGAACCAAATGTGAGAATCCACAGCCTTGACCTACTTCAGTCAACTCTCTGATTTCTGCTGGTGTTTGAAGATATGATCTCTCAACTTCCTGTTTCTCCTGCCATGCTTGTCACTTGCCGCTATGCTGCCTGGCCATGAGGGACTCTTACTCCTCTGAAACCATAAACCAAAATAAACCCGTCCTTCCATAGTTTGCTTTTGGACATGGTGTTTGATTACAACATCAGAAAAGGAACTAATATGAAGATGGAAAGGCAACCATAAGACTTAGGGCCAGGAACCGTGAGTTCCCCCCCCAGCACTGCCGTCCTTTCTGCAGCGCTTCCTTGCACTGGCTTTGCTTCGTCATCTTCTTGACCCAGTAGTCAAGCTGAGTGCCAAGGTCTCCTGCTCTAACAGACTTCAGGACGGAATTTATAGACCGTGTTTCCCTTTCACTAAATGCTGCTTGATTTTATCATTTAAGAGTCTTTGAAACTTATATCTGTTTATTTTAATAAGCCACTTCATGGACTCTGTACAATAAAAAAAACATTAATTAAGCCACATCAAAGTAGCCATCGGTGTTGGAAATCTGGATTTCTGTGGAGGAAACAGATCAAAAGTAAAACCTGAACTGCACTCAAAAGCAGCCAGGTGACCCTTAAAGGACTTCCTGTCACTGTGCGTCTGTGAAGCCAATAAGCATCTATTTTGCTCAATATTGTATCCTCAGCAGTAGTGTAGTCTCCATACGATGTCTGGCCTGGTGCCTGCCTCAGACTGACCTGCAATAAATGTGCAACACATGACAGAACAAATTACTGTAAAATAATAATGCTTCTGCTGCAACTACAAGCCAGCTGTTCTTTTGAGCTGATCATGCAAATGCTTTCTAGATACTTTTCTTAAAATGCAAACGTTTTAGGACTTGTCAGATACTAGAGACTGTGGTATCAGTCAGTATTGTAAGCAATAGAACAAAATTCTGCTTTAAACGGAAAATTTCTTTCATTCAATTCTGTAAACGCCTAGAATGTGTCAGAGGGTAGAAAAATAGATTCAGGGTTCTGTAGGCAAAATGAAACCTGAAACCCTGCCCCAGAACTGAGCCTGTAAGGATCCTGCTTCAAGTTTCATCAAACCTAAGATGTTACAAGTTTGACCATCACCTCTAGACGGTGAGTGTTACAGCCAGCATAGCTGCCTTTGTTCCCTCCAGAATCCAGGTCTGGCTGACACCTCCATTGTCACCAGCTCAACTCCCACTTGCTTCTTTGTCTCTGCTGGCTCTTATTGGCCAAACCAGGATCACCAGCCCTAGACATGCAGTAAATGCTATAATTAGAATGCAGGGTTGTAGCTCAATGGGCGAGTGTTTCCTAGTATGTGTGAAGCCCTGGGTTTGGTCCACAGCACTGCATGCACATGGACACCTGTAGCCCTAGTATTCTGGGGGTAGGAGATGCGAAGATTAGAAGTGCAAGGCTACCCTTTATTCTAAAGGAAATTTGAGTCTAGCCTGGGCTAAAGACACTGTCTCGGGGAATAAAGAAAGCTATGATCTACCAAAAATGAAAAATGTAGGATAATTTTCCAGTATGCATAAAAGAGAGCACATAAGTTGGGCGACCACCAAAATAAATAAATATCCATTTATACCTAGTACCAAAAGAAAAAACTCAGCATTATTTCTTAGAGAAATAAAAGGACTCAATTCACTTCATCATGAATCTCTTCTAAAAGATCAAACTGAAACAAAATTCTCATTTGATAACATTTCAGACGATACTTATGTGGGGGATGGGATAACTAACCAAGAAAATCCTTTCCGGCTGCAGGAACCACGGGCGTTGGTTATCAGCAGGAACATTACAAATTCTGGCTCTTGTACTAGTTCCCGACCAACATGACCTTAAGCATTCTAGCACACTAATGAAGAGTCCGTGCTCTGAAGCAAAGTATTTGTGTTTCCATTCTAACACCACGAATCACCAACCCAGCTGCCTCAAACAAATCGCTTAACTTCTTGCTGCCACCCTCATCTGCAAACACAGGTGGTGATCAAAATGCGAGGGGGCTACAGTGACGATCAAGTCAACTCAGGTCCATAAAGCTTTCGGGTGGCAGTTCGGCCCAGATGAAGCGCGAGGTAAATATGAATGCGATGGACATGGTTAGTCTTGACTCTCACCTTGACTGGGTTGAAAGACTTAGGTGATTGGAGAAGGAGGGAAGGTGCTTGTGATACTGTGTTAGAAACAGCATGTTTCCTGACATCCTAAAGGCTCTGACCTCGTACGTGGACTGTCCTTGATGGGTTCATGAATCTTGTTAGTGGGGGAGGGACTCTTGGAAGAACTGAGTTATTGGAAGGCTTGTCTTGTATTAGACTGTGTCTTTTCACAGTCCTGAGTTGCACTTGCTTTGTTCCCATCTGCCCAGAAGTGACTAACAAGCCTCCTTTAAGATGTAAGAGCTAGCTAGAAATACGCTTAAGCTATTGACCAAACAGTATTGTAAAGAATAGAGTTTCTGTGTGATTATTTCAGGTCTGGGCATCCAGGAACAAAGGAACAGCCTCTGCCTACAGAATGGCTTGCCAGCACGGGGCAAGAATTTCTACATAAAGTCTAAAAATGTTTTTTTAAAAAAAGAAAAGGTTTCTAGACCCACACAAACGGGAACCAAGCGCAGCTTCTTGGTAACAGCTTTTTTTCAGATAGGTTCTGTTTGTTGTTGGCAAGCGAAGACAGTGCTCCTTTAAGAGGTTTCCTGACTCAGCTTTAGTGGCAAGAACTGTGGTTTCTTTAAGGGAAGGCTTTCTGGTTCGTGCTAGTTACAGAAATAGCTCTGGCTCTTTTGAGGGTCTGATGCCTGCCACCACCCATTTCGGGTCCAGATGCTTATGTGCCCACTAGGGTTGTGGAGAAAAGTAGCTGAGACCATGGCCCTAGCTCAACACTGCCTGTCTGAGAGGCGGCAGGATCAGATCTGCTAGGCATGCGCAGACAGGAGAGCCTTGGCGGATTCCCGCCACCACGCACAGAGGTATTTCCAGGCCGTACATTATGCTGCATGGCAGATTTAACTTTTACTCAGATAAAAAGGGGTTATTGCGGCATGCTCCTTCTCAGAAGTTAAAGTGGTGAGCGTGACTCCTACCTGGGAGTCCCAGAGCTGGCAGTTATGGTACCTCTACAATATTGAAAGGTGGAGAGAGGTGGAGCCCGCATTCAGAGCACCTGCATCCAAGCTGCTTACCATTTTAAAAGAGCTCCTGGTCAAAAAAAATATTATAGGTACACAATAAAGACAGATTCAGGCTTTTTATTTTTCTTTAAAAGACCTCTAAATGAATCACAGTGTTTAAAATGTACATAGGCTTGGGAGAGTAAAGAAAAATTAAAGAGACAATAAAAGTAATATAAAATACAGACAGTCGTAGATTAAAGGAATAAAGATAATAAAATAAATATTAAACTTGTAGAAAAAGCAATAGAGTAAAAAATAAGCCACATAAAGATGGAATATACACAGAGAGTCTGGATTATGTATATTATTGTGTTTTCTTTAAATTTTTTTTTTACTGTGAAGGAGCTAAGTATAGAGAGACATTTCATTGTACGAGCTGCATAAGCTAAACCAATATATTTACTTTAAGGGTATTTTGACTTCAAAACTGGGTCTAAGGATATGTTTCTTTGAAAAAGAGGTTCTGCCTTTGTTTCCACAGAGATTTGTTGAAAACCTGTAGATACCTTCAAGGCTAATGTGGTTTGATGGACCAAGAACCTCCAAAAGGTCTCTGTGAACCCCCAAAAGAAATACTTTGTTCAACAAACATCAGAAAGTAGTTTGGAAAGAACTATGCCCAAATTCCTTAAATGATTGTTTTTTAATGTTTGTTTTCATTTAAAGGTCCATATGCTATAGAGATAAATACTTGGCATTAGTATGGATCTTGGTCTATTGATACAAATTTAAGGTCAATTTTGTTATATGTATATTTCTGCTCTTGATTAAGGCATTGTGTTTGTGCAGCTCATTTAAAAATGTGACGTATAATTAAGAAATACAAGTTAATAGACAGTCATCTATAAAAGTCAAGCTTGTAGTCATATTAGTTAGGTTTTCTACTAACTAGTACAGAGATATATTTTAGATAGATAGTTATTTTTCAAACTTTTCAAAGACTAACAAAATATATATTAAGAACTTAGGACTTTTCATGACAATGAGACACATCTACCTCTGGCAACACCAATCTACTTCAAGAGGATGACAGGCATTGAAAAGGCTCCTTATGGAGTTTGCTAGCCATTTGGGCAAGAAACTGCTTTTGCCTGGACAGCTTGATGTTATACTGTATGAACTGGACATGCAGGACCTACAAAAACTGACTGCTGATCTTGTTTAAAAGTGAAACAGTCCTTTGGGGTTCCTGCTTCATCAAAGAGTCTGCCAGACACAGAAGACAGTGACTGACAAACTGCCAATACAGGTAGAACTGTCTTTAAAATTTCCTGCTTCATGGAAAAGTCTGCCAGATACTATGGGTCTGTAGGCTAAAGAAGGGTGCCCCAATGTTACAGAAAAACTGTGGGTGACTGTCCAAGCAGTGAGATGTCTCTGTCAATTCTAGAGATTTGGAAGTTGCTTACAACGTACTTTCTATAAACTTAGGTAATATTATATCCTTCTGGGGTCTTTGATTGAGTTGAAGAATAGATAGTTATAGTTTTCCTTAGTTATGATAAAAGATAAAGTAAATATATAAATATTGTAACTATAATTCTTGCTTGATAATTGCTTTGCTGTATGTAATTTTACTATGTTAAAATTAAAACATTACTTTTTATTTGAACAAAAAAGGGGAAATGGTGTGGGAAGTCCTTCTGTATATGTATATTGCTTAATAAATAAAGCTTCTTTGGGCCAATGGATTAACAGAGTAAAGTCAGGAGAAAACTCCAAAAAGAGATATTAAAAAAAGTAGGTGGAGTCAGGAGACACCATGTAGCTGCCTAAAAAATGAGAGGTAACAAACCACAAACCTTGTGGTAAAATATAAAATAATAAAAATGGGTTAATTTAAGATGTAAGAGCTAGCTAGAAATACTGTGTGATTACTTTAGGTCTGGGTGGCAGGAACGAATGAACAGCCTCTGCCTACATCCTCCAGCACTTGTGTCTCCTCTATAATGTTCTGCTCAAGTGTAGAATGCTGAAAAATCATGAACTGAGCCTCTGGAACATGAGCCAAAATAAATCTTTTCACCACTAAGATTGTTGTGCTATATACCTGGGCCATGGCTGTGCGATGTGAGTAATACAACCATGCTTGATTTACTCTTAATAACTATTCTAAGAAGAACAAAGGTGGTTGTGTCGTGTACCTAGGCCATAGCTGTGCAACAGTAGCACAACCATGCAAGACTCTGTTCCCGCCTTCCCGGATGAAGAAATTTGACTCAGAGATAAAGATGCAAATACTAAGGGACAAAACTTAAGGTTTGGATATGTATCTCTCTAACATTAGAACAAAGCTCTTCTATAGTCTCTATATTGCATTCCTGTACACCTCACATAACATGCCATCATCAGCATTCTAATTTTGGTATACCTGAGTTGAAAGAGCTCTTCATACTGTACCATTCTGGCACATATCATGTAGACTGACATCTGTGGCTCGTCCCCATTGGGACATGGTTCTCATATCTTGCCTTCCAGTCTGAGGAGAGGATAGTGACTTAGTGATGGTCTTATCCTTTTATAAGAAGAGAAAAAAAAAGAGAAGAGAAAAAAATCAGTCTGTAAATTACAGCCTGTGCTCAGGTAACAAATTCAGGCTGAAGAAGTCATGTCAAACATGGAGACTTCATCTCCAGGAAAGAATGTGCTCATTAAATTGCTGGAAGTCATCAGCAACATTGTCAACATTTTCCCTCTAGTCGTGACTCTAAAGGAAAAGGATGGCATCAATCTAGTGAGCTGGATGCAGCTAGAAAAGCTGTCTTGCAGGAAAGTAGGTTTCTGTTTTCCTCCTCTTGATGACTCACAGTACTGAGTGGAATTTCCTTGAGCAAATGTTGTCTTTTTACTGCTTGGCCCATGGAAGCATCCAACAGAGATCTTTGAGGCTGGTGAGAGTACAAGGCAGGGGGGCTAACAAGTGAGACTGAGAAGGGATAGGCTGAGGGGTGGAAGAGCAGTCAGACAATGTAAGATCCTGCAAGGAAGGGAAGCGGGGTTTTCTAAAGAAGTGGGAAGTGTTGCCTTGTGCTGTAAGACAAGAAGAAGATGAGGAAGGACAGAAGGGTGTGTGCTGGTTGGCCTTTTATGTCAACTTGACTCAAACATCTAAGAGGAAGGAACCTCATTTGAGAAAATGCCTCCTTAAAATCAGGATGTAGAGCATTGTCTTAATTAGTGATTTATGGGGAGTGCCCAGTCCATTGTGGGTGGTGTAAGTGCAGGGCTGGAGAACCTGGGTTCTATAAGAAAGCAGGCTGAGGGCTGGAGAGATGGTTCAGCATTTACGAGCACTGCCTGCTCTTCCAAAGGTCCTGAGTTCAATTCCCAGCAACCACATGGTGGCTCACAACCATCTGTAATGGGGTCTGGTGCCCTTTTCTGGCCTTCAGGCATATATATAGACAGAATATTGTATACATAATAAAAATAAATAAATATTTGTTAAAAAGCTGGGTGGTGGTTGCAAATGTCTTTAATCCCAGCACTCAGAAGGCAGAGGCAAGCGGATCTCTGTAAGTTCGAGGCCAGCCTGGTCTACAAGAGCTAGTTCCAGGACAGACTCTAGAACTACAACAAAACCCTGCCTTGAAAAAAAATAAAAGAAAGAAAGAAAGAAAGCAGGCAGAGCAAGCCAGAAGGAGCAAGCCAGTAAGCAGCACCCCTCCATGGCCTCTCATCAGCTCCTGAGTCCAAGTTGCTGCCCTGCTTGAGTTTCTGTCCTGACTTCCTCCAATGATGAACACTGATGTAGAAGTATGAGCCAATTAAACTTTTTCTTCCACAAGTTGCTTTGGTCATGATATTTCATCACAACAATAGAAGCTCTGACTAATAGATAAGATGAAATGAGAGAGGAGGAGAGGGATGAAAGAAAGATGGGAAGATGAAGGAAGTGGGAAGGGGAAAAGATGAGTAGAAGAAAGATAAAATATAAAGATGCTGGAGAGAGCAAAGGAAGGAAGATGGGAAAGGGGGAAGGAAGGAAGTTCTACCGTACAAATTGATGGTAAACATCAGAAACACCCAAGGCTGCTGTGGCCACTGCCAGGTGGAGAAAATGACTTGTGATTTTGTCTGAGACTATTCTCTCCTGAGCTCAGGGTCCTTGACCTTTTTGTCCACTCGCAAGAGAGCCAGGAACACCACTGGTTTTCCTGGGAAGTTGTTCAAGTGTTGCAGAGAGAGCAAATCAGAAAACTAAATATAGCTTGGAAACAAACATGTAGCCCACAATTGCAGGAGGGAGGGAGTGTGGGCTCTGACCAAAGCCAGGATCCCTGTCTCCCACTAACAGGACAGATTCTGGGAGTCCTATGAGACCACACAGAATCTACACAAACCTCTATAATCAGCTTCCTGGAGGCCAGGCTCCGTCCCACCATGGGGTCTGTCTGTCCTATTGCCATTCTGGTAGGCGCATCTTTCCAGTCAGCCTCCTTGCCCACTGGGCAGGTCCAGATGAACCTCCCTTCTTTATTAGAGCTCCCCGTGTTCCTGTGGAACCTTTTCCCTGGTGTAATGAATGACTAATAGCAATCCCCTTCCATCCTCATAGGTGTTTCAATTTGAGTAACAAATTATGTGGCCCAAGCATCTATCATATATTCTCCTAAAACTATGCCTCTCTTCTTCAAAACATTATTATAATTGAGGATTTTTTATGTGCTGGGCATCAACCCCAGGGACTTGCACATATCAGGCAAACTACCTCTGAGCTATATCATCAAGCCTTTCTAGACCTTGTTTATATATGCTTACACAGGCAATGAATACTTCTACAGAAGACCCTAATTTCATCAGTAAAAGGCCTATGCTATTTTGATTAAAGGTTTATTTTGAAGTTAATTGTAGATTCACAGGAAGATGGCAAGAAATAACTTTTAAAAGATGTCACTATCACCAGGATCTCACACTGACTTCCCCTAGGATTTTCAGCCTTGCGATCTCTATCGGAAGAACTCAGAGGAGACACACAAGAGTATAGCATAGAAGGTGGGGGAGTTTATTACAGAGCAAATGGGATACTCTCAAAAGGAGAGAATGAACAATAGTCAAAAATACCATTGTGCAGGGCACATTCTCAGTGAGGGAGAGTGGACAATGGCAAAAGAAATCATTCTGATGGCTTTCATTTTATTCAGGTTTTATGTTATGTCTGAAGCTCCTGGAAGAGGCAACTTTCCTGTAGGAGATTTTCCCGTCAAGTTAATTTACAGGTGTATTTGGCTTGACTTTTACGGGAGGCAGACAATGGTATGTTCTCATTCATTATCAGATAGCCTCCTGTTAGATAGTAATCCTATAGATTTAAGGCTCCTAGAAACAAGTGTAGTTACCAATTAATGATGTTCCAGGGAGGCCATGATATCATGTCTCCTCTCCTATTCGTCTGATCAATAATCATGTCCTACAGTTGAGAGCTTTGGTTTTAAAAGCTTATGATGGAGAAGTCCAGACTACTCTCTCCTGAGCTCAGGGTCCTTGACCTTTTTGTCCACTCACTTATCCTCATCTCCCTCTCTATGGCCAGAACCACCCATTCTCCATCCATGTAATTCTGCCATTTCAATAGCCTATGTGAATAGACTCAGACACAGCGTACCTGTTGTGACTGACTTTCCCCCCCTTGCTTGGCACAATTCCCTGAAGATTCATCCAGGATGTCATGTGCATCTGTGAACTATCATGATTTATTCCAAAATCATATCCCAGGCCCTGCATCAGTCATAGTTGACCCTGTTGAAGGACTGTTGGGATGTTTGGATGCATTATGAGCAAACCTGCCTTATGCATGTATATACAAGTTTTCAGCAAATACGAATTCTTCGTTTCTCTTGAAGAAATACCCCAAGTGTCGTTACTGGATCTCGTCTTACAGGAATTGTACTTTCTTGCTTTAGCAAACACAGTGGATATGCAATTCACAGTCCCACCAGGAATGTATGAGCAATGGACTTTCTCAGTGGCTCTCAGTATTCAGTCTTATCAAAAGTTTTGCTTTTAGCTCTTCTTGTAGGTTAGTAGTGAAATCTCCTTGTGGTTTTATTGTGCACTTCCCGAGGCCGAAGACACACCTTTCCGTTTTCAGTTCTCCAGCTTTGCTTCTTCTGCAGGGCAACACCTCTTCGCTCACTTCACAGATAACCGCTTTTCAGATGCTTGTCTTGGAAACTGTGTCTTTGCTGTGCTCACTTATCCCAGGATTATCTTTGCTGAAATTTTTGGGTATTCCAAGTAGAAAATTCACATCTTGTGCAAGTAGAGCAACTTGATTGCTTCCTCTCCAATCTGCTTGTTTTGACAATGGCCGTGTAGTGTTAGGCATAGCTGTCTTCCAATCTATGTAGTTGGTTTGGCTTGGCTTGGTTTGGTTTTTGAGACAGTCTCACTATGTAACGTACTTTAAACTAACCATCCTCCTTCCTCTGTCCTGTAAGGTCTGGGATAACAGGTGGTCTCACCATGGCCTTACCTTTATTTCTTTTCTTAGTCTTTTGAAATGAGTATAACTTCCAGGTATATATTGAATGAAAGTGTTGAGTGTACATGCTAGTCCTGTCTCTGATCTTGGGGAAAGCATCCAGTGTTATCACTACTAACCACACTATTATCTGAAGTTTTAAAAGGAATTCTCTACCAAATAGAGAGAATCCACTATATTCCAATTTTTAAATTTTCATCATAAATAGGTGTAAGCTTTTGTCAAACTGTGTTTCTACATCCATCGACACAGTCTATTGATTTTTCTTCTTTTTTTTTTTTAGTCACACATCTGCCTTTATTGTAAACAGCAGTTGGGACACTTGTAGCAATGGTAAAAAATTAATTTACAAAAGCAGGGACTTGGTGAAGCTGCCCGGTGGGTACCCTTTAATGGGCCAGGCAGGGTTTAAAAGAATACAGTTTCCGTGTAATTATTTCGGGGCATAAGCTAGCCATGTGGGCGGCTGGGTGCCGGGGACGCAGCCCCGCCGCTCATATTACAACAGAGTGGCACCCAACGTGCTAATGAACTCCACGTAAAACCTGAGAGGGATTAAAAAGGACACACAAAGAATTTAAGACAGCTTTTTGCTGTTTGTGGGTTGTGTGCGGCAAAGAAATTGTCCTGACTCAGCAACAGGAAAAAACTGGCTGTTTTAAAATGCCGGCTTTCTGGGCTGTGCCGCCATCACGATCTCTGTCTGGCTCCTGCAGGAGACAGAGCTTTTGAATGGAGCATTTGGAGTAAAGTGCTACGATTTGTTTGATCGCAACTAGACTCACTGTGTGCCTAAAAGGAAGTCATTGCGTGCTGCGGCTCGGAGGCACAAGCTGCTCCACCACGCTACTGGTGCAATGTGCAAGCATCAGAGACACGAGTGGCTCTGCCATATTGTACTGGGCGGAGCAAGCTGGCAGTACCTGTTTTTGACCTAGGAGTGTCACAGCTTAGATTCTTAAGCCCCTAACGATTTAAAAGCTCAAAACAAACTGCTCCTGGATAGTAAAGAAATTACAGATTCACAATAGAACTGATTCAGACACTGTTGGATGAATATACGTAGGCTTGAGAGAGAGAAAAAATATATATAAAGAATAAAGTTAATGTCTTAAAAAAAAAAGAGGGTAAAGTCTTTAAAGAGACAGAGTACAAATAGTTGTAGATTAAAAGAAATAAAGAAAAATAAACCATGTAACAATGGAAAATTCACAGAGAGTCTGGATTCTTTGTATTATTGTGTTTTCTTTAAAATTTTTGACTGTAAAGGAGCTAAGTGCAGAGAGACATTTCATTATATGGGCTGCCAAGCTAAACCAGAATGGATACAAAGGTATTATGATTTCAGAATATGGGTCTAAGGATATGATGCTTTGGAGAGGGTCTTCTTTTGTTTTCACAGAGGATGAGACTCTGTGGATTGCGTCTATCCCGATATGGTATGATAGACCACGCCCTCCTGAAAGGTTGCTGTGAACACCTTCAAAAAATTACTTCACTCAACTGCCGACTGAGATGACCCTGACACACAGGTTACACCATGAAAGATCTGAATACAGCGCCCCCATTCAGCAGGAAGCAGTTTGGAGAGAAAAAAACTGCGCCCATATTCCCAAATATTGTTTATGAATATTCTTTTACATTTAAAGGGGGAAATGATATAGATATGAATAATTTGCATTGGTATAGATTTTAAGGTCAATTTTGTTATATGTATTTCTAATCTTGATTAAGGTATTGTGATTGTATAGTTCATTTAAAAATGTAATGTATATAGGTTGTTAATGGATAATCATCAATAATTGTCAAGCTTTTAGTCGTGTTAGTTAGATTTTCTAGATGTGCATAGATATATTTCAGTTAAATAGGCATTCTTCATATCTTTCAAAGGCTACAGAATATGGCATTTAAATGTTTTAATAACTTAGGACTGTTATAGTGAGATACGTCTGCTCCTGGCAGCACCAATCTACTTCAAGAGGAAGATGGGCACCGAAGAGGCTCCTTAAGGAGTTTGATAGACATTTGGGCAAGAAACTGCTCTTGCATGGACTGATGCATAAACTGGATACAAAGAACCCGCAGAGAGAGGACTGCTGAACTTGCCTAAAGGTGAGATGGTTTTTCGGGGTTCCTGACTCATGAAAGAGTCTGTGAGACATTCTGCAGGACACAGCAAAAAGTGACTGAACTGTCTTTGGAATTTCCTGCTTGATGAAAATGTCTGTTGGATACTGTGGGCCTGTAGGCTGAAGATGGATGCCACAATGGTACAGAGGAACTTTGAGTGACTGTCCAGGCAGCGAAATGTCTCTGTCATTTCTAGAATTTTGGATTTCTTGTTTACTTAGGTAATATTATATCCTTCTGGAGTCTTTGATGGAGTTGAAGAATGGATAGATAGTTATAGTTTTCCTTAGTTATGATAAGAGATAAAATAGATATAAATATTGTAACTGTAATTCTTGCTTGATAACCATTTTGTTATATGTAATCTTACTATGTTAAAGTGAAAGCCATTTTTTGTTTAAACAGAAAAAGGGGAAATGATGGAGGTGGGTCATCTTTCTATCTGTTGTTTCATTGGTTAAGTAATAAAGAAACTGCCTTGGCCCCTTTAATAGGACAGAAAATTAGGTAGGCGGAGTAGACAGAACAGGATGCTGGGAGAAAGAAGCCGAGTCAGGGGAGTCGCCATGATTCTCTCACTCCAGACAGACGCAGGTTAAGATCTTCCCTGGTAAGCCAGCTCGTGGGGCTACACAGAATATTAGAAATGGGTTAGATCAATATGTAAGAGCTAGCCAATAAGAGGCTGGAGCTAATGGGCCAGGCAGGGTTTAAAAGAATACAGTTTCCGTGTAATTATTTCGGGGCATAAGCTAGCCATGTGGGCGGCTGGGTGCCGGGGACGCAGCCCCGCCGCTCATATTACAACAACCCTTGGGGACTCATACGTAGATGCCAACCCAGAGCAGGAGGAAGAGGACTCCAAAGCCCATGAAGAGTGACGCCACCAAGGAGATGAGGAGCTCTTTGTAAATGTCACGAGTGTACTTGGTGGAGGTGACCTCGTAAACGAAGAACCAGGCGGTGAAGAACATGCTGATGGCCAGAAGTACCACAGTCAGGTGTGGGAAGATGGCTGGGTTGACAGGGCTGGTGTACCTACTCATGGCCTCAGGCTCCATTTTGCCCCGCACACGATAAACCACCGGTCCACCACCGGAAGAAGCTGATTTTTCTTCTTTAACGTATTAGCATGGATTGATTTTCTTCCATTGAACCACCCTTTCCTCCATTTTATCTCACTTGGTCATAGCATATAGTTATTTTTACATATTGCTAAATTCCTTTTGCTAATATTTTGGTAAATGTTTTTGTATCTATGTTCATTAATGATATTGTCCTGTAGTTTCTTTTTGGTTTTTTTTCTGGTAGTATCCATCCATATGCTTAATATCAAAATAATAAAAATTCACAAAATCAATTAAAATTTATTTCCCCTTTGTCTCCTTTTTGGAAGAGATTAATTTCCCCTATAATTATTTCTAAAGTTCTCCAATTAAATAATCTGGTCTTGAAATTTTCTGTTAGGGGAATTTTATTAAGCTGTAAATATGGCTTCCTTAGCCGGGTGGTGGTAGCCATGCCTTTAATCCCAGTACTTGGGAGGCAGAGGCAGGCGGATCTCTGTGAGTTCGAGGCCAGCCTGGTCTACAAGAGCAAGTTCCAGGACAGGCTCTAAAACTACAGTGAAACCCAGTCTCGAAAAACCAAAATAAAAAAAAAAATGGCTTCCTTAATAATTCTAAAATTATTCAGATTATATAAGTCATACTGTGATCATCAGTATATTTGCATGTATATGTATATGTGTGGTAGGAGTATGGTTATATGTATGTTTCCATGTGTGGGGGAACAGGTGCATGTGCTCATATATGAGCATGTGTGTGGCGGTCAGATGTTGATATTAGATATCTTCCTCATTTGCTCTCCATCTTACGTATTGAGATCAGGTCTCCCGCTTGAACACAGAGCTCGCTAATTCTGCTAGTCTAGCTAGCCAGAATGTCCATGGAGTGCCTATCTCTACCTCCTGAGTGCTGGAATTACAGGCAGGCCACCAAGTCTTTTCAGTATTTACATCAGCACTGGAGATTCACACCCCAGTCCTCCTATTTGTACAGCAAACACTTTACTCATCAAGTCTCCCCAGCCTCAATAATCATAATTTTTTTAAAAAAGAATACTTTGAAAATTAACTTTGTCTTAATTGTCATATTGTGTGTGTAATCACAAATTCTGTATAGTTCATTTTTTTTTATCCATTTGTTGCCTGCAGCCCCTGTGGTGATACTCCCGTTCACGACACTGCTAACTACTCCCCTCCCCCTCCTTCCTCCCTTCTCCCTCCTCCCTCCTCTTCCTTTCCCCCTCTCCTCCTCTTTTTCTTCTTTTTGTCAGTCTTGTTAGAAGTTTGTCAATTTCTATTTACTTTCTTCTGTTTTCTTTCTTGTGTCCTTTTTCTTCTTATTTTAGTCCTTTGTTTTAGTTTAAGATCTTAGGGTGAAAGTTTAAATTATTGACCAGAGTCTTCTCTTTTCTGATATCCTTATATAGTGCTATGAACTGCTTTCAGCATTATTTTAGCTTTCTCGCAAATTTTGATATACTGTGTTTTATTTCCCTTCAGTTCAATATTTTTTTAAATTTCCCTATTTCCCTTCTTTTAAACAGGCAAAGTAACACAACTTCACAGAGTTAAACAAATGCCACATAAAAGATGCAATACATCTTCACAGCATTAAAAGAAACATTTCACAGCATAAACAAATGTAACACACCTTAAAATAACACTTCACAGCAACACTGTTTAAAAGTTCAAAGTCTCTGATACTCAAGGCAATCTCTTAACTGTAACCCCCGTGAAATGAAAATTAAAAAACATATCATACACTATATCCAAGATATAGTGGCACTGAATATATATTACCATTACAAAAGGGAGGAAAGAGAAAATAGTGAGTAAATACTGGAACAAAACAAGACCAAAAACCAGCTGGGCAAACCTCAAACACCAAATCTCTGATATCAAAGTGTTCTTCAGATCTCCAACTCATGGTGACTACAACACTTCTCTTACTTGAGCTGGTTCCTCTCTAGTTGGCAGCTTTCCTCAGGAGGTATTCCACAACTCTGGCATCTCCAACATTTTAGTGTCTCCAAGGCAATTCAGGTTTCCCCTTCATAGCTTCAAGCAATGGCTTCTCTAGGACTCTTTACAGGGACAACCCTGGCATATGCCTGAATTCGATGGCTTTCCTTAGTTACTAAGGAGATTCCATTACTCCTTTCTTGCATCCTTGACTCGAAAGCCAAATGCCTGAAGCTGCCAATTTCTGCTGCTCACTGGAGCAGAAACATGGGCCACTTGTTCAAATACATTTTCAGCAGCTTTCTGGTTTTGATAGTTACCTTTACTGCTTAAGACTGGCTGTCCTGGAACTTTGTAGAACAGGCTGCTAGCCTCAAACTCCAAGATCCACCTGCCTCTGCCTCCTGATTGCTGGGATTAAAGGTGTGTGTGCGCCACAAAGCTTTTTAAAAACTCCTTTACTTTACAAGTTGGAAGCTTAGCTGGGTGAGTCTTGCCCTGAGGTCAAATTGAAAACTGAATGAAATGTATGCTCTTGCAATGCTGAAGCTTGCGTGGGGAATCGGTATATAGCAGTTCTGTTGATCCTGTCCATATTGGGTTTCATGGCCTAAGTTGATGAAGACAGCTGACCAGGCAGGTATGTCTCTTCCTCAAGAGGGCCCCAGATCTCATTACAGATGGTTTGAGTCACCATGTAGTTGCAGGGAATTGAACTCAGGACCTTTGGAAGAACAGGCAGTGCTCTTAACCACTAAACCATCTCTCCAGCCCCTGTATTTCATTTAGCATCAGGCTTTGATTTAAACATTTTATCTTTTAGAGCACTGGATTTAGCTCTATTACACTTCCCAATGCCCCTTTTCACCCCAAACTGTACATTTTGTATTTTTTTCTTGTTTATCTCACTTCTTTTCATTGTAGAACTTTGTAAGCATGGCCACTAGTAGCCAAACAACAGTCTTTCTTGAAATTCTGTAATCTTCTCTGCCAAGGCTGCTAATCCAAAACTTTTCAATTTAGCCTCAGGCGATTTTTTTTCTTTGGACAAGGGCAGAAAACAGTCACATTCTTCACCAAATTATCATAGGAACGATCTCTGGGCCACTTGTTCATATTCTTCTCTGAAACATCTTGAGCTGGGCTATCATAATCTGCGTTACTCTCAGCACCTATGTCTTCCAAGCTCCTCCTGGTATGGCTTTTTAAACCCTACTTAAAGCATTTAGCTGCATTCCTAATTCAAAATTACAAAGTCTGCATTCCACTAACAAGCAGCATGGTCATGTCTGTCACAGCAATACCCCACTCCTGGCACCAACTTCTCCCTTAATCAGTTTTCTGTTGCTGTGCAGAGACACATTGCTGGGCCTCATGAGGCCCAGCGTAACTTTCTGAGACTAACTTGAGTTTGGTGAGGCCCTGTGTATCTTCCTATGCCTAACTTGAGTTTGATGAGGCCTAGGGTAACTTCCTGAGCCTAGCTTGAGTTTAGAGACCTGCCTCTGGCTATAACTTCCACACAGGAAGTGACTCAGCACGACCTGACCTAGGCCCACCTCTGTCTAGCCACAACTAACATGGCAGAATATTATTGGCCCTTGTTCCTTGCTCCACCTTGGCCCATCCCAGGCTTCCCACCCCCTATCTCAGCCTATATAAGTTCCTGCCTCATACAACTAGATGAGATCCTGCTTTGACAGACTCCCAACTCAGTGTATGTGTTTCTCTTCAGTGGCTAGCCGGGAGGTCTGAGTTGTTGATGCTCACCATTCTGCTCAGTTCCTGGGAAAGTAGTCTGGCAGGTCCATCTCTGCCCCCACCCTTTCTGCCAGAGAACCCAGCACACCATGAGCTTGGAAACATTTACTTACAGTTTCAGAGGTTTAGCCTATTATCCTTGAGACAGAGAGTATGATTGCACACAGGCAGACATGGTAGCCGAAAGTTCTACATCTGGATCCGAAGACAATGGAAGAGATTGAGACACTGGGCTAGATTTGAGCATTTGAGACCCAAAAGTCCACCCTTAATGACACAGTTCCTCCTAATCCCTGCCAAGTACCACCGCTCCCTAATGATCAAGAGTTCATTTATGAGCCTTTGGGGGGCTGTTCCTATTTAAAACACTATAGTCTGTCTTGTCTATCTTTGGTGAACATTTAAAAACAAAATGTATCATGCTATTGCTGGATGGAGTATCCTATAAATATCAACCTGGCGTGCTGGATGGTGGTGATATGTTATGTTCTATGGCCTTTTTTGACATTCTGTCAGTTCTTCTGTCAATTTTCAAGATGAAACAAACCTCTGACTATAATTGTGAAATGTCAACTTCTCCTTTTAGGTTTACTGGGTTACACTTCACAAATGTTTCGGCTCTCGTATTTAGTGATTAGACAAGGTTGCAATGTCTTCTTTGCAGGTTGATCTATTATCATTATGTGGTTATGTGGTTATCTCTGTCTCTGGTAATTTTCTTTTTTCTAATGTTTACCTTTTCTTCTATTTTGTTTTTGTTTTTGTTTATTTATTTGTCTGTTCATTTGTTTGTTGGGAGAAAGGAGATCAAAACCAGCATCATTAGCCAGGCAGTGGTGGTGCATGCCTTTAATCCAGACCTCAGGAGGCAGAGCAAGTAGATCTCTATGAGTTCAAGGCCAGCCTGGTCTACAGAGTGAGTTCCAGGACAGCCAGGGCTGCTACATAATGAAACCCTGTCTTGAAAAATAAGAAGAAAGGAAAGAAGGAAGGAAGAACAGCATCGTGTATATACTAGGCAAGCCTCCATCGCTGAGCTTAATCCCCAGACTTCTTGTTCTTCTGATTAATATTTGCCTGAATCATATTCCCCATCATCTTATTACTGTAAGGTTCTTTTGGGTAATATAGAACTGGGTTATATTTGTTAATTCAGTCTGCCAGTCTCTGCCTTTTGTATGTTTAAACCAATTATGGTTAATATAATTAATGATATGTTATAGCATAAATTCATTTGTCATTTTCTTTCCTATTTGTTTCTGTTTCTAATTTAATGTTTGGTTTATCCTACTCTTCAGCGGATTACAGATATTTTAGTCTTATTCTGATTCATCTGTGGTATTTACAAGCTTTAAGAAATTATTTTTATGTGCATGATTATTTGCCTAAATGTACATATGTGTATCACACACGTGTGTAATGCCTGAAGAGGTCAGAAGAGGGCATTGGATCCCCTGGAATTAGAGTTACAGATAGGTGGGAGCCACCAGGAGGGTGCTGGACACTGAGCCTGCGTCCTCTGCAAGAGCAGCAGGTGCTGGGAATGACTGCGCCGGCTCTTCAGTCCTCCCCGTTAATAATATGCTTTTGGCAAAGCATCAGAAATTTACTTTCATCTATATATCTACATATGATTGCTTTCCCCTTACTTAATGTGAATCTCTTAAATATTTTTTGTACATAATTTTAGAACTCTTTCTGACAATAGAATAATTTTTGCTTCAATCGTTGAACAGTTCAGAAAACTGCAGGGAAGAATGAGCATTTATTTCACCTTTGTGTGTAGCCGATTCTGGCTCCCTTTCTGGTGCTCCAGCATTCCCCAGCATTCCCTTTCCTACAGAACTTCCTGTAGCTAGTCATTGACTTGGATCTGCTGGTAACAAATCTTGTTAGTTTCTCTCCATCTTTGAGTGGTTTGCCTCCCTCTTGAGTCTTGAAGGGGATTTCCCTGGCAATAGCACTGTGGGTTGGCGTTGCTTCACTCTCAGCCACTTGCGAAGCATTGCACCGCCTCTTCATGACCTCTGCGGCTTCTGATGAGAAAGCTATTGTTATCGGAATTGTTTTTCTCCTCTACATAATGTCTCATTTCTCTCTCGCTGCTTTCAAGAGTTTTCTATCTTCGATTTCCAGAAATGTGGTTGCAATGAGTCCTGTTGTGGATTTCTCTGAATTTATTTTGCCTGAGACTTGCACTGCTTCTTGAATAAGTGACTGAAACCAGAGTCTCAGGCCAGAGACTGGACTCCAGGTATAGCCATACCAGAAAAAGAAAATCCCAGAGAAAGCCAACAGAGTGATGACGGAAAGGGCAAAGGGTTTTAGTCAGCATGGCAATATATCGGCAGGTGTCGCCAGTTTAAACAGATGCAGAATGAGAGAGGAGAAGGAAGTATGTATAATCACGCCATCCTGTCAAAACTGTGATTTGGTTGATCATACTCTCAGTTCAAGCTTGCAAGGTGACTCTGAAGACAGCTGTAGCACTCGAAGGGGTGATCAGCTCCCAGGAGACAATGGCTTCTGCTGGGGGAGTGATCTCAGCACGAGGTGATCTATCTGTCAGCCTCTACTGTTCCTGGAATCGAAGGCGACTGCAGGCTTAGCCCAATGACTAGAGACTTCCAGGCACCTTTGGGCAGTTCTGGAACAGACATTTTAAAAGCTGACAGGAAGATGCTCCAGTTCCTCTTACTGTACCTTTAGCCTTGAAGGAGGATGAGAGGCTACCCAAATGTCAGACAGACATTTCTCGAATGATTAACATGCTTATGTGAAGGATTAAGGAAATGTCTGAACCAAAATAAAGGAAATGGCTTACAAAGGGAGGCAGTCCAAATGAAGAGTGGGCGCTTTTCAGCAAAAGTAGTTCCAAATACCTGTGGACTGCGCTTTCTTCTTCTTCTCCTCCTCCTCTTCCTCCTCCTCTTCTTTCTCAATGATCTTTGAGGACTATTTGACTATGTCTTTATTTGAATTGCACAAGTTGTTTGATGTGAACACACATCGGGAAATAATACCTCAACTGAGTAAACATCCAACGCCTTAGGCAGTCAGAGGATGTGTCTGGGGATTTAGGGACATTTTAGTAGTGTTCTCTCTCTCTCTCTCTCTCTCTCTCTCTCTCTCTCCCTCCCTCCCTCCCTCCCTCCCTCCCTCCCTCCTTCCCTCTCTCTCTCTCTCCCTCTCTCTGCTTTCTCCTTTGTTTCTGGGGTTCTGAGAACACGAATCCTGGATACCTGCAAACCTCAGAGACCGTCCTTATCATCTTGATTCTATTTCCTCACTGTTGTTCAGCATGGGAGATTTCTACCTGTCCGCCTTGAAGTCCTGATTTCCTATAGCTCCTCAATTCTGTTATTAAATCCACCCTTTGAGATTCTATTTTTGGTTCTCCTCTACAATTTCCATTTCATTCTTCTTCACATCTATTTCCTGTTGGAGTTTTCTGCATTCCCACATGTTTCAAACATGTCTCGAATTGTTCGTTGTGGTACTTTTATGACTGCTTTAAAATCTTGCTCCGAGAGAATTCTCACATCTCTCATGGCAGCGCCCAGTATGGCCATCTGATATCTCCCTGCTGGGCCTCCATCAGCACCAACCAGCGTGATGGAGTTGGGCAGAGAGCAGAGTTCTGACGAAAAAAGCGAGGGTTCTCTGTCTCCCCAAGACTCAACAGATACCTTCTTGGCTGGGTAGGTGGGAATGTGACCTCCACTGACAAAAAAAAAAAAAAAAAAAAAAAAAAAAAAAAGGCATGGAAGAGAGGAAAGAAAGAAGATGACTCCCTTACCACCATGTCTTGGTAGAAGCCCTGACTGCCTGACTGTCTACAATGTCTCTGCTGGTACCAGCCCGGCAGGAGCAGGAAAGAGCCTCAGCCCTGGAAGAGGGTTGGCCTTACTCTCATGCTCAAGAAAGAACCTCCTACCCACCCCACACCCCACTGGGAGTGTTCTAGTTTGATTTCTGCTGCTGTGGTAAACACCGCAGCCAAAATCAGCTTGGGAAGAAAAGGAGTTTATTTCAACTTACAGGTTATAGTCCTTCACAGAGGGAATCCAAGATGGATACCCAAGGCTGGGACCTAGAGCAGAAATCATGGAGGAACACTGATTAAGGCAGTGGTTCTCAACCTTCCTAATGCTGTGACCCTTTAGTACAGTTCCTCACTTTGTGGTGACCCCAACCATAACATTATTTCATTGCTGCTTTACAACCTTTATTTTTCTACTGTTATGAATTGTAATGTAAATATCTGATATATGGGGTATCTGATATGTGAACCCCAAAGGGGTTCTACAGGTTGAGAATCACCAGTTTACTGGGCTTTCTTATGCAACCCAAACCTGCCTACCTAAGGATAGCACCACTGGAGTGGGCTGAGCTCTCCAACATCAATTGACAATTAAGAAAACGATGACTCAAGCGAAAGAGATGACTCAGCAGTTAAGAGCACTTAGCACTCTTGCAAAGGATCAGGGTTTGGGTCTCAGCAACCACAGGGTGGCTCACAAATGTCTGTAACTCCAGTCCAAGGGATCCAATACCCTCTTCTGACTTCCTCAGATACCAGGCACGTATGTTGTGCATATCCATACATGTAGGCAAAGGGCTCATACGTGCAAAGTGAAATAATGTTTAAGAACTGTCTCACAGGTATAACCACAGTCTAATCTTACTGAAGCAATTCTTGAGCTGAGACTTCTTCTTCCTGGGTGACTGCAGGTTTGTGGCAAGGTGGCAGCTGAAGCTAACTGCGGCAGGGAGGGATAAGGGGTTACCCCCACCACCGCTGTCTCTGATCTTGTTATAGCTTTGAGAGGAAGCCTTTAGACCCCTTATGCAATCCTCACTGGTATGGGAAGGGTGAGGCAACCAGATTATCTATGATGCTTGGCTAGAGAAGAGAAGAGACCTTGTTATCTAAAAGGCCACCCTCTGTCTTGCTCGGCTGCCCCTCTCCCAGTCTTTCGGCTACAAACAAAAGATTTCTGCTGCCTGGGACCATTGGCATTTCTCGGTTGCTGATTTCTTCATCTCCAAGGCTGAGCTGTACGAGACAACAAGGAAACCCAAGGAACCCGCTACCGTGATCTTCTGCAGTTCTGAGAGTACTTGAGCCTCTCTACCAAGGAATTCACCACGTTATTCTGTAGTTCTGAGTCCTTAAGCCGCTCTGCCTTCTCCCTGCTCTTCAAAGTCTCCCTGTCTTTATTTCACACACAGTAGCTGTATATGAGTGTGTATGTGAACGTGTGTGTGTGTGTATATAAGTGTATGAGAGTGTGAGTATGTGTGTATGTGAGTGCTTAAGTGTGTATGTGAGTGTGTGAGTATGTATGTGAGTATGAGAATGTGTGTGTGAGTGTGTGTAAGAGTATATGAGTGTGGGTGGGTGAGAATGTATGATTGTGTGTGCTTATGTGTGCAAGTGTGTGTGACTGTGTGTATGTGTGTGTACATAGTAAGAATGAGGAAACACACTTGTGCTCCAACTTCCCAGAAGCCGACTGTATCTACTTTTATTCACTAGTGTGTCTTCAACACCACATCCTTACACCAGGCTGATGATGCTATAGGAATCACTGTTTAATGAGAAAATGAATGCAGGTGACTCTGAGTCTCAGGGAAGCCCCTCCACCTGCAGGCTTTTCAGAGGACCTAGCTAGGCTCCCCCAAGCAGTAAGGCAGCTCCTCTGAAAGTGGTGACCTTTCACTGCCTGTAGCAGGCAAATCCCTGAAGTTCCCATCTGTAGAGCTCAGTCATGGGCCCACCCTGCAGGTCACGATAAAGGATAAACCAAGCCTCAACATAAAGCGCTTGGCAACGCGTTGATGAAGTTGGACATTGTCAGTAAATACTATTATTGTACACAGCACTGAATTCTTATCAACAAGATTCTGTCTCACTGACTTATCATTTCAGCGGTGATGTCACTTCCTTTCTGGTTCATTTACAGCCTGACAGTGGCTCCAGGGTTTTGGCTCTGAGACTCCCAAGCAGCCTCTGTAAAAAGTCACAGGTAATCTACGGAGGAGCAGTGCAGCTGGAGGGCTTGAGATTCGGTGAATCCCCTGCTCCCTCTTCCCTCCAAAGCTCACGTCACCCTAGAATAGCTCCATCTCACAAAATTGCGCATGACTTTCTTGACTTCTGCATGCTTGGTGTCCAACATAATTAGTGGTTACACCTGCTCTGTCTTTTACAGATTGTCCACCGGATCATTATAGGGGGCCTTTTCCCCATTGATATCTATAAAAATAAGAAAAGCTCCTGTTCTTGGAACATGTAGGGCATCCAGTCCCCCTTGCAAAGGTTTGACAGCATTTCCGGAATTGATGCTAGGATACAGGCCCTCTCGTTATCTCCCAAGTTTCCCAATATGAAAACTCAAATTGAGCTTGTTCAGTAATTTGCCTGAGGTTACCAGGCTTCCAGGTGGAGGGCACAGCATTCTGAAGGGCCATCTGAAGCCAAGCCCTGGGACTCCTACCCAGAAAGCATGGACCACCTTCTCCAGCAGCAGATACCACCATCCTCACCAGAGCGGGGTCCCCACATTTTTCTCCTTTCCATTCGTAGAGCAGCTTAAATCCTGAGCAAACCTGCCTCACAGAAATAAAGACTTCAAGCAGGAACGAGGGGAGGTCTGAGTTCTGCTTAATTGACCTTGTGTCATTATTTCCATTGCATTGCCCTCCATCAGGGGATGTATATTTACCAAACAGACTGGCCCAGTGGTTCCCTTCAGCACCGACTTTAGTCTGAGGGAGGTTAATTGCACGGAAAGCATTCACCTCAATCACTGCGTTTCTTATGCTCATCAATGCCAGAAATGTATGCACGCACAAAAACACATGCACACATATACATGCATGTGTGCACGTGTTCACACACACACGTACACATGCGGACACGCATGCCGGGGGTTTATGCCAAAAGGATTTCGCTAAAAGGGCATGCCCTTTAGCTCAGAGGTTGCCTCTGAATGCAAAACCTTAAATTGTCTGAAGCATTGCAGGAGCACAGTTATTCCAAACATCCAGAGCAGACCCGAGAGAACAGTAAACATTGTGGGCTGGACCACCCAGACCAGAGACTAAGCCATCCAACTCCCCCCCCCCGGGGGGACAAACCAGGGAGAGGAGAAAGGTGAATATATAACCGATAAAAGCTCTTTTTCTCCTTTGTAAGTCGGAGAAGATGAGCTACACCCTTTGTGGGTAGCATAATTACTTTAACTAAAATCTAAGGGGGCCGAAAAAGCCAGTTTTGAATGTCAGATTCCCAGTGGTGTGTGCTAAGTCTGAGGAGACAGAAATGCAGCCCCATACCTAACTAGCACAGCATACTGGGAGCTGCGCATGGCATTGGATTCGCTGAGAGTAAGAATAGCAATTAAAAGATAACCAGGGCTCCATTCTCCATTCTCCCTTGTCTCTGCCCTCATTGCACCAGCAAGTAACAATTAAATGTACAAGACTGACATCTTCTCCCATTCCTCATCCCTGCAACAATCCCCACCCCATGTCTCTCCTTGGGGGGGGGGGGGGCTTCTTTTAGCCCTTTCCCAAAGACTGACCCACAGACATGCTCTGTCCTAAGAAGCCACCGTGCTTGCCCTCTGTACAATGTATTTTCCCTCTTAATTGCACAGGCCTCAGCTATGTGCTGTGTCTGTCATACACAGCATCTAATTGTGTTTCATCTCCCTAACAAGATGGTTAAGTTCTCAGGAGGAGAATGGTGCTGTGTGAACACACAGACATCAAGGGCTGGAAGAATCTCAGGAACTATGCTGCCGGGGGAACTTGTCTCAAGTAGTAAAGTTGAGAAAGACTACTGATTTCAACTTCTGGCTTACACACACACACACAAAGGTGAAGAGCAGCTGAGAAAGACACATGGCATTGACCTCTCTGGCCTGTCCATATGCATGCATCCTCACACAGAAAAATGCGCATCCACACAGATATATAGATATAGATAGATCCACAAACAAAATAGAATTGATACTATGAATTATTTCATAGATTGTCTTTGTGTGTATGACGTTTGTGTATATATACATTCCTGCATGTACATATGTATGTGAGCACGTGTGTGCACATGCCTTTAGTCAGCATATGGTCTCTTCCTCTGTCGCTCTCCACCTTAGTATTTGAGGCCGGATCTCTCTCTGGGCCTGGTGTTCATCAATTTGGCTAGCCTGGCTGGCCAGGAGACACCAAGGTCTTCCTGTTTCTGCTTCCCCAGTGCTGGGATGATCGGCATTTGCCACCACACCTGGTTTTATGTGGGGGTTGGGTATCTGAGCTTAGGTTATGAACTGAGACTTCTCCCTGGCTCCTCACCATGGCATTTCCATAGACTTTGTAGATCCTTCATCCTTTAGCCTCCCCCAGCCCCTCATGTGGATTCCCTGCCTCCCTCCAGTGCTCTTCTGTTTCCGAGTCACATACATTCTGTTATCCACACACACCACACACAATTTTTTTTTACCTCCTCAATCCCTTATGATCTCTTTTTACCCACTCACAGTCCACTTTCTAGCTTATATCACACACACAATCAAATCTAGGACCCACATGTGAAAGAAAGCATACAGTATTCGCCTTTCTGAACCTGAGTTATCACTCTTAATATAAAAGTTTCCAGTTCCGTTCATGGCATGATTTCATTTTTCTACAAGGCAGAGTGAAATTTCATTGGGTACATATACCACATGTGCTTTGTCGATACAGCTGTTGATGGACATCTAGGTTGGTTCCATTTCCCAGCTATTGGGACTAGTGAAGCGGTAAACACAGATGTCTGTGGCAGGACTGGGGAGAACTCCAGATCTCCGCAGCAGGAGGGATCTGGAAGGCACCACTTAACATTCCACCCTGCATGCCCTTTGGATCCTAGGCCTGTGCTTTCTAGATGCTCCATTTCAATCCCGTTAGCCTGTGACTCATTCACACACAACTGGGAGGCAGTGGGAATCACACCATCTCTGAAGTTAAGCTAGATAACAGGACTTCCACGAGGGAGAGGAAGGAAGAGAGAGAGAGAGAGAGAGAAAGAGAGAGAGAGAGAGAGAGAGAGAGAGAGAGAGAGAGAGAGAGAGAGAGGAAGAGAAGCAGGCATCCTTCAGCTTTTGTAGTCATTAACCACACTCCAAGCCAGAACTGCTCAGCCAAGCCTTCTCCACATCCCCAGTCCATAGAAATGGTGGGACATAACAAAGGCGTTGTCTTTTCCTCAATTCCCTGAATGGTGATTTGCTACACAGCAAACAGATAATGGAAGCAAGGCTTCAGAGATGCTACTTTGTTGTGTTGTTATTCAGTGCAGTGGGAGGATGGCACCCAGTCTTTCAGGTTCCACAGTACAATATGATTTCATTTTATTCCATCAAGAATGAATCAGTCCCAAGTGCTGGGGCCAGGGCTGAAGAGATGACTCAACAGTGAAGAGTACTTGCTGCCCTTACAGTAGACCGGGGGTTCCATTCTGGACACCCACAACACATGGCTCACATGCCCTAACTCCAGAGCGAAAGAATCTAATGCCTCTGGTCTCTGTGGGCTCCTGACTCACATGCATGAACCAACAGCAGATACACACAACAACACATAATTAAAAATAAATCATGAAAAGAAAGTAAAGTGTGATCAGGCAGTTGTCTAGGAGCCACACACATGAGAAGACAGCTGTGTGTGTCCAGTGATTTTGACTGTATGTCTCAGTATTCTATTGCTGTGAAGAGACACCATGACCACAGCAACTCTTATAAAGACACATTTAATTGGGTCTGGCTTACAGTTCAGAGGTTTAGTCCATCATCATCATAGTTGCGGGGGGACATGGTAGCAGACATGGGATTTGGAAAGGTAGCTAATAATTTGACATCTGGTTCCGCAGGCAGTAGGAAGAGACTGCCACACTGGGCTCGGCTTGACCCAGGGAGAGTGGCCATTTCCACTGAGCAGGAAAGAAGTTGTTTCATCTGCCTGATGGTCTTAGTGACAGATCTCAATGTCTCAGTGCTGTGGAATATTATTTTCACTAGACAAAGACCTGTTACATTTGTTTATGTTTTAGAATATTACTTGAACTCAGTGAAGGTGTGTTACATTTGTTTCTATTGCCTTTGTTAAAGATGTAAGGATGTATTACATTTGTTTCTGCTCTAGAATATTACTTGAACTGTGTGAAGGTGTGTTACATTTGTTTCTGCTGTTAAAGATGTAAAGATGTATTAGATTTGTTTGTGTTGCATTTATTTAGGTGGGGCTTGCAGACAAAGAGAATAAGTAGGAGGAGAATCCTAGTCTTGAGAGAGAAGAGAGAGAGAAAGAGAGGGGCATGCCCAGGGCCAGAAGCCAGGCAGCTACCAGCCAGACATGAGAAGCAGGAAAGTAGGAAAGAAAGAAAGAAAGAAAGAAAGAAAGAAAGAAAGAAAGAAAGAAAGAAAGAAAGAAAGAAAGAAAGAAAGAGGGAGGGAGTAAAAAAGTCTCAAGGCAAAACACAGATAAAGAGAAACAGATTAAAATAAGAACTAAGACAAGGCCAAACATTCATAACTAATAAGAAATCTCTGTGTCTTGATTTGAAAGCTGACTGCTAGTCCAAAAGAAAGCCTGGTACATCTCAGATTGAAAAGATACCACCGGTTTTCAGGTTCTCCTGGCTTTTCCATGGCTGATTATGGAGTTCTCAGCTTCCACAGTCACATGAGATTATTTAGACACGTATACATAACCATATATGTGTATGGTAAGACTCTAATCTCCCCAGGGGTACAGCCAACCAGCCCCAAAGCAAGTGTGTGTGTGTGTGTGTGTGTGTGTGTGTGTGTGTGTGTGTGTGATGTCCTCTCAGTAGTCCTCTGCTTTGGACCCTCCATATGTTTCTGGAGGAGTTGTGTAATCCTGTAATATTTCTTTTTATTGTTTAAAAGCATCTGGGTTCTTGCATATCCTAACTTGCACAGAGAAAACCCCTTGCTTTTTGCCCTCACTGATAGAGCTAAATTACCCATGTCTAAGGTGGTCTGGTCATTTGAACGGCAATTTCAAGACTGAGAAATGGAGTATTCCACCACAAATAAGTCCCAAGTTGAAGAATTGCGCTCTCTCTCTCTCTCTCTCTCTCTCTCTCTCTCTCTCTCTCTCTCTCCCTCTCCCTCTCCCTCTCTCTCTCCCTCTCTCTCTCTCTCTCCCTCTCTCTCTTTCCTCACAGAACTCACTAACACTAGCTTTCTCATGCTAGGAGAGGCTCAGTCCTGTTTGCCCTCTAAGAGCTGCTCTGAAAGCATTGATCTAGTCGGTTAGAAACTGAGTACCAGTAGGTGGAGCCAATGAGTGGTACCTGCCAGCAGGAGATTTGGAAATAGCAACTGACTCTCCAGTGTGGTCAGGAAGACCAGAATGGCAGGGGCTATGACTAACCTGAAATGCATGCAGTCCGACAAGACAACAGCACATTGATGCCCTTGTGAATATGGAGCTAGTATTGACTGAACATTCAATTTTCCAGCAAAAGCCTGGAATCTAGGTTTATATGTCAATTGTCTCTATTTTAAAAGGTTAATGGCAATCAGACATAAAACTCTATGCCTATTAATACTACCTAAAACAAATCAAATAATTCTCCTTATGGGTGGCTGCAACCCTGGGGATTTGGATGAGGTCCCTCTAGTCTGAAAAGCCCCATTCAGAGAGCCTGAACTCTCAAAAACAAGGCAATTCTAAGGTTTGCCTGGGTTCTGTATTCTTAGAGCAGGCCAGCAGGAGCTATATTGTCGCTTTTAATAATGACGTAACACACCGCTTAGCATCCCTCCATGGCTGCATTCTCAGAACCATGTTGAGTCTGGTACAGTGAATCCCCATACTATCTCAAGACGTCCTAGAAGAGGGATGACCACAGGTCAGGCTGATATTCAGTATCAGCTATGCCAGCTGTCAAAAGTTTAATTTCAGGACTCCATCACTGTCCAAATGCTTTCCATCCAACACTCAGAAGTCCAAACAATTCAGGTAACTCACTTCTCCCTCATTATCTGAACCCTGTGATTCGCCCTGTTTGAACTCAGGAACCAAACACCTACACGCACAGTGCAATGGCACAGGATGGCATTTGATTGGTAAAGACTGCAATATGGTGGTGTCCAATGAGCGTATAATGAATTTAGAAAACCCCATGGCTCATGTCTTCATTTCTATTGCACTGGAGCGACAGGATACTTAACATAAACTGCCCAGCACAAGGAAAGACATGTTTTGACTCACTTCAGACCCTGGATGTTCGGCTACATGAATCTAAACCAAATGTCACGGCAGCCCAAGTGTGTGGCAGGGGGGGTTCCCACCTTGTGACAGACAAGAAGCTGAGAAAGGGGAACATATTACCGATATAATCTCCCCAGTGACCTACTCTCAGGCTAAGACCCCCCCCCCTTCCAAAGTTTCCAACATGTCCCCAGCTGGGGACCAAACATGTAACATATGAACTTGTTGGGAACATTTCATATTCAAACCGTAATGCCGAGTGACGGTGTCAATGTTCTTACATCATGAACAACACTTCGCTAGTGTTTGCGGTAAAGCTGGTATAAACAATCCCACTGTGCTGTCAGTCACGCGAAGGAAGAGAACGTATTATTATGTTCGCAGTATAGTACTTGGTAATGACAGTAAGTAACAGTTCCACTCATTTATGTATTTCTTATATTTTTAGTTATTAGAGTACACTGCTTGTAAAACAGTTGACTGCAGTCTGGTAGTTACACTGCCAACAGCCTCACACACTTTGCATAGTCTCCCCTTCGAATTGCACCAAGAGGCTGCCACCCTGAATGATCTATGCCGTGTAGGTTTGTGTGGTTACACCATAGGATTCTTGTTGCACAAGGATATCACCTGACAAAGCATTTCTAGCAATGCAGCCCCCTCACTAAGTGTCACAAGACTCTAATTACGTTAGAAAGCTAGTGACGCTCGCTTTAGCATCCTAGGTAGCTCCCCATTTTTATCCATGCTTAGCCTTTCTTCCTGGACCCATCCCATGAGCCAAGAGCCAAGCTGACAACCCCTGGTCTAACAGCCACACAGAAAACCCATGGTACACTAAAACAGTCCAAGACCTGTGGCCAGAAGCAAGAAAAATTAAGAGTTGACTCTTCCTATAGAAAAGGATTAAGACATAGCTATAAATTTCCTGTACAAATGTAGCTTCCATTACCACATTTTGCTGCAAGCAGCAAACCACTCATTCTCTCAAATGTGATATTTCCCAGAGTTTCTTTCTGCCTTCCGGGTTTTCTAATGAGAGACAACATTGGGAGACTGGGTGTAAAAAAAGATGGAAAAGTCAGGGCATCTCTCATTCCTTCTGCACTGATTGACAGCTCCTCCACTGTCCTAATTCACAGGAGATAGTCTCTCTTCGAAGCCTAGTTTTTTCCTGAGAAGCCATTCTCTCACTGTTCTCTATGCAGAGCTAATTCCAACCCAAGAGTCATGGGTAGGTATGTAAGCCTGGTCAGGTCAATCAGAGTTCATACTCAGGGCCATTTTCTCTAGAATGACCACATCACCTAATCCAATAATCCAAGCCAATCAGATCAACAGAATTAACCTACAGATTCTGTGGAGAAGAGGAATTCCATTTTGCTCACAATTTGAAGAAGTGAAGATGGCATTAAAGAAGAGAGACTGCCTTGGAGTGGGGTCAGAGAGAAAAGTTTTCGAGAGAGAGAGAGAGAGAGAGAGAGAGAGAGAGAGAACATATGCTGATGGCAGAATTTTAATCTCTATGGCTAGTTTTATGTGTTTGGCATATTAACATGATGTATTAACATGATGTATTTCTTTAAGTTTGAGTTCTCTTGCTGTGGTAGTTTGAATGTAATTGGTCCCCATAAGCTCATAGGGAATGGCACTACTTGGAAGTATGGCCTTGTATCACTGTGGGGGTGGGCTTGGAGGCCGCCTATCCCCAAGATACCACCCAGAGATTCAAATCACTTCCTGTTGCCTGCTGGTCAAGATGTAGGACTCTAAGCTCGTTCTCCAGCACTATATCTGCCTGCATGCCACCATGTCACACCACGATAATGGACTAAACCTCTGAAAATGTAAGCCATCCAATGAAACGTTTTCCTTTGTAAGAGTTGCCATGTTCATGGTATCTCTCTTCACAGGAATAGAAACCCTAAGATACTTGCTGTCCCATGCAACCAAAAGAGTTGTGACTAACTTAGTTGTAACAAGCACGGCATTATGGTAGCTGGGGAGGATCTCACGGTGAGCACACTCTGGGATAGTTTAGGGAGGAGAGAGACTGAGCTGCTATGGGAACAGGAACAGACGCCAATGAAACACGCCACGGTGACACTTCTTCTGTGTCTCCTCTGCCCTAGCAGGGAAAGGAATAACCTTTATAATGAGACGGAGAACAAACATTTCCTCATGGTTCACCAGTCTGTGAGAAATAAGAAGAAGGAAGAAGGATCATCCCCATTTTAAGTGAGTACCAATTGTTAGTTCCATCTGAGCCATGACGAGGTGTATTTAAAGGATTTCTTTGGCAGTACTAAAGATTGAACCCAGAGTCTCAGGCACAAGAGGCAAGCTCTCTACCACTAAGCTACAGCCCCCGGTACTTAAAGGATTTGGATACAAGAGTGGAGGATTGAGGGAAACTGGAAAATCATCTGGAATTTTATAAGTGGGTTTTATTATTTATTGTCCAATGAACTGTATGTAATCCTTGGAAATTAAAGTTAGAGCTTTTTTTCCACAATAGAACAACACAATGCATGAGTTTAAAAGGAGCAACTTCCCCATCTCATTTCTCAGATATGGGTGAAATTGGACATAAAAGGGATATGGTAAACATAATGTAAAAGTCTGGCAGCCTTTTTGTTTCCTTGCTTTAAAGAGTTCCTCATGATGACACCGGTCAGTTAGCCAGCTGATCAGAAGCAATGAGTGTTTGATTAATGGTGTAATGAAATGTATGGGTGATCTCTATGGGAAAGAGCTGAGGCTCTGTCCTGTTTTCAACTATGGATCTGTGAATACAACACTTATTGATTTGAGAGTTACATAAATCTCAAAGAGATTTGCTGACAAAATTAGGATTTAAACTATTATAAAAGGCAAGAGTAATTTATCTCCAAAACAATGAGATCATTTTTTAATTAAAAAAAAACAAAGCCCTTCATTTAGGTTTTAGAAAAACTACAGGAATATAGGATGAAAAAGATACGGATTTACTGAATTTTATTTTAAAAATTGAGTGTTTCGCTCCACTGTGAAATATAATGTGACATCAGCACAGTGAGGCTAATGTGAAGTAAAGAAAGTGCCCAGGGAGCCGGGCGGTGGTGGCGCACGCCTTTAATCCCAGCACTCGGGAGGCAGAGGCAGGTGAATCTCTGTGAGTTCGAGACCAGCCTGGTCTACAAGAGCTAGTTCCAGGACAGGCTCCAAAACCACAGAGAAACCCTGTCTCGAAAAACCAAAACAAAAAACAAAACAAAAAAAAAAAAAAAAGAAAGTGCCCAGGGCATTGTGGTAAATAGGACATAAAGCAGCATACAGACCCCTCCCACCCCATGGATCTTTAGCAACAGAAAGACCAGAAAGGTGGCCGTGGGGAGCACTCAGTGATGAGAAGGCAAGTGCTCCGATTTTCTCTTTCTTTTCTGTAAATGACACATTTTCTGCAATTGTTTTCCATAATTAACATGTCATATTAGCTCAGTATAGATCTTCAGCATAACATGGCCAGTTTAAAACCAAATGAGAGACTGCAGACTTAGACTATGTGCACAGGATTACATTTTGCATAAAAGGCACATTGATTGGACAACTGTGCTACTCTGTAGTGGGGAAATCTTGTCTGGAATAATGAAATCAGCTCCGATGCCATTTTTAAAAAGCTGAACTTTGACAATTCAGATCGTAAATGAGAAGGGAGGATGGGAATGTTTTGAAGGCTAAAACACAGGTGAGTACAGCATAAAGACAAGACATGAAGGTGCAAGTTTGTATCCTTTATATATACTCGAAGGGTCCTCATACTAGAAGATCAGAAGATTGGCACCAGATTTTAGATGATCATAAATTTTTCAACACTTACTCCATGGAGACAGTGTGTGGTTGGTCCATGATCAGCAGAATTTGGGCACTGCACTATAACAGACCCAGGCCTAAAAGACTGGCACTTCTGGCTCCATTAACTCTGAAAAAGCCTAGGGCTATGTAGGGAAATACTTTATGATGGCCACGAGGCTGTAAATCTCAAGAGCCACATGGCAAAGCCAGGCACAGACAGAGATATCTGATCTGATGATCCAGACAATCCAGTGATAGGTGACATCTTCCAGAGGATCCAAGCAAGAGTCACCCAGATGAGCCCTTCAATCTCAGAATAATGAGAGATAATAATAAATTACTATTTTGAGTTACTAAGTTTGGGCAATAGAAAATTGGGACACTTCTTACAGCTAGCTTGATCTTAATATAAGACGTAGTGGTGGGCACCAAGAGATTTTGAGTGAGAAGTTGACATTACCGCTTTGTAGAAGGACTCCTACAATACAGTGTAGGATGGATGGGAGGTGTGTCATGCCGGAGACAAGCTCGGGGATGACATTTCAAAGCTTTGTACCCAGCTGCTGGAAACTGTTAGTTATTAAGTCAGAACCAAAGATGAGCTGGCTCCATCCTGAAGGATTCCGACAGTAGACAGGTATGATGACCAGAAATGGGAAGCCTGAGCAAAGATCAGTGAACACTTACTTATGGACAGAGGTGACATAAGTTAAGTTAAGCAAAGCCAGGGATTGCATATACCTTCCTCAATTGTCTGTCCTCTGTTTACTCTTCTTCTCCTGGCCCCACTTTCCTTTCCGTTTTCTCTATTTCTTCCACTTCTCCCTTGGGCCCTGCCTTCTCCTCTGACTCCTCTTGTAATAATTCACCTGGACATTAGATCCATAGTTTAGGGGCCTTTAGTCAACACACAAATGTGGGCTTCACTGTTAAGAGTTCCGTATTAATAAGTATGAATGGAAGAACTCCGTGCTTCTACAGCATCCCAGACTAAGTTATCCAAAACAAGAAGACAGCATGTTTCCCAGCACTTCCCCGAGTCCATTAGCTATATTTGCTCCCATACCGTATGACGATCACCAGAGAGCACTCCACCTGAGCACCGTCTATTGCCCTGCTCTCTGTGAAAACAACATCACCTATGAAGCAGCACCTACGTCAGCTGTGGCTTGGTTGGGAGAGTGACTCATACCTCACTTTCTCATCTGAAAAACGAGGCCTTGGGGTGGCGTAATGATGCAATACATCATGACTGTTCCTTGTATTAGTCACTCTGCACTGAGCCCAAAATGCCTGGCAGAGACGCCCCCAAGGGAAGAAAGATCTGCTTAGGCACGTGACTGTAGAGAGTAAAGACTGTGTTTCAGCAGATCATCGTGGGGAGGGAGCGTGCAGCAGATGACAGCTGCTCACATCATGGTAGACCTGGAAGCAGAAAGACAAAAGGGGAGCCAGGAGCTGAATGTAAGCTTCCACAGCCAGCCACCTCTAGAGAAACTACTTCTGCCAGCTCAAGATTTTGCAGCCTTCACAATAGCACCATGGGCTGTGGAGCAAGCATTTCAAACACATCTGTGGGGGACACTGCAGATTCAGACTGCGACAATCGACGATTTTCCTTCACAATGTCCCAGCTCTTTCCAGCCTTCAGCTCTACCACAGGGTGGGTAATATGTGCATGCCTTTTCTTGTTCTCTCACTGTGATGTACCCCACTAGCCAATAAATGAGCAGGTGCAGAAACTCTGCCCTTGTTTGCCACTGTATTTTCAGCACCTCAGACAGCACCCAACACAATTAAGACACCCAATAAATGATTGTTTTTAAAAAGCTGTTCTTTTCATCTGTCTGTCTGAACCTGAGACTCACAGGAGTCAGCTCAGCAAACTCAGAGTATGGGATGAGGAGATGGCCCCATGGGTAAAGTACTTGCCATGCAAGTTTGAAGACTTAAGTTTGAATCTCCAGATCCTTGTGAAAGCCAGGCACAGTGGAACACATCTGTAATCTTGGAGCTCCCAGCAAAATATAGGAGTCAGAGACAGGTGTTCATTCTCTTGCATTCACAGGCACGCATGAATATGTGTACCCATATTTCACACACACACATACACATACAATCAATCAATCAATCAGTCAATCAGTAAGCTAACAAAGAAGAGAGACATAATAGAACCACTAAAAGAAAGTCACCAAATATCCAAAATTGGGATTTGATACATATTCACAATTATCTAAGGAGTAGCACAACATGGTGGATTAACTCACCAATTGATTGTCCAGTGCCAGATGGTCAGTCATAAAAAACAAAACAAACAAACAATATTGTGTGTTTGTAACATTATAGAGAATGAGCATATTGCGTTTAGGAATGTATACACACACAACAATGAAAAGAGAGATGGTGAATTTGAAGGAGAGCATGGAGGAATACTTTGGAGAGTTCGAAGGGAGGAAAGGGAAGATAGAAATGTTGTAAGTATATTAATACTAATCTCAAAAATAAAACATAAATTACTTTCACATGGCTAATATTATCTTCCCAAATACTGTCATTCGCTCTCTTTTGTCAGGACATCACCAAGCAGAGGATGATTTGACAGTGTTTGAGGTTGAGCAATGCATGGCAACGTTGTGACCCTGGAAGCATGAGCGCTGGGTGCTTGTGGTCTCTGAATTCATATGGAAATCATCCTCTGAGCAGAGGAAAGATCTCTACCATGGCTCCTTGAGGAGAAAGACAGGCATTTTGCCCCCTAGAAAAGCAACTGAGTCTCCAACAGATGCCTGAATTCTGGGAAGGGGGGGTCAGAATTGAGGGGAAGGAGCTCTCAGGCTGTGCCTCTCACTCTGCTGCTAAGTGCGATTCTGTTGGCTATTACAGCCTCCAGGAGCCATGTAGCTCAAGATGAAGATTTCCATATGGTGATGCAAATTAGGGCCTCTCTGCAGAGGTGTCTGGAAAAGGAGCCAGTAACCTGGGGAGATGTTTGCAAGCAGGCTCAAAGAAAGGCAAGTTCGGTGGGAGGGCGGAGGCACTGTGTCTCTGACAAAAGGGAAGTTATTGTTGAAGATGATAGTGTTTCATAAGCGTTGCCTCTGTACCACTGCTGCGGCTGTTACCTGTGTTACCTGAATGTTGGGTCACTGAGAATATGGGGCTGGTGCTGCTGCTTTTATCATTTAGCGCTAGGACTAAAAGAGAAATCTCTCTCTCTCTCTCTCTCTCTCTCTCTCTCTGTGTGTGTGTGTGTGTGTGTGTGTGTATGTGTTCATAAATGTGCTTTGTCTGTGGAAGCCTGAGGTTGACTTTAAACATCTTCTATCACTCTCAGACCAGATAGATAGATAGACACACAGACAGGCAGACAGACAGAAAGATAGATAAACAAATAGACAGATAGATATGTATACATGTATGTACATGTATATGTGTTATATTATATATGTATGTGTATGTGTGTATACACACACACACATATATATACATATATATATATATATATATATATATATATATATATATATATATATATGATATAGTCTCTCATTGGCCTGGAGCTCACCAGCTTAGCAAGCCAGGCCCTCACACCCCAGAGAGCCTCCTGTCTCTGCTTTCCATGCTAAAACTGCAGACCTGTATCACTACACTGCCTTTCACATAGGCGCTAGAAATCTGCACTCGGGTCTGCATGCTGCTGCGGGAGCACTGTGCCAGCTGAGCTCTCTCCAACCCTCCAGTGACTTTCAGGATCATCTGCTGTCCCTCTGCACTTCTGCCCTCATACCTCTGCTTTGCAGCCTTTCACTGCTGCGCGGGTTTCTCTTCCACACCCCTGCAATCAAGACATCTCTCTGCTCGTCTACTCACCCTTAGGTCAAGTTTACAAATCACGGTGTATAGGCATGTCCAACCTGCCACTTGTGAATGGCATGTGCCCAGGATAACTGTGAGAAAAGCTCTACAGAAAATTGTAAAATTACTCAAAATACTATGAAAAATTTTGACAAGTTTTTGGGGTAATGACTGCATGGCTCTTTTATGCGAACCTTGTAGGTATTAGCATCATGTTGCAACATTTACCATCAGGACGCATCTGGTTATGAGCTAGACAGGTTCAAGTTGGTTACGCTAGCTAGGGCCAAGACTGAGTCTTCCCCCTCTCAGTTCTGTGGCTTTAGCCACTTTGCCTTTCTCTATTTTCATCTCCATACCCTAAACTGACTTTTAGTTCAAGATACTCATGGAGTTAGGTTAAGATTTTGAACACTAGGCCTTGACTTCATGGGCAGAACTTCCATGACTGACCTGCATATAACCTTGGACGAGTTAGTACATTTTGTGCCTCAGTGTTCTCATCTGGAAACAGGAAGTAATGATGCTATCTCCGACTCAGAGAGGGAGGTGAGGATTTGAGAATTGGGGTACATGAGGCAAGTACAGAGCCTTGTATGCAGAAGCCACCATGGCAGCTTTGCTTTGGTTCAGCTTATTGTTTTAAACATATTAGCTTATTTTTTTTTACCTGATTACAAAATTAATACATTGATACTCAAGAAATCCTGGATACTCTCTGATGCTTTATCTACTTAGCTATTTTTCAGATGCTACCAAAACACCCTCAGTGGATTCCTACTTGTGGTACCATCACTCCTAGGAGGAAAGTAAGATGCAGGGGAGAAGGGGAGTAAGAACACAGTGTGGGTGCCAATCTCACACTTCTCTGGCAACCATTTTCCATTACTTTCCCCAAGAGCAAATCACCACCTAGGGCAAGATTGAAATGAAGGCCAGAAGGTGCTTCCTCGAGGCTGGCTGCTTGTTTGTTTTATGAGTTTGGTTGTTATCATTTTAATTTGGCTGTTTGGTGCTGCTTCCCTCTGGCAAAGGACCGTTCCTATCCAGAATTTGGGAGAGGACAAAATCCCAGAATGTTTGCTGGCCTGAAAAAAGAGAAGGAAGAAAAAAAATAAACACCTATACCTTTTCCAACAGAAAGAAGGACCTGTTCCCTTCCCAGTCTCTCTTGGAATGTCCCTGTCAATGCCAGAAACCCCTTCACCTTCTCCATCTGACATCCTGCTGGAACCCCTGGTTGAGGCCACCTGTGTGCCAAAGTACTTCCAGCCCAATCCTTTGATCAAGAGGGGAGACCAGCTCTTAAACAGATCAGCTTCAGGAGTCATAGAACTTAAAGTTTACCAAGGACAGTCTGAAGCCAAAAGGAAATACAGTCAATAACCAGGGTGCCAAGAGAAGTCCAGGATAGGTGGCTGGTGAATGCACAAGACCTCTTGTCCATCACCAGCTGCATAACTGGCCTTCCTTCAGGAACACTTTGGCTCTGCAGCCAAATCCCCTTGGAGTTTCAAAGTTCCATATCCTATTCTCTGCCCTAGAGGTTTTCCTTCATTAGAGCTCTAACTAGGATGGAGGAAGTAGATGGAGTAGGAGTTCCTTCTGTCTTTGTGTTGCTTCCATTGGTTAATAAAGAAACTGTTTTGGGCTTGTTGATAGGGCAGAACTTAGGTAGGTGGGGAGAACTAAATGGCATGCTGGAAGGAAGGAAGCAGAGTCAGGGAGAGCCACCATGGAGCCGCCAGAGTCAACCATACCAAATCTTTGCTGGTAAGCCACTGCCATGTGGTGATATACAGATTAGTAGAAATGGGTTCAATTAAGATGTAAGATTAGCCAATAAGAAACTAGAGCTAATGACCAAGCAGTGATTTAATTAATACAGTTTCTGTGTGGTTATTTCGAGGCTATGCTAGGCGGGTGGCCAGGACGAACAAGCAGGCCTTCCTTGCAACAGGTAGATATTCCCCCCAAAGAGAAGATGTGTCCAGGCTTCTTCATGTGGTGAGAAGTAGCACAGGCTCCAGGAAGATTTAATGAGTCATGCTATCCTCATGATAGCAAGATACAGACACAGGTGACACTCTCTCTCATGGCAGGCACAACATGAAGCAGTTCAAACATGGTCTCATTTGATCCTCATAACCACAGCAAGTTTAGAATAGCTAAACAGATGTCAAGGTCAAAACACCAATTGGAATGCAGAGCCAGAACTTGACCCAAGTTATTTCTGCTACCAAAGTCCTCTCTTAACCACTAAGAAGAACAGCTGTAGTTATGGTGTTAAGTAAACCAACACGGGGATGCGGAGGTGATTCATGGGGTAAGAGCAATCAGTCTGCAATCAAGTATGAGTCCCCAACACCTATATAGAAAGTCATCCCAGCATGGTTGTGCATACTTATGACCCCAACATTTGGAGCATGGAGGCAAGAAGATCCTGAGCCTAGTGAACAACCCTGTCTGGAGGAAATAAGGCTGAGCGATTGAGGAGAACACTGATGTCCTGTTCTGACCTTTACAAATAGTCTTGGGTGTATACACCCTCAAACTTGTGTGTATGCACTGTTACACAATAGGCACAATTCTAAGCAACACACGTATATACATAAACATACACCTATTATTACTAAGGCATCCATGCTCTTATGCCCATCTTACAGATAAAGATCTGCAACACAGAGAAATTAAGTGACATGTTCACAGTCACGCTGCTCTTAAAGTACCTTGAGACACAGACTCAAGCAGTTTAATCTTGGAGGCCACAATCTCTATCACCCTCTGCTTTCTGTTACTCATGATGACCCAAGACAACATTCGTTAATGATTTTCTTATTTTTGAAATTTTAATATAAATACCTCATTCCATTTTTCCATATTCTCCCTCTAGACATTTCCATACACCTTGCTCTTTCAAACTTACTGCCTCTTTTCTCATTATTGTTATATACACACATATACACCACAAGATGATAGAGAGAGAGAGAGAGAGAGAGAGAGAGAGAGAGAGAGAGAGAGAGAGATAATTGTAGTAAGGTCATTAGCTTGTTCTCGGCTGCTTAACCCAAAAATAGTCACATAGAAATTATATTATTTAAATCACTGCTTGACCCATTAACTCTAGCTTATTATTGACTAACTCTTACATATTATTTTTTTTTAATTTTTTTTAATTTTTTTTAATTTTTTTTTATTCTTTTTTACTTAAAATTTCCAACTGCTCCCCGTTTCCCATTTCCCTCCCCCTCCTCCCACATATTGCCCCCTCCCCCGCTCCCCTCCCCCTATTCCCACTCCACTTCTCCTCCCCCTAGTCCACTCCCCCTCCCTCTCGATACTGAAGAGCAGTCCAAATTCCCTGCTCTACAGGAAGACCAAGGTCCTCCCACTTCTATCTAGGTCCAGGAAGGTGAGCATCCAAACAGGCTAGGCTCCCACAAAGCCAGTTCATGTATTAGGATCGAAACCTAGTGCCATTGTCCTTGGCTTCTCATCAGCCTTCATTGTCCGCCTTGTTCAGAGAGTCCAGTTTCAACCCATGCTTATTCAGTCCCAGTCCAGCTGGCCTTGGAGAGCTCCCAATAGATCGGTTCCACTGTCACAGTGGGTGGGTGCACGCCTCATGGTCCTGATTTCCTTGCTCATGTTCTCCCTCCTTCTGCTCCTCATTTGGACCTTAAGAGCTCAGACGGTTGATCCAAATTGGGTCTCTGTCTCTCTCTCGATCCATCGCCAGATGAAAGTTCCTGTGCCATTCTCCTTGGCCTCTCGTCAGCTCTCATTGTCCACCACATTCAGAGAGTCCGGTTTTATCCCATGTTTTTTTCAGTAGCAGTCCAGCTGGCCTTGGTGAGCTCCCAATAGATCGGCCCCCCTGTCTCAGTGGTTGGGTGCACCCCTCATGGTCCTGACTTCCTTGTTCATGTTCTCTCTCCTTCTGCTCCTCATTATAACCTTGGGAGCTCAGTCCGGTGCTCCAGTGTGGGTCTCTGTCTCTATCTCCATCCATCGCTAGATGAAGGTTCTATGGCGATATGCAAGATATTCATCAGTATGATTATAGGATAGGTTCATTTCAGGTTCCCTATCCTCAGGTGCCCCAATGAACTAACTGGGGACATTGCCCTGGGCTTCTGGTAGCCATTCCAGGTTCAAGTCTCTTGCCAACCCTTAGGTGGCTCCCTTAACTAAGGTATGAGTTTCCCTGCTCCCCCATCCAACCTTCCTTTACCCCCAATCACCCCGATTCCCCCAGTTCCCCTCATCCTCTCCTTCACACTTTTCTCTCCCCATCTCCCCTCATCCCCATCCCACCCCACCCCCCAAGATTCCCATTTTTTTGCCCATCAATCTTGTCTATTTCCCATAGCTGGGAGGATATCTATATGTTTTTCCTTGGGTTTACCCTCTTGTTTAGCTTCTTTAGGATCACAAATTATAGACTCAGTGGCCCCTATCCATGGCTAGAAACCAATTATGAGTGAGTACATCCCATGATCTTCTTTTTGGGTCTGGGTTACCTCACTCAGGATCGTATTTTCTATTTCCATCCATTTGCATGCAAAATTCGAGAAGTCATTGTTTTTTACCGCAGAGTAGTACTCTAATGTATATATATTCCACACTTTCTTCATCCATTCTTCTATTGAAGGGCATCTAGGTTGCTTCCAGGTTCTGGCTATTACAAATAATGCTGCTATGAACATAGTTGGACAAATGGTTTTGTCATATGCTAGGGCATCTCTTGGGTATATTCCCAAGAGTGCTATTGCTGGGTCCAGGGGTAGGTTGATCCCAATTTTTCTGAGAAACCGCCACACTGATTTCCAAAGTGGTTGCACAAGTTTGCAGTCCCACCAGCAATGGATGAGGGTACCCCTTTCTCCACAATCTCTCCAGCAAAGGCTATCCTTGGTGTTTTTGATTTTAGCCATTCTGACAGGTGTAAGATGATATCTCAAAGTTGTTTTGATTTGCATTTCTCTGATCGCTAAGGAGGTTGAGCATGACCTTAAGTATCTTTTGGCCATTTTAACTTCTTCTGATGAGAATTCTCTGTTCAGTTCAGTGCCCCATTTTTTAATTGGGTTAATTATCCTTTTAAAGTCTAGTTTCTTGAGTTCTTTATATATTTTGGAGATCAGACCTTTGTCTGTAGCGGGGTTGGTGAAGATCTTCTCCCAGTCAGTAGGCTGCCTTTTTGTCTTAATGACAGTGTCCTTTGCTTTACAGAAGCTTCTCAGTTTCAGGAGGTCCCATTTATTCAATGTTGCCCTTAATGTCTGTGCTGCTGGGGTTATACATAGGAAGCGATCTCCTGTGCCCATATGTTGTAGGGTACTTCCCATTTTCTCTTCTATCAGGTTCAGTGTGTTCAGATTGATATTGAGGTCTTTGATCCATTTGGACTTGAGTTTTGTGCATGGTGATAGATATGGGTCTATTTTCATTCTTCTACAGGTTGACATCCAATTGTGCCAGCACCATTTGTTGAAGATGCTTTCTTTCTTCCATTGTATACTTTTAGCTCCTTTATCGAAAATTAGTTGTTCATAGGTTTGTGGGTTAAAATCCGGGTCTTCTATACGATTCCATTGGTCGACTGCTCTGTTTTTATGCCAGTACCACGCTGTTTTCATTACTGTAGCTCTGTAATAGAGTTTGAAGTCAGGGATGGTAATGCCTCCAGAAGTTCCTTTATTGTATAAGATTGTTTTGGCTATCCTGGGTTTTTTGTTTCTCCATATAAAGTTGATTATTGTCCTTTCAAGATCTGTGAAGAATTTTGATGGGATTTTAATGGGGATTGCATTGAATCTATAAATTGCCCTTGGTAGAATTGCCATTTTTACTATGTTGATCCTCCCAATCCAGGAGCAAGGGAGATCCTTCCATTTTCTGGTATCCTCTTCAATTTCTTTCTTCAATGCCTTAAAGTTCTTGTCAAATAGATCTTTCACTTCCTTGGTTAGAGTTACCCCAAGATATTTTATGCTTTTTGTGGCTATCGTGAAAGGTGATGATTCTCTTATTTCCCTCTCTGCTTCCATATCCTTTGTGTATAAGAGGGCGACTGATTTTTTGGAGTTGATCTTGTATCCTGCCACATTACTAAAGGCGTTTATCAGCTGTAGGAGTTCTTTGGTGGAGTTTTTGGGGTCGCTCATGTACACTATCATATCATCTGCAAATAATGCAAGTTTAACTTCTTCCTTTCCAATTTGAATCCCCTTTATCCCCTTATGTTGTCTTATTGCTATTGCTAAAACTTCGAGAACTATATTGAAGAGGTATGGAGAGAGTGGACAGCCTTGGCGTGTTCCTGATTTTAGTGGGATGGCTTTAAGTTTCTCTCCATTTAATTTGATATTAGCTGTCGGCTTGCTGTATATAGCTTTTATTAAATTTAGGTATGACCCTTGTATCCCTAATCTCTCCAAGACTTTTATCATAAAGGGATGTTGAATTTTGTCAAATGCTTTTTCAGCGTCTAATGAAACGATCATATGGTTTTTTTCTTTCAGTTTATTTATATGATGGATTACATTGATAGATTTGCGTATGTTAAACCAGCCCTGCATCTCTGGTATGAAGCCTACTTGATCATAATGGATAATTTTTCTAATGTGTTCTTGGATTCGGTTTGCCAGAATTTTGTTGAGGATTTTTGCGTCGATGTTCATGAGTGAGATTGGCCTGTAATTTTCTTTCTTGGTTGGGTCTTTGTGTGGTTTTGGTATCAGAGTTACTGTAGCTTCATAAAAGGAATTTGGCAATGACTCTTCTGTTTCTATATTGTGAAATACCTTAAGGAGTATAGGTATTAGGTCTTCTTGGAAGTTCTGGTAGAATTCCGCATTGAAACCATCTGGTCCTGGACTTTTTTTGGAAGGGAGGTTTTTGATAACCGCTTCTAATTCTTCACGACTAACAGGTCTATTTAGGTTGTTCACCTGGTCCTGGTTTAACTTTGGTATATGGTATTTATCTAAAAAAGTGTCCATTTCTTTTCCAGTTTTGTGGCATACAGGCTTTTGTAGTAAGATCTAATGATTCTCTGAATTTCCTCTGTGTCTGTGGTTATGTCTCCCTTTTCATTTCTGATCTTATTAATTTGCAAATTCTCTCTCTGCCGTTTGATTAGTTTGGATAGGGGTTTATCAATCTTGTTGATTTTCTCCAGGAACCAGCTTTTTGATTTATTGATTCTTTCAATTGTTTTCTGTGTCTCTATTTTGTTGATTTCAGCCCTCAGTTTGATTATTTCCAGTCTTCTACCCCTTCTAGGTGAGTCTGCTTCTTTTTTTTCTAGAGCTTTCAGGTGGGCTGTTAAGTCTCCAATGTGTGCTTTCTCTGTTTTCTTTAAGTGGGCAGTTAGTGCTATGAACTTTCCTCTCAGGACTGCTTTCATAATGTCCCATAGGTTTAAGTATGTTGTTTCTTTATTTTCATTGTCTTCAAGGAAGACTTTAATTTCTTTCTTTATTTCTTCCTTAATCCAGGTATGGTTCAGTAGTTGACTATTCATTTTCCATGAGTTTGTAGGCTTTCTGGGGGTAGCATTGTTGCTGAATTCTAGCTTTAATCCATGGTGATCTGATAAGATACAGGTGGTTATTAATATTTTTTTGTAACTGTGAATGTTTGCTTTGTTACTGAGTATGTGGTCGATTTTTGAGAAGGTTCCATGAGCTGCAGAGAAGAAGGTATATTCTTTCCTATTTGGGTGGAATATTCTATAGATGTCTGTTAAGTCCATTTGATTCATTACCTCCATTAATTCTCTTATTTCTCTGTTAGGTTTCTGTCTAATTGACCTGTCCATTGGTGAGAGAGGAGTATTAAAGTCTCCTACTATTAATGTGTGCGGTTTGATGGCTGCCTTGAGTTTTAACAATGTTTCTTTTACGTACGTGGGTGCTTTTATATTAGGGGCATAGATATTCAGGATTGAGATTTCATCGTGATGAATTGTTCCTGTTATGAGTAGAAAATGTCCCTCTCCATCTCTTCTGATTGATTTAAGTTTGAAGTCAACTTTGTTAGAAATTAGTATGGCCACACCTGCTTGTTTCCTAGGTCCATTTACTTGATAAGCCTTATCCCAGCCCTTTACTCTGAGTAGGTGCCTGTCTTTGTGGTTGAGGTGTGTTTCTTGTAAACAGCAGAATGTTGGATCCTGTTTTCGTATCCAATCTCTTAGTCTGTGCCTTTTTATAGGTGAGTTGAGTCCATTGACATTAAGTGATATTAATGACCAGTGGTTGTTAACTCCGGTCATTTTTTTTAGTAGTAGATTTTGTGTGTTTCCCTTCTTTGAGATGTGCTGGTAAAGGGTCTCTAGATGTCTGAGTTACTGTGGTCATTGTTGGACTCCTTGATTAGTGATTTTCCTTCTATTACTTTCTGTAAGGCTGGATTTGTGGTTACGTATTGTTTAAATTTGTTTTTATCCTGTTACATATTAATTTAAACCACTTCTATTAATCTGTGTAACGTCACGTGGCTGTGGCTTACCTGCTAAAGTTCAATCTGGCTCTGGAAGGGCTACATGGCTTCTCTCTGACTCCACCCTTCTTTCTCCCAGCATTCAGTTTAATTTTCCCTGCCTACCTAAGTTCTGCCCTCACAACAGGCCAAGGCAGTTTTCTTTATTCATTAGTGGTAATCACAGCTTTCAGAGGGAAATTCCACATCAATAGATAGATAGATAGATAGACAGACAGACAGACAGACAGACAGACAGATTCCCACATATATAAACACAATATGCTTACTCTGTGCTATGGTTACTTGTATGTGTTTTCAGGGCTGACCATTTGTTATTGGATAACCAATTGGTGTGCTCTTCCCTGGGGAAGACTATTTATCCTGCTCCCAAATCTGTGAGCTCCCAAATCTCAGTTGTTTGTAGTTCTTTGTGTAGGACTGAGGCCTCAGGGACTTTGCCCATACTCATCGGCATGTCTATTGTTGACATCCTTATTCCGCCTGTGTTTAGACAGTCATGTTAGTGAGACTTCTGACACTCCTGGGAGATACAGTCTCAGAGCAAACTCTGCTTCTCTGGCTCTTACAATCTTTTACCCCCTCTTCCACAATGAGCCCTGAACTTTAGGGGCAGGAGTTGTGTTGTTGTTACATCAGTTGGGAATGAGTATCTCAACTCTGCATTTTGATTGGTTGTGTGGTTTTCTAGAATGGTCTCCATCTGCCAGACAACATTCTTTAGAGTGGAAGTTCTTTCTGGGAAGATCTGACAAAAGTAAAACCCAGGCTGGCTTCCTTCCAATACAATAAATTCCTATGATATTATTATTTGTTTCGTAAACAGCTTTCTGGGAATTTCCAGTGGCAGACCAAGAAATGCATGTCTTCTTCAAGGGGAATTAGAAACACTAGGTATCTAAAGAGAAGGAGCTGTATATAAGCACCATGCTGTGGCCTCTACAATGCCTGACCCTATTGTTCTATGCAACCATCCCAGGCAGTAGATGCTTGGCCCTCTTGTTCTATGCGACCATCCCGGGCAGCAGGCCCTGTTTCCCCCATTGTACTTCTAGAGAAGCAGGGAGTCTGGAGGCAGAAGGAGCTCTGCCGAGTACTACCCCTGGCCTTCCATAAGCAGGAATTCTCCAGCAATGCTTCTGTAGATCAGAGGGTCTCCCACAACACAACAGCACTCACATGTCTTAACATTCAATGCACACACACAGGCCAGCTTTTTGAAGGACTAAATATAGAACTAATCACTGGGTTCAGTGTTTATTCTAATTCATACAGGTTCATAAAGTCCACTTTAGACAAAAAATAAGGCTGACTCAAGTGAGTAAAAAACTAGTTCATATTTACAATCTCTATAAACCTGCTGCAAATATTTAAGTGGAAAGATACAGTAACTTTATCTCAGCATTTCACAGGCTGTGGGCTACAGTGGTGCAGTTCAGAGAGAGCTGAGAACTAAGGGCTGGAAAGATCTCTTGGGATAAAATATTCTAATTACTAAATTAACACGGCATTCTGAGGGTATTAGATTCAAATGGATTTTCCTGTGTTTGCAAAACCATTGGAGAATACACCGTAAATGGAGCTTATTACATATTTACAGGATCAGCTTAATGAATACACACCCACAACAAAAGTACACAAACACGGAGGTGGGAAGAGAGAGAGAGAGAGAGAGAGAGAGAGAGAGAGAGAGAGAGAGAGAGAGAGAGAGGAGTTATGCCTTCCTGCTTAAAGTGTTCCTGCAATTGTTGACATTGACATTTCTAGGGCAAAGGCTTTGCACTCCCTGTGCCCCACCTGTGCTACCAGGCTAACAATCTGCTAAACTGCCAGGGTCCCTTCCTTTTCCTGCCCAGCATCCCTTACTTTTCCGGTTCAGCATCCCTTCCTTTTCCTGTCTCTTCCTCATTCTACCCAGCACCCCTTCCTTGTCCTGTCTAAGTTGTGCACTCAGAGGAAGATAAGAACAGGCATGGGTCCCAATCTAAAAAACAAACAACTCTAGGACCCCAGAGGATTTGAAGAAGTCATTTGAGGGTCTGGTAGTTGACAGGTACCAGAGCCTACTCAAAATGACTGACAGAGGAATGAGATTTTATGGACAGGAGTCCATCCAGACTTCCTTCCATCTTTCTTTTCTGTGGTGGTCTCCTGTTCTCGTCTCCATCCTTGGGGCTTCCCTCACCTCTTCTTTCTCTCTACCACCCCACCCCTCTACTTCCACTTAGAATACCGGATGTGGAGAAGACAATTTGCAACCTGCTATGGAAGGAAACGAGACTGCTAGATGTAAGCAACATGGAGCCATGCTCAGAATCACAGCACACAGGAGGATGAGGTGCTGCCTTGAGGGTCCTTGTTCCATTGGGGCTCTGGAACTTGATCCCCCTCGCTTTTGGAGGAAGGGAACTTTTTTTCCAATTTCTTTAAGTAGGTAACTTATAGAAGTGACGCAACTTCTGTGGAGGTCAGATTTCCAGGATCCAAGCCTCTCTGGCTGCAAAAGAAGAACTAAAGGTGCCCAGGGGCCTGAGACCCCAAGCACACAGAAACTTCATGTCTATTCCAAAGCAGCCTCAGAGAAAAACTGATTGACTTATGTTAGCATTCACTCTGCAGGTGCTAATAATGCCGAGCCCACAACAAGCCTCTGCCCCACAACCAAGGAAGGAAGGATTAAGAAACAAAATGACCTGAATCCTATGCAAGAACATCAATGTGCCTGGAACCAACTACAGACACAAGGTGAAGACAGTGTGTGCCTCTAAACCAAGCAAGGATGCTAGAGTTCATCAGGTGAGAACTAGACAGACACTAAAGCAGGTATAACATACACACACCAATGCAGGCTGAGCGGGGCTACGGAGCTTGTACACAGTACCATTGCTGGCCAAAGATGGTGGCTCCTGCTTCTTCCATGATGGCAAATAACTTACTCCCAGAGGAATGCATTGTCCTAAAGAGATCAGGAACATGACAGAAGTCCCTGGTATCCAGTTCTGTTCAGGAGGAGAGTTAGGTAACAGCATTATCTTTGGAGATCCCCTCTCACCTGCTGTTTAAAAGCAAATATCCTTGAGGGAAGTAAGGCCCTAATCCAGGGCTGATAAATGGGTTTTACCTAAGGTACTAACTTCGATCAACTGATAGTGGCTGCCTGGAGCATTGTACTAAGAAAGATTATTAAGTTGCTCCCTTGATGATATTCAAAATGTTTAAAAATCCACCAGTCCACAAATGCCCACTGTGCTGCTGGAGCAACTGCTTCAGTCAGGCTCCCTAACCTCACCCTTCTGGGTTGTTAGGCTCCCTACTGATTGGGGTTTTAAATCTCTAGTCATTTGGGGAGGGGAGGCGGAACTCTCAAGACCCTCACTCTTTTCTAAGCAATAACAGAAGTGGTTGCATGTCTAAACCACGTTATTGCATGCTGAGCGTAAGCTCCAGCTGTCCCTTGGATTCATAAGAAGAGGTCAACAATGCATCAACAGTGTCTGCCTTAAGTAGAGGGCAAACAATAGGGCAATCCCATGCTAAGTATTTGCTAGTAGGATTACCTTCTTAAGAATTTAACAACTTAAGCGTGGCCACCACTGACCTGGAGTTGAAGAAGGCCTTCACAGAACTGCAAGCCAAAGTTATTAATACTTAACTGTAGTTGGTGTTTTTACTTTTTGGGGACCTGCCACCCAGCTCCCAAATAAATGCACTGAGACTTATTCTTACTCATGAATGCCCAGTGTTGTTTGGCTTGTTTTTAGCTAGCTTTTCTAACTTAAACTATCCTGTTTCTCTTTAACTACATTTTGCCTATGAGCTTTTTATAGATTTTTCTTTATTCTTTTATTTTGCTTTGGTTCTTTGTTTGTTTCATGTTTAGTTTTTCAAATCGGGGTTTCTCTGTAGCTTGCTAGTCTGTCCTGGAACTAGCTCTTGTAGACCAGACTGACCTCAATCTCACAGAGATCCACCTGCCTCTGCCTCACAAGTATAGGGATGAAAGGGATTAAAGGCGTGCGGCGCCACTGCCAGGTAGCCAAGCTACCTTTCTTTTTTTTAATGTATCTTTCTTCCTTTCTTACTCTGAGGTTGGCTGTGTGACTGGGTGGCTGCACAGTTGACCTCTGGCATCTTGACCCCTGGATTGTTCCTCCTATTTATTCTCTTTGCCTGCCAGTCCCACCTTTCTCTCTCTCCTGCCTTGCAATTGGCTATTCTGCTCTTAATTAGACCCATTTAAGAAGGGAATATAACACAGCTACAGAGTTAAACAAATGCAACGTATCTTTGCATCATTAAATAATTATTTCACAACATAAACGAATACAGCACATCTTCAACTAATATTCTACTACGAACAAAAAAGAATAAAAGTCATCAAAATTAGAATGGGAGAAATTAAACTATCCATGTGTACATATTGCATGATCTTATGTATGGAAAACCCTAAAAATTTATATTCTCTCTCTCAAATTATAGAACACAAAGTTAAATGATATAGCAGCATTTGAAGAATGCACTACTCAAAAAAGTCAAACTCAAAGTAGAGAATATAGTGGTAGACATTATAGACTAGGGAAAGGTAGAGAGTATAATGATAGACATCATAGACTAGGGAGAGGGGCCGTATTAGGAACACAGTGATCAAGGGAATTTTAGTTAGATAGGAAAATAGGCTCAAGAAATCTATTGTAAGTTATGCTGACTATGATTAGTAACTATATATTACATTCTTTAAAAACTTTATCTGTTCTTTGTGTATGTATGTATGTTGTGTATACATCTATGCCTGGGGCTTGCATGACAGGGCACATATGTGGAAGTCAGAGGACAGCTTATGGAAGTCAGTTCTCTCTTATCCATGTGGGTTCTGGGAATCTGAACTCACATCTTCAGACTTGGAGGCAAGTTTTTTACCCAATAAGCCATCTTTCCAGCCCCCATATACTGTATTTTTATTAATCAATTAATTAGTTAATTTTCCCAGCCCAATCATATTTTCCCTTCCCTTCATCCTCTTCCCTTCATCCCTTCTCCAAACCTCCCCACTTCAACCCCCACATTCATACCTCCTCATTTCTCTTCAGAAAAGGGCAGGCCTCCCCCGTGTATCATCTAGCCATGGCATATCAAGTTGCAGTAAGACAGGCACTTCCTCTCCTATTAAGTCTGGACAAGGCAATCCAGTGGGAATAATGCATCAGAGACAGCCCCTGCTCTTACTGTTAGGAACCCTACAAGAAGACCAAGCTACACAGCTGGAACATATATGCAGTGGACCTGGGTCAATCCCACGCAGGGTCAATCCCATGCAGACTCGCTGGTTGGCAGTTCAGTATCTGTGAGACTCCCAGTGGGGGGACTGGGACCTACAATCTGTCCTGCCTACAAGATAGGCTGGGGTGCAAAATTATGGGAGGGGCCAACCAATGACTGATCCAGCTTGAAACCTATACCTTGAAAAGGATCCCAGCCCTGATACTGCCTAGAGGGCCAGAACCTAGAGCCTGGAGAGTCGGGAGACCTAGGACAGAACCAAACGAAATGACTCCTAATGATCTTCCGCTATACTCATAGACTGCTGCCTTGCCCAGTTGTCATCAGAGAGGTTCCACCAGCAGCTAATGAAAGCATATGTAGAGACCCATAGCCAAACATTGGACAGACCTCAGGGAATCCTGTGGAGATGGGGAGGAAGAATTATGGGAACCAGAGGGGTCAAGGGCACCATGAGAAAACCCACAGAATCAACTAATTTGTGTCCATGGGGCTCACAGAGACTGAACCATATACTGTATTCTTAAAAACCACTAAAGGAGTAGACTGTGTTTTCTTCACCAAAAATGATGAGTATATGAAGTAACATGCACAGCAGTCAGCCAGCCCAATTTAGAATTTCAAAATATATTATAGATGATAAATAAACACAATTTTATTTTTCAGGTATAAATATTTTTTAAACTTTAAAAATCCTGGATGATGAATTAAATGCTTATTTCAATATATATGTGAAATAGAATTTCTCAGAAAAAGAATGAAACAAAATGACTGAACATTTTTAGATACATTGAATAAAGATAAGAAATTTACTTAATAAAGCTCTGCATAAAATACTTTTGACATCATCAGGCAGGAGGTTGGTGCACACGGTGTCTTTTCCAATTTAATCCATCCAAAACCTTGGAAAAGCATATGTATTTCCAGGCAGCAAAGCCGCAAATAGTAGAAAGAGCAAGATGATCAGCAAAGATGGAAAATCTAGACTAGTTCAGTGTGTGACTTCCCCCTCCTCAGGTGCGGTAGTGGGGTCCTGGCCAGCTGCCAGCTCCCGTGGCTTCCCTTCAGGGTGGGCACTGGTATCCTGTGATGTCTGAACAGTCCTCACATGGTCTGTGTGTGAGCAGCGTGGGCAGATGCTGCTTCCTCCACTTGTCTGATAATGACATCATTTAGCTTGTGGGTTCCGTTGGCTGGCTTTTGTTTTCTATGCTACAGGAGTTCTCAATTAGCCATGTTCATCCACCATCTGCTGGGGAGAATGATGGCTCTTCGGAAAGGTAGCCACATGGCATCCTTTCTTCCCAGAATCAAGAGAAGAGGATGGCCTAGCCTGTGAATGGTAGTTATTGCTTCTCAGCTGGGGGCAGAGGGCAGAGAGATGAGTAAAGCCTGACATTCATCAATTAAAGACGATCTCAAGATTAGAAGAAGTTCTCACTATGCAAGTTAGAGGGACCTGCGTCTGATCCTCCAGAACCCACATAAAAGCCAGAAATACTGATATGTTCTTGTGATTCCAAGAAGCCAAACACAGGCAGATCTCTGGCACTCCTTGGCTGGCCAGCTGTACTAGCTCCTTTTATGCTTTGGTGTTAAAATGTCATGACTAAAAGCAACTTAGAGGAGACTTTATTTGGGCTTATGATTTCAGAGGGCTAAGAGTCCATTGCGGACAGGAGACAATGGAAGCAGGATCAGGAAGCGAAGAGCTCACATACATTCTCAATCTCAAGCACAACACAGATAGGGTGAACTGGAATAGCATGAGGCTTTAAACTCTGAAAGCCCACTTCCAGAGCCGTACTCTCTCCAGCACCCTGCACCTTCCCGGACTTCTCCAAGGAGTGCTACAATCTGGGCACCAAAGGTTCAAATGCTAGAGCCTCTGTTATTCCTCATTCACACTGACACACCAGCCTAGTCTACCCTGTGTCTCCAAATCCAGTGAGAGACTGAGAAAAACATGGTGGAGAGCATCTGAAGAATGACATCTAATGCTGACCTCTGGCTTCTGCACACACAAGCCTGTGATGGGTACCTAAATACACAGGTGTGCACATGCACGTGTAAACACACGCACACACACACACACACACAGAGAGAGAGAGAGAGAGAGAGAGAGAGAGATCCTCATCTCATTTCATCCCAAGCTACATCAAATCCTCCCCACCCCTCCAGGGGCCTGTTCCTTCACTCCAATTCATGGAAAACCCGAGAAAGACAGGAGCATCACACAGACAGCTACACAGAACACGAATGCATTGTTAAATGGATGAAGTCCTGGTCTGACAGCTCGGCTGGTCATTTTGCTTGTCTCCCTGACATGTCCACCTGACATATGTCCAGAAACTACCATCTTCAAAGCAGCAGAGTTCAGACCCAAGATAAGGACTTGTGTGCCTGATTCCAGAGACTCTGCTCTTAATTGCTGCAGGCATCTGCTGTGTTCTCTCCTTTCCTCACTAGGGATGGGGGTCGACCCAGGAGCACAACAGACTCTAATCACCTCTTTCTGTATTCCATGCACCTCACCTGTCGTGAAGCCACTAAGGTTCCCTAAGCCTCCAAGGCTTAGAGACAACAAAATACAGGTGATTGACCAGAATTTATAACATATGCCTGCCTTCTGTTGCTAGCTCTCTTGATTTCCCAAAGGGTGGGTTTAGAGAGGGCAACCAGAGCCCTAGGAAATTCTTGGAAGCATGCCATGTTGCAGAGACCTTTGTCAGGTGTCCGCTACCCACACTTTCTATACCAGGGTTTGGAGCAAGATGTAGTCTATGTCCCTCTACAAAACCCAATCATGTTAGCTTTCTAAGGCTCTGCAGCTGCCAGACTTGGATGCAATGCTGAGGGGCATAGAGCTGAGAGGTGATCACACAAGACTTCAGAAGCAGGGAACACCAACACTCAGGGAGGTAGCAGAAGCCTCCACTTTCCATGCTAGTGGTGCCTCCTGCAGAGGTAAGGTGAAAACAACAGTGTGCTTCTCCCCAGTGGGCTTCTCCTCTGGCACCAACTGGCCTTCTAGCTTTCCTTGCTTCTGCTTTTTCTGAAGCTGATTCTAGGGTCATCTTACAGTTTTTCCCATAACATCCTTTGACATACTCTTATTGCTGAGGGAGTTCTGACCACCACACCACATGTGCCTTCCTATAGCCTATGAACCATCAGAGCTCAAACATTTTGTCCCAAGACCCTTTAGCACTGTTCAAAGCTTAAGACCTCCAAATAGCTCCTGTTTATGTGTTATGTCTCTTAAGACTTACCATGTTAAAAATTAAAGTCAAGGGCTGAAGAGATGGCTCAGTGGTTAAGAGCATTGCCTGCTCTTCCAAAGGTCCTGAGTTCAATTCCCAGCAACCACAACCATCTGTAATGAGGTCTGGTGCCCTCTTCTGGCCTGCAGACGTACACACACAGATAGACTATTGTATACATAATAAATACATAAATATTTAAGAAAAAATTAAAGTCAAGACAAACACACAGAGAGATAGATAGATAGATAGATAGATAGATAGATAGATAGATAATGATAGAGATAGATAATGAGAGAGAGAGAGAGAGAGAGAGAGAGAGAGAGAGAGAGAGAGAGAGAGAGATGAAGTCATTTAAAATGTGAGATTGCTCATGGTAAGGTACTTGCCATGCAAACAAGAAGACCTGGGTTCAGATCCCAGAACCCATGTAAAGCTTGGTATGGCAGCAAGAGTTTACAATCCTAGCATTCATGTGGCAGAGACTAGAATCTCAGGGGTCCATGGAATAGGCTGATGTACACAGTTGCAAATAAGGAGGCCCTGCCTTAAACAAATTATACTCCAGAGGTTGTCATCTGACTCCTACATGTATGCTGAGTCCTGCACGTCATTCACACACACACAGAGAGATAAAATGACAGTTATAGTAATAATGAATGCATTCTACTGCTCACGGTATGCTATTATAAATTAAGCTTTTTATGAAAAATAATTATTATAATTTTTTTAAAGTTAGTGCAATGAGTAGCATTGTTTGGTCTGTTTGCAAATCCCTTTGATGGCTAACTTACTAGCAGAATATGGGATATGCATATCTGCCTCTACCACCAATCTGTTTGGGTAGCACACATCATGTGGCTTTTGGTGCACCCTACCACACTGCCCCCTCAGAGACTTCAAAAGATGAGCATTGCTATAAAAGAGACCGTTAATTTCATTCCCCTGAGATGAGCCTAGAAGCCCACAGGAGTTTCTGGGCCAAACTTTGAGAGTCAGGACTGGAAGTCATCCAAAGAGTATCATGGGGTTGACTAGTCCACTAAGGATCAGGGTAGAAGTTCTTGGAGGGGCAATGATCATGTCACTCCAGTGTAACTGAGTTTGGGACACCACCAGCAAAATGACTGGCTGCAGTCCTCACCCCATCCCCTACAGGATGCTCCATGAGGAGAGGTACTGATGGTGCACTGTGCCTGCCCAGGCCCGCAGCAAGTGCTCAAAAGCTGTGTATTGAAAGAATAAATGAAATGAATATATGTGTGTGTTTAAAGACTCATCAAAATTATTATTAGGAAACATGAAATAAAAAGGAATGCAAAGACATTGGGTGATAAACCATATCTTAAGACTACTCAGTCACCTGGACAAGTAGGCAAAGAGCACCTTGATAAGAGTCTTATCAATTTGTGTGACCCCAATGTCTCAAGGAGAGGTCACCATCACAGAGGTGCCCTGCAGTGTTGCACAAATGCTTACAAGAATGGTTTGTTCTTGAGGATCACATGTGTCTTTACCAATATTGTATTCATATAAAGCTCTTTCCTGGGATCTTCTAGAGGCTAGTTCCCTACCACTGTAACATCTGCAAGGAAGCCAAAGATCCATCCAGTCGTCTCAAATTGCTTTGTTCACGGTAGGCTCCTTACTTCTTGTGGACCCTTATGTTGTGGTGTGTAGCAGAGTGGAATGGCTCCAGCAGATGCAAGAAAGGGAGTTGGGGTTGGAAGGGGAGGGAAGAACGTGCAAGGCAGGAGGTGGGGAGAAGCGCTGTGAAATCAGTTACCTGGTAAAGCAGGGAGCTGTATTCATGGAGTCACTGCAGTTACGGCTGTTTATACAAGATCAGCCAGTATTCCACCAGGCAGCACTGATTAGAGTCAGGGGATTACCAAAACGATAGATAAATAAAAATAAACATAAATACAAAGGGAAGGATGAGAGGAAAATGTATTGGAGGTAGTGTCTATGAGGGATAGGAGGGAAAAGATAGGGTAGATATGACCAAAGTATTGTCAAAAAATAAATAAAAGATTTTGAAAAGTATGTTTTAATGAAGGCAATGCTAGAAGAATCAATGTCATTGTCCTATTCCCCTCTACCCACATCCATCCACTCCTGCCCAGTGTCTGTCACCTTGGGCACACACAGAATACAGCCTAAGAATCTGTCACACCGAGTCCTTGTTTCCAGGTGTGCTGTGTGGGTCTCGCTTTCATCCCTGAACTGGATGAGACCATCCTTCCATCCATTGGTTCTGCCAGTTTGAGGAAGGCTTTTGTCACTTGCCACTGAAGTGGCTTCAACAGCCACTGGTCCACCTATGGCAGCTGCTCCCTAAGGTGCCCCCATGCTTTTTGCCTCTTCCCAGCATTTAGCCAGACAAACCCCACTGCGAGCCTAAGGACTGAGATGGAAAAGCAGTCAGTCATAACGACCATGACCTTCTAGCTGACCAGCCCATTCCCAGACTGCAGAGTGAGGTCCTTCGCACTAGATGGAATCAACGTGAACCCTGTTACCTCTCTTCCAGAAAATGAAAGCAGTAGGGAGGAAAAAAAACCCTTTCATTTCTGACATGATCTAAATGCAATTATAGCTCAGTAGATCCATGAGAAAATTGACAAGAGCCAATCCTTTGCACAAGGCATGCTCTGATTTCATGCCATCAAATTATTTTTAAAGGGCATTAATATCACAAGCTGATGACTTTTAGCCCCAAGCAAATGATGCATTTTAATGTCTCTTTACACAGCTCTCGGCCCAAGTGAAGCTGTCTTCTGTAAAGCTTTGGCAAACATTTACATTTCAAAACTCAACAGAAGGGTTGTTGTCGAGTTTTTTTGCTCCTTCTATTTTTTCACCTATACCCAGGCAAGATAAATCATATTTCACATGTTAAGTGGTGTGTAGCATTTCGCTTATAACCCCTGGCATACCTTCAGAAGGTAGCTGCACCTGGGCTTCAAGCCTGAAATCTGAAGATTGATTTTGAAAAGGAGAGAGAAATGCAGTGGCATCTCTAAACAACAGCCTGTCTGCAACTCACTGTGCACCTGTGATGTGTGAGGCTTTTCTTCCTCGGGAGACACGTGGTGCCTTGTGCTATGTGTGGAAGGGAGCCGGGTCCTCAGAGAGGAATGGCCGATGGTTATTGCATTTCAAGACACAGCTGATATGGGTGTAAATTAAGAATAATCGGGTTAAGGACCCCTTCTCCATTATAGTAAACTTAAACCGATGAAGACCTGGTAAAAACTGGAGAGCTTGGCCATGTGGTTGAGAAGTGCTGTGACTCATTCATCTTCGGCTTGATCAACCTTCAAATCTTTATCAGTCGTAGCAATTTCAACACGCAAACTCTAATGTCAGAAAGGTCAAATTCGGATCCTAGCTTAACCACCTCATACCAGTAAAAGCTTGGTGAGCTAGTCAACCTCTGTGAGCTTCCCTTCCTCCCATCTGTAAAGGGGAATAAGGTTGCCTGATACAGTGGGTTACTGTCAAACATGAAACAGACAACTCTTGCTATGCTGTTGGAATCGTCCCTGGTTCACCGTGTCTACATGTTAAGGACTGCTGCCTCTTCACACCCTTCTTAGCAGAGCATCCCGACTAGGCTACACCACCATAAGCACTTCTCAGGCTTGCTCCCCTCTCCAGACGGGCTGTCTCCGAAGTGCTTCCAAAGAGATGCATCAGCCAAACACATAGGAGATCAGGATAACCATATAATGAATACTCTAGAGCAGGGCTGTAGTCACGACTTCACAACTCTATTTAGCCATGTCCCTTGGTGTCCACGGGGAATTGGTTCCAAGCACCTACCCCTATCCAACCCCCTTATGTTACCCCAAAGAAGAATCCAAAGTTTGCAATGCTCATGTCTGACATATGAACTAGTAAGCGATTTACATATGTTTTATACATTATCCTCTTGCATCCTTCAAATCATCTCCAGAAGACTCCAAATATACAATAAGTTATAGACACTACAAAACAGTTGTTATGTTATATTGTTTTGAGAATAATGACAGAGTCAGTATTTTTTCTGTATATTTTCAATCCACAGTTGACTGAACCCATGAGTACAATAACCAGAACATTTTGGGATGCCCTACATAGTGGGTGAGTTTTATGGAATTTGAATTATATCTCTCCAAAATAAGGTATAGTTAAGAACAGGAAAGTCACAAAGTTTCCAAAAAGTGAGTTGAAAAAAACTTTTAAAATGGATTGAAATCTCCCAAATTTCTGAATGACACACTCCGAGACAACTCCTCCCACTCTGACATCACCACTGAGGCTGCTGTTCCAGATGCTTCAAGGCAGGAATCCCACCGCCCTCCTCCCACTGAGGAATCTGCTTTCAGTTCTGTGCCCACCTCGCCCTCCCAGTTAACAGGGATGGGAAGGAAGTCAGTGGCAGGGCTTCCAGTTGAAACCCAGAGCCATCTTGTCACTGAGCTAGGTGTGAGCTACCAGGCCAACACAATCTGTTTCCCCGACAGTCACTCGCCCTGACAGTTCATCTCTCCCACACACGTATCCTCCCCAATATTTATCTCTCTTGTATCTTCTCTGGGTACACCAGGGGCCATAGCAAGATGTAATGGATATGTCATCCCCCCTCCCAAAAAGGTGCCTTTTGCCAGCTGTCTACACTGTTGGTATTTGGGCAATGACAGATGCCGGGCTGCTGGGTGGCACTGGAAAGTCCACAGGGCATCTTTCAGGAGGCAGAATGTCTCTCTGCTCCCTTTTCCTTATCCATCATGGACACGCTGTGGCGGGACACAATGCAGCCTGTGCCAAGGTGACCATAAAAGGAGGGAGAGACAAACCACTCAGCCATACACCAAACACACCCTACTTTCCCTACCTCTTTAGAAGCTGCCTCGGGTTCTGCTTTCTCCAAGGGCACTCCTCCCATTTCTCTTCTCCCTTCATGTCAACAGAGGGCCCACTTTTTGCTTAGGTCCTCCTGCATACTCTCAGGATAGTCAAAGCACAATTTCTAGCTGTGATTTTTCTAACAGTCCCTCAGCAACGAAACAGCACAAATGAGAACCACAGCAGCTCCAGGAGAGGAGGCGAGAAGGGTAGACTGTAATTTCCCACGCTGGAGTCAGGCCAGGACACCAACCTAGATGATTAAACTAGCTTATTGCTCTGGGGGTATACAGAGCCCCTGTCCACTGGGGGCTTTGATTATGTCTCTTAACCTGAACTTGAGTGTTGGGCCAACAGAAGCAAAGACATCCACCTAGGACAGAGAATCAGACCCATATTGATGAGCTCAAGAAAGCCCAATGTCCACCTGCTCACCCAGTAGGTTTTGGGAGAGGCTGGCTGGCTTAATAACCCTGTAACCTGCCTCTCCCCAGAATGCCTACCACCTGATTTTCTTTACAGAATGCATCGCTGTGAAATAGAGCAATTTTGCACTGCAGAGTTTTCAAGGCACCCTGCAAATCCCAAGACACAGAAATAATTTCTGACTTCCTGCTCTCAGGTCTCAAATGTTTGGAGTCCTGCCATTCTGAAGCACAGGCAGCAGATTCAATGCTCTTTGCATTTACCTGGCTTCCAAAACCAGCTCCATCCTCAGAGTTCAACTTTGCCAGAGACCAGTGACCCTCACTGGCTGTCCAAAATGAATCAGGTACAGACCTTGACTTTTTTTTCCTTTTAGAAGAAGACAGAAAAGGGTCATGGATAACACTGTGAGTGGAAAGGACCAAGGAAGCATCCCCCAGATTCTTCTTGTCCAAGCCCCTTATGTAGGTAGCCTGTGGCCTTGGTCTGGCAGCCTTGCTCCCCGTAACTGGGCCTCTCTTCTTAATAGCACTCCCAAGTTTATCACTGTTAGTCCATTTTTAGTCTGACCCTAGGGCCCTAGCAGGTTGGTACTGCATTTGGTGACTCCTGCCCACTCATTCCCAGAGACTGTTGGTCATGAGGCAAGACACATACTCTGAGACCTGTGACAGCCAGACCTACACCTCTGCTCCCTCTGGTTAGTGAAGACTCTGAGTTTTCCTCATTTCCATGAATGTTGGTTATTTTATCACTGGAGTACTCTGAGATAACCTGGCAGGTCTGTAGTCCTATAAGTGCAGGTATTCGAGCCAAGATTACAGGAAGCAAGCTGCAAGCGGTACCTGCTTGCATCCTTTATCCCCTTAGCTCCTTTCCAGGACAGCTGAGAGTCAACAGGCAGATGACCTGTGTATGTCCGCTACTCGCCTCCTCCAGCGCCGGCCCATCCACACTCTGTATTTAGACTCTCCTACCCACTGCTACTGGAGAACAGAGGGTAGCCAGTACTTCAGTCTCCCAAGGAAGGTCCTCCCAGAACGACAAGCTGGAGCTACAGTGCACAGAGGAGGGACTGGTTGAACCCAAAGACCCAGTGCAAAGCCTCCTTCTTTGGTGCTCCTGGAAGCCACTGTGAAGCCATTGCTATGGATACCTGTGATCCTCCCTACAGCGGAGGTCCCCACGTGTTGTGTGAAATTCACACATATTGATAGAAATTCTTGACTCTTTTCATTCCCAGAGAATCCACTATTTTGATGGAAAATTGAGATCTACTTGGCTCAAGCAATTTCTATCAGGGGCACAGGGAAGGCAATCCACGAGAGGTTATGAAAGGCAGGAGGGGTCAGACACTTGAACTGACCAGTATGGAACAGACACCTGAAGGGGCCTGAGTAGGCCAGGCTTATTCTTCTTCAATGACTCCAATTCAGAGAAGAAACAAAGAGATGGCTTGGAGATAGGTATCTGGGACACACAGACCCCAGTTAAATGCCAGCTCCATTGTTTTGAAATTTTGTCGCCTGCTCCTGGCTTAGTCTTACATTTCCAGCCTACGTGATGAGAAGAAAATCATCGGAACAAGAGAGCCGATGTGAGCGTCAAGTAGGAGAAAACACTCTCGTTAGTTTCTCTTCCTACTATGACAAAGTAACTGACAGAACAACTTAGGAAAAGGAGGGCTTTCGTTCGGGCTCATAGATCAAGGTTACAGCCCATCCTGGCAGGGACAACCTGCAAGCAGGAGCCTGAAGCAGCTGGACACACAGCGTCTGCAACCAGGCACCAAAAGGAGGTGAACCCTGCTGCCTGGCCTGTGTTTTCCGTTTCACTTGATCTGGGCCCCCAAAGTCTATAGTATGGGCCCACACTTTAGGGTGTATCTACCACCACAACTTAATCTAGAAAACCCCTCACAGGTATGACCAGGTATTCGTTTCCATTGTGATTATGAATCTTGCAGAGTTGGCAATCAAGATAAACCCTCACAATATGGAAGAGTCATATTTATACCTCTGGCCCTGATTGCTCCCTCAAGCTCTACTTTGTAAATAGGTGCTCACTGGCTTCTCCAGGTAGGGTGCATATTACTTAATTCTCACCAGAGCCAAGAGAGCAGGAACCGCCTCATCACGGTCCAGTGTCCCCCACAACACTTCTCAATAACCTTAACACCATCCACCCAAGCCCCTGGGTCAGTTTCCCGCCTCATACCACTGGTATAGACCCCCTTGTAGTCAAGCAGCTTGGCTCTAGCCCATACCTTACATTATTCATTTACTTCTGTCTGTCCTGGTTATGGCCACTGTAGCCACTCTAGTGTGTTCACAACCCTGCCTTACAGCTGTTTCTGCAGAGCATTTAGAGGGATAGAAGACACATGCTTCCCATGTCCCCATGGCGTGAGGTAAGGAACACAGACTCATTCCTGTGATCTTTGCAACACTGTGGCCCTCCTGAGCCTTACCCTGTCTTCCAGATTTGATGCGCTGCCTCCACTCTGTGTGTGGCTTGTTAGCATACCTTAGATGGCCTTCTCTCTTTGTTTCTTAAGAAAGGGGTCCAACCAACATTCACAGGGTGACCCTGAAAGCCATCAGAAGCCATTCCCCTGCCTCTGCACTTGCCAAGCTCCACAATACAGTTCTTACAAAGAACTTCCCTCCTACTAAGTCACACTGTGTCTCCTTCCCATTGTGAATTTCCCTACAAGCATAGGGAAGGAACGGAAACCCTTTGGCGCCCCCTTGTGCTCACATCTAGCTAGCCAGCTGAGAGATGGAATGGAGGAATGAATGCTTTGCTTTGGGCTCTCCCACACTTCAAAGGAGTGCCGGAGGCAGGAAAGAAAAATACCAGGTGCCAATTTTAAGGGCAGTTAGACACCCACCACCTGTAGGAAAGGAGTCTCAGTTAAAGTCCTTACCAGCTGTTTTTTCTAAGTCTCAGATTCCCGTTGGTTAAAATGAGTACAGTGATTCTTGCCCAAGCATCCCAGTGAAGTGCAGTGAAATGCCCTCTCTTAAAATTAGAGGGGGAGGGGGGAAGGGTGAGTGGGGGAGCGGGAGGGAAGTGGGAGGAGGGGAGGAAGTGGAAATTTTGAATGGTATTATTTATAAAGTAATAAAAATTATTAGAAAAAATAATAAAAAAATGTGAGGACCTTTTGACGTTGCTTTAAAGGAAAGTATATTATGTGAGCGTTCTGACCCAGGCTGGCAGTCCCAACACTTGGGAGGCGGAGGAAGGAAGACGGCAAACTTGAGGCCAGTCAGGGCCACACCATGAGACCCTGTCTCAAAAGAGGCAAAAAAGAAAGGAAAAAAGGCGAGATGGGAAAGGGAGGGAAAGGAGAGAAAATAAGAGAAACAAGGAGGAGAAGGAGGGAGGAAAGGGGGGAGGAGGGAGCCAGAACCACGTTCTTGATCGTGCCTATATTACTTCTGCCCTGCTTCCTTTTCTATTCATCCAAACTTCGTGCAATCACAGAATGAGTCAGGCAAGATGGCAGCGAGGCTGTGTTTGCGCTAACGTGTGTCTGACAAAGAGGCACCCATATGTCACTCATCGTCACACAGGAATGTCCTGGGGAAATGTCAGTGACGAAGGCTCTGCGAGTGGTGAGGCAGAACAGTGGGGGTGTCGACATCCTCCCCATCCCGGGGGAACTCAGGCAGATGCTGGGAACAATATTGCCAAGGAAAGGGAGTCAGAAGTCACATGTCAGTGCTTAAGAGGATTAATCCTGATCTTGTCTTTGCCTGTGGCTGCACCAGGCTGGAGGAACACTCAGGAATGAATGAGTTAACAGGCCGACTGGTGGATCCTGGCACCTCCCACTCTGAGGCAACTTGCTGGTCAATTTACCCCAGCCAAGGGACCTTGCCCTGTCCCTGGTGAGCCTCAACTCTTCTCCTTTGTTTTGAGGAGACTGTGAAAATGAACATGGGCAATTCTATCAGGGGGTTCCCCGGGATCATCACAAACCAATTCAGTAAAGATTTTTATGATTCAGTCTTTTTAAAGGTCCTGGCTCATTTTTGTGCACTGAGGGTGAAGAAGCAGGAGTCTGAACTGCGCTGGCCTTTGCCCAGACAGCAGGGACTATGAATAAAGCCAAAGAAAGCCTCCCAATTGCCCTTGGGCCCAGCCAAAAAGTTTTGGAGCCAAGAGTACTTAAGAGTGTCCAGTTCTCATCTTCATGGACACCTGGCTTAGTAACAGCAGAGAAGGGAACTGGACCCCAAGGAGCTAGGTCTGCCCTGGCCAAAGGGAACAATGACGGCATTTGGGAGCAGACTCCAGCAATGGAATGCCATTAGCGCAGATTTCCAGGGGGTTCTACCAGTGCAGGCTGGCCTAGAGAGGCCTGGGGTGGAGATACCTGCAATTTACAATGCTGAGTACGAACAGGGCTTCCGATGCAAAAAGCCAGGCGTTCAAGGGGCTGCTGCCTCGCGTAAAGGACCCACTACTCGTTTTAAATTATGTTTTCAAAAGCCACTCATATATTTCATACACAGCACACGAACCTAAATTCAATCTGCCACATTGTAAGTTCTTGCTTTTAATTTAAAGCCTCCAGGCTTCAACTAATTTAAGGGACAATCTGGTGATGAAAGGGAGACCGTCTTCTTAACAAAAATGCCTTTATCATAAGGCAATGCTTCCCAAATTTCAACACAAATGAAGACTGCCCAAATTTTACCTACACCTTGGGATCCTTTAAGCTAGGCGTCTGAGCATAGAAAAGAAAATGGTTTGCCCTCTGATAATGACTCGTGGGGGCATCCATTGCTTCTAGTCTCCCCCAAGCCCTTTGTTCATTTAATGTTTCAGTGTGCTTAACCATTACATGGCTGCCTTTGAAACCTCAGAATAAACATGAACGCCATCCATCACTTTGCTGTGTTCAAAGACTGATCTGACCGTGGCCCTGCCAGCTCTGGGGCAAGAACGGCACACATCAGATTCATCAACAAGTCTGAGATCAGAAGGCTCACCCGTCTCACAGTACCAGCGCGTTGGCATCGGTAGGCAGGAGCATCTGTGGCCTGGTCCTCTGTGTCCGGCGGCTCTGTGTTTCAAGGCTCATTGCAGACAGCCCCGCTGGCAAGCCTCAGGACCTGGAGGCCCTGGTTCAGAGCAAAGCAAACAAACAAACTTAGTTTGGCTCTGTCTTCACGGCATCAGGACATCCAAGCAGGTGCTCAGGGCTTCACACTGTAGGTGCCCCCTATAAGTGCTCATAGCAAAAGTAAGTTGTGGCCCCTGACACTGCCTTTTTAATATCTTACTCCTGGGATCTGTTGGGAAAACAGATTTGGCTGTTTAGTTATAAAATAGCTTGTTTATTTTTAAAAGCCTGGCTCCTGCCCTCTTCACACCCTCCCCTCCTTCCGTAACGAGCACCTGTGGCCTTTCCGCCATCCACTTTGGCACCTCTGTTGCTGTTGACCTTGTTCAGCTCATTTTTAGGCAGTGGTGTTGGTGAGATTCTATGGGTGCGGCTTCTGACATTTCTAGGAGACACAATTGCACAGCAACCCCCCTGATTCTCTGACTCTCACAGCAAAACCCCTGATTCTCTGGCTCTTACAATCTTTCTCACCCCCTTCTGCAATGCTCTCTGAGCCTTATAGATGTTGTTTTTGTAAATGTATCATCCATGGGACTCTGTGTTTTGATTGGTTGAAGTTTTGTAGTGGTTTCCATCTGTGTCAAACAGAAGTTTCCCTGATGAGGGGTGAGGACCACAGTTCTCTGCAGATATACAAATGTAGAAGGACGACTCCGGTTCAAACAAATTTTAGAATGTAGTTAGGGACTGGGCTGGCTTAGTGAAGTGGTGGGCACAGGTTCTCCTCCAGAATCCCATGACTTCACTAAGCCCTGGCAAGCTGGCAGGGTTCCAGTACCAGGCATGGTTCCCATCTTGCTGAGTGGGTCTTAAGTCCAAATAAAGAGCTGTTAGTTACTGCCAAGATGTGTGTGCCACTACTGCACCTTTAGGGTTATCATGCCATGGTGGTCACTGTCATGGTTCACAGGAAGAATAGCTGGGTAGGACTGTGGGCTGCTTCCCTCCTTTGGAAACTTGCATGCTGCCATCTGATGTCATGGCAGCTCTTCAACCTTATCCTAAGAACGACAGGCAACTAAGGAATGCAGAGAGTGGGGGAAATTACTCTTCCCCAGGGAAGAACACATGGATTATTCAATAACAAATGGTCAGTCCTGAAGATGTCCACACTACTGCCATTATACAGACCGAGCAGGTTATATTCGGGAAAATATGTGAATATGCATTTGCACATAGACATGTCGCAGCAATCAATGAAAAAAAGAAACTCTAAGTCTGAAAGAGAGCAAGGAGGGAGAGGCAGATGTGAGGGTTTGGAGGGAGGAAATGGAGGGGGAAATTATAATGCAATTGTTTTATGATCTCAAAAGTAAAAGAAATAAAAACTAGTCCTCGCAGCATAGGGGACACGTGGTGGATCTGCTAACATTTTCTGAGAGACCAGGTGTGCAGCCCTCGACTGCAGCGCTCGCCCAGGGGGCAGGAGATACCCAGGTCCAGACCTGCTCCCGGGAGAATATTTTGTAGAAACATTCCACTCATTGTTTGTACTCAGTCTGAAACAACTCTAAATTCCCTAAAGAGAAAAGAAAACAGAAGCGCTTCCTGACAGGAGACTTGGGGATCTCGTCAACAAACTCCCATTCTTTGCTACAAAAGAAAATGGAAAGGCAGAGAATTACCAGGGAGTCTATCTAGACGTCCCAGCAAATGTGGTTCAGCGGTGCCCTTGTTTTATTTCTGTTGCTGTGATTAGAACACCCTGACCAAAGTTAGAGAAGTCAGGGTTCGTTTGGGTTTACAAGTCCAGATTATAGCTCATTATTTCAGGCCTTCAGGGTAGGAAATTAAAATATCATAGCCTCAGTCAAGAGCAGAGAGAATAAACAGGGGACCCTTGCTTCTTTCTGCCTTTGTGTAGATTGCATTCTCCACTCTTACACAGTTCTGGGGAAACATACCGTGTTCTTGCCTCAACTGACAGTCAGGAAAGTCCCCCACAGACATCCACAGGTTGACTTTATCTAGTTAATTCCTCACCTTTCTTGGGTGGTTCTAAATTTTGGCAAGTTGACAGTTAATCTACCATCTTACACCAGTATCCTTCATTCCTGGGGTCTACAGGTTCCAGAGACATCTGCTCCTAATCCCGTCCAGCGCTGAAGAGCCCTGCAGTCCTCCCTCAGCAACGCTCCAGAGAGCTGGAGAGATGCGATAAGCTGGGAGGAAACGTGTGTGCTGAGCATTTGAAAGGCAAGTGGAACCTGGCCCCAGATTGGACTGCGGCATCAAAGAAGAGAGTTAAGTGAGAGAAGAAAAGGTGGACTGGTAGCTCTGAGGAGGTCAAGGTGGCAAGGATTCTGGAAAAGAAATAGTGGCCAAAAACCCACCCACCCACTAGCACTTAACACCTAAATGACCCTGGGCCAATAGGGGCAGGATGCCTCTTCATGAACAGCTGTCTGTGGTAGCACCCCCTCCCCAAGCAAGCTCACCCAGAAAACTCCCTGTGGATGGAGGAAATTTCCCATGAAAATGTTCTGGGAAGCTCTGTCTCCTACACTGGCCTCTCCCCATTTCAGCAGAATTGCCGCACATCTTGATGTGATAAAGGCTCTGAACACTGATACAGGATGCTGTATCAATTCCCCAGGCATCCATGTTGATTGACTAAGCCTCTTCTAGGAGCATCTCCACACCCTCGCTCATTACAGCTTGGGGAAACGCAAACATACCGTAGTGCCTCTCAATGTGGACGTTCTGGTCCCCAGGACACATTGAGCAGCATCTAGAGACATTTTGGGTTGCTACACCTGGAGAATTGATGCTAGCATTGAATAGAGGACATGAGCCCTGTTAAATAACATTCCATGTCTAAAATAGCCTCCCTTCAAGAACCATTGATCAATGTATTGATTTGGTAAGGGTGAGAAGCCCTGGTCTTTCTATAATTCCCTGGCCCCCATCTGTGTGTGGTAACAGCCCAATCTTTGTCTCCTCCAACCAACCCTCCTATCATCTTTAAACACATGATGAAGGCTTCTTCCATAGTCCAGCCAGACCACAACACAGCACTAATAACCGCTAATATCCTGCAAGTTCTAAGTCGCTTCTGCTCGTCTATCCTCTCTGACTTTGTTCCCCTCTGTCTCTAGGTAAACATAGTTTTCATCCACCAAAGCAGTTTTCTTCAGCCCTCTTCTCTTGTTATGTCTCATCTTTCTCTAGATAGTCACAGCCCTCGTGTTCACAGGACTCACGGATGGCAAATGTGTTGGAGAATAAGGATGCAGAAGAATTGAACACAGTTCTATTAGTGGAGTACATACTGAGCGTATGCTGTGCCAGCCACAAGAACAGACATGATCTCTTAGAGAAGTGCAAAATTGCTCCTGAAGCAAATGATCAGAGTAACAGGCCCCAGAGGAGAAGTGTGACTGGAAGCTAGGATCTAGCCAGGCTGTCAGCAGTTCAGGCAGCTGATTCTTGGACCAGCGAGGGTCAGAGCATGAAGCAAAGGCAACCTGTAAAGAGGGAACGACACAGGGTCTCCAGCAGTACAAATAGTGTGCCCCACACTAAACAAAGATGCAGACAAGAGATAGGTACTCGGAGCTGGGAGTGTAAGGCCTGCAAGGTGTGGAAGGCTGAGGGGTAGGCTTACAAGACCTTACCAAAGGATCTTGGAAAAAAGTTTAGACATACAGGAAGAACCTCAGGTTCTGATGTGGGGTAAAACAAACATTGGATGGGGATTAGTTGAGCAAGCAGTCAGTATTAGAAAAACATGCTGCTACTTTCAGATTGAATACAAAATTGCCACAGTGACGCAGGCCATCCTGGAAAGGGGACCATCTACATACCTATAACACAGAGGTGACACATCAATATACCTATAAAGTAGAGGCAGGAGATGCTAGTAATCATTGAAGATGAAAGTCACACATATTGAAATGTTCTCAAAAATCACTTTGGTAACTATAGAAAGTTAGCATAGTAACATCTCCTGCTGTGGCATGGGAGAGGGCTGCTTGTTCATCTCGGCCACCTGGTTAGCTTAGCCCTGAAAACACCACACAGAAACTGTATTAATTAAAACACTGCTTGGCCATTAGCTCTAACTTCTTATTGGCTAACTCTTACATATTAGTTTAACCCATCTCCATTAATCTGGCCACATGGCAGTGGCTTACCAGAGATTCTAACCAGCATTCGTCTCAGGCAGAGGATCCATGGCTTCTCTGACTCTGTCCTTCTTCCTCCCTTCATTCAGTTCTGTTTTCCCTGCCTACCTAAGTTCTGCTCTATCAAAAGGCCAAGGCAGTTTCTTTATTCAAAGCTCCTACACCATCCTGCTAGGTCAGTTGACTGTAATAGGACACTGGTCTTTGATAGAGCCCAGATGAGACAGGCCGCCATGGTGAAGGGGGATGTACTGGGAAATAGGTTCACTGATCCAGGTCACTAGCAAATCTTCAGACATTGATTCCAACTGCTGTATCCCTGGTGGCCACAGAAGAGTAGTTGACATGGAATGATAGCTTCCCACCTTACACCTCACAGACACACCTCCAGTGTGTGTACTCTTCTACTCAGCTGTAATGACAAAATGGCAAGACCAGGAAGGGGTAGTTTAGACAATAGATATTTGTTCTTTGACCATTCTGAACATTGAAAGTCTGAGCTCAGGATTGTGGTCAGGAACCATTTCTCCTGAAGCCTTTCCTTGGTGTACAAATGCCTATCTTCTCACTGGGGCATCTGGTCCCTCCCCCATGCCAGGAAGTGTAGACCTTTTGTAAGGTCAATTCTTATATCACAAACAGGAGCTGTTTCAAGATATGCAATCCTGAGTGAGTAGTAGGTAAGTATACGGTTCAAATTCAGAAAAGAGCCAAGACAGGAGACAGGACTTCCCAGGTCTCTGTGGATGGCTCTCTGGGGAAGAAGGAGTGTGTCTTTCCATTAGGAGGGAACAGAGATGCATGAATCCGGAATTGACAGTGTTGAGCCTCCATCATTGCAGCCAGAGTGGCTGACAGTAGCATGGGGTTCACGTCAGGGAGGCTGGGAAATACCAAGCCAGGTGCGCAATCAGATTGGACAAGACCTTAGATGGCTTTCCGGGCAAGGTACTGTAGATGCTGGCAACCCATTCAAAACCTTAGAGTCTAGGAAAGGCTCTTGGAAAGAGGGAGAGGGAGGTGCCTAGGGCAAAAGATCAGCCAGAGATCGCGGAAGATTACAAACCGCTAGAGACTTACCGTGATGTAAGACTTCCTGCAAATATTCTGCTCAGAGTCAAGGTCAGAAGTAGCTGTTATGATCTCAGTATGAATACCTCGCCCTAAAAAACCAGAACTGTCACATGACTCAGCAGCTTCAAGTCACTAATCAAAGCGCAGAAAGCCCAACCTCACGCCGACAAAAATCTCTTTTGTCCTTTGCTTTAAAAATGATCTAGATTTTTCTAAGGGCAGAAGATGAAATCAGGCAACTTTTCCAACAAGAAGAGCTCCTGTGAGAAACGGTCTCCCTTTCAATAAATAGGTTTAAACATTCTCACCGGTTTCCGAAGCACAGTGCTCTCTGAAGATATATAAATATCAGGAAGCAATTTTCTTTCTTGCGAGTCGGGAGCTTTACTTTAATAAGGAGGAGAGAGGCAAAGGGGAAGACTGCAGGAGATGGAGTGAGATGTGTTAGGTCATCCTGGCCATTTCACTGGGTGTGCCCAAGATTGCTCCGAGACGCACCAGGGTCAGCACCGTTGCTGGGGCGCGTCCAGTTCTAAGTGATTTAAAGGGAGTATAGTAAGTGCTCATAACGGGCCATTAAGAAGTGCTTCTTGCTGGACACTGGTGAAGGTTTGGCTGTAACTGCAGGGAGATGTTCATCCTATCAGAGGCCAGAGAGAGCCTTGTCATCCCTTAAGCAACACCACATCAGGACCATGGAAGTCACACCCTGTGAGACAGTGGTTCCCATCCAGGGGCAATCACAATGGCAGTGAGCATTTATCAAGCCGAAAGCCATCACGGTTGTGCGTGAAGTGACAAACCGCACTCTCAATGTCTCCAGCACTGAGGACAACTGTGGCCATTCTGTCTCCTTTTGGCATGCTTTGCAGGCAAGGTGATCCAAGTCTTAAGCATCTGGGCCCAGTCTCAGGAGAGTAAACTGAGTTAGGTTTGAATATTGCTCCACTGCGCCTGGGGATGACACAGGTGGAATGTCTCCTGAACAAAGACTGTCCTGCAGCTCCCATCCCCCGACCGTACCTTTAACCACAGGATCACAATGCTCAGAGAACATTGTGGCCATTCAAGAGCCTTGGTGGTGGTGTCCAAGCTTAGAAACACGGGAACGGGCAATGGGGTCACTTGCAGGGTCGCCAGCAGTAGCTAAGCAAGTCTTAGAATTCCAGCACTCGCTTCTCACACTGGCGTATGTGTTCAATTTCCCCCTCATAGGGAACGTCTCTGCTACTCCTATCATGGCTGCTTTTGTTACTTTTCATCGAGAGCGTGGTTGGCACCTCACAAATTGGTCATCACTGCTCCCCACTTGGGTCACTATGACACTGATGCACCATGAAGTGAACACCACCGGGAGAGGTCTAGACTCCCTGCTGAAGGAGCATCTCCTGCAGAAGATGCTAAAGTTGCCAATGAACTTCTTTAATTACACTGAGGCCCTTTGTGGGAGCTGGGAGAGATGTGTCCCCTACCTTGGTATCCAGCACAGCTGCCCATCTACTGAGGTATTAGTCTTCTTATACCTTTGTTCTTCTCAAAAATGTGCACTCAATTCTGTTTCCCTTTTGATGTTTGAGGCTCGGAAACCTAGGCGACACGTCTGTGGTCTTTGAGCAAATCACGGAAAGCATTCACTCGCGTACTTGCCATGGACGCAAAGCAGATAACCTTGTATTTTTTATTACTTTTCATGTCCTTGGATTTAACAATAGGATCTAAGATGAGACATTAAAAACCTAGCTGGAAAGGGAGAGAGGTGGGGGAGGCTGGACTTCATTAAAATTGAAGAAGTTTGTACCTCAGAAGACATTAACATATAGGTGTAGGGGACACAGTTGCAATCTCGGCACTCCAGAGACAGAGGCAGCAGCAAGCTTGAGGCAAAGCTGAGCTCCATGGGAATATTCTGGAGGGAGGCAGGGTAAGCGGGAGCAAAGGTGAAGAGAGGAGAGGAAATAAAGATTATAAAAATTGATCTGAAAAATAATCAGCACTGAAGAAGTTTTCCAGAGGCTGGAGAGGTGGCTCAGTGTTTAAGAGCACTTGTTGCTCTTGAAGAAGACCTGGATTGTGTCCCCAGTACCCACGGGAAGTCTCACGACCATCTGTAACTTCCTTTTTAGGGGATTTGACTTCTTCTGACCTCTGCTGCACCAGGCATACACATGCACATACAGACGTGCAAGCGAAACACTCATACACATTGTGTTCGTTAGGGGCATCATTGCTACGATGAAGTGTTGTGACCAAAAGCACGTTGAGGAAGAAAGGCCTATCTCACTCGCACGTTCACTCCACGGTCCATCACTAGAGGAAGTCAGTGCACGAACTCAAGCAGGGCAGGAACATGGAGGCAGGAGCTGATGCACAGGCCATGGAGGGGTGCTGCTTACCGACTTGCTCGCCATGACTTGCGCAGCCTACTCTCTTATAGAACCCAGGACCACCAGCTCGGGGATGGGACTACCCACAATGGGATTATCACTGATTAAGAAAATTCCCTAACTGGCTTGCCTACATCCTGATCTTATGGAGGCATTTTTTTTCTTACTGAGGCTCCCTCCTCTCTGATGACTCTGGCTTGTGTCAAGTTGACATAAAACTAAAAAGCACACACATAAAACAAATAAATACTTAAAAACTTTTAAAAAATTCCCAGTTTATGTACAGCAAAGAAAACAATCAGCAGAGCAAATAGATAACCCACAGAATGGAAGAAAAATCTTTACCAGCCACTCTCAGGGAATTAGCGTCCAGAATTTGTGAAGAATTGCATAAATTAAATAACAAGAAAATAAAACTTCCAGTCAAAAAATGGGCAAGTGATTAGACAGTTTTCAAAAAAAGAAAGAAACATAAATAGCCAGCAACTATTAGAAAGCATTCGGCACCGGTAGTCATTATGGAATTGCAAATCAAACTCCTTTGAGACACCGCCTTGCCCCAGTCAGAATGGCTGTCACCAAGAAAGTGACAACCGATATCAAGGAGGGTGTGGAGGAAGAGAAACTCATTGCTGGTGTGGTGCAAAACAATACAGTCACCATGGAAGTTTGGAGGTGCCGCGAAAATTAAAATATAACTAGAATGTGACCCACCTACTTCACTCTGGACACGTACCCAGTGAGTTCCACATCCTACCGTAGATGTATTTGTAGCCCTGTGTTTATTGCTGCTGTATTTACTATAGCAAGGAATCGGAATCAACCTGGTTGTTCATCAACACATGAATAAAATTTTGGATATAGATAGACAGACATATGTGTGTGTGTTATGTGATATATATCTATCTATACAGATAGATAGATATATAGAGAGAGATATCATGCAGATCTACAGAAAAATGTAATCACAAAATTTTCAGGGAAATGGATGGAACTAGAATGTAGAACATGTAGAAAAGAGAACAAGAAAGACTACATATTAGTGCATGAGAAAGGGCTAGAAGAAGATAATGGACATGAGTTATGAAAAAGGCTAGAGAACTAAACTAATTGATTTTATAGTTCTAAGTCTGTCTTGCATTTTCAATTTTAGTGGTGGATAAACACATATAGATATATTCGATGGTGAAAGTGTAAGATCCAATGGGAAGCTCCACAGCTTCAGAACAGCTGTTCTAAATGCATAGAAGATCATTGAATTTTATAGTCTGAGTCATATTAATTTCTCCATATGATTTTTAAAAAGATTTTTACAATAGATTTTACTTTAAAAATCCAAAATCAAACAAAGAAAGTATAAAAAAATTAAAAATATGGTTGTCCAAGATCCAGAATATATAAAGAACTCCGATAGCTCAATGACAAAAGGCAAACAACTTACATTGGAAAAAAATTGGGCGAAAACATTGAAGAGACATTTCTCTTAAAAAGATAAACAAGAGTCGTGCAAGCGGACAGTCACTCGGCATTGGCCATCAGGGAAATGGAAATAAGAGTCACAGGGAGATACCACTTGGTATCCACTAGGATGGATATTATTGAAAAATAAAGGAGATGGTTACAGTCATTGATGGAGACAGTCATTCCAAACTCTCACTCAGTGCTGTTGGACCAGCACTTCGTTCCTTCATCTCCCCCCATCCCGATGCTAGAACTCGGAGGGAGGTGTTAAGCCTTCTTTCTTGGGTCTGAGGAATGACATTCTAACTGTTGCACGTAACCGTCTAAGTAGAAGTTTGGTTTGAAAGTTCAAATAAGAAAGCTTAAGCGGGTAAGACTCTTGGCAATGCTCATTCTCCCGATACTTGTAGATGTTGCGTGTTCACTTTACCCTCCCTCACTCATACAGAATGCTCATTGGCTGTGGAAGACAGTTAGTTGGCCCCTCAAAAGGTTGATCATTGAGGTACCATAAGGCCCAGCATTTCTGCTTCTAGTTACACATGCCAGAGTCCACAGCAGGAACTGAAACAATCGGCTACACATGCATACTCCTGCTGTTGCAACTTTGCAGTTCAAAACCATAGCAGCCCAAGAATTCCTCCGTGGATATGTGGACAAACAGAACGTGGTGTGTATAGAGGAGAGAATATTAATGACCAGTGTAAAGGAAAGCAATACTGATATATGCCACGGCATGAATTAAACCTGGGAAACATGATGATAAATGAAAGAATCAAGATCCAAAAAGTCACAGGCTGTACAAGTCTGTTTACATGGAATATCTAAAGCAGTTAAATTCATATGGAGAGAAAGCAGCCTTTTGGTTGCCAGGGCCTGGGGGAGGCAGTCATAAAAAGTCCCTGTTTTCTCTGGGGGTGATGAAAATATTTTAGTCGTACAGCATTGTGAATGAACCAAATGCCACTGAGCTGCTCACTTTGAAATACTTGATTTATGTTTTGTGAATACCAATTAAATACAGAACTTGACTAAAGAAAAAAAAACAAAATAGACAAACCAATCTTTAAAATCTGTTACCCCCCAAATCAAAATTATCTAAATATAGAAGGCAAGCCTCCTCCCTTCTCTCTTCCTTCATCTCAGCACCTCTAGCACAGGCTGGCATGCAGAGAGATGGAGAACAGCATTTGCCTGGATACAGGAATAATTAAAGGGGAGTCACACAAAACATGGGGCAAGTGAGAAACCCGACAAGACCACCCTCTTCACCTCTATTTCCTTGTTTAAATCTTCCTTACTTCTTCTCCAACTACAAAAGTAAAACTTAGAAGTAGTTACAGATGCTCAGAAGTGTGTGACGAGCTCTCATCACATGTCTATGCCAGCCCCTAAGCCACACCTCAGGACTGACTTGGTTTCCCACGTTGATGGGTTAACACTAGGATGTGTGTCTTCGTTCTCATTCCATACTTCTTCAAACACCCCTGGAAGATGTGTGCGTTGTCTCCTCCAGTTACCCTGGGGTCACTCTTCTCAGCATGAGCCACGCCGGGGTGTTCATTCCTTCATCTCCTCCCCCACCCCCAACGTTGGAGCAGGGAGGGAGGTAGTCAGCTTTTTTTCTCGGGTCAGAGGAATGACATTTCAACTGTTGCATGCAATTGTCTAAGCAGGAGTTTGGTTTTAAAGTTCAAATGAGAAAGCGTAAGTGGGTAAGACACTTAGCAACGCCCATCCTCCCACCCCTGGGAGATGCTGTGTGTTCATTTACCTGCCTCATTCATCAGCAGACACCATCCGGCTGAAGTGTGGGTTTCATCTGAAAGCATTTCAGCTGTAAGTTCAGTTCAAGATGGATTTTATCACCTTTGATATTTACTCCATTTACTCATTTTGTGTATGTCTGCCTCTCTCACTAGCCTGTTAGGTCCATGGAGCAGAGATCCTCCTCACTGTCAGACACTGCCTGGCACATACCAGGTGATAAGAAATATCTGAAGATGAGATTCTGCCAGTTCTCCCCCCTGGAGCCCCTTGGAAAGGTTACCTCCTTCTAGCTGAAGTGGGGTGTAAAGAAATTTTGAACGTTTCCTCTTGTCTCTTTCCTGGATTCCCATGAAGATGCAGCTACATAAAAGTGATGGGAAGACTCAGCTGTTCATCAAGATCAGGCTTGCCTGAAACTCTCCTGTTGCATCTGTACCAGCCCCGTTCACACAATGCCATGGGGCCCATCACTATCCCTAGGGAGGGATGGATGAGGTTATCCCTTCTCATAGAAGACATCACTGAAAAACTTCTCAGTAGCACAAGGGAGCTGAGACAAGAATCCATGTGGTCCCCATTTGTGGGAACCCTTTTATCACATGTGAGGACATATTTTCAAACTCTAAACCTTTATCCTATTTTCTACCCTAACACTTTCCCTCAAAGCTATTCTTACACAAGTAATATACACGTTTGCTTTTTCTTTAAAATAGATTGGTATATCTTCAAAGTTAGCAAATATTTATTGCACAAAATAACCTTTTTTATGTTGACATTTTAATACATATATGTACTATATTTTGGCCATATTCACTCTGGTCTGCCATTTTGTTGAATGTTCTTCAATTTGTTTTGTTTTTCTGACTTGGTTTTTTAATAATCAGACTGAGGTTATGCATTTTGAAGGATAAATATCACCAAAGGGAAGGTATGTTATACTACAGTCTTTAAAAGTGTCAAAGGTCACAAAAGGCAAGGAATGACCAATAGAATACTGGTGCATCAGGGTTACTGCCTTAGCCTTGATAATATTTGATGGCTGTGGAAGTTGTTGGTACGGGAGCAGCTGGGAGAAAGGCTAAGAGATAGTGCAACTATTTCATTAAATCAAAAATTTGTTCAAAATAAACATTTATAAAACTGGTCCATCCTGTTCTCCACATCTGTGTTCACGTGGAATGGGGAGAGGAAGATATGTCATCTTCTTAGCTCCTTCAAAGTCTCCAAGAGAGAAGCACCCAACCAACAAAGGACACCAGTTGGCTCTGAGCTCCTGGGGCCACGGCTGGATGACCAGTCAATGGTGGCCGTCTCTTCTTGAGTATCCTCCATGTTACACCTTCAATACTTTACTGGAGCTTATGTTTCTGCGTCCTGGGGGTATCCTATAGAACTTAGCTGATGGATCTCATTGGTCCAATACTTTACCCATATGGGAGACCTTTTTTCCTGCTTCTGTGTTCCTCCTCTTCTGTATCGGAAGCTCTAGATATTCAGAAGAGAAACACTTCTGTCTTTCCCCCTTTTAAACCAAATACCTTGAGGAACTGAAATTCCCCTCATGCTTATAGAAGAGGCTGAAGCCTAGCACCAGTCAGAGGAGGAGGAGAATTCACGCAGTTCTGACACCTTGCAGTAGAGACTGGAGCCCCAAGGATGATGGCCCAGTGATGAACGTGAGCACACCTTGACTGCTCAATGGCACACACCACTCAGCCTTTGTTTAATCCTATGCCTGTATTCAGGACCCCAAAATGGTCTTAGGGGCTCACTGAAGCTCTTGTGTTCTTCTCTTCCCAGTGGAGGCACATGAATAAATCTTCTTCTTTGCTTGGCACTGTTAGTTGTCTCTTTACTAGGCAATTGGAGATAAGCATCCGCACCTACTTTCTTAGGCTCTCAGGGCTTTGGCTCTAACCACTCTAGCCACACTTAGGCATGACGCTCTCAGTGCGTAATAAGATTTATATCTCCCTTACATGTTGTGACGCTATCTCTGTCACAATTTAAGCTGCATGTCCTCTACTGTCATTCTAGGACAGTGTGCAGTCTTCCAGTGTGTGTGTGTGTGTGTGTGTGCCAATCCCAGTGCCAATATATGCCAATACTAGTCATTTTTCTACTTACACTATGTAATTTTCATGCCAACAAGCCATACTCAATATTTTGTAGTTTAGTGAAGCTGAAATTGAGTCAGTTGTCAGGAGCCAAAAACAAGGGGCTTCCAGGGAGCTCCCGCCACGCTCATTGTTCACTAAGCACATCCATGTTGGGTTTTGGAAACCCGTCAGCATCACATAGCAGTAAGGAGCAACCCCCAAGGCTGCCTCCTGGACACAGCAGCCTCATGACTGGGCAGGAGGTTGATTCTGATCTTTGCTCCCACCACAGGGCATCCCATGTCCACAACACAGAGGGCAAATCAACGTAGACATGTAAAGGAACGAGCAAAGGCTTGGTCATTACTCAGAAATGGAGGAACTTGGAAGGTGAAGAGGATCCTGCAGCGGGTATGTCCTCTGTCCTTGTTTATGTCCTCTGTCCTCGTTTAAAGCTCCAGGCACCGTTCACCAGGGGACCAGGAGCTGCAGGTTCAATGCCAAAGGACCTCTGCACCAAACAGCTCACCTGGGTCCTTGTTTCTTCCCAGAATTAAGACATGAGGCCATTCTTATTAGTAAAAATGAAAAACAGCTCAAACTGGAATGAACTGGACTTCCCTGGGAGGCAATAGAATGGAGGAACACAGAAACTTTGGGAACAGACCCACAGACATAGAGAACTCTACCCAGACTCCATCCCGGTCCCACAGAAGTTACCTGTGGTGCCTCAGCAGCCACTGGCCACTCGCCTTAAAGCCCACTTGCCCTCTGTCCAGAAGATCGTTTGGTCTTCTGAGCTGCACAGCTTGCCAGGCAGAAGTACCCACAGTGCCCCTTCCTGAAAGCTAAGAAGAGCTGTTTTCCATCCCCTCCCTGAAATATCTCCCAGCCAGAGATGCAGCCAGCTCTCTTGTTGTCCAACACGTCAGGGAAGTGAGGCTGTCCCACATCTGCTCAGCCCATATTTTTAATTGCTTAATAATACTGAGTAGGCTTGCTGCATCCCCTCCAGCAGAGCAGCGTGGGGGGCTTTGACATTCAGGGCCTGGTGTGTGGGCAGGAAACACAGATGAGGCTGGGAAAATGTCAACCTCCCACAGCTTCTCTCCCAATTAATCACCACGCCATCTGACAGGGCACACCTCATCCCGAGGAACATGGGGCTGGCAGTCCAGAGGGCTGCACTGCAGTCCCTGCTCCGCTCTAAATTAGCTGTGTGATGTACAAATGGCTCACCTTTTGGGAGTTAAGCATCTACTGCTTTTAAGTATATTTAAAGACAATGGGAACTGGCTGAGCAGGTACTTAGGGGATTTATGGAATAGAGATTGGTCACCCCAGAGACCACCATTTGCCAGTGGTAAATTCCAAGATATGCCACAGTCCCCTCAATGGCAAAGCAAATGTAACAACATCTAGAAAAACAAGGCTGCTGGAAGGACTTTGAAGGGTGTATAACATGCAGCATGCACTCAGGAAACATCAGCTGTCATTATTATATGGATTCAAGGCACCTAATTCAATTGACTACATTTAAAGCTCTAAAGGAAATATTTTTAAAGATAAATTCAACATGGAATCTGCCTCCTCCATGCCCATAGTGTTGTGGACAGGATAAACATATTCATGAAAATATTTGGAGGAAGACGCAGGCTGCTGTGATGTTCTCTGTAACGGAGTAAGTATTGTGTCATGCATTTCCCCTGGCCCGGAGAGTGTGTTAAAGAGTCACGCCCACGCCATTCAATCTTCACCCTGTTTCATGGGGTGACCCCCAATTTATCGAGCAGAAGGGCAATCATAGAGATCCTAAAAAGTTTTCTTCAAATCACATGGCATCTAAGTGGCAAAGAAAGGATACAAACTCGGGTCTGAAGTCAGCCTCTCACTGAATGGGATTGAGAAAGCTACAAGAAGGAAATGCTATTGGAACAGCCTAAGTCGCCATTTTCCCCCACTAAAAGACATGATTTCTAAAGCAGGGACAAAAAAAAAAAATGCTGACTTCTAAACTATGGGGGTGAGGTTTTCAACCTCTCTGGGACTCCATTTCTGAATAGCCATAGTGGTAACTAGAGAGCTTCTGGAAGGAGTACATGAGCTCGCATGTGCATGCCTGCTACGTGTGAGTCATATCACCATCTTCATCATCACCATCATCATTACCACCTGCGCTCAGTTCCTCGCCAGCTGACAGTCAGAGATACTCATGTATAAAACACCTCTACTGTCAAAAGATCTGCAAGGCTATGACCGTAGCACCCTCAAAGCACCTGACCTCATCTGTCAAAAGGTCTCTTAAGGATACCTCTAAACTCTCTCCTAGCGGAAGCACGAAATGTAATAAGGGGCCATTTCCTCATCAGACAAAGCATTTGTCTTGTGCCTGAAGTCACTTTGTACACCACAAACCACCTTAGATGAATAACCTATGCCGTTCTTTATAGAGTTCAGTCAGGTGGGAAAAAGACTCCGCAGCCCTAGCAAGGCTAAGAAGGCGCATGATGACATAAAGGGGAGGAAGAGAAAAGCCGCTGCCTGTGGAGACTGGAATGGCTCGTGGAGGCTGGGGAGTCAGGGACAAGCTCTACTACTGTTCTCCCCGGGCTGCCTGCCTGTCTGCCAACGTGCTGAGCCCTAGCCGCTGGGCAGAGACGGTGTAGGCTTGGAGTTCTCATCAGCGTGTGCCGCAGAGTTCAGAGGGGTGGATAATAGCTCCCCTAGAACAGAGGGGTGTTTGATGTGGGCTTGTCATCCTCACCATCCCTCATTGAGACCTGGAGCCAAGATTCATAAGCCGTGTCAGTGGCTCATCCAACATCCCAGGCTGGCCTCCACCAGGGTCCAATTTTATACCTTCTCCCTGGGGATGGCAGGCAATCTTTCAGTTCCAGAGATGGGAAGGCACAGCACTGGTCCATTTTTTCCGGGAACTACTTAGGGAGCAGAACGAACTAGAAAGAGGAAACTGGAAACAGTGTCTCAAAGGAATGTATTACCACAACCATTTTACCTTTCCCTGCCATTCCTGCTCATGGCTTCTCATCCCGCCCAACCCCACCCCATCCCTCTAACCCTGGCCAGAAGCCACATTTTCCAGGCAGCATCACCTTAAAGGGTGCTATATTCTTCAGTACCAGCCCAAGGTACTACTGTCCTAGCAGGTAGGCTTTCACAGGGTGAAATGATGCCACAAATGCCGAGATCAGATTCATAGGAGAAATGAAACCTCTCAAAACAAGAGGAAAGCATCTGAGTGATGTAGTGGGAAGGTCTGCATCACTTCCCTTCCATCCTGGTCCACACCACTTCCCTCCATACTGGCCACACCACTTCCCTTCCATCTTACATCCCACACAGGTCCTTACACTTTTATCCAGTTTGTTAAATCTCTAGTGTTTGTGATGCAGAGTGCTGGAGTCAAACTGACATTCAGTAATAAACATGGTCAACGCCCCTCTCCAAGTACATAAGTCCTGAGCTTGTGACATGAGCCTGTGACTATAAATCAACTCATGGCAAGTGAATACTGTGGTATTCCCTTCATCCTTTTGCTTTCTCAGCGACAGCACACAGTAGGAACTCAAAAGTTGCCTCTACGAAGCTCAATTTCAGTGGCATCTGTGCTGATTCGGTTCTTATCAACTAGACACCAGCTAGGGTCATCTAGAAAGAGAGAGCCTCAGTTGAGAAAATGCCTCCAGCTGGCTGGCCTATAGGCAAATTTGAGAATATTCTCTGGATTAGCGATGATGTGAGAGGGGCCCAGACCACTATGGGCAGTGCCGCCCCAGGTCCTGAGTTATATAAAAAAGCAAAACGGGCAAGCCTGGAGGCAGTGTTCCTCCATAGCCTCTGCTTCAGTTCCTACCTCCTTCTTCCTGCCTTGGGTTCCTGCCCGGACTTCATCTCATAATGGACTGCAAGCTGTAAGCAGAAATAAATTCTTCTCTTCCCTGGTTGCTTTGGATAAAAATGCTTATCATAGCCATAGAAAGCAAACTAGGATGACATTTTCCCACAGAAATCATAAAAACTAAGATTCCTTTCCATTACGTAATCTGCTCAGGGGGAAAACTGTTGTCTTCATCTCTAACTACAATTAGACAGCAATAGTAAAGATGCTACACAACATCACTGTTGTCTGTGTGGCCATGGCAAAGAGTCCTGGGCCACAGGTCTAGAGTGAGGCTGGCTCTGCTGTGGTGTGGTTGTGTGACTGTGAACCCTAGGATTTCCCTGAGCTCTGTACCGGGTAAGACTGACACTTCTATCCACCAGATTGGGACATATACAAGAACTCAACGATCCTTTAAAATACAGGCCCGAGCCCGAGGGCATGACTCACTGTCTGAATCTACAGCAGAGAAACATCATGGCAGGCTCCATGTGGAGTTCTGGCCCACACAGCCTTGTTTTCTTTTTTGATACTCATCTTTAAAGACAAGAGCAAATGTTGCCCAGGTTAGTCTTGGACTCCCTGTGTAGCCGAGGATGATCTTGAACTTCTGACCTCCTAACCTCCACCTCCCAAGTGTTGAGATTACCAGTAGGGCATCATCATGCATGGTTTATTAGGCTCAGAGGACAGAATCCAGACCTTTCTGAATGCTAGAACATTCTACCAATTGAGCTATAGCTTCATCCCTTCAACCCCCCACCCCAAACCTCTCACACACACAGTTTTAACAAACTTGAATGGATTCCAACATTTGAAAATCAGAAGACTAGGGCTGGATGGTGGTGGCGCATGCCCTTAATCCCAGCACTCAGGAGGCAGAGGCAGGCAGATCTCTGTGAGTTCAAGGCTAGCTTGGTCTACAAGAATTAGTTCCAGGACAGGCTCCAAAGCTACAGAGACATCTTGTCTCAAAAAAAAAAAGAAAAGAAAGAAAGAAAGAAAGAAAGAAAGAGACAGAAAACAAAAGAAAAGAAAGGGAGAAAAAGAAAAGGAAAGAAAAAGAAAAAAGAAAAGAAGAAAGAAAGAAAATCAGAAGACTTTCTATATTTTAAAATCTGAGTTGTCAGCTGTCTCACATCCCCAGACTAGAGACTGGGCGTTGAGCACCATCTTAGCTACCTGAAGAGCAGGTGCACCCTTCACACTAGGCCTGTCTCCCTGCATCGCTCTCATTTCCACCATACTCAGCTTCCCTTCAGATCACCTCCCCAGACTTGACATACTTGGGGCTGGTCAGTCAACCTAACCAGGTTAACTAGTAATTCAAACTAGTGTGTGTTCAACACTCCCTCCGGATTTAGTTTCTAGCACAAGAGAAACTGCTGAGGGAGTTCCAGGCATGGTGAGCACGGCGGGGCAGAGGGGTGTTAAGCAGAGAATGAGAAGCGTGTGTTGGGTAAACATTCTCCAAAAAGGAGATGAGAGAGAGTTAGGACAGAGCCAAGAATAGTCAGTTGAGCCCGTATCATGAGAAGAAGGATCTTAAATATCATGTGCTGTTATTTCCAGCTTTACATACCAGAAACTCCAGGCTTAATGTGGGGTATAGGGGCTAAGTTGCCAAGCTCTCTGCTGCACCCCCCATACCTGCATGATCAATATTGAAGTAGGAGTCTAGGCCTCAGGAAACATAAGCATGAGCACAGAGTTCTCAAAATCACCCTCTGCCTTCATGGATACCTCCTCTAGAAGCTTCCTGAAGCAGCCAGAGGTGTCCCATTCAGACCCAGTGACAGCAGGTGGCAAATATCCAGCTTTTCTCCCAAAGAATATCAAGAGAAAGAATGGGAGAAAGAAATATGGCCAAAAAAAATCCTCCCTTCAGCCTCATTAGAGCTCCTGCTTAACAGAGCTAAAAATAAAACTAATTGCTTTTGCTATTCTGATGTGAAAAATCAGATTTTAAAGGATCAAGATCTCTCTCTGGCTGCAGAAACCATTGAATCTGTAATAGACTGACTGCCAATGAATTATGAATGTCGTAATCAAGCCTTCTTGGAAGGCCAAAGTCTTGGTTACAAATGTGGGCACTATAATTAGAAACACACTGGAGTGGCCTGAAGCAGACCCCCCTTTTATGTCTTATTCTTTTCTCCTGAGAGGGAAGAGACAAAGCCTGCTCCATCAGGGATGTGAGTTATTCTTGAACAATGCCTCGCTCTCACCATGAGAGGGGCATCTACACAAAACCACACAGGAACACCACCCCTTCACCTCCCACCCTAGAGACCCCACCAATCTCCCCCTTGGAGACTGATGTGCCAAGTGTCAATTTCTCACCCCTAGAAATCAACAAAGCTGGGCTCTTCTAGGACACAAGGCCCAGACTATTGGCTGGGGTGACAGAGAAGTCATCCATTCCTTAGCAGGAATCAATCCTTTGGTTTGAACACTGCAAGCATGGGAGCTATGGTAGCTGGGAGGAAGGACATACGTGTCAGGAAGAAAGGGGGCACTGTCTAGGGCTGAGGCTCAGAGAGGGATAAATGAGGCTGTGGCTGTTGTCCAGCCCAGGCCCTCAGGAAGGGAAGATGGAAGCCACCCACCCCATCCTGAATTGTGTCTGAGTTTGGGCTTATATGCCTCAATTTCTATTTTGACAAAAAAAAAAAAAGACAGAAAGTTACTATCATTTTTTTCAACACTTCACCTTTCACCAGAGAGTTCTGTTGACAGGAACTGCTTCCAAGAGCTGAGCTTTCCTCAGCCCTGGGCACTGGGGTGAGACATCAGGGGTCTGTTGCTCTCTGAGGCCCATGCTGAGGATGAAGCAGCTCCTTCCATCTATTGTCAGTTGTGAAGATTGTCCAGGGAGGCTTAAATGATTGGTCCTAGCCTTGGATACACACTAAATTCACCCTGGATATTTTAGAAGGCTATTCAAATAGTTCCCATGCCAATTGAATGGAACATTCTGGTGTGGACCCAAGCATTGTCAAATTCTCCTAGTCATTACAGAGTGTGGGGATGGCCAAGAACCACTGGAGCATAAACTAAGGCAAAGACCAAAAGAAAACTGTGCTTATACAATGCAGGACCACCAGTCCATGGGGTGGCCCAGCATCAGTTGAGCCCTTCCACATAAGTCATTAATCAAGAAAATGTCCCCACAGTGTTGCCAAAAGAAGAATATGGTAGAGGCAATTCCTCAGCTGTGGTTCTCTCTTCCATGTTTCTAGTATTTGTCAAGTTGACAAAAACTACCCGGCACAAAGAAGATGGTTAGGAGAGAGCATAGGGAAGAGGACAGAGGAGGAAAAGAGAGGAGGAGGAAGAAGCAGAACAGAGATGAGAAGAAGGGAAAGAAAAGAGTGGAAAGAGGAAGGGGGAAGAGAAAAGGAGGAAAGTGGGAGGGAAGGGCAAAAAAGGAGAAGAAGGAAAGAGAAGAGAAAAATAATAGAACTGGAAGAAGGGATTGGAGAGAGAAAAGGGGGAAGACAAGAGGGGAGAAGAGGAAGGGGAGGAGAGGAAAGGGGAGATGGGAAGGAAAATGAAAGAAGAAGAGAGGAAAGAAAAGGAGAAGAGAGATGAGATGAGAAGAGAAGTGAAAGAATAGGCAGGAAGGGGGAGGAAAAAGAAGAGGAAAGAGAAAAGGAGAGGAAGGGAGGGGAGAGTAGAAAAAGGGAAGGGAGGGGTGAAGAGAAGAGAAGAGCTACTTACAGTGATGTCAGGACCAGGCTGTTTAAGTTCAGCACCAAGGACAGCAGCCACCGCAGTGCCTTTGGGCTCTCCCTTGAGCTGCCTCCAGGACAGCCTTCTGAGAGGACTCTCAGGATTTAAAGAACCACAATTCTCCACCATAGCACCTAATTGCCTATCAAAGACATATGACTATATGTCACAGGACAGTACTACGTTTCCACAGTAAATGAGTTGCTCATGTATGTTTCAGGGCCAGTGTTGGGGTCTGCTTACTGGATTATATGGGGTTAACGCTTCCATCCTTTTGGACTGAGGAAGAACCTTTAAATACCCAATCAGATTGTCTTCTGTAGAGGTTAGTTTTTTGTAAGGGACTGTAGCCTGATCCTACAGTCATTCAGTCCCCAAAAAACACACGGAGGTGATATGGGATATCCCTCTGTGTTCTGTGTTTACCATTAATAAATAAAGAAACTGCTTTGGGCCTATAGCAAGGCAGAACTTAGGTAGGCAGGGAAATTTAGGCTGAATGCTGAGAGGAAGAAGGGTGGAGTTGAGAGATGCCATGGAGCCGCCAGAGACAGACATGCTTAATCTTTGCCGGTAAGCCACTGCCACATGGTGATATACAGATTAATAGAAATGGGTTAAATTAATATAAGAGTTAGCCAATAAAGAGGCTAGAGCTAATGGGCCAAGAAGTGTTTTAATTAATATAGTTTCTGTGTGGTTATTTTGGTTATGGGCAGCTGGGATGAACAAGTGGCTCCTTGCAACACAGAGACTTATATTAATTATAAACTGTTTGGCCTATTAGCTCAGGAATATTATTAACTAGCTCTAACAATTTAAATTAAACCATAATTCTTGTCTATGTCATCCTGCTTCCTTTGCTTCTGGATGATGACTGCATCTCTGCCTTTTCTCTTCCCAGAATTCTCCTAGTCTGGTTGTCCCACCTATACTTCCTGCCTGGCTGCTGGCCAATCAGCGTTTATTAGACTAATATTAATGACAAATCTTTACAGGGTATAGGAGTGTTATTCCACAGCAAGGGACACACCATAAATACTATAGGCTATGTTGGCCATAGAGTTTCTGTTTAATCTATTTGGTTCTCACTGTCACATAAAAGCACCCATAGATGATTCATGAATCAGAAGGTACAACTGTGTTCCAGTGAGGTTGTATTAATGTATTAAAGGTGTCAGGGTGTGGGGGCCCTGACATACAGGTTGTGGTTAACTGATCCTTAGCCTTGAAGATTGACTGCACTGCATTTTAGGAAAGATTACACACTATTGCATACCCAACATTCAGACCCAATCTGGTTGAGTTAAAAGGGGGTGCTTTCACCATTCTGAACCCCAGCTTTAGCCTTTAGTCTAGGTGACTGCTTGGGAAAGATCAAATCGTCCCAGTAAACAAGTGGTGGATACGGCAAAGATTTAGAGAAAGCAACAACAAATAAAATAAAAAGTTAGACAGTCATGAAAAGTTAATAGAGAGGAAATTGTGGACACTTGGAGTTTTAGAGCTGACCTTGTAAGTAACACAGTATTGAAGCTAAGAGAAGCATTTCCATAATAATTATTGAGAGTGGACCACTGAGAACTGAGTGAGAGGCAAGAGCAGGATGCAGCAGAGGCAACATAAATCAGGTAGGAAGAGAGGCTCCTTGTCAATTTGGCATCCATTTCAAACCAGGACTGATACTGGGGGGGTTGCTTGTGCTACTGTGCTCAAACCTCTCCTGCGGAATATTACTGCTATTCAAATGGGAGTGAACTGAAGAGAAGGAAGATGGATTCCATTAGCCAAGGACACCCATCTAAGAAGCCCGGAGCCCAGGCTGCCCCCTAAGTCCCTGCAGGAGGCTGGGGTACTTATTTCTAGGGGACTTGCAGCCACAAGGCTTGCAGAACTTTTCTCCTCCAGAACACTTCTTTCCAGAACCTTCTCCATGAAGCTGACCTAATTGAGAGCCATGAGAAATGGCCCTCACTCTGGGGCCCTCTATCTTTCTCTGTACAGGGAGTCCTATGGCCTTCATACAGCTTCCCAGACAAGTCAATGCCCCAACAAGAGTGAGACCACTGAGGCGGTGAGCATAGAACAAATGAGACTGGGGGCATGAAGGCGCCCCCAAGTCCTTCTCTCAGGACCTCTCTGCTCAGCAGGCCTAAATGGCTACTGTGACCTGCATATGAAATCCGTGCCTTGTGGCTGGCAAGCAGGGGAGGAAGTCTTAAAGTAAAACTGTAATAGGCCTGCAATAAAAATTTACCAGCTTTTATATAGGTTCCCAGTAATGAGAGAAGATATTTCAGAGGCTTGAATAGTGCCCTGAGAGGAAACACAATTTCCAGAACCACCTCTTTAAGGTGAGACTCTGCCTCCCCCACGGGGCTCAGAGTGGGGACTTTTTTCACATTTGAATGTGATTGCATCAGCGTCTGTATCACTGCTGAAATCAAGAATGAAAGGAGTCCAGGAGGCAGACTTTTGCATTGACCTAGGTGGTACATTTTTACGGGCCCCAAAAGCCTTGGAAAAGAGGGAAGTCAGTGCAGAGAGGAAGGAAGTGAGAGCCTGAGGCTGCTGGCATCTGGAGCCAGAAGATGTGAAAGGAAGGATACATGCCCAAAGATGTTGCCCTGGACAAGGACTTACGTCATGTCCCCAACAGTCTTGGGAAGCTTCAAGGAAGGTATGAAGAAGAATCTCCCAAATGACACAGGAAGGGTTACAACTGGAGTGGCAACAGGCAATGTTCTCTGCAATATGATAAGCTGAGAGGTGGGGGAGGGGCTGCATTATGAGAGGACAGCATGAGAAAAGCCGGGATCAAAACATGAATCTCAAGGGTCCAGAGTGAAGAAAGGCTGCTCTAACCCACCGACAGGATAGGACTCTTCTCCCCAGAGACCTGAGTGCTGTCTGTGTTGGGATGCTCTTGCGGCATGATGCAGACCTTCAGGTCCCATGGTATTCACCTCTCAATGCGTGACACGTCAAAGCTCATTAATAGAGACGTGCCTGGGTTTAAACTTGTGATCATTCAGACACAGACAAAACTCGGATTGACATATGAACTTTCGGTACAAAGAGGGTTTGTTACACAAATCAAGAGTGTGACAGAATTGGGGACCAAAGGGATAATTAACCTTGGGGGTGAGGCTTTCAAGAGCATTGAGTGACATTAGCTTCTCTCTCTTTGCATGTAAATGGTGATGCTTCTACAGGTCCCACCACTGTCCAGCCCATCAGACCCTCTGCCTCATCATAGAATATCAGGATTCAATAGGGACTCTCCTCACCATTCAAGGTCCAGTCCCAATCAACCATCTTCCTTAAAGCTTTTCTCAGTCTAAGCCCCAATTCTAAGACATCCACTTGCCATTTTTAGGCTACTTAAGTTTGAACTCCCCTGTTCCAGGCCTGAAAGTACTGGGAGAACATGAGCCTGATTTATGACGGTGTGTACCCGTCAGTTCTCCAGGAAGTCTGTGTTGGTTGTTTGAAGGGGTCATGTGATTTTCTTAGTAAGATCTTTATGTGTAGATACTATGAAATACTAAGAAGCAATTAAAAAGAATGAGTTAGAGCTATATTCATTGATTGACCTAGAAAGATAGCCATTTTACTTTTAGTGGGAAAAAATTGATTGTAAGGCTCTGCACATTATACGATGCCATTTTTAAAAAGGAAACAAAATGCTCTGTGAATATTTTATACACATTTCCATATACTCAAGTGACCGATAGGAGGGAGGAAACACACTCAGCTGTTAGTGCTGGTTTCTGGAAAGGAATGGGGTTGGGACTAGAGGAAGGAGTTAGCTATTCCACTCCACACCCCTCCATTGTATGGTGAGTGTAGGAGCATTTGGTACTTTCCCCTTGGGAGTCAGGAAGCATTGCAACAATGCAAGGTTAGTGTCTGCAGTAACCCAGCCTGTATCATCTCTTCCCATGAAGACCGGGGTGAGCAGGGAAGAACTTTGCAGACCCTCATTTCTCTTGCTTTGTAAGGGGCTTCCCGCAGATCTCTCCCGCCCACACACCCACACCCACACCCACACACACACACACACACACACACACACACTGCCTTTGCTCAGGTTCCAGGCCCATCCCTTACCTTGGAAGTCACCATGAATGACTCTGTCTCTTACATCCCAGAGATCCTGGTTTGGGGCTGAGGAGTGGCACTGAAAAGCTATGAGCCCCCCTCTTCCAGCTTGCTCAGTGTCTGCCTCCATCAACCCCCCTCTTCTAGCACACCAAGGGTTGGATGGTCAGAGGTCGGGTCTACACCATCCCAGTCAAGGCAAGAACTGGCTACATTTCTCTCCCGAATCCCCTGAGCTGGAGGCCTCTTGTGAGCTATGGCTCCTTAGGGTGTGGAGCATACTCATGTCTTGGTGAATGAAGCAGTCAAATTAATTTCTTTCTTAGAAAACCCCTTGTTGGCTTCATTAAACTTCCCTCTCATCCTGCCACCTAACCTTCATTAAACACTCTCCACTACCACCATCCTTCCGCAGTAGAATCTGATTCCCACCTAGCCCCTAAGTAGCTCTCCCCAAACCCCTGCCATCAGCCCAGGGCCCAGCACTTCAAGACAGTAGTGCTGTCTCTGCATGCTGGAGCCTTCTCACTATAGCACCTCTCCTGCCTGCCGTTCCTAAGCTTCTATCCAACCAGGAGGGCTTTACCAAGAACAGTCAGACTCTTGTTTTCCTCTCCAACCAGCTGTAGAGAGAAGACAAACAAGCCCAGGTTAACCCCAGCAGACCGCTTGAACAAAGGAGTCCAGGTGAGCTAAAAGAGATGGAAATCTCTGTGCCCTTTCCTGGACTCAGTCCACCTGGAGGAGTGCTGTGCACTCATCCCCAGCAGCCAAACAACTCCCAGAGTGCAGTTATGTTCCTGTGCCTCTCACCCAGTAGGTGTCAATCAGGCAAAGAGTGGGGAGAGAATAGATGCAAACAAGGCAACTAAAAATATACCCGATGCAGAACTCGTTCAGTGTGCAGGAACATTCTCAGTCCCCAGGGCAATGATGGGACCTCGAGATCTCAAGGGGCAGAAGAAGAATTTCAAGAATAGTGAGACCTGACATGAAAACAGCAGGGGTGACAAATATATACACACATGCATATATATTCAACACCAAAAAAAAAAAAAAACCCAGTGCTTCAGGTCCCGGAGGGGACTGACACCCGAGTGTTAATCAGCCCGTGCAGGAGTGAAGTGTGGCTTCAGCCTCGGCTCCCATCCTGCCTGGAGCCTGTCAGCATCTGTGTGTGCCTTCATCTGGGGAATGCTGGAGGCATGGGAAGAGAACCCAGGCCTCCTTCTATTTCCAGGCATGGCGACTAAGTAGGGCATGAAGAGCAAGCACAGGTAGCAAATGCCAAGCAAGCCCACCATCAATCAACTCCACTTCTGACAGAAGGAGGTGACATGAGCGACCCAGGTTTAGGAAAGCCCCGAGGATAAGTGATGGTGTTCCACATCCATGGTGACGGATGAGGCGCCTTACACTACTGTGGATGCTGGCTCTGTGGTGTAGTGACGGTGTTCCACAATCATGGTGACAGATGGGGTCCCTTGACACTAGTGAGGATGCTGGCTGTGTGTTGTAGTGATGGTGTTCCACAATCATGGTGACGGATGGAGTGCCTTGACACTAGTGAGGATGCTGGCTGTGTGGTGCCTTGACACTAGTGGGGATGCTGGCTGTGTGGTGTAGAAGTCCAGCTTAAACTAGCTTAGGCAGAAAAGAAGAACTCTCTGCTTTAAGTGAAACTTTCAAGGGTCACTTGTGAATGTCTAAATTTAGGTGCTCAAATTATGAGCAGGATTTGGTAGCATGTTTCTCTCTCTCTCTCTCTCTCTCTCTCTCTCTCTCTCTCTCTCTCTCTCTCTCTCTCTCTCTCTCCATATTCTCATCTCCATCCCTCTGATCCTCTTTTCTTGCCAAGGACTTCTCTTTTCACACTCTTTCCTTGCATCAGCTCCAGGCTGGACTGGCAAACATGTGTCAGATTTGAGTTTCCATGGCATGATTTGTGTTGCTGTTTCCTTACACCTTATCAGTCTGGCCAGGGGAATGAAATGTTCCCAGTGGCCAAGAAGTCAAATGGTTTGATTAGCCAGGTCTCAGTCTCATTCTTACCCCTGGTCTTAGAGCAGCTGACAACAAGCATAGGTTGAACATGGGAATGAACAAATAGGAAGTCCAGACATAGGAAGGTTTGGAGCTAACTGGAGACAACCAGTTGGCCACTGTAAGGGTTTAAATTTGAAATATCCTCCATAGCATCATATTTTGAGTGCTTGGTTCCCACCTTGCAACACGATTTTAAAGGCTATGGAGCGTTTAGGATGTGGTATCTGGCTGGAGGAAGTAAGTCATATCCACCCTTGGTTGCAACCTCTCTCTCTGCTTCCTGGTTTGCTAGGATGTAAATGTCTACCTCCATACATACCTGCTGCCCCAGACTCATTCACTCTGCCATTCTGTTTTCACTGTGATAGGCTGCAGCCCTCTGGAGCCATGAACCCAATTAACGAGTCCTCCCAGAAGTGCATTTGGGTCATAGAGACGCACAAGTAACTGGTGGAGCTACCACGAGTGAAAGATGATAGAGGGCTAGAGAGAAGGACCAGTGCTTAAGAGAGCTTGCTGCTCTCCAGAAGACCTGAATTTGTTTCTCAACATCTATGTCAATTGGCTCACAACCTATAAGTTCAGCTTCTGGAGGATCCCAATACTCTGCCCTCTGTGGGCACCTGCACTCGTGTGGATACCCACACATACACACACAAATACATAATTAAAAATAGAAATAAATATTATAAACAGAAGGTGGTAAAAGGTCAAGAAGGAGGCAACAGTGGCTGCCACAGGGGCCAGTACAAGCCACAGTCGGCCAAGAAGGCAAAGCTGGAGATTGACCTTCTGAGCTTCCATAGGAATCAGAAACCAGCCACATAAGTGCTACCCAGAAAGGAAAACAACTGCTCGGGAGAGTGAGGAGAAAGTCAAGAATGATAGAGAGTGACAATTTCTCTAATGCACAGGTTTGCGTGGATGGCTACAAGGACAGGTTCTCTGGGCAGAAGGGTGCTCAGGGAGATGGGTGTGGGCACGGTATGAGCCTCCCAGGGAACAGAACCATAGCAAACCCAGGAGCATGATGGGAAGAATAATTCAGCCCCTTGTTCTGCTGCTACGGGATACTGTGACCCATTCCTGAGAAAATTCACTGTCACTTCTTTAGAAGAGGTATCTCTTGGACCTCGAGTGTGTCAACTTCAATTCTCATTTTAGGAAATCCACAAGAGCCTGCCCCAAACAGCTGCACACCTGAAACTTCCGCAGGCCGTGACCCCTCAAGGAGGGGTGAGAGCCTCGGGCTCCACACAGCCCTTCCCAGTTCTCTGCTTTTTCCAGCAACAAGGACATAGCTCATCCAAAAGAGCCAGGTTCCCGGCATGTGTGATGAACGCCACTTTAAATTGAATATCAATATCTTTGAACCATTAGAGGGGGCTTCCTGCAAGGCACCATTCTTTCTGCCATTTAATCTTTCCTTACAGTGGCGGAACTCAGGTCCTTGCTCAGCTGCTGTGGGCAGCTCCGCCCAATCTCCCCACGGTTGCTTCCATAGGCATTCCCCACCGTAAATACAGAATTTATCCCTCATGCCCAGCTCTCTCTATCTCTATTTCTGTGTGAAATTGATGTGGATCTGGTTATGTATGAAATTTCTGGTCAAAACAAGAAGTCAACCACTTGATGGAGTGACTTCAGAGAGGATGTGGGTAGAGGCACAGGTTCCAGACAATTCTACCAAGCATGACCTTTCCGCTGGAAGTGGCCAGCAGGCCCTGAGAACATGTGGATGCTCTTTTGGGTTAGATCCTCAAGAACAGTGAGCCTTGTTGAAGACTTTCAGTGGCCACAGGGGTACCTGGGATCATCCAGTGCAGGTGATACTGTCACAGCAGGGTTACCTGGGATCATTCGCTGCAGGTAGTATTGTCATCTTCCCCAGATAAGCAACTCTGGTCCAGGAGACATGTAGGACAGGGATGGATACCACCAGATCACACCTGCCTACCTGCCCTCATATCAAATGAACCACAAGCAGAGGACAGAGTGGGCCTATAGAACCAGCGTTGCCCCTCCATCTGTACCCTTTAGAGCAGATGCTGTCCCCTTGGTGGCCCTGGAAGCCTTACTCTGGCCCCACCTGTGTCTCCAGGATCCTCTGCACCCACCTCTGCCCATACCCTTTGATCCACCCAGCAGAACTGCTTGCCCCATACCTCCTGCCCTTTCTCATTAGCACATTGCCATTCCTTCATGCCCACTGATTTCCATCATGACACCCACCCTTCCCAGCAAGTGCCCACCTCTCATTTTAACTTAATCTTCAACCTCAAGCCTTCTCGGGTTCCCAAGATGATCCAGCCGTGTACTTTGTAAACATCCATCCTGTTCTTCTTTGCATTCGATGAGCAAAGGACAGAGTCTTAGAACAGAATTTTGCTATGAAACAACCATATGATTTTTCCTTTTAAAAGTGTGTGCACAAACTCATGTGTGCATATGTGGTATGTGTGTGTTTTGTGTTGTGTGTGGTGGTGTGTGTATGTATGTTTGGTTTGTATGAAGAATAGGGAGAGGCTCCACCTTCTTAATAGCCTTTAAAAACTAGTCCAAGTCACTCTCTGTTCTGGGCCAACGATGTCCCTCGGGGAACCCTCAGAACAATGCTTTAAAAGACGCATGCCTCGTCTTCTCATCAGAAAAGGAAACTGAGGCATAGGCTGACATAACACTTGCTGGAAGAAAACAGAAGCGGGCCAGATCCTGCCCCTTCTGTTCTACCTTATCCTTCAGTAGGATCAAAATATCAGGACCGGTGACTGGGGGCAGAGAAATGCTCCTTATCACCAAACACAGAGCACAGAAAAGGTCTCCAGACTAGCTGGAAGTCTGCCAGGCTCCAAAGCCTTCCAGACCATGTGCCCCGGCTCAGTCTCTTCTGCCTCGTTTCCCTCCCTAGTTCTCCTATGCTCTCCTTTCCTCTCCCCTTTCCCTTCATACCTGGGCCCTCCACTCATCCCCTCAACCTCTTCGCCTGCTTGGCTCTTGCACATACCTCCCAAGTGAGGAAAGGTTTGGGGCCATCTCTAAGCAGTTTCTAGAAAGGCAATCTGAGATGAAGAGAATGTACTTCCTTTGCTTCAGCATTCAGCAATGGAACTCTTTCTCTGGGATGTAATGATAATGAAAAATGGCCTCCAATTATTCAAAAGCTATTTCCATGAATAATGCAGGAGCCATGGAGTCAGAACTCCTTACCTACATTTCACAGCGTCCCTGCCCCCCCAGGAAAGGATGCTTCCTCCTTCTGCAGAAGCGGCTGTGACTCTTGAGATGCCTTTATCACTGGGACATCACTGAAGAAGCCCCCACCCCATCCATGTCTGTAGAACCCATGCCATGCGCCTAACCCCTGACTGAACAGGTGGTGTGTATGCCCTGTTTACCCACTGTAGTCTGATAAGCCAGTATCTGGCATCATACCCTCTACAGATGAGGATTAAGAAGCTCAGAGAGGGCAAGGTATGTGACCAAGTTCATATGGATAGAGAGATAGGAGGTTGGAGAACACAGCCGTCCCGTTCAGTGCTTGCTATGAGGTCCCTTGGCGCAGGCCGTTTCCTGGATGCTGCTAACGGCTTTCCCACCAGCAGCCACATCTACTGTGAAACAGGACAACTTGCTGTGGTTTGTCCCAATGCTTCGGCTTGGCCCAGGCTCACTGTAGGGCCTCAGTGGATTCCCTTTGGCTCATAGCCTTTGCTTCTTACAAGGCTTGTTTGGTGGATACAAAGAAACCTGGGATGCCTTGGACCTTTCCAAGCTCTGGGACATGAGAAGCAGGCTTGGCTTAATCGCAACTCCAGCTTCTCAAAGACAATTTTACAGAGTATGGTGAAAATACCCCTCAGCACTCACAATACTGCCCCCTACAGTCTTCTGACACCATAACAACTCACATCTCGAGGTAACTAGCAGGTGGCTTTGGATGACTTCCCTGCCAATGGGACTTGAGCTTCTGTTTGAACTTGAGGATGTCCCACTTCTTTATCTTCTCCTAGAAGGCTGGTCCCTTGACCCCCTGCCCCTTGGTTAGCTCAGGGGTGGGAACTGGGTTAGCTGAGCTAGAGGGCCCTAGTGGGAACACAAAGAAGGCACAGCTGCCTGCCTTAACCTGTGCTAATGAGGAGGACTTTTAATAAGGCTGAAGCAGATAAAGACGGTAGTCGTGAGCATCCTTTCCCCTCTTCCTCATTAGAAACAGAACCCAGATATTTACTCCAATGCACTGTTTCCAGGAATAAAACTACATTTCCCACACAGCCAGGCTCTGACCACATAAAATGTAAGCAGAAGTAAATATTCTACTTAAAAACAGTAACAGGGGAGGTTCTCTTTTTCCTTCTTCCTTCTGCCCACTGCCAGGTATTAGTCCCAAAGTCAGGAAAGGAGCAGAGCCAGCGCCAAACTGGCAGCCCAAGAGTCTTGATCTCTCTCTCTCTCTCTCTCTCTCTCTCTCTCTCTCTCTCTCTCTCTTTCTTGTTTCTTAGATCTCTTTATCCCTCTGAACCACCCAGAAGACAAACAACAAAGAAGATGCAGGATTCTTATCGCTAAGTCTCTAGAGATTCAGAGCAGAGAGAGCCAAGCTGGAGGAGGATGGATGCAGAGGGTGGGTGGAGAAGAACCATCATGGCTGTTAATATAGGAGCATTAGGTGCTCACAGCTCAAGAGCCATGCAGACACACCTACAGCAGAGAGACAGGCAAAAGGATGAGGAAAAAGACTGCAGTTCCCGTGTGGACACCAAACCTGCAGACTCAGATGGGGACTCCACCATAGGCAGAGGTAAGTATGGAAGACCCCTTACCCCGTGCCTGTTCACACAGAACCCAAATAGCTCAGAACATATCTATTGCTCACCCCACCTCAAGTCCTCACCACTGAAACCATGGAGACAGCAGCCATTCTGGATACAGACCATGATTGGTACCCATAAATTCATCTCTGCTGTCATTTGCCGTTTGCAATGTTGTATCGCGGTAAAATGCACAGTGCACACAATGTAAAAATCACTCATTGTGAAATGTAGGCCCCAGGGACAGGACTACACTCACACTGGGGTACAGCTCTCATTATTATCCATGTCTATCAAGGACTTGTTCATGGTCCCAAACAGAGCAACCACTCCCCATTCTTTCTTCCATAGTTCTAGGCCACCGATTCTGTCTTAGAGCTTGGTACAGATTCGTGGTGAGTTCGACTCCTCTAAGGATAAGTTAAATTATGGACTATTTGCCTTCTTGGGGCCGATTCACTTCACTTTCTGGAATGCCTTCAAGGCTCACCCAAGTGTGGAAAGCACTGGAATTTTGTTTTTCATTAACATTAATATTTCTATGAACATTAGATATTTTGTTTCTGAATGAAAGGAACTTAGCTTGTGTCTTATGCACAATGGGCTGCTAAAATAAAGTACCTGCTACATGCTGGGCATCTTACAAACAATAAAAACCTATCTCTTACAGTTACAGAGGCTGGACTTCTGAGAGAAGGCTAGCAAGGTCAGATCTAGGGAAAACCTTCTCATAAATTGCCATCTCCTTCCTGTGTCTTCCTATGACAAAAGAAGAGAGAGGAGGAGGAGAAGAAGAGGGCTGAGAGAAAAGAGAGGAGTTCTAGGGCTCCTTCCATACGGGCAATAATCCACTTAGTGAAGGCTCCACCTTCGCGGCATATTTAGGCTCTTCTCCTAATACCATCAATTGCAGATGGGTTCTGAAGTGACATAGCATCCAGTCCAGAGCAGGTTGCTTTCACTCTTCCTCTGTGGTTAAGAATGCTACCACGATCATGGGTGCACAGATATTTATTTGAATCCCTACTCTCTATTCTTCTGGGTATATACCCATGAATGGAACTCCTGGGTCATGAAGTAGTACTTTGTGTATGATTTCTGGGTTGGACCTGGGGTGTTGCGCATCCTAAGCACATGTTCTGACCACAGAGCTACACCCCGATCTCTCTCACAAGGGAAACTTTTTAAGGAACTTCACCCTGTTTTCCACATCAGCTCCTCCCTTTCACATTTCCACTGCTTCATTTTTCATCACCATCTGCTCATTTGCTGTCCTTGTGTTTATTCTGTGTAGCCATGTGCTATTCCTTCAGCCAAAGGACAGTTCCACCATGAGGACCACAACAGCTCTCACCTGTATGGGTTGACAGCACGAACCATTTATAGGGGATTCACTGCAGCCAGACACCCCACCCACAAACAAAGATGGCCAAGATGCTATCTTAGGCTTTGAGGAACCAGTATCACGAACCTAGAAAGGAAACAACCAAGGATGTTAACACAATGACACGAGGCTATCGCCCAGAAGCAACAGATAGATTCCCACAGGAGCAGTCCGGCGGGACTCCCTAATAAAGACATCCTCCGAAGTGTGAACCACCTTGAAAAGCATGGCGAGTTCTATTTCCAGCTCTGAGAAAGGAAACTCCAGGTAAGGGGAAAGATGGAAGCAAAAGCTTGGCACGATGGTGGCATCTAATCACATGGCTGAGGACCCAAAGCCCCTAAACGAAGATAGTTATATATAATAAATATGAATAACATTTTAACACATTGCAGTTTCTGGTGTGCTTAGGGAATCATGGGAGGCTAGCCCCTAAAGTCCATGAGGCAGTGAACTCAGAGAGGCTGAGGGATGGGGTGGTTGGGAGTCAAGAATGAAAGCCTTGTTGACTGTTGTGCTGCGCTTTACAGTTTGTGGAAAACTGTAGAGAGCCTCCAAAAGCTTTTAGAGTAGGGGTGTTTCATAAACAGAGCTTAATTTAAAGGTGACTAAAGCAACAGGGATGTACAGGATAGGTTAAGAGGAAAAAGATTAAAGGCGGGGAACCAAGCTGATTATTGCAAATATAACTTTAACCTCGGGAGGTGATGCTGAAGAGGTTTGGAACGCTGACAGGAGACCACTGCAGAGTGATCCAAAGAACATGGTTTCGTGTTCTTCAAGTCAGAGGAACCTGCTGTGTGCCACCTGCTCAGGCCTCTGTCAGATTAGAAGAGTGGAGACTCCAACTCAAAAATCAGGTGGTCACCTTCATGGCTGCTGCCAGAGGAAAGAAAAACCAGTTGTGCCAGGGCCTTAGAAGTAGGGCATGGCAGAAACCCAGCATTCCCCTGGAAAAAGCACTAAAGGAGACCAATGCAGGAACCTGGCAATAGTGAACACCTGGAAGCTGTAGCAGCCCCTGTCCTCCTCCTCGGGTACAGGATATTGTAGAACGTTAGTTTGAGATGTGTTACATTTGTTTTTGCTGTGGAATATTTGTTTAATGAGGCAAAGATGTGTTGCAACATTTAATATTGCATTTCTTTAACTCTGTAAAACTATGTTATTGTACCTGTCTAAAACTACACCTGGTTGGTCTAATAAAGAGCTGAAGGAGAAGGATGGGTGGGGCTTCCAGGCATAGAGAATAAATAGGGGGGAAATTCTAGGCTGGAGAGAAGAGCAAGGAGGAAGAGCAAGAAAATGAGAAAGAGAAGAGGATGCCAGAGGCCAGCCATCCAGCCACACAGCCACAGAAACAGCCATGGAGTAAGAAGGAAAGAAAGGAATCTAGAACAGAGAAAGATAAGAGCCAGAGGCAAAAGGTTGACGGGATAATTTAAGGAACGCCATCTAGAAACAAGTCAAGCTAAGATCGGACATTCATTAGTAAGAATAAGTAACTACTTATTTGGGAGCTGGGTGGAAGCCCCCCCCCCCACTCAAAGAGAAAAAAAAGCACCAGGGAAGTTAGCCGTGGTTAGAGAAGAAACAACATCACAGATAAGTCAGGTAGACACAAGAACTCACACACAGTGATGCTTTAGAATGGGTCCTAGAACCCTCCCCACAATGACAATTGTAGAACAGGAGAAGCTAGAGAAACTGAGCAATACCCCAGATAGGATAATATCCCGTGCGTGTTTCCCCTCTAGATTGGGACATCACCGAACACCAGATCTGTGATAGTTAAGTTAAGAATATTGGATGCTCTGTCCCAGAAAAGATGTTTCCACATTATCTTTTATTCCCTATATCAGGAGAGCACTTTTTAATTTTTTTTTTATTACATGCCTAACACACGTGACTCAGCAAGCCTTGGACACTGAAGGAGCCAAGTTCAGACCCGCATCTCAAAGGCGCAGGTGAACAGTCAAGAACAAGGAGAGAAGCAGTAGGAGCAGGGTGCAGAGCTAGTTTATCCCTGCAGGCCATGCACTCTGCCAGCATCTCTTGTCCATGTGCTCGGGGTTCCACGTGAAGATGCTATGACCCTGAGTAAGTCATCAGCAATGAAAACAACTCAGCACTGCTGCTGGGCAGCCTGTGTTCTCCTCAGAGACCTCCGCTCAGATGCAGCGTAGACTGGACTGTAACTCTGTAACAAATTTCAGGAAGAATTGATATGCAGCAAAATTGGAGTTGCTTTCTTAAAAAGTTAGAATGGCTGGGAATATAGCTTAGTGGTGGGATGCTCACATGAGGACTTGGGTTCAATCTTTAGTATACACATGAAAAGAAGGAGGCGGGCAGTGGTGGTGCATGCCTTTAATCCCAGCACTCGGGAGGCAGAGGCAGGCAGATCTCTGTGAGTTCGAGGCCAGCCTGGTCTACAAGAGCTAGTTCCAGGACAGGAACCAAAAGCTACGGAGAAACCCTGTCTTGAAAATCAAAAAAAAAAAAAAAAAAAAAAAAAAGAAGGAATGAAGGAAGAAAGGAAGGGAGAGAGGGAGGGAGGGAAGGAGGGAGGGAAGGAGGGAGGAAGGGAGGAAGGAAGGAAGGATGGAAGGAAGGAAGGAAAAGAAAGAACAATAATAAACAGACAAGGAAAAGGAATGCATCCAAGGAAAGGGGTGGGTACCTATTTCTCAAGAGAGTCACATTGCTAGGATTGCAAAGGTTTTGTTTGTTTTGCTTTGTTTTTGTTTGTTTTTTTTTAACAGAGAAATATAATAAAGAGGACTCAGGGTAGGGAAAGGCAGGGAACTCTAGGCATGGGTTCTGAAACAGTGTTTAGCATCCATTTTTGTTCTTACATAAGACTTTCCAGATATGTACTCTCGTCAAATACATGATGGGAGCAAACAACTTTGCAAATCTAATGGTAAGGAAATGCCACCATACTAAAGGAGATGCCATCTTGATCCACCATGTTGGTTTAAGCCTCTAACCACTTTGCAGTTTGCCTTTCTTCCCTATGCCTTCCTAACCTATCTCAACAAGACAAAGGGCTCGAGTGGCCTAATACAGCTTTGCAAATCATCTTTTCTCCCAGATATGCCAAAATCAAATGTTTCTTCTGCTACTTGTTATTCTAGCCCTTAGTAGCTTCAGCATATACTCCCGTCAGAGCACAAATTTTAACTTATGCATTTGACTCTCTGAGAGTATGTTCCCCCAGACCATGATCTTCAGGGAACTACGGGTGCTGCTTTGGTACCCAGCAGCAAGCATAGTGTGTGCTACATAGAGTATGCTTTGAAGTGAGAATGGCTCACCAATGCTCTACAGGAGGACATTCACGTACTGGTTCCTCTACCCAGCCTGAGGACCTGTTCCTAGGGGAACTGGTTTGGATTAAACATAGGTAAAGAGTTCTGTCTAAAGAAGAAACATTATCCCCTTGCCTGTCCTTTGTCATCCTTGGCACCTCCAGATTTAGAAGGGAATGAACTATGAGGAACTCTCAAGTCACTGGTGAAGATGTGAACCTAATCAGGCTCCCTAGCCTCTCAAACCCCATCCCTTATGCCGGTGGTAATGCAATTCATTGGCCAGGAAATCCTATGGCAGAATGATGGAAATGTCCAATTTTCAAAAAGGCATCTCTACCCACCTCTGTCTGAAACACACACACACACACACATACACACTTTCACAGGCGTATACAAGTGGTATTTTAGGCCTCGGAGTTACTCATAGACGTTACAACAGGAAGCAACACATCCCATAACTGCCAGGGAAAGTGATGCTTTTCAGAGAATCCCATTTTCTCCCTCCCACAGAAGTCGTCATCTGTGAGTTCTTAACAACATGCTTAGCTCAAAAAGGAAGACTTTAGGAAAATACCCCATGTCTCCTCCACCTCCCCCAGTCTCCACATAGGGAATAACCAACCACTTCTTGAAGTCATTACCAGTGTTCTATGCTTCTAGTAACTTCTGCATCAATGCCAAAGATGGACCAGTACCACAGGCCTGATCCCCAGGCTACAGTTTAGAATAACAACTGGATTAGTCAACAGTCACCACTGGACAAACAGCCTCTGAATAGCAATAGCTTTTCACAACAAGCATTTGCTTCTGCTGATACATTTGCAGGCTGCCTGGGGAAGCCCTGCTCTGTGCTCCTTATCCTCATTCAGAGGTAGGTGGAGAGTGAGAGAACAAAGTCAAGTCTGGTCCACATGCTAAGTTCCTTCCAGCATCAAGTAGCAGCTTGTCTCCTAGTAGCTCACTAGCCAAAGCAAAATTAAAATCCAAAGTCCAGGGCAGAGAAGTGGCGTCTGTCTTTGTGAGAGGAACTGCACAATGACAGAGTCTGGAAAAGAAGGCAGTCCTGCCCCCACAGGACCAATCTGCTCTTTAACAGGTCCCATTCTAAATGCAAAGTGTTATGGGATACTCTGCTGACTTACACCCAATCTCTGTCCTCAGGGACTTCAGGATTCAATACAGAAAACAATGAGGTCCATAGAGATACGGCATTTGAGTGTAAAGCAAAGACCTCAGAAACGGAAAATGAATGATACGTTTGGTCCAGGAAAGTCAAGGAGTACATAGAAAGAATGTGGTGGGTAGAGGAATGTTTGGTCAGTGAAAGGGAGAACGACTCTTAGGTCACCAGGCAACAAGAAGACATCCAAGACCATCAGTGATGTTTTCTGCTGGGTTCACAGTGTAAACTGCCTTAACCTGGGACAATGCTAATGCAAAAACAAACAAACAAACAAACAAACAAAAAAAAAACCTCTGGATTCTTCACGTGATTGAACAAAATATGAAAAGTCAACTGATCCTAGCCAGCATCAGGACCCTCAAACTGCACTAAGCTAAGGACGGAAGGGTGAACAAGCACCACTTCCTGCTGTAGGATAGAAACCTTACAGAGAGAAGATTCTCCAGTAGGAAAGGGGGCAGCTGCTTCTCAGCAATTCTGTCATCCTTGAGGCTTCCACCCGAGAGCTGTCTTGTGCTGGACATCTTTTTTGTTGCGATCAGGCCTTGATGATTCTAGACACGCATCTCCTCACCCCACCATCCACTTCCAGTCACCAGGAGTTCCCAGTCAGGAAGAGCTTTGTTTTCTCCTAGAAGAAGCGGTGACCAAGACTCCCTCGTGTTAATAGCTTGTGGAAGAAGAACGTTAGAGAATTGTCATGGTTACAGGATCCTATTCTGCTTCCATTTAAGGAGCACAGGGAGCTGGAGGAAAGTGTCTCACACAGCTCCTGGTGCCACTCAGCCTGGAATTATCATTAAAAAAAATTGTTTACATCGGAGAAGAAATTGCTTCCCAAATAGCAAAGGAGAACACAGGGTCTGATAAGACTGCTACATAGAAGCCTGGCTGGGTTGTTCCTCTCTTGCTCCCTCCTGCCCCATTATTATTTAAGATTGCATTAAATCAGGCAAAAGAAGAAGATGACAAAATATAAGTTCATGTTGGCAGCTCTGGCAGAATGCCCAGGCTCCAGGCCTGGCCCACCCCACCTCTTTCATCTCCAGCAGCAGCAGCTGTGGTTGGATCAAGACCACATCTTTCTGCAGGCCCCGTTCCAAGAACAGCCCCCCCCCCCCAGTGGAGGGGGGCCACACAAAGTCAACTGAGATCCAGATTCCCAGGGACTGAGAGGCTCAGACTAGAACCTGGCAACCGGAGTACTAGTCCTATCTAGTCCTCCTAGCTGTGTGTCCTGGAACAAATCTCTCTGCCTCTCGGAACTATGAACTTTTGCTGCTTTATAACAAAGACAGAAAAGATGGGGAACATGGGGGAAGAAGAAAAAGACAAGATCTCCTGAGTAAATTGGGAGCATGGGGATCTTGGGAGAAGGTTGAAGAGGAGGGGAGAGGCAAGGAGGGGAGCAGAGAAAAATGTAGAGCTCAATAAAAATCGATAAAAATATTTTTTTAAAAAAAAAAACTTTAAAAAAGATAAGAAACATGGAATTTAAGAGCCAGACTGCCTGGGTTCACCCTGAGCAACGAGCTTAATATCTATGCTTTGGTTTCTTACTTGACAAATAGTACCAAAGGAGTTGGAGAGATGGCTCAGTGGTTAAGAGCATTGACTACTATTCCAGAGGATCGGGGTTCAATTCCCAGCACCCACATGACAGCTTACAACTGTCTGTAGCTCCAGTTTCAGGGGCCCTAACACCCATAGCAAAACACCGATGAACATAAAAGAAAAAGAAAAGTAAAGAAAAATAGTACCAATGATCCCCCTGCAGCATTGGAGTCTCCATGAGTGAGGACACAGACGGCATTGTTCAGTGATGGGCATGGTTCTGGCAGACGCTCCATACATGAGCACTGTAGTAATAAGAGCGGTGGGCTAACATCAGAGCACCGTTGTCCCTATAGTGACACCATGTGCTGAGAGCCTATTCCATTAGAAAGTCCAGAAATTGCTGCTTTGCATAGAAAGGGAGTGTTGCTTGGGCTGCCAGATGGTGGAAGAGGCTGTTGGCATCATAACAATTCTGTGTACACTTTGTCCTGTCCAGATGAATGGGTATGGGGGGGGGCTCTTTTCGGCAATCTGAAGAATTGATTCCAAGCAGGGTGTTGGGGGAGACAAGGCTGCCGCATAGGTATCTGTGGTCCTGAGGGGTTTCCCAATGCTCATCACTGGCAGGGGCCCTGGATTGCTTTCCTCCAAGCCTGACAGTAGAAATGTCTCCCTGTGTATTGCTTAAAGAGTTAACCAGGAGCAAAGAGAGGGGCCCTGGTGCTGCAGGTAAGTGATCTGAGCATGTGCCTTAGTGACAGCGTGGGTGTTCACTCCTCCAGGTTCTCTGTACTGGGAGGGGAGGGGGTATATTCTGTCTGCTACAATCCCATACTGGCCTTTCTTAGTTACCCCTGCTCATCTCTCTGCTCTGCCCAGGCAGTATATGTAGCCTATGGCCCAAGCTCTAGTTCTCCGATGATAGGAAAGTCTCCCAAAGATCTGCAGATACCTTAGTAGTTTAGCTTATCAGTTGAACCAGGAGAGGGGCAGGCCTAGCACAGGACACATGGGAAGACACCAGTGATCATAGCCCTGGCTGCCATTTCCACTTGGGCCTCACACTGTGTGGCAGGTGCTACACAAACTACTTTAATACATCACAAACCTTCGACCTCACAGTCATGGATGAGGTAAGTAATGTGGCCAAGGTTACAGGAACAACAAAATCCTAAGTATCCTCTCCAAGTTCCCAAAGCAAAGTGTACGGAGGCAAGACTTAAACTCTGGGCTACCTGTCAAGGAGATGCAAATTAGACCTGTTCTGAAATTCCATCTCACCCCACTCAGAACAAGCATCCAGAAAACAAACAAAAGGCGAGGACCATGGCCCAATCATTAAAACGTCTGCTTTGCAAGCACAAGGTCCTGAGTTCGATCCCCAGAAGTTCTGTAAAAATATGCAGCGTAGTGGCACCTGCATGGAATCCTAGTGTGAGGGGAGGCAGAGAGAGGAACCCTGAGGCTCCCTTGTCAATCAGCCTAATATGTGAGTCCCTGTTTTGAAGAAGGTAAACAACATTCATAAGGATTACATCCCAGGTTGTCCTCTGGCTTCCATACCTGTGCACGTCTGCACATATGCATACATGAATAAACACACTCAAATTTAAAAAGAAAACAAGCAGTAGTCGCTAAGGAGGACATACAAAAGGAAGCCCTGGTCACCGATGGTGTAGCTATAAAATGGTGCAGCCACTATGGAAATCAGTGTTGCAGTTTCTCAAGAAACTGAAATAGATATGCCGTCCGACCCAGTTATCTCACCCTGGGCTTGTACCCAAACCACTGCACATCCTGCCACAGAGATCCCTGAACATCTATTCACAACAGCTAGATGCCCATCAATGGCTGAGTAAAGGAAATACGGTACATTCATACAGTGGAGCTATATCCAGCCACTGAAAAACAAAACCATGGCGTCTACCGGAAACTGGAGTAAACTTAGAAAGCAACTGCTATGGGTCTCCTTATATGAGAATCTCAGATTCAGTGCTTATATATGGTCATGTGGGCAGAGCAGGTCATGAAACTAGAAAGGGCATCATGTGGGAGGAGAGAGGTCTTGAGGCAGGGTTGTGAAGGGAGGAAAGAACCAAAGAAGGAAGAGAAGGCAAAGGGGTGCTTCTGGGGAGAGGATGGGGACGGGGACCACATTGTGGAGTATTAGTTTAAGATGGGTCACATTTGTTTATGCCGTGGAACATTTGTGTGATGATGCAATGATTGCTGCATCCTTTTATGTTGCATTTGTTTAACTCTGTAAAGCTGTGTTAGTTTGCCTGTCTAAAACACCTGATGGTCTAATAAAGAGCTGGACAGCCTATAGAGAGGCAGGAGAAAAGATAGGTGGGGCTGGCAGGCAGAAAGAATAAACAGGAGGAGAAATCTGGAGAAAGAAGATTGGGGAGCAAGAAATGAAGAGAGGCAGACATCAGGGGACAGTCTACACAACAAGCCATTGAGTACAAAGTGAAGAAAGGTATATAGAATAGAGAAAGATAAAAACTCAGGTGCAAAAGGTAAACAAGGTAATTTAAGAAAAGCTGGCTAGAAACACATAAAGCTAAGGCGGGGGGGGGGAGAACTATAAGACCAGACAGAGCAGTCAGGCTGAGGCAGGGAAACAGGGGGAGATCATTTATACAATGTGCCTGCTAGGAACTAGCTCGGTGGATAAAGTGCTTGACCCATGAGCTTAAGGGCTGGAGTTTGCATTTCTAGAATCCATATAAAATATCAAACTGGCTAGCTGGACAAACAAGAATGAGTGTCAGGTTCAGGGAGCATCAATAAATAAAGTGGAGCATGATCAAGGGAAAACCTAATATCAGCTTCGGGCCTCCACAGGTGCGCTGACACACAATGCACCCAACACACATGTAACACATATACACACATATACACATGTATGTGCACCGCACACACATGCACTCAAAAAATAGCATGTGCATGAAAATCCCATCATGTTACCTATTATTTTGTGTATTCATTAAAATTAATAAAAAGAAATTTTAAAAAATCGTCAAGGTCTTCCAAGTCCACACCCCAAAGACCCTATCTGTTTCCAATGGATCCTACTCTACTCAACGAAGACTGAGAACATTCTTTAAACACAAGAAGAGACTGCAGCCCTCCCTGCAGTCGTTAGAATTCTCCTCAAAGAAGCCTAACCTCGCTGGAGCAAAGGGAGCTGACCAAAGCAGCTGCTATTGCTTGGACTGGACTGATTTCCAAAGGCCCACTTATTAGAGGCTTGGTCCTTGGCCTGGCACTGTTGGGAGGAGGTGGTAGGAATGTTAACAGATAGAGCTTAAAGTGAGGCTGTATTTAGCCCTAGAGGGGATTATGGGACCACACTCCTTTTTCCTCTCTTTTATACCTACCTGTCTGTGAACAGGCCTCTTCTACCACGGGCTCTCACCATGTTGCACTGTCCCACCACAGTGCCAAAAACAAGAGGGCCAGTCAACAATAGCTAAAACATCCAAAAGTCAGATGCCAAAATAAACCTCCCCTCTTTTGGTAGTGGCATTTCATGTGTATTTAACAAATAAAGCTTGCCTGAAGATCCGAGAGTAAAACAGCCATGCTAGTCAGCCTTACAGACCAGGCAGTGGTGACACACAACTTTAATCCCAGTAGCCACACTAGTTTGCCATAGAACCCAGACATTGCATGCCTTTAATCCCAGCCCTAGAGAGGTTTATAAGACAGGAAGAGACAGCTCTCAAGCTCAGTCTCATTGTGAGATTCCTGGAGGCAGGATAGCCATTTAGGACTGAGGTAGAGGTAAGAGCCAGTGGCTGGCTGTTTTGCTTTTCTGACCTTCAGGTTAAGCCCCAATTTATTTATTTATTTATTTATTTATTTATTTATTTATTTATTTATTACCTATCTAGCTATCATCTATCTATCTCTGTAATCGTGTTGTATCTTTTAAATTGGTTATTTTGGGAACTTTGTTACAGTACTAGAAAGCTGACTAATATACTAACATAAGTAGAACTTTAAAGGGACCCCCAGTGAGGAAGGACGTGGAAGCTTCTAGACCACACACCTCTGCAGGTTGCTGGGAAGACAGACCTGAGAGCTAGGAAAGGGGGAGCACCCAACAATGCAACAGCAGAGAGCATGATGGGAAGGTGTTTGCAAAGCTCCAAGGGAACAGGTGATGTCAGGGAGCCTGAGGGATGTGTCAGACCCAAGCCCTGCTGTGGGCATTGAGGATCTGCAAGAGGCCCTGAGTATGTAATGGGCCTCGTGGCAAGAACAGCTCTTCCACGTCTCAAAGAAGGACTCAGGGAAACTGAACAACATGACTCAGATCCGGACACGCAGCTGTGGAATCCTGCCAGCCCACAAGCCCCCACTCCAACTGAAAAGTAATTTTCCATATTAATATCTCTGGGTTCAAAGATGCTGACCTGAGAAAATCTTTCCTAGAGATTTGTCACCTCTTACTGAGACAACTCCCTCATGATTTGAAGTCACACATACAACAGATATTCCCTTCTAGGGACAGAGTGGGCTTACCAAGGGCTCCAGAAAATCATAGTGGGGTAGAGGTTCCTGTCCCTGGGAAACATTGCTTAGCTGGCGGTTTGAGACATAGTGGCCCAGGAGTCTCTAGGAACACCTGAGAGTCCCAGGTCTAATCTCTGGCCAAGAAAAGTCAAACCATCAGGAAGTCTGAGCTCATGGCAGTGGTCATTAAAATAACCTCTGGAGAGCTAGTTCTCTTACCTACCTGTGAAACCAGATGAAAGAGGAAGAGGAGGGGAGAAAGGGAAAGGAAAGAGGCGGGAAGGGGAGAGAGAGGAGAAGGCAGAAGAGAAGACAAATGGTGTGTGTGTGGGGGGGGAGTCCCCGGGGAGATTCAAGGAGTTCAAAAGAGCTCAGCTGTGGCCAGGGGCAAGCTGATACTTTTGAAGGGCGCACAGACCCTCAGGTATCACTAACGATGATAAACAACCTCAGCCACCCAGCCCCTCCCTTGCTAGAAAAGGATGTGTGAGATAGTGGTGGCAGAGACTGACAGACTAACTTTCTAGTGGGTCAGGCATTGATTCCGCACTTTAAGAATGGTAGTGGAGCTTCTCGAAAGTCCTGGGTTACATGGAGATGATGACCAGGCCTTCCCAGTCACACCCCAGAACATGAGCTTTGGGGTCTGGTGGTATCTGGACTCCACGCTGGTTCTGTTCCAGCCACACGGCATCAAGCATGCTGTCTGACCTCGCATGTACCATCATTGCCTCATCCGAGAAGTGAGCATGGTCATCATGGCAGAAAGGCAAGTCAGTTTCTGATCCTTCTTATGTCTCAATCCTTTGGGCTTCGTGAGGTCCTTCGAAAGCTCACCTCGCTTTTGAAATATGAGCTCACTCTACCTGTGCTCCTGCAGCCTCTCGGAGCTGTGCACTGCAAACATTAAGTGCCCCATCAATTATTTTCATCCTCCGAGCTGTACCACTTTCACAGTAGATGTGCTCTTCTCCCAATTCCAGGGACAGTTTCTGAGGATGAGGCTGTCCATATTTATTGTTGATCCTTTGTGGGACCTGGCGTGGGACCACAGAAAGCCGGGGACTCAAACAAGAGTTGTTTCACCAACTGATCATGGCAGTAGAAGGGGCTGGAGGGCCGGGAAACCCATTCTGTTAGCCTGATCAGGGAAGGATTGCTTGGTACACACTGCGTACACACATACTGTGAGGGTGTGATCCACCTGGTACCCTATACAGGACAGGCAGATGGATGTGTGGGATGGTGGATAATGGAAAGGTGAGTGGGTGGAGGGATGGTACATGCATAGACAGGTGAATGTACGTGTGAGTCACAGAGGTGTGGATAGAGTGACCTTATCCAGAGACTTCTCTAGCCCGCTGGTTTACCCTCCTCTCCTCTATGGGTCTCGTGTTCTAGCCACCCTATACCCAGACACTCAAGGGGAGAACAGATTAATTTTCTCACTTGCTTCTGGTGTAAGTCAATAACCTAAAAACCATTCAGCATCACGTCTCAAATATTTCTGTGAGTGGCACCAGCTCTCTGATTACTGTTGCCTCCAGGCACTGCTCAGCCTCAAGACACCAACAGCTTGGTCAGGCCTGGTACAGCCTGCATCAGCCCCCACCTAACGACTTCCTTCCTTGTCGATCCTAGGAACAGAACATGAACACTTCTGACAAGTTCTGTGTGCGAGGCTCACGCAGTCACATTCTTCAGGCAGGCGTTATCACTAATCTCCTGAAGAAAATGGGCTTTGAGAGAATGCCAAGATGGCCCCACTGCCTCCAATCTTCCCAACCTAAGCCCTCCTCCAGGAAGTGCTCCCTAATTCCTCGTCTCTCATTAACCCATTCCCTCTTCTCGCCTTTAGCTCCTCCAGTCAGCTGGGTGGAGTCTCTCCTCCCCCATCTCTTATTTTGGCTTTAGCTGATCTCTTACTTAGGACACAGAATTACAGCTGAGAGTGGAGAGTGTTCACATTTTATTCTTAAGCAGTTACCAGAATTGTATTAAAGGGCCATGGTCACGCTCTACTTTCTCATTCATTAATAAAGCGGGATAGAACCTTAAGTTAGGGAGATCTGAGAAGCCCTCGTTAGGAAAAAAGTATAAAATTAAGGCCAAGCCTACAAAGAGCAAATGGAGCCAGGACCCTGAAGGAGACTGGAAGCCTGAAGCTGGCCCACCAGTTCCTCCTGGCCTGGCACTCTTGCTATCTCTGCTCCTGGTCACACAGAGGTCTGCCTGCAGAAGGGCGTGCCCTGCTTCCCTACATTCAAGAGGTGGGTCTATGAGTGCAAAGCCTCTGGGCCAGTCTCCCTCCCAGCCCTGCAGCAAGGATCTACAGGCACACTCTCCTTCCAGGGATGCTTGTCTTAAGGAAGCACTGGTAAGCAAGCATCTCATGCTGGCATCTAGGACCAAACGTGTCCTGCCTGGGCTGCAGGATCACAGCGTGACTTCATACAGCACCAGTGGCAAGAGAAGGAATGTTAATGAGAGTCCAGCTCCAACAAATTTAAATCACCCAAAATACCAAATAAGTATCTCAAACCCATGACATAAATAAGTAACAGAACACATTTTAAAATAGGACAAAAGAAAGGAAACACTCGGACCAAAGAATTCCAAATAATCTGTGCAAATTTTCCACCCCAAGGAAAAGGAGCATGATCTCTCACCCTGGGAATGTGGACTGTGCCTAGAACTCCCACCTAAAGAGTACATTAGGGGGTCAAGCGTTATGGCACACAACTGCAATATCAGGCTGAAGTAAGAGGATCACAAGTTCTAGGCCAGCCTGGGCTTCATAGCAAGACCCTCTTTCAAAGCAAGCAAGAAAGACAGAGACAGAGAGACAGACTGGGGAGAGAAAGAAGGGAGGAAGAAGAAAAGAGAGAGAGGTAAACAGAAAGAAAAAGAAAAGAAAGAAGGAAGAGAAGCAAGGAGGGAAAGGAAAATAAAATGTAGAAGAGGTTACACAAATTTACACTGAAGTAATCTAAGGAGCACTCCTGTCTTAGTTGAGGTTACTATTGCTGTGATGAGAGACAAAGATCACAAGCAAACTGAGGAAGAAAGGGTTTATTTGGCTTTCACTTCCACATCATAGCCCATCATTGAAAGAAGTTAAGACAGGAACTCAAACAGGGCAGGAACCTAGAGGCAGAAGCAGATGCAGAACATATAGAGGCTTTCATGACTTGCTCAGCCTGCTTTCTTACAGAACCTGGGAGCACCAGCCCAGGGATGGCTCCACCCACAATGAGCTGGGCCCTCCCCCCTTCAATCACTAATTAAGGAAATGTTCTACAGCTCAATCTTATGGAGGCATTTTCTCAACTGTTTGGTGTGTGATATTCAGGAGCTCTCTGACTAACTGCCATTCTGGGCAAATCTAAAGCTGTTCTAAACTTTTTGAAAAGTCAATGATTTTTATTTAGTTTTATTTTTAAAAACTTAACAGAAATATTTTTACCCCATACCTACCTACCCTGAAGTGTTAGCACACAGACACGGCAAAACATGTTCAAATATATTTACTCTGCCTAACATGTTCAAGTTAAAAGCAAGAGCCAAATCCTCTTTCCTTACTTCGCAGACAGATTTTTAATTTCTGTCCTAGAAGCCGTGAGCAACTCCTCTCTGCTGGTGTGAAGAAAGACTTTTGAACATTTTTGTTTATAGTGAACATTGCATGGAGATTTGCAGTCATTAGGACTTGGTGCCCGCAGACCTTACTGGGAAACAGGTTGAAATAGGCGCCATGGATTGGTAACTGGCTAGGCCAAGGGGAGCATATTGGCGTTAAGTAGATTCAGAGTCTGGCTACAACAGCAATCCTCCTTGAGAGAAGATGGTCGAAAGTCTGCCATCTAGGTGCTTATACGCTCTTATAGGCTCCATTCCCGTTCTTCTTTTGCCACGTAGTGACTGCATCAGGCTGTCTGCATCATGCATAATGAGAGGCTGGACCAGTCTGAGGCCCCCTCAAACTCAGACATCTCAGGTTCTTTAGACACAAGCGGAGTACCCCAGCAAGTGTCTTCCACAGGGAACTTCTGGAACAATTCCTCAAAGCATGTGGAGATGAAACGGCTGGAGTTTGGAGACCTGAAGTTGGGGGTTAGCAAGCTTTGACTCTTTGAGCCTGTGGATCTACCTTCCCAGAGACTCAACTTCCTTATATACTTAATTATTTAAATCACGTGGCCAAATCTATCAATGCCTTAGCCCAGAACTGTGGTATAGGAGTTCACTTGATGAGCAGACAATGGTTTTTTGTTTTTCTTTTTTTTTCTTAGTGTAGGAAATTCTCTATTCCAGGCCCTGGCCTAAAGCCCTTTCTTTCATGTTGTTCAAAACCTAAGCATCTTACTATATGCACACAGGCTGACCTGGGATCGATTCATTCCCACATCAAACCTAAGCCGTGGGTCCATGGGAGAGCTAAACCAACAACAGGAGGCAGGGCACCTCTGGTGTGGCTGTGCTAGAGGAAGGAGCGGGTGCAGAGGGAACTGGGTGGCTGCTGCTTGGTGGAACCGGGGAGACCATATTTTCCCCTCCAGGAGATCTTGAGCACTTCTGAAATCCACTTGTCCAAAACCCCTGCTCATGAAGCAGGTAGCAACCTAATCAACTTGGATTCCACAGGAAGGTGGCTGCAACATCTGGCCAAGAAGAATCCCAGCCTCAGGGAGCCACCGCAGCAGCTAGCTTTTTCTGAACATCTTTCCCTTTGCTTCTAAAAAGAGAAATCCAGCCACAGTCATTATACCCAGATGTTCTCTGCTATTTTGTTTTCAATTGCTGCCATGTTATCCTGCAAAGACTATAAGACCTCAGCCACTTCAGAGCTGACTCAGTTTAGAGGTACCAGGAGTCTTCAGCATCACAGAGTCAGAAAGCATAGTCAGAATGCTGGAGTGGAGGAGGAGAAGAAGCAGGTTGGTGTATAAAGCACAAAGCGTTCCAGTTTTACATGAGGAAGGGTTGTGGAGACTGGCTGCCTGACAGTGAGAAATATTCTTCAAGTCACTGAACTTTAAAATGATTAAAATGACATTCTGTTGTAGGTATCGTGCCACAATTAAAAGAAATGTTCATTTCAAAGCATTGCCTCTGGCAGTGTTTGACGGCGCTCTGCGCCATCCTAAGAGACCTGTGCTCCATCTATACCACTGACTCCCTTACAAAGGTCTGACCTGGGTTCCCTGTGGGGAGGAGGTGCCAGACAGGTGCATAGACTAGGAAGCAGGACAAAGGGGCCTCCGTAAGTCAGTGCTGGTGGAACCATCAAGTTTACATTATTACACACACAACCAGTTCTCCCAATTCCTACTCTGCTCTGTCTCAGGAGAAGACCTAGGACATAATTTTCTTCAGTTCCTGAGTTAGTGGACTTCTAACCACTAACCATGGAGGCATTAAAGACCATGGAAGGTTGAAGGAATCATGGCGCCCTCCACCCACGTCTCTACTCAAGGCAGTATCTGTGGGTGTAGCTGTTTCCCCTAGGTAGTTCCTGTGGTCATCACAAATGCTATCCCCCCAATCCAGCTGTTTATATCTAGAGAGCTGGAGGGATTGATGTAAGTATACACGCCCATCCGAGCGAGGAGCCTTTCAAAACCCAAGGAAAGATGATCTAGTTTTATCCCCACTTCCCTTGGAACCTCCAGCCTATAGTGACTTTGGGGATAAGAATGGTAACAGTGATAACAATACATTTCTTCTGCTAACCTCTGGCTTGCCTCCTCCTCTCATTTGGCTGCCCCCTCTCTTTTCCAAGGTGTGATGACTCACAGCAGTACTTGCTTTCCAGCCTACATTCTACGATTTACACCAGCCACTCAGTTCCTATAGCACTGCAAGCCCAAAGGCAAATCACTTTTGCACCCTAACTCTCCATACAACTGGTCAACCCATACACCAGACCATTGACTGTAGACCCAGGAGACTCAGGAGGACCTCAGGTATTGCATAATCTAATAGATCTGAGCATTCATGCCTAGTATATCCAATCCCCATTTTTGTGGCTCAGGGTTCCCAGACATGGGCCCTACTTTTCCCTCAGCTGTATTTGGGTCCTCAGTGGTCAGATATGCCATCGCCTAGAGTTGGGGTGCAGAAGGAGAAGAGGGAAATTGGAACACCCCAGGATAGCTTCAGAGAAGATAACCCTCACTTTCATGTTCTTCTAAGGAGACTCCTTTCTTCCCAGGCCACGGGGTTCTGCATAGCTGCATTTGAGGACAAGGCTGTTCTCTTGTACACGGGTTGTAGTGCTGTGTAGCCTACAATGGTAGACACGTACCACATGTGTTTTTAAACTGTAAACAAAGTCGGAAACCGAGTTCTTCAGCTGCACGCGCTGTTTCAAGAGCTCCACTTGTGGCCGGCAGCTGCTGTATTGGACAATACAAATGTGTCATCCCAGAAAGCCCTACTGAGCAGCACTGCCCATAAACAAATCCGATTCTGCCAGCAAAGGAAGAAATGGAACCCACAGACTACAAATTAACCAATTACACTTTTAACAAGCAAACCTTCTCCCCACCATGTGTGCAACCGAAAGATGATTGGGTTTTTATGCAAAAATGGCTTTTAGCTGGGCTGACTAGGGTTCTGGCAGGGTGGAAGAGGCAGGGAGATGATTTTCTAATGTCTGCTCCAAAGATGCATGAATAGAAAGTTGATGGGATTAATGTAAGCACGCAAACCCACCCGAGCGAGGAGCTTTCGAAAACCCAAGGAAAGAGATTTACTTAAATGGAAAAGAAAAGAAATAACATGTTTACTCTTTCCTTGGTTCTCTGAAAGAAAGAAAAGAGCATCAGTTCTTAAAATGTCTTTAATACCACACAAGCTTAGCGGACCCGGCTGCAAAGGAGATGCTCCCAGCGGGCAAATGAGATATTTAACCTGTCTGCTCTGACAAGAAAATTAAAGACATTTGAGCAGGGCATTAAAGTTGGAGAGAGAGAGCCGAGGCGCCTTTGCAGGATGCCATCTTCCCCTGCAGCCCCTCTCTAGGAAGAAACAGCTCTATTCCAGTTCACTTAGGCAGGCTGGTGTTTGCTAACCTGAGACTGTGGACACCTTTATTACCGAGCAAAGGGGCAGGATGGCCGCGGAGACAGGCTCTGACCTGGAGAAAGCCCTTTAGCTGAGAGGCAATTTTTACCAGCAGTTTGCTGGGCTCAGCCTCCTGAGTCAGAGCTGTCTGAGGTGGGGTCTAAACATTTGCATTTTAATAAATTCTCAGCGGGCGCTGATGCTGCAGACACAGCAGCACTTTGAGGAGAACCACCTCCCCAAAGAGTGATTCCAGAGAGGGCGACCAAACCAGGGGTCAAGGTTGCAGTCATTACCCTTCACCCTCATAGGTTTGTTCAGGAAGGAGAGCTTCTCTGCTAGAGAATGAGATGGTAAACTTTTTTTAAAAAAATAGCTTTCTAAAGAGTTTTTTAAATGTCTATTTATGTGTATGTGTGTATGAACATATGGAGGCCAGAGGCTGTCTGATCCCCTGGGCCACCTAATTTGCTGATGGACACTGAAAATCAAACCTGGGCCCTCTGTAAGAACATTAAGTGCTCTTAAGCACTGAGCCATGCCTTTAGCCCCTCAATTGATTTATCTTGTGATTGAGACATGGTCTCATAACACAGGCTGGCCATGCAGTCACTGTAAGCAAGGATGACCTTGAATTCCTAATCCTCATGCCTTCATCTCCAGGGTATTAGGATTATAGGTTTGTACCCACACACCTAGCTAGACATGATTAATTCTGCTTATTTCAAATGTTGCATTAAAGCTCTTTATATCTTTAAATTTTTGTGAACTAAAGAGAGTCAGGTTTGAGACAGTGTCTTTCTATGTAGCCCAGGCTGACAAACTTGCAGTGATCTCCTTGCCAGCTGAGGTCCAAGTACTAGACGTATAGACATAACCACTAGGGCCAGAAGAAGGAGAAGAAGAAGAAATTCTTCATCTTGACTGAGAGCCTGGTACCTCCCAAGGTGATTTTTCTGCTCTTTGGATGTGGAGTGACTTGCCCGAGCTCACACACCAAGTGTGGAGATATGACCCAACACTTCTGACTCTCAAATTCCAGATGTGGAATGATTTGTCCAAGCTCACACACGAAGTGTGGAGATTTGACCCAGTACTTCTGACTCTCAAACTCCAGATGCTTTCTGCTAAGCCACTGTTCTGCACGTGAGCCAATTAGCTGCTTGTCTCATACTCCTGTTTCCTCACTGTTCACAAGATTTGCTGGGCAGATTGCTAGAGATTGACCCATTGTCAGAATACCTCTGCGAGTCCCTGCGACAGAAACACTCTCTATCAACACCTCCAGCGCACACCAGCGAGGTCTCATTTATTCCTGACAGGTGTTTAGCTGGAAACTGACAATTCACCCAACTGTGGTTTCAAATCAAAACAACTCCAAGAACAAAGGCAAGGTCATGGCTGACTTAATTAATTTCGCGTTGACTACGCACAAGCCTTTGCTTTCGTCATCTTATTCAGTACCTCCGTCAACCTGGGAAGGTAGGCCCAGGCGGCCTTTCCACTTTAGAAATGAGGGAAGGAGGGTTCCAAAGAGCGTCTGTGTCTGAAGTCACAACCCCAGTGAACAGAAGGCAGAGAACTCCAGGATAGTGTACCAGTGTATTAGTTATGAGTCTCATTTCTACAGCAAAGTATGAAACGAAAGCTTCATACTTTTGCAGGAGGGGCTTACAGTCCAGTGGTGTGGTCCCTCACAGGGGGAAGTCAGGGAAAAGCCTGAGGCAGCTGCTTTCGTGGCATCCGCAGTCAGGAAGTGTTGGCCCTCCACTCGCTTTCTCTCTTTATTTAGTTCAGGATGCCAGCTCTTTGCACGGACAGCCCACAGTTATGGCGGATCTTCTCAGCTCAGTTAACCTAGTGAAGATGGCTCCTCACAGGCGTGGCCAGAGGCTGGTCCTCTAGGTGAGTCTAGATCCTGCAAAGTTGTCATCGGTGTTTATCATATCCGGCTTACAGAACTACACCCATCTCCCTGCCCCGCAGGAGAGAAGGACCCAGAGTGTCTGTACTCATCACATGTGCTTGCATTCAAGAATGTTCCTTTTCCAGCCAAAGCGTGGCTGCCCAGTTGCTGGGTCCAGGCTCAGAGTGAGATTTAGTCTGAGTTCTCGGCTGTGGCTACCCAGAACTGTTCTTATTTGCTTCTCTCCCGCATCCAGAGCCTAGTCCTTCATGGGCAATATCCAGACCATGTTCATCCAAGAGAGAGGAAAAAGAGAAATAACAACTCATTTTTAGCAAGAAAGAAGATGCCAGAAGGTAATTGCTTTGCAAATTACTGTAAGTTATAAACGGATCAATGATTTTTTTTTCCAAAGTCGGAATCAACCATAATTAGCCATATGCAAATTCCACCCCAAGCCTTTGCGGCTCACAGTGAAGTGGGAGGCAACCTCTTTGACCGTTTAAACTCATTCAGAGGAGGCCCTGTGCAAACTGAAGGAAGCGTAAAGAAGCTGTAGAAATCCATGTGTTCCCTTCACACGGAGACCAGGCCTTGGTTGATCTCCAGAGCTCCCCTAGGAAAGCCTGTGGCCTCACACACAGCTCAGGCCTGCGTGGACATGGCAGAGAAGGACGGTGGAGGTCTAGGCTGAAATCGACTTTCCTCTCATCTTATGTCGTGAGATTGAGAGGAGGGCTTAACGCCATCAAGATTTCACTTCTTTTTTTTTCTTTTCCTTTTTTTTAAGATTTATTTATTTATTATTACACAGTATTCTCAGTATTCTGTCTGCATGTATGTCTACAGGCCAGAAAAGGACACCAGATCTCATTACAGATGGTTGTGAGCCACTATGTTGTTGCTGGGAATTGAACTCAGGACCTTTGGAAGAGCAGGCAGTACTCTTAACTGCTGAGCCATGTCTTCAGCCCCAAGATTTCACTTCTATGTGAAAGCGATATGTCTGTCACCTGAATGAGGACCGACCCAGGAGAAAATGCTGGGATCTGGAAACAGCCTGGGCACTATAGCCTTGCCAGTCATCCTGCTTCGTGACTGCTAGACTCTTTTCACATGATAAGGGTCCGATGGGGTGGGTGCTCCCCAGGGTTCTCTCGGTTATCCATTTCCTACGGGCATTTCTTCTGCCTTCTGGTGCCAGGCGTGGTGGCAAGCACTAGGGACTGAAACTCAAAACTTTTCCCACCAGCAGGAGAGCTCCGATTGCAGAGAACAGGGTATGTGTAATGGTGCCTGTGGAATGTTCCAGCACACATGGGGACAAGGCTTCTGGGAGCAGGTGGAATATGAGATGAACCTCCCAAACAGGTCACTTCCTGGGCCCACAAGAGGCTTCAGGAAGGTGTCCTGAGCTTTCAAGAATATGTGGGCACTAGGGGGAGCATGTTTCTAATAAGCCCATCTCCCACAGAGTCTGGTCTAGTGCAAACTGGGCCAGGGGCAGGTATTATAAGGCATTTATTAGTGGCCCCTGTTGTAGAACCCCCTCTACTATCTTAACTCCTAGACTTTAGGCTGATTATGATTTGTTTGATCATAGTATGTAACAAAGGTGACTTGAGTAGTAAGTAGGCTTAGTAATTAACATTCTTGTTCTTGAAAGCCCAGGGCCTCTGTGTCGGAAGTCTGTCTCCCCTACTGGAGAGACTATGTGGAGGAACCACACAGAGGAAGAGGAGGGGAAAAGAGAAGAAACAGATAAATCTTCTCTCATTGATTGCAGGCACTGTCTAAGCTGAATACTAAATGTATCCACCCAGGTGACCATCAGCAAGACTGGGGAAACGGTATCCTGCTGAACCCCAACAGATCATTGCATTATGAGCAGCGTGATTAGTGACTGCCTAAGTCACTGAGTTTTGGGGCGCAGGGGTTCCCATGCAGCTGGAGATGCCTGGTACCATACCCATAACTCTGTTTTATTTTCTTCATAACATCTATCAACCAAACAAAACCTAATTGCTCCCTACCTGTTGAAGGTGATCTCCACCAAGGCATGAGCCATTTACTTATTGACAGATCCCCCTTAAGTGATCCTCGCCCAGCTAAAAAGTAGTTCCCCAATGCCAGAAGAATGAATTTGAATTTGCCATGAGATCACCCACACTTCAGGCCACACCAAAACAACAGAGTGCTTGGCAACTCTCTACCAGAAGCAGAGACAGAGAAACACAATGATTTTTCCATGAACAAACTTCACAGTAGTCAACACAAACTTTAAAGGAAAAAAAAAAAAAAAAAAAAAACAGCCAGCGAGAGATTTTATGCTTGTTCAGAGGTACCATAAACAGCTGGCTTATGTACAGCAAGCACTGTAGTTCCCTGGGGCCACAGGCTGCAACAACAGAGACCTAATGGCATCAGGCGGATCCTTACACAGTCCCAGAGCCAACATCTGGCCTGCTGTGCTCCTGCTCACCCTGGACTTGAGCGGAGCATACTCACCAATTAATGATGCTTCCTAAAAGGAGCCTCAGCTGCCACCTCCTGCTGAGCACAGCCTGCTGCTGATGTTTGAGGAAATCAGAGTGTCCTCAGGAGGGGGAGCAAGCTGGCTAGTGCAGGACGGAGGGAAGCAGTGCAGGATAATATTCCTCAGCTGCTTTCTGTACAAACACCCCCTGATGCCCGTCATGGGTTACACCAGCTTTGATGCTCTCAAGGTTCCGTGAGCTCTTGTGGCCTTGTCTGGGTCAGCAGAGGTCTGGAGGGGTATTTCTACTTAGATGGCAAATGGCCATTAGACAAGGAAATAAGGGGAACTGCCCCAGGCCCACAAGCCACTCCCAACGGCTCCGAAATCATCAAGGTGAGATGTCAGAATTAGCCAAGCACCCCTCTGACTCCTGAGCAGCTTTAGCGCCTCTTTAATGAAGATTAATCAGCACTTTCCCAAGGATTTTAATCATACAGTGTAGACTGGAGAGTCCACCTGAGGACCAACGGCCATGATGGCCATCTCTCTGTCCTCCACATGCATGCACGTTGTGCGCCTCCCCGTGGGCACAAACACACATGCACAACATTTTAGATTACATATCAAATGCAGTCGTTCCCAAATTGCATACCATATCGGGGGGGGGGGGGGGGCTTGTTAGAACACAGTGACCTGGTACCACTGCCAGCGTTTCCATAGGTGACGCAAGAGTCCCAAACATTGTCACTTCTAGCAAGTTCCCAGATGAAGGTAGCACTGTTGGCTCAGGGACTACACTTGGAGCATCACTAATGACTATAGAAAGATATAAATATGAGCATCTAAGACACAGGCACACGAACACAGAAAGCCCAGATTTTTCTGGAATTGCCCCAAATTTTAGTCAACGGAAATATATAAATCACTTTAAACGGCCCCTACTATAGTCCTCAAGGGGCTGTCAAAGAAAAACAGCCTTGCAGCAGGGCGATTGCAAAGGATGCAGAAAAGGGAGGATAAATATTTCACAGGCTCAGAAATTGGTGTTTCTCAAGTGTTGGAAAAAGAACCGGTGAGGGGGCAGGGTGAGGCGAGCTGTGCATCTTCTCGATCCATTGCAAGCAGCACCAGCTCACTACCCATCAGCTCAGAGATGGAAGTGGGCACCTGGAGCTAAAGGAGTGTTGCTGTTTCAGAGACAACATCCCCTAGCATCCCAAGATACCCGTATCTGAAACACAGGCTCTCCACACTCGCTCCAGACCCACAGAGCCTAGTAATGGAGGGAGACCCAGGAAACTTTGTTTAACACGATCACTGGTGATGTATACATACTTGAAGGGTTGTTTTGCAGAGTGTGTCAAAGTCCCATCAAAAACACAAGGGACTTGGGGCTAGGGTATGACTCTGCTGGTGAACTTATTGTTGTTGTGACCATAGTTTAGGCGACAGAATCCTTGTAAAAAGATGGGTGTGGTGCTTGGTGTTTGCAATCATAGCAGTGGGGAGATGGAGCCTGGCAGATCCCTGGAGTTCATGGTCAGAAAGCTCTAGGCCAGCGAGAGACCCTGTCTCAAAGCACAAGTGGCTAGCTACTGAGGACATGTTCACCACACACATGTGCACACATGCACACACAAATATAAGAAGCTAAGGGATGACAGGTGTTATTGCTAGATGGGTACAGAGCTTTTGTTTGTGGAGATAAGAAGGTTTCGGGGGTGGACGAGGGTGGTGGAGGTAGAACAATATGAATGTACATTATGTCACTGAACTGCCCTCTTGTTGCCAGAGTCCTGGATGAGACAGAAAACTGACTTCAGGGAGCCCAACAACGTAGGTCCAACCACTAACCTCAAATCTTAAATGAATGAATTAATTGGGAAAAGCAGGAAAGGAATTTTTCAGCGTAAGTACCTCAGGATGTTGAGGAGACCAGCAATCCCAGCCTGCCTTCTGGGTACTTAAGTTGAAAGCTTAAATAGAGTCATAGTTAGGGCAGGAAGTGAGTCATATGCACACTTGAGCAGTCCTGGTCAGCCTATGGTTTGCTGGGTCATTATTTCAGAACTGGTTCTGGAAACTCCTGAGGAACTCATCACTTGGTAAGACAATTCAGACCACATTGCGAGATGCTTGCTCCTGCTTAGCAGGCATCCTCGGTTCCCAACATGGGGTGATTGCTTGCACAGTGGGGGCAGTCTCATCATGGGGTGATCTGCTGCAAGACTTTCTGTTTCCAACAACATTAGGATGATGCCTGGAAACATCTAGAGTCTCTCTGAGAATCAGACACAAAATTTCAAAACTAAGAGTTGACGGTCTGTTTGTGACAATACCGTTGCTAAATGTGGAAAATTCCTTAATAATTCCAGGGAACCCAGCCTGGGAAGTGAAGTTTCCACCCTTGCACCCCCCGGCTCCTGCTCTGTTTACATCCCTGGGCACAATGGAAGCGTGCCAACACTGAGGAAAGCTCTCACTGCACCCAGCAAGGGAAGGTGCCTGAGATGCTGTCTCTGAGGCTCACAGTGGGGATCTGTGAAGTCCCACTTCAATCTCGCCCTGCCCCTCCAGCCAAAGCTTTACCTAATTCCCTAATGTTTACTGATCTCCCCATCTCTCCTCTGAATGCCTGCGGCATCAGAATCAAGAGTTTGGGATTTAATCACAATGGCCTTATATCATTTTTTGGCATACACAAATAGCTGGATAGGGTGGAAAAGACGTGGATTCTGTAGGCTCAGAAACGTTGGTCTGAGGCTAGCTTTGCCACTTCCTAACCGATGACAATTTGCCTCTGAGGTGAGCCTGCAGCTGTACTTAGAAAATTTAAGAATGGGGCCTGAGGTCAACGGTAAGACAAGGGCCGCAGAAGTGCCCTGTAGTGTGACGAGCTCTCTGAATGCCTGCCCAAGCTTCTGAGGGTGCAAAACTTTTCCTCAGAGCAGCTGTCAGTCTCGGCTGCATATTATGGCCTGGCAGATAACTGTGCCCAGAACTCAAGCATGGAGTTTTTGAAAGTTCCTCCAGCCAAATAACCTGACACCAATAGCACAAGAATGGGCTCAATAAATGCTCAACAATGGGGACTTAATTAGTTGATAACTTATTAAGTTATCACAGAGTTCTGTGATAAGATGAGTTACCAGAAAGGATCAAGCTTTATGGGTGCTGTCACCATGAGGTTCCATTTTTAATATGCAGAAACCCTATACTGAATGTTAGATGAGTCTGAATGGATGTAAACTGAGCATCTTCAGATCCAACATCACAGTGTTTTCCTTCATGATTCACAGTCCTCCAGCACTGAGACTCCTTATTCGACAATAACCATTTTCTTAGACACACTTTGCTGCAGCAGAGGAAGATAAAGGGTCACGAGAGAACTCTGGAGGGGACAGCTGAGAAGTTCAGTGGTATATAAACAGATCGCTGGATGGTTGCTAAGCTTGACCCTAGAGTTGTATAATTAGAGAAGTAGGGGAAACCTCATTAGCTACAAAAATCATTATTGGGATCAGAAAGAAAAGGGAGGGAGGGATGAAAGCAGACATGGCTGCGTGGCAGACAGCCAGAGAAGGTTTCTCTAGAGAAGGGGAAACAGAAGCTGGGACAGTTCTTTAGGTCAGTGCAGGAGAGGACCAAGAACTAGAGCATCCCTGCATCTGCCCTGGGGTTCCGGGAAGGGACTGAGGACTGGAGATGCTCAAACTGTTTCAGTGGTCACAGTCTCTGCCTTCAGTGCCTATGCCCAGGGTTCTATAGAAAGTCTCCCTGCAGGCAGAGAGCCACAAGGGAATCTCTGCCTTCCGTACTCTATGCACACACGTAGGGGATCTCTTGTAGTCTGCAGAGTAGCTAATACTGAATTCAGAAAGAGGCCAGGGAGTCAGGTGAGCCTAGTTTCCAGGTAATTAGCCCTTCTACTGCCTATTCAACACAGCCCAGCTCTCTCTTCCACTCCCAAAGCCTGGTTCCTGTCTGTCCCCAAGGAGGGTGAACACTGATCCTTAGACTGTCCTATGACGTTTGTTCCCTAGACATTATTCATTCAGCTAACACATACTATACTCTTACCCATTGCCAGTCAGTGGATAGAAAGATACATGGATGAACAGGATGAACATTTGATGGAATGAATGATAGTTGTTAACAATAATAAAATAATAATACCTAGGATTTACTGAACATCTGTACCATTGCAGGCTCTGTGCTGTTATTATTGTGTCCTAAGTAACCCCAAAGTAATATATTTCAAGTTTACAGAATAGAAAAGTGAAGTTCTAGGAGTGTAAACAGTCAGACCACCTAGCCAGGAACTGGTAGAACTGAAATTAAAGTTCATAACCTGGTTACCCCAGCATTTAAAAAGCTCAAAGTCCAACTGAATAACAAAGAACATGGGAAGGAAGGAAGGAAGGAAGGAAGGAAGGAAGGAAGGAAGGAAAAATGAAAGAAAAAAAGAAAGGAAGGAAGGAAAAGAGAAAGAAAGAAAGAAAGAAAGAAAGAAAGAAAGAAAGAAAGAAAGAAAGAAAGAGGAGGAGAGGGGAAGGGAAGAGAAGAAAAGAGAAGGTGGAAGAATTATTGTATGAGGCTGCTTGTTCGTTCATACCCAGCCACTCAGATCTGAAATAATCACACAGAAATCATATTATTTGCAATACTCTTTGGCCAATAGCTTAAGTGTATTTCTGGCTAACTCATATCTTAACTTAACCCATCTCCATTAATTTGTGTATCGCCTCAAGGCTGTGGCTTACCAGGTAAAGTTCCAGCATCTGTCTCTGGCTGGGCTACATTGCTTCTTACTCACTCTGTCTTCTTTCTCCCAGCATTCAGTTTAGTTTCCCACCTAGTTCTATTCTGCCCTATCAAGCCAGTTTCTTTATTCATTAATCAATAAAAGCAACACATATGCAGAAGAACTTCCTATATCAGACAGTCACCCAAAGTTTTTCTGTATCATTGGGGCATCCAGTCTTCAGCCCACAGGCCCATAGTATCCAGCAGACTTTTTCATGAAGCAGGAAATTTCAAAGACAGTTCTACCTATATTGTCAATTTGTCAGTCAATTTATTCTGTGTCCTGCATAATGTCTAGCAGACTCTTTCATGAAGCAGGAACCCTGAACAACTGTCTCTTCTTCTTTAGGCAAGTTCAGCAATCATCTCTCTGTGAGTCCCACATGTCCAACTCACACAGCATAATATCAAGTATTCCAGGCGAGAGCAGTTTCTTGCCCAGATGGCTAACCATTGCCATAAGGAGCCTCTTTGCTACCCATCTTCCTCTTGAAGTAATTAGTGCTGTCAGGAGAAGATGTGTCTCATTGTCATGAAAAGTCCTAAGTTTTTAAAATACTTAAATGTCATATTCTGTTAGTCTTTGAAAGGTTTGAAGAATATCTAACTGAAATTTATCTCTATATATTTAGAAAAACTAACATGACTATTATAGATGATTATCTATTAACCTATATTTCTTAATTATACAAACACAATACCTTAATCAAAAGCAGAAATATATATACAGTATATATACAGTATAACAAAATTGATCTTAAATTTGTATAAATAAACCAAGATCCATACCAATGCAAAGCTCTATAGCATATCCCCCTTTAAATGCAAACAAACATTTATAAACAATCATTTAGGGAACTTGGGCATAGTTCCTGCATTTTGTTGGGTAAAGTATTTTTGGGGGTGTTCTCAGCGTTTTTCAGGGGATCTTGGTCCATCAAACCACATTTTAGTCTCGCATTAATCCACAGGTTCTCATCTTCTGTGAAAACAAAAGAACCTCTTTTTCAAAGCAACATATCCTTAGCTCAAATTTTGAAGTATATATGTTGGTTTACTTTAAAGTATATATGTTGGTTACTTAGCTTCTTCACAGCCAAAAGATTCAAAGAAAACATAATAATATAAATAGCCCAGACTCTCTGTGTATTTTCCATCTTTACGTGGCTTATTTTTCTTTACCCTATTAGTTTTTCTACAAGTTTAATATTTATTTTATTATCTTTACTCCTTTAATATATAACTGTTTGTACTCTTCTCTGTAAAGACTTTGTTTTGGTTTTTAAAACCATTTACTTCCTTTTATAACTGTCTATACTTATTTTTTCTTCTCTCCCCCAAGCCTATATATATTTATCCAACACTTTGACCCATTTAGAGGTATTTTATGTCTGAATATGTCCTATTGGGTATCAGTAATTCTTTACTGTCCAGGAGTACTTCTCAAATGGTGCTGGCATACTGGATATCAACATATAGGAGAATGAAATAGACCCATATCTATCACCATGCACTAAACTTAAGTCCAAATGGACTGGAGACCTCAACATAAAGCCAACCACACTGAACCTTATAGAAGAGAAAGTGGGAAGTACACTTGAATGCAGTGGCACAGAAGACCACTTCCTAAATATAACCCCAGCAGCACAGACACTGAGAGAAACAATTAATGAATGGACCTCCTAAAATGGAAAAACTTCTGTAAAGCAAAGGACATGGTCAACAAGACAAAATGACAGCCTACAGAATGGGAAAAGATCTTTTCCAACCACACATCAGACAGAGGTCTGATCTCCAAAATATACAAAGAACTCAAAAAGTTGGTCATCAAAAGAACAAATAATCCAATAAAAAATGGAGTACAGACCTAAACAGAGAACTCTCAACAGAGGAATCTGAAATGACTGAAAGACACTTAAGGAAATCTTCAACATCCTTAGTCATCAGAGAAATGCAAATCAAAACAACTCTGAGATTCCATCTTACACCTGTAAGAATGGCCAAGATCAAAAACACTGATGACAACTTATGCAGGAGAGGCTGTGGAGTAAAGGGAACACTCCTGCCTTGCTGGTGGGAATGCAAGCTGGTACAGCCCCTTTGGATGTTAGTGTGGTGATTTCTCAGAGAATTAGGAAACAACCTTCCTCAAGAACCAGTGATACCACTTTTGGGTATATATCCAAAGGATGCTCAATTGTACCACAAGGACATGTGCTCAGCTATGTTCATAGCAATATTGTTTGTCATGGCCAGAACCTGGAAACAACCTAAATGCCCCTCGACCAAAGAATGGGGAGGGAAAATGTGGTACATTTACACAATGAAGTATTACATGGCAGAAAAAATAACATCTGAAGTTTTGAAGGCAAATGTATCTATCATTGAGCTAGAAAACATCATTTTGAGTGAGGTAACCCAGATACAGAGACAATTATCATATGTACTCACTCATAAGTGGTTTTTAAACATAAAGCAAAGAAAACCAGCCCACAAATTATAATCCCAGGGAACCTAGACAACAATGAGGACCCTAAGAGAGACTTACATAGATCTAATCTATATGGGAAGTAGAAAAAAACAGATATCCTAAGTAAATTGGGAGCATGGGGACCTTGGAAGAGGGTTGAAGGGGAGGAGAGAGACAGAGAAGGGGGCAGAGAAAAATGTAGAGCTCAATAAAAAATCAATTTAAAAAGAAAAAAGAGATGTGAATAAAATGTTCATTAGGTCAAAAATAAAATGCTAAGCAACAACCTAGGCTGCTTTGTCTTTTGACTCCACCCATTCAGCATGGTGGGCAGAGTTCTGTTTAGTGCGAGCTATGCTTACAGCCCCATTTACAGGCAGACAGCAGGCCTATGTTGCCATTAAGCAAGTTGTATCACTCTGCTCACAAATCTCATTTAAACGTTCCATAGCCGGACCTTATCAGAGTTTGTACTGGCAGCACAGCCCTGGAAGCAGCCATTCCAAAACCATGTGGGTGTTTGTTTGTTTGTTTGTTTGTAGGGAGGTTGTTGTTGTTGCTACCACTCAATTGGGAACACCTCTCTTAATGCCTCAACCACTGATAAAGTACATGATGTCAGAACAGGACAAGCAGGATACACAAAAAAGACTGCCAAACCTTGCCAACACAGGGTAAGACAGTTCTAAAAATGTTCCTGCCTCTGAAAATGGTCTGTCAGTTACTTTAGGCCTTAGCCAAAGTTGGTTGCTTCCACATTGCAAATGAGAGTTTGGGTGATTGTTCAGGCAGCCAGTTGTCTCTGTCATTTATTGCACATTTTGGAGGCTACTTGATTGCACTTCCTGCCCACTCAAGTAATATTATCTCCCTTCTCAGGCCTTCGATGGTGTTGAAGATTAGACAGTCCTAGAATACTAGTTACCATCCTCTTATGATTTACCCAAGCCATTTCCAATAGAAGACTTAGACTCCTAAGATAGAATGTTTGTTAAAACGTTAGAATATGTTCCTTGTTCAATATTGTTTATGCTGGTTGTAATTCTAATCTTATACTTGATATCTGTTCCTAGTGTATATAGTTTTGTATTGGATTTAGAACTCTCTTATTTAAACAAAAGGGGGAGGTACTGTGGGAGCTCCTTCAGCCAATAGCCTTTAAGATACCAGCCCACTTGGGTGTGGTATCTTATATTATTAATGCAGCTGTACAGTGTGTGCTCTCTCTCTCTTGCTTCCAGCTCTCACTTCTGGCTGCTAGACTCAGTTCTTATCCCCCATTTATGCAGAGGACTGTGATCTGTGAGTCTTCCCTAAATAAATAACCCTTTATTATATGTAATTCTGAACTAGTGTGGGATTATTTTGTATCTTTCATCATCAGACCCAGAGCTAGGGGAACAGAGGAGAGAGGAAAGAATCAGGGATCCCTGCTGCAGGGCCAGCTGGAGGCCTGGAGCCCAGTGGTTCACTACTTACAAGAACCCTCGGACATTTGTGTATCGGGATCTGAAAGTATGCCTGATTGTTGAATGTGCAGTGTGGATCATTTCTTAGTAAGATCTAAAACATGTGTGGGCCATTTGCCCAATGCCTGTAACAACTCAATGTGGGAACCCCAGGCAAAGATTGTAGGGTCCTCTTAAGAATCAATCTCCAACGGTAAATTTCTTTTATAAATATACAAAGACTACCTTTCTGAAAGACATTTGAATCTCTGTAGGGTGTGTGTGTGTGCGCGCGTGCATGCACGCGCATGCACGTGTGCATGTGTGTATGTGTGTCTGCATGCGGGCATGTGTGTGTGGTGTTATAGTTTATGAGTAGTTTGTGGGCATCAATATGGTGTTAGTGCATGCATGTACATGTGTGCCAAAACAGAGTCCAAGCATGGGATATGAATCAGTCCTCTTTCCTCCCCCAAAGCAAGTCTCCTTAGAACTCATAGGATGTCGTGCGTTGCTGGGCATTCAGTTCTTTGTGGACCTTCCTCAATAATCTTTCATAATGCCTAGCCACATGTGTCCTTCAGTAGGAAGAGAAGGAAGAAAATTGCAGGATGTACCAAAGGAATTGCCCATACTCTATGGCTTCTCAGGTTTAGGGATGCCATGAAAGTGTATCAAGGAGTATGAAAGAGTATCATCTATGGATAGATCCATAGATGTAGAAATGACTAAGGTATGCATGGCTCTAAGAGATGACCCCTTTATTGGACCCTTCTGCCATTCCTCCATATGTGAACCATCAGCTTCTGCCAGTAGTGTTGCTTAGTGGGGTCCTGGCAGGCATCATTTAAGCATAAGACATAGGAAAGGACTCAGGGATGTTTACATCCCTGACACCCTAATGCTCCTGAAGACCCCAGAGTAGCAGGTTCCCAGCAGGCATACAAATCCCACACCTAAAACCAAGTCTCTCCAGGCCTGGGGTCATTATTAGCTGGGGCTAACCCCTCCATAGAGCATAGCAGAAAGACTTAAATAGCAGACTAATCTGTTCCACGCAGAGGAGATGGGGGAGAAGGAAACAGTGTGCACTCATTGACAGGAAAGCTAGTATGAATAATGGGTTTGTTGGGGAGCTTGGTTTGGGGACATCGGCATCTCCACAGATTATTCAGGAAAATAAATCTCCTCCATGATAGCTAGGACCCTGCCTTCATTATCAGACTGCTCCTTCCAAGAGGCAAGTCCTGGCTTTCAGGTGACTTGTTCAGATAAATCGTCTTAATTACGGGGAGCAAAGCCCTTCCAGGCATATTCAACATGACATTGTGATTTACAAAGTTCACATTCAAGAATCTCACCACCAAGTTTTAAAAAAAATAAAACCAGAACCACCACCACACACACACACACACCTCATAATGCTTTGATTAAGGCCCTCCAGCTACGTGTGGCCCAGAAGCAGCACATTCTGATGGCTAGGCTCACAGTGGACAGTCGTAAATAAAAGTCAGTGAACTAATCGCAGCTACAATAGGAACATGCTGGGAACTTCCTCCCAAGTGCGAGAGAGAAAACCCAGAACTCTGTGCGTACTACATTAGTGCTCTACACTAAGCTGAATCCTAAGCCCATGTGTGATGTGGGAGTGTCATATATCAATCTGTTGATTTCATTGGTTAATCAATAAAGAAACTGCTTGGTCTGATAGGTTAAAACATAGGTGGGTGGAGTAAACAGGACAGAATGCTGGGAGGAAGTGAGGCAGACACCATGCCTGTCCTCTCCAGGGCAGATGCGATGAAGCAAGCGGCCAGGTCAGACATGCTGAATCTTTCCTGATAAGACTGGTGCTACACAGATTAATAAATATGAGTTAGGCAAGATGTGAGAATTAGCCATTAAGAGGTTAGAACTAACGGGCCAAGCAGTGTTTAAATGAATACAGTTTGCATGTTGTTATTTTGGGGCATAAGCTAGCCAGGTGGCTGGGAGCTGGGTGGCAGGAACGCAGCCCATAGCTCCTACTACACATGTGTGGGATAGTTAGCTCCCAGGGTTAATTAACTCTAACAGGTGGGCCTTCTAGTAGGTGATTAGATCTTGAGGACTGTGCCCTCTTGAACTGATCAATGTCACTGTCTTCAAGAACTGATCAATATGTTATGAAGAGAGTGGACTTGTTATAAAGGTGAGTTCAGCTCCCTCTTGGTCTCCTTTGTGCATCTGTCCTATGCATTTCTCCCTTTCCATTGGGGGATGTGCAGCAAGACGGCTTTTGCTAGATGGGGGGGGGGGGCTCTTGACCACTGACACCCCAGCTCTCATAACTGCAATGAGTCTATTTTTCCCTTATAGATTACCCAGACTATGGCAGTCTGCTACAGCAACACAAAACAGGCTAACACACTAGCTGTTACTATTTATGTGTGTGCATACATACACACACACACACATATTCAGTAGACATTAAGTACCCACTGTGTTTAGATGCATGGATAGATAAATAAAACAGTCAGAGGTGAAGGAAGAAAGAGGAGGCAGCTCCCATGCTGAAGGCACAGATCAAATAAATCACATTTTCCCCCAGAGCACAGACCACTAGTGAAAAGAAAAGTCAGGCTTTGAACTCACTACCAGGTCTGATTCCCCCACTTCTGTGAACCTCCAGAAAGAGGAGAAGGACTAAACAATAGTGAAGAATACACTATTCCTGGGTGCCCTTTGGGCAGCGGCTACAGCCTTATACTCTGCGAAAGCTTAGGGAAGGCAAGCCACTCAGTCTCCCAAGAACATCGCAGATATCATGTTTGGCGCCTGGAAAGTTCCAGCATTGCCGATGCCTCAGTGGAGGGGGAGGGCACATGTCCTTAGAAGAAACTGTGGTGTTCTGGGGCAGCTGTTCTTGCAGGTGGAATAACGGAGCTGCTCCCAGCAAAGGTGGCGATGTCCCATGCAGTGCAGCAACATGCATAATGCCAGTGTCCAGTGTGGCAGAGGTAAGAGGTAAAAAAACCCAAGCACTGACTGCAAAAACCACTTCAAACCTCAGCAGCCACCGCTTGAGGAACAGTCTGTGAAATGCATGAAAGAACAATCTTACGCCAAGCTTGACCTTTTGTTGAGTGAATTCTGGTTCTTTTTAAACCAAAAGGCCAAGTTAAACATTAAATGCATCTTTTGCATCAAATCAAATAGTCTGAATTGCCCAGACCCATTCCCCAAAATTATTCTCGGTATTAATGAGCCTCCTTGGCTTCAGTCTTTGCAAAGCTCTGAATCAGCCTTGATCAACCAGAAAAACAGTTATTAAACCCATTAACATAGGCCACACCTCACGCCTTTCAAACCCATGCTGACATCCTCCTATCCACACCCAAACCACAAACACTCATCCAGACCACAGAGTTGACAAGGACAGGGTTAACCATCAAACCTTGCTTCTCCCCAGCAGTGCCATGTGGGAAAGTGCTGGCCTGGCAGAGCCCTGTGGCTTCAGCAATCAGGCAGAGAAAGCTAATTAGTCAGTCTGAGATCCACTGGGGGAAGTGCTGACAAACTCAATAAGCAGCAAGTATCTCACCCCACAGGGAAGCTGGAACCACCCAAGGCAGAGGGGTAGCAGTTTGGGGACAGGAGAAGGGCAAACAGGTGTCCTCCAAAGATCTCTGACCTCCCGGCTTCTTCATTCTTTATTCTAGAGATGCATTTGGCATAGCGTTAAGGGACAATTATCAGGCACTAAGTATTGTGACTATGCTTTCTCAGAGACTGTGCTTCTGAGGACAAGGAGTGTTTAAGGATGATGGGCAACTGATGCCAAGGGTCATGGGTCACCACAGAACAAACATGACACACCAGCAGCCTGGAGTGTCACCCCTCTAGCTAAAGATGCGAGGATAGGAAAGGTGGCGTCATTTCATAAGGAAGTAAACACAATTATGCATTGTCATGAAATGTAAATGATGCAGGGCAGGGATGTTTTGTGTGTCGCACAAAACTTCAGGATTTATGCTCTCTGATTCCCACCCTCGGGAGATCTAAAACAGTGTTGTTCAGAATTAAACTTTAAGGTTGAGATAGAGTAGTGTTTCTCAACCTGTAGGTTGAGATTCCTTTGGGGTTCACATATCAGATGTCCTGCATATCAGATATTTACATTATAATTCATAACAGTAACATGTCTATAGTTATGAAGTAGTAATGAAATAATTTTATGGTTGGAGTCACCACAACATGTATTAAAGTGTTGCAGCATTAGGAAGGATGAGAACCACTGAGATAGAGTAAGAATAAGCAGAAAGTGGAGGGCAAGAAGGAAAGGGAGATAGAGATAAAGGAAGAAGATGGGGAAGGGGGAAGGGGAAGGAAGAGGAAAGAAAAAAAGAGGAAGAAAGGGCAGAAGGAAGAGCAGAAGAAAGAGGAGTAGGAGAAGGGAGACCATACAACTTGCCCAAGTTTATCTAGCTCATCACCAACAGGAAGTGAAACCACCCTTATATGAACCAGAAATCTCAAAGGAAGGGAAGTAAGCATGTCAAAGAGATGTCTATATTTTCATGTGCATGGGTATTACAGTAGCCATGACGTAGGATCAGCCAAAAAAACCCTCAAAGATGAACAAAGAGAATGTGATATGTGTGCAAAATGGAATATTAGCCTTAGAGAAGAAGAAAGTCCTAATAATAGGCAATGGTGTGCACAAACCTGGATGGCATGACGTCAAAAGTGAACACAGAAGGACAGGTACCACATGAATGCATGCACTTTTAGAATAGAAAAGAATAAGATAAAGAACTGTATGGAAGCAGGGAGTAGAACGATGGGTACTAGGAGCTGGGAGAGAGGGATAAAGTTTAAGGTGTGTGGTGGTTTGAAAGAAAATGTCCCCCAAAGGAAGTGGTACTATTAGACGGTATGGCCTTGTTGGAGGAAGTGTGTCACTGTGGGGGTGGGCTTTGAGATCTTTTTCTCAAGCTTCCCTCAGTGTCACTGCCAGTCGACTGGCTTCCTGTTGCCTGCAAGATGTAGCACTCTGAACTCCAGAATTACACCTGCTTGCTGCTCTGCTCCCCATCATGGCCATTATGGACCTCTGACACTGTAAGCGAGCCACCCCAATTAAATGTTTCCTTTATGAGTTGCCGTGGTCATGGTGTCTCTTCACAGCAATGAAAACCCTAAGAAATGATATGATGATTAATAGGAATACAATTCCAATCTAATAGGAGAAGCATGTTCAAGAGACCTCTTTTATAGTTTTATGACAACTATCATTACTATTATATGCAGTTTTGTGAAGACTCATAGCATATTTTAAGTGTCTTCCTCTCTCTCTCTCTCTCTCTCTCTCTCTCTCTCTCTCTCTCTCTCTCTCCACACACACACACAGAGAGAGAGAGAGAGAGACAGAGACAGAGACAGAGAGACAGAGAGAGAGAGAGAGAATTGGTTAACTTGGTCTAGCCATTCAGCAATGTATGAGTAGATACAAATATATACATAAGTTTATATTCAATTAACTTTAAAAGAAATAAAATCCTCATTTAAGCTTAGAAGGAAAACATTCTGGTTTCTATAATTTTCCAGGTTTTATTGAGAAGGCTGAGTGTCCCTTGGCAGGTAGACGGAGGTCACCAAGAAAAGAGTACCCAATAGACCCAGGGAGGATTGGGCCACTGGCCCAAAAGTGTCCCAAGAACCTCTTGGGTATAAGTTAGCATGACCAACAGAGCATAAGGAAATGCTAAAAAGAAGCAGCTTGGAGACCAGCTGGAGGACACACTGGGTTATGTGGAGATAAAATGTTCCTTAATTTTTCATTTCGTGTGATACACCTTCGTTTTGATATGTTGTGACTCGAGACATCACAGAAGCGTACCAGGTGTGAAAATCTGATTTAGATTTAATAAATACATTCTCGCACTCTCTGGACCTTGGTGGGAACATTAAATTATAGCGGTTTCCAAGTGTTTCTGAAGATTAAAATGCATAAGGCTCAGTGCGTTTTTATTTCATTGGTGTGTCTTTATCTCACTGATTTCTTAGCGTATCTTACAAATTGAAAGATATATGGGAGGCAGTGAAAGGCGGGTCCAGAGGCTGTGCTGCGAAGAGAAGCTCCCCTGTGAGGCTCAGGGGTAGCAGGGATGCTTGCTGGGACTCTGGCATCTTCCTGAACCAGTAACCCACAAAAGGGGATGCACTGTAGCGGCTCTGAGAAGCAGATGGCGTATAATTTGAAAACTCACCCGTTCCACAAATGGTTGTTTGCAAATAGCTGTTGCAGGTACTAGTGAGACTCCAGTGATCAGAACAGTCGAGTGTGGCACAGAGCAGAGTAACCCAACTGATAGAGTACTTGAGAGTCTGGTTGTAGCAACAGTTGCCCCCGTAATAGGAGCTGAGGTCCTTTTTTCATCTACTCAAGCCTTGTCCACTTTCCCAGGCTGAAGATAGGAGGGATTAGCCATCCTCATGGGGGGGGGGGCTGTGACAACTAAATCTTTAAAATGAGAAATGGGACACAGTCCTGCAATAATGGCATAGGTTGGGGTCAATCACCTGAGTTTGAGGGTGTGGCCTTAAAGTCAGTCATCCTTTACACTGCAAAGGATGAGGAAGTAAAACACACTTAGCACCGAGTGGGATGCACAGGGACTGTAAACCTAGCACTTGGTAGGCTCAGTCAGGAGGACGGAGAGTGTGAAGGCAGCCTGAACTACCCAACAAGACTGTCTCAAAATAAATATATAGACATTTAGTGCAACATCTGGCATATTTAAGCATATCTAATATTAGCCTTTCTTAGGAGCAGTGGTAAAACAAAGGACAGACTACCCACTGAAAGACAGCCCACAAATATACAAAAATGTGAGTGCATTTCCTTCTTCCTCCCCTTCCTCTGCCTCCCACCCCACTCCCATCCCCACTGACATGGGACCAGGACAGGGGCTGATTTGGAGTTTCCATTGAGATTTGAACCAGTTATATCTGGAAGTTCTGAGCAGTGTGTGCATCTGCCTTTTGCTGGCCCAATTTGCCCAGCTACCGGAAGCCAAATGTAAGGCTTGGCTAAAATTTTGTTTGATTCATCCGCTTCAATAATATAGCCTATGACCTTGATTTCTCTCTTGGATGGGGCCACGAAGTAGCTCACTCTAGTGACAAAAATAAACAAATAAAGGGACGTAGGAATTCTGTCAACTGGAAGGAAAGAAAATCGGATCTGTGCATTATTGCCAAAGTAATAGGACGGACACCACCCCTCCCCCTGCCCCAACTAAATGTGGACATTGCGTAAAAAAACACCTTCTGAAGGGGCAAGAAGGATGCTCTTCAAGGTGCCCATTGTCTGGCCCTTCCCTTCTAACCTCTCTACTGCTGACCTTCTGGAGAGGCGGGAAGTGGGGCTTTCTCACAAAGGAGCCCGTGGTGGATAGAGGGGAACAGATGTCTTGATTCCCTCCCTGGGCTCCTTAGTGCTGCTTTCAGCTTATTTAGCCAGCTGTGTTGCCTCACACCTGGATGGGATTCTGGAGGTTCAGTAGGCAGGCTGGGCCCTGAGGGTACCTTGAACCCCTTTGCCCTCCAACTCTGTCTGGGTGGGTGCAGGAACCTGCGGTAGCCTGCAGGCTTCTTCTGGGACTTAGTCTTGGGAAGGCTGAAGGGTAGGAGCTGAAGGGAAGTCCTTCTTTCAGCCGGCCAGTGTGGTCCCTAGAAGGAAAGAGAAGGCCTGCCCTGGCGGTGTGGTATGTGTGTGGGGGGTGGGGGGTGGGGGTGGAGGACTAAATGACTTTATTGATTACCTCGAGCTGGCAGGGACTCAGAACAGAAATGATGACCCCTATCCAGTCACTATATCATGTATTTGGTACCATTCAAACACCTGCCAGCCCAGCTTCACTTGTTCCAGACCAGCCATGATGCCTTAGGAAAACAATTGAAACTCTGTGGGTCTCACTTCCCTCTCTGTACAAAAGGGGAAATGATTACTTCCTGTGGGAAGGTGTGCCTCTCAAAAAGAAGCCCTCAAAATAAATGAACATGACTAATTAGCATTTTCATTGGTATGAATATTAATACTGAGGAATTAAACAAGACAGAGCTTCTAACCTCTAAGTCAATGTCCACAAACCCCGTTCTTCTCAAATCACCGATCAAGACAAACACCTAAGCCATCCCTCAAAATACAGCTATCCTGACCTCAGTATAACTCTTTCTATTAAATGTCATTTTAAGTCTAAATAAATCAAATTTTAAATAATTTATAATATGTAAATTATCTTATCTAAATAAGTAAAATACATAAATATTTAAATCTAAATAAATCAACTCATTCTGCTTAATAAATCTGCACTTTTAAATAAATTTGTATTTCCCAATCACAAGAGCTGTATATATTTAAAATATCAGGGGCTGAGCCAGGCGGTGGTGACACACACCTTTAATCCCAGCACTCGGGAGGCAGAGGCAGGTGGATCTCAGTGAGTTCAAGGCCAGCCTGGTCTACAAGATCTAGTGCCAGGACAGGCTCCAAAGCTAAAGAGAAACCCTGTCTTGAAAAAAAAAATCAGGGACTGGAGAGGTGACTCCAACATTAAGAACTTGCATTCCATTTTTGCAGAGGACCCCAGTTTGGTTCCCAGCACCCATGTTGACACTTCATAACCACGTGTAACTCCATCTCCAGGGAATTCAATATCCTCTTCTGACCCCTGCAGGCACCTGCACTCATATGCATAAGCCCCACACAGCCATGCATGTATGTATGTATATATATAATTACAATTAAAATCTGCAGCTGTGAGAGAGCCATGGAATGCAGGCAGCCTTCCTGTCTTCTCGTGGGCATGTAGATCTAGGCACATGGCAGCAGCTCCAGGATATCTCAGCCTGGCTGACCACAGACTAGAGGAATCACCCCAATGACTGTCATGTTCAAATGTCAACCACACCCACAGGGGTCTGAGTCCATAAAACTTACCTCTGCATCCATCAGAGACAAGCATCAGCTGGCACCCCAGGTACACTTTCGGGTGATTGAGAACTCTTGTTATTGGAATGTCAAAATGCCACCAATGTAATATACTTTAATGACAAGCATTGTAAAATGTTTTATAACTTTCACCATGTTCTTTGGAGATGGACAGTTGAATATTTTTTTTGCCAAAGATCGTCAAAATTCAAGTTAGCAACCATGCTGAACTGTTATAAGTGGTGCTACTTCCAAGTCTTCCAGGTGTCTTGGGATTTTTGCCTGTGTGCTGAGCATCTTTGGCCTTTTTTGCTTCTGCAGCTTCTACCCATCTCTCACAGTCCCATGCCTTTCCTCCAGCATCCTGCATCTCCTTCATACTGCCAATGTGGTCCTGATGATAAGCCATTGGCCTGGTTTACACACCAACTGGCTGAGCTGAGGGCTTTCTGACTCATCCATCAGGTAGAGCATCATTTTAACTAATGGGGTCATGAGTGTCATTTATTAAAAGTCACCCTAAGCTCAGGGGCAGGCATTAGTTTCTAAGCACTTTACACACCCGTCTTATCTGTTACAATTGCCTTCCGATGATGGTATCCTCATTTTAGTTTTAGAAATCCAACAAAGGAGTATTGAAAAACATGCCTGAGAACACATAGGAAGAAAAGAATCTATGAATACTATGTCCCACTCATTTCATCAAATCAAGTACATTGTACCCTGTAGTGATATTTTGTTTGTAATCTAACAAATAAAACTTGCTTAAAGATCAGAGGGCAGAACTAAGTCACTAGTTGCCCATAGAGGTCAGGCAGTGGTGGCACACACCTTTAATCCCAGTACTTGGGAAGCAGAGGCATAAGGATCTCTGTGAGTTTGAGGCCAGCCAGGTCTACAAGAGCTAGTTCCAAAGCTACAGAGAAACCCTGTCTCAAAAAAAAATAAAAGATTTGAAATGATTGAGGAAATTATTGGAGCTGATAAACAGGGAAAGAAAGGCACAACAACAGGATTGAACATCACCGGTAGCTGTCAGAGATGACTTATCCAGGTTTTTAGCTTCCTACCCTGTAATCCACTCTGACAAAGCCTAAAGTTCTAAAGGCCCAAAAGCATCCAAAGAAGGTAGATGGATACTTATAGGAATGAATGATCTAAAAGAAATTAAGCAAGCTGTCGTAACTTATGGCTTGCATTCCACATTTGTTAGAGAGATGGTAAAGACATGGGCTTCTAGCATTAAGTTGACCACATGACTGGCTTCAGTTAGTTTCAGCAGTCCTGGATGATGGGCTCCAGTTGATGTTTAGATGTTATTTCAAGGAAGAGGCAAAAATTTTAGAACAACAGGGAAAAGCAAAAGGACTTGAGACTTCCCAAGAGCAAATTCTTGGTGAGGGCATTTATGTTGACTCGTAGGTTCAAGCTCTTTACAATGAACAAATCTTGTCCCTATGCCATAAAGCAGACTTAAATGCTTGGGACAGGACCAAGATAAACTAAGGTTGTACAAATAGGAGTAACAGACCCAGATGCTAGATGAGTACTTATTGAATCTCTGGCTTTTGAAAATGCCAACTTAGAATGCAAAAAGATAGTTGGGCCTTTAAAGGTTAGATCAGCACCTATGGATTAATGAATTCTGCATACAATGAATATTGAGACATTTGACTATAATACTAAATCTTGGGTATGAGAATGTAGTGTGGAATGGCGGGCAGGGCCTGCTTTTCATCCTGCCCGGCTCTCGCACGGCTAGCTTTACACCTGAAATAATAACACAGAAACTGTATTCTTTTAAACACTGCCTGACCTGTTATCTGTAGCCTCTTATTAGCTAATTCTCACATCTTGATTAACCCATTTCTAATAATGTGTGTAGCATCATGAGGTAGTGGCTTACCGGGAAAGATTCTAGCCTACATCCATCTCAGGTCGAAGAATCATGACATCTCACTCACTTCCCTTCTTCCCAGCATTATGTTTTGTCTACTCCACCCAACTATGTTCTGACCTATCAGGCCAAGCAGTTTCTTCATTAATTAACCAATGAAAGCAACAGATAGATAGATGACACTCCTCCATCATGAGAAGCAATTTCCAAAGGAATGAGGAGACATCAAAATGCCAAATGTTTTAATTGTGGTAGAATAGGACATCCGAAAAGGGATTGTAGACAAGGAATTCCTAGGAATAATATCTCTTCTGGGAATAGCAAGAGTAAGAGCACTCACCCTTCAGGTATATGTAGAGGGTGTGGCAAAGACCAACATTGAACCAATAAATGCAGATCAACAAAAGACAGACAAGGCAACCCAAAACCATTGGGAAATTCCTTGGAGGAGGCCTTTTGCAGGCCCCCAAGCCAAAAGTGGCCCAGTCATTCCGAGTCACTGTGGAGGACATATATCACCAGGAAAATTAAAAAGTCCAGAGCCTTCTGTAAAAGACCATACTGTTCTGGATGATGGAATAAACATGGAGGATAAATCAAAATTCTGATAGGAAATAGAAAACATATATTCTGGCAGACTTCTATAAATGATCAAAGACCAAAGCTAAGAGTGAATATAAATGGCATTGTAATTGTTGGTATGATAGACACAGGTGCGAATGTATCATTACTCCAAAAGCTTGGCATCCAAATTGGCTTCTTCAAGAGGCACATGTTCAATTACTAGAAATTGGAACCATATCTCAAGTTAAACAAAGCAAAAGTTGGGTTGACTGCAAAGGGTCAGAGGGTCAAAGAGGAAAGCTGAGGCCATATGTGGCTAATATTGCAATAAATTTATGGGGTCATGACCTTCTACAGCAATGGAATACTGAGATTAACATCCCTGTAGCCCCAGAAACTACTCTAGATTGATCCAGTCTCAAAGAGAAACAGAACCAGATGGTAGTGGCTCATGCCTTTAATCCCAGCACTAGGGAGGTGGAGACAGGAGTGATATAGCTGGGCAGAAAGAAAAATATAAGGCAGAAGGAGACAGAGGCTCAGCGTAGTCTGAGATTTGATCGAGACAGCTGCAGTCTGAGGTTTGGTTGAGACAGATGGAGTCTGGAGATGCAGTCCGAGGATGGGACTGCCCCTTTGGTCTTAGCATTGGTAGAGGTAAAAGAACTCCCTAATGGCTGGTCGTTCTGCTTCTCTAATCTTCATCACTAACCCCTATATCTGACTCTGGGATTTTATTATTAATTCCAGCTAGAATTCATGCTACAGTGCCTAAAAATCTATCTAAAAATAATGATGGGATCAATGTTTATTCATTTCTTTTGTTAATTCATTCATTCTCTTTCTTATTCACTAAATATTGTTCACAGTATGCAATGAGAAACTTTCAACCCTGACTTCTAAAATAAGAATTATAATCATGTAAAACACAGTTCTTACCTTCAAGAAGTTTGGTATCGACATGGGGAAACAAAATCAAATGCACAGAATTAAGACCAAGCTGTATTAGTGTGCTTGGGTTGCTATAACAAAATTCCACAAACTATGTAGTTTAGGCAACAGAAAGTTAGCATCTATACGTCTGAGATTACCGTATAGGTTTTGGTTTATTCTGAAGCCTGTGAAAGGTTGTATCTCTTTGCTATCAGTCACCTGTGTTCCTTTCTATTTTAGATGAATCACCTGGAGTTCTCCCTTCAGCTTCATGTACCTTCTTTCTGTATGTGTGTGTCTGTCTTTGCCCAGACTTCCTTTTTGATAAAGATGAGGCCATAATGAATTCGGACTCATCCTAATGACCTCATCTGAACTTGAATATCTGCGACAATCCTTTTTCCAAATGAGGTCACATTTTCAAATACAGGATGTTCAGACACTACAATCTTCTTGGGGAACACAATCCGAGCCCTAACACTTGGAGGCCGCAAACAAGCAAGTGAGAATGTCAGGGCTATAAGCAACTAGAGCTGTGAGATTCGGTGTCTCTCACCCCTTTACAGGCCCCACAGTCTCAGATACAAGGCAGACCCTTCACAGATGTGTAATGGACATATAATATCAGGGAAATTATACATTCTTGGGTCACAAAGAAAACAAAGTAGAAAAAATGAGCTGCACAGAGGATTGGGCCTGGGCATATCTGAATTGGTCCTCAAGATGGTCTTAAAACACACAGATGAGCTAGCCAATGTTTAAAGACTAAGAGGACATGTTTAAAGTCTTTGATTAAAGATGTCCTTAAACATCGCTCCCATGTGGCAACAATGTCTGCGGAAGCATCTCTCTTTAGGTGGTGCCAGCCACAGCACAGCCATTCCCTGCTGGCTTTCTGGCCAGAAGCTATCAATGTTAGTTAACATCAAATCAGTGCTGCGATTTTACCAAAACCAAAATTTCTTCATTTTTCATACTATAAGCCTGGCCATCATAAATATATATATTTGTAGATTTTCCCACCCACAAAGAATAACAGTCATTAATACTGGTGTCCTTACGAGGCTGGACATTCTTCTCAGTATCTTACATGCTTGAGTTAATTTGCTCTTGAAAGTGTTGTTTTAAAAGCAGATGACATGACTTCTCCAATCAATAATAGAAATGAGGCACAAGGAAATTAAATGCTGTAGCATTTCAGCTGCCAATGAGTAGCAGAAGCAGGATTGACACGGTCCAGCTCTGGAGTCTGAGTTCTTCACCCTGGCATTAGCTCACCAGGAAGTAGAAATGGCTGAATGTGCTTTAGATTTGGAGACAAGAACGTGCATGTTTGGTAGTCAGTCCATCAGCCCAGTGAACCAGTCCAGCTGCCCTAACAGGCTGGCAGAGGGAGGGAGCACAGCTTCTGCTCCAGAGGTTTACAGCTGAATTAGAGTGACTGGCAGTTGTCAAGTGGTTAGCCATCCCCCAAGGAGCACTTCTCCTTCCCATTGCAGGCATCCAGGGTCATAGTGGACCACCTTGGCCTCTGTCCTCATCAGGCACATCTTAAACTATCTTGACTCTTCCAGAGCATCCAACAGAACCTTAAGTTTCAGGCTCTGTTTCCTGCAAAGATAGGCCTCCTCCTCTAGGGGACCTGGGTCTCCAGCCACAGCTCTATGCATTAGATCTGTCATCTCCAAGCAACTAGAACAATGGGTAGAAGTCCTGAGGTATTGGACTTACCATAGCCATTGGTAACCCTTGAGCAGCATATTCAACCCTGACCCAGGACAGAACACAGCATGATGGCCTCCCTAGGAAAACCCCTACAATATCAAATTTCTGTAAACAGCTTCTGTCTTCTTCTTCTTCTTCTTCTTCTTCTTCTTCTTCTTCTTCTTCTTCTTCTTCTTCTTCTTCTTCCTCTTATTTGTTTACTTGTTTGATTTGGTTTTGATTGTTTGCTTTTTTGAGATAGGTTTTCTCTTTGTAACAGCCCTGGCTGTTCTGGAACTCACTCAGTAGACCAGGCTGGCCTTGAACTCAGGGATCTGCCTGCCTCTGCTTCCCAGGTGCTGGTATTAAAGGTGTGTGCCACAACTGCCCACTTTTAGTTTGGAGACACACTAAGAATTTTCAGACTCACAGCTGTCAGTCACATTCTGCATTTAAGATGACACCTTTCATGTCTTAATCTTTCTTAAGGTGTCAGACTGGTGACGAGATCCTGGCCAATGTCTCAGTGGCTCATACCTCTAGGTGCTTCGTCATCTAGAAGTATCTTTGTCTGTGCAGCAGGACTCACGAGACTTGATGTGAGCACTGGCTGCAGTTACCTATGCACCCTAAATTCTCAGAATGAGCCCAGCAAGTGCTGAACTAGCAGATCTCTGCTACAATTTCCCTCATCTTCCTTCTCCCTCAGAACTTTCTAGAATCCCCAGTGTTCTGATCAACATAGCTAATCACAACAACAAACCAATCAGTGGGCTCTAGTTTGTAAATCTGTATTTCAATTGTCCCCTTACAATGCCTCCGGGCTCGTTGATTTGCACAATGAACATAATTAGCTCAGCAGCAGAATGATTTCTTTTTAAAACCAGCGATTCTCAACCCTGGTTGAATAAAATTACTCAAGTGTTTAAAAATTATATGGGTGCCCATCCTTCATCCTGGACAGTCTTCATGACCATGATGCAACAGTATCGCCACTATTTTTTATGCTAAATAAAGAGGTTGTCCCTTGCACCCCCTCTCCGGCCCATCCAGACCCTCTGATCTCTCAACAAGTCCCTCTCACACAGCCTTTTAATCCTTGGCGGGCTTTACCAAGCCTTATCATGCACTGCCAGTTTCTGAAGTAATCACTTTACTTTGCTCTTAGTTTGAGGGCTAAAGTTGTTCCCTGGCTACAGGAGCTGAGTTCAGGCATCGTGATCAACCCTGTGCCAGGCTGTCAATGGGCATCAATAGCGAAGGATGTCAGCTGCATCCACCATGTCATGGAAGAAGGGATGGCAACCAGGGCAGAGGCTGGCTTGGAACCACAAGGAGGGGCAGAAAATAAGGAGTTCACTTTGGTCTCGTGCCCACTGCCCTCTTTCTAGCCACTGCAGAGGCAGCTTGGGGCAGTTTCTTCCCTGAGCGCTGGGAAAGACAATAAAGCCATAGCTGAAAGGGTTTTGCCAAGCCAATAAACCTGTGGTTCATGGGAAAGCTGCCCTCTTCCAAGAACAGTTAACCATGGTTTAAAAACAAAAATAAAAAGTTATGCAAAAAGAACAAGTCTTTGATCCAAAGAACAACTTTTGTAAGTTGCATGATGTGTGTGTTGTGTGTATGTCCCTTGCCACTTACTATGTGTCCTTAAATAAGCTGCTTAATTTGTTGAGTCTTAATTTCTTTGGCGGATAGACATTTTTATTTATTTTAAAACTTTGGTTTTCTGATAGATGATTGAGAACTGAGATGTGATTTTGTTTTTCTATTTCAGCTTTCTCTTTAAGTTGTCTTCCTTGCCAGGAGGAGAGGCCCTGCAGGTAAGTCTGAATATCTTCAACTATAAGAAAAGGAGAATCGTGCTATTGATGTCGTGGTTGATGTCACATGAGTACCATGAGGGTCATGTGACTAATACATAGCTCCTAGCACAGAGTAAATTCTCAATGTGCAGTCTTTTTCAACGTAATATTTTCATTGATTATTTGGGAATTTCACCTAATGTACCCTAATCACACTGACTTCCCAGGCATCCCAGGTCCATCCACCCCACACCCTTGGGACCTCCTCCCAAAAAAAAAAAGAAAAGAAGAATGAAAGAGTCCATTCTGTGTTGCTAATATACTCACTGGAGCACTGTCTAACTGCCAGTGGCCAGCCCCTTAGAGAAAACTGAGTCCTTCCCCACTGCCACCCCTGCCAGCAGCCATAAACTGTCAAGAGCTACACTTCAGTCTCCCTATAGTAACGTTTAAGAGTTCTCTTCAAAGGCTTCTTGTCTATACTGTTTCTTTTGGTGGGGGGGGGGGGGGTGAGGGATTGTCACAGAAGCCTTCTGTACTGGCTGGTTTTGTGTCAACTTGACACAGGCTAGAGTCATCAGAGAAAGGAGCCCCAGCTGAGGAAAGGCCTCCATGAGATCCAGCTGTAAGGGCTTTTCTCAATTAGTGACCCGTGGGCAAGGGCCCAGGCCACTGTGGGTATTGCCATCCCTGGGCTGGTGGTCATGGGTTCTATAAGACAGCAAACTGAGCAAACCAGGCGAAGCAAGCCAATAAGCAGCTCCCTTTCATGGCCTCTGCAACAGCTCCTGCCTCCAGGTTCTTGAGTTTCTGTGACTTCCTCCATTGATGAGCTATGTATGATCTGTAAGTTCAAGTTAAATAAATCCTTTCCTTCCCAACCTGCTTTGGGGTCATGGTGCTTCGTCACAGCAATCGAAACATAACTAAGACAGAAGTTGGTACCAGAGACTGGAATGTTGCCTGCTGGTCAAGATACAGGATTCTCAGCTCCTTCTCCAGCACCATGTCTGCCTATACACCACCACGTTGCACCATGATGATAATGGACTAAACCTCTGAAAATGAAAGCCACCCAAATTAAACGTTTTCCTTTCTGAGTTGTGGTGGTCATGGCATCTCTTCACAGCAACAGAAACCCTAAATAAGACGCCGTCCATGTCTCTCCTTCTCAGCTGCGAGTCTGCAATCATGGATGCCACTGTTTCCTTGACCTTTATGGTCAGCAGTAGCTTGTATCATGGACTCCCACGTGGTTTCCAGTGACAGCACAGATCATGAAGCTCCACATGGACCCCTCTGGTGGCAGTACAGACAATGGACATCAGCAAAGCCCTCAGCCTTGGCAGACCATGGACACTATCATGGCCCCCAGTGGCAGCACAGGCCATGGACACCCACATGACCTCAGACAGCAACACAGACCACAAACCCCAACAAGGTCCCCAGCAGTCACACGGCCCACAGACAGCAACGTGACTTCAGGTGGCCGCACAGACCACAGGAATTCACATGTCCTTGGGTGAGAACATAGACCTTGAAGCAAAGGCTATTTTTTTTAAATTAAGTTGGCTTTTGTCTGTCCTCCTCAAGTCTAAGACACCCAAAGGAAGAGAGGCCAACGGGGAAGAAGACAGTTTTGCTCCTACTGTCATGGAGATGCAGGAGTCAAGAAGGTGGTGAGAGCCCTGATAAAGAAAAGCCATTGCAGGGCTGGAGAGATGGCTCAGAGGTTAAGAGCATTGCCTGCTCTTCCAAAGGTCCTGAGTTCAATTCCCAGCAACCATATGGTGGCTCACAACCATCTGTAATGGGGTCTGATGCCCTCTTCTGGTCTGCAGGCATACATGGAAGGAATGCTGTATACATAATAAATAAATAAATAAATGCCATTGCAAAGACACCCAGCCTGAGGAGGACCTCATTTGCTTCCACAAATGATCCCATTCTGTATAGGTGCTGCCCCAAAGACTCGACTCTACAAGTGGCTGACCCAGCTTCCCTCAGCTAGCAAGTTCCTCTAAGCCAGTGGTTCTCAACCTGTAGGTTGTGACCCCTTGGGGGTTGAATGGCCCTTTCACAGGGATTGACTTAGGCCATCAGAAAACACAGACATTTACATTATGGTTTATAATAGTAACAAACGTGCAGTTACGAAGTAGCAATGAAAATAATTTTGTGATTGGAGGTCACCAGAACATAAGGAGCTAAAGGTTTGTAGCATTAGGAAGGTTGAGAGCCGCTGCTCTAGACCTTGAACAGCCAAACGGTAGCACCTGTCCTAGCCCAGCACCACTGTGGAGAATTAGAAGCTTCCTCTGCAGATGACTGCACACAGTATGGGTTCCATGGAGTGGGTGCCTTCCTGCCTTCCTGCCTTCTTGCCTGCTCTGTATCATAATAAAAGGTTCCTTTCCATGGCATATCCAAGGGGAAGGCCAGCCCTCTGGCCCACAGAAAGTCCTGTGTTAACGCCAAGTCCACATGGGTCGATGTTGGTATTCTTGTCTCCAGATCTAAAACTTGTTAACCCATTTCTGCTATGCCCATCCAACCAAGCTGCTAGTGCCAAGGTAAAAAGCAAGAGAAACTGTGAGATCCACGGTCCTCAGGGAGGTGATCTCCTGGGTTCAGAATTCCAGAGCTCACATTGCCAAGAAAAACAAAGACCAAAGAACTTGCTAATAACCTGGATTGAATACACATTGTTGAATTTTATGTACATCAAAGAAATGTGAAATTCCCCTTTAGCCTGTGTCTACCGAGCATTCTGTTGTGAAGGAAGTGAGTAATTTGGGTGGATGTAAGAAGTCTTGATCTTATAATGTTGATCCCTCCTAGATCTCGCAGGTGGGACAGTACAGAAAGTTCCATGAGTGTTAAATGCAGCCCTGTGTGCTGAAACACAAAGTCAATCAGTTTGCTTTGCAGAAATCTTATAGAACAGAGTGGCAGAGGAGGAAATGGGGAATGTGCCAAAGCAGATGGCAGCACCTCTCAGTTCTTGATTCCACCATCAGGGCCCTTGGATGAATTCAGATGCCAGAGGCCAAGGCTACACTGTCCCCATAAGGACTTTTGTCACACAGGAATCCAAGTCTCATCAACTTCCTGTTTCAACTGAGTAAGCATTTAATTATCAAATTTTCAAATGTCCAAATTCCTGTCCATCTGGAAAGGTCTTCCGAGTTGACAGAAGGCTGGCCCCAGTGGAGGCTGCCTCTTCTCAGGCTGGGGCAAGAGTGGTCCTGCTTCTTTTTGTATCCAGCTCCACTGTTCTCCACTGGTCGAGCCTGACTTGCTGCCCTCTTCTGTCCTTGCCCAATCCATGGCACCTTGGCTGGAATCATATTCAGGAGCTTTGCCAGCTGAATCCCAACCTCCACCAGACCTTGAATCCTAAAACAACAACCAGTATAGACTTGAAAGCTCCTAGAGGCTCCCCTGTGTCTTTCAAAGGACACAACAAGTAAAGGCCATGATGGTTCTGCCCAGCGGACTTCCTTCCTTCACAGAGAGAAACCCGCTCTGGGATGGGAGTCTACGATCGGAGCATGCCAAATCACCATCCTTTGTGCCGCCACGCTGGACTAGTCTCCCCTGAGTGTCAGGAGTAAGGAAGGGAGGGACTCCTAAGTTTCCAGAGGATGCCAGCTGGCTATAAGTTGGTGTCAGTCTGCAGTTGAGCTGGTCCTGCATGACAGGAATCCCAACCACTGCTCAGAGCTGACCATGCCCCGGTTTTCCCATTCAAGACAGGCCAGCAGACTCTGTCTTCTGAGAGAGATGAACTAAAAGCCTTTGTTCCAGCTGCCAGCATGTTTCCATTTACAGCCCAAAGATACATACTAAGTGGGTGTCCGAGAAAGGGGAGTCCTGGCTGGGGCCAGAAAAGCAATAAAATCTTAAAGGAGAGAGAAAAAATTAAAACAGGAAGTATGGGGAACATAAAAGGGTAGAGGGGGACTTCCCTAAGGAACTAAGTAATTTAGACTTTAAAACAAACAAATTAAATCCTGGGAGTGATGCAGATAGAGGATCATCAGTTCCCGCGGCCACTTCTATTGTGGAATACTATTTTAAGATGGGTTACATTTGCTTATGCTGTGGAACATTTGTTTAGTGATGCAAAGATGTCTTACATTCTTCTATGTTGCATTTGTTTAACTTTGTGAAGCTGTGTTACTTTGCCTGTCTAAAACACCTGATTGGCCTACTAAAGAGCTGAACGGCCTGCCAATAGCAAGGCAGGAGAAAGGCTACTGGGGCTGGCAGGCAGAGAGGATAAATGGGAGGAGAAATCTGGGAGTAGACCAAGAAGGGAGAAAAGGAGGGACCAATAATCCAGCCATGCAGCTAGACATGCATTCATAAGGAAAGAAAAAATATGCAGAAATAGAGAAAAATAAAAACCCAGAGGCAAAAGGTAGATGGGATGGATAATTTAAGTCAAGAAGAGCTAGCAAGAAACAAGTCAAGCTAAGGCCAGGCATTTATAAGTAGTAATAGGTCTCTGTGTATATTTATTTGGAAGCTGGGTGGCAGGCCCCCCAAAAGAGTCAAAGAGTAAAAAATAAAAAACAACCAATAACACACTTCCTCCTGTGCCATCCCCACTGTGACACACTTTCTCCAACCCCCTAAAGACATTTCCAGCCTGGCTTCCCCCTTCCTTCCCCCGAGTGATCTCTGGTCTTGCTGGCCCTCACCCATCCACCTCCCTCTCTCCAGGCCAGCCCTAGTTGCCTCCAAATGAGTCCTGGGTTCTGTGAACACATTATTTAGATTATATCTAGTGTAAAATGTTCCAGTAGAATAATTTTGTTTTTATTTCACCAGGCAAGGGGAAAGACCTAAAATGTTTAAAAATAGCAGGCAAACCAGGTAGTTTTAATAGGTGAGCAGATGGGGCAGTTAGAGTGCCTTAGATTAGATGAGAGAGAGAGAGAGAGAGAGAGAGAGAGAGAGAGAGAGAGAGAACTCAGAGAAGTTGTTTCTTTGGTGCATCTCTCAAACTCTGGTAGATTACCTGAAACTCGGGGTTGCATTAACTTTTCTTGGGAAAACATAAATAAATATGTAGTCATCTAGCTAGGTCACTAACTACAGACCAAGGAAACAATTCCACTGTGGTCTCCCTTAGCAAATCAATGAGTTTATTGGGCTTATTTAAAGATCATGAGTGAGGGGTTACTTGAAGAGGCTAGATGACCTCAATGCACCTGGAAGCTTCATTCCAGCATGGATAACTTCCCACGATGCCCAGATGGGGACCCCCTTCAGCTATCTTCCTTGCCTATATACTCTCATCCCCTCCTAAGACCATGAGATCACGTGCTGCTCAGACAGAACTGTCTGTACCTGGTAAGAATGTATATAAAGGAATAGCTGTAGTCAATCTCTAGTGAGGGTCTAATGCCTTCTACGAGGGGACAGGCCTGGACTTGAGAGGCTGTTGTGAGTGACCATCAGCTGTTACACTCAGGGGACAGTGTTCTACAATGCCAAGGCAGCTGAAGGCAAATGAATGCTCACTGCTACAATCATTCACACACATCTGTGATGCATCCCTGGATGGCACGATGCCAGTGTCGATTGTGATTACATGGGCAGCCCCAGTGAGGCCTCCTCCTGGTATTAGCTGGCCTAGGGAAGACATCTGGGTGTTGCTGGATCCTAATGTTTTCCTGGGGGGAGGGGGAGAAGGCGAGGTGTTAACCACACAGACACCAGGAGTCAGGTGAAAGGGGAACAGCAGACTCCTTTATTTAGCAACAGGGAGAACCTTATATACCCTCCCATTCCAATTCGTCGACATCATGTGCCCCCCCTCATTGGCTAGGCACAATCAGGACCTCTGACAGCGCCTGTTGCTAGGTCCTCAGGCACCATCGCATGGTCACCCCTTATTGGCTAGGCACAATCATAACCTCTGACTGTGCCAGGCAGACTCTAGGTTGGATCATTTCTCGGCCTTGTAGGCCTTAACTTCCTACAATCTGGGGACACCTAATGGGCTTTTTCCAGGAAGCCCTTGGTCTTCAAGAAAATCAACTAGAACTCCATTCACGCAGAGTTTTCGGGACACATAGCTCCAAACAAGGAACTACTAATGGTCCCCCTCTGAACTTGAGTTCTGGATCTTTCTTTGGGAGAGCCGAACGTTAACAAATAGTTCTGTGGTAATCAAAGGCTTGCTCCTGACCATAATTAGTAGGTCTATATTTGATCCATGTATTATAGATATGTAGTCTAGATATGAGGTATGCCCACAAAAGTCTCATGTGTTGAAGGCTTGGACTCCAGCAGGTGGTGCCAATGAGAGATGGTGGAATCATGAAGGTTATGTTTTCATCAGTGGACTAATCCATTGGTAGATTCATAATTTAATGGCTTCCTGGGAAGGAAGTTGTATAGACTCAGTAGGCAAGGCCTGGCTGGAGGAAAAAGGTCACTGGGGAGTATACCTTCAAAGAGCATCTTGTCTCTGGTCCTTCCTGTCTTTCTCTCTGTTTCCAGGATACTATGAGATAAGCAATTTTTGCTACCATTACCCTTCCGCCATGATGACCATGTTCCAGAAACAATAGAGCCGGCAGACCATGCACTGACACCTCTGAAACCTCCAGGCATAGAGGATCCTTCCTCCTGTGTTTCTCAGAAGCATCTGCCACAGCAACGAAAAGCTGACGGATGCACCCTCCCGCCCATCATCCTCCTTACAGCCAGGCATATCTGGAAACCTTGAATCTGATTCCATCAGGGGGGAAATCTCATCTGATAAAAATCTTCTAGTACCTTCCATTTTTAGAGTAATAAAGCAAGGGCAAAGAAGATCAGTGGTATGTTGTATACTCAAGGCCTTAGGCTCAAATCCCAGATCCATGAAATAAAAACTAAATATAGTACACCTGTGACTTTGTATTGTGGTCTCCAAACCAGTACAGTGTTGAGAAGAGGGACTCAGCCTTGGACCTACTCTACCACAAGTCCTCTTTGCTGTTCTGTCCAACCCTGATCTCCCAAGTCTAGTGTGTGTGTGTGTGTGTGTGTGCGTGTGTGTGTGTGTGTAAGTAATATTCTTTGGTTTCTTGAACAATAGTCATGTCTAAATAATTAATAAAGCTCATAAATGGGCCTTGGAGGCAGCAAGAATCTTCAAGATCCTCTCACTCCACACTTGTGTGATTCTTTTTTCCTGCCCCAACCCTCCTGAGACATGTGTTCTCTCACTTAATCCCAGACATCAGCCCAGGGATTAAGAATGCATAGAAGAAAGCAGGCTGCGTAAAGTCAACCCTAGCTCACCACTTGCTGGCTGCATGACCTTGAGCTTTACTTCTCTGTAACAAAGACTCCATCTGTTACTCTGAGGTGACCATTGCCCTACCTTTCTAGAGAGGTTAAAGAGATTAAATTAATGTGAGCAGGGCCCAAGATTTATTAGATATGCGATGAATGTAAAATATACCAGCAGGCTTTCTCAGGGTGATGGGGGCAGGGTTGAAAGCCCAAACTCTGTCTTTGACTGACACCCATGAGCTGACATCTCCCAGTTTCCCTCACGCACCATCTTTATCTCCCTGACTAGTGTAGTCAAAGCAGTGTAGTTTGCTCTCTCCCCAGATCTTGCTTCCTAAGCTTTAGGCCAATGATAATATCATGTCCTGAACCAGGCCCACCTCACCAGACACGACTTCTGCCCTCGACCCATCCAGTTTGTGTTTATGGGGCCCCGAAGACAGTGGGAATTGGGAACTGTCTCTTTTTGGCTGTTCGTGGACACTCGGTGCCCATCGTACTCCTGGCGTATGGTGCATTCCCAGTAAACACACTTTTGCTCATTGACTCCGCCTTTATGCAGGTACTGATCTAGCCAAGAAATTGAATGGTGAGTAAAAAACAATGTTATAGGCTCTGCTCCAGAAGGCTAACACCATCTGGTCGTAAGAGACAACATGCTAAGTGAAGGGTGGGGGCACACTGGGTGCAGTAAGAGTGTATAGGGAGCATTGGCCACAGCCTTGGGGAGCCAGGAAAGGCTGCCTAGAGGAAAGGGGAATCCTTAGACACGAAGGATGAGGAGCGAGGAGTATGGTGTAGAAGATGCTGCAGATGGATGGAACAGCGTGTGCAAAGGCTCAGTGGCAAGTGCCAATAGGACAGAAGGAACTCAAAGACATTTGGAGCAGCAGGATGGTTGATAAGGCCTGGAGAGGGCTTTGCAGGAGAGGTCAGGCCCTGTGAGGGGCCTAGGAAGCCACACGAAGCTACTGGACTCCATCGTTAACCATCATATGCTCCATGGCCTAGGACAGGGAACAGGCATGGATGTGTTAACAAGTGAACAGAAAGTGTGCAATCATAAAGGATCACAGGCTATCCAGTCTAGCCCATTGGGCCATTCTGTAATGAAGCAAACATCCTCTGTCTACTCTGTCCAGCATGGTTTAGCCTTGTGGGGCGACTGCGTAGCCAAAGAAACCAAATGTTTTATTTCATTTAATTCTCCTCAGGCTAAGTTCAGATGCAAACAGCCAGTTGCTAACTCATTAGGCAGGAGGGAAAGGGTGAATTCACACAGGAAGGAAACTGGTAGTGAGACAGGGAATGTGTTCCCAGAGGAAACGGACACAGTTAAGACCTCAAGCACACAGTTAGAGATCTGTTGATTAATTTGCCTCAACGTCCCTCATTCGCAGCAGAAAGAAACTAAATGGAAATGCACAAGACTTGGGTTCTAGTCCTAGGTCAGTGTCTGGCTACACAGGTCCCTGAGTTCCTGTAAACCTCAGTTTCCCCGTTTGTAAGATAGGAATTACCATTTACCCAACTCACAGGACTGTTAATGAACATAAAAATTCTTTAGCTTTTAGTTATTCTTCCTTTACATGTGTATGCATGCATGTGTGTGTACACATGCACGCAGACATGCATGTGGATATGTGTGCATAACTTCCTGGAAGCACCCACGTTCTGTCCTGTAGTCTGCCCTTCCTTTGACTGTGTAGCGTGGACCCTTCCACAAGTCATTAGGTCGCATTTTCTACAACATGGTGCTCAATAGCTCTAAAGTGTTCTGGAAGATGTGGCCATTTTACCTTCAGAGCCCATTACTTCCTTCATTAGTAGGTTGAGATAGAGCTGAGGGAAGTCCCTACCTGCTTTCTCCCTGGCACGGTGCCCGAGGATGCTGGCAGCTCATTCAGATTCCAAAGTGCCACGCTTCTGGAATCCATTGCCTAGAAGCCCTAGAGCAATCCGAATTACCCTGGAGGAAGTAACATGGGAAGGGAGGGGTGTTGATGCCAGAGGAGGTGGCGCGGCATAGGAGTTGACTGACCTGAGCCCATCCATATGTGAACTCCTGCCCTACACCCTGAGATTAATCTTCAGCGGCTTCTCACCACAAACTGCACACCAGCAGGACGTACCGAGTCCGTGTAAATTGAACTCCTCAAGGGGTGATGGTCTAGCTTCCCCAGCCAAGCCACTTGAATGCCAGCTATGACAGGGACGCACTCCCTCTCTTTGTCCCTGGTAAGCTCCTTTGGGCTTTCATATTTTCAAAGTTCAGCTAGACCGGGGCTCTCAGAGCAGCACTCGTGCTGAAGTGGTTTTCAGACTGTGCCACTTTAAACATGATTCGAGAAAAATTACCCGAGCCTCCACTCCATCTGTCTCTGGAAATGGTCTTTGTGCTCAGATCATTCGCGGGCGACACTCCATCTCCACAATTACCTTGGCTATTTTATCTTTATCTGTCTGGAACACTGAAGGGAAGCAGCAGAGAGTGCTGTTGTTTAAGTGACTTGTTCAGCTTGAATACTTTCACACCTCCGGAGTGCGGATTCTGCCCACTGCACCAGCCTTCCTTGGGGGGATCAGGCTCTGCGCTGTCTTGGGGCTTTAAGTATGATAAACGGAGGCTGCCAACAAGATGAGTCCTAATGAGTCTGCATCCCTTAGAGATGTGGGGATGGGACTGAATTTGTGGCCATAATTAGACGTGCCTCTTCACAGGTCTCCTGACCCTCTGGTGGCCCAGCAGCATGGGAGGGTATTTTACCTGCCCTCTAGTACTGCCTCACTTCTCTGCACCTGGAAGTGTGCGGTGCAGGGAAGTGCAGAATTCTGGAAAGGTCAGAGGGGAGTGCAAAGATCAGACAGCTAAGATGTTAGCCCGCCCGACCTCTCTGCAAATGGACCCTTTTACACACCGCCTGTAGCAACCAGAAATTCAGAAAGAAGAGGGATGCTAGCCTGTTGCCCACGGGGAGATGAGATATCATAAGATAATGAACAGAACCAGGCAGTACAAGCCACGTTAATATCAACCAGCATTTGTTGAGCTCTTACTTTGTGTCAGGCGTTCCACTCAGCATTCCATCACATTTTCTTATTTACTCCTAATAATGATGCTGTCTTGAGGCTCGTTTTTCAGATGAGGATGCTAAGCTGTAGAGGAAGATTGAACAACTTGCCCTGCACCACGCAAGCTGTAGCTGCAGCCAGAGCTCGCTGCTTTGTAAGAAGACCCTGCAGTTTCTGAAGGGAGCCCAGCCCGAATTCCCCATAAAGCTGATCTATTTGGGCATCCCAAGTGCCAAGGGAAGAATCCAAAGAGAAGAAGGCAGACAGTCCCAGTGTGTGTAGAACCCGGCTTCCCATCCATCACTTCCTGTCCCTGAGAGCACAGCAAGTCTGAGGTGTACTCATCTTCTCTCTCTCCCAAGCCTCCCCCTTTCTTCCCCTTCCCATTTCAAATACAGCCTTTTGCTTGCTTGTTTTCTATTTCTCTGATAAAGACCATGGCCAAAGTAACCCAGGGAGGAATGGGTTTACTTGGCTCACAGGTTATAACTCACTGGCAGAGGAAGCCAAGGCAAGAGCTCAAGGCAAGAACTGAAGCAGAGACCATGGAAGAATGCTTCTCCCCATGGCTTGCTCAGCCTGTTTTTTTATACCACCCTGACCACCTGCCCAGGGATGGCACCACTCACTGTGAGCTGGGCCTTCTACTTGCCTACAGGCCAATCTGATAGGAGCATTTTCTTAATTGAAGTTCCCTCTCCTCAGAAGACTCTAGCTTCTGTCTAGTTAAAAAAAAAAATAGAACAAAAGCAACAACAAAGAACCAGGATACAACTCAACAAGCCATACAAATTCAAGGTGAGGATGGGAACGCAAAGAGCTAGTGACAGCATAGGACATGCCACTCTGAATCTCAGATGGAGAGGAGGGTTGAGCACTACAATAAATAAAACATGAGGATTGGCTTGGACTAGGTACCCTGAGGCAGGTTCTTGGATAGGCAGGGGGACTGGGAGGTGGTTCTGAGAAGCTGCAGGAGGGTGGTGCAGAACTGAGCCAAAGAAGGGAGAGATGCAAACACAGGATCTATTGGTAAGAAGTCTGTAGCATAGGGCAACTGGGACTCCACGGTACTCCTCACTCTGGGAAACTACAGATCACAATGGGAACTTTACCCCCGGGGTCCAGAACTAGGCTCAATCACCATTACTCCCTTTCTGGTGGTAGTCCAGCCTAATGAATACACAGTATCTGCCAGCATTTCAGCCTTGGCTGCCTGCTCAAGCTAAGCCAAGTCTTCACACAGCCAGAGGAAACCCACAGGAGGCCAAACTGGGGAGTCTACAGAGTGAGTTCTGCTTTGCCTTGCTACTGACAATGTAAGAGAGAGAGAAAATAGTCCCTGGAAATGGGTGGGGTGGCAACACATTAAAACCTTCAACGAACTGGGCAGAAAGTTGGTGGCCTACAACTTTCATCCCAGCAGCACCGGGGAGGCAGAAGCAGGCAGATCTCTGAGTTCAAGGCCAGTCTGGTCTACAGAGTGAGTTCCAGAACATCCAGGAGTAAGCAGAGAATTCCTGCCCCTCTGCCCCCTCCCCCCCAAAAGCCTCCAAGTTACAAACTGGATAGCCAGTGAAAGAGGGTTTTCAGATGTACCTGGTGGGTGATCTCATGACCCAGAAGCAAGCAGGAATGCAGGGTTAAAGGCAAGTTTTTCAGACTCTGCCCCTTACTGACATGACTACCAACAGAGCCAGGCACTGGCTTGAGGAGAGCCCAGGGAACAGAACGGCAGAGTTCTTGCATGGCCCCATCTCCTTGCTGCCTCCTAGTCTTTCTCCCCACCGAAACTTGCTTCACCCAGTTCCCCTGCACCTTCCCCCTAGCAGAGGGCCTGGTGACTGTGGAAATGGTGCCTTCCATCCCTCCAACCCAGGCCCACAGCCTGACCTTGCGACTATGGGCCCAGGGCCATTACTCTGAAAATAATGGGAGCTGAGAGGTGACCGAGCTGAGGGTCTGAGGCAGACACCTGCAATCTCACATTCGAGAAAACTCGGACTTTCAAATGGCGGTGCCACTTCAATTTTCTCATTCCCATTCTTCCCCGACCTCAGACTAAGGAGGGAATAAACCCTCTTTGATTTGTAGACTGAATTCTTTTAAGAGACAGCTTCTTCTTCCTGAATTTATTTTTTCCTTTTGCTTGGGCCAGACACCAAGGGCCCAAAATGGGATTTTGGTGTCTTGGTCGAAAGGCTCAAATGCCAAGAGTGACTATAGGGGAAGCTGGACTACCAATCCATCTTTCTCGCTAATCCAAAAGTCAAATAAGTCCATGGAGGGCCTTTTCTCCCCTAGAATTTCAGGCTCCCTGAGGGCTAATTTCTCTGAAAGCTGCATTAAACTAATAGCACCATAAAAGGCCCATTGTGAGATGTAATTGGTTTGCAGAACTTTCCTATAAAAATAATAAAATGACTGCCAAAGGCAGTTTCCAAAGGTCAATTATCTTTGTGTTGCTTGAGTTGAGTGGAGGTCAGTCCCAGAATTCCATTTTATAGGCTTATCAATCAAAATGGGCCCCTGCCTCACCCATCTGACCCATCAGCAATGAAGGAGTCACAGGTTCCACCCTATGGCGATTGCCAAAAGGGCACTTGGGGCTCCTCTTTTCCCAGGGAGAGGGTAACCCTTTGTCACCACGGAAAGCAGAACCTGAAGCTGAAAAATCCAAGGCAGAAGAAAAGCAAGGAAAGTGAGAGGGTGGATCCAACCAGGGGCCAGGAGGTGTTGGCAGACAGAGACCAGACTGGGGCTCTTGTCTGCACTTCATCAAATTGCCTGAGCAAGAGCGAAGTTAGCTGATAAATACAACTGAATATCTTAAAACTGGGTGGATCCAAGGGTTCAAGCAAGGCCAACTGTTCTCTCTCCTTCTGTCTCCGCACTGTGGATCTCTGCTCTCAGCCCTTCTCTCCGCCACACTGAGGAGACACCAGGGAGCCGTCTTCTCCGCTGAGCTAACTCAGCAGAAGCTTTCATTCTGGTGTTAATGAACCAACTTTGACAGTGTAGTGGAGACACTGGTTGACCCAGTTTGGATCACATATCTACCTATGAATCAATCCTTGTATTCAAAGGATATACAAGAATAAGATCCCTGGGAATGCTTCACATGGCCCCCTCCTGCAGCCAGGGGATCCGGAGAAAGAGAAAACCCAGCATATTTGACAGTTACCTGGGCCACACTCACTAAGAGGAAAGAGGTTCTTGCAAACCAAGATGTTAACAGATAAAGATCCAGCCCCCCATAAAAGCTACCCAACTCAGATGAGCCCTGTCAGCTTGCCTTTAAGGGTTCTGCTGTGTCCTGCTCTCCATTCATTTGCTAACCCACCATCTCCTGAAGAACCAGCCTGCCTCTGTTTCAGGCTTAAAAGCCATCTTATCAAAAAGATAATGATTTATGATAATGTTTATCATTAAAACTCTGTTTCTCAAGGAATGGGCTATGTCCCATCTGGAACCTTAACTACACATAGTTCTGTACTGCCTGTTCCAGGAATCATAATTGTGTCTGTGTTTTCAAAAAGTTGTTTATAACCATCTTGCAACCCTATCTTTGTTTCGAAAGAGTTGTTATGGCTGCCTTGTTATGACCACCTTTTTTATGACCACCTTGCTATGACCACCTTGTAACCAAGTTTTTCTCAGGGGGAGTTATTACTAATTTGTTATGCCTATTTTCTGGTCCTGTAACTCTGCCTATTTTGCCTGCCAAATATCCCATTTGGAAATCTTCTATTCCTGAGCTTTAAAAACTTTGTCTTTCTCTCATCCAATGCTGACCTCTCAAACCCCACCTTTGGGGTAAGCAGTTCATGTACACGAATAAAAAAGCTTGTTTTAATTGCTTGCTTGCTTTAATTAATTTGGCCATGATGATTTGGGTGGAGGCCTTTCTTCTCCCATCTATGGGATAAACACTACTACTCCAACAAGAGTTAATTTGGGGGGGGGTGCTTCTGTTTCCTGCCCCTGCTCTGAAAAATAATTGCTTTTAAAAGATCATGCATCAGAATTATCCTCAAGTCCTAAACTGTACAAGTCTCAATAAAGATACAGAGAAAAGGGTGGCAGGATATTCAGAACAGGAGCAATGGTGTCTCTAAGTGGATTCTTTGGCTTTTTTTCCCTCCTTCTTGCATTTCGAATTTTTAAAAATACTTCTGAAGTGAAATTTTATTGCTTATACAATTTCATTATTCAGATTCTATATGCACCAAGCAACATTTTAGGGCTTAATGTGGTTTCCCCAGGCAATTTACTACAAAAGAAAATACAGGTGTATTATCTAGAATATTTTTAAATAATAATGGTATCCAGCCATGCAAGTCTATAAATCCTTTTCTTGGTCTCCCTTATAAATCCACTCAAAAAGTGGCAGCCCAACAACTGGCCTCTCCTGGGCCCATCCTGATGGCAACCTCACAAGACCCTGAAGGGTAGGGGTGTTTGCCTGCTTACAATAGCCCTGCTGTGACTGCCGCATTTGCACCTGTCCGTGGAGCAATTACTCATTAGCAGCCAAATAAAAGCCAATGCATCTTCTGTCATCCACATGAGGGGGTGGTCTCTCGGTGCAGTCAGACACTGTCCACACTGAACAGGAAAGGGAGTCACCTTTTCTGGGCGCAATAACAACAAGACATATTCCAGCTGGGGCCAGGGCTGCACAGGAAGCATTTTCTGTGATGGGCATAAAAGCAGAAATTACCAGACCTTTGAAATAGTTTTAAAAGAGATCTTAATGTTTTGAAAAGGATCAAAGGACCTTGGGACAATGCAGCTCTTTTTTGTGAAGTCCTTTGTCACACAGGTATGGTGGCTCACCAGTGCGTCATTTGAAAGTATTTTAAACCTCTACAGCCAGAGTCGCCTTAAAAACCTAGAACTGCTGGCCAGATTAAAATAAAATAATATCATGAAAGGACATTGGTGCTTCTTAGATGCAAGGCCGAAATATCTGAGCATCACACTGTGTACATATATAATACTCGCACATACTGTAAATCCGATCTGTTTTCCAGAGAAAAGAGCTATTACTCAGAAACAAACTAGCATCCATCATTCATCCCCTAAGACTTACACGTTATTTCAAGTAGTCCCTTGGAATATGGGGCAACCCTGGAATACGGGGCATTGGTAGAAGAAAGCAGCCACTGAAAGAGCCAGATGTACCCCCAAGTCTATCCCATTTTCCTTGGCAAGGCTGCATCTGTGCAGAGCACACAGGGCCATGGTGGGCATCCCAAGCATCATGTGCCCTGCATGTTCTATGTGTTCAAAGGCAGGCTAAAGATGCAGGTTCCGAGTGAGACAACTCAAAACATAAACCAGAGCTGATTCTGAATGGCAGAAATCAGTTTAATGCAAAGGGTCTTGGAACATCCATGCTGGGCAATGGTCTCTGGACCAGTCTGTCCACCTCTGGCTGAAATACAACTTTTCCAGAGGGAATTTCTTAGTGTGCCATGCGAGCATAATTCTAAACACAACACTAAATGTTGGCTGGGAAATAAACCCTGTGGTAATAAATCCCATAAGGAAATAGTAAAAGTGTCTCTGCCTAGAGACCAGCAACACACCAGAGTTCCCAGAAAGGCTACAGCAAATGTAAATCTCTGCTGCTTTAAAGAAGGGACTGGTGACAAACTTACTCCAGTGGTTTGGAAAATTGTGGGGCCAGGGCACCTGTCAAATACGGCTTTCTCACAGGGGTGCTGGCCAAACCGGGTTCTTAAAGTTCAGACTGGGGAAAGAACAAATCTTACTTTAGAGGTTTACGGGGGGGGGGGGGGGGGGCTGGCTTATTGAGGGCTGGCTTTGTTGTTCTTTACAATAACAAGAGGATTTGGATGCACACTTGGGTTTATGAAGTATAAATCCTGCTTAAATCTATAGACGTTAAGAATACATGTGATGACTCTTTGGAGAAGAAAGCTGCTCCTGAGTCAAATTGCACTGAGCAATGTTCTTTGTTGTGGCAAGATATTGATAAATCTCCAGGTCCTCGGCAAGGGGAGTTGAGAACAGGAAACTCATTTCAAACCATAGCTCAGGTAGGCGTCTGAGCTGAAATAAGATGAAAAGTCATTAATTTTTTTTCTATTAAGCCACCACCAAGTACAAGTGGAGTGGCTCTCTCTGTTTCTTATTTCAACTTGAAATCTGTTAAGGACACAAGCCAAGACTCCTGTTCCAAATCCCCAGAGAATTGCACAAAATTGTCCTTTTCCTTTTCCTTTAACAAAAACAGCAAGGTGTGAACGGAGCCATCACTTAACGTGGTAATTAATACAGAGAGAATAATGAGCGGTTACAATTATCCCTTTCTTGTCTCAAACATCACTGGAGCCAGGGAAGTTAATGTCTATGTCGCTCCTAGGATAAAAAGCCCACCTGATGGATGGGTACGTTCTACCTGTCAGGAGTCAGTGAAACAATATACCAAATTAATTTCTAAATGATCTTCCAAACTTTCTTGGACAGAAAGGAGTTGCAGAGGCAAAATGCTTCCTTGGGGAAGGGCTCATATTTTATGAGCAAAAAGAGTCTTTGGCCAAACCAGTTAACTTCCTGCAACACAACACAAACTTAACACTAGCAACCATCAAAAGATGACTGTCCTTGTTAGGGTTTCTATTGCTGCAGTGGAACACCATGGCCAAAAGAAAGCTGCAGAGGAAAGTGTTTATTTAGCTTATATTTCTATATTGTAGCCCATCACTGAAAGAAGTCAGGACAGGAACTCAAGCAGGAGAGGCATCTGGAGGCAGGACAAGAACTGGCACAGAGGCCATGGAGGGATGCTGCTTACTGGCTTGCTCTTCATGCCTTGCTCAGCCTGCTTTCTTGTAGAACCAAGGACCACCAACCCAAGGACGGCCCCATACACACTGGGCTTGTGCCTCCCCCATCAGTCACTATCTTGTGTCAAGTTGACATAAAACTGTCCAGCACAGTGATGCTCTGACTCAGGAAAACTCACCCAGATAACCAACTAGAGAGTTCATATCATATCATATCATACTATATATGTCATCATCATCATCATCCAGTATCAGCTCATTTAATACACCACAACAAAAAGATTGAGATACATCTTCAGATGACATGGTTTCATCGCTGACACAAGACCTGGCTTTCCTTTCAGCTCAAAAGAGCCAAGATCATCTGACCAGAAAAGGTGACATGATTGTGAGCATGCTGCCCCTTCGCTCACTCCAGGACCTTTCTCCTCTGCCTTCTTTTTCTACCCAAAACAAAATTCAAGTTGCTTAGCTTCCTCCCGCCACCTTCTTGAGCCAATGCTCTCCCATCTCCAACCATTGCTCACCACTGTGGAGCTCATATGCTTCAGTTCCCCATAACCTCTGCCACCCATATATTTGTTTTTAATTGGGAGCTCTAATGTGGATTTTCTCATATAATCAGTTATTAGGTGCAATTACTTCTTTATGAGTAGAATTATAATGCTATCAAGTTTATTAATTCTCTAGGAAAATGTAGTTACATAATACTGGAGTTGAAATTCTTTCTTCCAATAATTCTGCTCCAAGCTTTCTTTCATGCCCCAATCTTGATAGCTCTGATTCACGACGTTCTCTCCTTCGCTCATACACTTTGGGTAGATAGAAGGCAACAACTTGAATCTCTGATGTGGGTTCTACTCTAAGATATCTATGGAACAGGCCATGGCCCTCATAAGGTAACAGACCTAGGAAATAGAGATTTCATACATTTCAGACCACACCAGGTCAGGTCCAAGGCACTGAGAGGACCCAGGGCGCAGCGCATCCTTGCAATCCAGCTGAGCCTACATCACATGAATAATACCAGAGACAAACGCAAACCCGGCATCACCAGATCGTTCAAACTTTCAAGAAGAGAACCATCAAATCTAGGTTTGTATGTGAAATTCTTCTGTTTCTGAAAGTTGATAGTCAAAACAGAAGATGATTTTAAACACACCATGTCGGCCAAATAAACTACATCTGCCAACCAAATCCAAGCCACAGACCATGAGCTAGAATCTGACATCTTTTCTACAAATCAGCAGTGACTGATTCAATTGCAAAAGTAAACATCTTGAGGAGTCTCTCTCTCTCTCTCTCTCTCTCTCTCTCTCTCTCTCAGTTTTTCAAGACAAGTTTCTCTGTATAACAGCTCTGACTGTCCTGGAACTTGCTTCATAGATCAGGCCTCGAACTCATAGAGATCTGCCTGCCTCTGTCTCTTTAAATGTGTGTGCCACCACGGCTCAGCAGGGAGTCTCTTTTTAAATTTTATTGTCCTACTCACAATCCAGAAGAAATAATTGAGAACATTTTCATTTGCCAGGTGGTTTTCTTTCCTGTAACACCACGAAGAGATCTATCAGTCTTGCAAGGTTGTCTGTGCGAATATGAGCTACATGGTAATAAGCTGACATCATCAACATATGTCTGTGGGTGGCCTTAGGAAAATGATCTAACCTCTCTCAGCCTTAGGTTTCTCATCTGAAATGGAATTCCATAACCCCCTCTTTGGAGAAACTTAATTATTACCACTTATTTCTGTGTTGATAGTGAGCTGGAGTTAATGTTGTTTTTCCAAAGACTAAACCAAAAGAGGCGTAAACAATCTTTTTAAATAGTGAGGAGACCTAATTACTACCTTAGTCTAATAATAAAGGTGATATCATCAATGAAGTTATATGGCTGTCATGCACTGCTGAAATGATCACCTTAGAAGAACACTTTGATTCTATGGTTATCAAAACAAAACAAAACAAAGCCACCAAACAATAACTCCAACCAACTCATGAGAAAGACAGTGTCTTAGGGTTTCTGTTGCTGCAATGACACACCAAGAACAAAATCAAGCTGAAGAGGAAATGATTTGTTTGGCTTACACTTCTACATAGGAGTCCATCACTGAAGGAAGTGAGGACAGGCACTAAACAGAGCAGGAACCTGGAAGCAGGAACTGATGCAGAGGCCAAGGAGGGGTGCTGCTTACTGGCTTGCTTTCCATGGCTTGCTCAGCCTGCTTTCTTATAGAACCCAGGACCAGTAGCCCAGGGATGGAACCACCCACAATGGGCTGGGCCTCCCCCATCAGTCACTAATTAAGAAAATGTCCTACAGCTGGATCTTATGGAGGCATTTCTCAACTGAGGTTCCTCCTTTCAGGTAACTCTAGTTTGAGTCAGCGCGGACAGCAGATAACACACCAGTGACTGTAAGCTATGCTGTCACATTGGTGGGGTGAGCAGTCCATTAGGTCAAATGTTGAGGGACTGCATAAAATGAAGACAAGCAAGAATCCACTGGACACGGAGGTTTCCAGAACTAGACTGGAAACCAAAACTAGAATGGAGAAAGTTGAAGAATAGGTAAGACCAAGAAGAGATACTGGGCTCAAGGATTTCTGGAAGAAAAGATACAAAATTGGAATATGAGCTGAGAGGAAATGAGAGCCAGCAAGTTGCTTGAGCTTTGGAGAGTCATGCCAATAAATATCACAGGCTAACGAGAACGCTTCTGGAAAGAGAAGTTGGTGATCGAGGAATACTGAGACTAGCCACAGCAGAAGTCCTTAAAGGAAACAGGAAATGGGATCCAGCGCGCAGGAAGAGCTGCTGGCCTTTGATAGACAGAGGGTCCTGTCTGTCTTCTCTGTGGAAGGAAAGCGGGGAAACACTGCTGTAGGACTCGTGCTTGCTAGAGGAAGAGTATGACTTTGACATCCTCAGTCAAGTACAGAGCAAGACAATAAGACACAAGGTCAAAATACGAAGGTAAGGGTGAGGAAGAAGGAGATAGCCAGACCCTCACTGAGGCAGCCTTGCTAGCCCATCACAGCAGAGAGGGGTAAAGGGAGTTGAAAGTGTTTCTCTGGGAACAGTAGCAATTACAGTCCACCCAGGAGGGAGAGGAAGGGAAGAGATGAGGAGGGACTAACTGGTAGAGTTCATGTTTGTGAAGGGCTGGAAGGTCCTGCAAAGCTGCTGCACTACTTAAGCTGGAGCCTACTTAGAACAGTGGGTCTCGACCTTCCTGAGGCTGTGACCCTTTAACACAGTTCCTCACGTTGTGGTGACTTCCGACCATAAAATTATTTCATTGCTACTTCATAACTGTAATGTTGCCACTGTTATGAATCGTGATTTAAAAATTTTGGAGACAGAGGTTTGTCAAAGGGGCTGAAACCTGCAGGTTGAGAAGAACTGATCTAGAGGACTAGGTACCCGTTATCAGAGAACAGAGTAGCCAAAGTCAACATGTTATGATAGGTGGAATTTGCAGTGATGACTAAGATGCGTATGAGGGAACGTTATTAGGGTGGAGAAGTCCAAGGGCATCTTGTGAGCGTCCACAGAGCAGCTGGAGGCAGCAAAGGCACCAAGGTAATATTTAACAAGAACGCTGCTACTTAAGAGGGCAAAATGAAGCCTGACTTCCATTAGAATGAGAAAAGTAAGGGGAATGTAATGCTCAAAGTAATCATGTTGTTCATAGGCAAGAATTCTGAGAAAGGGGAGAGGAAGGGAGGGGAGAAGGGAGGGAAGAGAAGAGAAGAAGAAAAGAGAAGAGAAGAAGAGAAGAGAAGAGAAGAGAAGAGAAGAGAAGAGGGAGGGAAGAGGGGAGGGAAGGGGAGAGGAGAAGAGAGGGGCAGGGTGGGGAGGGGAGGGGAGAAGAGAGAAGGAAGGGGAGGGAGGGAAAAGGAGAGGAGAGCAAAGGAGAGGAGAGGAGGGGGAGGGAAGGGAAGAAGAGAGAATAAAAGAAAGGAGAGGAGGAAAGGGAGTGGAGGGGGGAAGAAAAGAGAAGGGAAGTAAAAAGGAAGGGAGAAGATGAAAGTTGGGCTGGCCTAGTTCAGTTGCTAACTGGCCTAAGCTACAGAGAGTACTGTGAGATTAATTAAAGAGGCTCAGCAATCTACATTTTCCCCTCAGAAACCAAGCCCAATGACCTTGGAGGCTGAGCCTGTGAATGGGAGCCTCACTCAGAAGACAACACAAGGATTCTCCAGCCTGACTGAGCTTTACAGGTTAGGGCTTACAAAGAATCCTGATGCACACGCCAGACCAATGTAATTAATCTATCGAGAGAGACTTGGGCACTAGAAAACTCCCAGGTAACTTCCAAATGCAGGTAGGTTTGAGACTTTGAAAGCCCTTCTCACAGACACTGGGGTGTGCCTGGTCATCCCCGTGTTAAAGCCTGGCTCAGGTGGTGGTACTGCGTACTGTCACTTTTATTAAATTCCCTGGCATCATCACAGCAGGGAGGAGGGAGCAGCTGCCTCTGTTTAAGCTGGAAAGGCGGACTGTGTTATTTTGGAACCAGAAGAAAGAGTTCCTGGCATTCTGTCTCAAATGAAGTGTAAAAAAGACTAATCGCTAATGAGAGAGAGAGAGAGAGAGAGAGAGAGAGAGAGAGAGAGAGAGAGAGAGAGAGAGAGAGAAAGAGCTGACACAATATACTTTAATAGCCACTCAATCTTTTAATGTCTATTTAAGGAGCATAATAGAAAGCCTCGTAACCCAGTGTCCACTGTCCACTCCTGACCACGCATCTATCCTGATGGCAATGAAGTGGTTCCTACGATGCTTGATACCCACTGGCCTGACCACTCAAAATGATTTCTCATATTTTCCAAACCACCAGTTCTAAGCAAGACAGTTTTTTGATATTAACAAAGCTGGAGTTTCTTGAACATTTAGTGCATCCGGGGCACTGTGCGTGTGTCCTAGAGAGCCTTCCACAGTCCTCACACTCATGAGGTGAGATCGAAGTACGGTCATGGCCCTCACCTTGCAAGCTAGAATCCAAAGGCTGCGGAAGTCGGGTGACTTGACTTACACCAAATAGCTGTAAGGGCAAGGGACAAAGTCAGATCCAGGAATCATCCAATCTAGGCACACGGTGGTACATGTCTGTAAACACAGCACTTGGTGACCGGAAGACGTGAAGCTGAGGCCAGCCTGGGTACAAAGGGAGAACTTAGAAAGAGTGAGGCTACAGGGAAGAGGGGAGGGGAGGGGAAGGAAGCTAGGAGAGGAGGAAAGAGGAGAGTCCCATGTTCACTGAAGTCCTATTCCCAATCAAACAACAGAACTCTACCTTGACAAACACGTGAATGACAGGCAATAGGAGGGTATATATGCAGGGGACTCTTAAGTCTTTAAAAGGAGAGAATTCTCACATTTGTAACCATACAGAGGAAACTGGGAATGTTCCACTAACTGCTGTAAGCTAGACACAGAAAGACAAGTGCTAAGCAATCTCGCTTACACGTAAGGTATAAAAGTTTGAACTCTAGGAAGTAGAGAGTCGACTTTCGGTTTAACAGGTGCTGTGAGAAGAGGGGCACAAGAAAGAAAGGGGGAGAAGCTGACCAAAGGGGACAAGATCTCAGCTAGGACAAAGGATTCTTTTCAGATCTTTTATACAACTGAGTGACCACCACCAATAAGAATTTGTATTTCATTTTTTTAAAAAATTAAAGAGGTTTTAAAATGAACCTCTGCTCTAAAACCTTATACCATACATAAATTAACTCTAATCCATAAATATAAATATAAAAGACAAAATTATAACAACTTCTGAACCAATATTCAGACAAGAGAAATTCATTACTGTCGTGGAGTATGCAGACATGGCGTAAGACAAGACAATGGAAGTAAAAGCAAAATAAAGATTCATCGGACCTTATTAAAATGGAAATGTTCTGGTCCTCAGAACATACTGTTGAGAAAAGGAAATGGTGCACCATAAACAAAGTAAGTGTTACAATTACACACACACTTGACAAAGCTCATGCATCAGCTTTCCTGAGGAACTTTCACAACCTTGTAAGAAGATCAAAATGGGCTTAAGGTTTAAAGGCATTTCACAACCTAAGATGTATGAATGACCAAAATGACAATAACAGATGTTTAATGCTATTAGTCATCAGGAAACAAACCACATGGAGACATCACTGTTTATAGAAGAGAATGGCTTAAAAAACACTGACGGTGCACAATATTGACAAGGACGAGTCCACAGACATTGTTTTTAGGATGGTAAGTTGATGCAATCCAGAGAACATTTTGACAGTATCTCATCAAGTAAAATACACACTTTTGTGCAGATCCAGCAATTCCATCCCTTACTGCTTCTCCCAAGAGAAATGATGTCTATCCACATAATGACTCATGCATAAGTCTTTGCAGCAGCTTTATTCACAGGAGCTACAATTTAGAAGCAACTTGTTCTCCCATCAACTACTCAAGCAAATTGCATTACTTCTATATAGTAGAATATTACTATGCATTAAAAGTAAATGATTGATGTATACATGCATATAAGAGCACATGGTTGATCTCAAAATTACTGCACGGTATTTTAAAGACCTAAGTCCAAAAGAACATATGTGGACTTCCCTCATATGGTATTGTAGAAAAGATAAAAACAACCTACAGTTTTGAGGAAATCCTTCCTCTGCCCTCTGTGGGTACCGAGTGTGTAAGTGTTCCACAAACATTAATCTACGCAAAACACTCATAAAATCAAATAATTTTTAAATGCAGAAAGATACATTTAAGAAAATGTGACAGTAATATTTCAAAGACAGTGTTCAAAACACTTACCGATTTGGTAGCCTGAGCCCTCGGTGAGTCAGGACAAATGGTAGACATGAGCAATCGCTACAGTCCTAGGTGAGAGATGTGGGGGGCAGGGATTATTGATAACTTTTTTTTCTCCTTTTTGCTTATCCTTACTTCCTAACTTTCTGTTACAGCAGAGCACTTTAAAATAAGAGGGAAAATCTATTTTTAATTATAAAAAAGAAGAATGGTACCCTGTTGATACAACATTTCCTACTGTTATAAAATTCTAGCAGATCTCAAAGCCCTAATGGAACCTTTAAATAATAGATATGAGGAATGGTATGCTAAAACAGCATTGAATTAGGAGTTAAAAATGGATAATGCTATAAAAATATTTTCCATCTACTTCAAAGAGAATGATGAGATATATATTAAGTTATTTTACAATTTTAATATTTAAAAACACCCTCCCTTTGCTCCAATAGCAGCTAGGTGGCCGAGGAATTGGCTACATTTAATGAAGACATAGTATCCTGTGTTTCAAACCTCCCCGCTTTTGTAATACCGCTCTACGCAAAATTCACCATGCAGAATTGTCCTATAGGGATCTTGGCCTAGGTCGAACTTCAAATTCTGAGCTGGTCAGGAAATCAAATGAGTTATCCACCCCGGATAAAATTTTCCAGCAGAATTACCACCATGACTAGCGAAATCGCCGCCATCTTTTCCTACTACACACAGCTAACGCCCTCTCTACGACATAACACAGCAGCAAACCTGTGCTCTGAGCCATTCTTCAGAAGTAAGCGCGATAAAAATGCAGCTATAGGAGAAGCTGCTGAGAGGTGGTGATCAGCAAAGATGGCCAGGGCATCTCTGTCATCACGTCTCCCTATTAACAGAGAAGCCAGCCATCACAGGTCCCCAACTTCCCAGCTGGAAGTCAGCAACAGGACTCCTCTCTCAAACTCAGAAGACCCTGGGGTGAAACTATGCAGCTGTACCTTTCCCTTGTGTTGTTTTACAATGCAGAGCAGGTTTGTGGTTCTTAAAGGCACCAAGCCCACTGTGAGCTCACAGTTATTGTTAGTGCTTTGCAAAGTGCAGTGTCTTTAACGATCCATTTTTGTGCCATGGCTATGGTGGAAATACGTGCACCTAAATGGCTATTGCTTCCAGTACTGAGCCTTTGCTATTTCCAGCCTTATGCACTCTTCCACTGGGACTCTATTAGTGGAGTCTCATGGAGCTCCCAGAGCCCTCTTCTGTCCTGGACATAGGCTCCCTGTTGGCGGTGCAGGCGATCACCCAGGAAGAAGACAACAGAGGTCACTAGGTCTTTTTCTATGGTGATTGAATGACAACAGAAAATTCCAATTTCTGATGATGAGAGGCCACCTTAACTTCAAATTGGTATTTTTTTTTACTTTTGTTTGTAAATTTATTATGATACATTACTATTTTATATAAGATTTTCTTTTCCCCAAGATTTTAATAATAATGCATGTAAATTTCATAAAGCACACAATGTGGCATTTTACAGGATACTCAGTTATAAATTAATTACCAAATCAAACTTCATCCAGACGTTTGAATGTCATCCACCCTGTAGGAGCATTGTAGAATCACCTTTATAGTTTGTAAGAATTATATAGCCGCTTTTATTCCCCAGACATATTAGTTCTCTCTTATGTGTATCCACTATATGTGTGCACAAACATACATGTACACATTGCACACTCCATGCCCGGCAGTACTCTAAGCTTATGTGATGGAATTCATCCACACTTCAGAACAACTCACTGTTATGAGTCAGGCTGTGAACCCAGAAGATGGCTTCAGGGTCTTTGCCATCCTGGGATCGATCAAGAATCACAGGTGAACCTCTTATAGAGCCTCTCAGCTCTGAATGAACTTGCCCTTAGTTATAGTTCAGAAAATGTCTCTGCACAAATGGGAAACCGTAAGGGTTAGCTTTATCTACACGATGTATTGCTCTGAGGGAAAATATTGTTGGTGACTTTTTGGAAATGGAAATGGTTCCACTGTGTTTTTTTAAGTTCTTAGCATTAAATATTGAACACTGTATACCCAAGAAAGGGTTCTACCATTGAGATATAACCAGCCTATCCTTGTCCACACGGAGATAGAATTTGTGATCACCCTCTCTCTGCCTCCCAAGTGCAGGACTTACAGGCATGCACCACCTTACCTAACTCTACTGATTCGTACATTCATTTGTTTGTTTTGAAACAAGGTCTTCTGTAGCACAGGCTAAAATCTGACAGGCCTTGTAATCAAGATTGGCCTGAATTCCCAATCCTCTGTCTCTACCACTGCATGCATCACCCATATCTGGCTCCCATTGTGATCTTCTGGATTTAAAATGTTCTTGGTAACTTCTCTAGGAAACATCCCCACTTTCTCCACCCATGTACAGTGCTCAAAGGGCTTAGGAGCATACCTCATAATATCACCATGAACACTAAGGTTTCTTTCTACCTGTGACCTTCTTATTCTGGTCCAAATCAGAGAGCAGCATGGGTTGACACAAGCTATCCCATGTCCCCTTGATCTCTTAACCATTTCCACTTCAGAAGTCAATACCTGCTATCCCTTTGTCCAAGGCCTGCCATGGAGCGGCAAGGGCCTGCATTGCCTACAGGCAGGGAGAACCAGAAGGGTCCCTGCAGAACAGCCCTTGGCTGGTGGCTAACAATGTGAGGCTATAGTCATTCAAGCCCTATCATCCCTCATGGTAAAACTCTGAGCACTGAGGAGAGTGTATTCTAAGTTCTACTGCAAACAGAGTTTGACTTTGCATGCCTTCCATGGCCTGCTATTTCACTTCCGCATCCTCTTACCTGCTTTTGCGGAATCACCACATAGTAAAACACTTTCATGGACTCCTCTGTCATGGGTCAGCTTCTGGGGAGCCTCACCTAAGCAATAGCCCCAGCCTCAGTGGACTCAATTAAGTCCCACTTTCTGGTACCATCTGACCAAGCATTTTGGATGATGTTGCTGACCATGGGAATCATGGTCATGAACACAGATGGAACATTCAAATGTTTCACTTATATTATGTAGTAAGCTTTCTTGTCAGGACTGCCAGCCCACAAATAATGACAGAGAGACTTATTATTAATTATGAAAATGTAGCCTTAGCTTCGACTTTTTCTAACTAGCTCTTATAACTTAATTAACCTGTTTCTACTAGTCTGCATTCCATCACACGGCTGGGTTACCTTTCCTCTCTCCTGTATGTCCGACTTGTCCCACATCCCGTTGGCATCTCCTGCACCTAGATTAATCCCTCTGACTTCCTTTCTCTCTCTTCTGGAAGTCCCGCCTGTCCTCCCCTGCCTAGTTATTGGCCATTCAGCTCTTTATTACACCAATCACAGCAACGCATCTTCACGAAGTACACAAATGTCCCACAATGGTGCTCTTGTTCATCCCTGAGATACTTGTTCTTTGGTAATTAAAAAAAATACAGAAATGAAGTTATTGTAGGAGAGATGGCCAAGGTATTACTGAGTGAACATTGAATAAAGTAACTGTGAACAATGCTCACATAATTGGGGCTTCAACAAAAAGAAAACACAGTGAAATCTGTAACCAGAGGATTTTCTCCCGCCCACCAGTTCCCAAATAACCACTCTGAAGCCTAATATTAATTGCAAACTGTTTGGCCTATTAGCTCAGACTTATTATTACCTAGCTCTAACATCTTAAATTAACCCTTTCTATTATATTATATTTTACCACAAGACTCATGGTTTCTTAAGTCATATCTTGCTTCCCCATTGGTTGCTGGCATCTCTCTAACTCTGCCTTCTTTTTCCCTTTATCTTTGCTTAGATTTCCCGCCTGACTCTATTATGCCCAGCTATTGGTCAAATCAGCTTCTTTATTAACCAATGGTAACAAAACATATTTACCGCACACAGAGGGGCATCCCACATCAGGATTCTGTGGTTCAAAGTGTTATCTGGCAGCCTGAGAGCCAAACAGATCCTGGTGCTAAACAACTCCACCTTCAAGCACAAGGCCTCCGAAGTACAGCAGCGAATCCTTCCATTTTCAGTCTTGGGTCCTCTGACTCAAATCCTTACATTAAACATTTCTCTCAGTCATTTTAAACTTTAGTGACAGGCTCCACCAAAGCAAAGATCAATGTCTCTACAAACTTTTTTTTTTATGATGAAGTTATTTATTGGCATTTCTCTTCAGAATGGATTTCCCTACCCCAGGCCTGGAATGGCATCCCACACGGAAACTACTCTTAATATACTCTGCTGAAATCCCACTAGTGTGTCCTGCTTTCATTCCATGAGTTGTTAATGAGGAATAATTAAAACGGATTTTCACTAATAAGACGGGAGGGCATGCGCTGCATTTTTTCCATATAAAATATTTTTACATACAAAAATCTTCAAGTGCTCAAATATCTATGATAGAGAAATTAATACCCAAAGCTTCACCCAGCCCGAATTTCTAAACCTGGTGCATTTTAAGTCAGTCAGTGGGATTGTAACAAAAGATCAGCTCTATGCCAAGGGCCAGCCTAGTTAAAGAGCTCCAATTACAGTCTGTTAATGTCCATGTGCTTCGGGTACGACGTCATCGCTCTTATAAACAAAACATTGATAGCTGTTCATCTCTTCCCATTCCGGAAAGCTGGCCACCAGCTTTTCTAGATATCTATGATCTGAGGGATTTAGAGGGCAATTCGCCACAAGGCTCCAGAGCAAATTTCCTGAGCTGTTGAGTTTGATCCAACCAGCAACTTCCAGTTACAACTTCACCTTGGATGACTGGTTGAGGGGAAATCCACCCCCAGTAAAGCTAGGGCCAGACTGCTTGGACCCTGAGAAGATGTTGTTCATGGATATTCTGTCCTTGTTTCTGTAAGAGAAAAGAGATGGTTAGCTTCCCCACCATCCTATCCCTCCTCTAAGTTTCACCGTGTTCTGTAAGTTCCTAGGGAACGCTAGCCACTAAAAGCAGTGGATCAAAGCTTCTGGCTAGAGACGAGGTGGTTGTGGAAATCTAATCAGGTGTTTTCTGACAACACGCAGACTTATGGGGCAACAATTAGATATGACATGTATGCCACTGCTGGTGATCCAAATATGAACGGAGGGCCTCATTACAGCTCAAACGCTGTGGCTCCGATGTCTTCTGACTTGTAATGATCTTCCCGTTTTAAAAATACTTGTTTAGTTCCAAAGATCAGTCAGAAGAGCCTTCCTTCTGGTTCAGATATAATGACTAATTAGTCTTTTATCACCTGGGATATTTCCAAATTCCCGTGGAAAGTTAGAAATATTTACTGCATGTAAAGTCTCTTTATCAAACGTGGACACCTGTAAAAATAAGAACTCTCCTATAACTCCAAGCACACAGCAGAAATTACTAGAAATAGTTTAAGATACAAGAAGGACTGGAGAAATAGAAAAAATAAAAAGGATGGTATTTTGGGTAATAGATAAAAGAAATTTTACTTAAAACAAATCTAATGATGTATTTTTTCATATGGGTCCCTTTCACACACACATATATGCACATACACACACATACATATACATACATACACAAATGCACACACACATACACACACACACACCTTTCCTGCAGAGACAGCATACTTACATGAGTTCCCTATTTTGAATTATAAAGAACAAAAATTAACAAACTTCTAAGACCAAAATCAAACAGATGTGCTGAATACACACAACTAAGCTCAGAGGAATGAATTCTGACTTTGGGAGAAGAATCTGATTTGCAAACTACAGACAAGCATAAGAAGTGGACACTGGAGGAATCAGGTGGGGGAACATGGGTGGAACCAGAGGCTGATGAAAAGTGTGTCTGAGGAAAATGAAAGAATCCAAAAGGCAAAAATGATATGAGTCGCTATTTTCTAAAGGGTGTGTGTGTGTGCGCGCGCGTGCGCGCGTGCGTGTGCATACGCGTGTGTGTGTGTGTATGTGTGTGTATGTGCGTGTGTGAACATCCATCCACAGGGAAAGCTCTGAATTATTCCATTTGGAAAGAACCTGTAGAGCGCTGGTTAATCAACTCAGCTGCTCTTAGTAGAATTGATTTCATCACTGTGAAAAGCCATCCTCCACAATAGGACACAAGCCCTATTTTGAGTGGGTCCGGCAGAGAGGATGCCTGCCCGTCCTTTGGCAACTTGTCTCGCTCTGCTCGGTGTTGGATGCAAGCAGCCCTCCCTCCTCTTCCCTGCACTCCCTTGCCTTAAATAACCTGAATTTTCCTTTCTGAAGGAACTTACGCTTAATGTTTCTGGCTTGGTCTAAGCTGACTAATGGGAATACTGCCTCCTCTACATTATCTGTTTAATGTATTTATAGACCATTATAATGACTCCCCGCAGCCTTCTTCCTTCCAGTCTAAACCATCTCAGCACTTTTGTTCTTGCCTGTGCATATTTTCTTCAGCACCTTCATCTTTTTCGCTGTGCTTCTATGGACCCTTCTGTCTACTGGCTTATGGGTGCCTCAACTGAAAGGAAGCTCCAGTGATGCCAAACCTAGGTCAGAGGGCTGCACAGGAGGAAGCAAAGCACAGGTGAAGGCACAACCTGAAGAGGAGCCACACTGACCAATGGACACCTCTACAGTAAAGGGAACGGTTCTGCAGCTGGCCACTGTGTGTGGGTACCCAACACTCTAAATGCAGCTAGTGCAACCAATGCTCACAATTTTCATTGATTTAAATTTAAATCAAAGAGTTATTAATTCTATATCGCTGCAGCAGCCATTGAGATAGGCTAAGCCAAGAAGGAGCAGCTCATCCTGCTGTGTTGCAGGGAACTATGGAGTGGCCAGGAAGGCCACAGAACATGAGGTTAGGGGCCAGAGAGATGACTCCATGTAAAGTGGCTCGCTGCCATGCCTGGTGACCTGAAGTTGACCCCTAGACTTGCATGACAGAAGGAAAGAACTGACTCACAGAAATTATCCTCTGACCTCCTTACCAACACCATGGCATGGTCACACTCACACCACACCCAAACCTCTACACATACACACACACAATAAACAAACAAACAAATAAATAAATATAACTTTAAAATTGTTTTTAAAGAGATTAGAGCAAGCCATGAGCTACAGCAAGAAGTCAGTTGGTTCTAGAAAGATGATAAGCCCTTCAGCCAAGCTAGCTGTTTGGAACTGTGTAAACTATACCACCAGTCTCAAGAGAAGTGTGTGCACCCTCAGAGACAAATGGGATGATTCTCCTGTCACAAAAAGGAGGCTTGGTCAGACTTTTATCTTTGAAACTAAGCATTGTGTTTTACTTATCTCTACAAGATGATGAGAGCGTGCATGCAGACTGCAAATTAAAATATTCTGAAGGTCAATCCGAACTGACTCCAGGAACTTTTTTTTTTTGTTTTTGTTTTTTTGTTTTTTTGTTTTTTTTTTTTTTTTTTTTGGTTTTTCGAGACAGGGTTTCTCTGTGGTTTTGGAGCCTGTCCTGGAACTAGCTCTTGTAGACCAGGCTGGTCTCGAACTCACAGAGATTCACCTGCCTCTGCCTCCCGAGTGCTGGGATTAAAGGCGTGCGCCACCACCGCCCGGCACTCCAGGAACTTTTTTTTTTCTTTGTTTAAAAAAGTAGAGGATGGACGAATGGGAGGGAAGGAAAGGATTTCAAGATTCTCTTGTCAGAGTGTAAGCTCAAAAAACTAGATGATCTCAGAGCTCAACACCTCGCTCACAAGGAGCCATCCCTGCTGACATTTCAGCAGCACAGCCTCAAAATACCAGAGGTGGTGTGGACATATCTGCTTGCTCACCGTGCAACCTAGTTTAACCCTAGTGTTTCCACTTCTAAACTCCTTTACCTCAATGGTTTCTCTCACGCGCTCCCTCCCTCCCTCCCTCCTCCTCCTCCTTCCTCTCTCTCTCTCTCTCTCTCTCTCTCTCTCTCGTTCTGAAACTTCAATGTGACTGAAAACCACCCAACAAGCTTTAAGTCGCAGATTTCTGAGACTGCTCCAGATTCTGGGAAATGGGGCCAGGGAACCTGCATGTTTGATCAGTCTCCCCACAGAGTCAGATAGTCACAAGACCCACACAAAAGACTGACTTCTTTAAATCATGGCGGTATTTCACTCCACTGAGAAGCTGGCATCTAAATGTGGACCAGGGGAATATTCTGATTTACAAGAAGGGCAGATTTTTACTGGCAAATGAATTTGCATCCAGTTACTTTATATGCTGTTTGCTGCTAGCGGATCGTAGGCAGATGCACTCAAACCATATTTCAGCCTGTCCCTGAGATGTCCATGCAGATGAAATACCAAATATGACTTTCAGCCCGTAATGGGCGTCATTGTGGAATTAGCTGGATTAGTTTTGGCAAGGCCACACAAACAGACCAAGTTTCAAACTTCCCGACCCAACTGGGCTCCTGTCCTGCTCCCTGGGCAGAGGGAGATGACAATAACAAAGCAAAGAGGACATTTGCTTCCCAGCATTCGGGCACCCAGAACCCAAAATGTCAAGCTCAGCAATTGTGGAAGACAAGCTGAGACCAGCACCCCACCACAGATACTCTAGTAAATTGCCAGCATGATGATGGAGACAGTCGTGTCTAAAACATAGCGTGTGTTCCCAATCACAGCAGTTCCCCTGCATTGTGAGAGACAACGGCCTCGCGGAGCCCTGCTCCCTCCGCAAAAGTGCTTATGGATTTAACTCTGAATAAGTTTCAGCCTAAGAGAAGGCTGGTTACTGAGTCTCATCTGCAGCTATTGCCTGGTTGTTTGGCAAAACATGAGGACAGTGTGTGACAGGGTAAGGGGTACCCCCTTTTCCATCTGCCCCATGTTCAACCCATCAGTGAGCAGGGGTTGGTGAATCTCTGTTAGATTCCTAAGGGAAGAGAGATCAATGTCAGATAAGATATCACTTTCGTTGTGTTATGAACTTTGGTTGTCTGTCTCATGACTCAGTTTACCCTACTAAGATGGGCAGCTCTGAGAAATTCATCAAACATTTTTTTTGTTTTGACACGGGGTCTCACTGTGCAGCCCTGACTGGCCTGGAACTCTCTTTGTGAACCAGCCTGGCCTTGGACTCCCAGAAATCAGCCTACTTCTTGCCTCCTAAGTGCTAAGATTAAAGCCGCGTGGCACCACTCCCTGCTTCCTCAAATATTTTCTTAAATAATCAGACAGCAGGCATAACACATTCGGAGCATTTGACTGCGCCTTACTTTTGAATGAGTTCTTTGCGTTTCTGAGCCAGGTATTTCTTCTTTAATGTCACCAATTCATTGCCAAGTCTCTCGATCTCATACTTGTACTCCTGGCTCTGGGATTCATACATATTCAGCTCTGATGACAGAACCTAACGTGACAAGTGAAAAAGTGTTAGTGCAGGAAGTACAGGAGGCAGTATCATTTTCTGGAACATCTGTTGTAACCTGCTAACAGTCATCCCAGGCGCTAACGGTGCAGGCCACTGCCCGGGATTCATAATAGTTCAACAGCATACTTGCACAGGCTCAGGGCCTATACCTGGATATTAATCAGGCCAGGGACTGATAACTCATAATCCAATGACAAACGTAAATGAAACAGCATGCTGTGCTTACAAGGAAGCCTAGCAGCAACTTTCAAATGGATTCAGATGGGCGGTAGGAAGTGTTACAGGGAATATTATGAGTGGAGACAGAAAACTCCCAGACACACCGTCTAGGCTAGCTCTTAGCCCTTTAAAATATATTCAAAAGAAAATCCCACTAGGGAGTGAGATTCTGAGGATTATGGTAAGGAGCGAGATTCTGAGGATTACGGTAGGCGCCCCTCTGAAAGTATGTTGTCCACCACCACCACCGACCAGGCTTTCAATTTATGTCTATGCCATGGCAGTTGTTCTGCTAAACGTCTGTCATCCTTTTCTTTGCCTTCTCCGGGACTATTCCCAGGCTCACTCTGTATCTCAGCAGTGGGGCACTTCAGCTCTTAGAAGCAGGGGGTTGGGGCCTGAATGTACAATGCAAGATCTTAATGCAAAAGAGAGGCTGTAACAAGAAGCCTCTCTCTCTGTGGCTGGGTTCAGTGAGTGCCAAGGGATATGAGTTGCACTAAGGCAGGGATAGACTCCCCCAAAAGGGCAGAAAGCATAGCCGTACTAAGGTGCGTGTACCCTACCAAAATCCAGGCCTAAAAGGCGACCAATTGTTCTAAGGGGCACGCACTAGTTTTGAAGGTATTTATAAAAGTAACTCAGGACCGCGAGGGGTGCACCCACACACTGAGGCAATGGGTATGTTCTATCGGGAACTCACCAAGGCCAGCTGGCCGGGGTCTGAAAAAGCATGGGACAAAACCGGTCTCGCTGAAGATAACGGACAATGAGGACTACTGAGAACTGAAGAACAATGGCAATGGGTTCTTGATCCTATTGCACGTAATGGCTTTGTGGGAGCCCAGGTAGTTTGGATGTTCACCTTAATAGACCTGGATGGAGGTGGGTGGTCCTTGGACCTCCCAAAGGGCAGGGAAACCTGCTTGCTCTTTGGGCTGAGGAGGGAGGAAGACTTGATTGGGGGAGGGAGGGAATGGGAGGTGGTGGCGGGGAAGAGGCAGAAATCTTTAATAATTAAATAAATTAATTAATTAATTTAAAAAAAGTGAGATGATCATTCTGCCCATTTGTCTGCCTCTGAACGCTTTCCTCTTAATTGTTGTAAACATGATTTTGGCCATGTTGGCTGCACTGAAGGACTTGATTTTCGTGTGGAAAAAATCAATCCCAATAATTTCATTCCTAGGAACGAAGACCCTGTTTTGAGACTCCAGATAATGGCACTGCTCTGTGGGCCTTGCTCAGAACATCCTCCATCCCTCTGCTGCAAGATGCTGCATTTTCGTCTGAGCTGAAGGCGAGGGTTTCCTGGGGTAAGGGACTGCTGGACCATAACGCCCCTTGGGGGCCTTTGAGGACTACCCAGAACCAACTGTGCAGAAGACAAAAGAGGCATATACTTTTCTAATTTATACTCACCCTGAGAAAACAAGAAGAAAAAATCATTTTGCTTGAAATATTCAATTGTTTCAGGAAATAAAAGAAACCAAAATGATGTGCCTTTTGCAAAATTCAAATCATGTCTCTGGGTACTCATGTGAAATGAGCACTCACAGTAATCTGAAAATTAATATTCTAATTCGATTGGCTTCACCTCTCTATTTTACCTAAAGGATGCAATATTATAATGTCTTGTTTATGAAAATATTAAGCCTACACTAATAGGGTGCCACCTCTTTTATCCCCAGTAGTAGGGACAAATTATCACCCTTATGGGGCAGGTCAGTGCCAGAAGTTAGATGAGCTGCACAGACCGCCACAGATGTGTGTGGGGGCACAAAACCTCTCAGGGTTTCTAAAAATAGCGACTGCTTGCTCAGGAGATAAAGTTGAAAATACGGTTCGAAGACAGTCAGCTTTTGAAAAAACTTTCAAGAGGCCCACAGAATAAGAAAATTCTCCATGTCTCTGAGCTCAGCTTTTGTGGCACTTGGAAGGGAAAATTATGCCAACAAAAATTTTACATGGTTTAATCTCCCTTTCATGACTGTTTATGTGATAAGTGGACATAGAGCAAGGCCCTGGCGACTGATGGGTGCTTAGCAAACATTTATTGTGGGTGGAAAGAAGTAGCAAAAAGCTGTTTTGGTGCAGTAATGGGCTTTGGTTTGGCAACAGTGTTTAATGTTCTTTTCTGCCATCTGAGCTGTCTGAACCGTTCTGTGACCTTCCATGTAAACCCTTCCTCCATTACACAGAGTCCGTCCTTCCTCAGCTCCTTCCTTGGAGCTCGCTCTCCTCCTTCCGGGACGATTAGAGTCTAAAGAACTCTGAGAAAAGCTGGTTGGTGGGAGCCAGACTCACTGAGCAGCCCGGGAACACCCTCAAGGTAACTGTCCTGCCACCCGAGAGCAGGGCCTGCCACTTACTTTCAGCTGCTTGGTCCTCTCCCGCAGCGTGTGCCGGTAGATCTGCAGCTGCTCCGCAGCTTCGGGGCCAGGCTGCCGGGCCAGGACGTGCTTCAGTTCCACGTACAGCTTCTCTTTCTCCTGGGGAGAGAGAGCGGAAGTTAGAGCGCCCGTCCAAACAAGGGGAGGGGCTTTCCCCACAGGGCCCATGGTTCTGGAGCCTTCGTAGCTACTTGGCAGTTGTACACTGCTCACGTTCACTCTGGAGCTGTCACACCAGCTCCCGTCACGGACCTAGAATGTGCCCAGCACTTGGGGTCTAGCGACAAGGAACATGACATGATGAGCACCCTCTCTATCCGGACACATGATCACAGGGCAGTGCCATAGGGGTCCAGTGACTGCTCTCAGAGGAGGTGGGGAAAGGCTTGGGGAAGAAAATCATTTGAATGTCCTCTCTAAACACTACTAGACACTTTTTCCTACAAAGAGAAGAGATTATTTTTAGGCTGAAATCCCATGGCGGGATGAGGTGTGGCCCTAAGAGTTCATGTGGTCTCAGAAGGAGTTACCTCACGACAGTAAGGGGACAAGTCAGGAGGAAGAGAGAAGTGCCCACATCATGGTGAGGCTAAGCTCTATTGGGAAGGGCAAGCACATCTTTCCGGTAGTTGAGAGCCAGGAATGAGCAGGCCTGCTGCTGTCTTCAGAGGGAAAAGAACAGGAGGAGGGATAGCCCCAGGGACTCAGGGAAGACAGAAAATGGGGAAAGCTGAATCTTGGGTTCCTTAGGAGGAAACACAGGTGGATGTAAAGACAGGTACTCGGGTGGAATCCATGGGCTTTGGTGAGGGATCCAAGAGTAGAAGGCAGAAACCCAGTGACTTTGGAGTCTCTGGTTTCCGCCTGTGCATGGGAGAAGGGAGGGTCATGGTGATGGAGCGAGCAGAGCAAGGCTAGAAGAGAAAGAGAGACCCAGAGGCTGCACTGAGCCTGGACCCTGGGAGCTGCAAATGCAGCCCAGAATTGGGAAGCCAAAGAACCAGCTGGACCAGGGCACCCAGCTCCCTGAGATAACAAGCATACAGGGGGTGGGTACGGAGCAGAGTGAGAAAAAAGGCTGAAGGGGTACAGCTCAGAACCCCTGAAAGCAAAACGAAGCAGATGCCTTAGAAACAGGAGAGATGGCATGCAAGTCATCAAATGAGATAAAGAGAAGAAACCAGACAACCTCAAATAACCTGAGCCAAACTGAAGTCAGCCCCAGCTCCCCTCACTCTATTGCAGAGACATATGGGAATCAAAAATTACACACATGGGAGAGACACCTCAAGAAACATGAGGATGTGGGCAGAAGGGAGAGAAGGAGACAGTTTAAGGGATGGATGGAAAGCCCAGGAAAATGAGGGCAGGCTTCTTTACAGGACTAGGAGAAAGGATTTCCCAGGGACAAAACGTGCACCAGCTTTTCATAGCTTCTTTCAAACAGTAAACCATACAGAGCTCTCACTGGCAGCCTGGTGTTTAATCGCTGGGGATGTTTTCAGATCCCTAAACTAAAGGTTCTAGACTTGAACACAGTGTGCTTTGGTATCGCGCCCCAGTTCTGCACGCACACGTGTATGGAGCGGGGCTAACGGAACAAGCGTTAATAAAGAAAGGCTCGTGTGTGCCCATTAGTCTCCGAGCACACAATTTCCTGTAGGTACTTATGCTAACGGGAAGACCAGGGAAGGTACGGGTCCTCAAGTTAAGTGAAACATCCAGTCAAACGGAAACTGACTGCCTGGAGCTGTTTAACCTTGGTATCGCTGTCCAGCGATCTATTTTTACCAGAGCACGGGAAATCCATTTTTAAAATAGTGAAATCCATTACCATGACGCTGTTACCATTTGGTTTAGGTTTTTCTTTTCCCCTGGCCAAATTTGAGAAATTCTATTATAAAAAAAAAACCTAGCTCAATCTACAGATGAGTGTTTGCGGCTTCAAAATTAGGTGAACGGAATTAAGTGTCTCGATATCCACATCCACCTAACAAACAAAATCCAAAAACGACAAGGAAACCCTGAAGCCCATATTAAGAAACACGCAAATAGAATTAGAGAGGGGTGATTGTCCTTTGTCATGTGACCCCTCCTGCCACACTTTCCAGTATAGTCTTCTCAGTAAATGGATACAGCAAGCAGAGAGACCAGCATCAGGAGGTGAGTTTATTTTCTATAGCCTCTTAACGCCTTCTCTGTTGGAAAAATAACACTTCTGACAAGGCTCCAAGATTCAATTTGGAGAGGCTGAGACCTGCGCGGAGAGGCCTCTGAAACTGTTTTGTCCATTTCTTTCAGCTCACCCTGCTTTCTTCCAGACACACAGGGGGCTGAAAAGTAAAGAACCCCACGATGATGAAGAGGAAGCAATCTGGCTCAGGACAGCATGATGTCTAGGCTGAAAAGACCATCGGACTCTAAGGACCATGAACTATTTCCCATGTGTAATGTTTTTCAATTACCCGTGCCCGGCTGGGAGTCAAGGCACAGAGAAGGAAGTCTGGAAGGAAGCAGATGCCGTTACCTCACTGCAGAGGAGGAAATGTCAAAGTCAATGGGGACTAATAATGTCTGAAGTCCCTCCCCAAGGGTATAGCCATGCTACCCAAGAATCATCTTCACTGTGATTCAGGGGGCTTAAAGATACACTATTGCGTGGGGGCAGGGAACTGGGACCAAACTAAGCTACAAAATTCCAGAAGACTACTCAATAACATCAATAAAAGAATCAAGCTGAAGGTAAATCAGGTCCAAAGCCAGCACAGAGTAAACGCTTTAGGGAAAAGATAACTCGAGCCCTCCATCCCCTCTCCTGCACTGTTGAGTAGCCCTGCCTACGTACCCACCTTCTGATGCAGAGTGAATGACGCTTAATTCCACCACATCCAGTTTTGTTTCTTACAGTTCTAAAATGAATCATAATTGATTTGCCCTGAGATGGAGAGACGGCTCAGCGGTTAAGAGCTCCTCTGGAGGAGGGCCCAGGTACAGCACTCACATGACTGCTTACAACCAATCAGTCCCAGGGAATCCAGGGCCGCCTTCTGAGCTCTACTGATATCGGCCATACACACAGGGCACCTACAAACATACTGGCAAAACAGTCATACAGATAATCTAAAAATAAATCTTAAAAGAAGGAAAATAAAAGCAACTGAACTGAACAGAGAGGGGCCTGCAGGTGTAGAGAAAAGTGAAGGAGTCTCCAGTAAAACCAACTATTCAAACCCTGAGTTCTGAGAATTGAATCACCCAGGCTGAGTGTGTTTCTTCTGTGTGTTTGTGGTAGGTGGAAGCGAGGCCAAAGGCCACTCTGGTGCTGACACACCGGGGAGCGGGAAGAGAGCAACCGTGGAGAACAGCAGTGGGAGGGCTTTGGCTGCCGGTTCTCAGTATATGTGGATTTGGGTCTATACATACAGAGGAAAACCTGACTGGTGACATCGAGTGACACCTGGGCCTCATTAACATTCCAGCCATGTATGTCATACAAATTTGTATTTGGGCAGAACGTGCTGGTAATTTAGATAAATATGGAGGGTTTGATGGATTGACAGTCTTAAGCACGATTGTCTTCCAATTTATTTCTCTCCTAACCCTCTACAAGGTCCAACCAAGCTCTTCAAACATTGTGCAATGGTGTGTATAATAACCCCATTTAGAGACAAAGCATGCAATTCTATTATAAAGAAAATCTATCTTATGCAACAGAGACTCATTAACTGTCCGATGTGTATTGTCTCCATAAGCCAGTAGCAGCAGAACCAGCTGGCTCATAATACATAGCCTGTCCCTCTTCATTAAGCCACATCCATTTCTCTTTAAACCTAGTCAATTAATTTGTCACTTGGTTAGCAGCTCCATATGTCAATGAAACATCATAAGAAAAATCATAAATACGTTATTTCCTCACCAACAAATGGTTGCACCTTTAGGTTTCCGTTTCTTATTTATTCAGGGTTTTTATAGTGTGTACCAACGTTACTTGGCAGCAAGGTTTAGTCTTTAAGTTATTTTATGAACAGCCATACTGGAATAAAGCAAGATTATGCATACTAAAAGACTGGCTTTCTCTTTGACTGAGCATATCTTGAGACTAACCACGCTGTGTCCATGCTAAAACTGACATTCTCTTCCCTGGTACTCCATCCCTCTGTGGGCAAGATCACTGGGCATGATTGTAGACTCTCTGGTTGCAAGAGGCTCCACCAAGTTACAGCGGACAGCTGCACAGTAGTTTGTCTGGATCTGCTAGGAGCAGTGTTAAGAAATAATAAGAGACTGGGGAGATGGCTTAGCAGTTCCCAGAGCAGATGTGGGAGCCCATTTGTAATTCCAGCACTGGGAAAGTTTACCCAGGAAATCCTGAATGAGATGGCAAGCTAGACTATCATGAAGGAGTTCTGGTTCAACTGATAGACCCCGCCTTACTGAAGAAAGTGGAGAGCAACCTAGGAAAGCCACCCACTTCAACCACTTTATGTCCATACATGCCCACATACACTGTGCACACATGTGCCTCCATATACATTCAAACATGATTACACACAGAACACACACTACCTACACACAATGAAAAAGAAAAGAATTGAAAAAGAATTTAACTATACTACTAACTTCAAATAATGCTGCCATCACTTGGTGAACTGGAAACTCCAGATAAACAATCACTTCAGACCTGGGGTATTTGTAATTTACCTGACAATAAGTTAAAAATCTGCTAATCAGTGAGTGTTAATAAGAGCAAGTGCTGTAGTTACGATGATTCAGACGCATAAGAAGAGGTTGACTTGCCCACAGGACTCCTTTGCCTCCCCAGCCTCGGTTTTATAATCACTGTTTATATTCTCCGTCCTTTGCATCTTTGGCTGGAAACAGTAGGTAGTTCACGGTCACCATGTACCTCAGTGCCTCTTCTTCCTCGGCCATCTACTCCAAGCCGTAGCCGGCTAAGAGGAACTAATTTATTCTGTTCTCATCCAAGTCTGCGCTTGGCAAATGCCGGTGCTTGATTCTGCTCACCCTGGAATCATCCGTTTGCCTGGGCAAGAGTCAGGGATCTCTGCCACCCCCACCTCAGTGAACTAGCAGAGGCATAAGAAGCAGGCAGCTTTCCTCCTGGCTAGAGATGCGCACTGATCTGCCCCACCAGGGCGAAACCCACCCACGTGGACGCCTCTAAGGACAGATGTGTGTGGCTCCTCTTTATTCTAGAACACAGTCAATTAAGAAATAAAAATTCTTCAACCACTGCTTCTAAAAACGCCTCTTTCACGGAATATACAGAAACAGAAATGCTGACTTCCTGAACCCTAGCAGGCATCTTTTATGGTCCTAACTCCCACACTTGAACTTTGTGAGCCCGAGGTCAGAAGCGGGATAGATTTCTCCGTCCTTCGCACCTACTCTCGTCTTCCGCTCATTTTGGGTGCTCAGCAATCTTGCCAACTGCAATTATGGTGACGCCTCTATGCACCCCAGAGCTTACAGGCTTCTTCAGCAGAATTCTTCTCGAACTACCCTAGACTCTAGATAGCATCTTCCGCTGGGCAGAGCTTGCACCCTGCGTGTTGCACTCTGGTGCCGCGAGGCTCGGCATTGTGAAGTCAACTTTTCCGTGGTGTCTGTTTGTGCACAGCTCGGAAAATTACTTGATGCACAGCCTTGATCTCCTCATTAAACGCTTCTAGAGGTTTCTAACAGTCCTGTTTCAGACACGTCTTTGAAATTCATATGACTTGTAAATGTATTCGAATTCGCTGGCTCTGACAACCCTAGCTGAATGTGCATGGGCACGCTGATCGTGTCCCTATAGACGTGCAAGGGTTAGTCTCAGGCTGCCTTCCTCGATTAAGTAATGTGTTGACTCTTTAACAGTGTTCTTAAACACAGAAATCCTCATCACACATGACTCCTTTCCAGAATTAAAAGAAAAAGTACTCTTTTCTTTCTTTCTTTCTTTCTTTCTTTCTTTCTTTCTTTCTTTCTTTCTTTCTTTCCTTCCTTCCTTCCTTCCTTCCTTCCTTCTTTCTTTCTTTTTTCTGCCTCTTGGCTTAAAATGTAGTTTCCTTGATTTTAGTTCTTTTTCCATACCCCTCACACGCATCCACAATTCTTAATAAGGTACAAAGCTAGATTTAATTTTTAAGCAAATTACATGACCCCCCCACCACGCGCCGAGAAGGCAAGTCCAGAACACTGCCAAATGTATCTGAAGATGCCTGTTTTCATTAATAGGAAAATGAATTAGAAGCTCTGTAAACATATTACATTTCTGCATGGTTTTAGAAAAGGAAAAATAATGGCTAGTGTCTCAAGACTTTCTTGTTTATTGGCTTTATAAGGAAAAGGTCAGCAAAAGTGAGCCCTGGGCCCATCTTGTTTATGATGTCATGAAGTGGCAAGGCCCCCTGGAGGAGGTACGAGATGCTAGAATCGGGGATGAAACAGAATTACATAGCTTCACTCCCTGTGAGCAGAAAGCCAGTCGCTACATCATGGGTCTCGGCTTCGGATGTGGATGGTTCCGTGTCTTGAGGCACTTGAGAAGTTTGTATGTTCTGCCTTTCACCGCCTTTATAACAATGGGGACAATGTCTCTGATAAAACCAGCAGAAACTTTCAAGAAGGATCTTTTTGTAAGGGATTTTATTTACAAAATACAAACAAATGTTTGTGAACCTCTGCACAGGGTAGTTAATCTCCTAGACCAGGCTGCTCTTTGTTAGCTGAGGCTGTTTGCCCTAGTCACCTTTGAACCCTCACTTAGCAACTGCTGTGAAAAATTTGCTACTATTGAAAGAGTAGTGTTAACTTTTCTTAAAACCACTAAGGAAACAAACCCAGAGAAATCCAAGGCAAGTAAGTATTTATCTATGCAAGAGTCACACAAAGGTAGAAAAGTCTGAAACTGAAGTTTACCAACCAGTAAAGGAAAAGCAAACAGCTCATTATAAAGATTAAGATATCCCAGGTCCCCAAAGACATGGACAGGTTTGGCAGCAGAGGTGACATCTAGTTGGTGAGCCACAGGAGAGACACCAGCTATGTCTTATATATTAGTAACCATAATAACAGAAGTAATTAGAATGTTTACATTTATGGGCCAGAAAACACCTTTGCTATAAAAAGAAAAATTGAATAGATAAAGCCCTTTGAAGTCAGGCCATTTGAAATGTGTCCATTGTCATCCAGTGGATTAAATTTCTAAAATGTACCCAAATGCTATGCAGGAAAGTTAGCCATTATTGATGCTCTTGTTCAACTGATGGCATCCAGGCTCCTCACCCTCCATAAATGGTGCCCATAGGTCATTATCTTCATAAAACATTTCTGTTTGTTTGCTGCTTGCTTGCTTTTTTGATGGTGATATCTCACATGGTCACTCCTCTCAGGAACTTTCTTGCTATAAAGCTTGGCATTGAGAAGAGAATTACTGGGTCCCAATAATCACAGCCAGACCATCAGGTTCCAAACACAAAGTAGTAGAAAAGGGGGGATCAAAAAGGATTCATGGATGAAGGCCAGGTCACCAGGAAGATGAGAACAGTTCGGTCCCAAGTCCAATAGTTCTGTCTTTCAGGGGGTAAACATTTTGGCAGACTCATCTCATGTTGTGGTTGTTCTTGCTTGCCTGAAAATTTTATACATTCAGGTTGCCGCTGACAATTGATAGCGGTTGGGAGAAAAAGACTCAGTCTTCTTAGGGATGTGGTCCCAGCCCATGCATCAGTAAGCCCCACACCCATGAAGAAACGGGTCATACTGAGTGTACGCCATGGTTTTGTTTTGTTTTGTTTTGCTCTTTTAAGCATATAAAGTTGGGAAGGAAAGATGGCTTGGGGGGGACAAGGGAAACGTTGAAAGAAAGTGGAGTGTGTTTGAACATGTGGAATGTATTTTAATTCAGTTTAATTGACCATTCAAAAGATTTCCCCTGGGGGCTGTAGAGATGGCCCTGTGATTAAGAGCACTTGCTTTTCCAGAGGACACAAATCTGGACCACAGCAGCAGAGAAAGATGGTTGAAAACTGATTTGTAAATCCAATTCTAGAATATTCAAACCCTCTCTGGCCTCCAAGGGTACACCGCCCCCCCCCCATACACACACACACACACGTAAGATACACAGTGGAACTGGGGGGGGGGGGTCACTCTTTTTTAAAGGGATGAAACAGGTACTTGGAGTTACGCCCTGAAATAGTCTCCTGGGTGGGATTCAGCACCCAGAGACAAGCAGCAGCTAAAGGGGAAAAGAATGTGATTAAAACACCCCTTTTGCTCTTGTGAGTTTGTTTGCTCTAGCTCCACAGATTAAACTGGCATGCTGAGACGTTAAGGCGAGCACCTGTTAGTGAACGGCACCTTGGCCCTCTTTTTACATTGAGAGCTGACCCTCTAATGTGCCCAGGCAGGCCCTAAACTCCAGATCTAACTGCCTTAGCTACCTAAGCAGCTGGGATTCAGGTCTGTGCCACTAACCCTAGGCTTAAAAGTAATTTTTGAGCTAGGCAGTGATGGTGCACAGCTTAACTCCCAGCACTTGGAAGGCAGAGGCAGTCAGATCTCTGAGTTCGAGGCCAGCCTGGTCTACAGTGTGAGTTCCAGGACAGCCAGGATTACACTGTAGTAGGACGAGCAGGCTGCGTCCCAACACCCAGCTAGCTTAACCCCCGAAATAACCACACAGAAATTGTATTAATTAAATCACTACTTGGCCTATTAGCTCTAATTTCTTATTGGCCAATTCTTACATCTTAATTCAACCCATTTCTACCAATCTGTGTAACACCACAAGGTTGTGGCTTATGGGGAAATATTCTAACCAGCATCAGTCTCAGGCAGAAGCTTCATGGCATCTGCCACCTGCCCTTCTTCCTCCCAGAATTCAGTTCTCTTTTCCACACCTACCTAAGCTCTTCCCTATCAAAAGGCCAAGGCAGTTTCTTTATTCAACCAATAAAAGCAACACAAATACAGAAGGAACTTCCTACACCACTATACAGAGAAATCCTTTCTCAAAAAACAATAAGAAGAATTTTTGATGCAATTTGGTTTTTCTGCAAAATTGAACTAAAATTTATTTTAAAACTGTCTCATTACAGAATTTGTACTGTAACTATAGCAATGTGTGACTTGGAACAAATAATTAAGACAATTACTAATCATCATAACAATCAACAAATTGTGAACTTATGATTCGTGTTATTTAAAGCTATTTGAAATTTGTAGCCATTTCCAGTGAATCTACAGATAACTAATATGAGCATTTTCACTTTCATCCTAAAATAGTATCTTAATATGGTTGTAGACTTCATTTCCCCAAGTAGAAAACAATGCTGAACCTTTTTTTGAAGCTTATTCCCCATTTTTATTTCTTCTTCTAGCCTTACAGTACTAGGCAGGAGGACTGTGGGTGTCTCTGAGGATAGGCAGGTGACTCTGTCCTCCATGACAGGCAGTAGGAAGCCATTGAGAAATGCCTATCCCTCTTTTCCTGCAGAGTAGCTTTCTCCATTGATCTGTAATTGTTTATACATGCTAGAGAGATAAATTTTATGCCTTAACTTTCTTTATGATTTCCTGGAGGAACAGACGGCCTTAATTTTACTATAGTAAGATTTAGCCATAATTTCTTTTATGGTTAATGCTTTTCGTGTTTCATTTAAGTACTCTGGCTGAGTGTTTTTAAAAGATTTCTTTCAGTAGAAATATTCAAAGGCTTCATTAATTCCTTGCAAATCTCTTTCCAGCTCCTAGATCTTTAACATTATCTCCGTCTGCACTTACGCTTGGTTAATTTGTTCTCTTCCAGACTCTGGTTTGTCATTGACTTTGAGTGTGATTCCAACATTTTCCTGGCGACATCTATGTTGGCATCACGGCACATGCCATCTAGTGTGAAGATTATAATTTCACCTTCAGCTGCTTCGCATTGTGTTTTCACTGGACTGTCAGGCTGCACTGTGAGGGGATCCCCTGAATGTCAGATACCAGTATTGTCCACACAGGTCACTGATGCTGGTAGAAACAGGTGAGCAGGGACAGGCTAACAGGAAGCTTGTTCGTGACTGTAAGTCATGGCATACTCAACTCCCTGAACAATATCGTGGCTTGGAAAAACTGGACATAGAATACTGGGGGTGGGGAGGTAAGAGAAGCCAATCCACCCCTCACACAGAACCTGTATTAGAGACACGCCAGGCACAGTGTACACTCAGCTTGTGTTATTTCACCAACTGGACATTGTGTTCCAGATGAGGAGGATGAAGCTAGGAATGGTGGTGCCTTTCCAAGTGAAACTACTGAACAGCAGAGACAGGCTTGGAACTGACTGGCTCCAAACAGAGTGGCAAAGATTGGGATAAACATGTATGTATATTTTCCTTGTTCTCAGCCACTACATGAAAAAGGAGGACAATTCAAAACAAGGCACAGGAGTGAGAATGTGAGGATTTAAGAGCGTCCAGGGAACAGTCCAAGGTGGCTTGAGCCAGTGGGTGTGCGAGAAGGGTTAGAGCAGCTTACTAGACTAGAGAGGAGGGTCACATGTGTCTCTAAGCACACAAGGTGAGTTTATCTTTAATTCTTGTAGTAGGAATCTATAGAGGTTTCTTGGTGATAATTATTCTTATATTAATAGAATGATATATTATTTCTATATGCTCCGATGAGTTATTTATATCATGATACATATAAGTCAGGGCATTTCAAAGACTGAGATTAAAATGCACATGCATATAGATGGTCTAGTATTTTCTTCTAACATAGAGTGGGTTGTCTCAGGTGCTCTTGGATTGCAGAGAGGATCTGAAAGAAGACAATGCCCAATGAGAACAGGGGGGTCAAAGCAAAGACTGGAGACAGATGTACAAGCATGTATAAACGGACTGAGGCGGTCAGCAACTGGCTGGAGCAGAGGGAGAATGGAGGAGTCAGAGTGGTTCTTGTATCCCAAGCTATGGAGCTTAGATAAGCTTCCACCCCATAAATGTTCACAGCAGGTCAGGGAGAAGGCAGTGCCAGGCAGAAGAGGACGTCCGAACTGAAAGAAACAATAGGGCATCCTCATAACGTGCAAGTACCAAGAAATCTGAGCCCAGGATGCGGAAGTGTCTAAAAAAATCATCTTGACTTTCACCCTCCTGACGTCTTAGCAGGAAATGAGACCTTTGAGAGTAAAGGCAGCATTTGAGAATATGACCAGGATAATGGTTACCACTGGCCAACAGGACAGGAGGGAACAAAGAAGCAAAGGAATGAGAAAGAAGAGTTAGATGGGGGAAGAGAATCGTCCAACTTCTGAGACAAGAAAAAGAGGAAGGCACATGTAAAAGGAGTGGATAGCATCAAATTCAGTAAGCCTTGGGGGACTAAAAAGCAGCTGCATCCCATTTATTCAAGCATGCACTAACTCCTCCATTCATTTGCAGTCTTCTACACACACACACACACACACACACACACACACACACACACTTGTGCTGCCCCAGGCACTGGGCTACACCAGTATTAACATCTCTGCAGCCATAGCTACCCTCTAAGTTACTGGCTATTATTTATTAAACAGCTGCTACACGCCAACCCCATCTTTTCCCTTTTACAAATGGTACCCATCCCTTTTAATGATTCTGCAGTTCACTAGCCTCACCTTATTGATAAGGAGCTGTGACCCAAAAAAGATCACTCTTCCCAGAGCTGTGAGGAAAACCCAGTTCCCAGAGACCATATTCCTTCTGTGATTTAAGGAATTTAGAGTCTAATGGTGGAGAAGACAAATGACTCCAGGGTATTCTAAGATAAGGGGAGTTCTGGATAATAACAAACAGAGAAGGGACATCTCTGAAGAGAAAAGGTCCCTAGCATTCCATAATACTCCATCACTTTGCAAGAGTGCAAGGGATTCCACTTCCAAGGTCCCCTGGCTAGGATCACTCATCCTTTTCCCCTGAATCAATCTCTCTAAAGCTTGTTTCTCAGTGAGTTGTACAGGAGTGATATAAACCAGGCTACAACTGTGTTGTTGGGTTTCCAGAGAGAGACAATCAGGAAATAGCTTTCACTAAAACTGAGAATCTTTGGTCCTGAAAGAAGTTCGTTCCTCTGGCCCAGTCTAACGTCTCTAAGTTGGAAGTATACCTTTCGACTTCTACACCCTCTGCTCTAAAGACTGGAGTCAAGAGTTATTCCAGGCAGTAAACTCCACCCCCTCTCTCTAAGATACACCTGAGGGAGGAAACACAATGGAAATTCTAGAACCAGGAAATTTGACCTAGGATATTAATGACCCTCTGGGGATTAATAAAAGAGAAGATGATGTCAAATACTGTTGTATTATGAGCGGCGGGGCTGCGTCCCCGGCACCCGGCCGCCCGCATGGCTTATGCCCCAAAATAATTACGCGGAAACTGTATTCTTTTAATCACTGCCTGGCCCATTAGTTCCAGTCTCTTATTGGCTAGCTCTTACATATTGATCTAACCCATTTCTAATATTCTGTGTAGTACCACGAGCTGGCTTACCAGGAAAGATCTTAACCTGCGTCTGTCTGGAGTGGGAGAATCATGGTGACTCTCTGACTTGGCTTCCTTCTCCCAGCATTCTGTCTGTTTACTCCACCCACCTAAAGACTGGCCTATAAATGGGCCAAGGCAGTTTCTTTATTAAATGAAAGTAACTCCTCCATCAAAATACTTAAGAAATAGTAATTACGACACTAGCCAAGCATTAGTGAGCATATGTCAGAAACTCAAGAGAAACCACTTTCTACACATTATCCCCGTGACCCTCTCACATCAACAGGGACTCACTGAGGCTAAGTCGTGTGTTTAAGACTGCTGTAGCGATCAATACTTTGCAATGGTACAGATCTTGGTTTATTGATACAAATTTAAGATCAATTTTGTTATATATACATATATATATATATATGCTCTTGAGTAAGGTATTGTGCTTGTGCGGCTCATTTAAAAAATGTAATGTATAATTAAGAGATACAGGTTAATAGATAGTCACCTGTAATAGTAAAGCTTGTAGTCATGTTAGTTAGATTTTCTAGAGATATAGAGATATATTTCAATTAGATAGGTATTCTTTAAATCTTTCAGACCACCTTCAGAATACGACATTTACAATGAGGCATATCTGCTCCTGGCAGCACCCATTACTTCAAGAGGAAGATAGGTATCAAAGAGGCTCCTTACAGAGTTTGTTAGCCATTTAGGCAAGAAACTGCTCTTGCCTGGACTGTTTGATGTTATGCTGCGTGAACTGGACATGCAGCACCCACAGAGAAATGACTGCTGAACTTGTCTAAAGGTGAGATGGTCCTTCAGGGTTCCTGCTTCATAAAAAAGTCTGCAAGACATTCTTCAGGACACAGAAGAAAGTGACTGACAAACTGCCAATATAGGCAGAACTGTCTTTGAAATTTCTTGCTTCGTGGAAAAGTCTGCCAGATACAATGGGTCTGTAGGCTGAAAATGGGTGCCCACAACATTACAGAAGAACTTTGGGTGATTGTAAAGGAAGCGAGATGTCTGTCAATTCTAGAGTGTTTGAAGTTGCTTACAGTGCACTTCCTGTTTACTTAAGTAATATTATATCCTTCTGGGTCATTGATGGAATTGAAAAACAGATCGTTATAGTTTTCCTTAGTTATGACAAAATATAAAGTAGATATAAATATTGTAACTATAATTCTTGCTTGATAACTGCTTTGTTATATGTAATTTTACTATGTTAAAATTAAATCATTGCTTTTTATTTAAACAGAAAGGGGGAAATAATGTGGGAAGTCCTTCTGTATATGTGTTAATTTTATTGGTTAATGAATAAAGAAGCTGCTTTCAGCCAGTGGCTTAACAGAATGGAGCTAGGTGGGAAAACTAAACTGAATGCTGGAAGAAAGAAAGTGGAGTCAGAGACATCATGGAGCTGCCAGAGGGGAAAGATGCAAGCTGCCCACTGAAACCTTGCCAGTAAGCCACAGTCACGTGGTGATACACAGATTAATAGAAATGTGCTAACCAAGGATAAAAGAGCTAACTAGCAATATGCTTAAGTGATTGGCCAAGCAGTGATTTAAATAATATAGTTTCTGTGTGATTATTTCTACTCAAGATGCTCTGAAAATAAATAAGTGGCCTCCTACAACACAAGACCACACACCTTTAAAGTACAAAGGGAAGACTTGGACCTACGACACCGATTTGGTTTGGGGCAGAAGGGTTATTGGAGGTTGAACCCAGGGCACACTTGCTAGATATGTAGTCTATTGTTGAGCTACAACATCAAATTCTTTTTTTAAATTATTACCTATTTTGAGATAGGGCCTCATTCAATGATCCTGGAGCTTACTTTATAACATAAGCAAGCCTTGAACCTGCCATCCTCTCACCTCAACCTCGCGAGTAGCTGGGATTACCAGCCTGTAGTGGCAAGCCCAACTTTGCTTTGTGATTTTTGCCCCTTTTATATTACTTAGGCCTCTTCCTCCTTCTAGAGAGAAGCTCATTTATCATACAAGGACACTTACCCAGGAATACCCACCCACAACTTTTACAATCACAAAAACTGAAAAGAAAATGTACTAAACTAAACCACATCACTTGAAAGGATGGATATCATAGAGATATACAATGGAATTATCTACAGCTTGAAGTGTATCCACATAGATCACAGAAATATAATGTGGAAAGGGCATAAAAGGAAATGAATAATAATGCGTGTCATATAATACCACGTGCAGATGTAAATGTAAAATACATCAAGGAGCTCTATCTATTGCTGGTAGGTACATCCATTTGCAGTAAAAGTTCCAAAATATATGGAAGGATCGCACATCAAATTCATGATGGTCGTTGTCTGCAGGAAAGGCAGGGAAATGAGGTTTTGAAAGGGAGTAAAAGAAGTCTTCACTTAATTTTGAAAATCTATCTATCTTTTAAAATCAGAAGCAAACATGACACAATGCTTTCAATTTTCACTTGAGGCTAGCCATGGGGGCTCACACCTTTAATCTCAGCACTCAAGAAGCAGAGACAGGGAGATCTTTGTGAGTCTGAGGCCAGCCTGATCTACTTAGAGAGTTCTTGGCCAGCTAGAACTATAGAATGAGACCCTGTTTCAAAAAAAACAAAATTAGGTAAAAATTTTAGGGTGCCTGCCAAGATGGCTTAATGTTAAGTGAGCTTACTGTTTGGCAAATGATCTGAGTTAGTTCTTCATACCCCAAAAGTAAGTCATGAGTGCTCGGAACTCTAGCTCCAGGAAGAACCCCTGTCGTGGCCTCAAAATGCAACTGCATTCACATGCACACACCCACACGCAGTCACACACATGCACAGAATTTAAAATAATCCTTTTTTAAATCTACTATTTGACATGGATAGAGGATATATTTATTATATTTCTCTATATTGAATTGTATTCAAACCTAAAATACACACACACATACTTTCTCCAACTCCAATATCACATACAAATTCATTATGTGTTATTCTAGAACTTTTGTGATATTTCTTAAAATTCTGTTTGTTTATGCAGAAGGAACCTAGCCTAATTTTTTCAAAAATAAGTTGCTAACACTATCATTCTGTGTTTCCTTATCATACTGTAATTATTGGCTTACACCCTTTTCTCCTCCATGAGATACTACTGTCAGACAATAGTCCTGTACACTGTAAAGATTTGTCACTTGTATTGATTTAATAAAACACTGATTGGCCAATAGCCAAACAGAAAGTATAGGCAGGGCGACCAAAATAGAAGAATTCTGGGAAGAGGAAAGGCTCGGTCTACAGTCATCATCCAGATGCAGAGGAAGCAGATGAGAATGCCTCACTAATAAAGGTACCAAGCTATGTGGCTAACACAGACAAGAATTAAGGGTTAATATAAGATGTAAGAGTTAGTTAATAAGAAGCCTGAGCTAACAGGCCAACCAGTTTATAAGTAATGTAGGCTTCTTTATATTTCTTTGGGACTGAATGGCTATGAAACTGGGTGGGACAGAAACCTCTGTCAGCAATAGGATTTGCTCTCATCATAGTTAAGGATCATTTCTTTGCCTTTTGCATCAAACAATAAACATAAGACTTCATTCCTGATGTTTGTTAAATAAGTGAATGTATAAAGGGAAGGGATGGATAGATGGATTGATGATTGGATGGATGGATGGATGGATGGATGGATGGATGGATGGATGGATGGATGGGAGAGTGAATGGATAGACAGATGGATGGGTGGGAGGATAGATGGGTGGATGGATGGATGGATGGATGGATGGATGGATGGATGGATGGACAGACAGATGGATAGATGGAATGGTGGGTGGATGGATGGGTGAATGGGTGGCAGAGTGGATAGATGAATAAATCCATGGATGGGTGGGTAGGTAGATGAATAGGTGGATAGATGGTTGGATGGATGGATGGATGGATGGATGGATGGATGGATGGATGGATGGATGGTATATTAATTTCTTGTTGCTATGAAATACCCTGACAAAAGCAACTTAAGAGAGAAAGCAGGCAATATGTTTCAAAGTTCCCAATTATAGTCCATCACAGAAGGAATGTCACCATGGCAGGAGCTTGGGTGAACTGGTCACAACCTTTTCTGCTTAATTTTTGTCAAAGCGACACAGACTGAGTCACTTAGGAAGAGGGAACTTCAGCTGACATATGATAACCCCACTGGCATGACTCAGAGGCCTATCCTCCATGTAATTCTAGATGCTATTGAGTTGACAAGTAGCAGTAGCCATCACTGATGGATGGGTGGATGGGTGGATGGATGGATAGATGGATGGGTGGGTGGGTGGATGGATGGATGGATGGATGGATGGATGGATGGATGACTCAGATACATGCCAAACAACTCTCTACCTATCCTAAGATGTCATTCAGATTACATCAAACAATCTTAGGAAATCAGCGAGAGCTTAGACCCAAGGTGATGACTAATTACTGTCCATAAAACAGAACCATGCTAGTTAGTATGATGGCCACTTGTGGCTGTCTAGCACTTGAATTGTATATAGTCTGAACTGATATTCACTGTAAATCTTAATATACATCAGATACTACCTACTTTCTGCTCTGTTGCTATGGTACCAGAAAATGATGTGAAATAACATGTTGGCAACTTAAAGTTCATTTTGTCTTGAAGTAGTATTAGTTTGAATAAATTGAGTTAATCAATATACATTATCAAAATCAGTTTCACCCAGCTCTTTTCATGCTTCCTCATTGTCGGTACTGGAAGATTTAATATCACAGATATGGCTCACACTATAAATTTATTGGGCAGCTCTGAAATCAAGCAACAATGTTGCCTTACATCTAGAATTATAAAGAAACCCATACAGTTTTCACATGTGCCTAATCTGAATGCAAACCCACCGCCTCTTTATATAAATAATGGCACGAAACTAGATGAAAAAGTATGAGGTCATTATGCCGCCCAGCCGACAACGTGGAAAATTAGACCTTACGCAAATTGTTCCATAAAGCACTTAATAAAATTTTAGGGAAGTGGAAAATTGTGTATTAAGTTCTGTAATGCAAAGTAGATTTGTTTCCAAAAGAACACCATAAGAAGAGAAGATAGCATCAAAAAAAAAAAAAAAGTAGAACAGCCACAGAGGAGGGGATCTTTTGTGCTCAGGCTTCTGTAACCCATAGACTTATGATTTGATTACACACACACACACACACCTCATGAGATTTCTGATTTCTGCCATCCTGGGGTTACTTACCAAACCATATACATAAAGACCCACCAGATCCAATCACCGAGCTATCATGGGCAAAGAGTGATGAGCAAGTATCTCTCAGCAATGCTCAAGAAGATGTCCTAGCTCCCTACTTAAAATTCCCCTTCTCTCTTAACACAACTGCTCACACACCCCCAACTTCAAATGTCGTGGAAGCTCCCTTTCATATACTGCCCTCTCTGTTCCCATGAGCTGGTATCTTAAAAGCCAGGAGAACTGGCTAGCCTTGGGAAACCCTGCCTTAGCTGAGTGCAGAGGCTGGCCTAGAACACAGAGACATGGCCCTCTCCAGCAGGCAAAGACCAATGGCTCTGCAAATCTGATTTATTATCTGATGTCCTGTCCAGTCAGCCAAAGCGGGAGCCTGGGATGGAGAAGTGAAGCAATTGTGTGTATAATGTTGGGGTCTGCACAGGGAGCTCCAAAGATGGGTTTTCAGGAAATGAGAGTGATATGACATCTACATGTACCCTAGTCAATTTTGACCTAGGAGGAATTCAGGTTGCCTCAGACCTGGTAGAATGAAAAGTATTTCACAAGTCAGAGAGCACTAAGTGTATTAGATACCAAAGAGGAATGGAAACTTCCCCAAAGAGGTGCCATTTGGACACATATCAATTTCACAAACAACATTCGTTGACAGACCCTTAAATAGCAGAGACATTGTGATACAGAGTTTTGAAGGATTGGGGCCACTCTGCTCCAGGAGGCACCGGTGTATATTTTTATTATCTTTTTTTTTTTTTTTTTTTTTTTTTTTTGCTTTTATCTGGTGGACAAATTTATTACATCTCGAGTTCCATAGCCAGCCGAACACCAATGTCATTAATCTGAAAGCTAGCTCAGCGGTGCTCCTCAGAACTCCATGCCCCTCTGGACACTGTCGCCTGCCCCCCTCCTCTGCTCACTGTGCTCGCTGAGACCTGCAGTCACCCCACCTCCCACCCACTCAGAATGATAGCCTTCTGGCTTTGTTGTTCTGTTTCTCCTTCCTCAAGCACACACAGGAATTCTTCCCAGTGCCCTACGCAATACACCGCAGTGCCACCTCGTGTGTGTGTGTGTGTGTGTGTGTGTGTGTGTGTGCGCACATGTGTACGTGTGAAGACAAAAGGTTGTTTGTGGTTTTTATGTCACTAAGTTTCTGTCCTGGAGCCTTTCTTTCATAACTGTAGGTCTAGTATAGTACATGGTAACAAAGAACCAAAGTCCGCTGCCTCCTTTCTCTCTACCTCCTCTCCCTTCTGAGCCTAGGCCAGCAAAGCTTCTAAACCCAGCTCTCTTTCATAACTGGGCTTTCAGGGGTACTTAGTGATCTTGTGGCCACACCCTGTCTCGGTTCTCTTCATTGGCCAGTGTCTAACAGTGATGAGCTGCTGGCTTCTTGGAATCTTCTTTTCCCCTCCCCTTGCCCTCAGTGATTTTGCCTTCTAAAGCTCACTCAGGAGCATCCCACGAAAAACCCAGCAAACCCCCAATGGACTTTACCCTCCTGACTGCTAAAGTAAAGGGTGATGGGTTTATCTGAGCAAAGGATGTTTTGAGAAGGGAGCTACAGAATGGGGAGCCTCTAGGTGTGCTTGTGTGTAGTGCATAGGAAGCCCTAGCCTCAAAAGAGGACACTCCACACCACCTGCTGCCGCCCAGAGTTGTCATTATGGGAAACACAAAATCTCTGCAGCTCCCAGTGTTGCCACTGGGTGTGCTTGTCACCCTCCATCGTCACAAGCCACCAAGGACCACAAGACGGGGTCTGCTCTTCTTGAGGCACCTGGTCCAGGGGTCCTCTCCCTGTTCTTACCCCATGACTTCTGCATTGCAAGGAAAGCTCAGCAGCAAGGTCCAACCTGGATAGGAGCCCACAGACTCAAGGATAGGAAGACCCCGAAGAAGGAATTTCATTTCCAACAATAGGCAATAGAATGGGTGGTTTGATCAATGTTTTGGATGTACGTTTAGGAATCAATAACTGTGAACACCGAGCAGGAACAGGACAGGTGGAACTGCTTTACACGCCTCACACAACAGAGCTTGCTGGACAGATGCGGGATACTTCTATCTTCACCCACCCCGCAGAGCTGTTAAAACACCAAGTGAGACAATCTATGTAAAATTGCTTTGTCAACTGAAAGCACATTTATAATTTGTAATTATCCTGTGATATTTTGCCTGTAGCTAGACCAGGAGTCAGACTGTGGCGATGCTGGGGAAGATTTAAATATCTGCTAATTTCTTTTGACTCAAAGTTCCTGGGATTGTTTATAAACTGAAAATCCTAATTAATTTCCATTCTCTCACCCCTTTTCACATGTACAGAACGCAATACACCTCAGACTCTATTACCAACCAGGCAAGTTCTTTAGGACTTCCAGGGAAGCCACTAGACTTTGGTGTGAGCCCTGACAGCCATCTTATTTCCCACAATTTTCTTCTCCAGTCTCCTTCCTTTCAGTCTCCCAAGGCATTATGAAATAACAGTTTCCCACAGTCGCTTCCTGGCCATACCACTTTCCTTCACCTCTCTGCTTTCCAGGAAATCCTTCACGTTCCCAGCCGAGGGAGAGACGACCAACACGACAGGACCCTATACTTGTGAACCCACAACAAGACCAAGCCAGTAGGCATGCTGTGGGTCGGCGTGAGATTCAGCTGCCAAGTGGACACTGTTTACAGTCTTCTGAGGTGAGTAAGCTAGCAAGCAGTGTTGCTTCATGGTTCCTGGCTCCAGGTTCCTGCCTCCAGTTCCTGCTCTGACTTTAAGTGAAGGGCTGCCAGTTGGAAGTGTAAAACAAACTAAACTCTTTCCCGTACGAGTTTCTTTTGGTCAGAGATTTGTTTTTTATCACAGCTACAAAAAGAAACTAGAACAGTAACTCAGCCCTGTACCCCCAGCAGGTGAGAGGCAGAGGCACAAGGATTGTTTGAAGATCGAGGCAAGCCTGGTCTGAGTTCCAGGCCAGCCAGGGCTACAGAGCAAGACCCTGTCTCAAAGGAGCTGGAGAGATAGCTCGATGGTGAAGAGTGACTGCTCTGTTTTTCCAGAGAACCAGAGTTTGGCTCCTAGCACACTTGAGGTGACTCACGACCACCTGAAACAACAGCTTCAGGGATCCAGCACTATCTTCTGCCTTCCACAAGCATCCACACTCACATGCACACCCAAACCCATATCCAGACAGATCTGTACATAAATAAAGTAAATGCTTTATTTTAAAGACCTTGTCTCAAGGAAAAAGAGAAGAGAAAAAAAAAAAGCCTTGCAGGGATCATTGGTTTGTAACCCTCTGGAATAGGCCATAGGGAAAGATTTGCTCCCCATAGCTATCTATCCCTCACCAGAGGGACCATTAAGAATTGTTAAATATGTCAAAAGGGGGTTTCTGGCTTTTCTGTGATTATGAAATGGTGGGGAGACCAGAAAGATGGCTCAGTGGTTCAGAGCCCTGGCTGTTCTTCCAGAGGACTCAGGTAGGAGGAATCCCTAACACCTACATGATCGTTCACAACTACTACCGGAAACTGCAGTTCCAGGGGATCCGACATCTTCCTTAGGCCTCTGTGGCATAGAAGTGGGCGCACAGACATGCAGGCAGGCAGAACACTCATACACATAATAGAACAAAAATGGGAGAAGAGTGTGTGTATGCATGTGTGTACGCCCACATGCATGTGCATGTGCTCGTGTGTGTATCCTGAGTGTATCATGAGCTTTGCTTTCCTGGTTCATTCATTTCTTTTCAGTTTCTCTTTCCTGGGGTTTAAAGAACATTCAGGAGTTGGAGGGAGAGGAACCAGAGGGTGGCTATGGTTTGGATAATGGGCTTTCAAGGTAGCTTATCAGCTTTTCCAACTTTACAGTCATCACAGGTCAAGAAGGAAACGGAAACCACCCTTGCCTTTTGTCTCGTGGCCTTGGCAGTCTTTGTCACTGTTTTCTTCCACACGTGGTCCTTTGAAGATCCTAAGAGCGTCCTCTTTCTCTGCATCCCAGCGACTGCCCCTCGGCATCATCTTTGCTGCTTTGGCCAAATGACAGCTTTTGCGTAGCTATTCCTTCCTCCTTGGTCTTGACCTCTGCCTGTGTCCTTTCAACCTTTCTTCCTCTTAACTTTCTGTGTCTCATTCAGAACTAAGTAATATCCTACAGAATGTAGGTTAAGAAGGCCAACCAATGCCTCTTACACCAGTCTACAGGGGTCTCAGCCACAGCTCTGTCACTGAGTAGTTATGTGGCCTTGAGCATGTTACAAAAACACTCCGAGTCTCAGTTTCCTTACTATAGCCCTGAGCTGATGATAGAAACTATTGTAATGGTAATTCACACAATAGCAATAATACAAAGGACCTATTACAAGAGTGGGCACATACAACACACAGGCGTTCAGACTGGTAGCTGCTACCATAAGAGTTGAGGTTATTGTCATGATGGAGTCCACAGCTGTCTTGCAGATCAAGGTTACCAGCATTGCTTGTCTCTAAGACAATATATGGTTCCCCGCCATACAACCAGAGGTACATCCCAGCACAAGATAGCCGACTAGAACACCCCCCCACAACATCTGTACACATCCTCTTAGAACTGTACCTCCATCTTTCCTCAGCCTGAAAAAATATCTTTGCATTTCTTTCCAACTGTATCTCCCTCCAGCAGACTTTACCGTCCCACCTGGGTGCCTCCACATTGCCCACCACCCAGTCCTGTGAACACCACAGCCCTTCGCTCTCACAGCCCAGCACCTTTGGCTTTGTCCTGAGCACGTGAAATTCCATGACCCACTTTAAATTAATAATCTACATGAAAAGCAGACACTACATCGCTCTTAATAGCGCATAGTTCTAGTAAGGAGAAGACCCCAAGTTGGTTCTGACAAAACCAAGACTCAGCACTAAGTTTAAGCTCTCCTCCTCTGGCACCCTGCTGCAATGCATGGTGAAAGAAAATGTTTTGAAAGACAATGTCCCCCAGAGGGAGTGGCACTATCAGGAGGAGTGGCCTGGTTGGAGGAAGTGTGTCACTGTGGAGGTGGGCTTTGAGGTCTCATGTATGTGAAGCCATGCCCAGAGAGACAGACTACTTCCTGTTGCCTATGCAAGATGTAGAACTCCCAGCACCACGTCCGCCTGCACAGACGGCGCATGCTTCCCACCATGACCATAATGGACTAAACCTCTGAAACTTTAAGTCACCACACTCAAATGTTTCCCTTTGTAAGAGCTGCTGTGGTCATGGTGCCTCTTCACAGCAATAGAAACCCTAACTAAGACGACATGTTTTTTGGAAACAGCTGGAGGAAGCGCCATAATACCCAAAGCCCAGCCCAAACACCTTTTCCATCCTAGAGGGATGCTGTTCTTCGCCTCTACCCTGAGCCTTCTTGTGCGGGTGGCTGATGTATACGGCAAACACTTTGTTTTCGCTGCCCTAGCAGTAGCTCTGACCCATAACTAGGTTCTCGCTATCATCAACATCTGGCATAATGTGAACAGATGTAATCACAAGTGTTCCCTAAATGGAACCATAAAGTAATGATCTGGGTTTTCACGCCCTGCTCTTACACACCAGTCTCATTTCTTCCCAGATATACCTCAGGAATCTTCTGAAATAGGCTATAAATTTCCTATGGACAAGGACCATGTCTCGTATTCCTCTGTGTCTCACAACTTTCAGAGCGAGATAGACACCCCAAAACGCCTTCCGATCATAATTAGTCTTCTAAGCAGACTCCCCCTTTTAAGGACCCAGCATACCTCTGGAGATGCACAAGATAAAAAGCCATGAAGCAAAGTCCCCCCTCATCACCTCATGACAGACAGAACACCAAGGCCCCTTCCCAATTGTCAGGGGCTAAAAACAAACTAGGTTTGATGGTCTCTCTATAATGCTTAATATGCTACATGTCTGGCATCTGTTCCAGAAGAGACTGTGTGTCAGGAACTCAGAAAATGGTCTCCCGGGCATATAAGCAGTTCCAAGTCTGTCTCCTCTATTAAATACGCCCAGGGTAGGGAATGTGCATCTTTAAATGCATGAAACATGAGCCAGACTTTGACACCCATCTATCAGGACAGCTTTAAGGGTAATAAAACCAGAACTGCCATTATAAGGAGAGGGAACTTGATGACCCACTGGAGATTTCTTTCAATCTAAACGATTCTATAAATTCCCCTAAAATCATAAAAAAAAAGCAGATTAAGGATTCATGTAGGTACCTGCACTATAAATACAAATTAATTTTCGCTCCAGCTGCAATTTTTCTCATCCCTGTGAGAAGCACCTCCATCTCTGAGATATTTTTGGGTAAAATACCAACCAGCAGAGGAGCTGAAGACAGTTAGGACTCCCCCAGGTCCTTGGAGGCAACTATTTTCTTCTAATTTCCCAAATAAATCTGTATCTTGAAATAAACTGAATTGAATCTTGCTGCTGTCCAAAAACATTTATCAAGGAAAATCTGTTTTGTTTGGGAAGTAAGGTATAATTGTACACAAATGCAATAAGAAGCTAAACACTCCACTGAGGAACTCATTCATGAAAATGTCTAGACTCTGAGTAATCTATTTATTTCCTTTTTCAGTTACTGGTCATATTATCGTTATTTGTTTTTACTGAAATCTCCTGTTTGAACACTGCTCTTTGAAAAATCTTGAATAGTTCCTGAGGCCAGAACTGTATTGTTCCGCCTCTCACCTGGGTTCATGCAACTCCGTTCAAAATGATCCCCGCAGCAGTAAATAATAAAAAACAAACTTTAGCATCCTCACATCCATTGTAGCTCAGGAACTAGAAATATAAAAGAAAATAGGAGGTGGTAACATTCTTCCAGATTAATTTATCAGCTACTGCAGTTTGAGCTCACGTTTTCTCTGATCCAATATGGAGTCAGAGCCCAAAATAGAAATGAACAAATGGGTTGTAGACAACATTTCCAAATGTGGGGGAAGTGTGTTCAGTTATGACATCACAGCTGTTTCTCCTATAAAAAGAACCATGTCCTGTGGCAAACTATAATTTCCCAAATAAAGGGAATAAAAGATGAAAGGAAAGAAAAACATGTCAGCAACAGACTCCAACAATATCGACCAGATGCAAGGCATATTAAAATACCATATCCGACAAAAGATTTTAAAAAATGAAGCTTGTACCACAAGGGTTTAGATTCGAGATGCTTAAATACAAAGCGTTTCTTCTGAAAGACAAAGAAAGGAGACCATGGTACAGTGTTGTAGTAAGAGCCGATTCTGTCCTTGGTCCTGAAAACTCCCATGTTTATTCTGGGCTTTGCCATGTGACTTAAATAGTCCAATAGAACATTAGTAAACATGGCACATCTAGAAAGTCAAACATCCCTTGGACATTGAGATTGGAGCCTTCTCGTTGTTTTGGAAACCTTGAGGTTATGATCATAGAAATCAGCCTCCACCAATCTAGAGGGGACTTAAAGCTCACTCCCATCAGCCTATCCAACTGCCAGGGACACCACTGGCCACGCTGAGGGATGCCTTGAAGACCACCAGACCCATTTTCCAGCAGGCTGCAAACACATGAACAAGAACCCAATAATCCAGCTGAGCCCTGCCCAAATTGCCAGCTGACAGAATCACATTTTGTAAAATGGTTGCTGCTCTAAGCCAAGAGGCTGTGGAATGGTCTGCTGTACAGCAGAAGCTAACTGATACAAGATCATCATCGAACACTCTCTAGTGAGTAGATATGAATGGGCTACCCTCCCCCAGAAGGGAAGTGAGAGATTGCCAGTTTAATGGATGGGTCTCAGCATTAACTCCTGAAGGGAAGATCACAGATGAGACACTGAGCTATCTGCTAAACTCTTGACAGACCACCACTTTGGAAGTTCCTCTGTGGTCTAACTCTAAAGTGTAGTGCCCTGGTGATGACCATCACCATGTGGTAAGTACAGGGACCGAGCTGTGCGCCTCATAAAGATGATCATGTTTGCTATACACAAAACCTTTGTTTGAAAGAGAGTGTTTGCAGCTCCGTTTTACACATTACAAGTGGACTGGAACTCACAAATGTGATTTGCACAACAGCCCGCCCTTCCTTCCCTCTGCTTTCTACCAGACACTCCCCGAAGAAGGCCTCTCCTGCCCCCTGACCCGGAACTTGTCTATCCCTGGGAGTCTACTCTGTCTCCCTTGAATCTTAGATGGCCAAGAAAAGCAGAGTCACTTCAGTGGATTGAACAAGAGAGTTTCAGCATGTGGCCAGGGAAATGTCTACAACACGGAGCCCATCCACCACAATAAATAAGTAGCCAGCTCCTCCTTTCCCACTCATTGGACGGTGAAGGTGGAACGGCGGGGGATCATCATTCCTTTCCTTCTATACATGTAGGAGATGGTGCTATGTGGCCAACAGAGGATTCTAGCTATTGATCCAGTTAATATATGTAAAACCTTTATTAATCAAACATCTAGACTCAAACCCACTGTTTCCTGGATTTCTGACTGCTTAGAGCAACTCTAACTAAATTGGGGGTGAAAATGTGGGTAAAGGCAGGAATTCAGTGAACATGGCCCTCTTTTAATGCTCTCTGGTTCAAAATACAAGGTGAACAAGACCCTTGATAACCACACCAGAGACAGAGACAACCAATCATCAGTGTGTCTGTCTCCGTGGATTAGAGGTGTTCAAGATCCGTACACTTTAGGGCATAAACTGCCTTTTAACTTCTTTCTGCCTAATTGAGCCTAGCAGAGCCATTCTCTTCTTAAGAAACACTGACACTACAGGGAATTGTTCCTGGCCCATTTATGGAGAGGCAGTCAGAGGGAATATGAAAAGCGTTTGATAATTGCGCACATGAGATACACCTAGGCAAGTGGGAAGAGACATGGGTGGAAAAACCATTCCCCTCCAATGATGCTGAACAGGAGTGTAAGTATCTCCAAACATCTGCATACTAAACACTTGTTCTCCACAGGGAGGCTGAGAGTCCTGATAACCTACAATGCCGCCCTTCTCTTAAGGCTGCCAGCCCTGGAGGAACTGCTTCAGAGGGCAGACGAGTCTCTCTGAGCCAGCATTCCCCGATCTGATGAACGGAATTGCTGTGAGGTTCAGGAAACGAAATAGCAGCTCCTGGATTGTAAATTTCTTAGACCTGCATAACTCCACTCAAGCTTTGGGAGCATCAGCAGGCATGCTAATTTAAGTTTTAAGACTGAACACACACACACACACAAGAGAGAGAGAGAGAGAGAGAGAGAGAGAGAGAGAGAGAGAGAGAGAGAGAGAGAGAGAGAGAGAGAGCAGTGAGTAAGGATGCTTGCTGCTAAGCAAGCCTGACAAACAGAGTTTGATCCTTGGAACCTACATAAATGTGAAAGGCAGGAACCGACTCCACAAGCTGTTCTCTGTCCTCCATAGGCACACTGTGGTTCAAGGGTCCCACACACACAGACACACGCACAAGCAGACACGATATAATCAAGAAATTTTTAGAAACCAAAGAATGATGCCCGACATTGTGACTTAAGTATAAAAAGTCCCCCACAAGTTTATGTTGAATGGTGCTTGGGTCTCTTCTGTGATCATGTAAATGTCCTGGCAAAAACAAGGGTATTCTACAGAGACACTTGTAACCCCCAATCTAACTATCAGACTAATGAAGTCATAGACTCCAAGAAAGGGGAATTTCCCTGAGGAATCTCCTGCTGGGGGAAGAAGGCTGGGGATCCTGGCACGAGCTGGAGAGCTAACACAGTTGTAACAACTTGTCAGGCCGCCTTCGGGATGAGCTCAAAGTGCAAGCATTGACATGGCGACAGTGAGCAAGACCACACCTTGACGGAACCCTTAGACATGCACATCCCTGGCCTTCTAGTTAAACTTTCATCTCACTTCAGGACCCCAAAGGTAAGCTGGGGGGAGGGAACAGGCCACAGGATCACTTTGTTCCTCTTCCCAATGTGGCCACATTGTATAAATCTCCCTCTACTTTACTATTAATGAGGCTGCTTTAATTGACTTTCTCAAGGATGAGCTGCTGAATTTGACTTCTTGGGAAACAGACTGTGTCCCCATACTGTGGAATATTACCTTGTAAAGATTTGTTATATTTATATTATGCAATATTATTTTAACTATGTAAAGGTGTGTGGCTCTTTTATGCTGCGTTTGTTTAACCTATGTGAAGATATGTTTTTGTTTTACCTCACTTGCCTGAGGCACCTGATTGGGCTAATAAAAAGCTAAATGGCCAATAGCTAGGAAGAGGAGAGTTAGATGGGGCTGGTGAGCAGAGAGAAGTAGGAGGAGGAATCTGGGCTCAAGGAGAAAACAAGGGACAGAGAGAGGGAGACACCCAGCAGCCAGTCAGCTGGACATGAAGGAAACAGGGAAGTGGAGCATACAGAAGGAAAGAAAGGCAAAAACTCCAAGGCATAACACATTAAAAGAAATGGGTGTAGTGGCATTTCATCTGTATTTTAGTAAATAAAGCTTGCCTGAAGTTCAGAAAAGTAAAACAGCCACACTAGCCAGCCTTACAGACCAGGCAGCAACGACACACACCTTTAATCCCAGTAGCCACATTAGCTTGCCATAGAAACCAGGCAGTAGTGGTGTGCGCCCTTAATCCTAGAACTGGAGAGGATTCTAAAACAGGAGGAGACAGCTCTCGGTCTCATTCTGAGGTTTCCTGGAGGCAAGATCACCATTTTTGAACTGAGGTGGGGGTAAGAGTCAGTGGCTGACTGCTTTGCTTTTCTGGTCTTCATGTTGAACCCCAATATCTGTCTCTGAGTTTTTATTAATCATGCTTCAAATGGGTTTTAAAAAGTTATAAGAGCTAGTGGGACCAGCCTAAACAAAGGCCAGCATTCATAATTAATAAAGACCTCTGTGTCATGATTTGGGAGCTGACGGTCCAAATAAGCCAGCTGTACCCCCCAAGTCCACTAACAGTGCTATTTGGGGGAGTGCTGAGTATTTAGGAGGAGAGCTTGTTCCTCTCCTCCTCCCATAGGAGCCCATACAATAAAGCAGGCACCCCTCAAAAGTCCCAAGAAGAGGTGGTAAATAAACAAAACACTGTGGAAAACTGGGGAGATGCTCACGGCTATTTCTAAATCTTCTGTTGTCCTCTGCCCAGGCCAGCAAGGCTTCAGGGAAGCTGTGTCTCTCTCGCCCCATTCCTTCCCTTTATTCTATTAAAGAGCAAACATCCACTGACCGAGAGGGGTTTCTCTCAGCATTGTTCTGCCTCAGTTTCTCTAGTGAGAGAACATCTCCAATCATCTCAGTCAGCTCTAGGGTGGACCACCTCTGGTCCAGACACCAACAGATCCAACATGCATTATGTTTAGTGGAGACTATACCACTAGCCACTGGGTCACAATATTAGAATTCAGCCTTCCAAATCCTAAAGATGTTGTTAAATAATTGAACAATTACTTTGGAATGGGGGCAGGCAGGAACTAGTCCCAGAAATGAAATGTTTAGTGATGTGGAGGTAATAGAGAACAGCAGTTAGGGGCTGTGTTCTGAATTCCAATGACTAAGGTCTACAAGAGGGGTCAGCAAGCTTTTGCTGTGTGGGGTCGGATGGTAAGTGCTATACAGAGGCCTTATGAGCCATTCAGTCTCCATCACGACTACTCAGCTGTACCTTGATAGCACAAGGACAGCCGTGGTCAATAAGTAAATAATGTGTGTCAATTAAAGCTGAATTTCTGGACTCTGAGCCCTAAATTTCATATCTGTGTGTGTGTGTGTGTGTGTGTGTGTGAGAGAGAGAGAGAGAGAGAGAGAGAGAGAGAGAGAGAGAGAGAGAGAGAGAGAGTACTATTCTTCTGGGTTTTTTTTTTTCTGACAAACTAAATAAATGACCAGCATTTTACCTGAGGACCACAGAGAAACACGTAATGGGTCAGGCACAGCCCATGCCATGCCTTCATTTCCCAAACCTTGGGTTATAATCAGAGTGCTGACATTTCTGAGCAGTAAATGCTTGGCCAGGTATTGTTTCCCCTCCTGTGTAAGTTCATGGCCAAGTTCACCTCCCTCCCCCATGAAATAAAAACAGCAGCATCTCCCTTATCTGAGTTTGCTGTGGATGCAGCCGGAACAGAATGGTCAGCATAGGTGGTTAGACACCACTCAGCATTCCGGAAACGTGAGCAGGGCTGGCTCGCTCCCACTGCTCTCCAAAACTCTCTGAAGCTCCTGCCAAATCTATTCAGGCTCCTAGCAAAGACGATCAGAATCATCATGTCTCCATCAACAAAGAAACACCTGAGACTTCTCACACGAACGTGGGCGATTTGCTGGTCCAGCAACAGTCCTCAAATCCTGGTCACTCACACGTCTTTCTCCAAATATTTTAGGTGCCTGGAGTGTGAAAACTGAGGGCCACAGCCTGGGGTTATCATCACTGCAAACGACCAAAATCAAATCACTGTTTTTTAGCATTGCCTAATTCTCGAGCTTTCTCCTAAGCACTTCACACGATTCTCTCCATTAATCACCCAACAATAGGAGAGTGTTGACAAGGTGACAAGTTCCAGGTTTCAGGGAGGAAACCAAGGTGAGAAGGTGGCACAACACGGCAAGGCCAGGAGCCCGGGAGCCCCTGTGTTTTCCCACACCAGGGCTCTTGCTTTGGAGCACTGAAGTCTCCCACAAAGAGAAGGTGACCGACTTCTAGACCTAAATGGTGTCCTGAATACCGAGGGTGGTGTAAAGGTGAAGACTGTGGTATGCTGGCCCTGGAGAGCTCTGAAACACAGCAATTCTGCAAAGCTCTCGGGGGTGCTAGGGCTGCTGACCTGGCCCCAGACTAGGCCTGGAATGCCATGTCTCTAGATGCCGTGACAAGAATGAGCTCGCTCTGAGGACACCCAGGGTGGTCTGTATACGGTGCACTCAGTGCCCGGATGCTTCTACATTGCATTCTATGGTAGAAAAGAATCTTTGGAGGCTGACCGCCAACATATAATTCCAACTCCCCCAGGTCCCAGTCACAGGGCCTTGGGAAAAAGTCTTAACCTTTCTGTGTCTTACGATTTTTCTCCTCTGTGACAGGAAACGGCTCTGTGACGACAGTTGAATGGTAAGACTCTCACAAGCATCCCCATGGCATTTAACAACTTTAGTAGATGTCCCATAAATGTGGGATGGTCAGGAGGTTATGAAAATTGCCAAGTCTTCGGTGGAGAACTATGTGAAAATGGGCTACATGAGGCTTGTTGTTCCCCTATAGAGCAGGAGATTCGTGCAGAACTGTCCACGGCCTCCTCTCATTCCAGCCATTTTACAGTAAAGTAAACTAGTCTTCTGTCCAATCAGTCATGAAATTAAGTTTAAGGGAAAGTTCACCTCGAAGGGCAGGACCCATGTGTCAGCAAAGCAGCCGCAGCTTCCAACTCAGTGCGTGGTTTACGCACCTGAGGCCACGCCCACTACCTCGGAGTCTGCGTGCCTGTGAAAGGACGTGTGTGTTGGTTTCGGAAGGCAGGACACATCTGAACTCCCCAACCTCGCATTTCTCACCCGGTGTTCGTGGGGGTCTCCAGTCATCTTCACACTTGAAATAGCACCCTCCTGGGAGGACATCACCGCTGCTACACCTCACGGGAGAAAATCCGTCATTCTTATCTGTATAATGGGTCCTCTAGGTAAAGCTGACTCAGTGAGGACATTCTAGAAGGTCAATTATTTTCTTTATTGAAGATGGTAGCACTCCTCAGGTGAACCACCCATCACTTTGCCCTGACTCTCTGGCATGTGGCTCACTGAGGCCTGTGGGGAGGGCAAGCATGGTGCCTGGCACACGCTGAGCATTCAATAAGAAAGACCGTGATTACTACAAAATTGAGGCTCCTTCTCACGCTCTTGTTGTCTGGATACTACTGGGTAGTAGCTGAAATAGAAGCCAGTGGGACACAGAGAGAACTTGAATGGCAGATGCCACCGCTGGTTCCAAAGCTGGATGGGCAATTACAACTGAGATGAATTGCTGAGGATCCCATCTGGGGTGGTCTGCTGGCTGAAGGTCTTCAGGACCCACCAGGAAGCTGGATCCCATACAGCTGACACATCTCACACCCAAGCCCTGTCCTGTGAACATCCTGAAATGCACCCTTTTAAGCTGGCAAGCCTCAGTCACTGGGATGGCCATCTGCTCCTGGAGTAGTCTGGCAGCCCCTACCTCTGGCATTCACAGACTCAGCTTTCCTGCCTCTGGCCAGGGCTTATCTCATGAGACAGTGGAGGCAAACAGAGGCCCTTCAGAGGGAGCAGTGAACAGACACCCTGGCCTCCTTCCCCTGGAGGGAGCTGCTCTCCTGCTGTTTCTCTGATTCCTAGTAGAATCTCAGAAGTTGTTGGACTCCTTCAGCTCCCTCCCCTCCCCCAGCATCTGATTTGGGGTACCCAAATCTACTCCAAAGTGTTGTCCAAGTCCCACATCACCCTGTTGTCACAGTCACTACGATGACAGAACTGAGAGGGCTTCTGTCACGAGGATGCAACTGGCTTCATTCGTCCTAGAATGCACTGGCCACAGGGAACCCTCGGACACAGAGTGCTTCTGCTGCCCTTGCAGGAGAGGATAGAGACTATCCTTGAAGGTTCTCCCGATGCTCCAGGACACACTTTTACATTTTTGAATGGCTCACAATAATAAAGCAAGAATCGTTGTCCACAAGAGAAGGGAGAGCTTTAGGAAGCTCTTCTTTCGTGGAGCCTGTCCGCCCTGCCCAAAAAAGCATTCTTTACCTCCCTGCCTCTCCACTGGATTCACCTCCAAGCACCCACACCAGCACACTACAGCAAGCTGGCGCCTCAACTCCTTCAGTCTTGGGCTCTGCATTTCCATGGAGGAACCACAGCAGCGAATGAGATCTAGGAAATCAAACCAAGTAAAGAGGCCCATGACGTCCTTTCTTCGTTTCTCCTTTCTCTCCAGGCCCTGAAGCTGGGGTTGCAAACCACCCATCTGCCACCCAAGGGTGCTGGGCATGTGGGTTTTGTTTTTGTTTAAGTTGTTTTAGTACGTTCTAATTTTTTTGCCTGCACATATGCAAATACACCATGTAGAGGCAGTGTGCATAGAAGCCAGAAGAGGGCATCAGATCCCCTGGAATTGGGGTTTCAGATGGTTTTTGGCTGCCATGTAGGTGCTAGGAACCAAACCTTGTTCGTCTGAAAGAGGAGCCAGTGCTCTTAACCACTGAGCCATCTCTCCAGTTCAAGACTTAAGTTTTAAAAGGCCCATTTGGTATTCTTAAGGTTTGTTAGCTAGTAATACTCAACATACCAAGCTCATTTCCAGCTGGCCTTGAGAAATGAAGTGATATATAAGTTTGTATATAAGACATATACAAACGTCTTGACTCTGATAGCTCTTTCCTAGAGAGGGGACCCACAGTGCCCTGCGCTGCAATACCCAGCACTTCTTTTCACTTCTGAGCTCCAAGAGCACCAACAATAAACATTTCTGATTCCAATACGCAAAGCTCACTTCACTGATTCCAATTTCTTGCCTGGCTGTGAAAATAAAGTTATAAAGTTACTTAAGCACTTGAGGTGAAAATCCCCGCTGCTCTAAGTGAGCCTTGTGCTAGCAAGTGCCTGCAACAAGAGGTTGAGCTCCCTGTACTAACAACACCTTGCCTTATCTCAATATTTATTCAGGATACATGATGATGATGATGATGATGATGATGACAAATATGATGATGTAATGACAGACATCACCACACACAGGCTAGCCTGATTCCACAGATGTCTTTAAAGAACTCTGTCATCAATCCTGTGGACTGGGAAAGCACGGGGACTGAGCAGAGTAACAGCAATGTATGTAGATATGTTTTGATTGCCCAGGCTTTGCTAAAGGAGAGAGAACCCTGGTAGACAGCAGCAAGCTAACCCCCCGCCCCCCATCCACTTCTAAGTTTCCAATCCTGGCAATAATGCAGCCTTCTCTATCTTCCCACCAAAACTGCGATGTGAAGCTCAGGGACCATTGTCTGCTAGACTCACAGCAAGGGGCAGACTTGGAGCACACCCGTGGGAGTCAGCCTGCCTCTGTATACAAAGATAACACAGACAGATCCATAAACCAAGAGTAAACCCCAGACCCCTGCAAACTTAATAGCAAAGTACCAAGGCAACAGGAAGAATAATTCCCTAATTTGTTGGCCCAAAATTAGAACTCCATGTCTGTAAGACGTATGGATTCTCAAAGGACCATCATTCTTCCAGGATTAATCAGTCGCTGCACAGATATTAGTAGGGATGATGCTAGGGCTATGATAATCAATAGGAAGACTCAGAAATCAGCTTTGGAAGAAAAACAATTGCCTCTGTGGAGCCTATAGGCTAGCACAAAAGTGTCAAAACGCACAATGGTGGGCTGGGGGGTAGTTCTGTTGATAAAGTATCTGCTGAACAGACATGAGTCTAAGACCCAGGATTTCCATGAAAGAGTCAAGTGCTGTGGCACATGAATATAATGCCAGCACCAGGAAGGCAGAGAGAGGACCCTTGGAGCGCTCGAGTTGGACATCTTGGCCTACACCATAAGTCTAGACCAATAAAAGACCTTCTCTCAAAACACAAGGCAGACAGTTCCTGAGGGCCAGTAACTGAAGTTGACCCCTGACCTCTACAGATACCTCACACACATGTGCACTGTCACACATGAACACACATGCAAGTATACATGCTAAGCACAATTTTTTTTTCTTTTAAATATTTATTTCTTTATTATGTATACAATATTCTATCTGTGTGTATGCCTGAAGGCCAGAAGAGGGCGCCAGACCTCTTTACAGATGGTTGTGAGCCACCATGTGGTTGCCGGGAATTGAACTCAGGACCTTTGGAAGAGCAGGCAATGCTCTTAACCACTGAGCCATCTCTCCAGCCCGCTAAGCACAATTTTAATGATTGCATTGGCCACAGGGGTGATGTGAGCTTCATCAAAGACACTAACCAGGGAAGAGGGGGTTCCCTGAAGAAAAAACGCATACTTACAGTGAAAATCCCAGGATGAGGAGTTGGCTAGATGTTTATGGCTTGGATATGAAATGTCTCCCGTGTGTCTGAACTCTTGGAACCCATCTGGTGACACCATTTGGCAAGGCTGTGGAACCTTTAGGAGGTGGAGCCTCACTGGAGGTAGTGGACCAGGAGAAGTAAGTCTTGAGGTGTTATGCCCTACAGCATTCCATTCCACTCTCTGCTTCCGGAGTGCAGATACGATGCTAGAAGCCAACCTATTGCTCCTCCTCTCATACCTTCCCTGCCTGCTCTCAAGTCGTCCCTGCCAAGATTGACTGTGTCCTTCTGGAACTGTGTGTGTGTGTGTGTGTGTGTGTGTGTGTGTGTGTGTGTGTGTGTGTGAGGGGGGGAGGGAGGGAGGGAGGGAGGGAGGGAGGGAGGGAGGGAGGGAGGGAGGGAGGGAGGGAAAGAGAGAAAGGAAGGAAAGGAAAGGAAGAACAAAGAAAGAAACCTTTGTTCCCTTAAGTCATTTTTGTCACATTTTATAACAACAACAAACAAGTGACTAGAACATCTGCATTTGCTGAGCCCTTAGCAGGGAGAGAAGCCAGAGGGATAATGAGAAGCTCCCCAGTTCCTAAGGCTCCCCAGTCCAGTAGGAAGGAAACAGTCTTCATTCTATCTGCTTCTTAGAAATGGTGGAGTGGCTCTTTCGCGAAAACACAGGAAAAAAAAAAAAAAAAAAAGAATCATCCCTTAAAAGTTACCCAGGGACTCAAAAGAACTCAACCACAGATCTTCAAAATTGTACAAATTGTTCTTCTGTAAGTGCTGGGAACTTTTCTAATATTTTAATAAAACTGACCAATCCTGTGGAACATTTCATGCTTTGTTGACATATCAAGGCTTGTTGTCTGGGGATATGTGACTGCTAAGGCCCTTTGTAGCAGCCAATCATAAAGACTAAATGAGGGATTGCTCAAGAAGAAGTGAGACTTTGGAGAGCTATAAAAACTGCTTTGTGACAAACAAAATAATTGATGTTGATGATGGCATTGCTAATAACTGAATACTCCCTTCAACACGATGTCCATTAGCACACTCAAGTCCAAATTTACAGATGAGGAGGGCAATCGGTGAGACCTCTATATGTCACTTTCATATTGGCTGTGACTGTGACCAAAGAAACTCACAGGAGGAAGAGCACATTTGGGCTTATAGCTCCAGAGGCATAAGAGTCTATCATGGTTGCCAGGCAGGGCAGCAAGCAACAAGCTTGGTGGCAGGCACAGGAAACTGAAGATGGCGTCTTAAACTGAAAGCAGGCAACAGAGAGTGCAAAGAGGCAGTAGGATGACACTGTGCACGCTCAAGGCCACCTCCTCCAGTGACACACTTCCTCCAGCATGTCCTCCAACATGGCTGTACTTCTTACACCTCTACAAACAGTGCCACCAACTGGGGACCAAGTGTCCAAATGCCTGAGCCTACGGGGGATATTTCTCATTCATACCAACAACACAGTTCCTAATGATGACCATTTATCAGCTAAATAATCTGAAATCTTAAACTGTGGTGTTCACAAAGTATGTGACACCCTAACCAAAGCAATGCAATGCTTTTCACCACAAAGCAGTCTGCATGTGGTTGGCTCTACGGTTAAAATCAAAAGGTGTCCTGCATTTAAAGCTGTGAACTGTGACATATGCCAGGAGATACTCAGTGAGTAAAAAACTTGGTTTTGAGAGGCCCCAGCAGGACAACAGTGAGGGTTTGCGCCTGTGTGAGCTTGAGAGTGGTGACTGGGATCCTCCACATAAGAGTTATGCCAAAAGCAAGCAGACAGACAGAAATGCTCTACCTCTGCCAGGAAGACCACAAGGACCCATCTCTCTTGGACTCTCATGGGAAAAACAAGGTCCCTCTAGGAATGAAGATCTACCAACTCCTGTCACAAGTCCAGGATCCCAATACATGTCGACAAAATGGTCCAAAGAGTCCCAAGTTGAGAGCCTAATACAAAATATTACTCTAAACGAGTGACATTGTCTAGGGAACCTGACAGAAACAAACTCAGGCACGTGGGTCCCCAGATAAATGACCTGAGTTCCATCTGTGGATCCCACAATGGAAGAAAAGAACCAGCTCCTGAGGGCTGACCCCTGACTGCCACACACACCATGCATGGCACATGCATGCCTGCACTCACACATATGTGAGGTGTGCATGTACATGTCGAAACACACACATACACACAATAAGTAAGGATAAATACTGTGAAATAAGAAGATCAAAAGGAACCATAGTAAACACTAGTGAACTATAATATATCACCTAAAACAAAACCAGAGCCAGATGGTTTTTTATTTTACAAGAGATTTGCCCAAAATACAAAAAACACCCCAAAATTCAAAAATATACTAATATTGTTTTAAAGAGTGCTGCTGGCTATACTAGTAACAGGTGAATCTTAGCATTCTTGTGTATAATATTGAATAAATAATTCCTCCAGAAATGACTAAAAATCATACCCTTTTACTCACCTTATGATCATACCAAAAAGTGTTTGAAGTTAAAAAAAATATATAACACAACTAAAAGAAATCAAGTTGCGCGTGAACTTAAAAGCGCACGCCTTTAATCCCAACCCTGGAGCCGCAGAGGCAGGTGGATCTCTCTGAGTTCACAATGTGTGGAAGGCATGCGTCTTTTTCAAACCCCAGGATCATTTACTTCTAAGTGATCACTTATGCTCAGAGGCGGTATTAGATTCCAAAGACCACACCTACTACAGTCCTCAGTGGAAGACCAGAAGAAAAAGTTAGCCTAAATACGCATGGATCTAAAGACATTAAAGTGCACACTTCATTCTCACGGGAGAAAGAACAGGGATCCTTCAGACTTATTCTCAATGGAGGAGCAATTCTCAAAGGAGAAAAGATTTACAACTAAATAAAAATACCATCTATATCAAAACCTATGGGAAGGGACTCAGGTGTCACTTAAAAGATATTTTATGGACTGGGATGCCTCTAGGAGAAAATAAAAGGGCGGTGGGCATAGCTCAGGGACAGAACTCCTGTCTCAAACATGCATGGTTCAATCTTCAATGCCAAAAACAGAGAAAAGATGAAATGAGATGGCAGGAGAGATGAGAAGAGGGGAGGGGAGAGATTCACGACTGTGCCTCTACTTTGACAAAGTTGAAGAACAGAGAAAATCCAAGTATATAAGAGGAAATAAACAACATAGCCATAGTGCCAGGGGCTGGAGAGATGGCAACACTTGCAGAAGACCAAGGTCTGGCAGCTAGCACCCCCATCAGGAGGCTTCTGCCTGCCTGCAACTCCAGTTTCGGGGCATCAGAGGCTCCTGGTCCCCACAGGCACCTGCACTCCTGTGGCCCACAGTCACTCACCCAGGGACAAACATGCTTTCTTAGTTATGTTCCCCTATATAGAACAGAACAGACTCTCTATAAAATACAAAACAACATGTTTAAAAAACTGAGTTTTGACACAACACAAAATTGATTCTCTTTAAATTCTACAAAGTGGCAATAGTAACAGAAGATGTGAGAGAGTGAAGTCAAGGACGGTGGGGGTTCTGGGGTGACTGGCTGGCTGGAGTCTCAAGCCTTTGCTCTCCAGCTGCCTGGCCTGGGTGTAGAACACTGTAATAGCGTTTTTAAAGGCACAGTGCACACTCTGGTGAGTCCCCAATGCCCGTGCTCTGATTGGCTATCCCTGCAAGACCCCTAAGTTAGGAATATTCCTTCAATGAGAACTGGCACTACAATCCCTGCTTTCCGTAAGTGAAAAGAATGTTTGAAAAACCTCTCTGAGTCCCCCTAAGTCACTAACCCATCAACCTCTGAAGAGAGTGCTTGCCCACTGCAGAACCTGCCTTCTCCATCACTGTGCTCGTCTCCAGGACAGGGGAAAATGTCATGCTCACTCCATGCAGTGATGTCCCAATTGCTGTGTGCTATACTGTACAGCCAACTTTAGAGGAAACACATCTAAGGTCAAATACAAAGTAGAAGAGAGGCAAAAGGCTCCTCTCACACGTGTGTAGAAGTTCCTACTCCTACAAATGGTCACCCAATAGTTAAGGTCACATTGGAATCGATATTTAATACGAACTGAGTGTGGCTAAGGTCTTTCGGTGCCTACGCTGCTCATCTTAATGGGTTCTATTGTCCTTAATAGAGCCTGGGAACCTCAGGTGCAGAGAAATAACAATCATATAGCCGCGGCGCAGAATGCCAGTCCCGACCACCTGGTGCCAGACCTGCCTTTTTTTACCTCATCCTTACATTTCCAGGCCCCAGCTTTCTGACCACCACCTGCAGGTGATCCGGCTCACACACGAGCTGCTTGGAGGAAATGAGACAGGATAGCTAAAGCCTCCACAACACACTGTGGCCAGCACAGGGTAAGGGCCTGGTAAAGATGAAGGAGAGGCAGGGACCGGGGAGGGAGGAGGGGAAAAGGTCAAGGGGGGGGGAGCAGCAGCGTCAGCAGCAGCTGGTGGTGATGGCCTCTGTGACTGATAAACTGCCAGGATTAATCTCAAAGCCGGGATGGGGAGATGGCTCCGGGGGCAGGAGCTCTTACTATCCAAGTCTGAGGACTTGAGTTTGACTCCTGTACACCCATGTAAAATCCAGGCATGTCAGACATTCCGGTAACCCCAGCATCAGGAGGCTTGAGATAAGTGGATCCTGGGAGCTTGTTCACTGGCCAGCCTAGATTCAGGCTTACTGAGAAAATTTGTTTCTAGAGAATATGGTGGGTGGCTATAAGGAAGATGCCAGCATCCTCCTCTGGCCTTCACATGAATGTGCACCAGTGTGCACACACCTCGCCCGTGCACACACACCCCCATGTACACACACCCCACATCCTCAAACACGTCTTTCCGCTTCACTCACACAGACCCTCCTGGGGACCATCATTTGTGCTCTATGTGAAAACCATTTTCAAAGTTGAAATCACAGCACTTCACACTATATGAAGATAGGAAGAAAAGTGGTTAAAATAATTTGACAAATAATAGAACTGCGGGAAAGTTAGAAAATGTTCACATTGCCCGACTGCAATAAGTCTAGCCTTGAACTTCATTTTCTGGGATTCTTGAAATATCAGTGATTGCAGCATAAAAGAACAATTAATCGGGCTGTCTGCTCGTGTGTGAGCCGCTGTTGCCATCTACAGTTTAGGACGAGGCATGCACCACTGCCAAGCCACCAGTTCTGAGGCTCCTGGAGATGGCCATGTTTGTTTGGGGAGCACAAGCAGGGAGACATACCTGAAGGAGCAGCTCTTTCTCCACCACCTCTTCCGTCTTGCTGATGAGTCGCTTCTGCAGGGTGTGAATTTTCTGGATCAGCTCAAAGGTACTGGGGTCACTGGCCTGTACAAGGAGAGCGACGGGAGACAGCATTAGTTTCAGAGCTCCGTGGTCTGTGTGAAGTAATGCCTGCTTTCTTAAAATGCCTTTCCCACTTGAAGACTGAGGACACAAAGAACTGAAGCCAAAAAGAAAAGGAGGCATAGCAAATGACACTGACATAAATTCGTGCTCCCAAGAGTAGACTGCAGTTTCCCGCTGTCTCGACTACGGTGCCGATTAACCTGCAGGTGAAAACTGAGTGTGTTTGCCCCACCGGAAGGAAAGACCCTAATCATCTCACAACCATGTGATGTCACACTTTAGCCACGTGACCGCTGTGAGGAGATATCAGTCTTCCCTTTTTACAGACGGGAAAACTTAGGAGCAAAGAACTCGTCGGCCAGTGCTGGGGGGGTCCCCGCTGGATTCAGGACGTGCACTATTACAAAGTCTGCGGCTCTCATTAGGATGCTCTGGGCTTTCCCTGCCACCTCAGGTTTCCACAGGACTAACTTCCTGAAATTGTTGTCAACCAGAAGACCCCATGCAGCCCACAACGGGGAAGGATTGCAGGACGCAACATCTGCCTAAAGGGAGGCAGCGGGACCGAATTGCGGCACCGAGCAGTCAGATGGAATGAACCTGGGCAGCTTTGACGCTCCCTCAGCCGCTACGTGTGTTTCTCTCAGACAAGAGCTACAGGTGTACACTGACCATCTGTCCTTTGCACTTGGATTCAAGGCTTTGTTTTCAAGCATACAGACACTTTGAATTAAATCAGCAGCTGGATAGTTTCAACCACACCCCAGAGTCTGTATTTTTTTAAAATAGAAATTAATATGGAGTTGGAAACCTCCAAGATCTAAGTGAGAACCCACTGACTGGGCTACTGTGATGTGCTGGGGAAGTCCTTCTGTATATGTGATGTTTTTATTGGTTAATGAATAAAGAAGCTGCTTTGGGCCAATGGTTAACAGAATGTAGCCAAGATGGAAGATATATATATATATATATATATATATATATATATATATATATATATATATATATATAGAGAGAGAGAGAGAGAGAGAGAGAGAGAGAGAGAGAGAGAGAGTAAGCTGAGTCAGGGAGACACCATGTAGCCACCAGAAGAGACAGATGTTGGAACCTTGCCTGTAGGCCACAACCTCGTGGTGATGCACAGATTAATATAAATGGGTTAATTTAAGCTAAAGGAGTTAGTTAAAAATATGCATAAGCTATTGGCCAAGCAGTGTTTTAAATAATATAGTTTCTTTATAATTATTTCAGGTCTGGGCAGCCAGGAACAGTTTCCAACTACAGTGATGTAAGCAGGTGTGAGAGTTTCAGGTCCATTTCCCAGGCAGATCCTTGGTAATCACTGGGTTGGTCAGCTGTTCCACTTGGGGCACTAAAGAGGAATATTTCATTGCCTATGACTTTGCTTGCCCAGCACCAGCTGATGCCCACATAGCTGGACATGAGTTGGCACACATTCACTTGGCAGTCCTGGATGTTGTTAAAATCCAGGCCTTGTATTTACACAATTTATAATGCATTAACTTTAATACTTTCTTCATTAAAAGAAAATAAAAATGAAATCCTATCTGGATGATTTTCCACCTTGCACTGAACTTTGCTGTGCCATAGGCTTATATCTCTCAACATCGTAATTGGTCATTTAGCCAAAGTCCCTTTTGGCACCACATTGCTGTGTACAACTAAAAGAGGGGACCATCTTTGTCTTGACCAAGCAGTTCTTTGCTGAGTTGGTCATGTTACCTAACAGGAGCCACAGAAAAAGTCGATTACTCATCCTTCACCAGGAGTACTTTCGGCTCTAACCCCAGGTCCTAAGAGAAAGGGGTTGGCTAACACAGTCTAGGCCTTTGAAAAGATTGAGTCACCGAACCCTATTTCCTTCAGAAAATGGAAGAATGCAAAACCAATTGAAAGATGGCTAAGACGTTGGTGGGAGAGATTGCCAAAGGCAATTAATAGTCAATCCAAAGATCAAAACTACCTGAAAAGCAAGATACATACCCATCAATGAAAGCAATGTATAGCTTTCAAAGGGTCTTTTTAGGGGCAGGTAGGATTTTGTCCAAGACTTTTAAAGCCAAAGTCAAATTAACCATCTGGTTCTAAAACAACCTAATTTATATTTGATTCAGTTTTACCTCATAGGTGACAATATGCATATCATGAAACTGAAGGGAACCTCTCACCCTGCTTTAGGTTAGGAGTCTTGAATGTGTGGAGAGGAAAGCTGGGGACAGGAAGGATACTCAGCAGGTGTTACCTCAAGCTTCCTCCATCTGTGCACATTCATGGGGTTCTCCAGCTCCTCCTCCAGGGCTCGACATCTTGTCCTTTCCTTCAAGAATTCTCTTTGCATGTGGAAAAGCTCCTGCCTGGATAAGACAAGCTTTGTTTGGCAAAGAACTCTTGAATATGCTATTTTTTGCTTCAGGGAGATGGCTCAACACATAAAACACTTGCCCTGAATTCATAAGGACCAGAGTTCAAATTTCCAGAACCCATGTAAAAGCCAACCAGGTATACTGACCCACACATAATCACACCACTGGGGAGACTGAGACAGGAGATCCCCCAGATAATCTGGCTAGCCAGACAGGCTGGGTCTCGGGGCTCTAGATTCAGTCAAAGACCTATCCCACAAAGTGGAAAATGATTGAGGAACGCACGGGATATCAACCTCTATTCACCATGTGCACACTCACATGTGTGCCCTGACTCATACATGTATATAATACACATACACGTGGGGAAAAAAAAAACTAATGATTTGATCACTGTAGAAACACTGTATCTGGCATAAAAATCTGGAACTGGGAAACTTGTTTGCACTGAGAGAGATCAGCTTCCCAAACCTACGCAGGTCACAAGAATACTAATTTATTTGGAGTTCAGGAACTACCTCGGCTCTGAGCAACAGCAGCCTTTAGAATCTTGGTTCTGAATGTTTGAGGAATTTAGAAGCATATGAAAGGTACCAGGTTGATGTAGGGTTCTACTTCTGTATGTTGTGAATATGCTTTATAACCACTGGTTAATAAAGTAGCTGCTTTGGCCTATGGCAGGGCATAATAAAGCTAAGTAGGAAAATGAAACTGAATGCACAAAGAAGGTGGAGTCAGGGAGACTCCATTAGCTGCCGAAGGAGAAAGATGACAGAACCTTACCAGTAGGCCACAGCTTTGTGGTGATACACAGATTAATAGAAAAGAGCTAATTTAAGATGTAATAGCTAGCCAGGAATACGCCTAAGCTATTGGCCAAACAGTGATATAATTAATATAGTTTCTGTGTAGTTATTCAGGTCTGGGCAGCTGGGAAATGAAAGTACAGTCTCTGTTTACAAATGGCACCTACTGTCTGGGGCATGGATTCATATAAAACCTGAAAAAGCTTAAGAAAAAAAGAGGGCTTCTGGATCCACAAAAATGAGAACCAAGAGCAATTTCTTGGTAGCTACTTTTTTTTTTTTTTTTTTCAGATAGGCTCTGATTTCAGGCAGCAAGCGAAGGTGCGGCTCCTGTAGGAAATGGCTTCCTGGTTTGTACTGGCAGCATGAACGACTCTGGCTCTTTCAGGCAGTCCTGTTACAGAGAATTTAAATGGGGTTTGTGAGCAGAGTGTTACAAGATGCTTAATGGTGACGTAGACCTGCTGCATCCCTGGAGCTGGGGTGACGAGCATGGCTTGCAGAGGCAGAGAACCTACCTCCACCATGTTGGATGGGGCAGAGCCAACAAACAGACAAAGCCACAGTGTTAGTCCAAGCTATGCCTGATTATCATTTTAAAAAAGCTCTCCTGGTCAGCAAATGATTACAGATACACAATAAAGACAGATTCAGACAAAAATAAACCTCTGAATGGGTCACAGAATGTTTTAAAATGTACATAGGCTTAAGAAAAAAAAAAGGAAAATGGGTATAGGCAGTTGTAGAAAGAAATAGTTTTAAAAAGTAAAACAAAATCTTTAAAGAAACAGTAAAAGTAATATAAAAGAGTATAGACAGTCAAAAGATCAAAGGAGTAAATATTAAAAAGTAATAGAGTAAAGAAAAATAAGCCACATGAAGATGGAATATGCACAGCGAGTCTAGATTATGTATATTATTGTGTTTTCTTTGAATTTTTGACTGCAGAGAGACATTTCATTCTAGGGCTGCTAAGTTAAATCTACATATATATTTTAAAAGTATTTTGACTTCAAAATTTGAGTCTAAGGATTTGTTACTTTGTAAAAGGTGTTCTGCTTTTGTTTCTAAAGAAGATGAGAAACTGTGGGTTCCTTCCAGGCTAATGGGGTTTGGTGGAACAAGATCCCCCCCACAAAGGTCTCACAAACTCTAAAATACTTTGCCCAACAAACAGCAGGAAGAAGTTTAAAGAAAACTATGCCCAAATCCCCAAAATGATTGTTTATAAATGTTGGTTTTCATTTAAAAGGGGTTCAGTATAAGTGGTTAATGGTCACTGTCAATCTCTTTCTAAAGAAAAAAAAAGGGAGGATATGATATCAAAATGAATACTTTGCATTGGTGTGAACTTTGGTTTATTGATATAAAATTAAGGTCAATTTTGTTATATGTGTATTTTTACTCTTGCTTAAGATATGTTTATATAGTTCATTTAAAAATGTAATGTATAGTTAAAAAATACAGATTAAGAGGTAGCCATTTGTAATCAAACTTTTAATTATGTTAGGCTTCTATATACACAGAGATATATTCGACTTGATAGATAATCTTCAACACTTCAAAGACCTACAAAATATGGAATTTAAATATTTTAAGAACTTAGATGGTTCTCGACAGTGAGACATGTCTGCTTCTGGCAGCACCAATTACTTCAGAAAGGTTGATGGGCACTGAAGAAACTCATTATGGAATTTTCCTTCAATGTGACAAGGCTAGCCATTCGGGCAAGAAACTGCTCTTGCCTGGACTGTTTGATGGTATGTTGTATAAACTGGACATGCAGGACCCACAGAAAACTGACTGATGACCTTGCCTAAAGAAGGTAAGATAATCCTTCAGGGTCGCTGCTTCATGAAAGACTCTATCAGACATTCTGCAGGACATAAAAGAAAGTGATTAACTGCCAATATAGGTGAAAGAGTCTTTCAAATTTCCTGCTTCATGAAAAGGTCTGCTGGATACTATGGGCCTGTAGGCTGAAGATGGTTGCCTCAATAGTACAGAAGAACTCTGGGTGACTGTCCAGACAGCAAGATGTCTCTGTCAATTCTAGAGTTTTGGAAGTTGCTTACAATGCACTTCCTGTTTACTTAGGTAATATTATATCCTTCTGGGATCTTTGATGGAGTTGAAGACATTTATAGTTATAGTTTTCATTAGTTATAATAAAAAATAAATGAGATATGAAATTTAGACTCACAAAGATAAATGGTAGAATATTTTCTTTTATTTTTGCCTAGTACAAATAGACTAAATACTATAACTGTAATTCTTGCTTGATAACTGTTTTGTATATGTAATTTTACTATGTTAAAGTTAAAACCTTCCTTTTTATAGACAGCAGAGTTGAGATGATGTGGGATTCCACTCTGTAGGATATGAATAAAGTAGCTGCTTTGGCCTGTGACTGGACACAATAGAGCTAAGTTGGAAAACTAAACTGAATGCAGGGAGAAAGAAGGTGGAGTCAGGGAGACACCACATAGCTGCCAAAGGTGAAAGACACTGGAACCTTATCAGTAGACCACAGCCTCGTGGTGATACACAGATTAATATAAATGGGTTAATTTAAGATATAAGAGCTAGTTAGGAACACATCTAAGCTATTAGCCAGTGTTGTGATTAATATAGTTTCTATGTGATTATTCGGGTCTGGGCGGCTGGGAAACAAAAGTACAGTCTCTGTTCACACCAGGTCAGGAAGTGAACCCTTAGAGTCCCAAAATACATTTCAGTGTTTCTGTCTCTAGAGTAGTGATCGGGGTGAACACTCAACATTGCAAGTTCTACACTTGACAGTGAGTTACTGTAGTGCAGGCAACAAGCCAGCACCAATTATGGTCTCCGACTTCCATCTTCACTGCGTAGCGAAATCACATGGAGGGCTCCCAACATCCCTTTGCATGGGCCCATTCCCTAGAGGACCTCTGCTACATGGGGTGTGGTACAGGGCCCCCATTTCATAGGTTTGAAAAGTCCCGTGGATAATTTCAATTTGCAGCCTGGATTTGGAGATGCTGAGTTTGGAGCAATGGCGATATTCTACCTTAGGTCCCACAGTCAACAAGCATAGATGGCTTTTAAAAAGCCCTGAAGCCCCAGCTCCGTTTTAAATGTGCTTCTAAAAATCTCTGGGCATCTCTGGCTAATGCCACCCTCAGCATCCTGAGCGATTCTAGTTACCAAAACCTCTGCTGGAGAAGGAGAAGGTGCGAATGCTTGCTTTGACTCACGCGGTAAAGACATTACGATCTGTCCTCATCTGCCGTGGGTGTGCGGATTACTAACATGAAGCCATCTCTTTTACTTAATTGCTTCATTTAAACCAATAATACAACTTCCCCTCATTAACAAGACAAACCATTAGAATTAACTGCATGATGCTCACTCATCAGGGAGTGCAGAACAAGCTGCCTAGAATTAAAAGCATATCCTTAACACTTTGCTTTTCTAGAACATCACTGGGAGAGGAAGGAAAAGGTACAGGCTGCCACACTTGAGGACTGACTGTGGAGGAGACCCTGCACATTGGGTTTGTTTCTACTGCCTTGAACTGTAATCACAAGCCCAAACCTCAGAGACATTTGCCCAAGGTCACATAGCTGGTAGACAAGGTTGCTTGTCTCCATTTGTCCTGAGACTGCCCTCTCCTTGGAAGGGAAATAAAATGCATTATCAACAAACTAACAATATTGACAGGAAGGGGTCGAATTTGGTCCTTTTCATAGGTCATAAAAATAGCTCATGGCTGACAGACGTAATGACAGCCCTTAAGATCATTCAGTGGCTACTTAGAATAAGCCCACTTGTCTGTGAAGCCCAAATGGTGGTCTCTCTGAGTAGCAAAGTTGCGAATGATGTTTCCAGTCCCTTCTGTGTGTCTTCTCTGCATTGCCCATATTTCTACAATGAATATGTACTATGTGCATTATCTGAAAGACAAGAAAACTCCAAAAACAAAAGGATCGATCCATCCTTGATAACAGCAAACTCACGACTCCTGAACATCAGAGTCTCTTTTCCTCTAATATAAGTAACAGATCCAAACCATATCCTTCTCCCTGGGTAGCTGAGGAGAAGCTGCACTCGTACAGGTCTGTGGAGAATAAGGCAAGTCACCAAGGAATGTCAGCTCTCTCATTCAGTTCCCTGCAGTGACTCCTATGGAACCCCACAGGGAAAGCAGATGCTGCGTGGTGTAAGATTTAAAGAAGGAAGATGTGAGCTAAGTGGAAGCCGCAGAAGAAGAACTAAGAGTCAGGTAGGAAGTTTGGCCGCCTTCTAAGGAAACAGATTTTCAGAGAGTGATAGAATTAAATTCTCCACCTCTTTCCATCATATGTGTTATTCCAAGAAAAAGAGATGCATATATTAGCAAGGTGGCATTTAAATATTGATGCTTCGTCTCTTGCATGCTGCGTAATTAAAGGAATTCCAAAGAACTCACCGAAGGAGAAAAAAAAAATGAATTGTAACTGGTTTGTGCTTGTTTGTGTTTGTGCTTTGACAGAGCCAGAGAAAGGTGCTTTAATGACCTTTTTGCTGTCCCCTACAGCCCCTGGAGGGAGACTGGCCTGTTTTTGTGACACAGCATGACCACAGGGGAGACTTTATGGAAAAGTTGTTTTCATTCAATGGACCCTTTCATCCTATGAAGTCCATTTTGTGTAATTTGCTTAAAAACTTCAAAGACCCACACGAGGTCCTTCCGAAGGGGCTCCCTGTGGACCTCCACAACCCCCTTCCACCTGAGTTTCTTCACATTAGCCAACCTTTGAAGACCCACATGAGGCCCTTTTGTAGGGGCTCCCTGCAGACCTTTATAACCTCCCTTTACCTGAGTTCTTCCACGTTCGCCACACTCCTGGCGAGGATCCCCTTCTCCCTGCGCAGCTTCTTGATCTCCAGCTTAAGAATGCGCATGTCCTCCACCCTCTGGTTGTACTGGGTCTCGCCTTTGTTCAGCACTGACTGCTGGATCTTGATCTTCTCGTACAACAGGGCTAACTCATCGTTGCGGCGAACAAGCTGAGACCCAAGGATGTCTCTCTCACTGATGACCTGGAAAGACATGGCCTCTTGGAGTGAAAAAAAAAAAAAGTCTCCCTTTTCACCATAACGTCAGCATCCAACTCATCCACAAATATCTACCCTGTGTCCACACATGCCCCGTGGACAGCACACTGGAAACACCCCACTAGGTACTCAGCATGGCACTTCTCCCATTGAACAGCCATGGACTGATAATCCAGGAATGCTTGCCCTGAAGCTGTGTCCTTCAGGTGTTTCTCCCAAGGTAATTTTTTTAAGTTTTAGAAATGTATTTATTTTTAGATGTGTTTTCCTGTGCACATGCATCTGTGCACCTGGTTCATACAGTATCCCCAGAGGCCAGGAGAGGGGAGGAAATCAGGTCCCCTGGTATTAGAGCTACAGACAGCTGTGCACCGTTGCTCAGGTCCTGACGATTGAACCCCCGTCCTCTAAAAGAATAACCAGTGCTCTCAGCCCCTGCGCCATTGCTCCAACACCTCCAACCTGTCTTTTAAAAACGCTTCAGTGTGAATGCTTTTCCATCAGGCCAGCTCCTGTCCATCACTTCTTACAATCCACACTGACCGGCTAGCCCTGTTCACCACTTCTTACATATGACACTGACCAGCTTCTCCCGACAGGACCCTGAGAGCATCTGGATTTCTGCAGTGCGGTAGAGTAAGTGACACAAGCCTCTAAGCTGCAATCCCAGATTTCAGGAGGCTCAGGCAGGGAGATAACCAATTAAAGACCAGCCTAAGCTACATAGGGAGACCATTTTTTTAAAGAATTTTTTTTCTAATCCCCAAATTATGTACATGAGTTTCTATCATGTAATTATAACTGGCATTTATATATGGGCAGCTATATTATATTACAGTTTAAATTCCCTGGAAACAGGGACCTATGGTATTATTGGCCAGTGTGTTCCCAGTGCTTAGAAGAATAACTGATACCAAGAAGTGGTCATCACTGTGAAAGGGATGGGTGATTATTTCTCAATCAACCCAAGACTCTATTGCTGATCTTCACATATGAGTTGCCAAGGATAACGGACTCGTGGTTGCTTGTGGGGCTATGACAAGGCGCTTCTACCTGGTCTAACTCCTTCTTCTGCCGCACCCTCTCCCCATCAGCCTCGGCGATGATGCGCAAGAGTTTCCGCTCTTCCACCTCCTGCTTCTCAATGAAGTGCTTGGTCTCCAGAGCCTGCTGTCTCAGCTTCTGCAGCTCAGCCTGACAGAGAGTGGGCCATTCAGACACATCGCAATCAGCAGTCGCCTAAGCAGGACCAGTGGACTGGGTTTGGCCGCACGGCCATGGTTCTTGTGCTTTCCTCTCGTGTCTCATTTAACAGAGGTCCAGCACCGCCACAGCCCAAACAAGCTCAGTGTGCCTGTGCCTGCACACCCACAAGAACCAGTGAATCAACAGTGCCCAAGGATCCTGGTCATTCTGGAAGCTGTGCCCCAAGCTATCACTCTTCTAGATAAGCAGAGAAGGGGCCTCATTGGAATTCAGCAGCATATCTCCCTCCCCAACACAATTCACTAACAACAGTTCAGGAAGAGGCTATGGGTGAGGACAAAGAGGGTGTCTACACATACCAACCTCTCTAGTGGTCCTACCACAAATGGCACACTCACTACCAAGAGAAGGTCTGTTATGAGAATGAATTAAATTAGTCAAAAATAACAACTAAGCATCTCTCACAAAACATTTTGATACGACAGAAGGGTTATGATCTTTAAAAAATTCTTAAGACATCTCCGATATGGAAACGAAGATATGATATATAAGTGGCATGTAACTAAGAGGCACATTGTTGAGCTCAGGCGACAATTTTCAGTATCCTTTTTGCTATTTTTGTGTCTGTGAATGCTTAGGTATGTGTGTGCACATGTGTGTGTATGCAGATGCACATCTGTGTGGAAGCCAGAGGTCAGTGTCATATGTTGGTCTCTCACTGGGTCCCAGGGCTCAGCAATTTGACTAGGTTGCCTGACCAGCGACCAGGAACCACCTGCTCCTACCTTTTCAGCACTGGGATTATACATGGATACCACTATCTATCTCTGCCCGGCTTGCTAGATGATTGCTAGGGGTCAGGCTAGCACGCTTGCACAGGAAGCATTGCACTGACTCTTTCCCCAGCTGCCCTCCATGTACACAGTGAGTTGAAAACACAGGAAGTCAAAGAAAAAGGCATCCAACCATCACCTAGCAGAGACCTCAGGGATGCTTTCTCAGGGATCTCACGCCTGAATCAAGGTTCATCTAAGGTGGTGTTCACTAGAAATGCAGGAAAATGGGGAAAGGGGCTATTAAGTTAGGAAAGGAAAATCCTTGCCATCAAAGCCACTTCTATCTGTTTCACAGCACACACGTGACTTACGATATGCCAAGCATGACACTGTGTGTCCCTGCACAGAGACAAAGGGAAACACAGTTTAGCCACTGTCGCCAAGTTAGTAAATACTGAAGTTAAGATCTCCAAGCAGGATCTTTTGATGCAAAAGCCCTGTGCTCTGCCTACTGCCTGTATCCAAGAGTTACAAATCAAATGGAGAAGATGAGTAAGACAGTATTCATTACCCGCTGAAGATGACTGATATAGCTACCAACAGCATGAACGTGCCATCTGCTGGGATAGCAAAGGGCGTGAGCACACACAAGAAGGAGTTTGTGTGCCTGCTTGGGATTGACAGAGAAGAATGCGTCAAGTCCTTGGCAGGTGACAGATGATGCCCAGTTGGAGAGGTGTATGTTGGAGGGAGGCATCCAACAGTCGGGCTATATGAATTAGCTCAGGCAAACTGAAACATCTGCTGTGTTGAGCAGACAAAACAGTGCCCCCTTCGTAGTTGGACCAGAGGGCCAGGCTGGGGATGGGAGGAAGAGAGGCTGACAAACAGCTTGGCAGGCCTGGTATGGATCATCTGATTGAATACACTATGAAGAGTCTGCATCAAGGAACCAGCAGTTCCATGTTAAAGGAAAGAAGAATGTGTTTTAGGGGAAATCCATGGCCAGCCAGGAAGGTCAGTGGGACAGTTGACCAGTCAGCACAGGGGAGAGCAATGGGGGGCGGGAGGGCTCTGCCTTCCCGCCCCTGTAATCACAAGGGTAGAGATGAGAAGGTGACAGGCCTCCTGTGTGTGTGTGTATGTGTGTGTGTATGTGTGTGTGTGATTTGCTATATATGACAGCACAAGGCTTATACTATTTTTTGTCCTTCAGGTGACTTTTGGGAACCTCACGCTCAAACTCGCCAAAATAATAAAAGACTTGTAAAGCAACCCAACTGAGATCAAGGCCTGGTTCTAGCCTATGAGGGCCAGGAGTCATGAATTGCACACTGCAGCTTACCCAAGCAGTAGGAGACGGTGCACACCTGCTGTAAGAGGTGTAGTGTGCATATTAAGTACAACCAGCCACTGTGAAGCCAGGCTTTCTTTGATGGCACTTTGTGTTGTTCATTCATGAAATGTTTTGATTCAGGGATAAGCAAAATGAAATACTGATTGAGGAAAGGTTGGGCCTAGAATTTACCATTCAAGGGGAGTGCCTGTTGGAAAACAGAGTGAAGAACCAGCCTTCTCGGGTTCTATAATCATCTAAGGTGACAGCGAAGACAGCAATGAAATACCTGCTTGGCTCATGCTTCCCTTCATAAAACTTTTATTTTCCCATATCTGCACACTCACTTCTCTGTCCCTAAGTGCCAAGAGCGGACCAGAATCCATCAGCAGAACAAAATGAAACCCTTGTTGTTATATTAAAATGCAATCAACAGTGTGTAAAAGTATCTGTCTGAAATGTAAAACCAGCCGCGCGTCTGGCATTGCTGGGTACCTTTTTCATAAGAGATCAAGATTCTGAGTGGCCTCCTTGTGTCATAAATTTATGGGCTGTAAACAAGATGTGGCATTAGGCATTGGCAGCAAATGTTAGCATCAACAAAATACCTAGGGCCTAATACATTTAGCAGTTATAAATCTGAGCTGCCTCTCAGGAAGGGTGACAGTTGCTATGCACCCAGCTGCTGCACACCTACCAGGCAACATCCTAGGTAGGACTTCAAGTTCCTGCACCTGCTAAATGCACTACTGGTGGCAGGAGGTTACAGTGAGATGAGTAGACACACCCTTCACTAACAATTTTGTTCAGCTTCAGGGTTGTATAATTTTGAAATCAGTACTTATGGACTGATTATCATCAAATATGACATTGGGCACAAATTGTATCTCAAGAGCCACATTTTGGAGAGTCTCACTGGCTCATGCATGAACCACCCAAGTCTTCGGCCACAGGTGTAATCAGGCTTTTTCTCGTCCCCCACCCCGTGCCTCCCATGAATACCAGCTCCCCGTTCACATCGTTGGACAGAATCACTAAGTGGAAGGATGTGGTAACCTGAGGCCAGTCCCTAACATGCTACCAAGCTCTGGAGGCAGAGAACTTACTGCTGTATTATTCACGGGGAATCAAAGTGCTGTCAAGCAGATGCAGGATGGCTGGGAAGAGGTGAGACAGCACTGGGGGCTTGTTAGTACAGGAAGGCAGGCATTCCAAACGAGAAGACTCCTTCGGAGTCGATGAAACAAGGGTGGAGTGAAATAAACAGAAGGCTGCAGATTGAACCTGATCTACAGAGATCCACCAGCATGCTGTCAGAAGCGGGACGCACTGACGGTGCCTGTGATCCCGAGTCAGCAGAGACTGGGGCCAACAGAGAGGGGGAAAGAGAGACGCAAAGAGAAAATTGTTCGGATGAGGGGACTGAGTGGGGTGCAGGTGACCTCCTATGACAACCATCAGTCTAGAGGCTTTGGGAAGTAGTAAGTTGAATTGTCCTATAAAAATTTCTCTTGTGATCTACTGAGTCTGTGTGATTATGCTCCTCCAAAGGGATTATGTGCCTACATAGTTTTTAGAATAAAAGAAAAATATCTCTGTGGGCAAAGTTACTAGAGAATCTGCCCTTCCCTCTGGAGTTTTAATTTTCACACAGAAGATACTTGCAGCCCAAAGGCCAGTGTGGAAATGTGATTCAAATTCTTAGTCTAAACCGCTCAACAAGCTGGAACTCCACATATGAGCTGTCATAGTGTTTGCAGGGATGTCAAACAGACTGAACGATTGGTCAGAATTATCCATATTCACAGCACCATGACCGACCGGTCACCCTCGGATAACCTCAAAAAAGAAATCAAACAAGCTTCATTCTCTCTCTGTTACTCACCCTTCCCTCAGTGAGAAATGCTGGTAATCCCACTTATCCTGCACACCCAAAACCATCACCTTCCTAAAACCAGTGACCAAAGCCATCCAGACTTGAGACTTCCCGTTGGGAGTCCATCTCCAAGGCAGAGGCCTTTTAATCACCCTCGTATCTGCTCTTTGCCCACTCCGATGCCCAAGCATGTATAAATGCACAGCCTACTTCCCTTTCTCTTATTATGATGTTTCTTTGGTGCTATATTTTAGATGCCTAATAATGGAAGGCATCATTAAAATAGATACAATCTAACAGCAAACTCAAAGAAATTGGAAGTAATTAATCTTTTGTATGGGACACTGTTTATTCTAAAGTGAGATTCCATAGGAAGCATTTAATTCCGACTTGGACTTCACTATGGTTAATCTTCCAAATTGGGAATCACTTGGGAAGCAGACTCCTCCAGGAGAAAGAGATGATATACCAATTAGCAAAGTTTATTACACTGAAGCCTTGCTAATGTGGTCCAAGAGGCCCCTGGTGCAGCGGGGTTTATAATGAGATTTTTCCAGTTTGTTCAACAGTAACTAAACCCCATCCTGCTAGTGACTCTGGGATAAAACAAACTGTCCCCCAGCTAAACAACTTTTGACCAAGAATAAGAACAAACGTGGAATAGTTTCAAAGTTTGTAAAGTTCTTTATATATCAGTAAGCTTGGATGAAGAATTCTCCATGTTTTTTCATGAGCTGGAGTGATGGGGATAAAGTCCTAAATAAATATATCTATTACCACATTCTTTTCATAGAGACACTTTTGCCATAGTTTAATCTCTCTCATACTGAGTGTGTCTTAAATTAATTTAATGCAACAGTTCCATTTCCATGAAAACCTATCATTAGGGTGTCAAGACTGTTATTAAATTAAGAGTACATATTTCAGACTATGGCATCCTAGAATCAAGGAAATGTGGCATTAAACCTGTGTGGTGCTGCGTGCACGCGCACAAGACAATGTCTGTCTTTGAAAGTCACTGTTTGCAGAAATTATGGCACTCAGCCTCTGTAGTAATTCATTTGTATTTTAATAAATAAAGCTTGCCTGAAGTTCAGAGAGTAACGCAGTTATACTGATCAACCTTACAGACCAGGCAGTGGTGACACACACCTTTAATCCCAGTAGCCACACTAGTTTGCCATAGAAACTGGGCAGTATTGGTGCATGCCTTTAACCCCAGCCCTAGAGAGGAATATAAGAGGAGAAGAGACAGCTCTCAGGCACAGTCTCATTCTGAGATTCCTGCAGACAGTATTGCCACTTCAGACTGAGGTAGAGGTAAGAGCCAGTGGCTGGCTGTTTTGCTTTTCTGACCTTCAGGTTGAAATAGTTTCTGTCTCTGGGTTTCTATTCATCATGCTACATGCCTCTGACATGCTATAAAGATACAGGTGGATCTTATACATCCTTAAGGATTGTGCATGTAGATTGTTTACACCAAAATTCCATCACCCTCTTAGATGTTCCTCAGTTCAGTCCCTTGGTCAGATGAGAAAGAAGGGGCACTCTATCTCATATCGTCTTAATGTATGTGAGTGTTCTAAACTAATAGGTTTAAAGCACTTGTCTATTAGCATGTGGAGGTGCCTGCCTATAATCCCAGCACTAAAGAAGTACAGGCAGTGGATTGGTCAACTCCAGTGACCACATTGGTGCCTAGCCCAGTTGTCATCAGAGAGGTGTCAACCAGCAACTGATGGAAACAGATACAGACCTACAACTAAACAGTAGTTAGAGTTTGGAGAATCTTGGAGATGAGGAGAAAGGATTGTAGGAGCTAGAGAGGTCAAGGACATCATGAGAATACTCACAGAATCAACTAACCTGGGCTCAAAGGGGCTCACAGAGACTGAACCGACAACCAGGGAGCCTGCATGGAACTGACCTAGGCATATATGTTACAGTTGTGTAGCTTGGTTCTCCTGTGGGACTCCCAGCAATGGGAACAGGGGCTGTCTCTGACTCTTTTACTGGCTTTTGGGACCCTACTTTTCATACTGGGTCACCTTTCTCAGCTTAATACATGGGGAGATACTTAGTCTTGCTGCAACTTGATATGCCATGTTTTCTTGATACTCATGGGAGATGTGTCCTTTCCTAAACAGAAACAGGAGGAGTGGAACAGAGAGGGTATGGAAGGAGGGAGGGGAAGCTGTGACTGGGATGTAAAATGAATAGATAAATTTATTTTGAAGAAGAAGAAGGAAGAGGAGGAGGGGAAGTAGTAGTAAGTAGTACAGGCCAGAGGCTCATGAGTTCGAGGCCAGCCTGAGCTTCTTAGGAAGACCCTGTCTCAAAAACTCAAGGACTGGATATGTAGTTCAATAGTAGAAAGTCTTGGATGTACAAGGACCTGAGTTCACCCCCAGAATCATTTTCTTAAAAAGGCAAATAAGCAAGTGTGTTTTTGTAAGATCTGTGGAAAGAGGTGTTTCCAGAAGGAGAGGCTGCAAAGGTTGAGAACCCTAGATACAAAGTCAATTATGAACCTGGTCCCAGCAAACCAAGAGATGGAAATGCTCTAGCACATGGTAGGTAACAACACTGCAGACAGAAAAGTCACCTGCATACAAAGGAGTGGCAATTAGGGGCAGACAGACAAATAGCATCTTATTGAAAGCCCAGAGTGGAATCTGGGTGTGTTGGGTATGAACACAGGGCTCGTCATGGGTTGTGAATGCAAAGGGGTGGTACGTAACCTATAAATTCGAGGCCACTACCCACATGTTAGCTTCTCTCCCACTGAGGCATATTGGTCATAAATGAGCTAGGAGCCACGGGCATCTGCCACTCTCCTCCCCCACTGGACCGGGACCATCACCTGTGAGGAGACCAAGGCCGAGATGGCAAAGGTAATCTTCCCAGCACCTGGTGTGGGTGGCCTCTGGATCTTAGCAACTGAGGCTACAGGTAACCATTCCTGGTTGCTCTCCTTGCCCCTTGGTGCTTCTGGGTGAGCAGGAAGATGCCAGCCCAGAGTGCCTGCCTTTAGCCCAGTACCTTCAGGGTTTCCTTCTCCTTTTCGATGCGCTGTTGCTCCAGGTGCAGCTTCACCAGCGCCGACTCCTTGGCAGAGATCTCTTCCTTCAGCTGGTCCACTTGATGTGTCATGATCTTTAACTTTCTCTTCATCTCTGTTATTTCATCCTAACCAAAAAAGGGAGGAAGGTTTGGAAACCAGACAGACACCATCCTCTGCATGGAAGTTCCATATTTATTTAAGAGCGCTCTCAAAACGGTGCCTGACTAACCCTGACTAGGCTATTCCTTTGTCTCTTGTGTCCATCAACATCAAAGTACCTTCTAGCAATGACACAGAAGAGTCTCAGGAGACACACGACATATAAATAGTGCACTATGTATCACAGATGCTCAAACACACACACACATACACACACACACACACACACAGGAACATTATCTCCTTTGACTAAAGAAGTTAGAAGCACAAAAATCATCGTAAAAGAGATGCCAAAGCCAGGACTGCAGTTTAAACAGGAAGGAATATATACAACTGCACTCTAAGTCTTGGCAGTTAACAACCAATCTAAAACCCGAGGTAAAAGCGGCAATCCTATATAGCAATGTAAATGAGGCTGTGCTCTCTGTGTGCTGTTGAGTTCTGTCACTCCCAATTCCCGCAACTTGACCGTGTGTAGAAACTGATAGTAATTCATGCAGATGGAGCAGGGTTCCTTAGTATTGCCTAACACTGCCCTTAGAATAATAGAAAGTTCTTTAAACCTAGGGTAGAGAGAAATCAAAATGTAAAGACACACATACTGTTTACCTGAGTCTCCACCAGGTAAGGACACACACTGTTTACCCAAGTCTCCACCAGGTAAGGACACACACTGTTTATCCGAGCTTCTACCAGGTAAGAACACACACACTGTTTACCGGAACCTCTACCAGGTAAGAACAAACACACTGTTTGCCCAAGTCTCCACCAGGTAAATACACACACACACACACACACACACACACACACATACACACACACTGTTTACCTGCGTCTCCACCAGGTAAGGACACACACACTGTTTACCTGAGCCTCTACCAGGTAAGGGCACACACACACTGTTTACCTGAGTCTACACACTGTTTACCCGAGTCTCCAGCAGGTAAGGACATGAATACCGTTTACCTGAGCCTCCACCAAGTTTTTGCTGTACAGGTTCCTGTCTGATCTCACGGTTTCATACAGGTTTTGTTGCTGCTTTAGTTTAGTCTCTGATTCAGCAATTTTCTTCCTGTAGTCAAAAATCTGTATTTCACGGACTTTAATGTCTTCCATGTTTGCAAGGACCTGGGGGAGAAGAAAGTATTTGAACACAGTTAAAAAGCCCATCTGTGCTTATGGGTTTGGGAGAGATGAGGTTTTTTATCTCAGAGTAGCTGCTAGAGATGCCAGCACTCAGAAAGTTGGTGACTATCATCGCGTCTGCACAGCACAAAAGTGAAGAGCAGATTTTACACACACGGCACTAATTCTCAAGTATAAAGGCTAACACGGTTATTTTCTAAGGTTATAAGTAGAGAAGAAATTCCATTCTGGAAATGTCTACTCTGCACCACACACAAAAATAGGGCAGGGAGGCCCTGAACTTAAGCTCTTAACATGCAGAGCTAGGAAGTTGTTACAAGAGCGCTCTCTCAAATTCATTGTGAGGGGTTTTGCAAAGTGACCTTTGGGGATAGCCATCTGACTCTGGCTTGCTAATGCCAAGCCCTTTCTAGTTGATCTAGGTAGACTTCATAAAACTACAATGGACTATACACACAACACTTCCAGTTGAGACAAAAGGCCACATCGCCTTCACAAAGATGAGAAACGGGCCTGAGACCCCAGCGTGATCTGGAATTCCTCCCCATAACCTGTCCATGAAGGAGAAATTCCCTAATCATGACTCTGCTGCAATGGCCACAGAAACTGACTCTAAAGGAAAAGTTATCTTTTAAATGCCTTTTAAAGACTTTGGCAGATGGACAACAATCCATTAAATTACAATGTAAATAACACCAGCACATGAAGAGACAGAAATTTTAAGATATTGCGGCATTCTAGTGAACTTTCAGTGGTGACAACCGACAGTGAGAGGGTGAGGTGGCAGAAGACGGAATGATGGGGACATCCTCGAATAGCATGAGTCTAGAAGGTTCCTCTGAGAAAGCAGCATTTTTTTTCTAGAACCTAAAGGTGAGAAAGGACCACACACTTTTGTCAGGCTCATGGTCCTGTGGTCCAGGCACGTGCTGCTTGTGACCAACATGTTACCAAGTTTTTTGACAGTAGACACTTTCTTCCCCGCCCCAGCCCGCTTATCTGTCAGCGTGGAATTAGTAGTTCCAGAAAATGCATTTTTCAACCAGCCCCTTTGTAGTGTTTTCCCATCAGGCCTGTTGTTTAAAATATGTAAGCACCTGCTGAGAGCTCCTTACAGATAGCTAAAGTGACACCAAGCTCTACTATGCTCTGCTAAGAACCTTCGGCACACACAAGGCCCCAGTGTTCTTCCAGGATCAATTCATTTCATATACTGAATACTGAAGTTCTCATTTAAAAGTAACGAGCTTCTCTATGATAGTCCCACATGCCATAATCTCAATTCAATTCATAAACATGAAGTGAGCACTTCTTTCTTTACATGGGCCCCCTCACCCTGCATCCCACATCAGTCCCTTGTCTCCACAATACATAAGGAGGTCAACAACCGGGTGCATCTGTCTCCTGCTCTTCCTTGAATTCTGATTTTCTACTCAGGTCTACAAACAAACAAACAACAAACTAGGCCGCGACAATAACTCACAGCTGTCGGTTATCTCTACGGCCATAGCACTTTACGTGTTTTAATTCATCTAATTGTCACTGGTGTCCTATAATCAGGAAAACTGAGGTCAAAGGAAATAATACTTCCAACTGGCTCAACTAGCAAGTCTGCAGCCCATCGATTTCCTTCCTTTATATTCTTTGCTTGGGGGCTCATTCTCATTCTTTAGACATCTTTTTGAACAAACTTCCCCGCAGTTACCTTAAGGAAACCATACTAACTAGCTCTAAGTCATTCTCTTGAATATCCTGTAGCATGCATGCGTGCACCATCACACAGTTAACTACCTGACCACTTTTTGCTACCAGGAGCCAGGTTGCAATGACCATTTTGTACAAGGATTCGCATACATTGGCGCTCTTGCTTCTGGGAAACGGATTCCCAGGAGTGGAATACCTGGCTCAAAAGACATATATATATTTTTAACTTTAATACATATTGCTAGATTGCTTTCCAAAATGGTTGTAACACTTTACATTCTCACATCACCAGCACCACCTTTTTTAATAGGAAACTACCGTGGCAGTTCTAGAAGAAACCTTCTTTGGACAGACTAGATGATTCCTTGAATGTGCTATTGAATTTGGTCTGTTAAATTTTCATTTAGGACCCTACCTATGGATTTTTAAGTGGTTTAGGCCTGCAGCATTTCTGTTCAATTTTAGCATTGGGGTACCTGCTAGTTTCAGAAAGCAAATGAAATGCCTTTCTGTTCATTCGTTCACATCCCTATCTGTTCATTCATTCACATCCCTGTCTATCATTCGTTCACATCCCTATCCATTCATTCATTCACACCCCTATCCATTCATTCATTCACAGCCCTACCAATTCATTCATTCACATCCCTATCCATTCATTCATTCACATCCCTATCCATTCATTCGTTCACATCCCTATCTGTTCATTCATTCACACCCCTATTCATTCATTCACATCCCTATCTGTTCATTCATTCACGCCCCTATCCATTCATTCACATCCCTATCCATTCATTCATTCATTCACATCCCTGTCCATTCATTCATTCACACCCCTATCCATTCACTCATTCACACCCCTATCCATTCATTCATTCACACCCCTATCCATTCATTCATTCACAGCCCTACCAATTCATTCATTCGCACCCCTATCTATTAATCCACTCACCTATTCATTGACTCACTCACAGATTCCTTCACTCCCTTGCCTCTTTGGTCATTCACTCAAAGAACCTGACTATGGCAGGCCCTATAAAAGCATGATCATTACAAAGAGGAACAAGACACATCTCCTGCCCTCCAGCTTATCTCTAGTGAGTGACCCCACTACAGAATGGATATTAAATGAATGGTTGGAATCAGTGATTAAGACATACACTGGAAAGCCACTGGATAAATTCTAAAGACAGACTCACATATCTTATCTAAACAGATAATGTTAGCAGCTTTATAATTAATGAGAACTGCCTCTTTGTTCTTAGTACTCAACCCTCCCACCCAAAAACTCACATTGTACACAATCACTGTGAAAGCAGTGAGTTCATCAGTAAAGCAATGACTACCACCATCACCCCAAAATTCCATAAGTGCATAGGTAGCAGCTTTTCCTAGATCTAGACACAAAGAAGACACAATCATAGCTTCTACCATTATAATTATATAAAATAAGAATTAGCTGCATATAATTAAGAGTTACGGAAAGCATTTGATAGGTACCTGCCATTGTTTATTTTTGTTGTTTACTGCTATCATTCAGTTGACGCAGACAGAAAAAGGCGCTAAAAATATGTGCAGACTCAAGGGGAGTGGCTTGGATGGTTTGTTGGGGCTTCGGGAAGCAAGCTGTGTGTCTGGGAGAGGTGTGTGGATACCAGGAGTGAAAAGAGATTCTATTCCTTCATCCAGCACTGCTGCAATCTTCAGAGTTGGACTCTTAACAGAACAGCAGGCTGCTTTGAAAGATATCAACCTGGTAATTAAAATAAATGTTAGGAAGAAACGTAAAATCTAAATAAGGTACTCATCAGTGGATCTGTTATCTGATTGTAAGTACGAAAAAGAAAAAGAGAGAGGGAGGGAGAGGAGGGAGGGACAGAAGGAAGGGAAGGAAGGAAGGAAAGAAAGGCAGGCAGACTGGCAGGCAGGCAGGCACCAAATTAGCCTGAAATTTTGCCTCTTTACAGAATAGACATCACCCTCACGGGGTCAGCGAAATGAAAAGACCGAAACTGCTCTGGGCAGTGTCATCAGCACTCAGAATATCTAACAGTGCATCAGGGAATGGAAAAAACTGCTTGTTCAATCACTTTGAGAGATGTTATAACAAGAATTATCCTTTACACAGACAGAATAAAGCTCCAGAGAAACGATGCTGGCAAGGACGTTTCTTTCTTTCTTTCTTTCTTAGCATCCAAGAAGCGGGGCCATCGTTCTGCACACAACAGTGCACAGAATCACAAGTTCACTTCTAGGCTCCTGAAGCCAAGAGTCAGGAATCCGTCACCATACCGAGAGGATGAGCGACATTTAAGTGACAACGAAGAAACAGCAAGTACTGAAGCTAAGGGAAAGGAGAATCTGCAAATTGATTTATTCCTAAGCATCGAGACTCAATTTAGTCTAATGCAAAGCATTTAAACCAATGTCCCACAGAAGTTCATAACCCCAAAATGTATCGGATGTGTTGGAATGCGATGCCACAGCCCAGCTTCTCATCAGAGCTGATCCCTATTAAAATGAGGTATTAGAGAGGAGGTGGGGAGCTCTGAAGCTGTAGCCTAACGAATTGATCCCACTTTCAGGTACTCCAACTCCTGAGGTCAGATGCATTCAAGTCTAATAGCTCCTACAGTGATAGAATCAGAGCCCCCAGCATCTGCAGGCCCCTCTGGAGGAGCACAGAAAATGGCAGCAGTGCAGAACGGGGTAGAGTCCTCACTGTAAGCCCCTCCTACCATTTCTCTTCCTGTTAAAAACAACCTGCCAACAGAAATAAGGCTGAAATAAAAATCAGTAGGAAGAGACGGGAAAATGGCAGCATGAACAAGACATAGCATGGACTGAGGCTGGAGGAGAAAGTGGACCTCTGCCTGTGTATGATGAGACAACAGTACAGTCAGATTCCCAGACACATCCCTCTGTCTCAGCATCTGTGTTCTCCTGCTGCCCCCGTCTTCACCAGCCACAGGCAAATTTGTCCTAATTTTTCTAACCTTCATATTGTATTCGCCACGGCAAGCTTGGAGAGCTGTATCTGTATTGCATTTCAGTGAGATAATATACATTTGTGGCGCACTGTTCAGTGCCTACCGCATAGCAGTAACCATTAAACAAATGCTAACCTGTCATTATGTCAGATTATACTGTGTCATGTGCATCTAATACAAGTACTTAACAAATCAATTGGATTTTCATCGGAATTAAGTTCCGTTCTGTGGGGAAAGAGTGATGTGCGGTCCGTTTCTTTCACTATGACATAGAAAGCTTACAGTTTATGTATGTCTCCTTCATGGCTACGCTGGGGTTCTACCTAATTCAACATACTGTATATAAATGCAAATTAGTATCAAAAGGAAGAGCTTTATTTTATTATAGAGATATCTATTTCATGAACAATATTTGGGTGTGTGTGTGTGTGTGTGTATGTGTGTTACACTTGTGTTGGGGTACCATTGCTCATGAATACGTGTGTGGAGATCAGAAGTTGTATCTCTCTCCAGAGACGAGAATAAAAATGAGTATAGTATGTACTGAAACCCTGAAGTACATTACCTATCTAATAATTCTTAAATATCCCCTTGTCCCACAAATTCTTAGAAGTATTTTTCCTCGTGAATGAGGTTGAACTCTGTCATGTGATTTGCTATAACCAATGAGAAGTCAGGACAGTATGGGAGTTGAGAGAAAAAGTGAGTTTGGATGGTCAAGTATCTTGTGCATGTCTTCCATCATTCACATATAAATTAAAAGATGATAAACATGTGACTCCCACCAGGACCAAATTCACATCCCAGAGTCATATTCAAGCAACCTCAGCCTATACCAGTCCACTACCATCCTATGAGTAAGAAATAAGTGCTTATTTGTGAATGCCACTGAGATTTCCCGCTGGTACAACATGGAACATATTTATCACAAATTTTGATGGAGATGAATGCATTAGGAAAGGGTTGGGATGCTGAGCCATCCAATTCTAGCATCGTGGGGCTCTTCTCGGTCACTGAAAATGCCAAGTTAAATTGCTAAAATATACTATGGGATTTTAGACTTTGAGGATTAGCCTTCTCTAAACCTGAACATTAATGTTGGGTTTGCAGCCCAGACAGCCCAGACAGAAGAGGAGACTGTCTGGGTGTCACTTAGAGCTGCAGGTGCTGAAGAAAATTCAGATCTGATCACCCAGGAGGGTGGCATATTTCACATGAATTTTTAGACACAGTAGACCCCTAGTGTCAAGTATTATAAATACATTACTGAAGAATAATGCAATCCAGACTCTTAAAAGTGAGTTTTTGATATGCTCATATGAATGCCCTATTGTACTTTTCATTCATTCTTTCAGAAAGTAGATGAGTACCTGTTTAGCAAACAACTCGGAAAGACCTCAAAACCGAATGATGCTTGTCCTGGAGAACTCAATGAGTACATTGAGGCAGACAGGACCACTATGTAGGACAACACAGATCTCCTTAAGAACCAGAAGGGAAACTGAATCCCAAAACAGTAAAGGCCACTTTTAAAGAAGCACTTTACTGAAAATGGAATCGTATTGGTCCTTGGGGGAAGGGAAAGATGTTCTTTATTTTTTACTTGTCTACGTGTACATGTGTATGCAGGAACATACACATGCACACATAGAGGAAACACGTCAGTTCTGATGTCTTCTTCAAGCATTTCTCTATTCTAATTTTCTTTTTGAGCCATGGTCCCTCACTGAACCTGGAGATTACTGATTCATCTAGACTGGGTAGCCAGAAAGCATCCAGACATATTCTTGCCTTGGCAACCCCAGCACTATGGTAGCAGGCAAACACGATGATGGCTGTTTATTGGCTTCTATCTCTGTCTTCCTCTCCTGACTTGGAGAATTATGACCCTTCATCTTTTGTTTACATTCTAAAAGCACTCTTTTTTTTTATTAATTAATTTATTTAATTATTAAAGATTTCTGCCTCTTCCCCGCCACCACCTCCCATTCCCTCCCCCTCCCCCAATCAAGTCTTCCTTCCTCCTCAGCCCAAAGAGCAAGCAGGTTTCTCTGCCCTGTGGGAGGTCCAAGGACCACCCACCTCCATCCAGGTCTATTAAGGTGAGCATCCAAACTACCTGGGCTCCCACAAAGCCATTACGTGCAATAGGATCAAGAACCCATTGCCATTGTCAAGATTTCATCCACTTACACGGATGTGGAAGCTTCAAACTAAGACCTGACCAAGCCATCTCCAAGACCCCACTGCTTTCGTTGCTCTTGTTGCTTGCCTGTTTGGGTTTTACACAGGATACTAAAATAATATGCACTCAGGAGATAGTTAAAATGTATTACCAATTTGACAGGATCTAGAATCACCTAGAAAATAAACCTCCAGCATTTCTGTAAGGGATTTTCCAGACTGAATTAATTAAAATAAGAAGAATCGCCGTACATGTGAGTATCATTCCCTGGGCTAGAGTCCTGGACTGAATAAAAAGAAGCAAACTGAGAAGCACCATGCTTGCTTTTGTCTGCAAACACAGTGTCCACAGCCTCTCTTCACGTCTGCTCCCATGACTTCCTCACCACGGTGAACAGCACCCTCATACTGTGAACCTAAATGATCTCCCCTCTCATTGAGATGATTGTGCCAAGTATTTCATCACAGCAGTGAGGAAAGTGGCCAATGCAAGTGTCTTAAGAAGAACAGCAGAAACTGAAAAACAGTGTCTCCCACCCACCCCAAGACGATCACTAGCAAAATATTCACAGATTTTCCACTCTTGCTCCAGTTTTGAAAGATGGAGGCATGCGGTTTCTGCACATTTCTTGCCTAGAATCTCAGAGTGCCTTTCTTTGCCACTGTAGACACACCACACACTCATAGGCACTTTCTTCCAGAGCCTCATTACTGCTCTTCCCTGGAGCATGGTGGGTCAGCACACACATCTCTCTAGAGCACATCTTAGATTTGGGACTTACTTCTGCCATCAGAGACTAACTCTCTGAAACTTGGTTTCTACTCCCTGTCCTCTTCATCTCCTGACTTGGAGAATTATGACCCTTTGTCTTTTGCTTGCATTCTAGGAGAATCAAGTTTGTTGTCGATGTTGCTGAGTCCATTTCCTTTCCCAGGACTTCAGTTTTTCTATCTTTAGTGCAGATCCGAAATCTGCTATGGATTTAGATTGGTGGCTTGGCTTTTAGTTTCTATGCAGCTGTTAATTCTTGTAACCATCTCTTTGTTTTTATCTTTGTTTTCTCCTCAAGGTGATGCTTTCTTCAATTCATACCCCAGGTGATGGTCCTATATCCTAGGGAGGTAATTCTGTCCTTAATAATACCCACAAGCCTGGTGTGATAAGTTTGAAAGGGAATGGTCCCCGTAGGCTCTTATGTTTGAATACATAGCCCTCGGCTGATGGAACTGTTTGGGGAGGATTAGGGGGTGTGGCCTTGTTGGCGGAAGTGTGTCACTGAGGGTAGGCTTTGATGTTTCCCTATGCCTGTGTGTGTGTGTGTATGTGTGTGTGTGTGTTAAGACAGAATCTCTCACCTCTTCCTGCTGCCATGCCTTCACTTGCCATCATGTGCCCTAACCCTCTGAAAACCACAAACCAAAACACTTTCTTTTATAAGATGCCTTGGCCGCTGAATTTTGTCACCATAATAGAAAAGTCACTAAGATTCCTGGACTCCCCCTTCTGAGTACTAGGAAACCCCACAACCTCATTCTCCCAATATTTCCTAGTAAGTTTGTGAAGGAATTAATTACATGGCTACTATGGTTTCCAAATTCCAACCCTTTTGGGAATCTCAATTGGCATTTTGTCTCTTATACATGATGCTGCTTTTCTAGAAAAGTCTCTGCATTTCTCATAGGCCTGTCTGCCCCTGCCAAGGGTCATTAAGTCACAGGGTTAACACAGCGGTTGTCACTGAGGGTTTGTTCTTCAGAGCTCAGGGAAGATCTTAAAACCCAAACTGGCATCTCTGTTCCTAGCAATGGTCTTCCTCCCTGGCAACTACCTCCTGCCGTCTGTTCCAGAAGACCAAGACTCTGCTTGTCACTGATGATGCCTGTTCCCATCCTCCTCACGGTCTCTCCTACCTCCTCCCATTGCTGTCTGCACACCAAACTCCTCCCCATGCCTGTCACTTTTCCTTTTGGTTTGTTATTTTGTTTTGGTTTGGTTTTTGTTTTGGTTTTTAAGGCAGTGTTTCTCTGTGTGTAGCCCTCACTGCCCTGGAATTCACTTTGTAGGCCAGGCTGGCCTCCATCCTTCTGCCTCTGCCTTCTGAGTGCCAGGATTAAAGGCGTGAACCCTGTGGCTTTTCTTATGTCCCTTCATTTTGACCAATTCAACTGTACTTTTCATACTAATGTGAGCATCAGGGGCCTCACCAAACATGGGCTATTTTTCCACTAGCAGAAACCAGGCACCGGATGTGTCCTGTTGTGCTCTTTGAAGGAAGTTGACACTGGGATTTCCACCCTCATCTCCCTGGTTTGGGGCCTTCAAGTATAAACTGATGTACACCCCAGTTTCCCTGGGCCTCCAGCCTAAGATGGAAGACTGTAGGAATTTCCGCCCTTGTAACCACATGAGACATTCCTCCTGCTCATTCTGCTCCCTGACTAATGCTGGCAAACGCTCAGAGTGACGCTGATCGGTGACACCAGCCCTGGCCATGGGAGATTAGCAGGGAGAGATGCTGGGCCGTCTTTCCAGCTCCTCTTGGGTCATCTATCTGATGAGACAAACTGAAGAACCCATGAGTGGAGGTCTAGGTCTTTTCCAATTCACCTCTGTTGGCCTTAAAACTCTTGCCTGTCTTAGTCTCCTGTCTGTACCTTGTGGGCATTTAATAGGTTGAGGATAGCGCTACTCAAATACTACTGTGAAGACAAGCCCTGGATTATCTGTCAAACAGATGTATTTCCTGGAGAGCTGATACAGTACTCCTCTTGCCATGTGGCTACAAGTTTCCAAACACCTCAAAAGTATGATCTCATTTAATCCTCACAACCATCCCCAAAATAAACGCCTCCAGCCCTTTTGTGTGCATAGATAAAATTGGAGTTATACCATTTGCATAATTCTGTATTATTATCACAGTCATATGATGCACATGCTTCCCATTTTTAATATTTATGCACAACAGCTTCTTAATATTTTATCAGATAAGCACAACGCAATTTGTTTAACCTTTCAGGGTACTGCTCCCTATTTTTCATTATTCTAAATTATACCATGAGGAACATTCTTTTCTAAAACTCTTTCCATTCCTTATTTCTTCTTAGATGTGGTTTGTACAACAGAAGCTCCCAAGTCAAGGTGGCAGTCTGGAGTATGTGACTCACTTTAGCAAACGGCCGTGTCCATTTCATGGCATGTTCTCTAACCCTGGTCTTAGTTCCTAATGCCTTACAAATGGAAGGTGTGGAACAGAGCTTGGCGTGCATGGAAACAAGGGTGTGCTGTGCATCCACATATGCTGGAAGATAAATAAAGCAAGAGACAGAAATACTGTAGCTGGTAAGCAATATTTTAAAAACGTATACTGAAATTGCTTGGGTGAGATTGTACAACTCCATCCACTTCGAGCACTAGAAACTGTGAAAAACAGCTGACAGCAAATCTCCACACCAATATTCCTCCTTTTCAGGGGAGTCGAGAAAAACATAACACCTTAAATAAAAACTACAGCAGCGTTTTTTAAACCCCTCATCATTTAGCCACTGAAAACTTGCTTAGTGCCCGCTATGTACCAGGGGATTGGAAATAAATGCCGCATGAGGTAACGTCATTGCCCCCCAAGAGCTCTCTTTAAAAAGCAGAGAAAACAAATAAGTCAACAAATAATTATACTAGAAGTTCATAAGTACCATTCCAGAGATACCAACAAACCCAGGACGTAGGAAGTGAACCTCCCTCCCTAAGGAGGTTTGACCTGGGAGTTGAACTAAGTTCATGGATGAATAGGAGCTTTCCATACAGCGAAGAGACAAGATAACTTTCCAGACAGAGCAAGAACTTGGACTCGGCTCTGCACAGGTCAGAATAACCCTGGCAGTTGTACTATGCATGAGGTTTGTGTATTGGTTCTTTCCATTTCCAGCATGGCAGCGTGAGTCCCGGGAGCCGGCATCCCTGTGTTGTTAGTACATTCTAGCCCTGATTCCTAAGAATAGAAGACCCTGAGTTTTCTCCATGGACTGTGCTATGAATACCATTAGGAAGCCTTATCCAGGGAGCTGGCAAGTGACAGCTGAGAAAGACAGGGAATTAAAAAGTCACAGGGGAGGGACATGGTTGATGTACATCTGTAATCCCAACACCCTGGAAGCTGAGGCAGGAGGATCTTGAATCCAAGGCCATCCCGGGCCACACAGTATGACCCTGTGTCAAACAAACCTTAAAGTTAAATATTAACAAAAGCTACAGAGGAATTCTTAGGGGTTTAGCTCTGCTCAGGTGAGGTGACGGCAGCCTGGAGTAGAGAGAGATGGCTCTCCACACAGGTAGAAGGTCTAATCCTTGATTTCTCATATTCAAGTACCTGCGTGGCCTCACCTCACAGGGCTCCCAATAGGTGCATCCAGACTAGGCCCAGGATGTCAGGTACGCGGGGTGCAGTATGAGTGGACAAACCCCACCCCTGACCTACCAGCTGAGGCCGGAGAAAATTCCAGGGGTCACTGGGTCAAAAGACCAGAAAATCCCTCCCTCCGGGATCCTCCTGCTATGCTGGTCTTAGGTTCACCTAAGAAAGAACAGATATCTTTGCTGTGGACCAGACATGCAGGGACTATTTTCTGTAGGGCAGGCGGATGGAAACAAAAGCTAATATGGAGCCTAGACTGTATATTTCCCACCTCTGAACCTGCAATGCGTCCTCCCAGAGTAGGGGAACTAGTCAGCCATTTGTCAGAAGTGAAATGTGCACCGCTCCCGAGGCTCGGGCTCCGGAGTGCGGGTATCCTTTGGGGACCTGCCGGGGCTGGCTGCAGCACTACGCTAGTGCTCCTCAGCAGCCTCTGTAAACCTCACTTTGTTTTCAGTGGGGGAAAGCCCATTTCCTATTTCCGGTGCTTGCTTTCCCTCTGCGTCTGCAATCCAAGTGTTGGTGACTGTCCCTTTATCATCTCTGAGAATTCACTCAAGCAACAACCAGCAAAACAAAGCCTAAACATTCAAGTGCGTTAGTCAGCACTCTGCAATTCACTGCGGGTTTGACTGACAAGTAGAAAAACGGGTTCACACGGCTGCAGAAGTCAACCTTTTGTTATGGGGAGAAAAAAAAAGATTGAGTCTTTCACCCAGTTTCTCTTAGCTTGATAGCGCCTTTCTGAGCTCCCACCCCACCTCTGTTCCTGACTCCCTTCCAAAACTGCGGAACAAACCCGTGAGGGATGCCGAGGGTGAGGGTGGGGGCGGGGCAACACGCTTAAAGGTCTCTGAAAGTACAGTAACCAAAAATTAATTAGAGGGGGCTGGTGTGGTGGCTCGGGGGTTTAAAGTATTTGTTGCTCTTACAGAAGACCCAGGTTCTGTCGTCAGCAGGCACATGGTGGCTCACAACCATCCATAACTCCAACTCAAGTGGATCCAATGCTCTCTTCTGGCCTCCTCAGGCACCAGAGTTGCACGTGGTACACATGCATGCAGGCAGGCAAAACGCACACGTAAAATAAATCTTTAAAATGTAATTAGAAATCAAAGGCTCCACGAACCCCTGGTGTTTCCGGTAGCGCTTGCCTGTGGCACACCTTGCAACCTTGGTTCTGAGCATGCGCACACCCTTGGCACTGTGAATGTCACAGAACGCAGCACCAGAGCTAATGCTTGGAACCCGTTAGCTCAGATCTGAGACTGTTGTATGTCATGGATCACGGTGCTTTGATCATGCTCTCAAACTTTCCTCCCCTTACAGTAACGCTTTAATTATGGACAGCAAAGACTCAATATTTTCCGGGCATCCCTCCTCAGCATGTAAGAATCCATGGATCTGTGAACTATATTGTTAGAATGTTTGGTTTCCAAAAGTTGCTGTTTAGGTTGCTGACCTGAATTTCATTAAAAACAATCATCGCACAGAATTTGGCTTAGGATTGCAACAATTTTTGAAATGACTGTTAAGTTGGGAGTGTCGCCCCAGTCCCTGGCATCAATCCCAACCCCCACCCCCACCCCGCCCACTGGCCTGAGAGTTGCGTTGGTCTGGACGCTCCTGGTCTAGGAGTTTCGTTGGTCTGGACTCCAAATTCAAGTATGACCCGGGGGAGGGTCAAGACCACTCCCACAGGGTATTTAGGTGGGCGCCCAGAGAAGGAACACGTGGTCCTGGCTTTTGCATGTGCTCCCCGGTTTTCTGTCTCTCCTGCCATGCTCTCGGCCACCCAAGAGTGCTGAATTTAATAAAACATGGGCATTTTAATTTGGTTTGATTTGGCCTGATGGACTTCTTTATGCCGGCGTCTTAGGATTTTTTTCCTAAGAATGACCACACACATATATCTGGCCTTCTGTATGACCTTCTTCTGTGAAGTGGCATTCCCAGCTTTGACAGTCATGAAAATCAAAGTAGCAATCAACTCCGAAAAACATTAAGGGTGCTTGATGTTGTGCGGTATTAAATATTCAGCCAGGATTTTCATTCTTTATGTTAAAAATAAGCAAGCAGAACCACCTCATTAGCATGCAAATTGGCTTTCACCTTTAAGAAGTGATGACATTGTATGAGCACCAAAGAACTGTTTGGAAATATGCTTATGATTTATTATCGGTTTGATGTTTGATTTACACATTTATTTATATTCCTATGTATCTGGGGTTAAGGAAAAAAGTCTTGGGCAAATAAGGATCTTGAGGGCAAACAATTTAAGAATCTCTGCTCTGGGTCATTTACCGGTGAGCGCCCTGCCAACAGCCACTGTTTACCTGGCCTTATCTGATGCCAGCAATGCGCTAAGACAACTGGCTAAAAAGTTCAAATATCAGAAACCTGCCTGTTGCCATGCCTGTGGCCCTCGAAGCGGTTAACAAGGAGAAACTCAGCTACCCAAAGTGTGGACTCTGCCCAACGGTGGAGTTGTGGGCTCACCCTCCCACTGAAATAAAAACGCTCTTTAAAGGTATGACATGGGGCACGGAGGACAGGAGGGACTCATGACCTGGCTGGAGATAACTTAATTAGGTGTCTTTCTCCTAGCATGCTCAGCTTCTGTCTTCGGAGATGAGGAGAGCGTCAAGAACAGATGCAGGGAGAGAACAGAGTTGAGAAAGGGTGGCGCCGGAAACAGGATGCTGGCCAGTCATGGTTGCTGCATAGCAGGGCAACAGGAAAGAGAAACACGCCACGGGAAAAGTGGGGAAAGGGCAGAAATGAGAGAGGGGTGAACAGAAGTATGATCTGATCCACAATTTGGCCCGGGATCAGCTCCAGGGCAAGTCCTACATCTGCAGGCAAACCACAGGCAAGCATCCGAATAAACCCTCCTGCCGCAGTCCGTGGAGGGCCTACCTTCTGGGTGAGGTCACTGGCCTCGTTGATGTACCGATCGCGCTCCTTTTCCAGTTGAAAGATGATCTTCCTCTGCTTCTGGGCCTCTTCCTTGTAGTTCTGGATCTCCTCCTCCAGGTTCCTCTTGGCTTGCTCGTGGAGCTTCACCAGGTCTATCTGCTTCTGGGTCGCACTGAGGGCCTTAAGCATATTCTGAAAAGCAAAGGCAACAAAGCAGGTGCCTGACTCACAGTGTGCAAGAACCTGGAGTTCAGTTTATCCCAGTGCCCACGTCTGAAATCATTAGATGCCTTGGGTTTGGTACAAATCAAAATGATCATAGGCTCTATAGATTATGAAGAGTTTGTTATACAAGTTTTGCACAAGGCACATTTAAATGCACGGACAATCTATCAGAGCCTAAATGGACTCTGCACTGTTCACTGTTTAGCAGTGGGAAACAGAGGCAGAAGGGTAAGGGCAAGTTCACACCACACTGAAGGGTAAGGGTGAGTTCACACCACAGTGAAGGGTAAAGGTGAGTTCACACCACAGGGCAGTGGGAACTAGAGGCTGAAGTGAGTTCACGCCACAGGGCAGTGGGAACTAGAGGCTGAAGGGTAAAGGTGAGTTCACACCACAGGGCAGTGGGAACTAGAGGCTGAAGGGTAAAGGTGAGTTCACACCACAGGGCAGTGGGAACTAGAGGCTGGAGGGTAAGAGTGAGATCACACCACAGGGCAGTGGCAGAGCCAGGACTGGAATCCACCTTCATTCCAGCACTGGCCTTTATGTCCTAAAGACTGAACAACCAGATTTAAACATCTAAAAGAGGTTTTGACTACAAAGTAAAATGCAACTACCCAGTTAAGTATGCAAAGTTGAGCCCAGTACTAGGTCACAGACCTGTAATCCCAGCACTCTTGACAAGAGACAGAGACGGGAAGATCGTGAGTTCAAAGTCAGTCTCTACTGTCTAGTGAGCTCCAGGAGGCTGGCAAAGTACATAAGACCTTATCTCAAAAGAAAAAGGCAGGGACTAGGAATGCGGCTAAATAGAGTGCTGGCCGTGAGGTACCCAGAGCATGGCAAAGTTAAATCCACTTATAAAATCAAAGATAGATGATAGATTAGATAGATAGATAGATAGATAGATAGATAGATAGATAGATAGATAGATGATAGATAGGTGATAGATAGATAGATAGATAGATAGATAGATAGATGATAGATAGATAGATAGATAGATAATAGATATATAGATGATAGATAGATAGATAGATAGATAGATAGATAGATAGATGATAGATAGATAGATGATTGATAGATAGATAGATAGATAGATAGATAGATAGATAGATGATAGATAGATAGATAGATAGAGAGAGAGATAGATGATAGATAGATAGATAGATAGATAGATAGATAGATAGATAGATAGATAGGATAGATAGATAGATAGATAGATAGATAGATAGATAGATAGATAGATAGATAGATAGATAGAAGATGGGGGCTGGAGAGATGGCTCAGCAGTTAAGAGCACTGACTGATCTTCCAAAGGTCCTGAGTTCAATTCCCAGCAACCACATGGTGGCTCACAACCATCTGTACTGAGGTCTGGTGCCCTCTTCTGGCCTGCAGGCATACACACAGACAGAACATTGTATACATAATAAATAAATAATAGATAGATAGAAGATGGATAGATAGATAGATAGATAGATAGATAGATAGATAGATAGATAGATGATAGAGGGGTGATAGATAGATAGATAGATAGATAGATAGATAGATAGATAGATGATAGATAGATAGATAGATAATAGATATATAGATGATAGATAGATAGATAGATAGATAGATAGATAGATAGATGATTGATAGATAGATAGATGATAGATAGATAGATAGATAGATAGATAGATAGATAGATGATAGAGAGATAGATGATAGATAGATAGATAGATAGATAGATAGATAGATAGATAGATAGATAGATAGATAGAAGATGGGGGCTGGAGAGATGGCTCAGCAGTTAAGAGCACTGACTGATCTTCCAAAGGTCCTGAGTTCAATTCCCAGCAACCACATGGTGGCTCACAACCATCTGTACTGAGGTCTGGTGCCCTCTTCTGGCCTGCAGGCATACACACAGACAGAACATTGTATACATAATAAATAAATAATAGATAGATAGAAGATGGATAGATAGATAGATAGATAGATAGATAGATAGATAGATAGATAGATAGAAAAGATACAAATACTTATAAATAACAAATGACCAAAAAGTGACTCTTAGATCACTACTAAAAAAAACAGAAGCACACAGAGAGTACTATGAAGTTCTTGTTACAAAAGAGATTAATGTCAACATTAAAGTGATAAATACATTGATCACCCTGATTTGATCATAAGGCAATAAAGAGATGCACAAAACATCCCTCTGAATGGCAAAGAAAATCTGTAGTGTTTACATGCAAGTTAATAGTAAAATAAAACTTTGTTTTTAAAAAAAGCAAAAGTTTCATAGTAGCCATATTCACGAAAGTCTGAATATGAAAACACAGCATCCACCAAGTGATAGACGCCAGAAACACATGGGAGTGGAATATTACTCAGCCCTAAAGGTGAATGAAGCCTGACATGTGCTGCAGTATTGGCAGAACTTGTAAGACGCCCTGAATGAGAGGCCAGATACGAAAGCCATATAGTATGTGTTTCCCTGTCCACAGGCGGCCAGACTCTTCAAACCCAGGGACAGAAAGCGCATTTCAGATCTCTAGGAGTGAGGGTGGCGGGGTGGTAATGTTACGACTGCAGAATGGGTGCTGTTTCCAACCACGGCGAACACAGAGTGCTCTAGAATCTGATAATGACGGTTAAGGTGTCATTATAAGGGTATGAAATGTTCCTAGTGGTAAATTTTGTTAACTGTATTTTACCACAACGTTTTTAAAAAAAGAATTCTTCAATAATACAGCTCCTTGTAAAGTTCCTAGGCTTCTGTAAACAACCCCTCCTGGTGGGCCTGTTAGCAATCCTAATAAAACTCACTGAGTCACTGTGGTAGTCTGAAAGAAAATGCCCCCCAAAGGAAGAGGCACTGTTAGGAGGTGTGGCCTTGTTGGAGTGGGTGTGGCCTTCTTGGAGGAAGTGTGTCACTATGGGAACGGGCTTTGAGGTTTCTTTTTCTCAAGCTTTCCTTGGTAGGATTGTCAGTAAACTTCCTGTTGCCTGCAAGAACTGGGCTATTTCTCCAGCACCGTGCCTATGTGCATGCTGTCATGCTCCCAGCCCTGATGGACTGAACCTCTGAACTGTAAGCAAGCCCCCTCAACTAAATGTTTTCTTTATAAGAGCTGCCGTGGTCATGGTGTCTCCTCATAGCAATACAGAAGACATGACAGCAGAAGGGAGAAAAAGGATTGCACTGGGAGTCTAACAATGGATATGATTGAAATACTTTAAAAATATACTAAAACCATTATTAAGTATATATAATTAATACTTGCTAACAAAAAAAAACTAGCTAGGGGGCTGGAGAGATGGCTCAGAGGTTAAGAGCACTGGCTGCTAGTCCAGAGGTCCTGAGTTCAATTCCCAGCAACCACATGGTGGCTCACAACCATCTGTAATGAGATCTGGCACCCTCCTCTGGCATGCAGGCACACATGGAGGCAGAATGCTGTATAAATAATAAATAAATAAATTAGCTAGATTTTACACTTTTTTAATGTGGATGTCCGTGTCCCAGGACGACTGCAGTGAGTCTGGGACAATTTTTTTTTTTTTTTTTGAGACAGGGTTTCTCTGTAGCTTTGGTGCCTGTCCCAGAACTAGCTCTTGTAGACCAGGCTGGTCTTGAACTCACAGAGATCCGCCTGCCTCTGCCTCCCGAGTGCTGGGATTAAAGGCATGCGCCACCACCGCCCCGCTGGGACAATTATTTGTTTTGTGTGGCACACATGTGTGGGTCAGAGGTGTCAAGGAGTCAGTTTTCTCCTTTCGCCATGAGAGCTCCGAGGATTGAACTCAGGCCATGAGACTGGGCATCAAACACCCTTGCCAGATGAGCCATCTCCCGCGCCTGCCGTTTCTAACCACACTAGGGCATTGGTGAGATCAGGAATACTTGGGGCTGGCTGCCCAACTTCCTCAGGAAGAAGCAAAAGACTCTGTACCCTGATAGTCATGCTTCCCAAGAGGACTCACCCCACCAGCAGCAAATGAATGGATCTGGTGAGCCGTTGGGGGTGGGGGGGGGTAGAGAGGGCTTCGTTTTCACAGGTATGCGTGTGAATGCAGGTATGCGTGTGAGTTTGCAACATGGTGCTGAGAATCCGAGCCAGGGCCTCATGCACGCCAGGCAGCGTCCTTGCCTCTAAGCTCCACCCCTAGTAGGGGCCCTTCATAAGCTCCACCCCTAGTAGGGGCCCTTCATACTTTGGCAACGGGGTAGACACTGTACACCTAGGAGTGCCTTCTTTGTGGACTAGAAAACAGAAATGAATCAAAACATCAGCAAGAAAGCTTGTGGTGGGAAAAGAAGGCTTCCATTCTGAGAACACCAACAAGGTTTGGAGTACTTCCTGATGGAGGAGGGTCATCTTTCTATCTGTTGCTTTCATTGGTTAATTGATAAAGAAACTGCTTGGCCTCTGATAGGGTAGAATTTAGATAGGTGGAGTAAACAGAACAGAATGCTGGGAGAAAGAAGCTGAGTCAGTGAGTCGCCATAATTCTCTCACTCCAGACAGACGCAGGTTAAGATCTTTCCTGGTAAGCCAGCTCGTGGTGCTACACAGAATATTAGAAATGGGTTAGATCAAAATGTAAGAGCTAGCCAATAAGAGGCTGGAACTAATGGGCCAGGCAGTGTTTAAAAGAATACAGTTTCCGTGTAATTATTTCAGGTAAAGCTAGCCCTGCGGGAGCTGAGCAGTGGAAAGCAGCCCGCAGCTCCTATTACAACAGAGGGAAAAGAAGGCTTCCATTCTGAGAACGCCAACAAGGTTCCGAGTACTTCTTGAGGACCGGCTGAATCCAAGGCTTCCATGGGACACTTTACAGTTTCTTCTCAAATCCCTAAGGAGCCCAAGGTACTGCTAGGACCATAAGCATGTAAAATACTCATGAAGCATCAGCTGGGTGGTGACAGAGAACACATACAAGGTCAGTCTGGGTTCTGGGCACCAAGCTAAGCATTTATTTTCTGAATGCCGCTTCCACACACAGCTGTAAGAAACAGTAGATGCCACTAGATGCATTGTGCCGCCTGTCAAAACAATGTCACTCTTTCTAATTCAATGAAAGTAGGCATTTCAAATCAGTGAGGAAATAATTTATTAATCGATAAAGTTGATTGCGTGCCTACTGAGTCTCATGCAGGCAATGGCGTGGGAAAAAAAATTGAACTGCATATCCCACCCTGAAGGACGCAATGAAGCAAACCAAACAAAGAAATGGAAAATAACCCCTGAGCTGCATGTCCTAGTATAGCAGAAACCTACTAGCTGTTTACAAGATGAGGGATTAAATGTTCGGATGATGAAAATAAATTTAAAATCCAGGGCTGGAGGCGTAGCTTAGTGGTGGAGCATTTGCCTGACATGAGTTCGATCCCCAGCATCACAAGAAGAGAGAGAGGTAGGTGACTAAATCCAATAGATATTTTACTAGATGGAAGTTTGCAGAATAAAGGACAGTTTGTAGATTTATGGGGGGAGAACTTCAAGAATTTTCTTTCTTAGTGTTGTCCATAGAAATATCTAATCTGCCATTCCTGGATATTCTCCAGCCTGCTTCAAGGGAAAACGTAGGCTGTTCCATTAAGACTTGTTTTTTTTTTTTTTTTTCTGAGAGGCATTCCTACCTTGGTGAGCCGAATCCATCCTGCTATCTGGAAGTAGCCCGGCCTCTCCATACCTTGCCTATGACTTCTCCCTCCCAGGAGGAAGCCCTCAGAGTGTGTCACAGGTGGGAACCCTCTGGAAGGAGACCTGTTTTTAAGGGGAGCAAAAGTTTCCCCGGCCGTCCTTCACTTTAGACCACCATGAACTCAAGAGAGCTGAAGAAACAAGAGTGAGAAACCCAAACCAGACCCTACATGTGTGTGAGACCCTGGGCTCAGTCCCGGCATGACACGGAAAGACAGAAGGACGAAACCCAATAGAATATCTCACTAGATGTAAACTCGGAGAATCCCGCAAAGACAGCCGGAAGAAAGGCCAGACTTACGTGGCCGAGCAGTCATTTCCTTGCCTAACACCTCAAAGGCAGAGTTTAATTCACACTCACACCTGTAATTTAGGGATTAGCCGGATTGCAGATTATAGATGTTAAATGAAGGGAATTTGATCAACTACTTAAGATGCCAAGTAACACACCACCAGCGGACGAGAACAGAATTCACAAAACACCCTGAAATCCCTGCTGGCTTGTATGCTAATTCTCCGGAGTCCTTTTGTGCTCAGCGGTGATAATGTAGCTTCAATTCCAGGCCAGACAATGGTAGAATGTAAGCAGATGTTCGAGAGAAATTAGGCAGTGTTATTCATCCTAATCCATTCTTGTTTGCTCCGAGCTTCCTTGCCCCACACAGCTTGTTGTGGGCAGATACTACAGGGTAGAAGAAAGGCATTTGTTCATCCGCTGAGCTAACTCACCTTATTTAGTATGTCCCTCTCTCTCAGAAGCTCATCCATTGCCTTCTTATCCAGTTCTGCCTGCTTCTTTGAAGACTCCACCTCTAAAATGTCGTAGGAAAATAGTAATAAATGCAGAGTCCATCAAGGGAGAACGTGAAAAGCCAAAGTGATTTAACAAACAACTCCGTTTTATTTGTTCAGCTGTAGCTGAATTGAGTAGCTGAGCTGTAGCTCTGAGTTGAGTGATAGGTGACCTTCATTCTAGCTCAAGGATGTGGATCTTCTGGTCCCACGAAAGAGACGGAAAGAGATTAGCCACGGGACTAAGGGTCAGAAAGGGTGAGATTAAAAGCCTGGACCTGCTGGCTGCCAAAAGTCTTTGTGCTTTTTAGACCTTTTTCGTTACATCTGTAGGTAGAAATATGAAATGTAACTTCCTAGAACTTGTTACATCTCTCCATTTTTCAAGTCTCCCTTTATGCCCCACAGTGGAATTCTTAGCTTTTTATATATAGGTCTTATAGACATGATGGTAACTTCGTTCATAGCTGTTTTATTACTTCAGCTACTGCTGGGACAGAGAATTCTAGCAAATTAGCTAGAACTCTGTACAAAATGCTATTGGTAGCTACATATATTTTATAGTGTGCCACCTTATTGAAATCTCATATTAATTCTGGCAGATTTTCAAATCACTTCTTGGATATTACTGTAGGAAATCCTAACCTAGAGAGGGCCCATGCTCCTAACCATTATGGTTAACACTGCTCTTTGATTAGGTACATCAAAAGAAACTGGTCCCGCTGGTCCACACCTATAACTATTTGGGAGGCTGAGAGTTGAAGAACTGCTTCAGCCCAGTTCAAGACTAGCCTGGGCAATATGACAAGATGTTATAACAAACAACAAGAAGTCTCTAAGAAAAGATTTTATCAAAAGTAAATACGAAACAACCAAAGAGAAGCTAGAGGTTAAGAGCATTGTCTGCTCTTCCAGAGGTCCTGAGTTCAATTCCCAACAACCACCTGGCAGCTCACAACCATCTATAATGAGATCTGGTGCCCTCTTCTGGTGTGCAGACAGAATACTGGATATATAATAATAAAGATAAAATAAAAATAAATAAATAAAGAGAAGAAATAACCAAAGAAAATAACGTGCTGGCTTTCATAAATGTGACTTAACAGGGGAAGAATTTGATTCAATGCTCAATGGATTAAAAATATCTGTCAAGGATTAGAGAGACAGTTTGGTGGCTAAGAGTACTTGCTGCTCTCCCAAGGATCTAGGTTTCAATTCCTAGTACCCACATGGAAGCTCACAACCATCTCTAACTCCAGTCCAGGGGATCCAATATTCTCTTCTGACCTTTGAGGGTACCAGGCACCCGCATGGCACACAGACATTCAAGTAAAACACCTATAAGCAATAAATAACAACTGAATACATATACATATGTAAATATATGTGTGTGTATGCATGTCTGTATTATAATCAGAGAGAGAATTATCTCAAAGCTTACAATTATGGCAAGCAAAATTATTGTAATTAAAACATGGGACTATTTCAATCTCATCTGGCCAATCACATGCTCTACAAGTTCCATTATTCTTCCCCTGGGCCATGAAAGACTTGAGGTTATTAACTTCCAAGGAGCATCCTGAAGGCAAAGGCCCTCCCCATACCCAGTGTTTGCACATGGTCTATACCAGTTTACAGACTGCATGCATGGGGAAGTTGTCATGCCAATCTGCAACCACACCTCAATGAGAAATTCCCTCCCACCGTCTTAGAAGGAAAAACAGTTGGACTTCCTAAAGGTCTTCTTGACAAGTATGTCTAATAGCATTATCCAGAGATCTAGATTTTGTCTAAGGTGCAGAGAGGGAATGTGTGCTTTCAGCAATTTATGTCACACAGCATCCTGAAAAGAAATCAAGAAGACACACATGTCCCTGTGCCACACAGTCAGAATTTATACCGGAGTCTCTTTCTCTAGGTCCAGAGCTATTTCTGTCATACCACACCAGTATCCCATATTTTTAATTATACTGTTGTTCAGAAAATAACACATGACATTTAGAAAGCTCTTACTCTGTGCTAAGTACTTCCAAAAAAACAACCCAAAATCTTCTTAGTCAACACATACCTCATTGTATGTGAACAGATGAAGAGTTTAGATGTCGTTTATTTCTATGGCAAATATTGAACACTATTTTAGGTTAGATTCACATGGTGCCAACAGAACCAACAGGAGAATTCACTAAATAAAGGGAGTTGAAAGTATTCAAAACGGTAGCGCCTCCAGTTGGCTGGTTACAGTCTAAAGGTCACTGATGTCCCTTGCACGGTTTAGTCTGATGGCATACAGAGTCCTGGCTCGTGCGTTGGCATTAGTCACTAGTGAAATGCTTACAAATGAGACCCAGATGCTTACCTCTCTCTAGCCCCATGATCTGATTCTTCAGGGTTTCCTTGTGCTGTTCCACTTCAGCCTTTTGGTCTTCGATCAGATGCAGTTTCTTATGGATCTGTTCTCTGATTTTGTTAAGCTTCCCGATGTCAAGGCGCATCTGATGGACTTCCTCCTCTTTGGCCTGTATTAGTGAGAGAGAGTTAGCCAGGATGCTGAGCAAATAAAGAGCAAGTGACGAGACGATGATGAACTTGGAGCCTATAAAGAGAGGATCTTTCTATGTCAGTGTAGAGTTGGTCCACGGAACCGAATCAAAATACACACATTGTTCAGTTTTGAAAGAAATTGAAGGCCTCTGTTCTATGAATAAAATATGTGGTACGTAAACTAAAAATAATGAAAAGGTTGATAAAAATCTGATGCTTTAAATTGCCACCTAATTATAAGCTCAAGCAAGAACACTGAGTTATATGCATACAAATAATGTGAGCTCTGCATACAAATGCTGGGTTTGATTGGCAGTTTTCATTTACAAAGTGATCTCTCTGAGAAGGCTATTATCGCTATAAAATATTTAAACATTATTTTGGACCCACAGGGTCATAGTAGCCCAGCTACATGTGCTAGGGAAAGCATTGCCCTTCTTAAAAATGTGTTAGTCTCGAGGTGTGCAGACAGGTGCACAGACAGCTGTGCAGATATATGTGAAGACAGGTGCACAGACATCTGTGCAGAAAGCTGCACAGACATCTGTGCAGAAAGCTGCACAGACAGGTGTGCAGAAAGCTATGTAGACAGGTGCACAGGCAGCTGTGCAGACAGCTGTGCAGATAGATGTGAAAACAGGTGCACAGACAACTGCGCAGAAAGCTGTACAGACAGGTGTGCAGAAAGCTGTACAGACAAGTGTGCAGAAAGCTGTGTAGATAGGTGCACAGGCAGCTGAGCAGATAGATGTGCAGATAGGTACACAGGCAGCTGTGGAGATAGATGTGCAGACAGGTGCACAGGCAGCTGTGCAGAAAGACCTGTAGACAGGTACACCGACAGGTGTGTAGAAAGCTGTTCAGACAGATGTGCAGACAGGTGTTCAGGGTAGCGTGAGTAAGAAAATCTACACGGTGACAAGAGGTGTCAGAAAAGAATTGTAGCTAAGGAAGTCTCCAGTCTTCTGAACGTTTTTATTTAAAATTAAATTTCCTTTTTAAGTAATGTTGTCATCAAGAGCTGGAGAGATAGCTCCGTAGTTAATAGCATTTGGTGTTCTTCCAAAGGACCCAGGTTTGATTCCTAGCACCTGAATGATAACTCCAATCCCAGGGAATCTAACGCCCACTTCTAGTCTCTGTGGGAACCAGGTATGCATTTGGTATACAGACATGTATGCAGGCAAAATATAACCATTTTTAAGTTTAATTTTTTTAATTTGCCATTTTAAATAATTAGAAAAATAGCTAGAAAGACAATTCAGGGTTCTTCTGTAACCATCTTAACTCAAGAAGGGAGAGAGAAAATTAGCAATGTATGTTATCACTGGGTTATTGCTAGAAACACAATCCCATTAATTTAGGGATCTAGTACAATTCATCCATATTCACCGATGTCTCATTCATGTTACCAAAGGACAGAACTAGTGTAATCATATTTTATCATAATTTCACCTCAGGGGCTAATACATCACTCTGACTTAAATGGTCATCCCACGTCTGTGCCAACTTGCTACACTGCCATAAAGAACAAGCTTCAAGTCAACTCACTACAGACTCTTCTAACTGTTCTTAGCCTTAGACCCTAGAAGGTTCAGGTCGGCTGAGCAGTTGTGCGGTGTCCTAATGATACAGCTGTTAATCCAGATTCCATGGTTAAATCTCAGAAAAATCCCGGAAAAGTCTCCTCTTCGCCAAAAGCATTCAAAACAAAATCCATGGTGGAGGGGAGTTGTGGTGGGTATAGGGGTGAGTGGGGGGTATGAGGGAGTGAGGTATGTATGTGTGTGTGTCCTCTTCAGATTCTCAAAAGAAACTCTAAGACAAAAAAAAAAAAATACTGGCTCTCTATCCACATTATTCTTTGTAAACCATCTATTTTATGGCCAGTATCCAAATATAATAAAAATACAGACGATGGGTTTTCCTTTCAGAACTGAAATGAAAAAAACATAAAGCTCTCTGTCAATCATAATGGCATATGATACAGGCCTTAGTGTCAAAAGAGGATCCAAAGTTCATTTGCAAGCGCTCTTTCACGAGGGAAGGGAGAACAGGAAAACCACTTGAAATATGCATTGGATGGAACAAAAAACCGTGATTCCACCGCAATTTTGGAATGCCCAACAGAGCCGGTCTACGCCCCAGCTCTCCCTCTACCTTCTCCACACAAGCAGCGAAATCTAATGTGAGGTCTCTCTTGTGCGGGTAGGGAAGGATCCTAGCTCTGGGCAACCGGTTACTTGCAGGGCCAATTAGAGATAAACATCTGAGCTTGCTGGAGGAAGCATTTACATAAGCTTCTGAGCAGTTTTTACAAGTGAGAGAGGAAGCCATCAGAGTCCCCGCTTCTGGGCCTGAAGAGATCGCTGTGGGCTTGCACCTGCCTCTCTGTGTCAAGGTTAGCTAGCAGAGCTACTACAGGGGCTCCATTAGCAAAGGCAGACCCGCATTCACAGGTACTGAAGACGGAAGTGCTAAGGACCAGACGTGGCACACGGTGTTTACTTTGAGCTCCAGGGCCTTCTGCTGGTTTTCCTGGGACAGCTGCTCGCAAGTCAAAGTGTGTTGTTCGTTCTCCTGCTGGAGTTTCGAATTCCGTATCTGAAACTGCTCCAACTCCTTCGCAGCTCTCTCGTTCAGTATCTGAAAGGTGGGGAGTGCAGGGTCTGGTTAGCGCCTTTTGATCTGATGACTGTGTCTGAGCATGCACACAGGGGGCCCCCACAACCTCCTGCACTGTACCCACCACGGTCCTTTCCGTCTTGCAGAAAATTGTCTTTAGCCCCAGTGAAAGCTCTAACGCACTTAAATATAACGAATGTTAAATGGCCAAGGAAACGATGCCTTCTAATGAATAACACAGTGAGCATAATTTTTTTCCCCTGGGAGATTTTGGGAAGTCTTGTTCACAGGTGGTGAATAAATATTTTAATGCCTGTTTGCCGTTTGGCAGGCATTGCATAGGCAACAATGTCTATAATCATTGCAAATGAGCTAGAGATTCAAATGGGTTGTGTCAGCTCTGGGGCTCTGAAGCTGCATCTTCAGAAACAAATCCTGCATTAACATGCCTCCAACATCCCCCCCCCCAGCAGACCCACTTCCCCACACCTACTCAGAGACAATTCCCCTCTAGTCCAACTTAAGTCGAGCCTGGGGGCCCAGCAGTAGAGTGGCTACGGGCTGTTCTGTGCAGGCGAGGTTTCAGAACAACAAAGGATTCTATCTGAAGAAGCTGTTTCTACTGAGGAGACACTGAAGGTGAAGGATAATAAATGAGCTAAAGGGAAAGAGGGTCAACGAGGCTCCTTCTTCAAATATAGCTTCCCTGTATGTGAAAACAAAAGCTAGAAAGAGGCATCCAATTCTCTATCAATGGGGACTAAACATGCTATGCTAAAGATGACATTTTGTCTTATATGGATCCTACTCCATTATACAAAAACCCTTGTTTTACCACGGTTTCAAAGCCTTTTTAATTTTTTTCAAGTTCGTGTTCAAAGAAGCCTTGTGGATTTTTTTTCCCTTCCTGGAGACTGCACATTGTGTATTATCTATTTGAATTCTGGCTTTATATAAAATTAATAAAGCACAAATGACAAAGAAATATATTCTAATATCCACTTTTTAAGTAGAAAGTGCATGTGTCTTGGCAAGCCTTCAGAAACAAACTTCACAAAGAGAAAAATAATTTTAGGAAGTGAGCCTTCAACGAAATGTATTGTTTCTTTAGTGAACGAGAAAAGAGGGTGGTTCGCATCCGTAATCTCAGTACTTGGAAGATTGGGTCAAAAAGGTTGTATGTTTGAAGCCAGCCTGGCCTAAGTTGGGAGGGCGGGATGAGAAAAGACAGATTAGAACCATTAATGTCTGTATTATCTTAAATGGCCACAAGAGGGGAAGCATTAGAAACATGTCTATATTTAAAATGTATAAAGACAAAGGATGGCTTTCTCAACTGAAAATGAAACCTGTCAGTCACTCTATGGCATTGAGAATGAATGGTCCGTGGGCCACTGCGCGAGCCATGATGCCAGGGTGTCTGGCTATACCAGTACAGTCCCTACTGGCCACGCTGAGCCCCTGAAATGGCTCTAGGGCAAACAGAAGTTGAATTTTACATTATTAATAGATGTAAACTCTGATATGTTTAATGGTTTACGGACAACACAGAACCATAACTACATAGAGACATAACCAACAGAATATGGCAAAGTGAGATAGAAGAAAGTACCCACTCTGTGGCTTGTTTCTCAGACGAAAGTGTTACTTGCTTAGAATTTAAGAGACGAGAAACAGCTGAGAAGAGGCCCAGGGGCTTTGGGGTATCAGTAACACTCTGTCTTCTAAGCAGACTGCAAGTGAACAAGGCTTGGTCACATGTTGGAAATACATGAATCTGCATACTTGTGACATACATGCTTGTCTATGTGTGCATTATCCATCCATGAAAGGTTTAAAAGAAACTAATGGAAAGGCAGGCATGGTGATTAAAGCCTCTCATCTCGGCTACTCAGGAAACAAGGGGAGGAGGATGGCTAGCTCAAGATCAGAGACCCTGTCTCAAGCGAGAAAATGAAAAGAGTTTGAAGGGTGGGAAATAGCTCAGGGGTAGAGTGCTTGCTGGTACCTGTAAAATTCTATGTTCAACCCCCAGAACTCAAAAAAGAAAAGGAAGGGGCAAAAAGACTATCTTTGAAAACCTTTGAGGGTTGAGTGCAAGAAAATAGTTAATAAGTATTCTGTAAGAACCATTGGGGCTGGCGAGGCCATGACTCAGGACTAAAGAGCCCTGGCTGCTCTTCCAAAGGACCCTAGCTGGATTCCTAGCTGGATTCCTAGCTGGATCCTAGCACCCACACGGCAGCTCACAGCTGTCGGTGACTGCATCCCTAGGAGGTCACATCTTCTGGCCTCAGAGGGCACCAGGCACACATGTGGGAGGTATACAGACATACATGCAAGTAAACGCATGCACATAGAAAGATTTAATTTAAAAAAAAAAAAAAGAAACATTCAAAGCCCAGTCAGAGTAATAAGCAGCGCGCTCCTGTCGTAGCTACTGGATTGCACCTACTTGGTAGGGAAATCACAAAAATGTGGGCGTGGGCTGTAGTTCAGACGGCGGAGGATTTGCGTGGCATAAAGGAAGGCCTGAGCTCTGTCCCCGTCATCAAACAAACCACACGTGGTTGTGCCTTCCAGTAATCCTAGCTGAGAGTCGGGGAGGATCAGAAGTTCAAGGTCATTCTTAGCTTCATACTGAATTTGAGGTCAGCCTGGGCTGAAACCACCAGCAAGAGAGGAAGGGGGAGGGGAGGGGAGGAAGGGGAGAGGAGAGGCAGCCGCTGACCTTCTGCTCCTTGAGCTGCTGTTCCAGGCGCTGGAGTTCCTCCTTGCTCTTCTGCATGTACTGATGCAAGGCCTTGATCTCTGTCTGCCTGCTGTCCATGTCCGTCTGGATCTGCTTGAGCTCTTTCTCCAGTTTTTCCTTCTTCCGAGACTCCCTGGACGCTTCATTCTGACGATGCTGAATTTCTTGTTGGAACTGTGGGGAAGGGTAGGGAAAAGAGAGGTGAGCACTTGCAGCGGCGGATCTCCATTAGCCACGGGCTGCCCTGATAGGATCTGGGCTGTAGCATGCTTCTGCAGCACACGCCCCTGTGGAGCAGTCATGCTGGGCCCCCGGGGTTCGGAGGTTCGAGAATGTTCTGTGTTGATTTTCAGGACCTTGACACCAAAAGGTCCACCCTGGCTGTACACAGCAAATTCGCAGATGATATTATAAAAATCAACCAAATGCAGGAGCGCGGAGCCCTAAAGATGCTAAATATATGCGTTAGGAGGGGCCTGCTACCGGAAATACGAAATTGTGTTACTTGATCCTGGGCAATGCTAAGCATGCTGGTTACAACTTGATGTTCAAAGTCTGTGAAAAGTCCTTTCCTTATCTCATGCTCAAAAATGTCATTTTCTTACAAGAGTCTACTCTTGTGATTTATCTTGGGAATTACAGGGAAGGTAGACGGATTTCTTGTTCCCTGTCTGGGGCAAGGACACCTGTTTGAGCCTAAACTTTAACAGAGCCTAAGGGACTTCTCAGATAGAACCCGGGCAAAAATGGGCTCAAGAAACAAGGCCAGGGAAACAAGGCAGAACAGAGGACGCGAAGGACGCGAAGGACACGGAGAGGAGCTAGCTGAGAAGCCAGGCAGGAAGGACAGACCGCCCTCCGGAGCGCGCACGCAGTGAACAGACCTGGTTGATAGTCTGTTCTGCATCTTCCTTTGCGCGCTCGGTTTCCTGTTGCTGTTCAGTGGTCTGAGCTAGGTTCTCCCGCAGCTTCACCACTTCTGACAGGAGCTGGTCACGCTCCTTTGTCACCTCTTCCTTGAACTTCAGTAAATCTCGGATGCTGGAAAGGAAAAACACAGGGATCTGGCTAAGTGGCCAGTTGTTCAGGGGTCCTCAAGCCACGTCTTCCTAGGAAGACAATGTGGCACACTGTTCGGGTGATAAGTGACAAGAGTGGGGGCTGATTGTGAGGTGTTTGCTGAAAGGAAGTGACAAAAATAATAAATACAGTAAGATTCTTTTATGTTTTAGTAAAATATAGCGTCTATTCCGCTATCTGTCTGGTGTGTTTGTGTTCTACAGCCACTTCTAGAAAGACAGATACTAATCATGTTACCAATTATCTCTGAGAATCATGATTTAGGGTGAAAAAATCGGAGGGATGGATTCTTCCTTAGCTGTGTTACTAGGATCTGTTACAATAAAACCATATTGTTATTGTCAGCTCCTATAATCAGCGCTGAGGAGATGTCAGTTTAGGAAATTATTTATCTAACATATCCACTGGGGGGGCTATGATGACAACTAAATGTCTAAAATATAGCATAAATATAACTAAATAATATGCATCGCCAATCTTCTTTCCATTCACCCAAAGAAATCAGCTTCTCCCAAGGGGCAGCCCACAGAAATCGTTCCCCAGAACAAACTTTAAAACGAGGCATGCTGCTGGGTTCTGGAGAGATGCGATGATATTCATCGATTTGAATTGTAAACTAAATCGCTCTACATTACAAAATCCATTCCATCTGACTCGCCATGACTTCCTGCAGAACTGGTGCTTGCCCGCTGTGACGCCCCGTGTCCGGTGGGACTTTTGTGTTACAGGAAACTCAGAGGGGGACGGCAGCCGCTAAGAACACACCCCGTGGAGTCCTGCAGCTGACAGTCATCAAGCATTTGACAGGGCTCACTTGCCAGCACCCTTGATATAACATAAATGTTTAATAAGGAACATTCCAGCCCCTACCCAACCTCATCTGCCGAAATGAAACCTCAACACGAGGGTTGATTTGAAGAGAGACCCACAACCTAGCACACTGTTGAGGCTCCGACGACAAACTGCACCTGCCCCGCCCATCCTCCTCGCCCTGCCCCGCCCTCTTCCACTTCTTGTTAAAATGATTCCTGTCTGGATCAGCTTTCTCACGTGGCTCATGATTAGTTCTCCTACCACGAGTACAACATTACAGAGACCGTGTTTGGTTTTCTGATTTCCTCTCCCAATGCCTCTAAATACAACATCCTTCAAAGTTGGATCAATAGAGCAAGAAAATACAAGAAACTGAAAGAGCAACATTAGGTTTGGCTAAGAGTGCCCAAGGAATTGAAGAAGACACCAGAAAATGGAAAGATCTCCAATGCTCCTTGGGTAGGTAGAATTAACATAGTAAAGATGGCAATTTTCCCCAAAAGTAATCTACAGATTCATTGCAATGCCCATTAAAAGCCCAGTAAAATTCTTTACAGACCTCGAAAGAACGGTACTCAACTTCATATGGAAAAACAAAATACCCAGAATAGCCAAAAAAAATTCTGTACAACAAAGGAAATTCTGGAGGCATCACAGTCTCTGACTTCTAACTCTACTATAGAGTTACAGTAATGAAAACAACTGGTATTGACATAAAAAACAGACAGGAGGACCAATGGAATCGAATCGAAGACCTGAATATCAATCCACACACCTGATCTTTGACAAAGAAGCTAAAAATATAAGATGGAAATAAAGCATATTTGACAAATGGTGCTGGCATAACTGAATATTAACATGTAGGAGAATGCAAATAGATCCATATCTATCACCATGCACAAAGCTCAAGTCCAAATGGATCAAAGACCTCAACAAAAATCCAACCACACTGAACCTCATAGAAGAGAAAGTGGGAAGTACACTTGAAGGCGTTAGTACAGGAAACCACTTCCTAAACATAACCCCAGTAGCACAGACACTGAAAGCAACAACTAATAAATGGGACCTCCTGAAACTGAAGCTTCTGTAAAGCAAAGGACACAATTGACAAGACAAAATGGTAGCCTACAGATTGGGAAAAGATCTTCACCACTCCACATTGGACAAAGGACTGATTTCCAAAATATACAAGGAACTTAAGAAACCTGACACCATGGGCTGGAGAGATGGCTCAGAGGTTAAGAGCACTGACTGTTCTTCCAGAGGTCCTGAGTTCAATTCCCAGCAACCACATGGTGGCTCACAGCCATCTACAATGAGATCTGGCGCCCTCTTCTAGCATGCAAGCATACATGGAAGGAATGTTGTATACATAATAAATAAATCTTTAAAAAAAAAAAAACCTGACACCAAAAGAACAAACAATCCAATTAAAAAAAATGGAATAAAGACCTAAACAGAGAACTCTCAATAGTCGAATCTTAAGTGGCTGAAAGACACTTAAGGAAATGGTCAATGTCCTTAGTCATCAGGGAAATGCAAATCAAAACAACTCTGAGATTCCATCTTACACCTATCAGAATGACCAAACATAAATACTGATGACAACTTAGGCTGGCGAGGATGTAGGGTAAAGGGGAATGCTCCTCCATTGATGGTAGGAGTGCAAACTTGTACTACTGCTTTGGAAATCAGCATGGCAATTTCTCATAAAATTAGGAAACAATCTACCTCAAGACCCAGCAATACCACTATTGGGTATATACCCAAAGCATGCTCAATCATACCACAAGGACATTTGCTCAACTATGTTCATAGCAGCATTATTTGCAATAGCCAGAACCTAGAAACAACCTAAATGTCTCTCAACCAAAGAGTAGATAAAGGAGATGTGGTGCATTTATACAATGGAGTACTGCACAGCAGAGAAAAAAAATAATGACATCTTGAAATTTACGAGAAAATGATTGGATCTAGAAAAAGCCATATTGAGAGAATTAACCCAGATCCAGAATGACAAATATAATATGTACTCACTCATAAGTGGCTTCTAAACATAAAGCAAAGAAAAACCAACCTACAGTCTACAACCCCAGAGAACCTAGACAACAAAGAGGACCCTAAGAGAGACATACATGGATCTACATAGGAAGGAGGAAAAGACAGGACCTCCTGAGTAAACTGAGAGCATGGGGGTCATGGGAGAGGGGAGAAGGGGGAATGGGAGAGAGGAGGAAGGGAGGGGAGAAAATGTGTAGCTCAATAAAAACAATTTTAAAAAAAAAGAATGCCCAAGGAAGTGCACACCTGCTCCTGGTGTGGGGCACTGCGTGCCCTGCGCTGCACTAGCTAGACTCTGGCAAGGCTTAGAAAGTTCTGTTCCTTCAGGAGCTTTTAGCTCAAGTGGGTGAGCTTGTCAGAACTTTCTTTTCTGTTGCTAAGACCATGACCAAAGGCAACTTGGGGGCAGAAAGGGAAGTCAGGGCGAGATCTCAAAGCAGGATCCTGGACACAGAAACTGCAGCAGAGACTACAGAGGGGTGCTGCTTACTAGCTTGCTCAGCATGGCTTGCTCAGGCTGCCTTCTTATACAACCCAGGACCACCAGCCCAGGGGCGGTACCACCCACAGTGGCATGGGCCCTCCCACATCAACCATTCTTCAAGAAAAATGCCCCAGAGACTTGCCTACTGGAAATTGCATGGAAACATTTTCTCAACTAAGTTCCCAGATGACTTAGTTGGGGGGGAGGGGATGGATAAAAACAAACTAATTAGCACGAAGCCTGTTAGAACCTTTTAGTATGATGTAACCAGGGCCATACTGGAAGTAGATGTTGGATTCTGTAGAAACAGAAAATATAGCAATTCTGCCTGCCTGGTCACTGGCATCTGGAGGTGGAGAGGAGGTGGAACAGAAATTCTGATTGTGACAAAGTGTGTTCCCCGTGGGTTTAAGGTTGAAAGGACTTTGCCAGGGGGGGAATGGAGAAAAGGCATCGTGGGCATAGGGTAGGCAATGCTTGTGCAAAGGCAGGAGTTATAAGCCATGACTGGGGGATGGCTAGGCATGAGGCTGGAGAAGCAAACTACCCCAGACATTTGAAAGGCTCTGAATGAGATGTTCAGGAATCTGTGCTTTATCCTTTGAGTATGGGTAACCCAGCAGGGACGGGGACAGGTGATGTGTGCTTCAGAAATATACCACAGGTTGCAAGGATGGATATAGAGGGAGGTGTCTTGCTGTATACAGGAAGGCCAATTAGAAGGCAGAGAACAGGGGTGCAGGCCAGGCAGCAGCACCAGCCCCAGGAAGTCAACCAAGAAGACAAAGATTAAGGGATGAAGGAGTGGCAGGGTGAAGAGCAAGTCAATCCTGCCTGGAACCTGAGCAGGTAGGAAAGAAGATGATGGGATTAATTGTGGAGGGTAGGTAAGAGCTGCCGGGATGGGGCAGAGAGGCCAAAGTTCCATTCAACACCAGCTTAAGAGAGACGACTGCATTCTAAACACGCATCCCTACACTGCAGATAAGTGTAGCTCACACCCCTCACCAAAGATACTTTTTTTTGTAGCAGACAGAGACCAGTACAGAAAGACAAAATGCAGACAGCAACTGGTCGTAGGATGTCCAACCCCAACACATCTACAATGCAACTCTGTACTGAAAGTCCAAGGAAATCTGCAGAAGAGCAAATAGAATTTACGAGCGAAAGGATGAGGATATCTGCTTTGAGACAGTGTCTTCTGTTTAAGGTAGAGTCACACCCAGGAATTATCAACAGTATGTTTGCCTAAACAAAATCAGAAAAAAATGGCAGCACCAGTAGGCATCCCAACATGGATAGGGAAAATCTCACAAGGCCCCAGCCCTAGATAAAGAGCTACAGGGGGTCGGGGGATGCTGAGACAGGGAGAATCATCTTCTCCCCAAGGACAAGCTCTTTGATAGGTTATCCAAGGCCAAGTGGTCAGCACTAAACACATCTACCTATGAGCAACAGTAAACGAACTCGGCAGGTTGCATTTATAAACGGTGTATGTGTGTGTGTGTATGTGTGTGTGTAACATCAATTAATTAAAGACTAAGAAGTCAAAATAACAGAAAGGTAAACCTAAAACCCCTACTCACTCAGAAACTGTAGTAGGGTTTCTTCTTGAGAAAGGTGTAATGTAATCTTAGGGTAAGACAAAGAGAGTCTTTAAAAGAAGAGGTAGGGGCTGGAGAGGTAGATCAGGGGATATGAAAGCTGGCTGTTCCACTAGAAGACCCAGGTTTGAGTCCCAGCACCCACGTGGTGGCCCACAACCACCACAATGTAACTCCATTCCCAGGAGATCTGATGTCATCCTTGGATTCTATGGGTACCAGGCATGCAAATGGTGAACAGACATCCGTGGAGACAAAGCACCTATACAAATAAATTTTTTAATAATTTACTTTCATTTTATTTTATGTTTATTGGTATGAAGCTGTCAGGTCCCAGGGAAATGGCGTTACAGACAGTTGTGAGCTACTTTGTGGGTCCTGGGAATTGAACCCAGGTCCTCTGGAAGAGCAGCACGTGCTTAAGTATTGAGCCATCTCTCGACTCTACAAATAAAGTTTTTAAAATAAATAAATCTTCAAAAACTAAAAACAGGGCTAGACAGAAAACAGTTTTTAGGAACCCCGCAAAGGGAAATTTTGCAAAACAGAGAACCTTTTAAAGAGGTGTAGTCCAACCACAGGCTCACGGGGCCAGCCTGCACTCCGAAAGGGCCCTGCAGAGGCAAGGAAGGTCACACACTCCCAGGAAGGCTTTGACCTACTTGCTATCCTGGTCCATGGACAGTCCAGACCCCTGCTCAACTAGTTTGGTCAGGTTCACTATCTCCTCTTTCAGGGCAAGAATCGTCTCCTTGGCCTTCTGCTCCTTATCGTATGCCGAGTCCACCATCTTCCAGGCCTTTTCAATTTCCTGATGGGCCAGAGAGTTTCAGTGAGAAATAACAAATGGAATTCCAGATGCGAGCTAAACCAGCACAAAGAACGGCACTATGACTACGGTGTGACAGTCACCATGGGAAAGGAGAGTGTGCATTGCATGGTGCATGGGAATTTGGACTAACTAAACTGTTCAGTGTGAGTGGTCGGGAAGAGGACACTAATCCAAGGAGTGTTTTTCCTGGTGTGTGGGGGGAGGGTGAGTGTGGCTGCAAGGTTTTACTGAGGCAGAAATACTTCTGATAAATTGATAAATTTTAAAATGTTTAAATGAAAGCTTATATGCTTAACAGATTCTTAAAATAGTTCTGTTCCATAAGAGATGATCATAGATGCAATCCTTAAATTAATAGATTGAATGTAACTCTTGATAGTTTTGCAAATAAAACAAATATATTTTAGGCAAGCAGAGGGATCAGAGTTTGAGGACGACCTGGGCTCTACATAGCAAGTTCAAGACCAGCCTGAAAATATTTATATACATATACACATATGTACGCACACTTATATAACAAACATACACACAACCACACTGTGTGTGTGTGTGTTGTCCTCACCTCTCAGGTGAGTGCCTAGATGCTTTAGAACATCCCACAAGGTCACCTTTCTTTGCTGTCACTAGAATGTGCACAGCAATCTTAGCAATTCCCAAGTCCAGATCCTCACCCAATGCACATTAGGCAAGCACTCTACTTCGGCCCTTGGCTGTTTTTAAGAGAAGGAATCTCACTGTGTGCCTCAGGCTGGTCTGTTTTCTTATTAATGAATGCTCATGCTCATGGGGGAAAATAAAACCCGTAGCAGGGAACGGAACTGTAACTTCATTACTGTTGTGAAACGCAGTGTGGAATATTTACACACACACTCAAAGGTGAATTAGCACTGTGCAAATAAAGGAACACCATAAGCATCTGTCTGCAATAACCTTGAGTTTGTCCTGCCACTGACCTGTCTCGAAACATTTTAGTCAAGTAAAATTTGGGCCCTTTATATAAATAAAAGCCTATAAAGTTTCGATGAAAATACTTAGCTTTTATGTTGACAAGGGATAAAGTGGTTGTAAGGGAATAAATCTAAGCTTGCTCTCATAGCACACAGAGAGTTCTCTCATGTAACCACAGCACATCCCTTAGTGACTCAGTGGAAAATGTCAACTTGTGGGCTCTTTCCTGATGAAGCAACCACATGCACACCCGGACATCACGAGTAAAGGCGATCTAAATGAGAATACGTTTACGGTTTTAGCCAGACCAATTCTGCCAATTAGATTTTCATCCATTTGTAACTTTCATCTCCAGCACTAAAGTTTATAATAAGGAGTGTTTTTCCAATTATAAAATGAATTAGAGTTTTCTTATATTACTTTTCCATCAAGAAGAAAATGGCAGTAGCGGAAAGAACCATGCTAACGGAGAGCAGTTTCTAAGAAAATGGGTCACTCATGTCTTGTTCTGGTCTTGGAAGTTAATTTGAATCGGATGCCATCTGATTGCATGCTATCAAGGGAATTACCTAAAACATTCATGAATTATTTCCCAGAGCTAGAGATTTAATTGTGAATTAATATATCTCAACCTCTTATGACTTTGAGATCAACAGGGAACATTAATGTTTTATCTTCAAGATAATGCAATATACTTAAGGATGAAAAACACGGTGTGGAACCAAGGCAAACTTCCTCCAGATTTCACAGACCAAATCTCTGGTTCTCCTAAAAGAACGTTTGGAGAGAAATAAATAAATAAACAAACAATAAATTTAAAAACAAAACAACAAGGAAAAGGACGCTGGGGAGAATGAGCATGAGCATGAAAATCATTCCCTGAGAACTCACAAAGCAATCTCTCCTGGAGCAGAAGAAAGAGGAGAAATGGAAAAGTATTCTTTTAACCAGAGCAGGGCTAGGGTGATAGCTCGGTGGGTGAAGAGCTTGCCACGAAAACACAATGACCTAAATTGCGGTCTCATCCTACTGGCGGCACAAACTTCAATCCCAGTGTGAGGAAGGCGATGGAGCCATGGGGCCACACCAAGCAGTCGGTCCAGTCTAATCTGGAAGCACCAGGCTGGCGAGAAGCCCTGCCATTCTCAACAAGGCGGGTAACATCTGAGAAACAACTGTAAGTCTCTGGCCTCCACATGAGCACACACACACACACACACACACACACACACACACACACACTGTCAGATGCATACTCATCAACAGAACATTCCAAGAGCCCCAATACTGCATAAGTCTTTTGGCTAACCCTTTATTTTCCAGAAACTCATCAGTAAAATGAAGTTCTCCATTCATTTTCAGCATGGTAAGCCTCACCAGGGCCAATTACTTTCTCTCTAAGTGAATACTCTTCCCTAGGCTTAATGAATATCTACATTATGTAAATTTTGACCTAATAACTCATGTCTTACCAGTCAGAGAGATGTCAATGTAATGGACAGGTGGCGTTTGAAAGTCAAGCTCATCTGCTTTTAGATCACTGACCTTCTTGAGAGACGCGATGGTGGTCTGGTCATCCTGAGAAAGCTTCAGGGCGGTGGCCACCTTGGCGGAGTTCACCACAATCTCTGCATTCAGCTCTCTGCATTTGGCCATGAGACGCTTCTCATTGTCGTAAGACTTTCTCATGATAGTGTGAAGTTTCTCATATTCAACCCTGAATTTTTCCAGACTTTTGTCTCCCGAAAGCTCATTGAGAACCTCCTGAAAGTCTCTTTCAATTTCTTCAAACGCAGTTTCCTCCAGCATGAGTTTTTCACCCTTTTCCTGAGAACAAGAGCAAGGGTGTTACCCTATTACTGTCATGAAATGTCTGCTGGTACCCCAGAGTGATAGCCCCTCACGCACGCAAAACCAAAGCCACCAGCCAGCGGAAACATTGAGACAATATGTTGAGAAGTTTTCATCCTCCTCCTCTGATGTAATTATATAGAACATATGCATACATATATGGCATTGTAATTAGTTGATATGAGGTCATGCCCAAGAAAGATAAGCCTTAACTTCAGTAAGATAAGTATCCTTAGCAGATTTGAGCAAAGACAGAGAGAGTGTAAAGACAGCTTGCACTGACTCGGTTACAATCCAAGGAAGGCTAAACATTGTCAGCTACTTCCAGAGACTAGGAAGAGACAGGGGAAGATTTCACTCAGGGTCTCAAAGGGAGCATGACTTGCCAACATCTTGACTTTAGACTTCCAGCACTGAGACCTGGGAGACAAAAGATTTCTACTGTTTGAAGTCACCCAGTTTGGGGCACTTTGTTATGGCTGCTCTCTCAAATGAACAACTACTTATTAAGTACAGCATAGCAGCACTAATAATGATAAAGGTATGGTTAATGCATTCATTCATTCATTCATTCATTCAACAAATGTTTATTCAGCACCCTCGATAGGACAGTTCTGTGGTGAAGCCTATAAAGGCAACCAAGGTAAGGCACAAATGGTCCGCCCTCAGGGTATTTCTGTTTCACTGTAACTGGTCCAGTCTGCCCTGTAGTAACAGAAATATTCAATCCCTGCCATCAAATGCATTCTATGTTCTTCAAGAACACATAACAAGACTTACTCCCAGCTGCGAGAATAAAGCACATTACATGAAAGAAGTGGTACTCGAGCCACTTGAAGGAAGAAAAGCCTTCTCACGGTGGTTCTAGGGAAAGGATCAGTCCCAGCAGATGGCAATGCCTGAGGCGGAGCTCACAGCCACACAAGTGCCCGACATGCCCACATATAAGAAGGATGGCAAGGAGAAGAGACAGGCTGGGAGATGGAATGACCCGCTAAGGCGTATGGATTCGTGGTCTGGCAGCTGCAAAGACCCACCCCTGTTGTCCTCTTGTTTAATTGTTGCTTCTTTTTAAGCTATGACTATCCTAGTCAGCAACCACAGCTCCACCCCTACCAGCGGTGGTTCAGCTGCATCAGTCGTAGCCTGAGGAAATTTTGTTCCCTCAGGCACCAACTCTTTCAAAGTTATTAAGAGAACTTATTTAAACCTCTGTCCCTCTAAAGAACTCAAGATTCAAAGGTTGAGGTAAAATTCTGCTCCTCAGAGAGACTGAATAGCAAGCAGCTCACCTAGCTCACCTCCCGAGAGACTCCCAAGAAGTTCTCATTGCCCCTTCTTAAAAACCCTTCTCCACCGGGCTCCTCCCTACAACTTCCTGACAGCTAGTTTCTGCTGCAGCTTCCTGACTGCAGGTGAATTTTATTTAATAAAACATCTTTGCACCGTTAAACAAATGTTCCAGAGCATAAACAAATGTAACACACCTTTAAATAACATTTTACCACACACCCCAAACTTCTAAGGGTAGATGCAGCTTGCAAGCTTTATTTAGCTTTTCCCACTATGCTCTGAGAGTCCACACAAAAAGGGCGTAACGTCCACTGCCCACTGCTCATCAAAGAAACCAAATGAGGTAATCTTTCATCTCAATAATAATAAAATTCTAATCCACCCTGAAGATCCTAAGTAGCCTTGTTTGCCTCTTCTCTCAATGAGTATCGTTTGTGCAGTATGAGGAAGATTTATATATAGTCATAGTTTAAAAAAGAAAAGAAAAAATGTGTACAGTTAATTAAATCCCTACACATGACGTGCAAGCCAAACACCATGTTTAGAGATTTAAATGTGGCGCCTGAAACACTTGGCTTAACAGCTTTAGTACTGTTTTAAACCCAACAGAGGTTTCCTTACTAAAAGCAGATTATTGCACGGAACACAACTCAGCAAATGCTCAAAGGAAGAAAAACCACATTTAGCAAACATGGTGCTATTGTGGCTCTGTCTCACTGAGCAAGACCCGAGTCAACACCAGTTCACCACAACAGTGTCTGTGCTCTAACCTTGAAAGTCGTGTGAACGTCAACATTTGACCAGCGGCCCTAACGATGATTTGTTTGCACCCAGGTTCTCCCCTGTATGCCTGCAGTTAGTACAGGAATGGAGAAATATCAAAGAAACATTTTAAAGACACTTTTATGAACAAAAGAGATGTATTTTCATGTTACCACCTCAAAAAGTATTCTATTCAAGGCAAAGGAAAAATAATCTCTTAGCTCTGACCTATGGGCAGTTGGTATCTACACTGTGGCCAAGTGTGATGGAGCATACTTAAGAAGGATACCAACATGAAGAGACCATGGGAGGAACTGTGACATTCTGTCATTCACCTACAGAGGGTCTCCCATGCGTCAGGCAGTGCCCTGGGGTCTGAGGCACAGTCCTTGTAAGGAGGAGAGAGCATTTATAAAGAGCAACAAAATATGACAGAGACAATGAGTGCAGGAGGAAACCCTCAAAGCAAACAATGGAGGGTAGCAATGAAGCTAGCAGGACCAAGAGGAGAGTGAGGAAAGAGACTAGGTGGGGGGAGGAGGAGGTGGCCACAGGCTCATGGGTGTCACGAGAGGAGAGTAATGGCGCCCGGGAATGGGGCCAGTGTGGGGGACAAGGAGTCATAAAGAACCGTTAACCATGAGAAGGTTACAAAGGAAGACCAGGCATGGAGGAGATGGAAGGGAGATGGATACAGAGGCACAGAGAACACAGAAGAAATAGGGCAGGGCACGGAAGTGGCTAGGAGATGCTGGTACCAGGGCCGGCTTCACGGGTGTGAGCCCATTCAGTCACACGGGATCCAGAAGACTCCTACTTTGGCTAAATTCTCTGCTGTCATGTCTTAAAATTCTTAATAATATTAACAGAAAGCTTTTCACTTTACTCTGGGCCTCACAAGCTGATTCTGGCTGGAAGTTGCGTAATAGGTAAGGTGGAGGTGGGTCCTGATAGATCGAAGGGGAATTTAAGACCAGGAAAGATGAGGACTCTGAATGTCGAGTGATGGCAAGGATGTAGGGCCATTGAGGTTATAAATGAGAGGAGTAATGGACAGACAGGTTACTGAGGGGTGCAGCAATGAGCCCTCATCAGTGAGGCTGGAGATAAAGTGTCCTATAATGTGGGTGAGAGACGGAGGTTGCGAGACGTTAACACAGGGTCAATGAGAACACAGGGCAGCGGTGATGGACTGAAGGACCTTGATGGAAGTGTGTGACAGCTGGGGAATCAGGGTGTGACAGGTGGACGAGTTAGTGAGCAGGGTGACAATACTGATGTCGATGCGACATTTTCAATAGCCTCTCTACGCTAACACCTACAGTTCAGACTTTAGGGTGCAAGTCACGGTCTGGGAATTCATGAAGGAGCGAGGAGTGGGACAGAGCCAAGGGAGAGAAGTGCGAGGGTGCAGACAGCGAGGGTGCTGGTGAGGGGAGACCAGAATTAGTGAATGTAACAAAGGATGAGTTCCAGTAAGAGAGATGACAGGGAGAGGTCGAAGCGAAGAAGCAACAGAGGGGCGCTGACTCCTGACCTCCGTCATCCTGACGCTCTTTGAAGGCGGCCGCAAAGGCTGCCGTGGAGATCAGAAAACTGGGCTGGAGTCTGGAGAAAAGGGGCTGTGCACTGCCCCCAGTGTCTAAAAGGGCGACACGCTTTTTTTTGATCGCCAGCCGGGCGCCGAAAGCCGGCGCTCGGCGCGTCTTCGGTCGCCAGGCAACCGCCACGCCCCCGACCGCTGAAGCCAGGCGGACGTTCGAAGGGGGCGGAGCCCCGTAGGTCGGTTCGTGGGCAGTGGTCTGCATAGAAATTTGCAAATATATTCTGAATGGGGTGGAGCCAAGGAAATCGCAAAGAGGCTAGGTGGAGTCCACAGACCCAGAAGAAAGGAGACCTGCGTGCACTGCGAATACGAAGAGCTGGGATAATCAGTCTTGTTAGGGAACTGTGGTTTTTCCTTCTTTCTTTTTTATCGCTAGTCCTATTCCTAACCCTCAGACTCAGTCCCCCAAAGGTTGATCGATAAGTGCCCTTGTAAACAGCTATGTATGGTTTTTTTGTTGTTGTTGTTTTGTTTTTTTTTTTGTTGTTGTTGTTGTTGTTGTTTTTTGGTTTTTCGAGACAGGGTTTCTCTGTGGCTTTGGAGCCTGTCCTGGAACTAGCTCTTGTAGACCAGGCTGGTCTCGAACTCACAGAGATTCACCTGCCTCTGCCTCCCAAGTGCTGGGATTAAAGGCGTGCGCCACCACCGCCCGGCCAGCTATGTATGTTTTAATCAATAACATTTTCAGTGTGTTTTTTTAACTTAATATGTTCTTGAACGTTATAAATCGTCATATTCTTTTTTTCACTCGGCGTTCTTTTCTAGGCACTATCTTTTTTTGTTTGTTGGTTGGTTTTGTTTTGTTGTGTTTCGAGACACGATTTCTCTATGTAGCCCTGGCTGTCCTGAAACTCTGTAGAACAGACTGGCTTCGAACTCACAGAGATCAGCTTGCCTCTGTCTCCTGGGTGCTGGGGTTAAAGGTGTGAGCCACCACCACCTGGCTTTTAAGATCTAACCTCATCGTGGTCTTGTGTCCTTTGCTTCTGATAGCTGACTGCTTGGAATTTTAAATTGGAGATTATTTCAAATAACACGCGTTATTCCCTTTCTCAAACATTGTATTAACAAAGGCTGTCTCCAGATCACCAATATCACTAGTAATATAGCCCTGACCATTATTGTCTGCTGTTCATTTTATAGACCTATATGTAAATTCCCCTAAAAAGATATTGATGAGCACAAGATTGTGCACTGGGGAGTCCAGGGAACATCACATTAGAACATGTTTGTGTGTCCTGCTCAAAGAAATGCAGTCAAGGGATCACTAAGGCTAAAACAGAGTCTCTGCTTTCCCTTCACACGTTCCTACTGTAAGTTCCTGCCTCCACCTCCCCCATAACCCACAGGCAGCCAAAGCTGTGCTCTGTAGCCCACTCAGGCACCTGGGAGGCTGTGACGTTCGAGTAGCTGGAGAGTGTGCCTTTTCACATCAGTCTGCCTACAGGTGGCCTCTGCTTTCCCATGGCAACAGTGTCTGTACGAACTTAGTGGAAGGCAGTTACTTAATGGCACCAAGTGCTGTTAGATTGCGGCCACAAGCACTGCCCTAGCATGTGCTGAACCACGTGTGTGTTCTGTGTTCCAGATTCAGCACCTCGCTGGTCTGCAGACCTGTAGATTCATAAAGACCCATAAGGCGTTTATTTAGCCTCAAACAAGGGCTTTACAAACGCTGGTTCATCTACTTAGCCAGTTACCTGATTCTGTCAATGGCTGGAGGAAGCAGGAGCATATTTTTTTTTGCTTTTGTTTCCACTTTCTCCACTAGAGAACGTGAGTATTTCTTTCTTTTTTTTTTTTTTTTTTTTTTTTTTTTTGGTTTTTCGAGACAGGGTTTCTCTGTGGTTTTGGAGCCTGTCCTGGAACTAGCTCTTGTAGACCAGGCTGGTCTTGAACTCACAGAGATCCGCCTGTCTCTGCCTCCCGAGTGGAACGTGAGCATTTCTCCATCTGTACACGAGCCACTCTGGGCTTCCCTTCTGCGTGTCATCTATTCATGGCCTTTGCCAGCATTTCTTTTCCTTTGTCTTTTCCTTTAAACATCTTAAGTATTTACTGAAAGTTAAAAAAAGAAAAATAAGCTGGGTGCTGGTGGTACACGCCTTTAATCCCAGCACTCAGGAGGCAGAGGCAGGTGGGTCTCCGATTTCAAGGCCAGCCTGGTCTACGGAGTGAGTTCTAGGACAGCCAGAGAAACCCTGCCTCAGAAAAACTAATAATAATAATAATAGACATGGAAAAACATTTTATCTTTATTTATTTGGATGAGTTTCAATAGGCATTAACTTGGGGGATGCGTAAACTGGTTTGGTTTTTTTGTTGGCAATAATTGAAGTCTATGTCAATCAAGAGGTTAAAAAACTCATCTGCACATCCACCTTTATGACTTATAAAAATTCTCCATTTGTGTCTGCTGAAAGAGTATCGTACTTTGACTAGTGAGCAGCTCAGTGGGTAAAGGTGTTTGCTGTCAAGCCTGATAACCTGAAGACAATCTTCAAAAATCCCATGTGGAAGGAGAGGATTGACTCTCCTAGGCTGCCCTCTGACTTCCACATGTCTGCATCTACCATGGGATTCACACGCGCGTGCGCGCACGCGCACACGCACACACGCAATGTTAAACCATAGTATTTTGTTCTTTTACTTGGCCTTGGCAAGGACCACTAAGTTGGACTGGAAAGATGGCTCAGGTTAAGAGCACTGACTGCTCTTCCAGAGGATTCACGTTCAATTTCTAGCACCCACATAATTGCTCACAACTGTCTGTAACTCCAGTCCCAGGAATCTGGTACCCTCTGGTCCCTGTGGGCACCAGGCATGTACACAATGCACAAACAGACATGTGGGCAAACACCCATGCACATAAAATAATGTTAAAGGATCATAAGCAGTACGCATGTGGTGTACATACATACACACAGGCAAAACAATTATACATACAAATAAATTTAAATAGTTTTTAAAGATGCTGGAGAGAGAGCGAGAGAGTAAGGCAGACATGGAGAGTGGAGGTTCATGCCTATAATCACTGCACTTTCAGAGACTGGGACGAAAGTATCAGGAGTCTGAGGCCACTCTAGATCACATCGGGGTGTGAAACTCCTCTAGAGTGTTAATATCAGCGTTGGTTATGTGGTGCGATCTTTGTATCTTGCCCACTTTTTCTATGTCTTTTGATTTATGGCACATCTTTGTGAAGTCTGGACAGGAATCTACTGTCAAAGACTGAAAACTCCCATCTTTATGTTTTTATGAAACAATAACCCTAAAGTTCGATGCTGTAGTTCTCTGTCTTTTTTCTCCCTTTATTTATTTGTCTGTTTGTTCCACATGCCTCACCATTTTACCTTCTCACATGCAGTTCTCAACCTTAGTACTTGGCGTGGAATAGTGAATAAGACAGAGCCACAGGCCTTTGCACTCAGTGCACTACTGCGAAAGAGACGGAAGAGAGCAGGCTCAGCTAATCTGAGCACACTGGGAAAGGGTCGCTTCCTGCACGGCTGCTTAGACTGTGTGGTTATGTCTAGCAACTGAACATGCTCCAGCGGATCACAGATGGGGTGGATGTTGGGGTGGACCAACTCATAACTATTTCTGGACCTGGGTGGTTGGAAGATTGCGCTGCCCCCCAGCTCTCCCTCTCCTCACCGCCAGGGTGAGCTCTCTAGCGTAGCTCCCGGCTAGTTTACCCCTTGCAGCAATGAGCAAGGCGTGGGACCATTTCTGCTTTCATATCTTCAGAGTCGACTCTCCCACACCTACACCATCGGGGCCAGCTCTGCTGTGTCGCCCAGGCGAAGTGCAGGGGACACTCTGCCTAGTGCCACAGTTGGTGAGGGGCAGGAACAACTCTCCCGCTCTTATGACCTCCTCAGACTGCCACAAGCAGCGAGGGGCAAGGGGACGCAGCTCTCCCCTGCCCATACATGGGACCAGATCGCCCATGTTCACATTCTCAGGGCCTGTCCACCGCACCCCTGTCAATAGGGACAGCTCTGCTGTGCTGCCCAGGCAAGGTACAGGGCCCACTTTCCCGAGTGCTGTAGCCGGTAAGGGGTAGGGTCATCTCCGTCACCCACCACAGGTGGAAGGGACAAGGGGGAAAGGCACCTTTCCCTTGCCCTCATCACCACGTGGCAGAGGAGAAACAAAATGACTTAATTTGGGACAATTACTTTTAATATTTTCCTACCATCCCTCCTCAGGATGTAAGTATCAAATTGTATATCTTAGTATTAGAATGTTTGGTTTTTGAAATTGCTGTTTGAGTTGCTGACTTGAGTTTCATTTTTTAAAAAATATTGCATAAATTTTGACTTAGGATTATGACAGAATTGCCAGAAATTTTTGAAGTGTTCCTAAACGAAATTCTGGTACTTTTTTAAACTCCAAATGCATGTTTAGTGGAATTCTCAGTATTTGTGATTAATAAAAACAAAATAGGGACGTACTCTGAAAAACTCTGAAGGTGTTTTATGTCCTTCCCGGGATGAAATGTTAGCTGAGGTTAGCTCAAACTAAGCAAGCAAGCATGCCCATCACATAAGCATGCAGTTTTGCTTTTGTCTTTAATATATGCTAAAATTAAATGCATACTTCAGAAGCATTTTTAAATAAATTTCTTTATGACTTACTGTCAGTAAATGTTTGGTATATATGCATACTTTATATACTTATATACCAAGAATCATGAAAAAATTTCTTGGGGTTATGAGTAGAAAAATTTTAAGAAGTCCTGATTGCAGACATGCCAAGGCCACAGAGAGAACAACCAAGTTGAGAAAATATAGATACTGTTATCACAGCATGGCTTATGATCTGGGGAAAACACAGGTCCCAAAGTGGGCAGTCGGGGATCCCCAAGGGAAATGGGAAAACATGCCACGTGTTCCGCTCATAGAAGTGAAGTGAGGTCCAGACGGACATCAGTAGAAGTGGGGAAATGGATAATAGATGGAAGAATGAACGATTGAACAACTTATGATGATGAAACAAAATGATGTCCCATTTTCTGGTCTTGGGAACTGGAGCCACTCTGCTCCCCAGTGTTGTTGCAATAAAAAGGAAACCACTAGGTGGCATCATAGTACAGAGAGTCCTCACCCTGCACAGCCTTGAGGACAAACACCCAAAGTAGTTCAGCTTCGAATTTGAACAAGTTGCTCAGTTAATCTTTCCTCCTTATGCACATTTACTCCTGCTCTAGGCCCAGTCTATACTGTGTATGGTGAAGAAAGAGTGCAAAAGAGTTCAAGTTCCCTAGATGAACACGAAGAAAACGGAACTATGCATGCCTCCTTCCCTCCCAAAAGAGTCCTCGGAACGGTCAAAGGTAGGAGGGCATAGGAAGCACAGGAGGAGGATGCAAGACTATGAGGCCCTGTGATCCTTGGACCTTTGACCTTAGTTCCTTAAAGATGTGAAATCTGAAGTTCCCAGTGCTTCTCTGCCTAGAATTTTGAACCAGCCCACTCCCAAGCTAGAAGGTTCCAATGCTCCTCTCGTCGCATCTCACATCCCCAGTGAACTTTTCCCTGGCAAGAACATGCATGCCCTGTATTCTACATTTGAGACTATCCTGTAAAGGTAAGAAATTCTCAGATCGTGTAAATGATTAATACCCGGTCTCCTCGCAAGGCAGTTGAACAACAAAGGCCGAAGATCATCATATAAACCTTGCTCAGCCTTGTACTCAGTTGGGTTGGGTTTATGGACTGAACTCTCTCTCTCTCTCTCTCTCTCTCTCTCTCTCTCTCTCTCTCACACACACACACACACACACACACACCAAATCACATGTTGAAACCCTAACTCCTCGGAGCTGAGAATGAGCTTGTATTTAGACGCCAGGCCCTTGAAGTCATGAGTCATGATTAAAGCTAAAACAAGATCACTGGGGCGGACCCTTATCCAATCTGACCGGTGTTCCTCTAAGATGAAGCAATCGGCAGTACAAGCAGGGGCACGTGCAGAGACAAGAAAGCCAAGGAAGAGGCCACAGGAGACAGCAAACTTGCTGATACCCACATCTTGAACTTCAATTCCCCAGTTTTATGAAGAAACAATTGGGTTTTAGGCCACTAATCTACAGGCCCACGGGTCATCTTATATGACAGATCAGATTCCCGGCTGACTGTTGTGTGAAGTGTTAGCTCTGGCAAGCTAATGTATCCAGCCACGCTGCACGGTAAGTAACCAATGAGTGAGCGGCTAGTGAAACAGCTCCCGGATATGGAAGTGAAGGATGTCATGGCACCGTGGAGCACGGGAACTGAGGTTGAATTTTAAGAATAAGGGTAGAAATATGGAAGAAAATAGAAGGAATCCCAACTGTAGGAAATAGCACGGACATATACCAGGGCAAAACTGGAAGAAAAAAAAAAGTCTCCTGTGAAAAGGGTGGGATCTTGGACTAGGGCGGTAGCTCAGCACTTAAAACCATCACCTAGTTTGGTTTCCAGCACCCATATTCAAGGGGTGCACAATAACCTTTAACTATGGCTCCAAGGATCTGACGCCTCTGACCTCCAGCACATATGTGCACACACACACACACACATAAATAAAAATAGAAGTTTTTCTTTTAAAAGAAGAAGAAGAGAAGGAGGAAGGAGAAGGAGGAGGAGGTTCAGTCCCTGTCAGGGACCAGTGAAGATTGTTGATAAGAGGGTAGAAAGCTGTGGAGCAACAGAAGAGGAGTTGCCACAAAGTCAAGGACCAAAGACAGCCACGGAATCGCCTGTTTGTTCTGCAGGCTAACTCAAATATTAGCAATTCCTCTGCAAGCTTCTTGTTTAAACCTGAGTACAACAGCCTCTTATCAGTGCCTTCCTCGGACTGCTCCGTGTGTGCATAGCACAGCTGTAACAACAATTTCATGTAGCGAGTGCTGTCCTCATCAATGACACGGAGCAAGACGATAAAGCAAACCTCCGGAAGAGCAGAACCGCTAACTAGCAACTTCCCAGCGCGAAAGGCAAAGCAATTACATGCCGTAGGAACTCACTCCTCAAGGATCACAGAAGACCTGCATGCCAGGAGGGTGGAGTCTGCACAGTCCACAATCTCCAGGCAAATAACTTCCACCATGAAGTGCATGCCTCCCTGAAGCCGGGTGCTCTGGCTTGCTCCCTCTGCCTCCCATTGCTGAGTGTGGCCAGGTACCCACAAGAGGCTGATTCTGTTACATTTTCCTAGGAATTTGTATTTGTGGTCACAAGTTGCCAGTCAAAAACTGCTGGAGCCTGGAACTTGACTTGTCAAGGAGAAGCAGAAAAAGATAGACTGAGGAGAGAAGGAAGAAGAAGAAAAAAATGAAGTCAGGTGTGGTGGTTCATACCTATAATTCCAGCTCTGGGGAAGCTGGAATCACAAGTGTGAGGCCAACCGGGTTACACAACCCAATCACCCAGACCTATAAAAGCAAAACCTTGCTTCGAAGTCTTTTTTAAAAAAATATTCAAACAAACAAAACAGAAAAGAAGAAGAGGAGGAGGAAGAAGAAGAAGAAAAAGGAGGAGAAGGAGAAAAAGGAGGAGGAGGAGGAGGAGGAGGAGGAGGAGGAGGAAGGAAAAGGAGGAGGAAGGGGGAGGAGTAGGCACAGACTCCAAAGAGGAGGTGACAGGCAGCTCCGGTGGTTCCTGATAGGCCCCAGGGAGACCCTGCAGCGTCTGCTTTCCTGGGTTCCTGACCGCTGCATCCTCCAACAACATCACTTTCTTTGTTTCAACTGAATAAAAAGCGTTCTCATTGCCCAGGTCCATGATCCACCCTCCGAAAAACACGCCCTGACTGACACGGATCCTGTTTTCTTCCCCACTGCTAGGTTTACTGTCCGTGGAATCTAAAACTGCATTTGGGCCCCCAGTGGCACCGTAAGAACCGCTCCAGCCATCATGTCTAACATTTTCCCCCCAGGCTGTAGGGAAGATTAAAAGCCCATGTGTTACAGAAAATTGGTATCATTTATCAGCCAACCCCTTGGTCACCTTAGATGACAGAACTGAATCCCAGCTGGCCAGTACTCCCCAAAAGTGGGCACGGCATGTTTTATTCCTTTAATCTCCCCTTTTCCAGCCCACTGCAAACCTAACTTAACATCCTCGGAGCATCTGACATTAGCTCCCAGAGGGTCTCCAGACAAACTCCCCTCTTGGTACCTAAGAAAGCAGTGAAGCTCAGACAGATGGATGGGGAGGATGAGAAGGTCAGGAAGGAGGCAGCAGCTGTAAAGAAAATAGCTCTCGCTACCTCCAGAAAAGGATAGAGTCACCTGTCTGGAATGTGGCTAGCTTCCCAGCAGCTGTTCTCACTCAGGTGAGGAGACCCTGGGGCACAACTGGTTAGGCCAGCTTATTCGAATTCATGCATCTTGCTCAAGAGACCAAAGTTGCAGGCTCTGTTCTTACTGGACTGAGAGGGACTCACACAAACCAACTGGCCAAGTTGATTAGAAAGGCTGGTGGCACCCCACAAAATATACACTCCATAAATAAACAAACAAACACTTTTAAGCTAACACTTGGCTACTTCTGAAGCTGGGTCAAGTCCTACTATCCCCCGAAAGGGCTGTACTTTTAAACCTCTCCAGGCTTTTCCCTTTGGTTCCTGTTCTAGATGGTTTTATAGCAACTTGACACAAACTAGACTCATCAGAGAGGAGGGACCCTCAAGTGAGAAAATGCCTACGTAAGATCCAATTGTAAAGCATTTTCTCAATTGGTGATAGCTGGGGGATAGAGTCTGGAGGAAGAGGTGCTGGTGAGGTCTGAATGTGCTCCACATGCTTGTAATTAATATATGGAACTACTAAAAATATGTAATAAACATTAAAAGTAAGAGGAAGAGATATAAAGAAAAAAAGAGAGGACTATCACCCTAACTCACTCTTATCTAGCATGCATGATGTCAAAATAATCTTTTAATGGCTCAAATCATCAACTTCTCCAAAAAAGAAAACTAAAAATGAAAAGAATAAAATCAAAGCAAAAATGAATAAAATATACAAAGCAAAGTCTTTTAAAACATGTCTTTCCATTATAACATACTTACCTCGTGGAATGCACTGAGCTAGCTATAAAGTTAAAAAAAAATCTTTATAAGTTTGACAGATCTTTGTCTAGCTATTGGAATCTGATTCTTCTGGTGGTTTGACTAAGAATGGTCTCCATGAGCTCATATGTTTGACTGCTTGGTCCTTGGTTGGTGGAATAGTTTGGGAAGGATTGGGAGGTTGGAGGAGGTGTCACTAGAAACAGGCTTTGAGATTTCAAGCTCACAGTTCCTGGTTTGCTCTTTCTGTCTTATGCTTGTGGATCAAGGTGTAAGCTCTAAGCTACTGCTCCAGCACTATGCCTGCCTGCCGCCATGCTCCCTGCCATGATGATCAAGGCCTCCAACCCTCTGGAACTGTGAGCCCCAAATAAACTCTTTCTTCTATATGTTGCCTTGGTCATGATGTCTCACCACAGCAATAAAAAAGTAACTAAGACAAGTCTAGTGTGTCTTCAATAAAAAGATACAGGGTAGTGGTTCGAGCCGGAGACTCTGGAGTGTCTGTCTGGTTGAGCCCTAGCTGTCATTCTCTTAGCTGTGTGACCTTGAGTCATTTAATCACTCTGGGCCTTAATTTATTTGACTGTTAAATAAAGATCTAATGCTCTCTGCTACATCAAAGTCTTAGGAAATTTTGATGAGTCACACAGAATAGTTAGAGTAATGCCTAGCATGGAGCTTAACCAGGCACCGGTATCAAAACAGCAACGTATCTATCCTTGAGTAGCAGGCTTAGCTTCTCCAGCCTTGTGGTCCTCAGCAGGCAGCCTCATAGGCCCTCTGCCTCTGAGAGTGGTTTCCTGGAGCTGACTTAGGAAAGAAACAGCCAAAAAGAAGTCGTCTATCTCGTCGAACTGACACCTTTGAGGTCTCAGCAAAACAGCATGTTCCAGGAGACATCCTGTACGTGAACTTGCTGTTATCTCTCAGAACTCAAGGCAGAGTGGAATCCAGGGTGGTGAGGGACGGAGTCCATCATGCAAAGTGCCCTTTCCCCTCCATGGGCCCTGTAACAGCTCGTGCAGCTTCCTGTCTCCCCCACTGTTGAGCATTTTCCTCCGCAGTTTGGGATCATCACAGCTAGGGGTGAACAGGAAATCTGTCCGCATGCATTCAATTATTTAAAACTCCAGTTATCTTGACCTTGGAATGGAAAGTGAAGCTGCCCCACAGTTAGTCCCATGTTTGTCACAAGTCACCTGTCACTGTGGAATTTAGAACTTCGTCTCACACCTACGGGCATGAAAAACTTGCACGCACACACACACACACCAACAGAATGCTAAGCAAAGCTGCAATGGACTGTTCACAAATAAAGACACTAAAAATGGTCAACATAGATGTTCTGTCCAGGGCATCCAGAGGCTTCCACGGAGTTCCTTGAACATGTATGTTTTTGGCTGTACCCCTCCCAGTAGCCTGGACATGGAAAGAGACGAGATGCCCATCAACAGATGAATGGAAGAAGAGTGTGATGCGCATACACTAGGGATTCCATACGGCCTTAAAGAAATAAAAGTCCTCACATTAGTGGGGAAATGGATGCGACTGGAAATCATTTTGCTAAGCAAAATAAGCCAGATTCAGACAGAAAAATACCATATCTTTTCTCTCATATGGAGAACCTAGATTTAAATTCCTCACCCCTCAACTGTATGTGTAGGGTATGAAGGTGGAAGAGGGAGAGGAAAGCAAGAGGGAGGGGAGACTAAGTGAGAGAGACTAAGGAATGCAGGAGCTTGAAAGCAAGAGAGGAGGGAGAAGGGAACTAGCAGGGGAAGAGGAGGGATGGAAGACAACTGTGGGTGGGTGGCTCAGAACAAAATACAAAGATATACAGTGTGTGAAAGTGTCGTGAGAAACCCCTTTTCTCTACATGCCAATCAGAAGTCAATTTAATAATGTTTTGTTCAGCCTCGCTCATTACAGAAATGCAAATTGAGACATTGAAATAGCCTTTTTAAACCTATAAAATAAACAAATTAATAATGCTAATAAAAATACCAGTGGAAACCGGGCCTGGTGGTGCAGGTCTGCCATCCCAGGTGACAGAGAGGCGGGAAATGAGTTCCAGGCTAGCCTGGGCTACATGGTGAGTCTCCTTGGGAGGACAGGAAGGAATGCTCAAATGGATGTGGGGAGACAGGCAACCTCATACTGTATTGACAAAGGGTTAAGTTGGTGCAGTCCTGCAGTATCTGCCAAAACAGTAAATACACACAAGCTTTGCCAGCCTTGAAGCAACCAAGACTGAACCAAAGCAGCCAGCTAGATACAAGCTTCTTACTTGAGAGAAACTGACCCCTCATTTGGATAAAGGTTTTCTAGTCCTAGACACATAAAACAACAGTTATGCAGTTTGTTACTTATTGACAAAATACTCCTTTTAAAATTCATGAGGGGTGTGTGTGTGTGTGTGTGTGTGCGCAGTGTGCACATGTACCTGAACTCTACTCCTCAGAATTCTGAAACAAGCACACTTAACAAGCACTCTAGCCCCCTCCAATCTAAAGCATTCTTAATTTGAAAGGCTGAAAGCCTGTGTGTGGTGACACAGGCCTGAAATTCAGAAAAGGTTGTGGCAAGAGGGTTCTCAGTTCCAGCCTAGGCTATGCAGGACACATGGAGAGTGGGGGGTGGGAAGGGAGGGAGGAAGAGAGGGAGGGATGAAAGGAGGCATTCCCTGGTTCTGAGCCTGAGGATTTCTAGCACGTATGTTCCTGATGGTTTGGGAGCTGAACGTCAGCCTTTGTTTTATTCATGTTGCAGGGGTATTTGTTTATCTTTGGATGCTGAATTCCAAGGACTGTTTGACATTTGTTGTGAGTTTTCAATTTTTCTCTTATGATCTGTTGGTGCTGTAAGTTGCTGAGGTTCTGTTTGCTAATGTTTTATTTAAGATTTAATATTTATTTTAATTTTATTTTATTCTATGTGTATGAATATGTCTGTGAGCATGTATTTCTGTGTACCATGTATGCGTGATACCCAGGGAAGCCAGAAGAGTGCATTGAATCCTCAGATGGTTGTGAGCTGCCATGTCGATGCTGGGAATCGAACCTGGGTCCTTTGCAAAGGCAGCGCTTCTCTTACCCACTGAAGTTGTCTCCCCAACTCTTGTTTAGGATTTCTGACACAGAACGCATAAGTGAAATTTTTACTTTCTTTCTTTTCCTTTTCTGTGGATTATTTCATTTTTATGTCATTTTATACCTTAAAAATGATGTGAGATTATAATACAACTTCAACATTTCCCCCTGCCCTTCCTCCCTCTAAACCCTCCCATATATCCCTCCTCGCTCCTTAAAATCCATGGCCTTTTCTTTCATTAATTGTTATTACATACACACAAACACATACATGCATGCATGCATGCATGCATACATACACTCATACTTGCATGCCATTTGGTACTGGACAAACACATGATGTGCTCTTCTAACACATGTCTATTGTCTTAATGAGAAAACATCCGATCACTGAAGTTTTTAAGTGTAAATACTGAATTTTCTTGAGCATTTATAGCTTTTCCAACTTATCTATGCTCTCCTCCACATTCTGACTATGGCTGCCATATTTTCCCAGGACTGGAGATCCAACCAAGGCTCTGAGAAGATGCTCTGTCACTTAGCTATAGCCTCAGGCAGTGGGGACACTTTATACTCCTTTTCTCTGGTTTTCCTGTTATCTCAAGGACTTTCAGGGCTAATGCTCCCATTTATAGGTCTCCAAACTTATAAAGCTCATGAGATTCATTTCCTAACTTGGTTTGTAATTTCCTTTATCTTTTCAAAAATTGTTTTCTTATGTAGGTGTGGTTCTGGATATTGGAATTAGGGCCATTAAACTACATATCCAACCCTCTAAACAAAACAGCACAAAACAAATCTTATTTTGAGACATAGTTTTGATAAGTTACATGAATTGGCCTGAGCTCACCTTGTAGCCCGTAGGCCTTGAACTTGCCATCCTATGGAATTAGAGCCTGAACCACCTGGTGTGCCTGGGTCCTGACTTCTTAATCTCATGTGCAGTGGGCATTATTTATTTTCCTAAGTATCAGAATGAACAATTGAGTTTTACATTTGCCTATGACAGAGCATAGAGATTTAGGACTTTGAAACCAGCTTTTATATTCTTCACTTCAGGACTGACTCTTTCCCTCTCTCTCCCCCATCCCCTCTCTCTTCTTTCTCTCTCCTTCCCTGACCCCCCATGAGAAGTGTACCTCACATTCATGCAAGGCATAAGGTGTTTGATTTGTGTGGGGACTGTCCTAGCTATGGTTACTATTGCTGTGATGAAACACCATGACCAAAAACAAGCTGGGGAGGAAAGGGTCTGTTCAGCTTACACTTCCACTTTGTAGTCCATCACTGGAGAAAGTCAGAATGAGTCACAGACAGGGCAGGAACCTGGAGGCAGGAACTGATGCAAAGGCCACTGAGGGGTGCTGCTTACTGGCTTGCTCTCCGTGGCTCTCTAACAGAACCCAGGACCATCAGCCTAGAGATAACACATACACAATGGCTGCCCCCACCCCATCAATCACTCATTAAGGAAATGCCCTACAGGCTTGTCTACAGCTCCATATTACAGTATTACAGGGGCACTTTCTCGGTCGAGGTTCTCTCCTCTCAGATGACTTTAGCTTGTGTCAGGTTGATGTGAACAATCCAGCACCTCTACAATCTTGTTGTTGGTTTGGCTTTATTTTATTTTGAAACAAGGTCTTGTTGTGCTTCCACCTTGTGTGATCCAGGGTGGCTTTGAACTCATGATCATCCATCTCAGACTCCTGGGGATAACAGGCATGCACCACCGTGTTTTGTTTTGGTTTTTATTAGTCCAGGCCCCACACAAACCACAGACTTCCATCCTCCAACACCAGTAGGAGGGGGATTTTTCCATCCTTACATTAAAGAGCTTCCCCAATAGTCCAACCTTGGGCAAACACCCTAAGCCTAAAATTCTGTCTTTCTAGAATTCAAGACTTGTATGGGTCCTAACCATATCACCCCCCTCCCTAAGGGGTGTCCAACCCAGGCAATAATTCTCGGAGGGATTGCTTTTCTTGAGACCTGAAGACTGAACATATTATTAGGAAGAGGTGTGTGTGTGTGTGTGTGTGTGTGTGTGTGAGAGAGAGAGAGAGAGAGAGAGAGAGAGAGAGAGAGAGAGAGAGAGAGAGAGAAACTGAATGGGTGTGTGTGTGCGTGCACGTGTGTGTGTGTGTGTGTGTGAATTCAGTGTGGCACGAGTGAGCTATATGCTTGGGGACATGAAAAGAGGCCAGCCTGTGAAGGGCTTGCATGCAGGTTAGGATAATGGGCCTATCTAGTCCTGAAAATAGACAGGAGCACTAAAGGGAGCACTGGGGTAAAATCATCAGGTTCAAAAGGAAAACAAATTTAATAAATGATTCTTATATTAATAAGTATTTGCAGCTTGCTAGAAATTACTGAAATAGATTTTGCAAGCAGATGGCAATCCCAGAGTGCATTGGAGCACTAACCTTGACATTCCAAGCATAACACTGACCTCAGCCAAAGGACTGCCTTCACCACAGTCCGTCCCCCCCTCCCCGTCCCAGCCCCCACGTCCCAGACACTTCCCCCACCTGTTCTGGGTGTCCTGTCCATTGAACTTGGTGACGTTTTGGAAATACACAGGTCTTTTGATAATTCCCAAAGCTCCTCTCCCTTCCCTGGCCCCCAACTCTGCAGTAAGGCTCCCCCACACCAGAAAAGGGTCCTGAGCAACAGTCAGCCAAAGACTGAACATAAAAGTGCCCCGGGCTAAGAGCCAGAGGGTCTATATTTAGAACATTTTCTTCATCGCCTGTTTATCCAGCAGACTCAGTCTGTGCGTTCTAGGCTGGACAGCAGAGGAAGCAAGGTGCTCTAAGCCCACATGCCAGTAGTATGGACATCATCTCTAAGACACAATTATTTCCTATGCTTTCTCTGGGCGCTCCAGAAACGAATTAACAATTTAATCCAGCCCTTCCCAGCCACTCCTACAAATTGTGGGAATGTGCTGTCCACAAAGGAAGGCTTGTTGTTTGTTTAAAGTATGCAGGCTACTATGTTGTGTACCCGTCCTTCTGTGCTCTAAAAGCGATACTACCTCGACTTGACAACTGGAAAAGAGAGCGCCCCCTACAGAATTCGGGCATCTTCCTCCTTTGTGTCTGGTTCCTCTGGCGAAGAGACAATGCGTTCTTTAACCAGAAAAAGTAGTGAACTGTTTGAATCCAGTCAAACTGCAGGAGGGAAAGCGGCCGGCCTTGTGTCTCAACTTACGTTTTCCTCAAGGGACAAAATCGGTAGCCCCAGGAATTCCACCGCTTGTAAAACGCGCCACAGAAATGCGGGTTGACTTGCACTAGCTTAACCCTTTCTATTCTGAGGCCCAGACCAGCTTTTAAGGGCGTCCTTCCCCGTTCCCCTGCTTGCCTTCCCTATTCCTCTCCAGAGGCCGGATCCTTATCGCCAGGTCGCTGTTCAATTCCGCTGTCCTTCCGGGAGCATCTGGGAGACCATGGGGAGGGTCTCCGAGGCGGACCCAGAATCCCTCGGCCGCAACCCGCACGGTCGTCCTTAAGGACCTACGACAGGCGCCAGTAGAGGCGGGCGTTTTGTTCTTATAAGGAGCAAAAAGTTTCCGTGACAACGCGGAAATGAGTAGTTTTGCTGCCCAGTAGCGCGGGGCGAGAGGAGTCCAGCAGGCGGGAGCCATCGCGGTCTGGTCGCTTGCGTCCCTGGATCCCCGAAGCCAGCAGTCCCGGGACCTCGACGCAGCGTGGAGAGAGGCACCCTCGGTACCCCTACGGCTGCCGTGGCCGAACGTAAGTGCGGGGCTCTCGAATGTGAGGCTTTGCTGCTCCCCAAACTCGATGGGTGGAATGAAGGGCACGCAAGGGACTGGGGACTCCCACAGAGTTGCGCGGGAGATCGTGGCCAGGAGCGCGGGGTCCGACGAATGCGGGGATCCTGGCCCGGGCCGAGCCCAGGAACACCTTTAATGCACGCGTGAGAAGTGGGCGTTGTTTTCCTCATCACTCTTCGTTGGTGATGCACTGGGGTCTCTCCTCCCGGGCGCCCCGGAGTCCCCGAGTGCCTCCGGCAATCTGGGAAGAAGGCAACTTGTGCTCCCCGCGCTGCCGGCTTTGGAGCCCGTAGCGGGGCCCACGTGTTTGTGCCTAGAGTCGTGACCTTTCATCTCTCAAACCGGGTCGGGTAGCCGAGCCTCAGTCCTGGAAGAAAGGGATGGGAATGACGTTTGTTTTTTCGTAGCTTGTCTTGACGCAAGAAGGTTGCTTCAGGCCGGATGAAGCCCCTGCCACTTCCTCTTTTAGGACTCCTAGTGGAGTAGACCCTATGCTCTGCAAAACTTTCTCCTGGGCTCTAAGTAGTCTCTGCCTTTGATTCCCAGCCCCATCCTCGAGGCCCACTCTGAGCCTCCTTCGTTCAGGCCGCCAGGTAAACGGATTTAGAAGCCCCTGGCCGATTCTCCGTAAAAAAAATGGGAAAATATTGGCCAAACCAGGGAAGAACCTTGTTTAGCCTTTTACTCTACTGCCTAGTATGAGAATGGCCACCCTTCCCAGAACAGAAGGGAGCCAGATACTTGTACCATATAAATCAACGTTGGGGGGCTCTCTGTTGTGTTTTGAGTTTCTTCTCTTTACAAAACTGTTCTGCTTTGGGGAGGCTGCCGGTTAAAGCCTACACAGCTGCTGTGGTCCTTGGTCCAGGTCAGCAATGACAAGGGTGGCCGCTGTCATTCACCTCCTGATGCCTCCCTGCCGGCCTGGTTTGCATAAGTGGTCCTATTATTTGCTGATTCCCTGTGAATCGCTGCTGTCCCGGGCCTTCCTGCCTGCAGATTTTCCACTTGTGGGTAACCATATGGTGATTATACCCACTCTCTGGATGGATCCCCGGGGAAGCTGGAAAAACGTTTGCTCGCACACTGTCCTCACTGTGGGGAATTTTCAGAGACACAGCAGTTTCAGGCTCTGGTGTAAAGGGGGCAGAGACCTGAACTTTTAACCCAATGCCATCACCCCAAAAGTTGTTAGCTCTCCAGGCCATGAGCGAAACATAAAGGGTGTGTGGGTGAACTTTTTAATCAGAGGGCAGGAAGGTGCGGTAGCTTCTGGGAGATAATTGCTCACTGTCTGCAAGAAACCTGGTTTTATAGTTTTCCCTTTTTGAACCCTCTGGGGTTAGTGTACAAAGGGATCCTGTTTGATAAAAGCGCGCACTGTCTCCAAGGAGACAGTGGTATGCACCTGGCATTCTGCAGCCTGCAAGAGTAAGGTTGAGCCGGTGGTGTACACACTAGCCCAGTTCTCAAAGCCACAGCACTGGCAAACCAGAACTTGTCCAGATGAGAAAGGCTAAGACTGTGTGGACAGTGGAGAAAGCGCCTCTGTTGAGGGAAAAGGATTACACCGTAGGTAACCCAGGATGAGACACCCAGGGGCTGTCAGGTGTTCCAAGCATTGAAACTGGATAAAGAAACAGCTTGTTCGGTCTGGCCTCAGATTCCCTGGTTAGAGCAGAGATAGGGCTCGATAGAGCACAGCCGTCAGAGCTCAACAGGCGATGTGCCGATGTGCTGGTCATCAGTGTGAGCAGAGGTTGTGCCGGGGGGGGGGGGGGGTGAGGGGGGGGCTGCTGTGCCTTCTGGGTGCATGACTCTGTGTTTCCATGCTTGGAGGTGAGAGGTACCTCCGATAAGGGTCTGAGGCTGTTGCAGCCCTGAGGCTGTAGTAGAGAAGTATACTAAGCCAGGGTTAGGTTTTCCAAAAATTGAGCTATGATTCGTGCCTGGTGTTGGTACATCTTGAATGGCCTCATCCAATTTTAATGGCATGGTGAGGATGCTGAGAGCTGATGGTAATCTCCAGAGCCACCAGTACCAACCCAGTCCTTTGTGTGAATCAGAATAAGGTCCTCACTCCTAGCAAGATGATGCTGTACAGTGCCAGTTAACACAAGGGCCCCATAGTTGAGCAGCCTGGTTGTCCTTGTTCCACCAGCCTGGTTCTCTTGAGCAATATGCTAACTGGACAGTCATTCACAGTTGCCAATTATTAAGAGTTTAACATGGGCTGGAGAGATGACTCAGGGGTTAAGAGCCACTGGCTACCCTTCCAGAGGGCCCTGGTTCAATTCCACAGCACCCACATGGTGACTCACAACCAACTGGTAACTCCAATTCCAGGGAACAGACACCCCCTTTTGGTATCCAACGACATCGGGCATGCAAGTAGTGCACAAAAAAACACGCCAGGCAAACACCCATATACCTAAAATAAAAATTTAAAAGAAATGGCAGACTCATCCAGCTGGGGAAGAGAGGAAGGAGAGAGACAAGCCCATCCCTGGTGGGTGATGTGAGCCTTGACCCAAGTATCAAATAACCAAGCATTTTGATTACTGAGTGGTGTGAGGTGGCAGATCCAGTTTGCATCCTGAAGTGACAGGGATGAGTAAGTGCCACCTGGGTGTGGTGCAGAAGGAAAAAGTGACAGCCACATGCAAGGTGGGGTTTCCCGAGAAGTAGAAGGTGATAAGAGAAATCAAACGTGCTGAATTGCTCAGCCAAGCCGTTCAGCCCCTCTGTGTCCTCTTCCTGCCTCCATCAAATCCTATTTATCTGCACGTATCCTTCCCAAAACCATGGAGGAGACCATTTCTAACACCCCCTGTCTCAACTCAGACTCAAATGTTGCTTGGCTCCTGTACCACCTGCCTCGTGCTTCATTAATTGGGAGGGCCCTTTAAAGCACAGTTCATCCATGGTGTCTTATGCCAATAGACTGATTGCCTGTTTACCTGAGCGGAGCACATCACAGGCCTCGGCTCCTTATAGCTACACCCACCATATACCCAGCAAGAAACCTACGGGTGCACTAGAAGATGCCTCCTGGTAGGATTTCTCCCTTTATGTTTTCATAACGCAACTCCTTCCCGTTTTATTTACTTATTTACTTAGTGCTTTGCAAGCATTAACCCTCAGTTGCATATATCTGCATAAGGTAAACATTATAGGATCTCAGGGTTTGGGGGCTGTGCGCTCCTCTGCATGCAAATCAATGGGACCTGGGTGAGCCAATAGACGCCAAGCACAGAACAAAGAAACAGGTCCTTAATTAGCCCTAAGGCCCTGGGGAGTGGGCAAGAACAGGAGCCACTTAGAACCCCTGCTTAAGCCAAGGGAGGCCTACCAAGGACAGTGTCTGCTTTGGCTGCCTCAAGCCACCTGCCTCTCCCTCTTGTCTGTCTGGGGCCACTGTGGGTTCGTGATGAGCAAGCCATATCTCCACCTTCACGATGTGGCCTGCATGTGCTTTGGCCCAGATAGGGCTGGGCTGGGGTGAGTCCTGGCTCCATCGCTCTCTAATTGGGTGTTCTCAATGGTTGGGCAGGTGCCTTGTCTATTCCAAGTCTCAGTGCCGTACTTTAAAATCAGGATAAGCCATCTCAGGGATGAGGTGGGGAAAAACCACTTAGCTCAGTGCCTGGCCCAGGTCACAGTGTGGCTAGTCTAAGCTTCCTTCCAGTTCCCATCAGGCTAATGCTTTGTCCACTGAGGTCTGGACAAAAAAACAAGGCCATGAGGTTCTAGACTTTCCCACCAGGACAGACGGGAGAGCTTCCTTGTCTCCCAAAGCTGAGGACGAAGGTGACCTTTTAGCCTGAAAGAAAACCAGTTTCAAGCTTGGCCTGCAACAGGTGCCCAGACAGGAAAGCAGAGTGGGGAGGCCTCTAAAATAGTCTCTCAAGTGTTCAAAAGACCCTTTTCTAGGGCCCTCTTCAATGGTTTAGGACCCCTGATATTTCCCCAAAGAGATTATATCTCCCCTATGCCAATGTGCCTCACCCAGTGATGTCATTGGAATGGGAGCCCCTCAGATGGCATCACTGTTGCCCAGGCAACACCGCCATCATAAGGCCTACAGGAAGAACACGAACCACCCTCAACTGTAAGATACGTGTTGCAGGACAGGGATCTAGAAGATGTAGCCACCACAGGTGGGTTTTTCGGAGACTGCAGAGAGGGTGTGCCGTGGGTGGGAGCCGAGTGTGTGCTCTGGGCTGTTGAGCTGGTTGGTGGAGGGTCTTGAGGCATTAGGTGTGTGTCCCAAGGGGAAGACACATTGCTGACTGCTATGTTCTCTTTTTCCTCTGAGCCATATCGACTCCATATGGGGGCTTCTACTCCACAGCCCAAATCTCCATGGAGAGGTGTGGGTTATACTGGTACAGAGACAGCACTAGGAAAGTAGCTTTCCCGTGTCCTCATCCTCCGTCCTGACTACAAGGGTTCTTCACTGATTAAGCAAATATGACAAACGTGGCACTATGTTAGGAATTCAGTAACCTCGGGGAGCTTTGTGGCGGGGAACGGGAGAAATGTGTGGAAGCCACCCTCCAAGAGGTAGACAGCTACTTATCACCAAGCTCTCGCAGGCCCTGTGGGATTCTCCAAGTGGTAAATCAATCCTGTAGAGTCCCTTTATCTTCAGGAGCTTGTACTGGTACTTTCAAGATACTTGGTCATTTGGGAGTGCAGTGGAGAGGGCAGCCACGGTTGCTTGCTGTGTACCCAGGGACACACTGAGGACGGCATTGTGCACCCGGCTGAACACATGGCAGTTGTGACTCTCTTAATTGCTGGTCCATGGCTTCAGCCTCACCTTCTAAGGTGCTGCCTGCTGCTGTCCTTCAGATGGAATTCCTGAGCGAGGGCTGCCACAAGCCAAAGCTACCACTGAACGATGCAGGCAGAGGAGCGCCGGCCTCCCAGAGAAGTGAAAAACCAGATGGCATGGCAGGTCCTTCTCTACAAAGCTCCAGGACCCAAGGCCTTTCAACTTCAAAGGACCTGAGTTGGTCTGCTTGGTGCAGCTAGATATCTCTTCAGGGGCTTCTCTGATGTCTGATGTCCAGCGTTGGCGGCTAAAGTAATAGCCCCAATTTATAGGAAAAATTTTAGGGTCCTCAGTGAAAACTGAAGTGTCCTTGCCTGGGTAGACAATTTGCAAGCTCACTCTTCTATTTGGAAAACTGCCCCCCCCCAAAAAAAAACCCACCTCTCAAAAGCTTTCCTTCCTACAAGCAAAATGATCTTTATGGAAAAGAGCGTGTTCATGCACCGAACATCTGCTCCTAGCCAAGCCTGCGCGTGGCCCTTCACACGCATTTGTTTCTCTTGCTCTCGGCAGTCCCGTTTTCTAGATCAAGCAACAAGCTCAGACTCACCCCATGTCCCTGAGACACGATTCCAACTTAGATCATCTGCTGTCTCCCAGGCCTTTCTCTCAGCCACCTCAGGCGTCTCTGCCTGGACTCCATAGAAAGCAGCATGTAGAACCCCACCGCTTGGGTGTTAAAAGTGAGAAGCTGGAAGACAGATCACCAATTCCAGGCCTGAGCCTCCCATCTCTCTCTACTCTCTGACGTTAGCAGAGGGGACGGCTTTCCTGTCTGTTTAATGGTGGTGGTAGTGGCTACCACATAGCATGCAGTACATATTGAGATGCTCCCATAGGGGAAAACAGAGTCCATGCTTACCGAGTGACTCACTTCCCATGACTGACCACTCATGTTTTACCCGGGAGGAGAAATGCTATTCCAAGGCTGTCCTGAGTGCCACTGTGGATAGCCAAAGAAAATGCAGAAGAGTGAGCATCCAACCTGGAGGGATGCTGTCTGTCATCATCTGGGCCCTGCCTGTCGAGAGGACCATGAGCTCATAGCATGGTTCCCACGGGAGCCTGTTTTAATATCCCTCTTCTATAGAGAAGTCACCTGACGCTCATGAACGGGTCTTTTGTTTGCTGAGACTTGGTTCTGAATTTCTGAGGAGGCAGGAGAACACCCTAGGCTAGAAGGGAGGAGTCAGGGGATGCCCAGGCCCCACCCCTACATCCTGCCCCCCCCAATACCCTGAGTTTACCCATCGCTGCTTCTTTCTTATGCTTGACCCTAACACATACAATCCCTGCCCCCTGTGCCAGAGAGCCCTGTTCCTTTTCCTAATGGCTCTGAGAAGGCTTACCCAGGTCACAGGGTCTCTCGTGAGACGCAGCTTCGTGAGTTCACTCAGAGGCTCATGCGTCATGTCCCACAGATGTGGCATGAGCAGTATAGCATCATGAGATCCTGGGAATGAGACTCCATACATCCCTGTATCCATTCGTTTTTTCAGCAAGCGTTCCTAGCACAGCCGTCCTTCACGCTGCTCAGAAACTCTTTAGAGACGCACAATGGTTAATGCTGGCCCCCCTGGAATTGGGGGTCAGGATGCTGCTGAGCCCCCTAAATCACTAGACTTTCTCTTCTCCTTCTGTGACCTTTAGAAGAAGGTAAGGAGGTGGAAGAGATAATTTCGTGTCCACAGGCTCCTAAAGAGCCTGCAGAAAAACATTCGCTGTCTTCTTCCCAAAGAAACAATACAAAGCCATCAGCAATGTCATTTCCAGAGCACAGCACCCAGTGTGAGGCCTCCATACCTCACCAATGGGCTGTAAGCCGTGGAGCAGGTGTGATGATGTCATAGCACATGGCAGAGCCAGGACTCAACAACCAGTCCTTCTGATCACAGTTTGGCCCCTTTACTGTTCTCTAAGCTTCTACAGACTTAAAACTCTTCCTTGCCAAGAGCTTTGGACTATTTCTGGGTGACCTTGGAATGGGGAAGGGGCAGAAGTTTGTACAAGTGAACTTATGGGTGCTAACAGATCGGTCATGGTTCTTGTGTTCATCTGGGCACTTAGGATGTTCCAGGCACAGCCCAGGTACAACACACATTTTCACACATGGCCACTTTGTCCCTGTGACTGGAAATTGAGTGGTCGCCATTGCTGTTTTGCTCTGGGTAACTCTCGAGAAACGTTACTGGGCCCTCACGGATAATTCACGGAGTGACTTCCATAGCTGTTCCAAGCTGGACAGTTCGGGCCCTCTGCGCTCCAGAGAGAATTCCTTGGCTTTGGCCAACAGGTGTAGGAGGGCAGACAGGCAGCCATTCTGTTGTGGGTGAACAGGAACCTGAGGTTCTGCACAGGCAAAAGCTGACCACAGCTCTTAGTTTTTTACAGTTGGGTTGGCTTCCCTCCTCTCTGTTCCTCTTTAAAAGGATGAAAGGGTTTTGAGATCTTTGCAGGCTCAGACACACTCTCTCCCTCTACCTCTCTCTCTCCTCTCCCTCCCCCCCCCTCTCTGGTGTGTGTGTGTGTGTGTGTGTGTGTGTGTGTGTCTAAGGCCTGAGGAGCTTCCTTTCTCTCCTCCTCTTCCTAGCTAGTTCAGTTCAGACACTACTTTCAGGTCCTGACTGAGCCTAGGGAGGATGAGCTTGTGGGGCCTATAGTAGGGGAACAGACCTTTCTTTGGCTGCAGAGATACGTGGGGGTTGATGGTGGGAGGGCTTCCTCCTCTGTGTCTTAGAGGTGCAGAATTCAGATAGGCTCTTCTGAGCTGACTTTGTTACCAGGCAAGGATCAAAAAGAAAGTGGCTCCTGGGCATAACAATTCCTATAATTCCCTGATTCCCAGCTGCTCTGGAAAGGGAGGGTGGGGAGGTGGGGTGGTGGGTGAGGGGAGGAGCCTGGGAGGGCTTTTGTTTTCCTTTGTATTTACTCCTTGGTTCTGCTCAAGCCTTCTTTCTTTCTCTGACTCCAGCAACCGGCTCTGCTCTGCCCGGGCTTTCTGCTTCCACTACCCTGGAGCCTGTTCTGCCTGCTCCACTAACCAGGGAGCCTTGGAAGGCAGCGTGTGTACAAAACTCAAGGTGGAGAAACAGGAAGGGGGCAAGTGGGAGCCCCCGACATGCCCTGCCCAGAGGGGGAAGGAGGGCTGTGTGTGTGTGTGTGTGTGTGTGTGTGTGTGTGTGTGTGTAGGGGATTCTACTCTGAGGAGTGCTAGCCTGAGCCAACCCTATACGAGCCTGGGAAGTGGTTAACAGGTCATTCCTGTGAGTCACAGTGACTGCTTTAGAAACTTGTGTGGGAACCCTGGGGGTCTAGGGAGGCCCCTCAAGCCAGTGCACACTTTAGGAAACTCGTGGAGAGAACAGTCAGTGAGAGACGGATAGTTAGAGTCTGTGGAGGCTGGCTTCAGACTGTGGTGTGCCCAGTGTAGGCTGTGAGTCCTTGGCTCCAGGAGCGCCCCTCCCTTGGCCCTGGAGAAACCTCACCTCTTAAGAGCTGCAGCCAACTGCTGAGGCCAGCTGCTGTGTACAGGTGCGGGCCTGGAGCTGGAGGAGTTGAATGACCTCAGACTGTTCCACTTGGACGCCTTGGGCTCCTCCCTACGAGGTGAGGTGGATGGCACCCTCCCCTGAGGGAGGCAGTATCATGGGATAAAACAGTAAGGACAGAGCCCAGGCAGCACTTGGGTGTGCCTGGCCCCTGTCAGGGCACACCTATGAGAAGCCACACCTCCAAAGGCCCGAGACACTTGCCCTCTTCAGAGCCTTCGTAAATACGTCTGACTCCCTTCCCTTGCTCTTTCCTTTCAAATAAGAGGGAACTGTCTCAGGTTGGAGGAACCTGGAAGGCTCCTCGAAATGCTTTTGGGGAGGGGTTTACAAAGAAGACTAGTTACCCAATTTTAGCTTACAGAAATGGAGGCAAGGGTAGAGAAGGGTGGAGAGACATGCACGAACTATTTAGAGGACAGTGGATGATCCGAAGTGGCCAGGCCAGCAGGGTTCAGAGAGGGACCCCTGAGTCAGGCTCTGATCATTATGAGACCTCAGGCTTTGATCTTGTTGCATGGAAAGAGGACTACACTCAGGTAGGGGAGAACTTCAGGATTGGAGAAGCAGGCTGTGGGAAAACAGAGTACCAGGCCCTCGCCCCAAAGGTCTGTGGTGGCTCACGCATCATTGGAGCAAAACAAAGGTCAGAGCACAGCCAAGCAGAGAGCCTGGGGTGGTGTTTGCTGCGAGAGAGGGGGCAGACTACTTTCTTGTTGAGACTGTGCCAGCTTCCTGAGACTGTTGTAACGGGGTCTCCTCAAGACGGGACCCTTCCTTCTTTCTCCCAGCTCAGATGTCCCTTGATTGACACAGCACCTCCTATCTAGATGTAGGTTTTAATCTCCCATTACTTTTTCCTCTGCCCTATCCTTTCTCCCTCTCAGAAAGGCTTGGGGACCCATTTGGATCCAGGATCTCATCCTAAGCTCCTTCTTCTGAACACCTCCACAAAGTCCCTTTGTCCAAATAAGGTTGCTTTGGGGTCGGGATATTAGCCGAGAGTCACATCTTCGGCCATTCAGGCCACACAGTGACTGCTGGACTCCAGGTGTCCTAAAGGGAATAAATGAGAGGAAGGGAGGCGTGGCCAGGGCTCAGAGCTGCAATCTTCCTCCTGCCCCTACCCCTGGCCTTCTAGTCCCTAGATATCACAATATCTGTGATGCCCCTGGGCCTGGTCCTCTGCTGCTGGGAGTCAGGCGGAGATCTGGACGGGGGAACACCTGGCCCTTCCTGGGTGATTGATGGTTTCCCTGACTTGGTTGATGGTGGACACACCTACTAGTGAAAACGCAGACCAGGAAGGATGTAACCCTACCACCAAGCCCAGAGTCCAGGCCCCTGTCCTTCCTGTCCCTTGACTGCCCCGGCCACTCTCCAGTCCAGACAAGAGGATTGGCATTCTGGTGGCTTCCTTAAAACCCCTTCCTCTTCCAAGAATGCTTTTGGCGATGTGACCTGGTACTGCCTTTGGGTCCAGCCAGCATCCCCATGTGGGCTCACTGGTGGTCTGCTTGGTCTGTCTGGGTCTCCTCTGACTTAGGTAGAGGAGTTTCTCTGATCTTTGAGAAGAACCACAAATTTTTAATACTGTTTCTTCATTAGTGTAATCTCTTGAGACCAGAGTCTCTTCGAGTTCCTGGAGAAGCTGTGGGGAAGAGAGCAAGCACTTCTGGCATCTGTGTAAAGCCCCCAGCACAGGCCTGGCATGCAGGCATCCCTCAAATGCTGCCATGACGATTCTCCCAAGGGTGGATGCTTGGCTGACTGGGAGACCCGGGAACAGTCAGGACTGGGCTGGAGGCGGGTCTTAGGCCTAGGCTGGGGAAGTAATTAATAGTTAGGCCAAGTGGTTTCTGAGGGGGTTGGAGGCAGAGGCCTAGAGAAATGCTTCTCAGGGAAGTGAGGCAGACAGCAGCAGAGAAGAGGCCCGAGGCTGCCGCTGAGGGGTGGCAGACAGAGTACACAGGCCCTGGTGAACCTCTGAAATACTTGACTGGACTCAGGTGGTCTTAAAAGAACGTTTTGAATTAATAACCAGTCCTTTAAAGTGAAGGATTCTGATAAAAATCCAAATTATTGGCTTCTTTTAGGGAGGAAAAGGGTCTTGCCATTCCTGTTCACAGAATGTGCGTTGTGGTGCCCACTGCCCGCAGGAAAAGCATGTGTCATCCAAATGGCCAGTGCCCCTGCTGCTCAGCCCTCCACAGCAGTCTGACTTATTTTTTGCTGGTGTCCTGACCTATCTACCCACTTCTCCCCGGCAATCAAGGCTTCACAAGCACTATTGCAGGGAGACCAACCAGAAGAAGAAAAGAGAAAGAGCCGGGTGGGGGAGGAAGATGACAGCTGAGGCCAGGGCTACAGGATTCTGAGTAACGGAGGTGGGTAGGGATGAACCACATCCTTTCTGCCTCCTTTCTCAATTATTCTTGTTGGTCTTCTTCCTTCCTCTTTCTTTACTTCCTTTCTTTGTCTGCTCCTCCCTCTCCTATGAGGACGCCGGCCTGCGTGGCCCAGCCCCCAACAGAGATGTCCTCCCTGTCCCCACGTAGGTACAAGTGGAGAGTAGTCCAGTCAGAGGTGCTTCAGTGGTCCCTTGTGGATCCCCTGACCCTTGCGTGGACAAGGGCCAGCTCCATCAGGCCCTTTTCCTCTCCAGTGTTCTAAAAAGGGTAGTAGGTGCGGTAGAAACAGGTGGCTGGCTGCCGTAGCTATATCTTTCCCGGGGCATCTCCCAGCACACACTAAGTCAGCTCCCACGGACAAGCTTGGGGCAGTTTTGTGTCCAGCCCATGCACGGTGCCTTGGAAGCTGCAGAAGGACACTTGGTTGGCTTTGCTGGGCCTGTGGGTGAGGAAGCAGAACTAATGAAGACACGGGCATAGCAAAGGGCAGGACTGTGGTCCAAGGTTACAGCCGGACTCAGAACAGGGCAAGGGGTGATCCACTTGCTCCGAGAGGAAGCTAGTCTCACACTAGGGGCTCCAGTCCTAAAGAAATTGTGAGATTGAAGATGGGGTGTAGCGCTGAAATATAGGAGGGTGTCTGCTCTGGGCTCAGGCTGCCCAGGCTCAGCTTCCAAACTCCCAAACCAAGACGAAGGCCAAAAAGGGCTCTGCAGTCAGCAGAACCTTCATGATATGGCCCTGATTCTCCAGGGCCTAGGAAGCCTGAGAGGCAGTCACCCTGGTGATATGGTCAATTGCCACTCACATTAGGGGCCATGAGGCACCCATTAGGAGCAGGAGGTGATGGACCCACTCAGTTCCCCTCAGCCTCCTGAGGAATGGAGACAGGGCAGAGGAAAAGGCCTGGCTTGGCTGGGGTGATGCTCACTGACAGTCACACTGCAGATTGTCTGGATGATGCACCTGCCAAGCTGATGTTCCAAAAGTTAAAGACACTCACACACAGAGTTCTTACCACTGTGTCTGGCACCGGTAGATAGCGTGTTCAAAGGGCCTGGCACGGAGTAGCGCATTGCGGGGTGCTTAACATGGTGCCCGACACGAAGTAGCTCTCAATAATGAAACCCTCTTCTGCTATGCTTCTGCACAGAAATTCCTACCATATGTCACCTGGCAGGGCCCAAGGAGGGTGCCCAGTCTGCCTCAGCCCCCACTAGATCACCCTCCAGGTCCAACCTAGCTCCTCTTTAGGCCTCAGTTTGCAAGTCCATAAATTGGGCCTAGATTAGTGCAATTCTAAATTCTTACTTTCTCAGTATTGGCTTTACGTCCCTGACAAAACTGGATATCTTTAACTGGAATTGGAAACCCAAACAGAAGGCCGGGCACACAGAAGGCTTCAGCACAGACAGGATAGCCTGGGTCTTCTTGACTCCTTTCTTGAAGGAGCCAGAACTTAGAAAAAACACACCACTACCACCCCGAGACACACACACACACACACACACAATCTGCTATCAACCACTCCTTTTTTCCATTTCAGTAAGGAAGCCATCAGATGTTCCTCTGGACTCTGCCTCTCCAGGACTGCTATTGTAATCAATTAGCAGAGCTAATTACATCTGACAGGCGGGGCCAGACAGGAGCCCTTGGCAAGTGCCAGAGTCCAGCTGGGACACTGTGGGAGCCACACTTCCCTTCTCCCCGGAGGGTACCTGACTTAGGAACCTGACTTTAGGATGGGTGGTACTCAAACTTGAGTACTGAGGGGCCCAGGAACCACCAGGAGAGTATGCTAAAACACCAGTGTTAGGCCCCACCCTGGTCTTTCTCAATGCTGGCAGAAGGTGGCATTGGAAATGTGTCTGTCTGGAAAACACCCAGGTGGTGCTGCTGCTGGGAGCCTTGGAGACCTGTAATCCCAGAGGGAGGCCCCGTGTCTCTGAGGCATGGTCTGAGGCTGAGGTGCTTTAGTGGCTGAGACCCTAGTGGGCAGTAGGCTGCTAGTGGGGCATGAGGAGGAGAAGGGCACAGGCTTGTTGCAGAATTCTCTGGAAGGAGGGAACAGAGTGAGTGTGGAGCTGGGGACCTGACGTGCCCACCAGTGGGTGGGGCCAGAAGAGCCTTCAAAAGACAGGAATATAGCTCTCTGTGCTCCCACATGCCCCAGTGAGGTGTGTGGGGCTGTCTGACTCCCCACCTGGACTTTCCTGTCAGGGATGGCACTGTGCTCATCACTGGGGAGCCTGAAGCATCCAGCCTTCTCCTCACACTCGGGCGCTTGGCCGCGCAGCAGCAGCACAGTGGGGAAGCCTGGGTGAGGCAAGCAGAGCCAGGCAGAGCAGCTGGAATTCCAACTCACTCTGGCCTCCATAACCACATGTCTAGAAAGTCTTCTGAGCTTTGATTAACCCATCTGTGAACCAGGGATCATAGCCACCTCTTGGAAGGTCACAATGGTCACTGTGGACAGTGCTAATCACCTGAGGGCTTGTCGGACAGGAGCTGCTGCCAATAAGGTTTTTGTTCACCAAAGCCATAGTGAGGGATGCTCTGGGGTGCAGAAATCAGGGACCCCCTTAAGTAGCCACCTCATGTTTTTCTTCTGATCAGCCCTACAGGAAAAACCCGGTAGAGAACCTGTCCCGGCCACCACATTCACTGAGACACCCAGGGGTTACCATCTTCCCTAGCCTCTGTACCCCAGGACCTGGCTCTTTGCCAGGCTAAGTTTAGCCATATGAGCCACCCTCCCTGTGGGTGAGGCTGGAGTAGAGAGGAATTCGGCAAACTTCCTGTCGGCTTCCTGGCAAGCAGGCGAAAGCCCGCTAAATGACCCAGGTTTATTCCCAGAGCCAAGGCTGCCAACAGATGTCACAAACCACAGGTGTGGGACAGTCGCAAGCCTGAGAGCTTTGGGACCAGCAGAGACAGATGTCCTTGGAGTGCCCTTTGGGGAAGGGTGTGTGCGCTTGTGAGTGTGTGTGCACATATGAGTGTGTGTACATGCATGTTTTCCCCCTGGTTTACGGGAGCTTTACATCAGAACACAAAGCCTTCCCAGCTCCTGCCCAGGGCCTTCAGGGCAGGAAGGTCCCTGTTAAGTGGCTTGGGAACCAGAAGAGCAGAGGCTTCGATCCCAGCTCTGGCAGACTGGGTGGCAGGCACAGAGTGGCTATAAGCATTCAGTATCTTGGCCTGACCCTCCCACCCCATCCTTGGGGCTCTGCTTACAGCCTCCACAGAGGTAACTGGGTTAAATCCCTGGGAAGGGGGTGATGGCTGAGTAGAATGAGTCAGCAGGACCTCCCTCGTCACAGGCAGGCCCAGACTCTGAAGGAGTCCCCCCATGTGCTGGGGGGCAGGGCAGAAGGAGCACTGTGCCCAGGAGCAGCAGGAGCAGGGCAGTGTTCTCTGCTACCACAGCACTTTCCGGCGTGCATTCCTCCACACCCCAAGACTTGGACAGGGCTGGGGTGCTTGGCAGCTGAGAAAACACGCCTGTGGAGGCCAAGGAAAGAAACTCACATGTGAGGCGCCCGCTCTGTGCCAGGCACCATGCTGAGCACCCGTGTGCACTCGACCTTAGCACCCTTATAAAGGAGGAGTCTTCTTCTTCTTCTTCAGGGATGAGGATGGGAGCCCTTGAGAAGATGAGTGATCCGCCTGAGAATTCGCCACCGCCAGGGGCAGAGCCAAAGTTCAAAGCCAGGTCTGCCGGGCGTCTCTAAGGCAGGACGCCTTATGTCTGTCTGCTGTGTTGTTTGCCTGGTGCTCTGGACAAGGTCTGTCTGTAGCCCCCTATGTCCTTCTAGAGCCCCCCTGCAGGCAGGGACATCTGTGTATTCCCACCCAATCATGGCTACTCTTCTGATAAGAGCACTCAGTCAGTGGCTCAGATCTCACTAAGGCTCTGAGGGCATTGCCTTAGTTGGGCTTTACAACACCGGGTATCTCTCTTCCCGCCTGATAGATGCAGAGAGAGGATGGGGAAAGCCGTAATTTGTCCAAGATGCCTATCCTTCTCCTAACTTAGTCTGTCTCCTCCAAGTGCTCTTGACTCCCAGGTTTTGAATTCTGAACAAGGGGGCTCCTAGAGTCGAGCTTCTAGCAGGCATAAGGCCTTGCTCTGGTGCTATAGTTGAAGCCATTGTATGAAGGGGAGGAGCATTTTCCAGTCCGGGGCTTCGTGTTGGCCACACTCCCTGTCTGATGGTCCGTTCTCCGTCCTCTATTGATGTGGAAACCAACTCCTGTCCACGGGAGCTGCCAAGAGTACAGCTGGGCCCAAAGGCCGCTGCCTGCGTTACCAGGGCCTTGAAGAACCGCCTATGGTCACCTAGCTAGGTGGCTGCCATCTGGTGTTACACTGCTGGTACTCCATTTAAAGTCCACAACCATGCCTGTCAGCCAGCCTCACGGTTCTGCCGTAGGCCACCCGGGGGGATCATCCTTGGCTGTCTCTGTGTTGTGGAAACCATGGCCGCTCAGATTCTGTGGCTTATCCAGCACACTTTTCCTCCCCAGCTCAGGAGTGGGAAGCTGGCTGGCTGCCCCTGGACTTTTCCCCCATCCGACATCCTGCACTTTCTCCCATCCCTGGCTTTCTGCTCTGTAGAAACCTATGAGCTCTTCAGAGCTCAGCCCGAACTTGTCTCCTCTGGGAATTCCCTGGGGCTAGCCTCCACTCCCTAGCCCCTCTGGATCTTGCTGACCTGTGCAACTGTGTTTGGGGTGGAGCTGTCTGAGTCACCTTTGAACAGTGGCTTTCCCTGGTCAGCAGCCAGCACAGGCTGCCAGTGTACATGTTCCCCTTGCTGGGGAATCCTCACCTGCTGGCGAACCCCTTTATCCGGGTACCATGAGGGTAAGAATTTCCTCATGCAAATTCAACAGAGGACTCAAACCAAAGGGCCTAGAAATTCCAGTCAGCCGGTGTTGGCTTGCCCCCAAGGGCTCTTCTCTTTGTTGTCCAACAACACACTCAAGATCTTCCCTCTTTCTGCTGAGGTCAGGAAGGAAAGGGACAGGGCAGGTAGGGAAAGGGTGGATGGTTAGTTCCCAAGGCTCCTGCTGGGAGAGGAGAGGGGTACAATGTAAGGTTATGCTGAGGTGCCTCTTATCTTAGATGTGTCTGCATGCACGCACACGCGAGCGCGCACACACACACACCCCTAAGGCCTTTCTAAGGTCTCTCCCTCCACTCACCACACATTACAGCAATAGCTTCTGCAGTCTGAGGTGCAACAACAAAGCTCACAAGAGCCGGGCGGTGGTGGCGCATGCCTTTAATCCCAGCACTTGGGAGGCAGAGGCAGGTGGATCTCTGTGAGTTCGAGGCCAGCCTGGTCTACAAGAGCTAGTTCCAGGACAGGAACCAAAAACTACGGAGAAACCCTGTCTCGAAAATTAAAAAAAAAAAAAAAAAAAAAAGCTCACAAGAATTTCTTTTCCTTCGTCACAGTTTTAGACAGGAGACCCAGGATCCTTGGGATATGATTTTATTTCTTCCCTGTCATCTCACATTACAGAAGCCCTCTTCTGCTTCTCCTCCGAATATCCTCATCGCCGGTATAAAGTTAAATAAGGGTTGCTTGACCACAGCACTGTGATGTCATGGCAGCCCGTCTGATGACCAGGGTGGCTTGCTAGTTACTGAGTGGGTAGTGTATACTGAGGGGATTATTTTGGACAGATGTATGACTCATATTTCATGCTGGAAAGAATGGAGCACCATGATTTCAACACCTTTCTCAGAATGGAACTTAAAAGTTATAGTTGACTCTAAGGAACTTTTTAAAAATGGGAATGGGTGATTTGTCTGCACATATGTCCCTACCGCAAGCATGCAGTGCTCAAGGAGACCAGAAGAGGGCGTCTGAGTCCCCTGGAGCAGGAGTTATAGACAGTTGAGAGCTACCAGGTGGGTGATGGGAATCAAATACCTGTCCTCGAAAGCAGTAACCTGTCAGGACCGCCAGCCTACATAAACATGGACACTCATTATTAGTTATAAAAGCTCGGCCTTAGCTTAAACTTGTTCCTAACTTGTTTTTATAAATTAACCCATCTTTTAAATCTACATTCTTCCACATCTGACTGGCTACTCTGCCTTTCTTCTTCCTAGAGTTCTCTCTCTTTCCAGAAGTCCTGCCTGTATTCTCTTGCCTACCTATTGGCTGTTCAGCTTTCTATTACACCAACCACAATACATCCTCACTCAGTGTACAAATATTCCACAACAGTAACCAGTGCTCTTAATCACAGAGCCATCTCCCCAGCCCCAGCTGGCTAGGTGATTCTGGGTGAGGTCAGGTGCGGGGCCAGGGTTCTGTATTTAGTTTCCTGTTGGTTTGTTTTGGTTCTCTCTCTCTGTCTCTGTGTGTGTGTGTGTGTGTGTGTGTGTGTGCCCTGGAGAACAGAAGACAGAATAGGACATCAATTCCTCTAGAACAGGAGGACAGGAGATTGTGAGCTGTGTGATATTGGAGAGGAACCAAACACTGGTTCTCTGCAAGAGCAGCAGATATGCTTACAAAAGCCCCTGTGTTTTGCGGATGGGGAGATGGGGCCTTGCTGTTGAGCCTAGGCTAACCTTGAATCTCATGGCAGCCTTCCTGACTCCATCTCCTAAGTGTGTCAGCCTGATTCTGGGTCCCTAGCAAGATTCCAGGTGATGCTTCACCAGTGTTCTGTGTATCACAGTTTCCCTCACAGATACTGCAAGAGGTTAGCCTTTCTCCCAAAAATTATTTAAGGCTTAAAAATCAGTCATGCTGGAGAGACTGTTAAGAGGTCATTCGGAGTTCAAATGCTGAGGTAAGAGAAGCAAGTGGCATCAATCCCGTGACCCTCTGGGGATACAATTACCTTCTTCTCTTAAACCAAGAACCCTAGGCTCAGAGAGGTGAGTTAACACATCCAGCATCACACTGCCAGGAAGACGCGTTCACTAAACAAAATTCAGCATGGTGGTAGGCAGTGTCTGAGGCCGAGGAGTTTGATGGTTGGAGAACAACTCACATAGCTTGCAGAGAAAGGATGCCTGCACTGACCCGACTGGAAAAGCCAGAAGTAATGATGTCATACACAGCTGAGTGCAGGGTGTGCTTTAATCTTTGTTGATGGCGGGGGGGTCCCCTTGCTGGTGGCAGAAGAGCAGCCCACACTGTAGAAGTAATCCTGTTATCAGACAGCCCTAGCTGGCCACAAGGAAAGCCTTTCTTCCCATTGGCTCAGAGCGTTCATATATTCACCACAGAACCAATCGCTGTGGGTGTAGCTGTGGCTGTATAGAGTAGTCTTGTTATCTCGGGATTGGCGTCTGGATTTGGGTTTGGTCACCTGGATCTGAGATGTAGGTTTATATCTACCCCAACCAAAGGATCAGGAAGAGAGAAGGTTGATCCTCGGGGTCAAGACTGTTCTGATCCCATCAAGAAAAGCTGTGTTCTGCAGACAAAAGAAATGTCTGTGGCATGTGTAAGCCTGAGGTTGGGCCAGAGCACGGGAGACGGTTACAGGAGACCCCTGGGGGCTGCGTGTGAGGATTGGCACTAGCTCTTGGGGGCAGAGGTTGGCGCAAGGGTCCAGGGAGAAGGGTCCTTGAAGGAAACATAGGTGTGACCAGCAGTGTCTTTCTGTGTTCCTAGGAATACTACAGTCATGGCCCTGGGACTTTTCCGGGTATGTCTGGTGGTGGTGACGGCCATTGTTAACCACCCCCTGCTGTTCCCCCGGGAGAACGCCACAGTTCCAGAGAACGAGGAGGAGATCCTCCGTAAGATGCAGGAACACCAGGAGAAGCTGCAGCTGGAGCAGCTGCGCCTGGAGGAGGAGGTGGCGCGGCTACTGGCCGAGAAGGAGGCCCTGAAGCAGACCGAGGAGGAGGGCCAGCAGCAGCCTGAGGCCTACACTGCCTGGAACCTCTGGAGCACTCTCTGCATGATCCTCTTCCTGATCATCGAGATATGGCGGCAGGACTACCAGGACGCGCCCTTCCCAGAGTGCCCGGCTGGAGAAGAGGATGAGCTGTCTGGACTGGGGGGCGCTCCACTGAAGGGCCTTCCCCTGCCCAATAAGGCCACCCTGGACCACTTCTATGAGCACTGTATCCGAAGCGCCACAGGTGATGCTGCCCGTACCAGGGAGTTTGTGGAAGGCTTTGTGGATGACCTGCTGGAAGCTCTGAGGAGTGTCTACAGCCGAAACACTGACATGGAGATGGAGGACTTCATCGGTGTGGGTAGCATGTATGAAAACTGGCAGGTGGAGAGACCACTCCAGTGCCACCTGTATGTACCCTTCACACCCCCGGAGCCCTACAGCTTCCGCCCAGAGCTCTGGTGTTCCAGCCTCTCGGTGCCCCTGGATCGGCAGGGCTACGGCCAGATCAAGGTGACCCTGGCCGATGGGGACCCTCTAGGCTGTGCCTGCAGCAAGACTAAACTCGGGGAAGATATGCTGTGTCTCCTCCACGGCAAGAGTGGCGGGGTACAGCCCAGCAGAGGTGGAGGTGATGAGATGAAGGACTTGCTGTGTTCCAGAGAGACCTCACATCTGGACGCCATGCAGGTCATGAAGTGGTTCCAGGTGGCTCTCACCAGAGCCTGGCACCGCATCGCCCACAAGTATGAGTTTGACCTTGCCTTTGGCCAGCTAGACACCCCGGGGTCTCTCAGAATCAAGTTCCGCTCGGGGAAGTTCATGCCCTTCATCCTGACTCCCGTGATCCAGTGTAACGACTCCGACCTATACTTTGTCCCACAGCTTCCCAAGGAGCCGCACAGGGGACCTCCAGCCTCCAGCACCGACTGGTTCCTGTCATTTGCTGTTTCCGAGCGACAGTTCCTCCGGATGATCGGGAAGGCTTTGCCCGAGGACGCCTGCCACCTTAGCTGTCTGCAGATTGCCTCCTTCTTGCTCTCCAAGCAGAGCCGCCTGTCAGGCCCCAGCGGGCTGCACAGCTACCACCTAAAGACGGTCCTGCTGCACCTCCTGCTGTCCCGGCGGGCCGCTGACTGGAAGGCCAGCCAGCTGGGTGTGCGTTTGCAGGAGCTCTTCCGCTTCCTGGAGAGAAGCCTCCTGGAGAAGAAGCTCCATCACTTCTTTGTGGGCAACCGCAAGGTGCCTGAGGCTATGGGACTCCCAGAGGTCGTGCGGAGAGCTGAGCCTATAAACCTCTTCCGGCCCTTCGTTCTGCAGCGGACTCTTTACCACAGCACGATGGACTTCTTCTATGAGATGCTGAGGAATGCCCCAACGCTCATTAGTGAATATTCCCTCCATGTCCCTTCAGACCGTGCCAGCCCACCACCAAAAGCTGTCGCCTTGTAGACCGTGAAATGCGAGGGCCTGGGGGACAACATCCCATGTGTCTACCCTACTGGGGTTCTGTAACCCCATGCAGGAAACACGGTAGGCCTTGAGGGGAGCTGAGGTTCAGCGTGCTGGGAAGCCAGGTCCTGGAGAGTGAGGGAAACAGAATTGCAACTGGACACTGGTTTGCCTTTCTGCCACAGGGGCTTGTTGGTGAAAATCCCACGGGGGTTGTTTAGGTTCGGGCACCGATACTTGGCAGCTTAGTTTTCAGTCACCATGAATGACCAAGATGCTGACGGAGCAGTCTCCCCGGCACTGAGTTAGAGAGAGGCAAGCGCTGATTTGAATGTAATCCTTTCTGCATCACAATCCATTCTGTGCTGCAGATGACAGAGCTTCTGCTAGGATGGTTGTTGGGATCCGATTAAGATCCAACACTCTTCCAGGGACTCTTGGCCCTGGCTGTCTGCAGCTGAATCATAAATGGGGACAGATGTGGGAACTCACAGCCTTTGGACCACATCGTATACAATAACAGAGGTCCCACGGTGGCCACCCTTTTTAAATACCTGGCAGAGGTCCAGGAGCCCGGTGGCTAACGTCTCCATTACACAGAAATGGGTACTTGGTGGTGGAGAGTCTACAGCTGGCCAGTTTTCCAGCCACACATCTTACTCAGGTGCACACCTTCTCCCTGTCCCTTTACCATGTACCAGGTCCTGGCCACCGAGGGTGCCTATTACCACATTGGTTGCTGGCTCAGAAGCCCCTCCCATCTCCATCTCTGGTCTTCCTGGCCAGCAGTGTGGTAGAACAGCACTGATGCCTGTGTCTGCCTTGCACTTTGGCCCACTTTGGAGAAAGTTGCAGGGCCCTGGGGCAAGGACACTGACAGCTCTAAGCTATCCTCAGGGTCCCGGTTACAGAGATTGTAGGTTTATAAGTCAGAGGTGCTATGAGAACTCAGCTCTGGTCCATGGACCCAAAGCATCTTGCAGGTCCTGGCTCCAAGTGGGCATCACCCCTTGGTCTCTTCTGCACAGGCCTTGCTGACCTCATAGATAACTCAGATTGAAAGAACATGATGGAAGCTGGGCTCGCTGGGGATCCATGTGATTCTTCAGGCACAGCCTGGGAACTCTGAGTGCTGTGGGCTCAGACAAGCACCAGAGCTTTAGGCTGGAGCTGGGCTCCTGTCCAGGCCTCTTCCAGAGGACCCAGCGGCCTCTTCTCCTTAACAACCTTTACAGTGGACCAAAGAAGAAACACAAATGAAGAACCAGGAGGCACCCGCTAGCCCTTCAGAAGTTAAGACGACAAGCCTTGCAGGGAACAAAACCAGGCTTCCCACAGCCCCACGCATGCCTCCCACAACCTCAGAGGGCTCCAGAAGATGGACCATTTAGCCACCAAGCTAATCAATGGTGAAGAGGGCCTACTGCATGCGGGGTAACCAGAGACGATAGGATGCCTCAGTGTAGGCAGGAGTTAGAGTGAACATAGGTGGTCTGCCCCTCCACAGCTTCATGGGGGACCCTGTAAACAAGCCTCCTCAAAGTGTGTCTCTGCCCGCAGCCCTGAGCCACCCTGTCCAGGTACCTCTCAGAGTCAGGGCAGACGTCCTTATTTATTGTCATCTGTGCCTTGTCCCTGTTCACTCAGATCCCGTGGTGCATCAAAGAGAGCCCAGCAGCCAAGAACCAGCTTTCAGAAGCCAAGACCAAACTCCTCCTGGGCCTCCCCTTTCACTTCTGGGAGAAGGGTCACAGGATGAACACCTGGCTTCTTGTTTGCTGGGGCACTTGGTGGGAAGAGTCGCCTGTCGTGTAACAGGGCTGCTTCTGAAGCAGCAGGCTCTTGGGGTTTCGTGCTGCCTTATTTATATTAAAGGAAGAATTAAATTCTCGTAAGGCATGGAGTTTGCTTTTACTTCAGAGAGTCTTTTAAAGCAGAGTTGGGCATTAGGGTAGATTTCCTCTTGTCGAGCAAAGCTTTCACACACACACACACACACACACACACTCTTATACCCTTAGGAAAATTTTTAAAATAACAAAATGGAATACTTCAGCCTTTGAGGTAGCTCATGCACTGCCCGCAGGGTCCCCCCGCATGCCTTTGAAAGCCAGCTGCAGGGCAGAATCCAGCACAAGGCCTTACTTCATAGAGCCAGTTTATGCAAAGGCAGGGAGTCCCTGGAACAAATGAGAAGCTTTTGCTTTTTGGAGAATCTCTCTTGCACCTGGAGTTCTAGTCCTCTGAGCACGTGAGACCTTTCCACAGAAGACGATTCCCTCTCCCCACCCCTTTCCACCAAAGACTTACTCTCTCATCCCCAAAACACGCAGGACAACACCAATCTCTGCTCACTTGCTCTGCTGTAGGCCCCAGGACTATGTTTGTTGCACCTGGGTAAGGGTGAGCTACTTAGGACCATGAGTTTGGTTATATTAGAAGAGTGCACAATTTTCCCGAGCCTGGGGAGATGACTCAGTCAGTAAAATGCTAGCCATATAAATTCAGGGACCTGAAATTAATCCCCAGAACCGACGTGAATATCTGATGTGGCAGTGGGGATGTGTAATCTCAGACAGACAGATGAATCCTCAGGGCTTCCTGGCCAGCCAGCCTAACCTCACTGACCAAAAAGATAACTCCCACCTTAAAAAGCAAGGTAGACCATTCCCAAGGAAAGACATCAATGCCCTGTGGCCTACATAGCGACTGGGGAACTTTTATTACTACCACGAGATACCCAAAGCAAATCACTTAGGAAGTAAAGGGGTTAATATAGCTCACCATTTAGAAGGCTCTAGATTCCAGATCAGGGAGCTGTATTTGACCTCGGATGAGGATGGCAGACCTATCCTGCTATAGCGGGAACACATGGAAGAAGTGTTCCCTGCTTTGACTGAGGTAAAGAGCCAGGCTGGTACTTTTACGATAACTTGTGAGAACTAGCAAGGGTCCCATGAAACAACCCTAATATCCTTCAAGGACCCCTAATTTGAGGTCCCCCCACTAGACTTAGCCTCTTAAAGTTGCCACACCACCACACAATGACCAGTCTTCCGGTGCAGGAACCGTCGGCAGGTGTGGAGTGGCAATAACGTCCGAGATATGGCTCCCTGGAAACAGCATGTTGATCCATTATCAAAGGTGTCACCCAAATCACCGGGAGAGTCTGGCCGGTTCTCTTGAACCTGAACCTGCATGGTGCTCACATCCAGTCTGAAGTGATCATGTAGAGCTCTAAGCATACCCCAGTTGAGGAAAATTTACTTCCTGTCAAGAAAACTCAAATGGGCTGCTTTGTCGGAAGACAGACCTGGGGGAGGCTGATCCCTTTGCTGGGGACTTAGGGTCAGTGTGGTGCCAGCTGTACCACAGTTTTCCCTGAATACAATTGCAGTCCCACGGGTGAGCAGGGCATCAGGCTGGGGAGTCCCTGATTTCTGGCAGGTCTGTACAGGTCCAGGAGCACTTCCTGGGGGCCTGATGCATAGGAGGCACTGATTGAGACAGGAGTGAATCGGACCCTGAGAAGGAAGAGCAAGACACCCTTCCAAGTTCTCCTATGAGAAGCACCACAAAAGAGAGAGGCCGAGAGAGACTGGAAGGGCCTGAGAGTGTAGCTCAGTTACCTGCCTAGCATGCATGAAGCCCTGGTTCAATCCCAGGCACCATCTAACCTGGGTATGATAATACATGCCTACAAAGACTGAAACCCAGTGTTTATTGGGTTCAGCACATCCCTGAGCAACCCTCGCTATCCGGATCACTGGGAACAAGCTCCCAGGATCCACTGTAGGCTTTCATGGTCTTGCTGGGGTTAGGCCAAGGAATCTACATTCTGCCAGACTTGTCAGCTAAGAAATCCAAGAAGGGTGGTTAGGGAAGACCTGGGAAGGCTTGGAGAAGGATGGGCAGCCATGTTTCAGCAGCCCCTGCAGTGATGCAGCCTTCTCACACAGGCATTAACTCCGACTCCACACCGGTTCCTGAAGTGGGTGCTCTTACTGCAATCCGCATTTTCTAGACGAGGAAATAAGAAGCAGAGGTCAAGAGACTTAACGAGGATCACATGGGAGCACATAGCAGTCAGGATTCCAAACCAGCTGTCCATCAGATTCAAAGAAGGAATATGTATTTGTAATACCGAGAAATCACAACGTTAGGAGAGAGGAGGGTCTGGGAGGCCAACCACGATCAACTTGAATGCTAAAGTCTGACTCCATGCCGGGAAGAGTGGTGAACTGGTGACGGGTTTCTGCTGTTCTTGTTGCCTGATTCATCTACAGCTACAGAGTAATGGGTACCAGGCTTTTTTTAGGCCGCCGACCAGCTCCCCAATCATGACGCACTGACGTATGATCAGCTTGGGATACTCTGTCTTAGCTTAGCTCTTATTTTAATCTGTTTCTCTGAATCCACGGTTTGCCTCAGGACTTTCTACGCCCCCCTCCCTTTCTGTATATCTTACTTTTCTGCTGTCTCCATGTCTGGCTGGCAGCTCTGCCTGGCTTCTGGCCCTAGGTGTATCCCTCTCTTTCTCCCTCACTCTCTTCTTCTCCCTTTCTTCCTTGAGTCTAGATTTCTCCTCCTACTTAATCTTTCTGCCCACCAGCCGCACCTATCCCTCTTCTGTCTAGTTATTGGCCGTTCAGCTTTTTATTAGACCAATCAAGTGCCTTAGGCAGGCAAGGTAGAAAGTGGCAACACACCTTTGCATAATTAAATGCAGCAGAACAAATGTAATCGATCTTCGCCTTGTTAACAAATGGAGCACACACACCCTCACATAGTTAGAGTACTATTTTACAGCATGAGGAAACGTAACAGATCTTGCCTGATTAAAGTAATATTCCGGAACAGTAATGAATTATGAGCTCACTGGTGGGAGGCGCTAAGGAGCAAGTGCCTGTCCTCCAGAGCAAGGACGGCAGCAACGGTCAGTGAGTGTCCAGTCTCTGTGAGGCTGGGATTCAGAAGTCTCTTCTTCAGCCTAGTCTCCATATCCTTGGGGAGCTGGGGGCTTGTTTGGTTTGGTGGGTAGTGAGCTCCAGGCAGAGCCAAGAATCACTTGCAGGGGAAAATGCCCTCATCCCCCTCCCTGCACCCTGCTTTGTCCTGCCCAGAGAGGGGAGTTTTTAGACTCAGCTTTTCTCAGCGCCTTCTAAAGATAGCTGTTCTCTTCGCTAGCTAGCATTCACACACACACACACACAGAGCAATACCATCATAATTTTTTTTAACTGACAGAAATCAAGTTCTCACCGCTACCTCTGAGTTCAGTCCTCAGAAGTCACTAGCGTTTTCTGAGCCTTCCCTAACTCTCCCCAGACTACGCATATTACATGTGTGAATGCGTGGATGCCTTCCTGCTGCTCTTCCACACATGACAGCAGCACACCATCTAACTTTCCCGGTCAGCCTGTTGGACACTTGGCTGTACCTTTTTCTTTAAAATAGCTGCTCACTGTCTCACTTGGTGTTCCTACGTGCCTCGATTTACTCATCTCCCCTACCAAGGAGCCCTATCATCTCCACGCTTCTGGTTTTTTCTCTTAGAAACAACACTGGAGTGAACATGTGTGAGCACTCAGTCTGTTCTGAAGTAAACCTTCCTCTCCCAGCTGTCACCGTATCCCATAGCAACAACGTGCTTCATGTGTGTTTACCACCAAGAGTCTTCCCATAGACACAGGTGACTGCCAGCGACCCAGCCAATCATCCTGGCACAGGATGGACAACAAAACACAGACCTGAGAGCTGAGCAGCAGGCACGCCACTGAGTCAGGAGAAGCCAACTCTGTAAGACGATGGCTCTGACCCAAAGAACTGGGCCTGTTTGGAAGTCCAAAGACTATGGACCGTCAAGATCCCTAAAGAATGCAAGTCACTGGGAATAAGATTGGGCAGCTCTGAGGCCTACTAAAGAGGAGCATGAGAAGAGCCAGATCAGTCTTGTGTGTGAGCCCTTAGTCAGTTAGCTTTCTCACACACGAGAGAGCAATGGAAGGCACATCCTCTAAGAAAACCCACAGCACCCAAATTGTTGTCTAAAGCACAGTTAATCAAAGCTCAGGAACTGAAATTGGGATTCAGCCTGAAGATCCAAAAAGCAAGGCAACCAGCCACTGGCTCTTCCTTAGATCTCAGTCTGAAATGGCGATCCTGCCTCCAGGAATCTCAGAATGAGACTGTGACTGAGAGCTGTCTCCTCGCACTTTATAATCCTGACTAGGGCTGGAATTAAAGGCAGGCACTGCCTGGTTTCTATAGCAACCAGTGTGGCTACTGAGATTAAGGGTGTGTGTAACCACTCCTGGTCTGTAAGGCTGACCAGTAGAGCTGTTTTACTCTCTGATCTTCAGGCAAGCTTTATTTGTTAAAATACAAATGAAATGCCACTACAGTTGTCTTCCAAATCGGTACTCATCTGAGTCTGCCAGGTTTGCTTGCCTCTGCACAGGATGAGGCTTTGCTTTAGGGATGAAATAGCGTTTCCCACCCCACCCCCGATGGTCCTCTGCAGCCCCCAAAAGAGACCAGAAAGTAAAACTGTCAACAACAAATTATCTTCAACTTCAATCTCAAGGGTGTTCAAATACATTCCTTTTGTCCCTCCATGGAACAAAGGTCTTGAAGGCGCAAAGTGGGGTTTGCAGGACAGATGGGGAGAGAGTCAGGAAGGTGTTGGTCTGTTTCTTCACAGCCGGTGGTTGCACTTTTGCTTTCTCTTGGACTGATTCTATTTAAAACAGAAACAGAAAGCAGAGACCCATTTCTTCTTTCTGCTCCCTAGCCTCCCTTGACTGAACCCACATCTGTATAAAAATCCACATCTGTATAAAAATGTTCTCCTCCCAGTCTCATGAGACTTTTACACTTCTGGAGAGTGGACCGAGATCGAGTTCTCTGTGGACAGTGATTGGATGGTCCACCCTAAAAGACTGACCATGGCCTTGAGTCTCTTCCAACATGCATAAATAATGGTGACCGAGGCTTCCGGAAGGCGGGATGTAGCCGGATGATAACTGAAGGATGCAGTTATTCTAATTCTAATGGGGGATATGACTCAGCTCTTCCATGCCCAGCGTAGACCACATTTCAGGAATCCGGGCCAAGCCAGATCACAGCAGAAACCCTAAGCAGCCAGGCTTTCCTGAACCCACAGCTTCACCCAGTACGGGTTCTAAGAAACCTTTCCATGGTCTCCTCAGTGGTGCTCTATGCTCTGCCAGACAGGAAGCTCCACGAGCCACAGGCATCCGGACCAGGACAACCATTAAGTATTAGGTTGTTCGGCTGGCTATTTAATGACCCAGAAAGACTCAAGGAGAGCAGGCCCTTGCCCCAACTCCACACCTTCCCGTGTAGAGGCCCACACATGAGGCCCGTTTTCTCTGAGAACCCAGCCATATCCCAGTGAGCCTGCAGCTGCAGGGACCAGTAGCTGGGACTACTGCCTAGCTGTGGTGCATCCTAGCACAGCAAGATTCAGTCTTACTGTAAGTCTGGGTTTTGCCTCCATTGCCTCAGCTGTGAAATGGGGATATTGGTGCAAGTGAGAATACGAAGGGAACGTGTGTGTGCAAAGCACTTGGCTTAGGGCCCCAAGAACGGACCCAAAGCCAGCACCTGTCACACCTCCCACCCACACGAGCTCCTCAGAGCTGAATTCCCACTTCTGTTTGCCCTAGAAAGTCCCGTGCCTCTGATATGGAGTCAGTCTGCCCAGGGCGCCCCTTCAGCACAGCGGGACCTACAGGAATTGTCTTATTCTCAGCTCCCTGGGAGCCAGACTTGTGCCCGGTGCCAAGGAAACCTTTAATGTCCCTAGTGGAGGATTCTGGGATGCTGCACCAGTTTTTGAGAATGGTGAGGCTGAGGCGCTGGGCCTTGGCCCTCTGACTCTTGTGCTCTCACTGGCTCTTTGAATCTGGAAAACAACCGGAAGACGGAGTTCCCTCTTAGACAAGGAAGAAGCTCCGGAGACACAACTCCCTCTTAGACAAGGAAGGAAAAAACAGCTGCTCACAGCTGCCTCATAAGATTCCCCTGGGTCAGGTAGACTATTCAGTCATCAACCCCGACTCATGGCTGCTCATTCAGCAAACACATTGGACGGCAGTCACTGCTGTCTATGTGCCCTGTCTATTATAAAGGGACCGGGAAAGCAAAGGCAAAGACAGGATTCTTGCTTGAGCGCTCCCATCCCTCCTGGTGGAAGAGGAAGCTGGGGAGGGCGGAGACCAGCAGGAATTGATGAAGGAAAGCCGGGGTCCCCAGAGGGTGAGGGCACTCGTGCAAAGCCTAGCTCTGCCCACTCCCAGCTAGGACATCTGGGCAAGTCACAGGACCTCAGAGCCTCAGTTTGCACATCTGTAAGATGGGGAGTGACTAACCATGAGAGATTTTGAAGAGCAGGTATTGTAGGTGAGGTTCCAACATGCATTAAGCGTCTGGTAAACAACTTTATTTTGCTTAATGAGGGCTTTTCCAAAAAAAGAAAAAAGAAAAGAAGAGAAAAAGAAAGAAAGAAAGAAAGAAAGAAAGAAAGAAAGAAAACCCAACTTTTTATTGTCTCCCTCTTCCACAATGGGGAACTGGTTTTAGCTGAAGACTTCCTATAGAGCTTCCTCTGAGAGCCCCGGTGACCTCTTCCCCTGGCTTCAGGCCAGCATCCTCTTCTACCACTGCAGCTGGGACATCTGAGGGTACCCTCACCCCACCTCCATGCTGCTTTCACACGTCAGGAACAGAACCTCAGATGAAACAAAGTTTCTCAAAGGTCTTTCTGTTCAGCAAGTGGACGCCAATCCGCATTCAATCACTTCAAGACAAAAAGAAACACCTCCAGCCTTCACCAGTTATGAGGGCTCCTCATTATTCATCTGTTTGTTTTATTTGTTTTTGTATTTTCAAGACAGGGTTTCTCTGTGTGTAACCTTGGCTGTCCTGTAACTTACTCTGTAGTCCAGGTTCAAAACACCTCTGACCTCTGACCTCTGTTGCCTTGTCCTTAGGCCCAGGACAGGCCTTTCGTGACTGATCCAGGTCGGGAGATGATGGCTGCTACCCAAACATTGCCATAAAGGGGAAGCTAGCTGCTAATGGCTAAGTTGTCTAAGGACCATTGCTGTCCAAAGCAGCTGTGGTCATGGTGCAGAGGGCATAACCCAGTCAAGCATTCCATAGTCCTTCCATGACACACACATGTAACTGTTCTGACCGTTCTGGAGCCGCTCCGTGTTCTGTTCAGTGGCAGTGCTCGGAGGAAGGGGCTGGAGGCTAGTTATAGGAAATCCCTTGGGGTTCAGTATCCGTAGTGATGGAGACTTCAATAGACAGGCCGATAAAAAGCACAGGCATGTAGCATTTGGTCAACATGGAGTATCCCAGTTCCTCTCCATCAAGAAAGCCATGGTGTGTGTGTGTGTGTGTGTGTGTGTGTGTGTGTGTGTGAGAGAGAGAGAGAGAGAGAGAGAGAGAGAGAGAGAGAGAGAGGAGAGAGAGAGAGAGGAAGAACGAGAGAGTGTAAGGGAAACAGAGCAATGACAATGGGTGTGCACCTGGGGGACCTAAAGGGAGAGACTATCCCCCACCAAGGCACTATGACAGCCACACACAGCAGGCCTGGCATTGGAAAATGGAAGTGTAGTCTAGATTAAATCCCTTTTAACATCATCATCTATCAGCTGAGATCAGAGAATTTCAAATAACATTTCGAAATTACCCACCACTCCCATCACCGCAGGCTCAGCTCCACGCGCCCTCTGCCGCCCAGTCCAGCTGGGATGTAACTGGACTAATCTAGAAGGGGCTCCAGTTCAGAATCTCCCCTGGGAGGAGAGTGCTGCCCAGCATCCTCTGCTCAGGAGTTCTGACATGAGCATCATCTACGACAATAACATACTTCAAATGCTTCTGGAGGTGGGGCTCTTGCTTTACCTCAGTCCCAAGGTTTAAAATGTTCCCTATAAGACAAGCAACATTAAAAACAGTTCTCTGGAGATCATACAAGTCTTCCCATTTTTCACATTACTGCATTTGTGTATGTAAGTATGGGGTATGCATGTACACACGTGTGCACACGGAGGCCAGAGGTCAGCATTCAGTATCTTCCTCTATGGCTCTCCACCTTTTAAAGTCATCTTATATGTGTGTATGTTTCACCTGCATAAATATGTATGGACCACATGTGCAGTGCCCTTGGAAGCTAGAGGAGAGGGCCAGATCCCCGGAACTGGGGTTACAGATAGATGGCCATGAACTGCCACATGGGTGCTGGGAATGGAACTAGGTCCTTAACCACTGAGCCATCTCCCAAGGCTCTCACGTTTTGAGACAAAGTCTCCCCCTTGTTGAGCACACAGATGTAGCTAGCCTAGCTTGGATAGAAAACTCTCAGAGACTCCGGTCTCTGCCTCCCACTGCTGGCATGGCAGGCGCGTGCCACCTGAGTGCGAGGCATCCAAACTTGGGGCCTCATGGTTGTGCGGTAAACACTTTACTGAGCCCTCACCCTAGCCAACAATAATTTTTGACATAGCTTTTCTTCCCTCAACCCCATTAAGAACTCTTCAAGGTCATGAACTATGGTTGATTTGGGGTCATATTTCTCAGGCTCTGCCCTCCTAGTTTCAGCCACAGATTGGCGACTCCATCTCCTGTATGAATCAGGGAGGTGACATTGAGAAGCCAGAGGGGGATGGGGAGATGGTTTGGTGGTTAAGATCATTTGTTCTCTTCCGGAGGACCCAGGTTTGATTCCCAACACATATATGGCGGCTCACAACCATGTAACTCCAGTTCCAGGGACTCTGACCTCCTCCTCAGGTGCCAGGTACACACTTGGTGCATATACATACATGCACATAAAACATTTAAACTTATACAAAATAAACTTTTTTTAAGGAAGAAAAGAGGAATAATAAGAGAAAGTAATAAGAAGGAATTAGGTCAAGGCAGTGACTGAAACCAGGACCCCGACATGTGGCCTGGAGCCAGACGTTAGCAAAGCACCTCCACTGGGCTCTACCTGGCCTAGCTCTGCGGTTTTCACTCCGCCCTTAATCCATCCTTTGTGTTACAGAAACCTACAGCAGCCCTGTGTGACCCTTGTCTGAGAGTTTTCCATGGAGACAAAGCCTATGCAAAACTTGGTTTAGAGGGAACTGGGGAAACCATGGAACCTCATGAGTCAGGTGTTTATTTGCACCTGGCATTGTATTATAGGAAACTTGGTTTTGTTTTGAGATATGGAAATCTACTAGCTAAAGTGTAAATATAGGGGAAAAAATAAAGAGGCCAAGAGGCAAGGGGAAAGTGTTCCAGTTCACCGAGACTGCGGCCCCTGCGCCCACGGAGGCTACGTGCCTTCTAAAGGTGTCTCTGAGTCTTCATTTCACCGGCCCACGTGGACCAGCACACCCACACAACCAAAAGGCCATTTAAGGCCCAGATGAGGCTGAGGGCCATCAGCCTGCAACCTCTCTCGCCGTGAGCACTCTTCTCCAGCCCATGTTTCCAGGTTCTTCGAGTTTTGTAAGCTACTCTGTGAAGCCTCGAGAGTATACCTCTACCTCTCTAACTCGGAGGTATGCATTTTCTGTGTACTGCAACAGTTTGGTCACAGGCTGGAGCCTCTCTAGACACCTGCAGAGTTCGCCAGTCCCTGCGGGCAGCCATTTCCTTTTTCCAAGCATAGGTCCTAGGGAATGATGAGTCACAGACTTGACTCTGCAGTAACTTGGGTACCATGGCAACAGGGCACCACATCAGGAGCAGATGGTACCACAGACTGCCTGTCACATGGTACCTCTTCTGGTAGGCCTGGTCACCTAACCAAAGAGGCCTGCCTATGTGCACCTGGCATGGAGTAGCACCTGGTGTAAAATAAGCCCTCAGCCAGCAGACAGCAGTGCCAGCTGAGATGCCAGGAGAGAGGAGGGTTGGTCTGGATGGAGTCCAAAGCAGGGGCATGGAGAAGTCAAAACGTCACACTTGCTGTTGCCTGGCCTCTGGGCATGGCTGGGGATGCTGAAGACCGGAAGACTTGACGGGAGAACAAAGCCAAAATGATCCCAGGCTGCTAGGACACGCTGGCATAGAACAGCAAGGGACAGTGTCGATCCTCCTCCAGAGAAAGTGGCAGCAGCTCCCTGCTGAAGGCACCTGATGGCAGACCAGCCACTTTCCACAGCTCACTGGCATCTCAGTCTCTGGTGGCACGGCACTGCCTGGTCAAGCTGATGGCTGCATGGAAGCCAAGACAAACTGTCACTGCAAGGCAAGACCAGAACACTGCAGCAAACGCTTGGGCCAACCTGATATGGAGATAGGAGGTCCATGGGGCAGGGTCTGTGTCTTCATCAGTGTTATCCTCCCCTCCCCGTGGTCCAGGATCTGGTACCCAAGAAGCAACAGAGGCGTCTGTTGGAACCAACTGAGTGTGTGACGCACATCCAGCAGCGACCTTTGCCTGAGACTGGGATTGGAGGGGCGGGTGTTTTGGAGGCAGGATGCTGGTTAATAAAACACTGTGTGAGACACCCTGAGCTCCAGTAACACCGGTGAGATTCTGACGTAGTTGGTCCAGGGTGAAAAACGGGTGTTTCATTTCCTGCTTTGGAATTCTTTCCAGTCACAAGACCCTTTGGGTGTCTCCCAGGCCCGTGGCCAAAGTGAACAGGAATGATACTCATGCCTTTCCATGTGGCCAGCAGTGTTTCCCTGCTAAGAGAATAGTATTTCAACATAGAATGTGTGCGGTTGGTTTCTTTCTCTTTGTTCTTCCTCCTCCTTTTCCTCCTTCTCAGGATTTCTTCTCTCCAGAGACTTTTGAAGAGCAGCAAAGGCCAAGGAACAGGAGTCACTCTAGTTCCCAAATGCACCTCCACATCAGAGGTGGGAGCTTTCTAGAGAAGCTACGGGATTCAGACACATGACAATTAGACTATATTTTACATTTCCAAGTTTATGAAGGACCTCAAAAAGGAAAAAAAAAAAACAGAAACGCACTGACCCCCAAGACAACCCATGACACAGAATCCGATACACTGAGAATCCTGGGCAATGCAGTGATTACCGAATGGCTGGAACAGACAGCCCAAAGTCAAAAGCAGCAGGGTTGTTCTGAAAATAGAGATTCAGGAAGCCTAAGAATATGTTCTTATCAATGAGCAGGGCACAGACCGTGGGGTCCTGCTTCATGGTGGATATCCAGTGCCTCAGCATCAGGGTGTGATTCACGCAGCTGCAAGACAGGAAAGGAGAGGGTGGGCGAGGGGGCATATATCACTTTATAGAGTTGGAAGAAACAAAACTATGGGTTTGTTTGGTAACTACGGCAAGCTTAGTGACTATCCAGGAAGCCTGATCTTGGTGAGGAAAAAGGTTCACTTGGAACTGTGTGTCCAACCATTGACATTGTGACGGTGGCTTCTGCGAAAGTGGGGAAATGCTTGTGAACTGAGGCAGGGGGATCAAGTGTCTTCAGTTCACTGCTGACTGACCAACACCCTCTCACGCTAACTGTCCTAGACCATTTTCAGATTCTACTTGTAGGGCTTTGAAAAAAAAGAGCAGTTTTCCAAATACTTTTACAATAAATAAAACAGTCACGAAACCTGGAAATACAGGCCTTTTCAAAGACGGACAAAGGAGGTCAGGTCTAGGGTGGGCAAGGTGATAAGCTAAGCTAAGACAGCTGGTGGATAGCAACCATAACCTGGGGTTTGCCACTCTGCCCTGGAGGGAGCTAATATAACTTACCTGCGTGTTTAACTATCCGGTCACCTTAGGTCTGATCAGAAGAACTACTTTCCAAATGCCTAATGCGGCTGACAGAGGTCGGAGTCGGCAGTGGTTCACACATCCGTCCAGTGTCGCCGCGGAACTTTGAGGCGACAAAGCCCTGCCACGCTTTCAACATGCTTACAAAAAAAGTGTGATGCTTCCTTGATGTGCGGTTGCCCTTTGTTTATATGAAGATTATGCTCGCATTGCTTTTGAAACCTTCTGGCTTTTAAAGGGCATTCCTATTTAGGGGAGGGGAGTGTGAGATGGGGCTCAGGTGTGCGGCATGTGTTGTGACTCAGCAGGACCAGCGGCCATGGAGGGAGCTACAGACTGTTTCACCCGACTGTGAATACACAGGGGACAGTGGGCTCTGAAGCACCAGGAAGGCTTCTGCACACACAGTCTTATCCACAGAGATGTAGGTAACATGCAAGCTTGTACTTAGCGGGAGAAAAACACAGGTGCTCTTTGGATAAGGAAGCACGCATGAGTGGCATCCAGCCCTGATTTCTGTTTCACAAACATTCTGAGACAATCTACAGGAGAGTTAGTACCCAGAGTATCTCAACAAGTGGCACTCAGTGATTTTGCAATCATATAGTAAAATGTCTTACTCAGATAGTCCATATACATCCAGCCGCTCAAACCAGGGCCAGAAGAGGTAATCAATCATGGATATACGGTCTCCACCAAAGAACGCTGTGTTCTGATATTCAAGAATCTAGAAATATACACAGAACAATAGCCGGTTAATTTACACATTTGCTGATGTGATTACAGATGCTAAATAAAAATGCCAGATTAATTACAAGGAAGAAAACCTCACTTGCCAGTGTTCTATTTTCAAGAGATGGCTTCCTCTTTCTGCCAGGGTTGCCCTAGCTCCTTTAGGACCACAGTCTTGGCCACACCCTAATCCCTGCCTCCCTTCAACATTGAACAAACAACATGGCTGGAGAATATGGAAAGAGCAACCCAGGCAGAGGTAGCCCAGCCCTTCTTCCCTCAGCCTGGGACAGGCTTCTCCAAGTCCTAGGCTGTTTCCAGATCATCTCAGCTTGGAGCTGGGAAGCTGGACCTTAGGCCAGCATTGCCCATTCCCCAGCGACATGAAAAGTCTGAGCCAGTTGCTAAAAAACCAGCATAGATCCCCCCCGCTGCTGGTGTTGTGACCTCATCTCCCATGTACTACTGGTACTAAAGGGGATGCTGCGGTCTGCACTGGTCTCTCTTTTGCCTTCTCCATGGGTTCAGAGCTAAGACAAATCAGTGCTGTCCAGTGGGTTCCCTGCCTCCCAGCACGGTCTTCATCATACTTTCTTCTTCCATTCAAATTCTTCAAACTTCATGCTACTCAGCATCAACATTCTACAATTAAATAAACATCTTCTTTCTCAAATGGGACAACAACCCACATAGGTGGACTATAAGGAAAACACATCTTTGACAGATCATAGCAGCTGTGGTCACCTCAGAGAACCTCGGGGTATGGTGAAGAGGCACGAGCCTGCATGAACAGCCTAGCCCCTGAGAGATCCACAGGAAGAACTTCATCCTGACATAGGATCAATGAGCTCCCCTTCCTGCCTCCCCTTCTCAGAAGGGAAAGCAAACCCCATGGCCCTAGAGCCTTCCTATTCCCCAGGGTGGCAAACAGGCTTCCTGATCATTGTCACAGCGGGTGGCATCGAGACGCTAACAGGACAGAACGGAGGCAAAAGCATCTGAACAATGAAATGTGACTCCATTGCTTGTTCCAGACATTTACTAGTAAGACCTGGCTAAGAGAGTGTGGCCTTGGAGTGAGAATGGCCCCCTAGGCTCATGTCTGAACACTTGGTCCCCAGATGGTAGAACTGTTTAGGAATGACCAGGAGGTGTTGTCTTGCTGGAGATGTGTCACAAGTGGGCTTTGAGACCTCGAAAGTCTCCCGGCATTTCCAGTTAGCTCTCTCTGCTTTCTATGTGCAAACTGAGATGTGGGGTCTCCGCTGCTGCCCCAGCGCCATGCCTGCCTGCTGCCATGCTCCCCATCACGATGGTCGTGGACCCCTAACCCTCTGGACTGCAAACCCCAAATAAACCCTTCCAAGTTGCCTTGGCATGTTGCTTTTTCACAGCAACGGAAAAGTAGCTAAGACAGAGGGGGAAGGACAACGCAGAAGATGCTAAACTGCCTTGGTGTTCAGAGCAGCTGAAGCCCACCCCAGGCCTTAAAAGTCCAGTCGCTGCTTCCTGATCCACAGATGTTGAACCAGCAGGCTTATGTTTTTGCTTCTGCAATTGCAAACTGCTTCTGTAGCCATGCCTTGGCTACCATGATTGACGGTACCCTTAAATCATAAGCCCAAATAAGCCCTTCCTCCTAAGCTGCTTCTTGTCACTAGAGCACAGGGCAAGTCTAAAACTCTCCTCACCCTGGATTCCTTTTTACAGCTGCCTCCAGGTGACATGGGACACCCTGGCCTGGCCTCCCTGGAGGTTCGCAGCCATCTTCAGGATCTTCTATGCAAATCTGGTACCTCTCAGACACAGTGTTACTCCACTCCTAGGATACTGTGACGGGGAGATCTTGCAAAGGGGCATTTGGTGTTTACAGCATTCAAAATGTTCTACCTTAAAATGTTCTGAGGTTGGAGAGATGGACCAGTGGGCAAGTGTGCATGTCATGCAAGGGTGAGGACCTGAAGCCAAATCCTAAAAACCCAGATGAAAACAATCAGATGGACAGAGTCAGTTAGGGCCTGATAGAGGAACAAGACCTCTGCAGTCTCTGCGCTTCTTGCAGATACGAGGCTGAAACTGAGGACACCCTGAGCAAACAGAAGTAAACCAACAGAGATGCTTGCCTCTGACAAGATGGGGTGAGACTCAACAGCAGAGGGTGTTCTCTGACCTCCACATGTGTGTCTGCTTACACACACACACACACACATGCACACACGGTATGTATATATACACACACACACACATACAGTGATGAATAAAAATATAAATAAGTAAAACGTTTTAAAATAGCAATGCAAGATTTGTTCTCTTTTCCCCACTGAAAAGGAAGACGAGAGGCGCGATAAGGAGTAGCTGCTGGGTGACAGCAGCAGAGGAGGGATGTTTGGTTTGGTGAAGGTGTCTTATTTCCATCCAGGAACCTTCACCTCCTGCTAGGGAACTCTCGGGCTCCCCCTAGGTCGATAGAGGAGGAATACCAACAGGGAACACAAGTGGGAGACGTGTGTGGGACTCCCCCTAGTGGCCTTCGGTGGTGTGGTGCAGCGGCCAGGACTCCCTCTCTAAGTCAAAGAGGAGAAACAAATCTTTAAGGCGTTTAAGAAAGAAGTGTTCCAGAACTGGAAGAACTTATTTCCTACACCACATACTGTTTTGGGCCACGCAGCACCCCAATTCTGGTAACAGAAGAGTGATTTTATAAAGCTAATCCCAGACTCTTTTAGACCACACATTCCAAAAAGTCCAGTATAAGATCTTCAACCCTTGCTATGGCCACCTGCTTTATACTGCTATCATTTAGGCCATCACCAGGAAATCCTTGGTCTCCAGCCCTCTGGTGGTGCTGTATCTCCCACTGGACGCCCTGTACTTGATGGAGGAGGGGAAGAATTTCTACAAGTCGGAAGTCACACACACGCCCATTTCTGCAAATGCAAAAAGGCACCCTCAAGGGCAAAAGCAGTAGAATCAAGCGCACCTCCAGAGGCAGCCGCAGAACACTAGGGTCTGGGACAGAGACCTTTTGAGTTGAAAAGAAAATAAAAGGAGCTTTCAAGATTTTAAATTCCAGGTCCTTGCCACGCAGACGCAGGACAAACCAAACTGAGCTCACGGCGTAGTGAACAGGGTTCCTGTAAAAGGGACCGCTGCTCTGTTAGGAAGACGGCTGAGAAGTGGGACTTTGGTAGGACTTGTCCTTCCGCTCCCCCGACCACCAATTAGGACGGCGTTAGTCTATGAAGATGCAAAATCCAGCTCGCTGACATTTGGAGACTGATGGAACATCCTGGAACTGCCGTCCTTTACAGCGGCTGAATTCTTTTATCCGAAATCTATTTAGTAAAGGTTAAGGTAGTACCTGACCACACCCCAGAAAAGCAATAGACGGATGAAAATTCCAGTGAATCCCCTTCCCATCTCTGAAGAGGCAGAGCGCCCTGCGCCCAAACGCAGTGGAAGAACACTCAACAGGAAACTCTGCCCCTGTTAAAATGTTATACTTCCATATGTTGGAAGTTGGATCAAAAGTTAAAACAAACTCTGTGAGTTCAAGGCCAGACTGGTCTACAGGAGCTAGTCCCAGGACAGGCTCCAAATCTACAGAGAAACCCTGCCTCAAAAAAAAAAAAAAAAAAAAAAAAAGTTAAAACAAGAAAGAACAAAACTGTGTTTTAAATAGTCAAGTAACCTTCAAATATGAGCAACTCCTCTTTAAATACAATTGTACAAATTAATAAGAACAGCTAGTATGATCTTAGAGTGGAGACTACAGCATCCTTGAACAATTTTTACAAGACAGCAAACTTAACCAAGCAGCACAAACAAATGGGCAAAAATGTCTTTTTGTTTGTAAAGAAGAAAACAGAAATGAAACATTAACATTATGGCTGAGGATGGTAGAACATGCCTTTAATGCCAGAACTGAAGAAGCTGAGGCAGGGGGATGAAGAGCTGGCAGTCAACCTGGGCTATACAGTGAGACCATCTCTGAACAGAGAATGTGGAAAGGCGGGAGGGAGAGAAGCGGCGGGAAAGAAGAGAAAGACGGAAGTTAAGATTACGGGTGAAATTTAAACTCAATAAACCACGGGAGCTCCTGAGAGTGCACACACCGTGTAAGCGGATTCGACGCTCAGACAAACTGTGCGGACAAGACATGTGGGAAACTCTGCATGGAAATGCGAACGACGGGAATACAAAGCAGGCCCACAGACATCAAGAAGCTGAGCCAAGCCGGGCGGTGGTGGCCCACGCCTTTAATCCCAGCACTGGGGAGGCAGAGGCAGGCGGATCTCTGTGAGTTCGAGGCCAGCCTGGTCTACAAGAGCTAGTTCCAGGACTGGAACCAAAAGACTACGGAGAAACCGTGTCTCGAAAATCCAAAAAAAAAAAAAAAAGAAGAAGAAGAAGAAGAAGAAGAAGAAGAAGAAGAAGAAGAAGAAGAAGAAGAAGAAGAAGAAGAAGAAGAAGAAGAAAGAAAAAAAGAAGCTGAGCCAGAAAGTGCCTTATGGCCATGGGAAGATGAAAGATTCCCTCAGTGATGTTTCTGTCTACTCTGCTATCACATCTGATAACAGCTGGAAAAGAACCAAGCAGAGCCAGAGAGCAGAGCCAATGCCTAAAGGCAAGATCACATGGACTGTGAGGGAAAATCAAAAACCACCAGGAAAAAAATCTGTCCAATCTAGAAGGCTACCGCACTACCCTGGGCTAGATTTGACAACTACCGCCACAAAAAGGTTTGGAATAGGTCGCTGGCAGAAAAAAGAACTCCTGATAGGTCCTTCCATGCTGGAATCCACAAAGACAAGAAAGACAGAACTTGGCTCGAGTGTGATGCTGAGGTGGAAAAGTCAATACCACACAAAAATAAAACTAAAATGGGTGTACTTCTTAGAGAAATGATTCAAGAAAAGCTAGGATGTTTGCCCAAAGGCGGGTTTGAAGTATGCCGAGACTACAGCATCCCAATAGTATAAAATGCATACCAGCGTTCAAAACAGCAGGGAGGAGGGCCGGCTGTTGACCTGATATTCAAAGCAGCAGGTTTTGTTTATATTATAAGATTATTCAGTCTTAAGTGGATTTTTATTATTTTTAAAAGTTTTGTTGTTGCTGCTGTTTCCTCAGACAGAATCTCACTACAGCTCAGGCTAGCCTCAAATGTACACCCCTCTTACCTTTATCCTGACACGCCTAGGAAACTGGCATTATTAAAGAAATAAAAAGATCATACAGGCCATATTTCAAAAAAAATATCACCTGGAGCTTAAGGCCAGAAAATGCAAGCCAAGTTTCTTACTAGAATACAACATGTGACAGATTTCACCTTGAGATCTTGGACTGGGGAGATGACTCAGTGGGTATAAATATGGGACCCTGAGTTCAAATCTCAGGACCATGCAAAGCTGGGTAGCAGAAACAGCAACACTCCTGCGGTGTGGTGGGAGACGCGGTATACAATGTAGGGAACAGCAAAAGACAGGCTGCGTTTCAAATAAGATGGAAGGAAGGACCAACACCTGAGGCTGTCCTCGGACCTCCAGGTATCCATCCACTATGGCATCAGCCCACCCAAACCCTCATACGTGAACACACACGCATATATACACATAGATAGATAGATAGATAGATAGATAGATAGATAGATAGATAGATAGATGATAGATAGATAGATAGATGATAGATAGATAGATGATTGATAGATGATAGATAGATAGATAGATAGATAGATAGATAGATAGATAGATAGATAGGTGATAGAGAGAGAGATAGAGAGATAGATAGATGATAGATAGATAGATAGATAGATAGATAGATAGATAGATAGATGATAGATATATAGATAGGTGATAGATAGATGATAGATAGATAGATAGATAGATAGATAGATAGATAGATAGATAGATAGATATAAAGAGAATATCGGCTTATTTGTCCCTCAGAAAGTTCACGTGTGTCCCATAGCTTTTCAGCCCACACAAATCATTCTTGTAAAACCCACTTGAAGTGTGTGGTGATCCATACTGTTTAGTTGGGGGCCCCAAAGACACACACACACAATCAGCTTATTTGTTACTCAGAAAGACCATGTGTGTTCAATAGCTTTTTAACCCACACAAAATCCTGCTTATAAAACCAACAGGAAGGATGTGGTGACCCATGCCTTTAATCCCAGAATGAAGGAGGCAAAGGCAGACAGATTTCTGTGAGTTCAAGGGCAGTCTGGTCTATATGGTGAGTTCCATGACAGCCAGGACTACATAGCAAAACCCCGTCTCAAAAAACAAAACAAAACAAACAAACAAGAAAACAGGAGGAAAAATGTACATGTGAATTAGGAGGCATTTCTGTCAGATTATTGTGGTAAGTTTTAATTTCACTAGAATCTCCTAGACTGTACTCTAGGCCCTGGGGTCTGTACATTATTGTTTGGAGGAATGGCTTTTATAGCTCATGTCCACCAGCTGCTTCAAATTCTGCTATTGTGTGTGTGGCAGCTAATGTTCTTCCTAACACTGTGGGACAAAACTCCCACCCAAACCCACTGGAAAAAAGCTGAACGTTCAGTGGTCCTTACATACATGAGTGACAGCTACCAGAGCCAGGGCTCTGAGGCCCTGACTAAAGACAAGTGAAAAGGGCTGTTCAGGAGGCAGTGGAGCTGGCTAGCTGGCCACACCTCTTCCCAACTGGGTTCAGAGGCCGCCCCTTCAAAACCAGCCTTGCTGAGAAGATGTTCCACTGCTGAAACGGGCAAATGCTACAAATCAGGGATTTGGTTTGTCTCCCCCACCCCCAGGCCCAGGGACTGTTGCGACATACTTATCTACAACCTGCTGGCTATACATTCCCATCTTTCTGTTAATGCCCCTAGCTAGGAAGACCACGCCCAGGGTCCAGTGCTGTGAACATAGCACTCTCCTGAGTTCTGCCTCCACATCTCTGCTCTGCCAACGCCATGACACAGTGCACTGGATCTTCTGTCCAAGTCCCAGCTGCTTGCGTTTCCTGGTTACAAACTTGGAAACCAACCTCACCAGCCCTCCACCAAAGTTCATCATGTCTTAGTCCCTTGAGACCTCTCCAATCAAGTCCCTTCTCCAACCCTGTCCTCCGTCCTCCCATTAGAGAGCAAAGTAGGAAGGAACAATCACACCCCTGCCTGGAAGCCTGCAGTTACTCCACATCGACTTTGGGGATCAAGTAGAAATTCCTTGGCTGGGATGGGGGAGGCTTCCAACTCTTGTACCCTGATTTTCTGCTTTCTCACACACTCACCAGCTCGCTCTCTTGTAGTTTCTCAGCCTAACACTCTTCTCTCTCTCTCTCTCTTTCTCTCTCTCTCTCTTTCTCTCGCTCTCCCTCTCTCCTCTCAATCAAGATCATCTGAACTAATCCCATCCTGTCTGGTTCCTTTCTCATGATATGTAAATACGGCTCAGATTAAGATTAAGGAGCTGAAGACAAAGCACTGAATTCAGGAATCACTAAAAGTACATTTTGGTTGTTCTGCTGCTCTCCTACATGAATCTATGAAGTCAGGATGTAAGCATGGCTCTTCTCTTCAGTGAATATTTCTTACTACACTCCTCCAAATCACTGCAACTGTACAGCTGCAAGACAGGAAACACAAGCATGTGTGGATTTCATCTGTAACTAGCCGATAAAGTCAAATGGAAGAATATTAATAGCTAGCCGTCTCGTAAAGGTATAAAGATAGCACTGATTGTCAACAGGGAGCAACCTCGCCATGAAAAGCATTCATTTTGGTTCCTAGACCAAAGGTAAAGAAAGTCGAGACCCCTAGAGCACACTCAGAGTGGGGTGGGTGGTAGGGAACTCCATTACTGCCCTGGTACAGCAGATTCTACCAGCAAAGACTGCTCCCTGTCCATCCACTGACCTTCCATTTCTAAAACACAAAAAACTGATTTTATTTGGGGTACCTCAACTAAAAGATAACTTCTCCCCACCTCAGCCTCCTCTGCTAACTTCATGAGGAAGCATGGAAGCAGTCCTGGACTCCCTCTGACTTCCCAATGTGAGAGAACAAACCATCATTAGACAAGCCTTCAGCAGTTAGGTCCCACACAGCTGCTACCAATACCTCAGCCCCATCAGCAGAAATGCAGAGAATCTCAGGGAACACCACAACTCCAGGAAAGAACAAACGCATTGCTCATCCTTGACAACTCTTCAAGAATCACTCCAAAGCAGGTGATGGATGCAAGCATTCACAGGGGACAGTCAGATGACCAGAAAGGGACCACATCAAAGCTTGGCAGAAAGTCTGCAAGCAGGTGATGTCAGGTAGATTAGAGGCAGTACACAGAGCCTGGTCCATCACCTCTGACAGGACAAACGCTCCTTCGTACCTCTTCCAGGTTGCCGAACTCCTGACGCAGGGCAGCCTTCAGGTCCGAACACTCTCTCCCGCATCTCAATGCTACTAGACATTCCTTGGTTAAGTGTGGGACCTAGACAGAGGACACAGGTTCTTAGTGGAGGTGTTTATGAAAACTGTCCCCACTCCGACCCAAATACAGTGAGGCGTCCCAACTCCACCACAGGATGACTTGACTACATGCCGATGTCCCCATCCTTGGTGAGGAGTTCAGGGGTATCTCTATGCTTCCAGGGACCACTTCTCACAGCAGCTGCTCAGGCTAAGAGCTTTCACAGGGTTCTCAGTGCCCCCTGCTTGATCAGCCAGTCCCATGCTGTACGCTCTTAGCGGGGATACTTAACCTCTTTAAGCCCCAGTGTTCCTATCTGAAAAATGATTCCAGTAACAATACCCACCTCCTAGGGCAATCAAGGGAGGGAATCAGTAGTCAGAGAAGGTTTGGAACATCACGAGTGTTCAATATATGTTATTAATTAACAGCATAATTAATGCTATTAATAGCATTTAGTACCTGAACTTTTTTGTATGTGCATGTGTGTGTGTGTGTGTAGGTCAGATGTCAACATTGTGTGTCGCCCTCACTCACTCTCCATCTTATTTTTAAAACATTTATTTATTCATATTCTTATTTATTTAATGTGCTCATGTGTGTTTGTGTGTATTGTGTGCATGCATGCACACATGCATGCCCACACATATGCATGCACACATGTGGCACAATGCACAAGTGCCGACAAACACATGTGGAGCTCTGAGGACAACCTGCGGTTGTCAGTTCTCTCCCTCCACCACATGGGTCCAGGGGATGGAACCTGGGCCATCAGGCTGGGTGGCTTCCTTGCTGAGACAGAAGCTGGCAGATTCAGGGAGACTAGCTGGCCAGCAAGTCCCAGGGATCCTCCTGTGTCATCCCCCCACCCCAGTACCAGGAAGACAGGCAAGCACTGCCATGCTGGCTTTTTATGTGGTGCTGAGGATCCCACATCAGGTCCTTATGCTGTGCACCAAGCAAGCACTTCACACTGAGCCCTCTTCTTAGCTCTCGCCGAGTCATTTTCCTTTCTTTTTGAAGGGCAATGTCTTAATTTTGCTGTCGCCTTTTCTCTCATTACCAACACCTGTACCCAGGGCTCATGCTTCCGAGAGTGCTGCCTCTCTTCCTCCAGGCACAGTGTCACTCCGATATTTTATACCTTACAGAACAGCTCCTCTACGCAATTGTGTGTACCTTACAGAACAGCTCCTCTACACAATTGTGTGTACCTTACAGAATAGCTCCTCTACGCAATTGTGAATACCTTACAGAATAGCTCCTCTACGCAATTGTGTGTACCTTACAGAACAGCTCCTCTACGCAATTGTGTGTACCTTACAGAATAGCTCCTCTCCACAATTGTGTATACCTTACAGAAAAGCTCCTCTATGCAATTGTGTGTACCTTACAGAACAGCTCCTCTACGCCATTGTGTGTACCTTACAGAATAGCTCCTCTCCACAATTGTGTATACCTTACAGAAAAGCTCCTCTATGCAATTGTGTGTACCTTACAGAACAGCTCCTCTACGCAATTGTGTGTACCTTACAGAACAGCTCCAGTAACATCTTCTGGCGAGCTCGTTCGTAAGGGTCATATGGAAACAGCTTCCTTCCTGGGTAGATGTCATCCAGGTACTCGCAAGCGATGACGGATTCGTAGATAAGTTGACACTGGCTGTTCTCCAGGACAGGAATCTGGCCAAAAGGATGTTTTGTATAGTACCACTCAGGCTTGTTTTTCAGGTTAATGTTGATAACTTCGTGCCTTGAAAAAACAAAAGAGACAGGCTGGAAATAAGAAGCATATAGGAAGACAGCTCACCTCAAAACCAGACAGCTGTACCATTCGTGCTTAGAGCTGTTTGACACGGGAACTTTGTGTCAAATATGTGACATGTTTGTGTTCGTTTCTGCACTGGTGTCTTCTACGGCTTCTCTTTTCCTGTGATTGAATCTCAAGCCCGACAGCATCTACTAAGAAGTGGCTGAGGCAAGATGAGAGCCATGCTGACTCCATATGCTGTCAGCCACAGCCGGCAAGCACAAGTCCAAGAGGACATGGTGGCTCAGGTCTGCAACCCCAGGACCCAGGAGACAGAGAGCAAACTAGGCTACATTTGAGGCCCTGTCTCAGAAGCAAAACATTAACAACCACAGAAACACAACTGTGTTATTAACAGGTCATACTAGACGCTGGTGAATGCTAACAGTGAAGACCACACAGCCCACAACAAGCTGTATGCTTAAGCTGAGATCCTAGTCAGTTCCTTCCCCTCTCGATGCTCAGCGTCCACAAGACCCATGTCTTGGCATCACTGTGGCGATCAAAGCAGGGATCGTGTGTAGTGTTCGGGAGAAAACCTAGTACATTAATTAGAACACAATCACTTTTCAATCCTCCCCTACTCATTATTATTATTGGAAGTTCAAAACCAGGAGGTCACTAGAGGCACAAACACACATTTAAGAAGATTTAAAAAGAAAAAAAAAACCAAAAAACACAAATGGTTACGTTTTTCCAAGCAGCAGTTCTCAACAAGATTATTTTACCTCTCTTCCATGCAAGGAATGAGCATCAATATCCGGGGACACTTTGGTTTTCAGCAGGGGAGTGGGGTACCATCTTAATGAGTAAAGAAGGGGATACTGACAAACAACCTGGGATGCACAGGACAACCCCCTTTTCTCTCCCCAGCAAAGAGTCTTCTGGCCCCAAATGCCAGTCAGTGATGCTAAGATTGAGAAACTCCACTAGGAAAAACCAGTTATGGGACATAACATCACCCAGCTCAGCCTGTTTGGGTGCTGGGACCGAATCATGAGGGCAAGCAGGCGGGTGGTAGTTCCTTTGTCTCAATAGCCTGCCTGCAGCAAGCAAGGTAGGCCCTTTGTTTACGAGCTACCCAACCAGCACGGAAATCTGATCTCGGCACCAGGAGAGCCATCACTGGGAACCTTCATCTGGCAATGGATGGAGATAGAGACAGAGACCCACACTGGTGCTCCAGAATGAGCTCCCAAGGTCCCAATGAGGAGCAGAAGGAGGGAGAACATGAGCAAGGAAGTCAGGACAGCGAGGGGTGCACCCACCCACTGAGACAGAGGGATTGATCTATTGGGAGCTCACCAAGGCCAGCTGGACTGGAACTGAAAAAGCATGGGATAAAACCGGACTCTCTGAACATGGCGGACAATGAGGGCTGATGAGAAGCCAAGGACAATGGCACTGGGTTTTGATCCTACTTCGTGTTCTGGCTTTGTGGGAGCCTAGCCAGTTTGGATGCTCACCTTCCTAGACCTAGATGGAGGGGGGAGGACCTTGGACTTTCCACAGTGCAGGGAACCCTGACTGCTCTTCGGACTGGAGAGGGAGGGGGAAAGGAGTAAAGGAGTGGGGGGAGGGGGGAGGAGGGGAAGGATGGGGAGGGAAATGGGAGGCTGGGAGGAGGTGGAAATTTTTTTCAATAAAAAATAATAATTAAAAAAAAAAGAAGTGAAGCATAGGAAAAAAAAACAAAAAACAAAAACAGTTATGGGTCCGGGCATGTAGTTTAGTTGGTGAAGTGCTTGTCCAGCTAAGGAAGCCCTGGATTCTGTCCCCAGCATCACACAAGCAGGCATGGTGACACACTGCTGTAATTCTAACACTGTGGAGGAAGAGTTAGAAGGGTCATAAATTCAAAGCCATCCTCAGAATCATACTGAGTTTGTGGTCATTCTGAGCTGCATAAAACCCTGTTTCAAAACAAACAACAAAACCCTATAACTATTATTTTAATCAGTTCCTAAGCTGCCAGTTTGTGCCCAAATGAGCAACACATTGCATTGCTCTGATTTTTCTAAAAGTAAACAAAACAACAGGTAACCATAGGGTTAAGTAGATTTGAGCCAACAGGAATAATCTGGGAATGTATATTATACATAAGCATCTATGCAGAGTTAACTTAAAGCTATTTAAAATTTCCATTTAAAGTATCTCCATATGGGTCTCTCTATTCTCTGACGCGGACTGAACGTCTGACGCCAACCCCTATGATGGACTTCCCAAGTCCTGAGCCAGAGGCTGGAGTGACACTTGCATTTTGTGTGTGAGAGGGGGTCTTATGTGACCAAGGCTGACCTGGAACTTGGTATGTAAACAAGAGCGGTCTTGAACTTCTGATCCTCCTGTCTCAACCTCCAAAGTTCTGCGGTCACAGGGATGTTCCTCCACGCTTGGTTTCTGGTGGTGACTGGGTGTGTGAACCCATGCCTCATGCATATAGAGCAAGCACTCCTAGCGGTTCAGCTCCATCCCCAACAAACACTTTCTGAACACTTACTAAGTGCCAGGCTCTCTTCTAGTGCCACGATGAGGCAGACCCTATTATCTCGAACTCTTTTTCTGCATGGTTGCCATTGGGGGAGAGGTGGTAGAAAGACAGAATGAACTAGGAAATGTTGGAAATAGTTAAGCATGAAGAAACAGAACAGAGTTACTCCAAGATGCTTGGGCAGAGGTAGGGCTACCTGGGTGCATTTAGGAGAGGCTTCAGTGAGCTTGGTCGTGCCCTTCCTAAACCAGGGGAGGGTAGGTGGGGACCAGTTCACTGACAGCATCATTCAGTGTAGGCTGCCATGCCCGATGGTTCTTGAAAATCTGATTTGGAAGAGAACTCAGGATTTCAGGAAATCCTACACAAAATCAGCCCTTGGAGTTACTCAGGCTCAGAAGAAATGGAAGAGAAGCCATTCACAGAATCGAGCCTCAGACTTGAAATATTCTCCTGGAGATGAGGGGTGAGGGTGTGCTCAGGGAGCATGTGGCCTCAGTTTCTCACCTGATGCCTTTGGCCTTGAGGACCAGGCGTGTCCTGTGCGAGTAAGGGCAGAACCTCATGCTGTAGATGCGGATCACACCCTCTGGGACTGGTCCTGGGGGACAGCTGCCTGCAGGGCGGGTCAGGGGTGAGAAGATGGAGAATCTGGTTAGCCCTGTGGGAGAGGCCTTGCTCACCTCATGGGTGTTCTTGGAGGACTCGGTTCTGGGCCTCTCAAGCTCCACAAGGGACACTTGCACATACAGTTTGTCCAAGTCTCTCCTCTGTCCTCTGGTTTACAGGCCAAGGCTCAGCTACCCCTCTCCAGAGAGAGCAGCCCCATCATGCCTCTCCCCCATTCCAAGGGTCCAAGTCTTGAAGGTTTACCTCTCCCCAAGCTTCTGGAGGCATCCCCAGACATCAATCTCCAGGTGTCTGTGCAGTACCCGAAGGCTCACAGTCGCCACCTTGTGGCTCTGCTGCTGGTGGCTCCAGATACAGCTGTGCCTCCTCCAGACCCAAACTGACTTTCTCAGCAGTGGACAGCACTCTAGTGGGTCAGAGAGAAAGGGAATTGGGACCCCCTAGGACAATCTAGCACTCACCAAGACACCTCCCCAGATATGGAAGTCCATAAATGGACAAGGGAAGCAATAAGTGCCCCAGAAAATACCTATTGCTTCAGACACACAGGGAAAGCATTTGGTGGGTCCTCAACAGGAAGAGAATGGCAGCTTCCCGTCCACACTGTTCTCACCTCTCCCTGATATTCCATTTGTGAGATTTCTACCCAGGTTTTGAAAAACTGGCAGTGAGGAGGAACAAGACCCCGTTTCTGAGTCCTCCTCCAGCCTGACTTTCGGACACAAGTCCTTCAGTGAAAAAGACAAAAAGCTCAGCAGCCCAGCGCCCATCTACGTGAGGTCGAGGAGGCAGCTGGCCTTGATACTGACACTGGCCAGCTGAGACCCTGAATGGCAGCAAGTGAAAAAGAGAATTCCTTTAACTTTCCAGGCTGGAGAGAGGTGGAAATGGCTCACACACACATTTTATGGCATGAAAGGAAGGGCAGAACAGCATCACGTGTCTCAGTCACTCTCAATTATTTCTGATTTACTCCATTTCCTAAACTTCCGTGTTGTGTGGTCAACACTGCTCCTCCTTTGCAAAAGTGCCCCCAGAAAAGTGACATTATTTGTCCGAAGTGAACAATTAGCAGAGTCAAAGGATTTAAAAAGCCCAATGACTTTTCAAAGGCTCATTGTCCTGGGCTGCAACAGCGGAGAGTTGATCTCCAGAAAAACCGACAGCACTTAGGGCAGCTTCGTTGCTGAATCTAACGTTTCACTAACATAACAGAGTCTTATCATAGGGCTTATAGGACAAACGGTTCTGGGCCTTTGGAATTCTCACCCCTCCAGAATGTCTTGGCTAATAACCAAATTTTTTCTAGAAAATAAAAATCTTTGAAATCTTCAGCACTAATTAAACCACAGCTTTAGCCAAGAATCCAGTGATCCCACGGGAGTTAAGCCTAAATGCCAATGTATCATTGATAGGTCTTATATTGGAATTAGGGACTAGCGGGACCATTTGGATCAATGCTTGGAAGAGCACAGGTGCCGCTAGAAACCTGATCGGTTAATGAAGACCAGTTTTTGCTTTGCTGACACTTCCACTTTGACCGATGCAGGCACAGGCAACTACTTCCCTGGAACTCACATGATGGAGGAAAGCTTTAATGGTAAAGAGACGAGAAACATCACCATGCCGTGATAACTAAGGTGGGGTAAGGAGGTGGCTTCTCAGCAGACTAGTGCACCAAACCCAGGACAGAGGAGGTGTCTGTTAGCATATCAAAGCAAATGCTGGCCACCAGGTTCTCCCAGCATCCTTCAATCCCTATCTGTTACAGGGTCCTTCTGGCTGGCACACCCTGCCCCCCACACTAAAGTTCTCCAGCCCAGGGACTCTCCTGTCTCCCCGCCCCCACCCTCCTCAGTCTGCCAGTTACATTCACTCTGGACTCTCCAGATGTTTCTGCTGTATTCTTCCTTACATCTATTAAAAACCTCAGTCGAGCGGTGGTGGTGCACGCCTTTAATCCCAGCACTCAGGAGGCAGAGGCAGGTGGATCTCTGTGAGTTCGAGGCCAGCCTGGTCTATGAGAGCTAGTTCCAGGACAGGCCCCAAAGCTACAGAGAGACCCTGTCTCAAATAAATAAATAAATAAATAAATAAAATAAAATAAAACAAAACCAAAAAGAAAAAAAAGAAAAAAGAAAAAACCCCTCAACCTTTAGGAGCTGTTATAGCCTTTATTTGTTTTTCTCATTCACCTTTCACATAAACATAGCAGGTAACTGAGGAAAACACACCCAGATTCTAAAAGCGAAAGCATAAGAGAAAGGCAGAATTTCAAAATCAAAATGAACTATTGTTGACCTGTTTGGTGCTTTCTTAGTTCATTTAAGCCCTAAATTGGTCCTGGAAGTGTCCTGTAGGACTTATTTTCCCATTCAAAAGGTAAGTAAATGGGGGGCTAACAAGATTAAGCACTTGTTAAATGTCCCACAACTGGTAAATGTAGGAGAGGAGAAGAATTTTCACTCTGGGGACAACACTATCATCCAACAGCTTAGTCAGTACCAGATGCAATAGAATCGACAGTCAGAAAACTTCTCCCCGTGGAGTAAACATTGAAGGCTTTTCAGGTCGCAGCTGCTCAGTTCTTGTAGCGTAAGAACAGCCATAGGAAGTATATGAATGAATGGGCACAGCTGTGCACCAGTAAAACCCGACTCAGGGTCACTGAGCTTGATATATGTTTTAACAGCCTCTAACTTTTAGAGCTGCTTTAGGTCCCCAACAGCATAAAGCAGAAGACATAGCAGTATCTAATGTTCTCCCGAGCTCCAACACAGCCTCCTGTATTATTAATATCCCAGTCAGAGTGGTGCCTTCATTACGATAGATGTACAAATGTTGACACATCACTCCAAGCCCACAAACCATAAACCATTCACTCAGAGTGGCTCACATTGGTATGATTTCTACATCACAAGTTATGGTTTATATTTGATACCTTTAGCTGCTTAAAACAGTATTGTCGGAAAGCATTCTTAGCTCTTTGCGTTGCATGAAATTCAACAGTTGGCCTAAGTTAGCCTGGTGGTTTTATTTTGGGCATTCATAGTTTATGTTGGAATGGTTGAGCTAACAATGTTCAGAATGGGAATTCCATTTGCAAACTAAAATGTTCTAGTATGCCAGAAGAGACTGCATTTCCAATTTTTCCCCTCATGATTCTCTCCTTCTAAAGGAAACTAAATCTGCGAGCTGGAAATGTCACTGGTTAAAGATTTGCCTAAGGAAGCTCTTGGGTTGCATGCTATAATTCTAGAACTTGGAGTCTGAGGCAAGAGGACCATGAATTTGAGGCCAACTAGGTCTACATAGTGACCCTGTCTCAAAAACAAAGGAAAAAAGAAAGAGGAGGAGGGGAAGAGGGAAAGAAGGAGGAGGAGGAGGAAGAGGAGGAGGAGGAGGAGGCTTGTTTATGGAAGGTCAAGTTTTGAGATGCAGGCTATTTAGAGTAGTTAGGACGGAGGTGAGAAGCAGCTTTCTTCATCTATGGATCTATGGGAAGCAGGTTTCTCAAAACGGGCATAGGAGCTACATGGTAGTGAGACCTGATTTCTGGCACTTGGGCAAATAAATCCCGAGCCCCTTAGACCTCCACTTGCTGTGTTTAAGATGACAACTTTAACGGTATGTACATGATGGTTTGGGTATGGAATGAAATCATGCAGACCTCATCAGTAGAGTTTTAACTCAGTGTACCTCAAAATTAAAGAGAAATATTAATGAATAAAAATGCATTTTAGCAGCACGGCGCCTTCCCATTTTGCATCCATAAAGAAGACACACATTGCAATCGAGCTTTGTCGGGCGTATCAGAATGAGACTCCAGCTCACAACACTCATTTCACCAGTTCGCAGTTTAATGCTGGCTGAAAGTGTTGAATGCTGCAGGCGACATTTCAATAATGTGAGTTTTAATCTCGCCAAAGATCACAACAGTTTTCCCAGAAGGATTTTAATCATGACCTTTAAGCTTGTTCTCCGCTTCCTCTTAAAGATTCAGTAGGTAACTCCTAAATGTTTTTTTGCAAACGTTTCCTCTGTGCTATTTCATGCTTGCTTCTCTATTATATTGACCAACTAAAGCACAAAAAAAAAAATGCAATAAGTTCATAGAAAGCTATTCCAAAAAGTTTCCAGGTAACTGAAATATAATCATATCCACTGTGTGTGTGTGTGTGTGTGTGTGTGTGTGTGTGTGTGTGTGTGTGAAGTTGCATATGCACTCGTCTAAACATGTATGGGGAGGTCAGGGGTCTTTTGAGTCAAGATCTCACAGGGTCCCACACATGGAACTTGCTGATTTGGTTGAGCTTGTGGCCTGAAAGCCCCAGAGATCCACCTCTGCCTCCCGAGGACTGGGTTACAATACACCTGGCCTTGTATCCGGGTTCTGGGGCTAGAGATAAGGTTCTTATGCTTTCTCAACAAGCACTTTGTCTACTGAGCCATCTCCCCTGCCATAGATCTGCTTTTGTGAAAACACAGGAATCTTTGATCATGATGATCAATGACTTATGCGTTTTCAGAATGGAAATAATTTCTTCACTCTATTTCAGTTTGTTTTGAGGAATAAGTTTTTCTTCCCCCCCTCCCCTCCTCCCCTCTCTCTCTGTGAGTGTGTGTGTGTGTTTATATGTTTCTTTTGTTTTGTTTCATTGGGTCTTTTATATTTTCAAGACAGGGTCTCACTATGTAGCTCTGGCTGTTATGGGGCTCAACTTGTAGACCAGGCTGGCCTCAAACTTACAGAGATGCACCTGCCTCTGCCTCCAGAGTGCTGGAATTAAAGGTTTACATAATATACCTGGCTTGAGTTTTGTTTTTTTTTTTTTTAAAAAAAAAGTCATTTCAGTCTGTAATACTTGCAGAAAGTATATTCCTCTATTGCAATCTCTTTCAAAGCCTACAGGACATGGGGGATTACAATATGGGGTGCTCCATCATCGTTCACTAAATTCCAGAAGTCAGATGAGGAAAAGGGCCCTATCTTTACATCTGCCTTTGTTCCAGGTTTGCAGGGAGTGAGGATCACTTCCTATGACGTTGACTTTGGGACATAGAAGCAAGGCTTCTAAAGCTACCACAAGAAGACCATTCCCTTCCTTAAGAAAAACTGAGTCAAAGGAGACTTTCTTAAAGCACTTACTTCTGCTTCCCCGTTCCTGTTTATCTTTATAACATGTAATACATTTATGCATCTTGATAATATTTGAATAATCAAAAACAAAATTTCAAGATTCTGACATCAAAGTTTGTAAACCCAAGCAAAAGCATCAGTATCCCTTGCTAAAACCAAACCATGATAGTGGTGTGACCAAAAAAGGTGGATCTGAATCAAGCCATTTCCGGTATCCACCAGAATTACCCCCAGGGTCCTCTTTGAACACCAAATTTCCTGAATGCTCAAAAACTTTATATAAAATGATGTCATATTGTCAAGTAATCTAACCACATCCTCCCAAATTCATCAGACCAATTCTAGAGTTCTTCCAAAGCTCAACACAGGGAAACTTTATATAAAGTTGTTACACTGCATTGCTTAGGAACTGCTGTCTGACTGTAGTCAATACCTATGCAAGTTTTCTTTTGTTCTAAAGCCGTTAAATTGGAGAATATGGAATCGCTGATAAGAACAGATCATATTATTCTGTCTTGGTTTCATCTCTAAATGCAAGAGCTGTTGAGTAAGATCTTTATAGATCCGACTTTACACCACAAGCTACATTTGAATCACTTCAGCATTTAATAGCTGCATTGCCTTGGCCAAATAACAAAAACTTCTTATAGCCTGATATTCTAATGCCGTGTTGTTCTAGTGGAGGTAAGAATACCATGTGGTTTAGAAGTTTTTTTTGCATAAGTATGATAAGCATTTACTACTTGCCATGTGCTTTTCATCTGGCAAGTTTTTTTGTTTTTTGTTTTGTTTTGGTATTAACTGTTCTGTTTACTATTATTTGACTTTCATAGCCTTCAAAAGACAGGCAGTCCCTGAAATGAAAGTCTCCTGCTTGCTTGTGACCTCATCAGAAAACACAAATCCACTAATGCCAAGCTGAAGTCAGGAACTCTTGACTGTGGGATGCTACTTGTCAGTCTTCATCCAAACCAGAAAATGAAAACAATTTAATTTTGATTACTGGTATCTGGCTTAAAGACCCCTTCTTTTTCTTAGATTATTGACTTTTGTTGTTGTTTTGTTTCTTTGTTTTTGTTTTTAGAAACTGGAACTTGCTGTTTCTACACAGGGTTTCTCTGTGTAGCCCTGGCTGTCCTGGAACTCCCTTTGTAGACCAAACTGGCCTTGAATTTACAGACATCCACTAGTTTCTGCCTACTGAGTGCTGGGATAAAAGGTGTGCGCCACCACCGCCCAGCTTTCTTTCTTCTTTACCCTAGTGCCATGTTACCTAAGCACTTTTTTTTTTCTTTTTGGTGTGTCAATTTAAGAAAATACAACACCAGCTATGATTAAATACGTGGGCTTTCTTTTAAATAGAAAGTTAAAATTTTAAAGTTAGCAATCCTTTTCTGAGAACAAAAATTTGAGAAGTTCCCAAAGTTCAAAATTGACCTCAATTTCCGCTTCTCTTCCAATACAAGTGGCGGTGGCAGAAGAGACGCCCCCGAGGAACCTTCCAATGGTTACCTCTCCCACCCGAGTTGGGTGGCGGGGCGACAGCCGTAAAGGCGGACCCGCCCCTTCGCACGGCTCTGCTCCGCAATTGGTCGCCGATTCCTGAGCTCCAGCCAATACCCGACGAGTTTGGAAGAGCGAGCCAATAGACGGCCGCGGTACCGCAGCTAGCTGGAGAAATGGCGGTCCGGCTAGAAGTCTATGGCTGCAGAAAGAGGAGGTCGGGTAGGAGGCGATGCGCCCGAACATCTGGACTCACATCCTACTGGAAACCCGCGAGGAGCCGTTGGGGCCTGGGTCACAGGTGGCTCCGCCCGGAGCGAGGACGCTGGTAGTCCCGTTTGTGAAGTCAACCGGTTCCCTAGGGTGCGGCCCCGCATCACTGGGAGGCTAAGTCGCAGAGGCTGAGCCCAGCCCTGGGTGATTGTTATGGCGCTCTGAAGAACGAATCACCCCATGATTCTCGCTGGCAAAACACATCAGAAAACCAGCCAGCCGATCGGGGTGGATGTCATTGCTAAGGTCCTCCGGGATATGTTTTCCAGATCCTTCTGCCATCACCCTGGCTTAACTTCCGAACCAGCCACATCATCCCTAGAATGTAATGAGGCTCTGTCTACCTTCTCGTGTGGAGGTGATCTGATTAACCTTTCTTAATGGGGAAATTTCACCCTTTACTTATCCAGTCTTATATACTGAATTGGCTGATGTGCTCTTAACGGTATTGCATATGAGACACCAATTTCTGTCTAATAATGGAATTTGGAAGGAGGGATTTGAAAGGGGTTAGAAGTAGGAGCTAGAGAGGTGATTCAGGGGTGGTTCGGAGTGTTTGCTGCCCTTCCAGAGGAAAGTTCAGTTTCCATCACCCATGGCCTCTCTGCCAGTAACATCTGCTCCAGGGGCTCCATAACTATCTTCTGCCCCATCCCCGGCGATCCTTTTTTCTTTTTTTCTTTCTTTCTTTCTTTCTTTCTTTCTTTCTTTCTTTCTTTCTTTCTTTCTTTCTTTCTTTCTTTGTATCTGTCCTCCTTTGTTTTTTTCTTTCTTTCGTTTTCTTTGAAATGAAATTAGAAGCTGGGAACTCGAGGCGGCTACCCAGTCACGCTGATTTGACGCTTTTTGGATTTAGCATTCAAGGGTCACAATAAGAATAAGAGAATTAATGAAGGAAATAATGGGAAATCAAAGTTTTTAATTTAAAAATAAGGAATACAAAATTTGACATTTTTGAAATCAGGAGTTTAAACTAGAGGTGATGGTTTGGGGGTTTTCAGTGAAGTGTTAGGACCACTAGAATTGATTATTCTGAAATAGAAATACAGCAGTAGAGGGGCCTGGAGGAAACCCAATTAGGCCATAAGGTCAAATCAGTAAGAAATGAGCCAGGGAGAATATTGGGCTAAATGAAAGCTTGTCATTCATATCATTCACCAAGGACTCATGCCCTTAGAGCCCACAGTCACAGGCCTCGTGGCTGTTCTGTAGGTAGAGACTTAAGAAACCACGAAAGGTCTTGGCATCAATTAACTCAGATGATACTGTGGGGTCTTTCTGCATGGCTGCCATCCAGAGCTTAAGGTTTGGAGTGTGGGCTATACACCTGTGGGAAGACAAGACAAGAGATGTGAGCTAGATGAAGCAGGTGGGCATCCCAGAGTCCCAAATTACCACCGCAGCTTATCCCCCTAAACCTTTAAAAGGTATATTTGAGAACACCTAAAATGCCAGCCGGAACTTTAGATTTGAGGGCTATCGTCGGGGTCTTTGTTTCACAGAGGAGGAAGCCAAGAAGAAGAGTGAGAGACTTGTCCAGTTATAGACCTTCAGACTGAGATTGACAGCTAAGTGGTGAATACCTATTGTCTCTATGAAATGTGGGTAGAGGCTGCCCCAGACAGCTGTCATTTCTAAGATGCAGAAGTAAGCTAGTGTGGCCAGGAGTTTAGAAAAGCAGTATGGAAATCTTTAGAGTAGGTGGAAAAGTAAGACGTGGTCAATTCTTAAAAAAAAAAAAAAAAAAAAAAAAAAAAAAAAAAAAAAAAAAAAAAAGTCTACCCCTGTGGATTTTCACGCAGCAGAGGGTAAATTTTAAATGTTCTACTCATGCCACAGATACGTGCCTCCTGCTCCCTGGGGTCTGAGGATGACGATGCACAGGTAGCCTGACAGGTTCTGTACACCCAGGACTTTCCTCTCTGCTGGTTCTCATCATGCCAGTGACATTAAATATTTACCTTAGTTCAGAAAATTGCATATATAGTATTCCAACTCTCATCCCAAATTATGCACAAAATATTCAAATGTCTTACTCATCGAGTTCCAGTACTTCCAGCCGTTGAAACCAAGGCCACATGAGATAATCAACCATAGAGAGAGAATCCCCACCAAAGAAGGCTGTCTTCCGATTAGTCATAGCCTGGATGTTAAAGAAGATAAAAAGAGTTTATTTGTGCAACCAGAAAATCCGTCATCAGAAACAACAGAGGCAAATCAGGTAGAGCATGTCTAAGTCCCTTTTATCCTGGTTTTATATGGCTAAAACTCCTCCGTAGCCCAGACATTCTAATTGGAAATCTAAATAGATAGTGTGCCAATGGCTTCAACCTTCCTATTGCTGTGACCTCTTAATACAGAACCTCATGATGTGGTGACCCCCAATGATAAAATTATTTTCATTGCTCCTTTGTAACTGTAATTTTCTACCGTTATGAATCTTAATGTGAATATCTGTGTTTTCTGGTGGTCTTAGGAGACCCCTGTGAAAGGGTTGCTCGACCACCAAAGGAGTCAGGACCCACAGGTTGAGAACCACTGTAGTATACATATGCTGGGAACACAAAGGTCCTAGTACTCACAGACAAGCACTAGGGAAACCAGGAATGTTAAAAGGCAGGGTTGTATTTTTAAAGGAAGAGATGTATGACCTGCTCTGGTCAGAAGGCCGGGAGTGGAGCTGTCTAATACCCTAGGTAACCCCCCTGCTAGATATGGCTCCCCCAAAACTCCCACAGCCATAACTGGAGGTGGCTAATAGTCTAGGTGACCTTTGTGTTATCATATGGCCAAGGGCTACCTCAAGCTCCCAAATCCAGGATCAGAGGTGGCTGATAGCCCAGATGACCTCAACACTATCTGTCTGACCAAATCCTCCCCTAGGTCAGTAAGGTAACACACGGCACCTTTCTCTGCAGCCCGTCTTACAGACGTGCGCTTTGAGAAGCGTTTTGATGACATTGTGCCTCTGTGTACAAAGGGCTGTACTGTACTTAAATAGGCCTAAAATTAACTGCCTGGTGTCAGTCCTAGAAGTTTAAATGAACACCAGCTCCCGAGGCGTGTTGAGCCAAACTTCCTTCTTGCCTCATGCGAATTGTTACTCTGCGAACCCTGGTGGTCACGGAGACCCCCACACTGATGTTCACTGTAGCACTGTTAGGAATAGCTCAGCTGTGAGCTTTGCTCCCCTCCAATGTACAGTAAAGAATTTTTGTTACTATCAAACCTTAGAACACTGGACAGCAAGTGGAAAGGACACAGTGTAGATGAATCTTAAAACACTAAAGTAGAGTATAAGAAGCTATGACGGCACATTGTATAGCTGTGTTTGTGCAAAGTATGAAATAACCCAAACTCTCTATCTGGTTCTTAATATGGATGCTGGTACTATAATGTTTTTACTTTTTAAAAAGTTGTCAAGTTGTTCTTTTATGTATTGGGTGGTTCTCTGAATGTAAATTTTTCGTTAAAAATATAGTTAAAATATCCCAGTAATGGACAGAATTAAGTATTAACAGGTGGCAATTATTTGAGTAGCACTTAATTCAAATGGGATGTTTCTGAAGTTTAATACTAGTCGATACTAGGGTTTCACCGAAGAGGGAAATTGAGAATATTATTTGGTTGATTAAACCTGTACCTGATGTAGGAAGGTAGGGTGAATTTGACTGAAACTCATTATCTTCATATTGTGACACAGTCAAAGAATTTTAAAAGACCAGAACCAAACCAATTTGCCCACTACAAATGACCTCTACAGTATTCCTGGGGGGCTGTGTGATCTCATACAGCATGGGCACACTGTTTATGTCTGATCAATTGTCTTCCTGGGGGGCTGTGTGATCTTATACAGCATGGGCACACTGTTTATGTCCGATCAGTTGTCTTCCTGGGGGGCTGTGTGATCTCATACAGCATGGGCACACTGTTTATGTCTGATCAGTTGTCTTCCTGGGGGGCTGTGTGATCTCGTACAGCATGGGCACACTGTTTATGTCCGATCAGTTGTCTTCCTGGGGGGCTGTGTGATCTCGTACAGCATGGGCACACTGTTTATGTCTGATCAATTGTCTTCTCACACTAAAATATGAACCTGAAGAATGTGGACAGCATCTTTCCAGCCTCCGTGCTGTCCTTCAGAAAATCAGGGTTAGGAACAAATACAAAACCCTACAAAGAATTAAAGAAACTGAACTGCCCAGTACAGCAGGCACAAATTGAGATGCACTGTTAAACTGTTTCAGGAGCTAGAGAAATAAGGGAAGTTACCCAACTCATTTTTAGGAGATTAGGATATTCATGATACCAGACCCAAATCAAGGTATCAGAATAGTGAATTGTAGGTCAAACCCATGTGCACGTGGAGAGAAATTCTTTATTAACTGAGTCTATAATACATGTGAAAGTCCACTGAGCAAGATGCCATGCCCTGTAAGTCCACTGTGGGAACCACGGCCTGGCCTGGCCCAGCCGTCTTGGGAGGCATGAGTCAAAGGGTTTTCAGGTTTGATAGAGTTCCTGGTTCCTGGGGCACTGTGTGTCCTTCCCTTCCTGAGAAATCAAGCACTCCCTCAGGCAGGGAAGTGTTCAGGCTGCTCTGCCTTCCTCTGTATGTTCCCTTAGTAGTCAAGGAAGCAAGTGTGGTCACTTCACAGGACAACTGCCCTTAAGACATTTAATCTTGTGTACCCTGGCCTGTAGAGCTTGCAAACATCATTGTATCCTAGCAACTACAACTGTATTGATCCTGGCAACTGCCATTAGACTCTGTTTCTGACAAAGGTATAAAAAGTCTGATTGCTCAATAAAAATTGAGACAGCTTACGTTTTTGCTGTGGACCCCCCAAGACCTGGTTTAGTTCCTCTGTGCTGTATCAGGTGATCTTGGCCCAGTAAGCAACCACCCTCGGGTTAAAGGGAATGGGTTCGTGAACATTTTCATAGATATAGCAGATACCAGAAACATTCAACCCTCATGGAGTAAGCATTAGCAGATTAGAGCTGGAGAGGTGGCTCAGAGGTTAAGGGTGCGTACTGCTCTTCTAGAGAACTGGAGTTTAGTTCCCAGCACCCATGTCAGGTGGCTCACAACTGCCTTCCAATCCAAGGAGGCAGGTATGATGCACCCACCTGCCCCTTCCCCTCACATACACATAATTAAAAGTAATAAAGAATAAAGTCTTAAAAATAGGAAATTAGTAACAAGCTATAGTGAAATAAACTTCAGGAAAAAACCAGAATAAAGCCCATGCTCTGTGATAAAATGCTTGGCTGCATTCCCACTGAAGGCAGCATCTGTGCTTCCCTCAGCAAACCCTGTGGCTAAGTGTGAACTAGCAGCTCAAGACCAAGCAGAACGTTTTATCTCAAGGTCCAAAGGACAGCTCTCCCCAAGAAACAGAAATCTGGGCCTCCTCAGGTGTCTGCATTCCTGGCAGACTTCACAGAGGGAAATGTTTACTGCATCAGCAGCAGGGAAAAGCAATAGCGTGACATCCGCTGTGGATTACAACCAGGTTAAACTCTCTTGTGAAATACAAGAACATAGACTGGAAACAAGTGGAAAAGTGGAAACAGGTGACACATTGTGGAAATGAGGTAACATTGTTTTCATTGTTACTTTAATGCTGATGTACCAAATACTAAATACACAAGCCCATAAGCCATGTGTGGTCATGCATGCCTGCAACAGTAGCACTCAGGTGGCTGAGGCAGGAGGATCATGAGTTTAAGGCCAGTACGGGCTGCATAGTGGGTTTGAGGCTAGCCTGGGATACAATAACACTTGTCTCAAAAAACTAAATAAAGATAAAAACAAGTCAGTGATGGTACTTTTAGGTGTTTCAGGTGTTTTGATTTATATCAATAGAACAGTTTACAGAAGTCGGTTGTAACTTATTGTTATTTGTTACTATTTCTAATTATCAGAAAGCCATGTGAGAGTGAGCATCTGAAGGAGGAGGGGAAGGAAGAATGTTAAATAGAGATTATCATTTGTTATGGTGAAAGCCAAGAGAATGGGTACCTCCTCTAGCTTGCTCATTTCCTTCCTCAATTCTTCTTTTATGCCAGGATGGTCTTCCTTCTTCTTCGTCCTAATAAAGCTTGAAATCAAGGAGGGCACCTGGGCAGAATAATTTTTTTTTTTTTTTTAGTTTATCAGTGTGAGGCTAATGCCTCACACACACACTAAAACCCTTATAGTCCTGCCCCCTACAGACATAATAGGACCCTCATAGTCATGCCCCTAACACACACACATGAACATAATAGGACCCTCATAGTCCTCACACCCAACACACACACATTGGAACACAATAGGACCCTCATAGTCCTCACACCCAACACACACACATTCGAACACAATAGGACCCTCATAGTCCTCACACCCAACACACACACATTCGAACACAATAGGACCCTCATAGTCCTCACACCCAACACACACACATTCGAACACAATAGGACCCTCATAGTCCTCACACCCAACACACACACATTCGAACACAATAGGACCCTCATAGTCCTCACACCCAACACACACACACTGGAACACAATAGGACCCTCATAGTCCTCACACCCAACACACACACACTGGAACACAATAGGACCCTCATAGTCCTCACACCCAACACACACACATTGGAACACAATAGGACCCTCATAGTCCTCACACCCCTCCAGAACGCCATAGAGACAAGTGTGGGCCAAGTCCCAGCGTTTGAGGAGACCGCAGCTGCGCTCACAAACCTTGCTGTGCACTAGGATGTAAGTTGCAGTCTGTGCTCACAAACCTTGCTGTGCACCAGGATGTAAGTTGCATGGTTTCATAATTTGCAGGAAATGGAAACCACTTTGGCAAATTTGAGCCAGAAATTTCATAAATAGACACCAAGCAGCCTAGAACTGACCAAATAGCCCTGGAACCATTGGAACTTTCTAGAATCACACTGAGATAGACCAACCAAGAGGTGTCAGCTGCTGCCAGCACTAGTGAGCACTAATGGGCACTGGGACGACTAGAAACTCCACTGCTCCCTAGAATTTAATCTTGCAACCACCACCACCCCTCTAACTAGGAGCTCTGCCACCTGTTTGGCCGGTACCAGCCGTCCACACCAGGCCTGTTTCTTCACCCTGCCCTTATCTCAGTAAACAGCTCCCGTGGGTATCTAACAGGAAGGGCCTAGGCCACAGGCCATGGCCCCAGCTGCAAAGGGAACTGGGAAGAACAGTTTTCTGAGCTCTTCTTAGACCCACAAACGACAATTCAAAGTGGACTTGAGTCCCCGAAGACGTGACAGGTGTGGTCGCCGAAGCTTTAATGAGTGCAGCTGGAGTTGTGAGTTTTGATACTCAGCTCTTTGGGATGACCTCATTGTGAGAAAGGAAAGCCAGCCCACTCAGTCTCAGGAACTCCCATCTATGTCAGTACAACTGGCCCTTTTGGGGGCTGATGACCTGCACACAGCCCTTCCATCCACACTGCCATCTTTGACCCATACTGTCCCTTAGTAGCTGCTCAATATTATTTTGTCAGTTCCCCATTGCAATGCTCTCAATTTTGGCTTTCCCTAAATATGCATTTTGTGTGGCTTGGGTTTTACATAGTACTGTCTTAGCTTGGGTCTCTTTTGCAAGTGCCCAGGGGTGAAGATGACTAGCCCCTCCAGCAGGCCAGAGGGCACCTCTGTTGTGATGAATCATGGCTTCCAGCACAGGAGCATGTGGTAGAGGCTGCCCTTTCCCCAGATAAACAGGAAGAATGGCGGCAACCCTAGTGCTGCTTTCTGCACTTTCTTTCTAGTCAGTAAATAAATCATAAAACGTGTGCGCGCGCGCGTGTGTTTGTATCTGTGTGTGTACATGTGTGTCTGTATCTGTGTGTGTGTGTTTGTGTGTGTGTGTTGGGGAGGGGTCATATGCACTGGAGTGTGTGGGTGCAGTACACCCATGCATGTGCATGTAGAAGCAGAACATGGTCACTCGTCACCTTACTGCTATAGGACAGGGACTTTCTCTGAGTCAGAAATTTGTGCCTAGGCTAGCTGGGCAGGGAGCTCTCCCTCCCCTGCCACTACATGTGCCCCCCCACACACACACACCAACAATGTGGGGGCTTCAGGCACACAAACACCCAGCTTTTTATGGGGTGCTGAGGATTTGCACCGGAGGCCTTGTGCTTGCAGAGAAGTTCTCTTGCATACAGAGCGTTTCCCCAGCCACCTTGGCACTTATATCCACACCCTCCAGCATTCCATGTAAATTTCCAGCCACGTCCTCTACTCTTTTGCCTTTATTCTACTAAGCCAGATGATCCCCTGCTGTTTTGCAGTGTCTTCAAACCAGAATGTTCTCCTTATTCATCTCCCTTCTTCTAAATATTTTTTAAAACAATTTCTTTTTTTAAATATTTATTTATTTATTATGTATACAATATTCTGTTTGTGTGTATGCCTGAAGGCAGAAGAGGGCTCCAGACCTCTTTACAGATGGTTGTGAGCCACCATGTGGTTACTGGGAATTGAACTCAGGACCTTTGGAAGAGCAGGCAATGCTCTTAACCACTGAGCCATCTCTCCAGCCCCAACAATTTCTTTCTTTATAGACAAAGTGCTCCTTTATATGCTGACCGTACTACCAAAGTAATTCATCTGACTGGATGTAAGAGAATCGCTATTCCTGGTGTCTAAACTCATGGCTTTTGCTCATCATCTCTCCGCTAATACTACTAATTTGAATTAATCCATTCTGACGATAAATAAGATGTAAAATCACATTTCCCCCCCAGAAACCTCAGTGGTTCGTCACTGCTAAAGACTGGCCACGGCTCTTAAGTCCGCTCTGGGCACTCTGTGTTAGATCTGTTTACACATGACCTAAGAAATCTGCCCCAGAGCACCTAATAATCTGAACGTTTCCAAGCAGTAAGCGATCAGTGGTGGACGCACACCCTTCATGGAGGTCACATTGGCAAGGCAAAGAAGACAGACAGTTACCAGGGCAGAGGGCCCAGAGCCTCAGCGAGGAAAAGCTTATCGGAACAGAGCTGGAGTCCTGAGCTGCCTGGACACGTTTCTGGAGGGCAGCAGGTTCAAGCATATACAACAAGGCCTCCTAAACTAAGTAAAAGAAGGGGAAAAGACTCCCAGCAAAAGCTGAGAGAGATGAGGGGCCATGTGGCAAGACGGGGCCGGGAGGAGGGGACTCATCAGGGGTAGAGTCAAGAGAAAGAGCCAAGAGGGCCGACTGCAAAAGGCAAGCAGGGAGCGGAGCTCGAGAGCCCAACTGGGCATGGCAGTGGAGTATAGTCCACAGCCCCTGAACCACCACGAAGGGGCAGCGCTGAGTTAGCTTAAGACAAAACACCAGCAAGGATTTCATACACGTACCTTAGAGAATAACTCTAAGGTCATCTTCTGGCAAGCTCTCTCGTAAGGGTCATCTGGGAACAGCCTCTTCTCCGGGTACGCCTCATCCAGGTACTCACAAGTGATGAGGGACTCGCAGATCAAGCGACCCCGACTGTCCTCCAGAACCGGCACCAGTCCAGCCGGATTCTTCTTGAAGAACCACTCAGGCTTGTTTTTCAGGTTGATGTTGACGATTTCGTGCCTGGAAGACACAAGACCATTGAAGAGAGCAAGGCATTTTCTGTTTTCCTGAATTAGCATTGATTGGTTCTCCTATCTACTTAGCAGATGAGACCCAGATATAGGAAGCGAGTTCTGCGTTTGTCGTCAGCATACCACATTTTCAGATTGAGAACTTGGTTCCCATGCCTTCCTGCAAGTTAACCACACAGAGGTCACCTTTGTTTTTATTTGACTTGTTTCACTTAAGGGTCCCTCTTCATCACACACTGTAGGCTTTCCTTCAGTCGGGTTGTGGTGGCACGTGCCTTTAATCCTAGCACTCGTGAGGCAGAGGCAGGTGGATCTCTGAGATTGGGAGCAGCCTGGTCTATAGAGTGAGTTCCAGGACAGGCTCCAAAGCCACACAGAGAAACTCTATCTCAGGGTGTGACACTACTTATTTACAAAGCATCTTTATCTGCTCATCTGTCCATGGCCATAGGTCACACTGTTGCGAACAGTGTTGCAATGAACATGGGGATGCTGGTGTCTTCTGGATCTTGATAGGAGGCAAATAACTGGATTGTGCTCATACACACTCAGAATATTAGAATCGCCTGATAAAAACTGATTTCATTTTGATTCGGTTCAAAATGAGTTGAATTGATTCAACAATTCATTTTATTAATATAAATTTTGAAATCCTTACTATGGTTTTTTTTTTAAAAAAAAATCCTAAACATCTTCTAAAATGTATCAGGTTAAATCCAATTGTGTTGATATGTTTTCAAAAGGGGGGGGGTAAAATCATAAAGAGTATGGGGGCTGGAGAGATGGCCCAGTGGTTAAGGATTTGGGTTTCCATGACAGTGTTTACAACTGTCTGAACCCCAGTTCCTGGAGATCCAATGCCCTCTTCTGCTCTGTGGGCTCCCGCAAGCACATGGTGCACATAAACTCATATGCACACTCACACATACACACACTCACACACACACAAATAAAATAATTTTTAAAACTTATACAAATAATAAAAGAGTCCACTGGAGCCAGGCTAAATCCAGATTGCAATTGTATACACCCTGTATCTTGCAGAGACTAAAGAGAAGAAAGTGTTATAAGCCTCAAAGCAATATCTGTATAACTCAAATCAGGTGCAGTGTCCAGAAGGACCGATCACTCAAAAGTTAGATATCCCGACACCTCTGATGTCCCGTTTCCTTGCCCACAACTGAGCAGATTTAGTTTATGGATTTAACTACATAATCCTTTACAAAAACAAATACTCAATGTGAACACTGACGTAAGCTCGCATGCACGCATGTAAAAAGGTTCATTGCTCCTGTGCGTGTGTTCGCGCATGCGTGTGTGTGTTTGTGTGTTAAAAGATACATGTACTGACAGAATAATGAACCTACATACCAGCTGCTAAGGGAAAACCAAAACCCTCTGCCACACAACAGTGCTCATCTCTGAGGCTTACACTTTGACAATGAAAGGCGGGTCCTGGGATGTAAAGACTAAGAACACACACAAATGAATGCCAGGATTTTGAGCCACACCTGCGCTCACAGGATGCTCCTTACAGAGAACCATGCGACAGAGTGGCCTGTGTAAGATATCACTGCTCCAGAAAAAGTTTCCTGGGGTTCAAAATCGATCTGGGAACATAGTTATATGCACTATCTGAAGGTACCACCTTCCCAATAAGAGCCTTCCTCTCCTCCGTTATGGTAAAATAATTTCAAATTTGCTTTGGGAAATCTGCTGGTGAGAAATGTAATTATTTTCCACGCAGAGTTTCAGTGGGAAACACATTAAAACAAGGCACTGTGCCCTGATCTTGGGTTTTCCCATTGCATGCAGGCAGCAAATACCTTTTAGTTTTCAATTCAGTTTGAGTATCTTAGTAGTAAAGTTCTGAGTAACGCAGAAAACTTTGCACTAGGTAAATACTAGCAAAAATATTTCCTTATGTGTCCAAAACCATGCTCTCTCATCCAAATGAAATCAAAATTGTTATGAAATGAGAGTTAATTCTAAGATACTTCTTTAGGATACATCTTATCATTTAGGGAAAAGTGTTACCTGTCTAGCCAGTTCTCTCTGTGGACTAAAATTAGTTTGCAAACTTCAACTGTATTCATGAAATTTTTCTTTAGAGAGGTCTTCCAAACAGCAGGTGTCTAATAATTATTCTCAGAGAAAAGTCAAGTGACTCGTCAATTATAGATGACCTGTAGGTCAATTACTGTTAGTTTCAATAATAAGGCTTTGCAAAGAGGCTTTTAGAGCTATGCTGTGTACACGAAGGTTGACTCAGAACTCTGCTTGCCAGGTCAAGTTGTGACCTTTGCCTCTAGGTGAAGGCGAAGCTCAGTAGATCAAGAATTCAGGGACCAGAGCTGAGACACCCTCCACAGTGTTTAACATTCTTGTGCAAACCACTAACTTCACTGAAGAAACTGTTTTTCCAAGCCGTGGAATGCTTAAACAGGCTGGCTGACCTAGAGCCCTGGAGTCCGCGGCTATTCTCCCCTTGAAAAATAAAAGCGGTTGGAAGCGGGGCGAAACTTAAGTCTCCTACCAAAAAAAAAAGGGGGGGGGGCTGAACACAAACCACCATTCTGAGGGTGTGGGGCGAGGCGGCCAAGCCGGCCACCAGCCCTGGGCAGCGGCTAGGGAGTCGTCGCCCTCCTTCTCACCGGATTCCCTTGGCCTTCAGGACCAACCGCGTCCTCTCAGCGTAGGGGCAAAACCTCATGCTGTAGACGCGGATCTGACCCTCCTGGACCGGACCGGGTGGCGCGCTTCCTGCAGGAGAGAGGAGGTGGTCACGGCCCAGATGGACGGAGATCCGGGACATCACGGACATCCCGGGTCCCCGGAGCCTGACCGCTGCGGACAGCCTCACCTTTCCCCAAGCTTCTGGCGGATGCTTTGGACATCGTTGAGCTGTGCAGGCCAAGAGCCACGAAGATCCCTCTCTTGTTTGCAGGCGACTCCGGAAGCACATGGCCTAGCCTTGGCTTGCCTTAAGTGCCAGTGCTCAGCCCCGCCCAGACCGCGCCCACTAACCCGGATCTGGCCCCGCCCACACACAGCTCAATGCTTAAAAAAGCGGATCTATGGTCCCTTGCATCACGCCTTGGCCGCCTGGAGATTCGCCAGAGCTGAGACGTTGGGAGACACCCCATTCCTCCAGGCAGAAAATGGTCGCCTGTCTGCCCTCACACAGGACTAAGGCCCCGACCTCCCTACCTCCCATACCCATTCCTTGGCCACCAATGCCCCGGTAGCCCAAATAGTACCGGCCTCTAGGCTGCTGGGACCCTTGACGCTAGGAACCGTCGGGCCCTACTGTCAGCTCTTGCTCTGCCCCAAGATTTCCAAGACTTGGGTCCTGTGGCCTGGGTCACCTCAAAGGCTCCTGCTGTTACCTACGACTCCCTGGAAGTGGTCTAGCATCCTGGACAGACTTTCCCTTTTTCTGTCAGGACTAGCTCACATTGGAGCCACCATCCCTACTCACCCACAGAAGCACATTTTAGCCTACCAAAAGGACCACACATCTGGATATCATTAGTCTCAGAATGCTGGTTGTGCTCTCAGAATTCCATCCGTTAAAGCATTTGTTTGGAAGTCCTAGAAAGAGTACAAGCTGACTTAAGCACAGTGGACTGAGGAAATTTAGCTTCTTGGGTTCATAGGAAAAAAGAAAAAAGAGCGGATCAGAGGGTGGGTATGCATTTCACTTAAGAGTCGGGAAGTAGGGCGGAGTCTGAGCACCAGGATTCACACAGCCAATGGTTGAAAGCCAGTAACTCTGATGCTATTTAGGGAATGATATGTCTGGAGTTTGTTTCCAGCTCTAATACTGGAGAAGCAGAGAATGTCCTTGGAGCTTGCTCCACTTTTGGTCTTGGTTTGTCTTGTGTCCACTAAAGTATGGAAGAAAATACCAAAGTGAGTTGACCGGCAGATATAGCAAGGGGTGATTCAAGAATTTTGGCCACTTTTGTTCGGCTGGAAGACATCTTCTAGACAGTGACACTGCCGTGACATGGATTAAGTGGGGGCAGGGACATGATCAAGGCAGACTCTGCAGTCATTTGAAAACTTTGGATATTTTTTATTACCAGTGGCCATGTCAGAGGAGAGCACCAAATGGCAATTGACCTCAGGGGGTTGGCCCACCAGGAAGGAAAGCTCTGATGGGTGAATCCTGGATAGCAAGGCCCTGAGAGCCTCGGCCCCAGAATGTATCTTGCTGCTCGTATGCCTTACATGTTCGCCAGTACCATTTTTCTCTGGTATCTGACCCGGTGTGAATGGACATGGGGAGATAATGTGATTATTTCTTGGAAATATCCTGTTCTGCTGGGCATTTTACCTGTGGATTATTATGAAGATGATTTCCTCCTAAGTTGTACTGTTTAACTGAAGCAATGATTTTATACAATAATAGTTTAGTTTAAAAAAGATTTTTGATGATTCATGGCCTTTAATAAATCTAGTAAGGGATTATGATAGATGTTAGCTTAATGAAAAACCTAATATAAGTAAAAGCAAGATATGTGTTGCCCTTCCCCCTGATAAAGCAGAGGCTGCAGAGAACAAAAAATAAAACAAGGAAGTGTCACACACCTAGAGCACATGAGTTTCCCTTAAGGAGCCTTATAGACTGTAGCTTAGGTTAGGGATTAAGAGAAATAGCTGAGTCACAGAAGCCCAGCTAGCTCAACATCTTTTCATCTTAATGTTGAGAGATGTGTTCACAGGTTTCAGAAAGCATCATAGCTAAAACAAAGCTTTAAATATGACTTAGAAATAGGCTGAGATGTTTCTGTTAACTTTGGTAGCTTTGAGGTGAAAAACCCAAGAAAATAATCTATAATTTTAGAAAGCTACATAGTTGAGTGAGGGACTCACTGAGCTCAGGGAACAAGAACAAAGCAGCCCTATTATTATTGACTGGTGAGTCTTTCTTTGCTAGGACTGGTTGGTGAGCAAGGATGATGATTAATTCCTTGTGCCCGTTTCTGCCCTCAGCATATATATATATATATATATATATATATATATATATATATGTAAATAGATAGATATAGATTTAAAAACATGTTGATGAAAACAATATGCTCCCTGAGGATTTAAACAGAGATGGCTCTTTTTCACAAATAAAAGTTTAGGTTTGTGATTCTTTTAAGATTCCTTATAAGATTACCTTTTGAGATAAGCAATAAAGTGATTGATCATTTCTCTGTAACTGCAAAATGCAGGCTGCCAGTAAAAGAAATGGCTGAGAAAAATACCTTGCTCGCTTATACTATCAGTTGCTTGGATAGGAACATATGTGCTTGTTGGAATAATTTGTTATAATCTACAGTATATGGGATGTTTAATCACGTGAGGGGAATGGGAAACATGCTTTTTTATCTGTATATAATATACATTATAATCATTCACTTGAAAAATAGAATGCAACCATATTATACTTTTTATATTGCTTGAAAGATTTTGCTGGGATATATAAGCTGAAAAGGAAAAATCAAGCAAGAGAAAGAGAGAAAAAAAAAACAAAGAAATGTCCTAAGAGAGAAAAAGAGAGAGAGTTCCCCTTTCCACTGGCCCCAGAGAGTTAAGTTTAACCCTCCTTGACAGCCCCAGAGAATTAAGTTTTACTCTCTCAGATAGAAAAGTCAAGTTGATTGATGGTCTGCCAACTCTGTAGACTCCCCTCAAACCCAGAGCTCCTGCAGGCTGGTCCTCACAGAGGCAATATTTTACTGTATGTTATTCTGAAAAACATTTTAAGAAAGTGATTTTTTCCCTTTTTGAGAAAGTGTCTCTCTTCATAGTCCTGTCTATCCTAGAACTCACTATGTAGACCAAACTTTAAATCCACAGAGATCCACCTGTCTCTGCCTCCCAAAGTGCTAGGATTAAAGGCATGTGCCACCATGCATGGCTAATACACTGATTCTTTACAATAGAAAAGCATCTTTTCCCTGTCACCACCAAGGCTCATAATCTACCACGATGGCCAAGGAAGGCTTTGCTGCTGGAGATGTAAGGGACGTTACTGCTGTTTTTCAAGAGGTGCTGAAGATTGACCTCATCCACGACAGCCTAGCATGTGGCATATGTGACGCTGTCTTAGGCAAATGCCAAGCCCATCTTTGTGTCCTTGCATCCAATAGGGATAGGCCTGTGTATGTCAAGTTGGTGGGGGAACTTCGTGCTGAGCACCAAAGCAGCACAATGAAGGCTGAAGACAAGGAACCAGGAGAATGGGTAGGTCTCTAATACATGGGTGCAGAGGAACAGCCAAGGAAAGTGGTTAACTGCATCTGTGCAAGGGTTAAGAGGTATGGTAAAGAATCTCAGATCAAGGGTGTCACCAAAGAATAATTTAAACCCAAGAAATGAATACATAAATATTTTGGCTCATGGTGGGAGAATATAAAAACTTGCATTGTTAAAAGGCAACTGTCTAAAAGATGAAGTAGAGCTATTTATGCAAGTATAAATAAATTCAAAATACATTATTAAATTAAAATGCTGCAGAATAGTATGTTAAAAGATAATCTAGTTCACTGTTTACCTGTGTGTGTGTGTGTGTGTGTGTGTGTGTGTGTGTGTGTGTGAGAGAGAGAGAGAGAGAGAGAGAGAGAGAGAGAGAGAGAATGTGCTGTCGATAGCATCATCTCATGGATGAGAAACTTTAGAGTCTGTGGTCATTTGAATGTATTTGCCCCCCCCTCCAACTCATAGGGAGCGGCACTATTAGGAGGTGTGGCCCTGTTGGAGGAAGTGTGGTCTTTACACTGGGCTACTTCTCCAGCACCATGCCTGCCTGCATGTCTCCACACTCCTCACCATGATGGACTGAACCCCTGAACTGTAATGAGCCACCACAATTAAATGTTTCCTTTGTAAGAGCTTCTGTGGTCATGATGTCTCTTCACAGCAATGAAGACCTAAGTAAGACAGTTCAGATGTTAGCTCAAAATCAATACACTTTAAAAGGACAGAGCTGTTTTCCCAACTGCAGTCTGGTCCCAGATTCTCCGAAAACTGCTACCATATCGTGTCCTTTCTGAGAATCACATTTTCTTACGGCTTAACACTCTGAAAGCAGGGATTTGTCTTCAAATGGCGGTACGCTGGGAGGCAACAACACTGCTGTTTGAACCCGCAGGACGGATGCCCATGGCTTGGACTAAAATCCCCAGAGAGTAGAGAGCACATTTTCATTGTCCATAAATGAAAAGCTATTCTAGGCACAGAGGGTAGTTAGTGCTGGAAGGGAACAGCTCTGGAGACGACAGACATGATCTGAAATGCAGTTCAGGAGATCTGGGTTCAAAATGAGCAGGCTGAAGCAATATTTCAATTTATGCCATATGCAATTTCCTTTTCTTAGACTCAACAGATTAAAACAGGACAAAGAATCTATTCTAAAGGAGCTGTGTTATGAAAACAGTTTGCCTGGGTTAAAAAGAGTGATTTTAATAAATGCAAAGTAAAAGTCCTCCAATGCTGCTATAATTTAACTGACAAATATTTCCCCTTCCCACTTGACCTTACATTTAATTCAGCCAGCTTCCCTCACAGCCCTCCTCCTAGCATGCTTTGTATCTTTTAGGAGAACTGGATTTTAGTTGTAAACTAAGAACAAGCTCACACTCCAGCAACTGCACTTACGCTCTCCACTTGCACCAACTGTGAAACGGGACCACACATCTGTAGTGCAGGTGTTATGTAAACATCCACTTTGTTGTGCTTGAGACAGACTTTTGCTGTGTCACCCTGACAGGCCTTTATTTCACAGTCCTCCTGCCTCTAGTTCCCAAAAGTCAAAGGTTCTTTTCGCAATGTTTGATCTGAAGCCAAGTACAATCACTACTCCCTCAGCACTGACTTCCTGTTGACTCAAGCTTTTGTCAACACAGCAAGTACTCTCAACTCACCCTGCAGAGAAGCCACAGAGCACGCACATGTGTGGGAGAGCCCTGTTCTCTAGTCCAAAGGAACAGAGAAACATCAAAGACCCTGGAGGACAAAGCAATCGGTAGAAAGTCAGATCACATGAGGAAAAGTAGAATGTGCTAAGCTTTTGTGGAATGTTAAGATGAACTGAGATAGGTAGGAAACCCAGAGAAAGAACAAACAAAAACAAAAACAAACAAAAAACACCAAGACAAACCTCCGAGGCTTTAACTAGTTTTACCCAGTAGAAGCATGCTGTCAGCCGCAGACACAAAATAACAGACTAGGTCCCAAGGCCAGACTGTTTATACTCTATGAGTTCCTTAGGACTAAACCAGATGGCTTCAGATGTTACACAAATGGCAAACAAAGAGGAGAAAGTGTTAGCAAGGAACTTGTCCCTGCTCAAGCCCTTAGTCAGTGTTCAGAGCCAAGTACAAGGGCAGATGGTTCCTCAGCAGAATCGCTACCTTCTCTCAAGGTCATGCCACTAAGCCATGGGTTACTGGATCCCCAAATTTAGAGGTTTCCTCTAAAATAACACCTTTGCTGTGTACTGTAATAGTTGCCCTACTTTGCAGAAACTTGAGTCTTTGCTAAAACCACTGACTCTTTCCCAGAGCCTACACAGCTACCTGATAAGCAGTAGAATGGGGTAAAAGACCTGATGGCCTTGCATTATGTCTGTTTCACTTAAAACCACTGCATAGACACTACTTAGCATTGGGGTGGAACCTCCAGCTCTTTTCTGCATGGTTTCTCTCTCTTTCCAAACCCCAGCCTCTCAGAGAATCTCCAGCAAAGAAAAGGCACCCAAAAGCCCAACTCCTTCTTGGCCATTGCTGCAGCTCCTCCCATGAAGCTAGAGCTGCTTAGTGCCTCGGCAGAGAAACCTATTATTGGGCTACAGAAAACCTACTCCTTAGCTCTGCCTATTGACTGTCGATCATCTGGACTACAGTACCAAGTGAACTTGCCATATTTCCTGTTAGAGCAAATTTGTACTTTTTCCTCCTCCAGCCTGGGGCTTCTCAGCATCTTCAGTCCCTCAGACTTACTACAAGATTCAGAGTGAAGAACCAAAGTTCCTCCATTTTGTCCTCCGCCTCCAACTGGGTCTTGTATAAGCTATTTCCCGTAAAACATTCCGGTTCTCAGGAATGGCTAGGGGCAAAAGTAACAGAGTAGCCCTCTGGAAAGTACAGAGAACCACAGAATGTCCCCACCTGAAGGTCAGCCGATAAGAAAACTTGACAAGCAATAGGCAAGGTTCAAATATAAAATTTCTGCCGGGCGGTGGTGGCGCACACCTTTAATCCCAGCACTTGGGAGGCAGAGGCAGGCGGATCTCTGTGAGTTCGAGACCAGCCTGGTCTACAAGAGCTAGTTCCAGGACAGGCTCCAAAACCACAGAGAAACCCTGTCTCGAAAAACAAAACAAAACAAAAAAAATTTCTAAAAAGTCCCTAGATACGAGCCAATCAGGACTGAACCTGTCATCCCACACCATACTAATGTAACTTTTCTGGACTTTGCCTTTAAATAATGCCCTCTAGAAGGGTGGGGGACTCCTCTTGCAGTGAAAAACTGTAATTTATGAGAATCAGAGTTCCTTGGATTGACTAGTAGAAGTTTAAGCAAGGAAAACAAGTCCAGCTGGGAATTTACAAAGAGGGGGTCTTGTACACATGATAATAGCTACCACACACACACACACACACAAAAAAAAAAAAAACCTGCATGGGGTCACTGAGATCCTCACACAACAGCATTCCCACCAGACATCTGTCCTTCTAATGTGTGTTCAGCCTCAGACTGCAGCAATTGCATAGGTCAGTAGCTTTCAGGCTGTGCTTTCCCCTGAATAACCCCATATTATAACAACCTTGGGGTTTTAGCTCAGCAACAAGCACCCTGGTTCACCCATTGCCATTTGCAGGAGCCCAGTGAGCCTTGCTTGGAGTTCTGTGTGTCAGTCTCATGTCAGAACACTTGGGTGCCTGGGGTCCCTGGTGGTGCTCTCTTTATACCTCCGTGGTGTTTCTCTTTGCATCTGTATGGATTCCACTCTTGCCTTCACTGAGGCCCCTTTGGAACCTTCAGCCTCTTTAACTCTTTCTTAGTCTTCCATAACACACACATTCTATAACATATATTGTGTGTGTATGTGTAAAATGGTGTGTAATTTGAGAGTTCATATTAGCGATTAGAATGGAACTGGGATTGCCAATGGCCACAGTCACCACCGTAAACTAGGAGTACTTGATTAACTAAAGCCAGTGGATCGACGGAACTTGTGAGCTTATTGTTCTAAAATAAATTCTAGCGTATGGAAAGACACAAATGTGATCATTTATGTTTCTGAAGTAACTCATTTACTGGCATTATCTGTGAAGAGAGGGAGAGAAGCGTGGCTCCACAACCTTCATCCTGTCACTGAAACTAGTAAGAAATTCACATATTTGGGATTGGAGGAATGTCCTAATTCAGGCAAAGACCAGGATTCAAGACTTACATACACACACACACACACACACACACACACACACAGAGAGAGAGAGAGAGACAGACAGACAGACAGACAGACAGACAGAGAGACTCATGGATTGCTCTCACACACCCACACACGCACACACAGGAATTACAGGACAAGTCAATAGGGAGCAGATTTGGAGTTGGCTAAGGAAAAAAAAGCCTAGTGTGGTGGCTGATGCCTTTAATTCCAGCGCTCAGAAGGCAGAAGCAGGCAGATCTCTATAAATTGGAGGCAAGCCAGGAATTTATAATGAGATCCTGTCTCAAAACAGAAAGAATGAAAGAACTCAAGGAACGAGCGTGGGTGTGAGCTTCTCAAAGAGAGTTTATTAGCACAGGTTTAACATAGATTTTTAACTACAGAGCTTAAGAGGAAAGACTCCCACGGCAGGAATAAAACGCCCTAGTGTCAATGTGGGCTCTCAGGAGTGTTCCGGTTGCATGTCTTAGTATTGACCTCAGATACAATTTTCCAGCTCTCAAGTTATATCTCAAAGGGCTGATAAAAACCACAGCTCTTCTTTTCTTTTTCTGATATATGAGATTATGGGGGTTCCTCGAATGGGATTAAAATGATGAAGTATGACCAGGAGCCACAAGGATTGCACAAGGGGGTTTGATTTAGAAAAATCCCTGTAACTGTGAAGGCAAAATCTGATGAGAGTTCTAGAAAATTTCAGGTCTCCGGCTGGCATGGGAATAAGGCCCCAAGCAAGTGCTAATGGGTTAGAATGTTTGATTCTCAGTTGCTAGACTCCAGCTAGGGGGCCTTTCCCATGTCTTCATGGTTTTCCATCTTTCTGTCCTATCTCATCATTCTCGTTGTTAAATGTCGTTGCTGTCGCTTACTGTTTCAAATATTTAATATAGTCTTCCTGGTTTTTTTCTTTAAAACTTCCCCTTGCTTCACCTACCTGAATACACCAGTAGTTTATTACGGTAAGGGCAAGCGGGTAGGAAAAAACATGCTGACTTGCCCCGGAACCCAATTTGATCCCAAGCCCAAGACCAGGGCCAAGAAAAAGAATCCCAACAATTCCTGAGCTTGCCCCAAGATCAGGCCCCAAAATTCCCACCAGTTCCAGGCCACCCTGGAAAACCCAAACCCTAAGAAACTCTACATAAATCCTGCCTTCTACTCGGTGGGTCTGCTTCTCGCCCTAGCAGAGCTAGCCACCCTCCTGGGCTTTTCCCTCCCAATAAAGCTCTTTGATGAGGTTTGCAGTGCGGTATGATTTTCCGTGGTTCCTGGTTGCCAAGCTACCATTTCTGGCCGACCTGTAGTACTTCCACTGAAGAAGCCCTCTCCCTCAGAGTTGTAACGCTTCCATTGGGGAAGCCCTTTCCTTCGGAGATGGAACACTTAATTGTGTTGTGACTGTTCCCGGGACCATGCTCTGCCGCTCCTGAATAGTATTTTCTTTGGAGAACCTCTGTTTGGGCTTTGTTTTGTTTGCTTTAGGTTGACAGTGGCCTGGAGAGAAAGAAAGAGCCTGAAGAAAGGAGGGCGAAGCCCCAGGAAGGGAGGGAGGAGGACAGAGAAGGGGATGAGGGGAGAAGAGCATGGCCTGTCATTGGCCTGATTACTTTTGACTACTTGTGCTATCACAGGGGACACGTGAAATGTTACACGACCATTGAGACCTTGGCACTTAGGCAAGTTCCTGCTTCTCACTTTCCTCTGGGTGGAAAGTGGGCTCAGTCAGTGAGGGAAATAAATAAATATTTCCAGGCGTGTCGCTAGAAGCAATGTGGCCGGGTCAGCATGCAAAACCAAAAGCCGTTTACATGTTTAAATGTATTAATACGGAAACTGTGGCAGGGCACAGCCTCTGCAGCCTGCAAGTCCAAGGGTCCCACTGCTCTCTTGCCCCTATAGGCGTGTCACGCCAGCCAATGGGCGCGGGGCTCCCGGTCTCCGGGATACCGGTGTAAACAGTGGCGTCTCGGCGGGCGCCAAAGCCCGACCTGGCAGGACCCCGGAGTAACGGCCGGCCGCGGCCCGGAGTGGCCCGAGAGTGGTCATGGCGCAAGGCCGGGAGCGCGAAGATGCCTCCACGCACTTCACCAACGCCTCCCTGTCGGTGAGGTGCGACATCACGGCCGCGCGGGGAGGGGTGCAGGGAAATCTGTCGCGACCCCCACCCCTAGGGCCCCCCTGCAGACTCGTTCTGCTTCTCCCCTCCCCTCCCCAACCTCTGGCAGCTTCCTTTGTGCGACCCCCTTGGTGCCCCCACAGGATGTTTGCCCCTTGGTTTCCCGCTACAGGGACCCTCGCTTGTTTGCCCAGGATTTCTTATCCTCCTCCCTTTGTTTCTGCGCCCCTTCCCGCCTCGGTATTTTCTGCACTTTGAGACCCATGGCTCCTGCATATTAACCCCTTCACCTGCATCCTCTTGGGCGATTTTCATCAGCTGAGGGCGGATCGATCCCTACTCCCTCCCTCTCACTCCGGATTTATGTGCATTGATGCTGGCCCTTGGAAATCTGAAAGAGCCATATGACAAGACTTTTCTTTCACGTTCTGGGTGCTGCTCGCGATTCACTCACTCTTTCACTGCTGTGCTCTTCCCTTTCGTGAGGGTCTCAGGAAACCTGTGTCCTTCACTCTCTTGCCACCATAATATCTAAATAAAATGAAATTTTTCTTATCTCAGACGTCCCTTTCACTATGTACTTACCGCACAAACTTCACCTAACGTGCCTTTCATGTATGTTCTAAGCCTTTCATTGGCATAGATTTCGTATCCTTTTGTTTCCCGCGTTTATCTGTATCTAAAGTCTGAAACAGGGCACATATACTCTTCATACGTGTAAACTGCGAAGCAATTGATGTGGTTTCCAATCATATAGTGTGCTGTTCCATTCAAAGGGTTTTGTTTTGTTTTTTAATTTGTCTAGTTGACTTTTTAAAACTTTTTTAAGAGCATTGGTGATTTGCCTGTATGTATTTCCTTGTGAGGATGTCAGTTGTGAGTTGCTATGTGGGTGGTGGGAATTGAACCCAGGTCCTCTGGAAGAGCAGCCATTGCTCTTAACCACTGAGCTATCTCTCCAGTCCCTGCTTAGTTGAGTTCTAATTGTTTGTTGTTGTTTCACTCTTTTAACTAAATTAACAGAAACGAGCCCAGCTACGTTGTTTTCTTCAAGCTCCTTCACCTACAGAGCATCTCACCGGCCCAAGACCTACTGATCTTTAAATTTCTATTATTCATTGACTCATATTGGTTTCATAGAGAATGTGTGTGGCTATCTGAGCGATGGGAACAGAAAGGGGGTTAAAAACGGAACCGATGTTTTTCTAGTTGCCGTGTTAAAAAGGAAACACAAAAGTATTACACTGATGGCCAGCTCTCTTTTCTCAAAGATGGGTGCAAGGATTCCCGAGTCAGAACGTCCATTTCGTCAACGACCACACCATCTGCTACCCTTCTGGGAACTACGTAATATTCATTAACCTTGAAACCAAGAAGAAGACTGTGCTCCAGTGTATCAACGGAATTGTGGGCGTCGTGGCAACTAACGTTCCTGGTGAAGTTGTGGCGTTCTCTGACCGCAAACTAAAACCAGTCATCCACATCTACAGCTTTCCTGCACTGTCCAGAAAAAACAAGTTAAAAGGTATCTGGGAGACCCTCCCCGCAACGTCCTCCCACCCCTGGAACTGAAGGAGTTTTGTTTATGTTTTCATTGGAGACAGGGTTTCTCTGTGTGTAGCCCTAGCTGTCCTGGAACTTGTTCTGTAGACCAGGCTGGCCTCGAGCTCAGAAAGCCACCTGTCTCTGCTCGCTGAGAGCTGGGATTGAAGGGTGTAGCACACACCTGGCAACTGAAGAGTGTTTTTCTGTGAGCAAATCTAGTTTTTATGAATGAAGGTGGTTTATATTGTGAAAGGGTTGTTTTAAATAGAAGCAGTCAAGCTGATCACCACAGATTTCATTGAGTCGGCAATCGCCTTCTGATTCAAAGTGTGCTGTGCTTCCTGCTAACACCATTGCAACCTCAGAAACTACTCCAAAGGGCAGAGATAGCTTGCTATGTTGACACACGCCTGTGCACCCAGAAACTTAAAGGCTGAGAAGGAAGGCTTGTTGGAGCCCATGAGCAGGAGGCCAGCCTGGGCAAGTTAGAAAGAAACAGCCATTCCCTCAAAAACACACAGATCCGCTCCCACCCCAGACCTACCACCAACAGCTTAGCTTTAACAATCCTTCTCAAGGGGTTTTGTGTGCGTTTTAAACTGTGAGAAACACTGGGTTAGAGAACTGACTTTTCCAGGACAGTGTTTCTTCTTCTTTCCTGGTGATTTACTAGAGTTCTAACATGAACTGACACTTGTATAACTAATAAAGATGCATCTAAACCCCAGTGTTCTTAACCACAAAATAGGGCTAAATGTGGTGTTTGCTGTTAAGTTTATGGTGATGCTAAGGGACTGTGTGTGTGTGCACACATGCACACACACACATGCACACACACACACACACCAAGCACTTGTCCATTGGTTACCTATTATTTTTGTATTACTGTTAAATCATTCACAGATACAGCTGGCCTCCATGGACTGAGCTTGCTGTGTGTCTCCAGGAATCTCTATCTGATACCTGCCCCCATATAACACAACCTGAGTCTGAGTGTTGTGATTACACGCACATGTAACCCAGACTTTTGGAGGCTGAGAAAGAAGGATCCAGAGCCTAAAACCACCCTGAGCTAAAAACGAGACCTTGCCTCAAACTAACAATGAAAAGTCCACATGCAGAACAATCAGGAAGCTTATCTTTGGTGAAGCCTTGGTTTCAGAACCATGTGGGTCACACAAGTGTTTGGGTCAAGTCAGGCGCAGTCACTGTAGTTTGTGTGTTATTTCTAGAGAAATTGGTCTGTGTTCTTCACAGATTAAGACACCTTAATGAAGGCTGCTATTAACTGGGGTGCCAGCCTCCAGTCAGCTCCAAGGGATGCAGAAAACTCCACGAATGCGGTGAGGGCTAGACTTTTCTATCCAAGAGTAAAATAAGGAAACCCGGACACTTTCTGACGGTAACTTTCTCTTTGACTTCATCTTAAATAATCCCCTCTGAGAATCTCTGTCTCCACACAGCTAAATTCTTTACATATACGGTTACATATCTCTCTTTACATACATACATCTCTCCTGCATGGCCACACATCTCTACACAGTTACATCTACAGCTTCATCTTCCTTGTCTCCACACAGTTGCATTCTACATGCATTCTCCACGCTTTCTCCACATAACTACACACCTTCACACATCTTCTCCCATCTCCTTCTCAGCACACACCCTGCACTGCTTTTGTTCCAGCATCTCTGTGCATAGCTCAACACAGCTTCCTCTCTTCACAGCCAGACTCTGGACAATTATATGTTATATCTTCAGAACCCAACCCACTCTCGTAACACAGGATAAGTCACACAGTTTTTCTCAGGCTAGGGAGGTCACACTGACCGTCCAATGAGTAACACTTGGTCATGCACATAGTTCTAAGTTGGTGAAGGTTACCAGACAGAAAATGACATTCCAATTCAAGACTTAATGATAACAGTTAGTTGGCTGGACCTTGAGTGATAGGGAGTATGGGCAGAAAGTCCATTCCTGCATGAGGTGTATGCCTACCAAAGTTGCCTCAAGCCTGACTTTGAATCAGCAACAAACACCTGGGAAATTGACCTTGTATATTTCTCTCTAGGGTCAAGCAGTTTGTTTTGAATTTTTTCTGAAATCTAAAGTTAACTGTCTTTGTGACTGAGAATACTGTCACTTTCCTATGTCAGAGTAATGAAAAATATCCTAGTATTATTTCTATTCATCAAAATTACACATTTAAGCAGAAATCATCTTCCCGACCATCCACAGCTATGTATGTGCCCAATAGATGGAATACATACATGAGATTAACACACAAGCAGTGGGAAACACCCATACCTGCTATTAGGGAAGGAATGAAGTTCTTAGGAAGAAATGAAGTGGCACTTAAGAAAAATTACAGACAGGGGCAACTGGTTTGCATAACCTCACAGACTTTGCCTACTGGGGCTCCCCCACAGAGAGTCACTTGTCTGGTGGGTTGACCTGCTGAGTACTAGTTGTCACCTGCTGTCTATCCCCACAGCCCTCTGGGAGGCATAATCCAGCCATAAATTAGGAACTATTTGTGTGGACTGTAGCCACACTTTGTGTTTAAAATGCTCCCAGCTCGCCAGAAAAGGCAGCGCATGCTTTTCATGTCAGCACTCAGGAGGCAGAGGCAGGTGGATCTCTGTGAGCTTGAGGCCGGCCAGGTCTACAAAGTGAGCTCCAGGATAGCCAGGGTTGTTACACAGAGAAAACCTGTCTCAAAAACAAACAAACAAACAAACAGATGCCCTCCATTTTACCTCCATTTAAGTTTATGTCTCCAACCCTAGGCAAGCAATCAGACATTAATTCAAACTAGTAGACAGCATTCATATTGCACATCCCTAGAAGAATTCACAATAAAAACAAATCATCAAAGATACCCATTATCATCAGGGTAATTCAATATCAACCAGAAGATCTAACCAATACTTAGAAATAATTCAAAGACATATCAGGGATCCAGACTTAAATATATATTAAATAGTTATGCAATATATAATTAAGTATATGATTCCGTGGAGACATATTCCAGGAGAGAAATCATTATTATTATAAATAAGTATTTTCTAATATTTGTCACAGAAAGTCACTCATAGGCTCATTATTTTAGAGAGTAGGGAGTCCTTAAATAATTCCAAAGTGTTTTTGAAACAAAAGAAGGAGGTAGCAAGGCAGAGGGTCTTTGTGACATTAAAAATCTTAGGGAATTAGCAGAGTGGGGTGCTTGCGGGACCCCAGATCAGTGCAGTTCCTGCGGGACCCCAGATCAGTGGAGCTGGGGAGAGGGCTAGATCCGGAAAAGTGACGTCAATAGTGAGGAAACCCACACTCCCAGGGATGTGGATTGTTCAGCAGTGACGTCAGAAGAACTGACTATTTGAACTAACATGTCAAGACAGACATCCTGCTCATTATAACATATCCCGTGGAAACAGGACTCAGCAGAAGCAAGCTCATTTGAGAAGTAGTACAAAATATGGTAAAATACTCTATTCCAGGTCAAGGATTTTAAAATGATTGACATATTTACTAACAAAAGCGAAACATCAAAGAGATCACAAAAATTAGAATGCAAGTAACAGAATGAGGAAAATGGCGGGAAAATAACCGGATGTCCTCACGCCGTTCAGAATCAGTTAGAGAAAGACTGGACGAATGGCAAGGCACTTTCTCAGACAGATCACAAATCAGAAATGATCGATTATATTAAACTGATCTGGCTCAAATTTCGTTTTTTTTTTTTTTTAAAGTGTGGCCTAGGGCCAGCAAGATGACTCAGCAGATTAAAAATTCTTGCTTGATAAGCCTTACTAAGCAGATTCAACTGCAGCACCCATGTAGAAGAGAGAAGAGAGAAAGCGACTCCAGCCAGGTGGCCTCAGACAGGCGTCCTCAGCCACATACGCAAGCACGCAACATAGGTGGCGGCAGCCCAGGAGAGAGTTGTAGTGTGATGTAAATCCAGGGGCTGTGTTTGTGTCAGTGGAGTCCAGTGAGAGTGTGGAGAAATCGGTAGCCTCTTGCTCGCTGGCAGCGGGAGCATAAACTGATAGAACCCTTCTGGGGTCGCTATGAGAATTAGAACACAGTTTTAAGAAATGCAGTGGTCTGGAATATGATTATAGGTTTGTGTACAGAGGAGTTAAGAGTATTGTCATTGTAAAGACTACAGCCCACAGCCCTGTCATATGAACAGTAAATACGTTAAAAATTCCATGAAGGGATATTATTGCAAGCATTACAAAGCAAAATTTTGAAGAAATATTAAAGACACGATAAAGTGCTTAATGTAATGTAAACAAGGAAACCAGTAAAATAGAACACTTTGTGTGATACACATTATATTTTTAAATGGAGCATTTTGTGCACAATATTCAACCAACACTTACTGCAACTACAAACAGAACTTATATATACAGAAAGTATATCTGCATGTATTTCTACATGTTAACACATAGTAGAAGGAAACTGAGCATGGTAGTACACACCTGTAATCCCAGCGCTGGGGGGGGGGGGGAGGCAGGAGGATTTGGAGTCAAGGCCAGCCTCAGTTACATAGTGAATCTAGTGCCATCCTGGGCTACATGAGACTGTCTGAAAGAAGAAAAGAGCAGAAAGAAATTTACCAAACTTGATGTTAGGGTCACAAAAGTATATATTTAATTCTCTTTTAAACATTATATTCAAAATATCATATATTTAAATTTTTTAATGTATAGTAATGTTTATATTGTATAACATTTAGAACTTACTTGATATTAAATGTTGATTATAGGAAAAGTAAAGAAAGAATATAAAATATTTGTATTAAGGTCTCATCCCACAGAATGTTTATTTTTTTATTACATGCTCAATAAACACATTTTTGTTGTTGTTGTTGTTGTTGATAAGGCCATGCTAAGTAAATTTAATGACAAAGTCACACTCTAAGGATGCACTACAGTCAGTTTAACATGAGACGTGTGAGCTGGAGAGATAGATGGTTCAGCAGTTAAGAGCACTTGTTGCTCCTGCAGAGGATCCGAGTTGATCCCAACACCCACAAGTTTACCTATAACTCCAACTAAAGAAGGTCTGGCATCCTCTTCTGGCCTCTGCAAACATCTGCACACATGTCACACCATACACACACAGACACACATACATACACGCACACACAGTAAGTATAAAAATGGAAACAGTCATTAGAATACTCAGAACAAGAAATCAGGTGCTGATATCAAGGCTGACCTTGCAACCACACTAAAGACGAGCCAGTGACGAGAAAATCAGCCCTGTCCTAGGAAACAGAGATGAGCCTGTTCCTCATTCAGCCTCCCCAAGAGCCCCCTTGTAAACATCTCATTGCTAAGGTTGCTCTTCTGCAGCTAGACATACAAAGTTGTTCTAAGAACTGGAAGAAACTGAATTGAGGGCCAGATATGGTCTAAAGATTATAAATCCTAATATATAACACCTATTTAAAATGTTAGCTAGAATTATTACAACCTCCTAAAACACTTAAAGCTTGCATAACTGTTCTAACCCCAATGTCTCACATTTATGAGACATTAAGGGTCATTCATTTCAAATCCGACTGGGACACTATGGTGTAGTTTGCTCAGTACTACACCAAAGTCTAAAGACAGTGAGTGACCTAATGGTCTTAATAAAAATGAATTTTACTGGATGTGGTAGAATAAGTCTATATAATCCTCGCACTTGGGAGACGGAGGCAGGGGCATTATGAATTTGAAGCTAATTTCAACGACATAGAAGATCCTGTTTGAAAGAAAACAAGACAAAGCCATCACCAACAAAAGCATCGAAAACGGTTCTTAACTTGGCCCTGAGCTTTCTGTTTGCAATCTGAGGTGGCCAGGAGGCCACGCACTTCGTGACAGAGTACAAACATGCAAATCACTAGGAAAGGGACACTTTCTGTGAGGCTGTGAGTTCATCTGGATGCCACAGTCAAGTTCTTGTCATGGGTTTTGTATTTTAGGCAACATCCTCCTGGACTACACTTTGCTTTGCTTCAGCTACTGCGGCACCTACCTGGCCAGTTACTCGTCTCTTCCCGAGTTTGAGCTGGCCCTCTGGTAAGTCAGTACCCCACACAGCCATCTTCCCCCGTCTTCACTGGAGCCAAAGGGAACTCTCACGAAAATCCCAGACAAGGGAAGCTGGGAAGAATGAACATCCTAGTCACATGATTTAATGTCATCTTTATACTCAGATATGAAATTTGTCAGGATAAAAATTGTGACAGCTGAATTACCATCTTTCCCTGTGTACTGACACATGCAGTATCTTAGAACTGAATTACCATCTCTCCCTTTTTAGTGACATACGCAGTGTCTTGGGGCTTTTTATTGCTACGAAGAGACACCATGACCATGGCAACTCTTGCAAAGAAAACATTTAATTGAGGTGGTGGCTTACATTTTCGAGGTTTAGTCCATTATCATCATGACAGGAAGCATGATGGCACGCAGGCAAACATGGTGCTGGCTACATCTTGATCAGAAGGCCACAGGAAGTCGACTGTCACACTGAGGGAAGCTTGAGAAAAGAGACATCAAAGCCCACCCCCACAGTTACACACTTCCTCCAACAAGACCAAACGTACTCCAACAAGGCCACACCCCCTAATAGAGCCGTTTTCTTTCAAACCTCCTCATGCGGTATTTCCTTAACCAGGTGAAGCAATGATTCAGGGTATATAAGTTTCATCTTTCCCTAAAGCAAGTGGTTTTTCTGAGTTATTAGTGTGTTTTCTGCCCATGTTGAAATTAGGATAGTCTGTGTACTTGAGTTCATCTTAAAGTTAGCAGTTCATGGTGTTACTAGCGAGGTATGTTCAGGGTGGAACATTCTACCACGTTGACCAGCTGGGCAGAGAAACCTGTAGGTTAGACCCAGCTGTCTGTGCTGGGCCTTTTCATGTAACCAACTTTGTAGATTCATTCTCTTCCATCTATGACAGAAACTTCTCCAGGGAGTTGTTTTTTGTTTTGTTTAATGAGAAGGGCAAAGTGTTGCTGGAATGGATTAAGGCCAGTTTTGGACACCAGCATTTCTACCTAAAACATCTAAGATTCCCAGTTCAGGGGGCCAAATTTAACTTACGTGCCATTTTATTTTCCTTTACTAGTTTATTTTTTTATTTATTTATTTTTTTTTTGGTTTTTCGAGACAGGGTTTCTCTGTGGTTTTGGAGCCTGTCCTGGAACTAGCTCTTGTAGACCAGGCTGGTCTCGTTTACTAGTTTATTTTAGTGGGTATTTTATGTGTACCTGGGTTCTGAGAATCGAACATAGATCCCCTGAAGGAGAATCCAGTGCTCTGAACGGCTGTTCCACCAAAAGCTGAGACTCGTGTGTCAGTTGGCGTCTGTCATTCCAGCACCTGAGAGGTTGAGATAGGAGGCTAGCCTTGGCTACACAGTTTTGGGCCAACTGGGCTCCTGCTCTAAAGTATAAAACCTTGGAGAGGGAAGAGAAAGAAAGAGAGAGGGGGAGGAGGAAGGAGGAAGAGGAAGGGAGGGCGCACACTACTAAAGACTGGTGATGTAGTTCACTGGTAGAATGTTTTCAATCATGGTTCATGCCCTGAGTTTGATTCTTGGCCTCTCTCTCTCTCTCTCTCTCTCTCTCTCTCTCTCTCTCTCTCTCTCTCTCTCTCCCCTCTCTCCTTTTCACTCCCAGCCTTACTGAGGTGTATACTGAACTGTTCACATATAAATTATACAGTTTATATTTGGGCTGATGCAAGCACCCTTGAAGCTGTCACCATAATCAGGACAAATGAACTCTTACCCACGGTTTCCTTGTTCCTCCCAAAGCCTTGTCACTGCTCCTTACCATACATACTTTTAACCCACCCTCGGCCCTCCCCACAATCAGCCTCTGGTGTGTTTATGTCACTAGGACTCATTTGCTTTTTCTACACATTTCATAAACAGGGGCCACATAGTCCTGTAGCACGAATAATAAACACCCAGACACAGATATTGGGGTTCAACCTGAAGATCAGAAAAGCAAAACAGCCAGATACTGGCTTTTACCTCTACCTCAGACTGAAATGGCAATCCTGTCTTCAGGAATCACAGAATGAGACTGTTTGTGAGAGCTGCCTCCTCCCGTTTTATATTCCTCTCTAGTGTTGGGATTAAAGGCATGCACCACTACCACCCGGTCTCTATGGCTAACTAGTGTAGCTACTGGGATTAAACTGTGTGTGCCACCACTGCCTGGTCTGTATGACTGAACAGTGTGACTGTTATACTCTCTGATCTTCAAGGCAAGCTATATTTATTAAAATACAAACGAAATATCACCACATATTCCTTCTGTTCTGTCTGCTTTCATGCAGCTTCATGGTTTGGAAATCTGCTAGCACTATATATCCCAACAGTCCTTGCTACTCTGTGAGACAGATATACCATCTAGTTTCGTGGAATATTAGTTAAAGACATGTTGCAGTCTTTTGTGCCATGAAATATTTGTTTAATTATGTGAAGTTGTGTTGCATTCTTTTATGTTGTGTTGGTGGAGGCCAATTGCTTGTTTCCAGCTTCTCAGACTTGAAATAACCACACAGAGCTGTATTAATTAAATCACTGCTTTGCCTATTAGCTCTAGCTTCTTATTGGCTAGCTCTTACATCTAATTTAACTCATTTCTATTAACCTGTGTATCGCCACATGGCTGTGGCTTACCAGCAAGGTTCCATCTGGCATCTGTCTCTAGCGGGGCTACATGACTTTTCTTGACTCTGCATTCTTTCTCCCAGCATTCAGTTTAGTTTTCCCTGCCTAGCTCTACCCTGCCTGTGCCAATGCAGATTCTTTATTCATTAACCAATAAAAGCAACACATATACAGAAGAACTTCTTACATCATCTCCCCCTTTCTGTCTAAATAAAAAGAAAGGAAGCAGGGAGGTGGTGGTGCAAGCCTTTAATCCCAGCACTAGGGAGGCATAGGCAAGCATATCTCTGTGAGTTCAAGACCAGCCTGGTCTACAGGAGCTAGTTCCAGGACAGGCTTTACAGAGAAACCCTGTCTCAAAAAACAAAAACAAAAACAAAAAAAAAACAAACAAACAAAAAAAAAGAATAAAAAGGAAGGTTTTAACTTTAATATAGTAAAATTATATATAACAAAACAGGTATCAAGCAAGAATTACAGTTACAGTATTTATATCTACTTTATCTTTTATCATAACTAAGGAAAACTATAATTGTAACTATCTATTTTTCAACTCCATCAAAGACCACAGAAGGATATAACATTAACTAAGTAAACAAGAAGTGCATTGTAAGCAACTTTCAAAACTCTAGACTTGACAGAGACATCTTGCTGCCTGGACAGTCACCCAAAGTTCTTCTGTAACGTTGGGGCAGTCAATCTTCAGCCTACAGGTCCATAGTATCTAGCAGACTTTTCCATGAGACAGGAAATTTGAAGATCTATTCTGCCTTGTAATGGCAAACTCCATCAGTTTCTATCTTCTGTGTCCTAAAAAATGTCTGGCAGACTCTTTCATGAAGCAGGAACCCTGAGGGACTGTGTCACTTTCTTTTGTTTGTTTGTTTGTTTGTTTTTGTTTTGTTTTTGATACAAGATTTCTTTGTAGCTTTGGTACCTGTCTTAGAACTAGCTGTTGCAGACCAGGCTGACCTTGAACTCATAGAGATCTGCCTGCCTCTGCCTCCCAAGTGCTGGGGTTAAAGGCATGTGTGACCACCTCCCTGCTCTGTCTCACCTTCTTTAGGCAGCTTCAGCAGACATTTTTCTGTGGGTCCTGCATGTCCAGTCAAGCAGTTCAGACAAGAGTAGTGTCTTGTCCAAATGGCTAACAAACTCTATGAGGAACCTCTTCCATGCCCATCTTCCTCTTGAAGTAGATTGGTGCAGCCAGAAATAGATATGTCACATTGTCATGAAAACTCCTAAGTTCTTAAAATACTTTAAATGCCATAGTCTGTAGTCTTTGAAAGGTTTGAAGAATATCTATCTAACAGAAATATATCTCTATATATCTAGAAAATTTAACATGACTACAAGCTTGACTATTATAGATGACTATCTATTAACCTGCATTTCTTAATTATATATTATATTTTTAAATGAGCTGCACAAGCACAATACCTTAATCAAGAACAGAAATATACATATAACAAAATTGACATTAAATTTGTACCAAAAACCCAAAATCCACACCAATGCAAATCTCTATAGCATATCCCCCTTTAAATGTAAACAAACATTTATAAACAATCATTTAGGGAACTTGGGCATAGTTCTCTCCGAACTGCTTCCTGCTTTTTGTTGGGCAAAGTAATTTTGGGGGGTGTTTACAGTGACCTTTCTGGGGGTCTTTGTCCATCAAACCACATTAGTCTAGAAGGAATCCACAGGTGCTCATCCTCTATGGAAACAAAAGAAGAACCTCTTTCCTAAAGCAACAAATCCTTAGACCTAAATTCTGAGGTCATGATACCTTTAAAACATAAATGTTGGTTTAGCTTAGCAGCCCCTACAATGAAATGTTTCTCTGTACTTTGCTCCTTCACAGGCAAATAATTTAAAGAAAATAATATACACAATCCAGACTCTCTATTTATTTTCTATCTTTACATGGCTCATTTTTCTTACTCTATTACTTTTTTCTACAGGTTTAATATTTATTTTATTATCTTTACTCCTTTAATCTATGACTGTCTGTACTCTTTTATATTGCATTTACTGTCTCTTTACTCTTTTTCTCCTCTCTCCCAAGCTTACATACATTTTTTAAACACATTGTATCTCATTTAGAGGTCTTTTATGTCTGAATCTGTCCTATTTTGTATCTGAAATCTTTTTCTGTCTAGGAACATGTCTTAAAACGCAAAACGACATTACCAGGACTAAATCTGCTTTGTCTTTTGGCTCCACCCAGTACAACATGCTGGAGGTCTGTTCATTGCCTCTGAGCGCCATTCTTTCTGCCCCAGATCCAGGGTCAGGTCGCAGCAGGTCTGTGTTGTCATTAAGCAAGTTGTAGCACTCTGTTCACAAACTCCATTTAAATGCTCCATAGCCAGACCTCCCAAAAGAGTCAGAGTTCGTGCTGGCAGAACCACCCAGGAAGCCGCCCTTTAAAAACCAGGGTTTTTTGTTTTGTTTTGTTTTGGTTTGGTTTGGTTTTTCGAGACAGGGTTTCTCTGTGGTTTTGGAGCCTGTCCTGGAACTAGCTCTTGTAGACCAGGCTGGTCTCGAACTCACAGAGATCCGCCTGCCTCTGCCTCCCGAGTGCTGGGATTAAAAGCGTGCGCCACCACTGCCCGGCTCAAAACCAGGGTTTTTTTTTATACCTCTGAATCAGGAAGACCTCTCTTAAAGGAACGGCAGCATGCCACCAGCAAACAGAGCAAGAAGCTGTGTTAAACTCTGATGTGTGTGCGCGCGTGTGTTTAGAATTCCTTTTTAAGCTTTCAGGTTTTATGTGGATATAGTTGACCACACTAGAGTACCAGTTTGTTGGCAGAGGCTACTTGTTTGTTTCCACCTTCCCAGACCCCAAATAATCACTCAAAAACTATATTAATTAAATCACTGCTTGACCTATTAGCTCTAGCTTCTTATTGGCTGGCTCTTATATCTTAATTTAACCCATTTCTATTAATCTGTGTACTGCCACATGGCTGTGGCTTACCGGCAAGATTCCATCTGGCGTCTGTCTCTGGCGGGGCTACATGGCCTCTCTCAACTCTGCCTTCTTTCTCCCAGCATTCAGTTTAGTTTTCCCTGCTTAGCTCTACTCTGCCCTATCACAGGCCAATGCAGATTCTTTATTCATTAACCAATAAAAGCAGCACATATACAGAAGGACTTCCTACATCAACGTTGCATTTGTTTAACTCTGTAAAACTGTGTTACTTTGCCTATCTAAAACACCTGATGGGTCTAATAAAGAGCTGAGTGGCCAATAGCTAGGCAGGAGAGAGACAAGTGGAGCTGGCGGGAAGAGGGAATAAGTAAGAAAAGAGAGAGAAGAAAGGGAACAAGAAGAGGAGAAGAGGGGATGTGAGGGGCCAGCCACCCAGCTGCACAGCCAACAATGGAGTAAGAAGTAAAGAAAGACATAGAATAAAGAAAGGTAAAAGCTCAGAGGCAAAAGGTAGATGGGATAATTTAAGCTAAGAAAAACTGGCTAGAAACAAACCGAGCTAAGGCTGGACATTTATAAGTAAGAATTAGCCTCGGTGTATTTATTTGGGAGCTGGAAGGTGGGTCCCCTAAGAGCAAAGACTACAAAATAAATAAACAAACCACAATCTAGTCACACAGTTGCTATCTAAAGTCTCCTTTTATGATGGTCATGGTCCTCTCATGACAACTGTCTTCACAGTCCAAAGCACATGGACGCATGAATGGGAGGAGGGACCGAAACACCCACGACAGCAACAGTTCATGAGCCTGAACTAAAGAAGAGGGCATGCTTAAATACTTCTGAGCGCAACATGAGAATAGTTATGTTTCTGTAAGTCTCTATGCCACGGCACTTGGCTGAGCTATGCTCCGAGGTGACCCAATGATGTTTCATAGCTAAATGCTCTACCCTATAACACCATGTGTGTCCTTATCACATGGGGTCTGCTAAGGAATGTGTACAAGGATGTCAACGTTTCATTTCTTTGGAGTGTCAGATGGGAGTCAAAGCAAGGGGCAGTTCACTTTTGTCAGGGGAAGTGGGTTGGAAATGCTTCTTGACGTCATACTGGAAACAAGCGGCTCACTGTTCTTCCTCCGCGTTTGACGTGTTTTATTCCCAAGCTACTTGTTAGGTGGCGGGGTAGAGTTTAAGCCCCGAGAGGCTGAAATATTTCACAGCTTCCAGTAATCTTAGGTACACAGGAGCATCTAACCCAAGAGTGGAGGGAGCATCAGGGAAGGACTCTTGGGAAGGTAAAGGGTGTTTAAATAGACCCTCATATTTGTCTTCGGAGATCACTGTAACAAATACCACAAAGCAGATGACTTAAGCAACAGAAATTTATTGTCTCAAGTTCTGGAGACCAGAATTTCAAGCTGGCTGAGGGGTGACTTGGTGCCTTCTAAGGGCTGTAAGTGAATCTGCTCTACGCCTGGGCATCTGTGCCTGGGCTTCTGTGCCTGGGCAGTTCCCACTGCTGCCTTGATGGCAATTCTGATGTTCCTTGGCCTGCAGACAAGCCACCCCGCTCTCTGCCTTCATTCACACTCAGCACACAGGGCGTTCTCCCCATGTGTCTGTCTCACAATGCCCCTACTTTTAGAAAAACCTCAGTGATTTTTAAATTAGAGTCCAACCTTAATGACTGCATCTGACTTGATTACTCGGGCTTCTGGTTGTATCCACGCAGGCTTGACAAGTTTGCCAGCTGCCTGAGGAAAGAAGACTAAGGATTGAGGGAGCCAGGGATTCCAGCAAGATTCTAGCTGTGATGGGCAAGGGGTTAGGCTGGGATGGGAAGCCTTGAAGACAGGGGGATCAGGGAGCAAGGCAAGTTCAGGAAACACCAGGTCTGTTTTCTAATCCCTGCTCTGCTTGCCCCGAGGCTGAAGCAACTTCCGCATTTTGGTGTGTTTCTGTTTTCCACCCCTCTAGCAAAGGACCTAGCTGGCAGGATTTGAGGCTATTTTCTCAAATGTGCAAATCAAGTGCTTGATTTTAAAAAGATTTTTTAATTCCAGTAAATGATCTGCTGTCATCAGTGAGGACCTGGTACAATCGTGCAATATTAGACATACATAGTATTTCATTTCTTAGAGGATTCATTTAAATACAATCATTTAAAAATTTTTGGTTTGTGTCATAGGCTATATAAATTATATCACAAATTATGCTTCAGTTGATGTAAGTTGTCTTATTATAAGATTTTTCCAAGACATAAAATTAAAACAAACTAATTTTTCCTCGAATGCTGCTTCCCTCTAAGGAACTGGGAATCCGGTGTCATCTTGTGCAAGAAGTCACATCCTGGAATGGACGTGAGCCAGATGTCCTTCAACCCCATGAACTGGCATCAAATGTGTTTGTCAAGTTCAAGCATAGTGAGCGTGTGGACCATTGAGAGAAGTAACCAGGACCATCACTTCAAGATGAGGTGGGGGCCCATGCTGTTCCACAACCACATGGTCTTCATTTGCATTCACAGCCATTTCTGGGCCTTTTTGATGAATTAAGTGGCTTCAAACAATACTCACAAGCATGGCCACACACACACAGCTTATTATAAATTACAACAGTACTCAGCATCTGTAATAAGCTTGGAGTGCCTGCTCACACTTCAGATTCTCTTTGACTTCCCAAGTCCTCTATGAGTTTTTTCCAGCATGTTTAATTTTGCAAAATTTGATTTACTCAAATTAATATATTTTTAAATTTATCTCTCATATATTACATCCCTATCACAGTTCCCCCCTCCCCTCTCTACCCTCCTCCCTTCCTCCAGCCTTCCCCCACCACTCCTCTGTCTCCCCTCAGAAAAGAGCAGGCCTCCCAGGGACATCAACCAAACACGGCATAATATGTCACTATAATGCCAACTACATGCTATCAAACCAAGTCTTCAAGAGGCAACACAGAGGGAGTAAAAGGGTCCCATGAGTAGGCAAAAAAGTCAGTGACCGCCCCCCCATACTGCTCCACATCCTCTCAAGCATAAGCTGGCACCTGTGTTTTTGACTTTATCCATTCTGACAGGTGTAAGATGTAATCTCAAAGTCATTTTGATTTGTATTTCCCTGATGGTTAAGGATGTTAAATATTTCTTTAAGTGTTTCTTGTCCATTTGAGTTTCTTCTGTTGGGAATTTTCTGTGTAGATATGCACCCCATTTTTGTTGTATTATTTAGTTTGTTCATGTCTAGTTTCCTGAATTCTTTATATATTTTGGATATTAGCCATCCACATCTGTCAGATGTGGAGTTGAAAATCTTTCCCATCCTGTGATCTGCCTTTTTGTCCTATTAGTGTCCTTTGCCTTACAGAAGCTTTTCAGTTTCATGAGATCCCATTTATTAATTGTTTATCTTAGTACCTGTGCTATTGATATTCTGTTCAGTAAGTTGTCTCCCGTGTCAATGTGTTCAAAGCTGTTCTGTAGCATGAATAATAAAAACCTAAAGACAGAATTGGGGTTCAACCTGAAAACCAGAAAAGCAAAGCAGCCAAGCCACTAGAGAAGTCTTACCTCTACCAAGGTTGGCTGACTGCAGACTAAGCCATTTAAGACTCTCTCTCCTCCCATTTTATCTTTCCCCTAGTGCTGGGATTAAAGGCATGACACCCTAGTACTAAAATTAAAGCTATAGGCCGCCACCACCTGGATTTGTTTCTACATTGATCTTGTGTAGCCCAGGGTAGCTTTGAACTCACAGAGTTCTGCCTCTGTTTCCCCAAATCCTGGGATTAAAGGTGTGTGTCACCATTACCTGAACTCTAGTGGCTTTAGCTTTGCCTCTGGTCTTCAGGAAAGATTTATTTATTAAAATACAAATAATATACACTACTACTCTGTTCCCCACTTTCTCTTCTATCCGGCTCAGGGTTTCTGGTTTCTATATTAGGGTCTTTGATCCTTGGACTTGAGTTTTGTACAGGATGGTAGTTATGGATCTGTTTACATTCTTCTACATACCAATATCCAGTTAGACTAGCACCATTTGTTGAAGGTGCTTTCTTTTTTCCATTGTACATTTCTGGATTCTTTATCAAAAATCAAGTGTCCGTAGGTGTGTAGATTGACATCTGGATCTCCAATTCAACTCTATTGATCAGTGTGTCTGTTTTTATGCCAATACCATGTGGCTTTTACTACTATATCTCTGAAGTACAGCTTAAAATCAAGAATAGTGATACCTCCAGTTCTTTTGTTTTATAGGATTGTTTTAACTATTCTGGTTTGTTTGTTTGCTTGCTTTCTTGTTTGTTTGGTCTTTCCTTTTGAAGTTGAGTACTGTTCTTTCAAGATCTGTAAAGAATTGTATAACTGGAGGTTTCTTTTCCTGCCCAGTCCAATAGCCACTTTTAAAATGACCACTCTGAGGCTTAATATTAATTACAAACTGCTTGGCCTATTAGCTCAGGCTTATCATTAACTAGCTCTTACAACTTAAATTAACCTATTTCTATTATTCTATATTTAACCACAAGGATTGTGGCTTGTTACCTCATATCATGCTTCTCTGGAGGCTGATGGCATCTCCCTGACTCTGCCTTCTTTCTCCCTATATTTAGTTTGGCTTTCCTGCCTAGCTGTATTCTGCCCTGCTATAGGCCAAAGCAACTTCTTTATTAATCATTGGTAATAAAACATATTCACAGCATACAGAGGGACATCCCACATCAGAATTTTGTTGAAATTTTGATGGGAATTGCATTAAATCTGTAGATTGTTTTTGATAGGATACCATTTTTATTATGTGAAACCTACTGATCCATGAGCATAGGAGGTCTTTCCATTTTCTGATATCTTCTTCAATTTCCTTCTTCAAAGACTTGAAGTTTTTATAACACAGTTCTTTCACTTGCTTGAGTGTAACTAGAGTTACCCCAAGATATTTCAGATTTTTCATGGCTATAATAAAGGGTGGTGTTTCCCTTATTTCTTTCTCAGGTCATTTGTCATTTGTATATAGGAGGGTTACTTTTTTTAATGGTACTCTGATAACTGAGCACAGTTTCTTTTTAAAAAATATTTATTTATTTATTATGTATATAATATTTTGTCTACATGTATTCCTGCAGGCCAGAAGAGGGCACCAGACCTTATTACTGATGGTTGTAAGCCACCATGTGGTTGCTGGGAATTGAACTTAGGACCTTTGGAAGAACAGGCAATGCTCTTAACCGCTGAGCCATCTCTCCAGCCCCCATACTTTTTTTTTTAAAGTTAATCTTGTATCCAGCCACTTTACTGAAGGTGTTCCTCAGCTGGAGGAGTGCTCTGGTAGAATTGTGGGGGTCACTTGTGTATACTATCATATCATCTGCAAATAGCAATACTTTGACTTCTTTCTTTTCAATTTGTATCCTCTTGATCTCCTTCAGTTGACTTATTGCTCCAGCTAGAACTTTGAATACTCTATTGAATAGATATGGAGAGAATGGACAGCCCTATCTTGTTCCTGATTTTAGTGGAATTGCTTTGGGCTTCTCTCATTTAATTTGACGTTGCCTGTTGTCTTCTGAAAGTTGTCTTTATTATGTTTAGGTATGTTCTTTGTGTCCCTGATCCCTCCAAGACTTTCATGATGAAGGAGTTGTATTCTGTTGGCAATGCTTGTGTCTGTAGTTCCTGTTCACTTACCCAGATTTCCCAGTTCCAGAAGTTCCTCAGTTTGTGAGTTATTTTTTTTTCTGCTTTTATTTCAGTTTTCAGATCTTGAATAGTTTTCTATCACCCATTTGCTTTTTTCTTGGTGTTCTTTAAGGAATTTATTGATTCCTCCAAATTTTTGGTTGTCTTTTCTTCAATTTCTTTAACAGAGTTTTTATTTTCTCTCTTTAAGGACCTCTATCACTATCATAATGTTGTTTTTAAGGTCTTTTTCTTGTGGTTCAGCTGAGCTGGAATATTCAGGCCTTACTGTAGCAGGATAGCTGGAGCCTGTTGGTGCCGTACCACCCTGGCTGTTGTTGATTGCATTCTTATACTGGCACTTAGGCATCTGGGTTTGGGCGTTATAGATCCAGGTACTGCTTTCTGAGTTTTTCTTTGTTGATATGTGTATTGTTCCTTGGTTTCTGTTTCCTCTTTGGTTTTCTAGTCTTTGTGGCCCGGATTTCTGGTAGTTGGTGTGACCTTTGATCAAATTGGGAGCTGACTTTCTGGGGTTAGCTTGGCCTTTGTGACAGCAGGGAGTCTCTCTTCTTCTGACTGGTGTGGCCTATTGAGAAGTACCTCATGGTTGGAAGCAGGGCCTGGCCTTGGGGCTGGTGATGAGGTTGGAGGGCTGATCAGTGGAACAGAATCTAGGGAGTGGGACAGTTTAGCTGCAGAAGGGTCACTCACCTGTTCTGTGGCCTTCAGTGAATGTTTTTAAATGTTACTATTATCTAAGAAAGAACCCCAGTGACTTTTGTTTCCATTTATTTGGTACTCTACTAAAGACTCTAAAATCAGCATTTGTTGGCTACAGGAAGCATGCAGAGTGCAGTATACAGTCAGCCATGTTATTCAAGCCAGCGCCCACAGAGTAGAGTCATGGGAGTTACTCATTTAAAAAGAAATGTGTCTCAGGATGTCCTGGACCAAATAGTGATAGCTGATAATGGATGTTTGGTGCATAGAGTTCAGAGTCCCACACTACCACGGGGTTGACCGTTTTCAGTGAAGATCAAGGGATGCTGGGGAGGTATATAGAGATATACTCTTGAAACTGCAATTTTTGAAAAACAACCCTAGGTAACATGTGGAGTCAGAAAAGAACTGGAAAAGAAAAAAAGGCAATTGTTCACACTGGAGGCATCTAAGAGTTGTGATTAGCGCAGTTTCTCCCTCAAAGTTGTTTTCACAAGGGCCTAGAGAATAGACAATCTGTCTCCAGTCATTGGTCACACTCTGTCTCTTAACAGAGCAGGTGATGTCCACCAGAGCTGCATCAGGGTAGACACCTGACTTAATACACCCCTTCTTCCCGCGAGTCCCTCGACTGTTCCACTGTGTTTCTGAACATTGACTGGTATGACTTTTTCATATACCAATGAAGTAAGGGACACCTAAGAGGACCGGCAGGGCCCAGATGCTCTCAGTCACACATCCAGGCAGTGTACTCTGTTTATGTGACCGTTCTCCAAAGGAGGTCACCGCTCATGGACCACAACCAAGAAGCCTCTGATTTAATTCCGTAAATTCTCTAAACCCTCTTTGATAATACATCATTGGCTGAAAACAGATATAGGATAAACTACAAGATGGATTTTTATCATCAGACATTGCCGAGGTAGCAGCTGGATTCTGACTATATATGTATGTTTATTTCAGCTCCCAGATGTGCACCCAGCCCCCAAAACATTGAAGTTTACAGTTTCTGCCTCACACCGTAACTTGGGATCATCTCAATAATCCCCCATGCACTTCATTTTTAACTACACATAGCCTGTCACTTTATGGCAGGTATTTTGAAATCTGTTTCTTGGCCCTTACCTTCTTGCAGAACACCTTCTGTGGCAGAACACCTTCCCCATCTCACGCTGATACGCGGAGCCTCCACCCGAAATTGGTTTCCGTTGCTCCATTTGTTTCGATGTCTCCTTTATCTCCAGGTTGGTCAAACTACCTCTGGAAGACGGGTCGCTCATCAATGAACCAGACCTCCTGTTCCCCACCTCACTGACCAAGGATCTCATTTACGGTCCCGTGCTGCCGCTGTCGGCCATTGCCGGGCTGGTGGGCGAAGAGGCCGAGACGTTCAGGGTAATTTTCTTGCCCTCTCCAAGGTGGCAGTCTTGGAAGGGAGGTCTCATTTGATTGTGAGGACCATGCTGATTGTTACTGCATTTCCTAAGAAGCAAAGACTCCACATGCCTGGATAATCAGAATCCAGTTTGGTTGAGGGACTGGGAAGCGGCCAAGTAGCGTCCCAGGGTGGGAGTTGTCAAGTAGGCGTCCTGGCAGGGATGAAGAAGCAAATGTTAAAATGTAGCTCTCACAGGTAGCACCTGGGAGCAAAGGGGAGGGGCTGCAGAAGTCTGAGGGATGAGAACAGGGATGGAGAAGTGCACTGCCAACATGTTAGAAGTCAGATCTCTGAGCACAAGCAAATGCCAGGGAGAGGAACATGGTGGGGGAATTTTAAAACAGGAGAATTTGTCAACAGATTCACACCCATCCCCTCCCCGTTGCTTGCTTTCCACACATTTACATCAAGCTCCTTCTTGTTGGTTAGTAGACTCTCTTCCAGGCTGTGGGACCCCTGGTGACCAAGCAGGAATGATCCTGTCAGAGGAACAGACTAACAACAAAAGCAAAGAGAGACATATACATATACAGGGTGATAATTGGCACAGTGGGGTGAGGTGGCCTGAAAGGGATCGCCACACAGTCCAGCTTCTTTCTCGAGACTTGAAGCATGGGATCCATCCTGTTACAAGCAGAAGGGCTATTTCTAGAGCAGGGGACAGCATGTCCAGAGGCCCTGGGGGAAGGCATGTCTGAGAGACTGAGTGGGATGGATAAGAGCAAACATGCTAAATGCAGTTCAGAGCAATGGTCAGGAGGGACACAGAGCGAGAAAGTCACGGGCAAGGCATTTGGGATGAAGACGAGAAGCACCACTGCTGTGGGCCACTGATGGCCCGTGAAGCTAAGCAGAGGACAACGGCCGCCCAAGTGAAACAGCCCTGCTCCGTTAGTAGAAGTACTCACAGGGAAAAACGAGATTGTCATAAAATGTCTGTGACAGGCAGACAAGTTCATAATATGTCCGTGTCCCCCCCGCCTTTTGGGGGGGGGTGTTTCCAGACAGAGTTTTTCTGTAGCTTTAGAGTCTGTTCTGGAACTAGCTCAGGCTGGCCTCAAACTCACAGAGATCCGCCTGCCTCTGCCTCCCGAGTGCTGGGATTAAAAGCGTGCACCACCACCACCACCACCACCACAACCACAACCACAACCACCAGGCTCACTTTTGTAAATAAGGAAGCATGGCTAATTCTTGTTCGGTCGTGTTTCTAGCCTTGGAAAATGCGCCACCCCTTCTCAGCCACAAGAGGGCAGCAAAATAAAAAACAAGACATTCAGTCAGACTGGTTTTTGGTGCCTAGAACCCCCCTCCCTCCCTCCCTCTCTCCCCCTCCTCCCCTGTGAGTTCAACCTTGCACAATGTTCAATCCCCACCTCCATTTCATACACAGATCCCCTGGTATTAGGGGACCTAGACTGGTGTCATTTATTTTGGAGAGTTTGGGGATTATTGGTTTTTTTTTTTAAGATTTTACAAGCTGGACACTGGTGTACTTTGTCAACATTGGGGAGACAGAAGCAGATGGATCAAAAGTTCCAGGCTAGCCTGGGTTACACAGTGAGATCCTATCAATAAATAAATAAATAAAATGATAACTACACTTAGCTGTGCCAAACTAGAGTCTTTCCTGTGATTAGTCTGTCAGAAGTCATCAGAGCCACCCGAGAGGGCTGAAGTACCCTGCTTCAGTGAATGTCACTCAGTCAGATCCCACAGAAAAGCCATTTATTGGTGACAGTCTAATCCCTTTGGTCAGCAAGTGGTGCCTTTTTTAAACGCAGGGTCAGGAGGTGGGCAAGTGGTAATTATTCGGGCTTTTATTTCCTAACTATCCAAGTCTGTGAAGACACGAACTAGATCAATCTTGCAATTAAAGCCACCTCCCCCTGTAAAACACCATCGCAATACATCTCCCATCTGACCACTGCCTTGGTGGTATTTCAAGGTCCTCTCTGTCCACTCCTCACTCAGCCAGGGGGAGCTGTATCAACACTGCTCCTGTAAACCACGTACCTGGCTCAGCCTCAATCACTCTCTGATTAGGCTGCTTGCTGATTCTCCTCTACATGACGGTCCCGCTGAGAAGAAACTAGACTGGATGCACTGATTGCCCATGACCAATGGCTAGCGTGCATGTGTTGGAATATGTAACATCAACAATCTAAGTCAGTCGCAAATCTGGTGGGACTGCTGCTGTCACTGCCTTGAATCTACAAATATTTCATTAAAAGGGCAATGTGTTGATATTATCAAACAATTGGGTATTTATTAGGAAGGTGGCTAGCACAGCAAGGAGTTCATAATGGACGCCTGCGGAGCATATGGTACCAGTACTTCCCAACTCTAGCTCCTGCCCCTGCTTGACTCCATCGTGTTTCTCAGCACGTTCTCCACATTCAGCTTTGCAACTTCTTTTTTATTGTGCTTCCCCTCACTGGTTGGTAACTTCTGTAAGGGAAGGGAGTTTTCTCTGTCACTCACTACCACACGCAGATGCTTGGAGTGCTGTTTGGAAAGGACCAAACACTCCATGGAAGCTGGTTAGATGAATGAACGCCTGCATAAGTAGGGCATAAAACACGGAGCTCTTCCTTGATCTTGGCTTGGTTTGCTTTGATTTTCTGAAACAGGCCTTCTCTGTGCAGTCCTTCCTGTCCTGGAACTTACTCTGTAGACCAAGCTGGCCTCAGTCAAACTCAGAGATCCGCCTGCCTCTGCTTTGCTGGCAGACACCACTGTGTAAAGAGAAATCTTTTTTTTAAAATATTTATTTATTATTTATTATGTATACAATAGTCTATCTGTGTGTATGCCAAAGGCCAGAAGAGGGCACTAGAACCCATCACAGATGGTTGTGAGCCACCATGTGGTTGCTGGGAATTGAACTCAGGACCTTTGGAAGAGCAGGCAATGCTCTCAACCACCGAGCCATCTCTCCAGCCCCCCAAAAAAGAGAAATCTTAAAGAATCTAACCATGCTAGGAATTTGGCCTCTACCTTGTTAACAAAGTTTATGTCAGTGGGTACAAGGATGCCAGAAGAAAAATAAGGGACAATTCTTAGTTGTGTAGAGCTACAAGAAGCTCAACACACACACAGATACACACACATGCATTTGCAGGTGTGCACATAAGTGTATGTGTGCGCGTGCATACACACACTAGTACATTTCAATAGTTAAATAGAAAGATTTGGGTAGGGATGTGGTTCAGTGGTAGAATAATGCTTGCTTAGCGTGGAAGAGGCCCCAGCACTGCCAAAAAAGAAAGAGAAAGAGAGAAAGAATGAGAGAAAGAAAAGAAAGAAAGAGAGAGAGAGAGAGAGAGAGAGAGAGAGAAAAGAAAGAAAGAAAGAAAGAAAGAAAGAAAGAAAGAGGAAAATAAAGGGAGAAAGAAAGAAAGGAGAGAGGGAGGGAGGGAAGACATGGGGAAGAGGGAGAGAAAGAGAGGGAGAGAGATGGAGAGAGGGGAAAAAGAGGAGAGAGAGAGGGAGAGAGAAAAAGGAAGGGGGGCCGGGCGGTGGTGGCGCATGCCTTTAATCCCAGCACTTGGGAGGCAGAGGCAGGCGGATCTCTGTGAGTTCGAGACCAGCCTGGTCTACAGAGCTAGTTCCAGGACAGGCTCCAAAAACCACAGAGAAACCCTGTCTCGAAAAAACCAAAAAAAAAAAAAAAAAAAAAAAAAAGAAAGAAAGAAAAAGGAAGGGGGAAGAGGGAGAAAGGGGAGAAGCAAAGATGGAGGCCATATTCTAATAGCCTCCATTTAAAATCTGGCGCTGTGGGCAACATTTCTGACATGGTCTGACATGGTTGTCAAAGCCATCTTGAGCTTCAGTGAGGAGACTGTGTGGTCTGTTCAGGGCTTACTAAGAGGAAGCCTTGGAGTCTGGTGCTGCTGACAAGGGACAGCCTCTCCTTGCTGTGCAGAGTGCTGAAGGCTGGGGAGGGGGGACAGTTAATATCACCATCTAAGGCACACCTGAACATATTATGGCCTCTTTTTGTGACCCAAATCTAAGAATAGATTTTACAGCTTTAAGGGTTATGAAAAAGAAAGCAAGGACACATAATTCAATCTGTGTGGTCCACGAACCCTGAGATGCCCACTCCCGAGTCTTTTTTTTTTTTTTTTTTTTTTTTTATTTTATTTTCGAGACAGGGTTTCTCCGTAGCTTTTTGGTTCCTGTCCTGGAACTAGCTCTTGTAGACCAGGCTGGCCTCGAACTCCCAGAGATCCGCCTGCCTCTGCCTCCCAAGTGCTGGGATTAAAGGCATGCGACACCACCGCCCGGCTCCCAAGTCTTTTATAGGGGAAAACAACCCAACTTGTTTTCAACTTGGTCCAAACTGTCTCCAGGGCCCAAGTCAACTCCTGCTTATATCTGCTGACTGTGCATTTCCTTTCCTGCGGAATCAAGGCACATGGAATGATCACACACGGAGTCAGGCCAAAGGTCATTTCATTGCCTTTGAAAGCCAGTCAAGCGGAGGCCTCAAGATGACCTCTGACATTAGTGACCCTTGCAAGACCAGAAGACAGGGCGCTATGACAGTCCTTCCTGAAAAGGGGTAGCCAACCAAGGACTGGAGCCAAAGGTGGCCACTAAGAAACAGTCAATGGGGTGTTAACCAAAACTTCATCAGAGTCTGCGAAGAGAGAGCTCTGAGTGTAGCAGGATGACCTTAGGTGTTGGTGGTGAAGTCACATATGCAGAGAAAACTGGAGAAAGGAGAACTGACTCCGGTGTTGAGGATGAAAGGCCAACACATTCCCTCTGGCCACTCCGGTGTCTGGCGACAGTTGCGGTGCTGGGTGTCTCTGTGGACCTTGGCCACGGCTGCTGTCTTAACACGTGAATGTTCTTCCCTCCCACAGCCGAAAGATGATATCTACCCTCTGCTCCACCCGACCATGCATTGCTGGACTCCATCTAGTGACCTGTACGTTGGGTGTGAAGAGGGTCATTTTCTGACAATTAACACAGAGACTCTGAAGGTGACTGTGCTCCAGAAGGTGGAGGAGATATCACTGCTGGGTAAGAAACAGCTCTGCCCACAGTACTGAAGCACAGCTGTGGAGTCGGCCTCGCATACTGTGTGTGGAGTCTTTCTCTGTCCTGCCAGCAGCTCCCAAATAATGACACAGAGATTGCTCATTAATTGTGAAAACTCAGCCTATAGCTTAGGCTTGTTCCTAACTAGCTCTTATAACTTAAATTAACCCATTTATATTAATCTACATCCTATCATATGGCATCTCCTCTTTTCCATCTTGTACCTCCTGTTTCCTCTCCATGTCTCCAAGCTTTTCCTGTATGCTTAGATTCCTCTTCCTATTTCCCTGGAAGTCCCGTCTATACCTCCTGCCTAACTATTGGCCATTCAGATCTTTACTAAACCAGTCACAGCAATATTATCTGCACACAAAGTACAAATATCCCACAACAGTTTTGATCCCTGATTTTCCCTTCTTAGAGACATCCTGAGGCCTCCTCAGTTTGATCCTCTATTACCAAATCCTGTGGATGCTCCTGTGGATGTCTAACCACTGTTTACTGAGTGTTAATAGGCCCTTAGTCTTCCGATGCCATTTTATATGTGTGTATCATGAAATTCTCAGCACACCATAAAGAGATACATCTACTCCACAACACATGAGGTTTAAAAAAATTTCCTCATCTTCATGGGCCAGTAAGATGTCTCAGCAAGTTAAGGGGCTTGCCACCAAGCCTGCCAATCAGGTTTGATCCCCAGAATACCCATATACAAATTGTGGCGCAGGTACCCTCCCTCCCACCACACACATGTAAGCTCAAACCCAACAAAGTCATATTCATATGAGCTGTGGGGCTGACACCTAAATCCAGGGACTAAAGTCTCGGACTCCCCAGTTCTGATCTCTAAACCAGTGACCTTTCCCGTTCTGTTTGGTCACCTAATCATGTCCTTTTCTGCCTCCCATTCCTTTCAACCCCTGTTCCCGTGACAGCTGTTTTTTTAAATATGCCATCCTGCAGAATAAAACCCCTTTCGTGTGGTTTGTTATCTCACGGACCATGCTATTAGCGCTCCCTTACATCGAACATCCATCCATTCTTGGTTCCATCAGCGGTGGCCAGTGTAGCGCCTGGACCACAAGAACCCACCCCCACCCAAGCGGGGCTCTGGGAAGGGAACCTCTCTGGGGCCAGCTACTCAACATGCACCGTGCACTCTCTCATCCAGCTCATCTTTTCACACCTTGATTTTTGCAACAAATATCATTTTCTGACATTAATCTACGTCCAGCCCAAAGCAAACAGCTGGTTACCATCAAATTGCTCATATCGAAGACCTACATTTAACACCCAATTCAGAGTCGATGCTGCCCTGATGTCCCACCTGTTCCTAGCTGCCACATTGTATTCGTTTCCCATTGGTCTCGGGATGAGTTTCACTGCCCAGTGTTTTTTCCTGGCTTTTCACAGATCTGCCTCCTCATTCTTTTGTCATTTCTCCTCCCCATCTTACCCAATGTCTGTTTCTTCTCTCCATCTTACCCAAGGTCTGTGTCTCCTCTCCATATTACCCAATGTCTGGCTCAGGTATCTCTCCCTCTTGCAGATTTCCTACAACTTCAGTATCTTTCATGGACTCCCTCTCCCAACCCCTGACTCACACTTCCTTGGCAAAGCTTTCCAGCCCCCTCCTCACTGTGACTGGCCCTACAGCCCTGTTCCTCTCTACAGAGGATCTACCTGGACTCTCTAAGAGCAAACCCCTGTCGGCTCCATCCATCTTCAGGTCTTTCCACTTAAACCTGTTCAGACTTCCCATCATTCCTGTGCTCTTTTTGCTGCCTTTTGTAGTTACCTTTGTTAGAGATGTCATTGCTCTCTTGCCTCTCACTTCCTGTGGACCCTGCCCTAGCCCCACCCCAACCTTCTGGCCAATTAGATGCTCACACTGGAGTACCACGGACAATACAACTCACTTGGAGCCTCATCCTGGGCTATCACAGTGGCCCCAAGCCTCCCTTCCCTCTTGGTCACCAGCTGGCTGAGGTCACTGAGGGGCTTGTGACACTCTTTAATCCTCTGCAAGCACTTGTGGAATGAACTTAAAGCAACGCTCCTCACTCTGAATACCTGTCACATTTTTAATGTGTTTTATACACTCAGGCTTAATCCATTTTCTTAAACATTGTTCACAACTCCTTTTCTGTATACTCGTTTTCCTATGTGTTATAAATGCTTTCAAATATGTGCTTATCAACTGGATGTGGTGGCTGAAGAGACTGGAGGCTGAGGCAGGTGGATTTCGAGTTTGAAACCAGCCCAGATGTGACCGTCATATAGAGGTGACCTATTACAGTAGCGTAATTTCATTCTCCGAGAATTTGATCGTGGGAGATTTTCATAACTCTAGCTTTACTCTGTTGTTCAATAATCTTAGCTTCTTCCCTGAAACAGGTACTCCACTGTAATTGTGGACCAGGCTCTAGAACAGCTTTACCCAGCTCTATCGGCTTGTTAGGGATAATTCTCTCACAAACTTATCAGGAGTTTAGCATCCATGAAAGGTGAATGCATATCATATGAGACTATGGCTTCACTGAATCTCCTTAAATCTGACATTGGCAAAGGGGTCCGTTCAGCTCTTACAATGTCATTTGGCAATTCTTGTGTGGTTACTGAATATATTAAGGTTGTTTGTTTGAAAATCTTAAGCTGTTCTTCTCAGGTTTTTTGTTTGTTTGTTTGTTTGGTTGGGGTTTGTTTGTTTGTTTGTTTGTTTGTTTTGAGACAGGGTTTCCCTGTGTAACAATCCTACTGTCCTGGAACTAGCTCCTGTAGACCAGGCTGGCCTCAAATTCACAGGGATTCACCTGCCTCTGCCTCCTGAGTGCTGGGATTAAAGGTGTGCGCCACCACCACCAGGCAAAATAAATCTTTTTTCTTCATTTTTAAATTTATGTGAATTGGTGTTTTGCCTGCATGCATATGTGAAGGTATCAGATCTTAGAGTTACAGACAGTTGCAAGCTGCCATGTGGGTGCTGGGAATTGAACCCGGATCCTCTGGATGAGTAGCCAGTGTTCTTAACCACTGAGCCGTCTCTCCAGTCCCCATCCTCTCAGCTCTTATAATGAAATGCTAAAATTGGTTCTCCATTAAATTCCTCTGTCTGGATTTGAATATTTTTATGATCTGTTTTATTAAGTTTTTCTAAGGCCTGTATCTTAGCACTCAGATTAACCACCTTTTTTTAGTGATAAAACAAAGATGATAAAGCTGATAATGTTTATAACTGACATTGCATTTAAATTAGATATCCTCTCATTTAATCGTTCCATTTTCACACTGTCCAGCATATGATCATACAGAGACACAAGTCCTGCCAATGTAATGATGTTTTCCATTTTAATGTGGAAAAGAACTCTCTCGTTTAACTAATTCCTCCTTTTAAGAATTCCGATTATCTTACCAAATCTGCAGACGATGTTGGTGAAGATATGAGCCTTATTGCTGCTGCGTAGGACGGTATAGGCCTCACTGAATGTCAAGGCAGCTACCTAGTTTGGCAGCAGCCCGAGAAGGGGGTTCAGAGAGAGTTCGCCAGGAGAGAAACAAGAAAAACCTAGCCAGTAGGGCAGTGACCCGAGGCACTTGTAGCTCCGGCCTATACCAGTGTCTGTAAAGCCATAGGCAAACAACTTTCTCATAAATTTGTACCCCAAATGTCGGGCACCAAATGTAGCACGAATAAGAAAAACCCAGAGACAATTATGGGTTAAGAGCCTCATCCATTGGCTCTTACCTCTACCTCAGACCAAAAAAGAACCATCCTGCCTCCACAAATCCTCAGACTAAGACTGAGAGTTAGATCTGTCTCCTCCCATCTTATATTCCTCTCTAGTACTAGGATTAAAGGCATGCACCACCACCACCCAGCCTCTATGGCTAACTAGTGTGGCTGCTGGGATTAAAGGTGTGTGCAAGCACTGCCTGGATTGTATGGTTGACTGGTTCAGCTGCTTTGCACTGATCTTCAGGCAGGCTTTATTTATTAAACCACAAATAATATACCACTATATAAACTGCAACATGGTTTTGTTATTTCCTCCGCAAAGACAGTATTTTATTAATTAATTTATTGATATTTTATTAATTAATTTATTAATATTTTATTAATAAAAGTTCTTGCAGAACTTTTCTGCCTAATGTGTTTTATTTATTGATATAAATGTACATGCCATAAAATGTACAAATCTTAAGCACACAGTCCAATAATAATATGGTTTTGATTTCATGGGACTTTGCCAATCTCTGGCAACGTTTTTCTGAAAACAGAAATCTATTTACTATGTAGTTCTTTAATGCAAGTCCACAGGTCGGTAGTCTAGACCTCCAACACAATTTGTTTGACTTCTACAGTTAATCATTCCCATACAGCTCTTACTGTTCATTGTTACTGCTCTCTTAATTATGATGTCTAATTTCTTTTTTGTCTTTTCCCCAAAGATGGAGGCCAACTTATCAGTCCGCTCACACTGGTGTACCAGAAGGACGGCGTGCTCACTTCTGGAATTGTAATTATTCTATTTCTCAGACTTCCTCGATGTCATGAGAACGCAGAGCTCCCCTCGCTGCCGCTTATGTTTCTAAGTCATATTTTGGCACGTTGGGGTCTTCCAGATTAGCAATTACAATTGTTTCCTTGTTGAATTTTATGATAAAAACATTACCTGCAAAACTTTCCATCACATGCAAAAAGAGAAGATAGGTAATGAACGATCATATCTCTGCTGCTGCAAATAAATCAAAGAGGGCTTTAAAAATCTGCTGCTCTTCGTCCCACCCAGGGGAAAGAAACACCCAATTCTCTTCAGCCCAGATGGTGCCTGATTCTACAATAATGAATTGGGTTGTCAGATATGAGCTTAGGTCTCTTGCCTGTTAGAGATGCTAATGAGATTCAGAATACTAATCTGCATTTGACAGGCACCATACAACGTGTACTATTAATCCTCAAAACTTCACCTGGTAGGAATTTGAGATGCTCCTTGTGCAAGTGCAAGGATCATGTCTTTTAGCGGTTACCGGGAAGTAAACCTGGGGCATGAGCCCAAGGCCCACGCTTCTATCCACTAGGACACACAATCCCAGGAAGTTTTAAATGCGGGCAGATCATGTGTGTCCACGTAGCTGTAATCAGTGTCATCAATGTCAAGGCTGGTGACAGCATTACATTGGAATCTCAGGAGGTCTAGTTGACGTTGTTAGCTTTGCCTTTTTCTCTGCCACGGTCACCTTGAGACCAGTGAGGCAAAGACATTAGGGTGAACGATTTGGTTCCACCAAGCAGAAGCCGCCATGAGCGTCTTCTATGCTTAGACTCCATTTACGCCTTCCTTCCTGGAGTTGTCAAAGACAGCTGCCTCCTGTTTTGTGCTTTTTGTGCATGTTTAGTCTGCATTCACTGCCTCTGAGATTCTTATCTTCTTCAAGGCCACTGTCTTTCTCTGCCAGAGCTGAAGAAAGAAAATGAGCCTGGAGAAAGCAGCTTGCTCATCTCCCCCCACCACCCAAGCTGCAGTCTGCGTTAGTTACAATGAGGTTCAATCCAGAAAGTGCTGGCTGCCTTCTCCCCAAGCCTCTTAACTATCGTAGAAGGAGCTTGCATGCCTATTGAAATCATTCCATTAAGTCTATCGTGAGCAACTGGCTGACCAGCCATCCTAGGTGAATGCCTGCCATATTCTAGCGCCATATCCGGGAGGGATAGGAGAAGACCTAAAGTAAATAAAAGACGCACTCCTACCTTTGGGTCACAGAGGTACTTAAAAAATATACATAGTAGCCGGGCAGTGGTGGCACACGCCTTTAATCCCAGCACTCGGGAGGCAGAGGCAGGCAGATCTCTGGGAGTTCGAGGCCAGCCTGGTCTACAAAGGGAGTTCCAGGACAGGTTCCAAAGCTACAGAGAAACCCTGTCTCGAAAGAACCAAAAAAAAAAATGTACATAGTAATGGCTCAAAAACTCACTTAGGACGAATGCCCTTTGAAATGCGGAGAAATAACACACAAGCCATATGAACTCTGTCTCTTGCTATCTGCATAGTGAAGGACACGGTTAAAAGTAGTCTGAACTGAAGGTGACAATACACTCTAGATGGAGACACAAATGGTCTCCAAACAGGGAACGGCAATATCGTCCCTGAGCCTTGGTTTGTCTGATGGCAAAAATGCCTTGGCAAGGACTGACTTGTGTCTGTCTCACTGTGTCTTGTCTACAGGACGGCATGATATACTCGTTCATCGTCAAAGATTCCAAGTACCAGGTGAAGAATTTTGTTGAGGTTGATGGGCCAGTGGCAAATTTGGTGTTTTCCCCTAGTTACAAGATGTTGCTGATTCAAACTGACAAGGTACATCATTAGACAATTACTCTCGACGCAGACAATGTGTGAGGGGAATGAAGGATGGGGCGCGTTGTGTAATGAGTCTCCTCGCATCGGAACTCTAGTGCAGATGGGAAATACTTGATGAACAAAGACCAGAATAAAAACCACGTTTGGCCGAGCAGTCAGTGGTGGTGCACGCCTTCAGTCCCAGCACTAAAGAGGCAGAGGCAGGAGGATCTCTCTGAGTTTGAGATCAGCCTAATCTACAGAATGAACCCCAGAACAGCCAGGGATACACAGAGAAACCCTGTCTTGAGCCTCCCACCCATAAAATACATGATGGAACTACTAGGAAAAAACAAGCAGGAGGGTTTTAAGAGGCTTCTCTACATGCATGATGGGATGGACAATGTGTTCTCTATGTGTGATGGGATGGACAATGTGTTCTCTATGTGTGATGGGATGGACAATGTGTTCTCCATGTGTGGTGGGATGGACAATGTGTTCTCCATGTGTGATGGGATGGACAATGTGTTCTCTATGTGTGGTGGGATGGACAATGTGTTCTCCATGTGTGATGGGATGGACAATGTGTTCTCCATGTGTGATGGGATGGACAATGTGTTCTCCATGTGTGATGGGATGAACAATGTGTTCTCCATGTGTGGTGGGATGGACAATGTGTTCTCCATGTGTGATAGGATGAACAATGTGTTCTCCGTGTGTGATGGGATGGACAATGTGTTCTCCATGTGTGGTGGGATGGACAATGTGTTCTCCATGTGTGGTGGGATGAACAATGTGTTTTTGGCACAGCAGTTGATACAGACAGAGCATTTCTCTTAGTCACTCATAGCCCATGGTGGTTTCTCATTCTGAGTAAATACCCAAAACACCATGTTTTAAATGACCCTTCACAACACAGACCCCGTATCCCATCCTTGACCTTATCTCCCACATGTTTGACTCTTGTTGTATTATTGATTCAGTCATTTGCTCTTTTAAATTAATAAGTAAGATCTCTATATTTTAAGCTCCTCAGGGGCCTTGTTTAGGTCATGATTTCCCATCACCTAGTCCCAAACAGTGTGTTTGTTGCTCACAGTGGCCATTGAATTAATGACATATACATTAATTATATGTTTTCTTTTTTTGGTGTGGCTTTTTCAGGGGACTGTTTATACCTACACATTTGGTGCAGAGCCAGCGCTAGACAAAGTCCTAGAAGCCTGTGATGGGAAAGTCCAGGCAATGGACTTCATCACACCTGGAACCAAACATTTCCTGGTAAGAAATGGTCTATTGGGACACTATAGGATCAAAGTGCTTATGGTTCGCGGCTTAAATTTCTATCCACAGGAACTGAGCATCTTTAGACAAGTCTTTGATAGGCAGAGTTTTTCAAAACCCACACTCAAAGAAAGAAATATTCTGAAAGCCCTATGTCAAAGACATTGGATTAATAATAACATTCCAAAAATGGAAGCTCTGAGACCAGATGGATAAGGAAAAGAACAACTCCACTTCTCCACAATGCCATTTAGAAATTCTAACGATCCAAAGGAGGAGCAGAAGGAGAGTGAGCACGAGCAAGGAACTCAGGACGGCGAGGGGTGCACCCACACACTGAGGCAATGGGGATGATCTATCGGGAACTCACCAAGGCCAGCTGGCCGGGGACTGAAAAAGCATGGGACAAAACCGGTCTCGCTGAACATAATGGACAATGAGGACTACTGAGAACCCAAGAACAATGGCAATGGGTTCTTGATCCTATTGCATGTAATGGCTTTGTGGGAGCCCAGGTAGTTTGGATGCTCACCTTAATAGACCTGGATGGAGGTGGGTGGTCCTTGGACCTCCCACAGGGCAGAGAAACCTGCTTACTCTTTGGGCTGAGGAGGAAGGAAGACTTGATTGGGGGAGGGGGAGGGAATGGGAGGTGGTGGCGGGGAAGAGGCAGAAATCTTTAATAATTAAATTAATTAATTAATAAAAAAAATCAGCAAGAAAAAAAAAAAAGAAATTCTAAGCAGAAGAAATCCTTCCTAACTCATCCTTCAAGGCTTTCCTTTGACACCTAAGCCAGAGAAAACACCACACGAAGAGCAAACCACGGGTCATTTTAGATTTTAGACATCCTAACAGGCAGTGACAGCTCATTGCTCCAACATGCAGTTTCTTAAGGATGATGTTCCTGGCTTCTTTTCATATATTTATTTCTGTCCATATGTCTTCTTTAGTGTGGAGTCTATTCATGCTTATTTTTTGTCATTTATGAGCAAAGTTGTTCACTTTTATTTATTTATTTATTTATTCATTCATTTATTTATTTATTTTACATCCCAATCAGACGGCAGTTTCCCCTCCCAGCCCCAAGTCCCTCATCCAACCCTTCTTTCCCCCCACCACACTCCCCTACTCTCTGTTTCAGAAAAGAGCAGGCCTCCCATGGATATCAGCAAACATGGCATATGAAGTTTCAGTAAGACTATTAGAATGTCTACAATCTAAAATGCTGGCAATGACAGGCAGCTGCAGAGCAGCTGAAGCGCTCCTTCACTGCACGTAGGTATGGCCAGTTTGGAAGCTGTTTTGTCAGTTTCTTTCAACACTAGACAGACACCATATGCCCTGGTGGTTATACCTCTTCGTATTTATCCAAATGGGCTGAAAACATAATGCCATCCAAAAAGAAGCTGCATGTGAGTGTTTATAGCAGCGTTGTTCATCGTGGCCCAGACTTGGAAAACAACCGAAGTGCCGTTCCCCCAGTGAATGGAGAGACCTTGGAGCAGTCACACAATATGCTGTTGCTCAGCAATAAAAGAAATAAGGCTGTCAAGCCGCCAAAAGACTTGGAGGGGCCCTAAATGTATAGTGCTAAGCGAAAGAAGCCAGTGTGGGAAACCCTACATGTTCTATGACTCCAACAGGATATTCTGGAAAAAGTGAAGCAGTAAAAATGATCAGCAGTTGTCAGGAGTGTGGGGAGGGAGGCCGGGAATAGACAGAAGGAGACTATTTTTAAGGCAGACACTGTCTTCTGTATATACAGTGCTGTAATGCCTGCCATTACAAACTCGTCAAAACTCTCAGAATGAGCATCACAAAGACGGAAGGCGCCCTGATGTGAACTATAGACAATACCCGGTAACTATCAGTGTGGACATATTTGCTGTAGCCCGTGTTCCATTCTGACGAAAGCTGTGAACCACAGAGAACTCGGTGTGTCTGTGGGTGGGGGATCCGCTATACTTGCTGCTCAAAACGTCTATAGTCCTAAGAGTGCTCTAAAAGTCAAAGAATTTTTAAATATATATATATAATTTCCTGTTGATAGGCTTAATCATTATCATTAGGCAATGATCCCATTGAGTTTCTGGGGGATTTTTATTTGAAGTATGATCATGGTAAAATATTTTACTTTACTTTTATTTTTATGTGTGTGAGTGTTTTACCTGCACGTATGATTGTGCACACATACGTGCCTGGTGCCTGCAAAGGCAAAAGGGGACATCAGATCCCTTGGGACTGGAGTTACAGAGGGTCGTAAACTGCCACGTGGATGTTAAGAATCAAACCTGGGTCCTCAGGAAGAGCAGCCAGTGCTCTTAACCACTAAGCCATATTTTTCTAGTTCCTTATTTTACTTTCCTTAACCTAGTTTTGTTATTTAAATCATATTAAAGATAATTTGTTTTGGCCTGCCTGGGTTCTCACAGCCCTGTGTGGGCTGAAGACTTCCCCAGGCCCGCCTGGCACCACAAGGTGCTGGGCAGGGAGACACAATTATGACGAGCAAACGCATGGTGAAGAAATGGGAAAGAGAAGAAGATGGGTTCATTGCTGTGGAGAGAAGTAGAGCTAAGAAACAAAGGTGACGAGGAACAGGCTGATGTGGATGCCTGCTTCCGTCTGGGCCATGGCGACATCTGGACCCAGGCTGCAGCTGAGGGCCATATCTGTTTCCCTAGCCCGATGGCAGCCAGGGTCTGTGTTGCTGTCTGTGGCTCCTATTACTGCAGGAAGCCAAAGGAACCATGCCTGTTGAAATCTAAGGGCTGTGCTGAGCTGACACCTCCCTTCGCTGGCCCTGCAAGAGATGGTCCTGCCTCTCAGGGCAGAACTGGCCCCACACTGGAGAGGGCCCTACCCCTCACCATGGGAGAGATGGCCCCCATGCCATGGACACTGAAGAGCTGACTCTGCCCCTCGCCTGAGAGGAGTGGTCCCAGCGACCCAGACTGGTCAGATCAGCTACCACCCAGATCCACATCCAGGACTTGGGGTTGGCCCACCCCAACATCTACCCCATCCATGACCTGCGTGAGTGCATGAAGGGACAGGTTCTGTAGGACCATAGCCACAGGATCTCCATGACTAGGAGCAACAGCAGGATCTTTGAGAGGAATTTTAGCAAGGGTCCAGTACTGATGCTGTGCCAGAAGACAGAGGCCTTGGCCAGACCAACAACTCATTGCAGTGAACATTTGCAAGTAAAGCTGAATGGACAAGAGGGTCCACACTGCATGAAGTGGCTCCCAGGACCACTAAGATGAACGAAGATGTGTTGGAGAGATGGAAAAGATGGAGGAGTGAAGTGGGTTTTTTGTTGGTTTGGTTTGATTTGTTTTCAGTTAATACTTCTTAAAATTTTTCTTTGGGGTAAGCTAGGATAAGGGTGGATATGGAAGGACTAAGAAATTAGCAGGGCCTTTCTGGCGGTGACGACCTCCCTACGAGAACATGCCTCTCGCAAAGGATCTCCTTCATCCCTCTCCAGAGGAGGAAAAGAGGAAACACAAGAAAAAGAGCCCCACTTCCTACTTTATGGATGTGAAGTGCCCAGGATGCTATAAAATCCCCACGGTCTTTAGCCATGCACAGACGGTAGTCCTGTGTGTCGGCTGCTCCACTGTCCTCTGTCAGCCTACAGGCGGGAAAGCAAGACTGACAGAAGAATGCTCCTTCAGGAGGAAGCAGCACTGAAAAGCACCGGATTCGAGATGAGTGGGAACCATCCCAATAAACACATTTTGGATATAAAAAGAAAAAAAAAGAAATTAGCAGGGTTGGGGTACATAAAGAATCAATAAAAATTATGTTAAAAATAACTTATTTTATTTCTTACATTTTTATTATTTATTACATATTGTGTGTGTGCATGCATGTGTGAGAGTATGTGTGTGTGTGTGTATGTATGTAGGAGTTGGTCACCTCCATCCACCATGTGGGTCCCTGGATCAAGTTTATCTCATCAGCCTTGGTAGCAAGTGCCCACTGAATATATCTTTACTTTGTAGCCCTGACTGGTGGGGAACTATGTAGACCAGGCTGGCCTCAAACTCACAAAGATCCGCCTCCCTTTGCCCCTCAACTGCTGAAGATAATCGTTTTAAAAAGGACCCCACATATGATAGTTTGTTCCTGTAATCCTAGCATGTGGGAAGGGAGGCAGAGGGATGTAGGCAGAAATTTCCATCCAGTCAGCTCACTCCCACATAACTACACAGGGACTTAATATTAATTATAAATGCTCGGCCAATAGCTTAGGCTTATTTTCAGCCAGCTCTTATAACTTAACCCATTTCTATTCATCTATGCGCTGTCCCAAGGCTTGTTTACCTCATTACCTACTTCCCATCCTGCTCGCTCAGCATCTCAAGATCTCTTTCTGACTCCCGAGACTCTGCCTCTCTTCTCCCCAGAGTTCTCTTAGCTAGGTTCCCCCACCTAACCTTATCCTGTCTAGCTATAGGCCTGTCAGTTTCTTTATTAAACCAATCACAGTGATGTATATTCACACAATGGAGAGGAATATTTCACAGGGGAACTGGGAGTTCAAGCCTAGCCTGGGTTATATATGTTTCAGGGAGCCAGAGAGAGGGGGAGAGAGAGAAGAAAACAGGAGGATTTTTAAAAAGATAACAGTTAACGATTCTTCCGAAAATAAGAATTGAGTTGAATTTATGAATTATTAATAACCTGCACAAACAGCAAAGCTTTTAACTGACCCCTCCCCAGGTTAACATACTGGACGATTAGCACACGCTTCCATCGCAGAGTCTAACAGTCCTGTTACCTTTCTTTCTCCCGCAGACGCTCACAAATTCAGGGGAAGTTGCTGTTTTGTGGATAGAGGATTGCACTTGTGCAAGCAAGGTTTTGCTGGGAACTCCCGTAAGTGTACCCGATAAATGAGTGTCTGGCGGCTAGCTCCATCGTGTCTGACCAGAGAGGAGAGGCATGGCGTCTGACCTCACTGCCTTCTTCCTCCCAGCACTCTATTCTGTCTACTCCACCTACCTATGTTCTGACCTATCAGGCCAAGCAGTTTCTTTATTAATTGACCAATGAAAGCAACAGATAGACACATGACCTTCCCACATCAGGTGCCCCTAAAGGCACATGCCAGGGGAAGGAGGGGTAGAGGCACGGGAGTTAAGATGCCTGCTGTGTGGGCACAAGAACCAGAACCTCCAGTACCTATATAAATGCTGTGCAGGTGTGATGGGCACTTGTGCTCCCGGTGTGTGGGAGGCACAAATGGCCCCAGTGGAGCAAGCTGGCAGGCTGGACGAGCTGAGTCAGCAAGTTCTGGGTTCAAGCCAGAGACCCTGCCTCGGTGTATAAGGTGGAGAGCAATCGAGGAAGAAAGCTAATGACCATCTTTGGTCTGCACATGCACACATGTACAGATGTATGTGAACTCTCTCACACACACTGCACCCACAAACTCACGCAAAAAAAAAAAAAAAAAAACCTCGCTTGGTTAGAAGACAGCTCTGTTCCGAGAGTCATCTGGACACTGTCACCAGCCTGTCCCCAACTCGATCTTCTCGATCTTCTTTGTCTTTGCCCTCACAGCAGCCGACAAATTCCCGGCTGGCTTGCCCTCTTTTTTTCTTTCTCAAACCAAATACAAATGTCCTTGGGTTTCTGAGTCCAATTCTGCATCCTTCTGTATATGAACTTAGAGTCTTTAAGAGGACACCATGTTTCCGAGACACTAGGGACCCCGTGTTTCCCTATGACCCCACAGCTTAGTTTTCTCTTTAGGTTCCATCATTCTAGTTTTAGCAAAAAATACCTCCGAGATATTCCCGTGGTTGCTTACGCAGTTAGTCGGATTCAGGAATGCTGACTTTCTGAAAAGAAATAAGTACCATTGCAAGCTTTCAAGCTCTTCAAAAATTCTAAGCATTTGAGGTGGGGTGGGGCAGGGCGGAGGATGAAACGGAGGGCCTGGGGCACGCTAAGAGCTGGCGCTACAGACCTGAGTCACATCCCCGCCTGGTACGTGCCTTGACGTGGGGCAGGCCTCATTCTCTGGGGTTTATCTTAAACAGGCAACTACTCTAGCATGCTCCCCTTCCTCCGCGTCGGCTGTTGTGGGGACAGTGGATGGCTATCTATACTTCCTGGACGTCCACAACGTGGAGGCCCCTCGGGTGATTCACAGGCTCTTCCTCTCCGAGTCACCGGTGAAGATCTTGATGTAAGCATCTCCTTCGCGACCACGCTCATATCAGGCAGCTCTGGACCGGGGCTCCAGCGATGCAGCCTTGCTTTCTCAGTTCCACACATTTCATTTATTTTGAACGTTACTCGGTTCAGCGTTTGGAAAGTACAAATCACGTATAGTAGACAGTGCCTCACACGCAGCTCGCTCCCAGGAGCAGCCTATTACCGGGTTCCGATGTCGCTCTTCACAAAGACATTTTTATCCGCAAATAAGCATGAAGATCAGTATTTCTGTTCACTTACATGGTCGCCAAATAATGAGAGAGGCTGGAGTGTGTGCTCTTGTGTGAGGGCGCGTGTGCAAGCAAGCATGCTGGCCAGAGGCCAACCTTAGGTATTTCCTCGGATGCCATCCACCTTGTTTGGGATGGGGGGGATGGGTTCTCTCACTGGGCCTGGAACTCACTGATTGGGCTAGGCTAGGTGGCTTGGCCCTGAGATCATATACAGAGGCCACTACAGCTTTCTGTCAGGCAGGTTCTGGGCTCGAACTCTGGTCTTCATGCTTGAGGGACAAGCACTTTATCACCTGAGCTGTCTCCCCAGCCCCACTGGGGAATGTTCAGCATCCACATCAAAGGCCAGCCTCATTCTTCTGTCTGGTGGCGTGGAGCCCCGTTATACATGCATGCCTCATCATTTTCTCAAACAGTAGTACCCTCATGGACGTTTAAATTACTCCAAATCCTTTGAAGCAATATTCTCAAAGGTATTTCTACTGTTTTTTACATTATTATGGAGAGTAATGAGATTTGTGCTAACTTTTTCAGACTTGATTGTCGTTCACCACCTGTGTTCTGCTCCGTTTCCCATCCCCCTTTTGCTGTCCCTCAAGATCCATTTTCTGCTTTCATGTTTTATTATCTCCTCCTTTTCCTCCCCTCCTTAGGATTCCCTCTTCCCTCTAATGGCCCCTTCTAGTTTCATCACACACACATAACTCTAAAATCTAGAATCTGTTTATGAGATGAAGCATGTGGTATTTGTTTTTCTGAGTCTGGCCTATTTAGTTTAACGTAAGAGTTTCCAGTTACACCCATTTTCTTAAAGATGTCATGGTGTCATGTTTTGTTACCATTATTGTTTCCTCTTTTTCTTTCTACTTTTTCTTTACTGAAAATAGAAGCAGGAGGTAAAACAGAGTCAGTGGGGAAATGCTACTCGCTGGCTTGCTCTGTCTGCTATCTTATACAGCTTTGAATTATCTGCCCTGTATTAACGCCACCCACAGTGGATTTGGCCCTCCCGCACAAATCATTAATCGAGAAAATGCCCCCACAGACCAGTCTGATACTGTCATTTCCTCAGTTGAGTTCTCTCTTCCCAGATGGCCCTGGCTTGTGTCAAGTTGACGACACAAACAAGCAAAAACCCAACCAGCAGCATTTCTTACAGGACTATGGATGAGGGTTAGTTATAGGAAGCAGAAATGATTCAAAGACTACATCACCAAAGCTCGCAAAAGCTGGAAACCTGGGGCCCAGCTTGTAGGAAGCTTAACAGGATGGAGAGTATCCTTTGTGGGCGGCTCAGATGGTCTGAGCCTTTTCCAGGCAGCTCGCCTGGCCTCCTTGTCTTTTAAGCACCTCAGCTGGTCTGTTTCCTTCAGCTGCTGGGACTAGGCTGAGCCTGTGGGCGGCTCAGCTTGATCCAGTCTCTCAGTAGGACTTACTGCTTGCTTGTATGTGCTTTGGAAGGGAGGGACCAAGTGAACCTGGTCAGTTTCAGGGACTTCCTGAAGCTGTTTTGAGTTATTTGTTCCCTTAACCTAACAAATTTTGCTGTAGTCCAGAAAGTTTCACCCTCCCTTAGGTGACCCTGTTTCACCCACCTGGAAACATCCAGTCTAAAGTATCTTGTTATTTCAAACGCTCAAACACCCCTTTCCACACCCAGGGTTTTCAGAAGTTTTCTTTCAAGGTGGAAGATGTGACTCTCTCCAGGGAAACTACTATACAAGACTTGGTCGTATATTATTTCGGCTCTTAGTTTTTTTAGAAGCCTCCTCCGTACTTACTTCCATTGTGGCTACACAAGTTTAGAGTTCTACTCCCAACAAACAGGGGCTGCTGAGTCCCTGCATCCTTGCTTGCTTTTGTTCTCTTGATGATAGCCATACCAACTGGGATGAGGTAGAATCTCAAAGAAGTCTTCGTTGCAGTTCCCTGATATCTAAGGACGTGGAATACTCTCTCAAAAATGTATTTGAAAATGACTATTTGAATCCATGGATCTTTCATGTTTTTATACGAATTTTAAGATTTTTTTTCTAGTTCTGTGAAGAAAGTCACATTTTGACGAGGATTGTGTCACACCTGAAGATGTTGTCAGAACCCTGATCCCTGTGCATGAACATGAACGGTCTTCCATCTTGTAATGTCTCAGTGTCTTTCTTCAGGGTGTGTAAAGTTTTCATTGCAGAGGTCTGTCACCTCCATGCTTAGGTTTATTCTTAGGGTTTCTTTTTAAAATCTGTTGTGAATGGGATATTTTTCCATATTTCTTTTTCAGCATTTTTTATTGGTATACATAAAAGCTCCTGGATTTTTATGTAGATTTTATATTGCTACTTAGCTAAAAGTGTTACCTAATCAAAGAGTTTTCTGGTAGAGTCCACAGGATCGTTTAAGTATACTATCATGTCACTTGCAAAGAGGATATTTTGATTTTCTCATTTCCTAGTTGTACCCCTTTTATTTTATTCTCTTGTCTTATTGTCCTAAGACTTTTGGAATTGCATTATATAGAGTGGGGGCGGGGGTTGGCATCCTTTTCGCTTTCCAGGTACTAGTAGAAATGTTCTCAATGTTCCCCGGATTTTAGAATTTGGACTATGGGTTTGTCATATGTAGTCTTTATTATATGCGTATACATTCCTTGAGTTACTTGGACTTGTTAGGCCTTTATTATGAGAGGACGCTGAACTTTGCCAAAGCCTTTTTCTGTGTCATTGAGATGATTAGGTGATTTCTATGCTTTAATCCATTTGAATGTTTGGCATATATTACTTTGCATGTGATGAATGTACCTTGTCTCTCCGAGATGAAACCAGTTTATTCATGAAGTCTAAACTGTCCCTGCTGGTCTCTGTGGGCTCCAGCACAGAGAAGCCGGAGTGACTTCCCTCTTTGTCCCCTGCTCTTCTGAATTATGTCTTCTTGTGTGGGCTGCCTCTTTCCCAGACCTTTTCTTTTTTTTCCTTCTCCGATTCATATTGTTCCATTTTTTTTTATTTAGAGAAAGTTGTAGAAATGTTTCAATATGTTCTTCCCCTTCATCCATGTGGCAGTTGTAAGGTACTGAAATGTCACACCCATCACTAGCAAACCTCTGCCAATGCATTCTACCAATTTACCATGTAACACCTGCCTGTTTTTCCTGAGCATGTTTTGGTTGACTGGACGTTAGTTTGGCTTTGTTTCTGTGCTGAAGTGTGAACCCTAGGCCTCATGTGTGCTAGTCAAGCCCTCTACCACTGAGCTACATCTCCAGCCCTCCTGAGTCTTCTTGGTTGTGTATTTGTACGTTAAATTTGGGGTAGCATTGGCTCAGAGGAGAATGACTACCTCAACATATAAATGTAGGTTTTTATAAGATCAGAAACCACAAACCCTAGGACTGGGGATGTAGCCTACTGGTAGATGGCCTGCCCTGGATGCACAAGTCCCTCAGTCCCACCCCAGCATCATAGAATAAATGAATACATAAATAAAAGCCACGCATTGTAAGAGTGGCCACTTTGGTGCTTCTGTGGTCCAGCATCCTGCAAGCTCACCACCACCACCCCAACCCCCACAGCTGATGAAGCAAGTATGGTCTTGACATTGGATTTCTTCTCTCCTAGCTATGACCAGCGAGGAGTTTTCCTGTTGGCTGGTACAGTCGAAGGGAACATCTTTGTTATTGATGCCAGACCCTCGAGCTCATTTAAGATTTTCGGATACACTGGTATGCCCTACAGCACACCTGTTTGTCTAAATTTTAGGTCACTTTTTGCCAAAGAATTCAAAGCTAAAATTCTTAATTATAGCAAAACAATTACATATGTCATACTTTTCTGAAAAAGAATACTTCAAATAGAAGTCAAATCCCCATATTGTATTTAGAGAAATTTGGAATATTAGAGTTGTCTGGTATGTAACTGATGGTCTTATATCAGCTACTGAATTAATTAGTACTGAATTAATTAGTCTGGACATTTTGAAATTATAAGGAGAGGAAAAGCTGGGAACAGAAATCCTCCTCACCTCTCACTGAAACCGCAAGCAGAATGTGAAGGCAGAGAGGAAAACCCAGAATTTCCCAAGCAGTGAGGGGCCAGCACCATCCTTCCAGAAACAGCTCAAGGAAGACAGAAGGGGTGAAAATTCGGACGAGTGTGAGTTAGGCAGGCTCAGGAGTCCCCTGCATGTTACTCGGTCAGCAGGGATCCTGAAAGACAGACAGATGGGTCAGGGAGGGAATGGACGAGAAAGCGGAGGGAGTCGGTGCATGGCAAGATGAGGGAGTCAGTGCATGGCAAGATGACGTGGTAAATTTACAGAGACTGAAAGATTATGTGGAAACTGTCAAGAGTAAGGAAAGTCCCCGGCTGAAGGCGGGGCCTCTTGCAGGAAGGAGAAAAGGCTTCAAAAAAGATACAAGGAGATGAAATGCAGTGGTTGGTGGTGTGTCTGCTGTCTTGAGTTCAGAATCACAGAGGGGACCCGAGGCTGACCCTGGTGTCCCAGCAATGCCAGGAGATGAAGGGAGATGATGGAAATAAATGAGAGAGAGAGAGAGAGAGAGAGAGAGAGAGAGAGAGAGAGAGAGAGAGAAGATCTAAGATAAGGTCATTCAGCTGAATCTTCTGAGATGCTCCCAGTCTTGTTCTGGAAGACAGAAGACAAACTGTTGCATGCCTTGCAGAGAGGAGGAAATTGGCCGCGCTGTCCAGTGTCAGGCGAGAGGGAAATGAGGCATGGCCCAGGGTGAGCAGGGTGTCCCGAGCACCAAACTCAGAACCAGGTGCATTTCCACTACACAGGTAGTGACGCCAAGAGTGCCAGTGTGTGAGGTCGCCCACTGTAAGAGCCCTGGAACTGGCTGGCACATCTGTCCAAAGAGTCAGGTCATGGGCACACAGGGTGCAGATGAGAGGAGCAAAGATGGCAGACTCGGGAAGACACCCCTGTTGGGCACAAGAAGGTCTAAACCCACCTGGCTGGAAAATGCAATTCAGACATCTAATCAGAAAAACGCCCTAGCAGTTCTTTAGAAATGTCCCATAGCTCCTGCTTAAATATCACTGTAAAAATCAGTTAATAAAATATGCTACTAGAGATGGGGTGAAGAATAGTGTCCCTGTTTTGACACAGGAAAATACAACGTGGGGTGTGTGTGTGTAAAATATTAAATATTAACAAAAGACCGTGCTGAGAATTAGGGAAAAGTAGAATTATATCTTAATGAGAATGATGCCAGAGCCTTTAAAGTCAACCAGAGATGGGGGCTGGAGAGATGGCTCAGTGGTTAAGAGAACAGTCTACTCTTTACTCTTCCAAAGGTCCTGAGTTCAATTCCCAGCACCCACATGGTGGCTCACAGCCATCTCATAACTGTCATGAGATCTAATGCCCTCTTTCTGGCTGATGTACATGCAGACAAGAACATATATACATAAAATAAATAAGTAATTCTAAAAAAAAAAAAAAAGTCAACCAGAGCCCCATTTCTTCCAGAGACGAGCAAAGACATTCTGCAGATATCCACGGTGTCCCTCCCCGTGTCCGACGTGGTGGAAGTGCTGGTGCTGTCCCCACTTCCAGAACTAAGAAGCAGGCTGGAGTACTTCGTCCTGCCTACCAGGCTATCACAAGGTGACACAAACAAGCAGCCCAGCCCCCCAGCCCCCCAGCCTCCCAGCCCCCAGTCCTCCAGCCCCTCTTTCTGGCACAGATGTGCTGCTGTGGTGATTTTCTAGTTTCTTTTGGTTTGGTAATGTTCTGGCAAAGAGGTGGCTGCCCTCGTTTAAATAACTTAAAAAATGAATACTGGGGGGCGGGGCGGGGGCAGTCTAAGCAGTGTGAGATGGGCTCAGGATTCAGGAATGTTTATTAGATTTTTTTTCCTTTCTTTCTTTCTTTCTTTCTTTCTTTCTTTCTTTCTTTTTTTTTTTTTAAGAAAAAAGAAACAAGATGAGCTGCCAAGCCAAGCTAATCTGTCATTTTGCAGTGGCTCTTGTTTTGCAGTTTAAAATATTCATATTTAAATTCAGATGCTTTACAGTGTAGGTAAACTAGCTCTCTGGATTAACAGATATTCTTTTTGTCTCAGATGACAAATTTATCTAACTAGAAATTTTGCAAATATAGGCTTACAGAAAATAAGAAAAAAACCTCAAAATACTTTCATGTTTTAATTGAGAATCTGCAAAAAAAAAAAAACAACTAATGCCGGGTATGGTGGTTCAAGCCTTTAATTCAAGCTCTTTGAAGGCAGGGCAAGGCAGATCTCTGTGAATTCCAACGCAGCCTGATCTGTATGCAAACTTGAGACCAACCAGAGCACATAGTGAGATCCTGTCTCAAGTAAAAAAGGAAGTGGGGGAAGGAAGGAGAAGGGAAGGAGGGAAGAATCAGAACTCAGGAGGCTGAGGCAGGAGGATTGTTGCATGTTTGAGGCCAGTAACACCTTTACAAAAGAAAAACGAGGAAAAAAAAAGAATCCTGGTATTGCGTCTATTTTAATGTTAGTTTTTAAGCTAGTTTCTGAAATGAAGGCTATGACATATCATTTATTGGCTGTAATTTATAATTTCTAAAATGAAAGGCTATGACATGTCATTTATTGGCTACAAGTGTCAAGTAGCTCTGATTGAGGTCACTTGTTTTAACATTTTCTTAAATCACCAAGTAACCTTTTTCCTATTACTCAACCGTTCAAATTTTTCATTTTGCATTTCATAACTGTCCCCACGGATTTCCAGCGTGAAACCTCAGGCCCTTAGGCGCTCTCCTCTTCTCCCTTGTCTTAGTTCCTAGCGCCATCTCTGATGAAAGAGGAAGGCTGAAGGACAACGTCATCCACAAGTTCCTGTACGAGGTGGAGCACCCTCTGTCCTCCGCTGTGCTCGGCTTTGAAGGCGACAAGATCTATGGCTTCTGCAGCCAAGTGCCGTACATCTGCAGCTATCTGATTCCCGAGAAGGTACGCCAGACTCCCGCCATCAAGACTGAGGTCACGTTTATTAGACAAGGCCCTCTTGGCTGCCTCGGCAGACCGATTCGACCAGCAAATGGCTCTGTTATAGTACCAGCATCGCCTTCAGTTAGCCGCACGAGAGTTACTGGTCAACCCATCACGAATACAGCTGAGTGACCTCACCCTTACGCCACAGACAGCATTCTTGTCAGACAAACATACAGGTGACAGAGTATTTGTTTAGCGCCTTGAAGTCACAGATGCCAGCAGCCACATGGTGCAAACTTTCCAGTGAAGCTTTCCACCTGGGCCCTAACTAAAATCACACAAAATAGTTAATCTATGTATCTGTCGTGTTCCTTCGTCTCTCCAAACTTCTCCATTCTGGATCCCCTCCTCACAGCCCAGTGTCTGGCATGCTGCTTTTGGCACTCAGCATCCCACTGATGCCCGTCTTCAGGTCTCTGGGAGGAGACTCTATCCCATGCTTCTCTAAACTATTTTTTATCTTCTCTCAGTTCTTTTCTCTCGGTGTAGCCGGGATTAGATGGAGAAACTAAGAAAAAGAAGAGGTGGTTTGTGGTAACAGAAGATTCAAGAAAACTACTGTAGACGAAGCAATATTTATGTTGGACTTTGAAGGATGATTCAGATTGGGATACAGAAAAATAACATGTTCACCCTAGGGAAGGAGGGCGATCAGGGGATGTGGAACAGGGGTGATGGGCTGGAGTTGAGAAGGACATTTGAGACAAAAGGAAGGTCATTTTTGATGGTGGAAACAGGGATGCATGGGACGCAGAGTGAGGACATGGACAACTTGCATTTTGATTTGTGCATGATGGCATATAAAAGTAATGGCTGAAAACAAAGACCCTCAGTGTAGGCTTGGATCCTCAGTGGCAGAATTACATATAAAGAAGCCATTACTGGCTGGGCTGGGGTGTAGCTCTGTGGTTAAGAGTACTTGCTTATTATGCATAGGAGCCTGGGTTTGATCCCAGGATCAAAACAAACAAACATGCTCCTTGGCCAGCAAAATCAGCTTCTCTTTGTAGAGACGTAATTAATACATGGTACAAACACAGGTGCCAGCTCTCTCCCACATAGGCGCTTCCCAAGGACAGCATATTCTCAGACTCGAGCCCGATCCCTCATGTAACGCGCAGCTACAAAACCAAAGTTGCCACTGGCCTGATCTTTTCCATATGTTGTTCTTTGCTTTGATTGGCAGAATCACGTTGGTGTTTGCGTACTCAAGCCACACCAAAAAGTCCAAACCAAACAGTATGGCTCTGGAATGATCTCTATGTCTTCACATGGATTATGGCTCCTGACAATAGCCAAATGTGGATTTCTCTGTGTCCGAGATATTTTCAGTCTGGTAAATTTTAAAAAGAATATCTGATCAGGGGATGGGGGGGGGGCGGTGTTAGAACCCAAACAGTGGCTAAAGGTATTTGTTGCTCTCGCAGAGGACTTGGGCTCAGTTTCTAACACCCACTCAGTGGCTCACAACCAGTTCTAAGGGATCTGGCACCCTCTTCTGACTTCTGTGGGCACCGGACACACATATGGTATACATACACACATGCAGACAAAACACTTGTACACATAAACAAAAATAAATGACTCCCTACTTAAAAGTTCTACTTTCTCTTCCAGAGGACCTGAGTTTGATTCCAGCAGCTGAACTGAATGGTTCTCAAGGGCCTATAACTCTGTCTCAGGGTATCCTATGCCCTGGCCCCCACGAGCAACTGCATGCCTGTGCACATGCCCACACACACCCCTGTGCACATGCCCACACTTACTCCCGTGCTCATGCCCACACACACCCCTGTGCACATGCCCACACTTACTCCCGTGCTCATGCCCACACACACCCCTGTGCACATGCCCACACACACCCCTGTGCACATGCCCACACACACCCCTGTGCACATGCCCACACACACCCCTGTGCACATGCCCACACACACCCCTGTGCACATGCCCACACACACCCCTGTGCACATGCCCACACACACCCCTGTGCACATGCCCACACACACCCCTGTGCACATGCCCACACACACCCCTGTGCACATGCCCACACACACCCCTGTGCACATGCCCACACACACCCCTGTGCACATGCCCACACACACCCCTGTGCACATGCCCACACACACCCCTGTGCACATGCCCACACACACCCCTGTGCACATGCCCACACACACCCCTGTGCACATGCCCACACATACTCCTGTGCTCATGCCCACACATACTCCTGTGAACACACCCACACGTACTCCTGTGCACACACATACTCCCGTGCTCATACCCACACGTACTCCTGTGAACACACCCACACGTACTCCTGTGCTCAGGCCCACACATACCTGTGATTAAATAGGAATCATTTCTCAGCATGGAGCATGCACATGGATTTTAGGCAGAAACAAAACGCGTGGAAGAGGAATCTGCTTCCTAGGAAAACTGACCCAATTTCTTTCTTTTTTCTTGACTCACTGAACACGTTAATGACTTTTAAGAGTCTTTCCAGTCAGCCTGCCCCTCTAAAGGAGGAAGCCCCAGACGGCACCCACGGAGCATGGGCAAGGCACTGCAGAAGGGCTCCTGCCCAGTTTCCCACTATTAAGCTTTTCCCTGGAAACTTCCTGAGAGGCTCTGAATGCCCAGTGCTCTGTGGTGAAGCTAGGGAACCTGCTCCCTGCCTGCTGGGGACTCAAGGGAGGGAAGCTGCTTTGGGAATGATGTGCTCGGCTGCAAGGCCACTCTGGCCTGGAGGGCCTTGGCTTGTTTTCACTGCCCTCATCCCTTCTGAAAGAGCAGAAGAGGGCAGCGAGCCCCTTGTCTGAGTCCGCCTACAGGCCTGCCCATGGACCTCTGACTCTTGAAGGCATCCTAATTGTGTTCCCTTAAGGTCCCTCCCCTAACTCCATAGCCTTCAGCAAGTTTGCTGACGGAGTGGCTGATTGCCTGGTTTAAGCCACTGGTTCTGATCTCTGTGCTTCCACGTTACACAAAGTAGTGGGAAAATAAATCAATGTTGGGTGAACTAGAGATTTTAAGTGCTGTGTTCTGTCAAGAACTGCCTCTGTACTGACTAAAATGTCATCAGAAGTACAACGAAATTACCCATTAGCAAAAGTATATATGATGTTGGAAAAAATGCTAGAGAATTGCGTTTATAGTTTTCCATTTTATCCCTAAAACCATGGAGGAAACGTTTGCTCGGTGTCGGAGTCATTCTCACCAAGGGCACGGGATCCAGTACATAAAAATGTCCATGGATGGCCAGCACATCCTGGTGAATGGGAAAGATGACGGCACCCTCGTCTACCTCAAGTGGAAGTACGTATGGCGCACAGGCAACAATGCGGTGTGCTGTGGTGTGTGTGCTTTTAAACTCAGAAGACCAGTATCTCAAGAGATAGACTGTTACACGCAGAGATCCGGGAGGAGAGGGCACCCCCCGCCCCCGCTCTTGCTGTAGGAGCCTTGTGGGAGTCCCAGGGTGCAGAAGGATGATGAGGAAGAAACATGGCCACAACCATCGTCTTTGAAAAAAGGATCTAGAAGGATAGGTGTGAACTGGGATGGGTGAGATCAAGTTCTGAGGGATAGGAGCTACTTCTTGTTGTAGGAACTTGACCCCAAGGCTCTTAGTAGCCTCAATGGCCCTAAGTGTGAGAGCTCCCCTCTCCCCAGGAGCTGTCCAGAGTGTGGCCTCTGGATGGTTGGTTGCATTTGAAAGGATGTTCTAGGAGGAGTTATGGCCATCTCCGGGAATTGATTCAACCTGTGTTTCAATGTGACACCCAAAAGACAGCTTGGACTTTAAAGGCTGTCTCATGGGAGACACCGAGGGACATCACTTACTTCGGCAACCGTACCTTTAAAACTTGGCTTTCCTTGGTAACATGGTGGAAAGGTTCAATTCCATGGGGATTTTGTATCATAACATTTGGGATGCTGCTTATCTCAAGGACCTGTTTGAAAATGGCCATCATCATATCCATTTCATACAGGAAAACCCTGAGTAAAAAATAGAAATTTGCATCAAATAAGTCACGGCATGCCCTTTCCAGCCAATGAATAAACAGTGTCTCCAGCCACAGCAAGAGTAGGTGCTCTATTTAGAAAAGAAGGCCACCTGAACTCCCACACTAAACAAAGTTGTTTGGAACCTTGGTCCAGGACTTATGAGCCTTGTGACCCATACGCCTTCAATGAAACCTCTAAGTCAGTGGTTTGCAACCCATGGGTCATGCCCCCTTGAGGGGGTCACATACCAGGTACCCTGCATGTCAATTATTTCCACTATGATTCATAACAATAGCAAAATTGCAACTGTGAAGCAATAACAAAATCATTTTATGGTTGGGGTCACCACAACACGAACTCTCTGAAGGTTCACAGCATTAAGAAGGCTGAGAAGCACTGCTCTAAGTTGTCTAGAACAGTGTCACTCAAGGTTGGTGGTCCGCGCTTCTGTGAAGCCGTTAGAAATCCCTATCCGGGTGTCATCCCCTCTAACGGCCTCAGAGTGTCAACTCCTGTTCTACTTTGCTTTTCTGTTGCCCTGATAAACGCTACGACCAGATGAAACTTGGGGAAGACAAGATTTATTTCCGCTTGCGTAGTTGTAGTCCATCAATGAGGGAAGCCAAGGCGGGAGCTTAAACAACACTGCTTGCCTCCCCTAGCTTGTGTATACAGAGCACCCTACCAAGGGATGGTGCTGCTCACTGTATGCTGGGCCCTGTTACCTCAGCAATCAAGATAATGCCCCAGAGACATGCTCGCAGGCAGTTTAATGGAGGCAATTCAACTGGTGGCCCACTTTCCTAGATAACAAGAGAACCTAACCAGAGGAGTAAGTAGCCCAGGAAGGCCTTTCCCCAAGCCCTCCCAGTGGTAGAAGTGTGAAGTTCAAGATGCCTTGGTGCGTGGCATGGAAATAACCTTTCAGGTTGGGCTCTGAGGGCCAAATCAAATAATGAGATCATGTATATGATGAATCCTGGTGCATTCTGGGGGCTCAGTTACAGCAGTGGCTCTTCTGTGCGGTGGCCAAAGGCCATTTTGGGTGAAGGTACAGGACAACATAAGGGGAGACCACCCAAGAAGGGTCAGGTCCACGAAAGGATCCTCTTCTGAGAAATGGAGGCCCAGTGACTGAAAGTCACCATAGATAACTCCCCAGGTTTCTCTGTAGTTGTCTGGGAAGAACACTGCTAAGTGTGATTATCTTAAACTGATTGTATGAATCTGTGTTCTCTCTCTCTCTCTCTCTCTCTCTCTCTCTCTCTCTCTCTCTCTCTCATTAGGCGGCTTGGAGCGAACTTAGCAAATGAGATCTTTGAACACTGCCAACAACTGATAGCCAGTCTGAGCAAAACGGTGGAAAAAGAAAATGAATATTTAGTCACATCAGGAGTTTCCCAAGATGTGAAGCAAGAAGAGGAGCCAACAGAATCCGATGTAGCTAGCTGACTTTCTCCCTCTTTATAGATAAGATGGAAGTTTTCAGGTTTTTTTTTCTTGTTTGTTTGTTTAAGACAAGGTTTCTCTGTGTAACAGGACTAGCTGTCCTGGAACTAGCTCTGTAAACCTGGCTGGCCTCGAACTCACAGAGATACGCCTGCCTCTGCCTCCCGAGTGCTGGGATTAAAGGTGTGCGCCACCACCACCTGGCTTACTACTTCTTCTTACCCAGTGTTTTTTCAACTAGAATATAAGCTACATCTGTTAGAAAACTCATCTTTTCTTAAAAGGATCACAAATATTATATCTCAAATTTCACTTAAACTATAAGATCTGGGCTTTCTCAAAAAAAATTTTAACCAATATTGGTGTTTGGTCAAAGCAGTCTCTCTACTTCATATCATATTCATAATTTAAGAAGGGTCTGTCTAGAAATACTTATTTGATTCTTCAACAAATACTTTTTCAAATTAAATAAAAATCACTTTATTGTGATGAGCTCACATAAAAATATCATATAGCTAGCTTAAGGAAGCCCCTGAAATAATTGTCTGCTCTCAAACTCTGCACACCTTCACACAGTCTGATTGGGCATTCTGAAGCAATGGGCATTGCTTGGGGTTTTTACACTTTCATTGCCAGTTATGGGTTGGTTGGTTTTTGTTTGTCTTGTTTTTGTCTTTATTTCTAAGACAAAGTCTCATTGTATAGCATTGACTGTTATGGAACTCGCTTATATAGCAGGCTAGCCTCAAACTCAGAGACTGGCCTGCCTCTGCCTATTACATTTTTATATATGAACCCACCACAAAAGAAAAACTATCACAACAGAGCAGAAAGGGGTTCAACAAATAACGATTGGGTGCCTACAAAGTGTTGACCTAGGACAGACACCACCATGATGGCGAAGACTTCTTTTTTTTTTTCCTGATATTCCCATGGGGCTGCTGGAGCTCAGAGAGATGGAAACATAAGCACACAAGCAGATGACTAGTGAACAGTAGAATAAGAAGGGTCTGGAAACAATGTTCGCTGGGCTAGCCTCTCCATAAGAAAGAGGAGGGGCAAGAGAACTCAGGACAGGGGGACAAGTTGCTTGGTATATGATGTGTGGAGACCAGCAAATCATGACACAAAGACTTACTATTTAGTTATGAATGCTCAGGCTAGCCCAGGCTCATTTCTGGCTAGCTTTTTTAACGTAAATAAACCTGTTTCTCTTTCTCTACCTTTTGCCTCAGGACTCTTCTGTATATCTTTCCTGATGTCTCTGTCTGACTGGTTGGTAGCTGTTGACAGAGTTCTGTGCCTCCCAGTCCTGCAGCTATTCAGTTGGAACAAAACACACAGAGGCTTTTATTAATTTTAAACTGGTTGACCTATTAGCTCAGGATTATTATTAACTAGCTTTTACAACTTAAATTAGCCCATAATTCTTATCTATGTTTAGCCACGTGGCTTGATACCTTACTCAGTGAAGCATTCTCATCTTGCTTCCTCTGCATCTGGCTGGTGACTGCAGACAGAGCCTTTCCTTTTCCCAGAATTCTCCTAGTCTGGTTGCCCTGCCTATACTTCCTGCCTGGCTACTGGCCTACAGCGTTTTATTAAACCAATACAAGTGACAAATCTTTATAGAGTACAAGAGCATTATCCCCTCATTCTTCCCATTTTCTTCTCTCTTCTTCTCCATCTTAGATTCCTCCTTCTATTTATTCTCTCTGCCCACTAGACCCACCTATCCTTCCTCCTGCCTATCTATTGGTCATTTAGCTTTTTATTAGACCAATCAGATGCCTTAGGCAGACAAGGTGAAACAAATGCAACCCATCCTTACATCATTAAACAAATGCAATATGAACAAATGAAACATATCTTTACATAGTCAAAGTAATTTCCACAACAATCAGTCTTTAAAACATCTTTATTTCCTTGGGACAGAGGTGTGAGGATTAAAGCATCTAGGCAGGCACATGTCTGTGGTTCTTTTTAAGTGAGACAAGTGCAAAGGGGTTCAGTGAAGTGGGGTGAGAAAAGAACTTGACGCTTTGTGAGAACTTTCTGTCTCCTTCCAATCTCTCTTAGAAAAAGCTGAGCTTGGACTCATCACAAGAGGAATTAGCCATCCATTCTGACGAGGAAATTTCTTGGATCCAACAAAAAAGTAAAGAGGTATTTGTTTGTTTGCTTGCTTGTTTGTTTGTTTGTTTGTTTGAGACATGGTTTCTCTGTATAGATCTGATTGTTCTGGGACTTGCTCCATAGACCAGGATAGCCTCAAACTCTAGAGATCCACGTACCTCTGCCTCCTGAGTGCTGGGACTAAAGGTGTGCACTACCATACTCAGCCCACGAGAAGATATTTATAAAACATGAAACAGGTTTGAAGTAATACTCTGTGATGTGCCCACTGCATTCTGTTTCTATAGAAACCTAGGGGGAGAGTTAGAACATTACGTGAGACACTGCTTGCAGTCCATTGCGTTATACAAATGACTTTCCTAAAAGCAAATGCACACCTAAGCCAGAGTGAGTTCCAGGATGGCCAGGGCTACACAGATAAACCCTGTCTCAAAAAACCAGAAGTATATATATACCAGAAACCCAACAAAAGTATCCAGGAAAGTCAAAACCAAGGAGGACCCATGAGATTCCATGTTTGTGTTTTGAGGAATGTTATCTTAAAAGGCTGGGCTGGAAACAGAAAGGCTCCTGTGGCTGAGGACATTATAAAGTGAGCACCAGGCTGAAGGTGAAGTCTGGATCCAGTCTCACTCAGGTTCAGGCCAAGGGGCACATTAGCTAGTGTTCCTTTGTCGGTTGTTCACTATTTGATTTTCACTACTTATTTCCAATTTGTATGACTGACATCAGTTTGATGTTGTCTCGGTGGTCATTTACAAACTACTAGATTTAAGCAAGTATCACAGGGATATGATTTCATAGTTTGCTTTTTTCTTTCTTGAGTGCATATTTAAGTGTTGGCTCATGTGCATGTGTGCATGCATGTTTGTCCATGTGGCAGCTCAAGGTGGATGTCGGGGATAGTCTCCACCACTCTTCCACCTTACTCACTGAAGCAGGGACTCAATCAAACTCAGAGCTTACCAATATGCTTAGTGTTGCTATGCAGCTTGCTCTAGGGATTCACCTTCTGAGCCTGGAATTACAGGCAGGCTGCCGCGCACACCTGGCATTTATGTGTGTTTCTGGGGGTCCAAACTTTTGTGCTCTCAATCGTGTGGCAAATCTTTTCTGGGTGAGCCATGCCCCAGCCCCTGTATATTTTATAGTCTTTGCAAATGTTCTGTTTCCATTTTAAAGAAGTGCTGCCTATGTATCTATCAGAGTAACTCCTCATTCTCCTGTCATCTTCTCCCGCCTTACTAAGTGAGATGCTTGCTCCATTTCAGGCCATCAAAAACGAGGTCAGACTGTTTTCACAGAAAAGAAAAGAGATCAAAAGAGGAATCAAGGAGCTTTCTCGAACTGTAAGTGCATGGTTGCATGCACTGAAATGCACCAGCCTTCCATCAAAAATTACATTTTCATCTTATTTTGTTTCACACCGTATGAGGAGGTTTCCAGGCTCAAAACTTAGCTATATCACACTTCAGTGTTAAAAAAACAGTGCGTTCTCCCTCTGCTTCCCCCAAGTGCCCCATCTTACGTTGTATTTTAATACTTATTTTCTTCAAAGTTATACACTGACTTTTTTCTTCTTTAAAAGCGGCCTCTGCCCTACTGACCTTCACCATGGCTCTTGTGCTTTTCCTACCTTTTCTGTTTGTGCCTCCGTCTTTCCAAACGGCCTCCTTCTACCGTTTCTTGATGTGTTTACGTATGCATTCCTGAGAATGGAGCCACCCACTTTCTCCAAGAATCTTTCTACCTTAATTAGCCTAACCAACATAATTCCCTATAGCCCTCCCCAGAAGCAACGAACTTCCTGACCTTCCTGCCCAGAGATCTGTCTCCTCAGGGAATCCACTCCAGCGCAGTGACAAGCTGCTGTTTGTCATTAGATGAATGGATTTCTAAATAGCAGACCTAAAACTTTGATAGCCACAATAAGCCTAGACTGGAATTCTGTATCTCATAGCATGTCCAGAGAGCACACCACCTGCTCTAGTGGTCCACTCTCTACCCGCCAACACGCCTTCGTATTTCAAACTTCAGATTACGAGCATGATGGAAGAAAACGAAAAAGTGGAACCAATTGCAAAGTTAGAGGGACAGGAATTCTGCCTGGACCTTGAGGAGCTGGAGAGGCTTCACGATGAGAGCGAGGAGGAGGTGGCAAAGGTATGAAAGGGTCTCCCTGAAGTCCCAAGGGGGACATGAGAGACGTAAAACAGAGCGATGCCGAGAAAGGCTCTTCCCATGTAAGTCTCCCAACACTCTGGTCTTCGCAAGAAATACCAACCCTAGATTTAACTCCTAAAGAGAATCACACCTGGCACCATAAACCCACCTGTTAGCACATCTGAGTGTAAAATACGAGTCCTTGAGAGAAGAGGCACCCCCGAGCCAGGGTCTTGATGACCCTAGGGCCCTAGCCAGTGTAGCAAGAATGATAAAAACCCAGAGTCAGATACAGGGGCTAAAGCTGAAGGTCAGAGAAGCAGAGCTGTACGCCACTAGAGAGACCTCTTTACCTTTACCAATGCTCAGACCGAAGGGGCGATCCTCAGGCTGCCTAGGCTGCACTGTGTCTCCACCAAACCTCAGACTCCACACTCCAGTGAATTCCTATCTCTTACCCTGTATATTCCTCTCTCTGCCCAGCCATAACACTCTTATCTCCACCTCCATAGTGCTGGGGTTAAAGGTGTGTGATTCCCAAACACTGGGGTTAAAGGTGTGAGCCACCAACACCTGGATCTGTTTCTGGGTCAACCTTGTGTAGCCCAGGGTGGCCTTGAACTCACAGAGATCCACCTGCCTCCGTCTCCTGAGTTCTGGGATTAAAGGTGTGTGCTACCACTGCCTGGCCTCTAGTGGCTTAGCTCTGCACTCTGATCTTCAGGCAAGCTTTATTTAATAAAGTACAAATAAAATGTCACTACATGAGAGATTATTTTTAACCAGTTTGTAAATAATCCTGCCACCAGAGTGAAACCCAAGGAAGTTGGTAGACAGAAGTCTGAGGAACAAGAAGTGCTGTGATTCACTTTCACACTGTGTTTTTGGGCAGACTCTTAAACAGGGACACTTAATTGCATATCTATTATGGGATATCAGCAAATAAAGCCAATTGAAGCTACATGTATGCTTATAAATTTTTAAAAAGCAAATAATCTAGTTCTCTAGATAAGTGGATATTATTGTATTGTAAACATAAATAAAAGAGGAATTAAGTAAAAATTTTCAGACACAGGCCACGAACTGGTCCTTCATATGTGCAGACAGGAATGAAGCTAGCATTGAATATCCTGTTGCATTATATGTAAATATGGGTTTCAGTCTTTTGATAAAACAGGGAGAGGGGACTGGAAAGACTTAAAAACAAAACAAAGTTGGGTGTAGCTCCCTCTCTCTGTAGTCCTGGAACTGGGGAGGCTGAGATGAGGAAGTTCCTGAAACTCAACGAACCAGCCACCTAGCCTACATGGAGAGCCCTGGGACAGTGAGCGATCCCGTCTCAAACAACATGATGTTCTGAGGGGGACACTTGACGTTGTCCTCTAGCGTGTACTACATGCACATGTGCATGTGTCTGTAAGGAGAGAACTCAGGAAGACATGCCACTTGACTTCCGCAGTTCTGTCTGGGTCAGTCATTCCGTTTTCGTTACCCCTAGAGGGTGTCTGTCCACACAGCCCCTTTGTTGACAGTTGTCCCCTGGCCTCCCTTACCGGCCTTCGTATTGACCCAGAAGTCAAGGAATCTAAGCCTTGACCCAAGCCGTGGGAAGTGTTCTCAAAATAGGACTGCGTGGCCCAGAAGTTCACCACAGTGTAGGGCAGCTGTGGGAAATCCTGTAAAAACACTCCCACTAACTGGGCAGCTCTGACTAGCTAGCGAGCTGGTAATAACATATTTTTTCCTACGCAGCCATATTTCCACTTTGATCTTTCCCTTACTTTAAGATAAGAAAAGATGTGGAGATGCATAACTTGGCCAAGAGCTATTTAACTGAGCTCATCCGGGAGGAATGCTGGAATTCCATGGTTGTGAAGGGCCGAGCCCTGAAGGTAATGCACACATGACCCTGAGCACAGAATCCCAGCTGATGAGAACTCTCATTAAAACATCCCATCACATAGCTTTTTAAAAAGTAAAGGAAATCCACACAGCAGAGCATTCTGTGGCCTTGGCACCGCCCATGGCAGATTCCACCAGTTCTCACACCTTCCTTTGACTCATTCTCCCCTCTGCTCAGTCTCATGCGCTTCGAAGACAGTGCACTTCCAGGCTGCCCTTAGTACCTTTTCCTCTGTCCCGTGTTGCCCCGCACCCTTCTCTTAGTGCCTGCCACCCCAAAAGGCTATCTAACCATGCTCTACACAGATTAAAAGGCAGACAAGACACTGTCTGCATTTATGCCTCTGCTTACCCTGGCGTGCTCTAAACGGCTGTTCTCTTAATCGCATTGGGTAAAATCAAACATCTCGCTCTATGCGCATGTCCTTAAATAGCTACTAACAGCACCTTTTCCCTCTTTCAAATATGCCTTTCCCTTCCTATCCCCATGTGGGTGATAAAGTTCACAGCCACCGCACACGTATGGGATTGGGTAGCGTGAGTGGCACATTTAGAGGGAGACAATTCTTTTGCCAGAGCTGCCCTATGTCCTGATAGATATTTTACACCTTCCTTGGCCTATGTCTACTAACAGGGACAGCTTCAGACTACTAAAGTAGCAACAGAAAAGGTCTTGAGACACTCCCAGTGTATCCGGGAGAGAAGGAGGGTGTGGGGAAAGTTGGTCTTGAGAATCATTGCTCTAGAACGAATCCCTTCACAAAAGCACGCTGTTTTATGCAAAGGTCATGCCCATAAGAACAGCGCTACACCGCTTCATTCTAAAGGTCCTGGGGTCAGCTCCTCTCACTGTGTAATAACCTCTGGATTGATTTTAATGAAAGGAAACATCCCCTATGCTCCCCTGATGCCCACAAGTATAGTAGAAATGAACTTGATCCATCTTGGTTTCCACCCGAGTGCTTCCATATCCCCTATGTGGTTGAGAACTTCCCCATGAAAGCGCGTACCGAAGAAGAGCTGCAGCAGTTGAACAGAGTTCTACAGCAAAAGAAGACCGAGGCAGAGTGTCTTAAGGTACCACTTTAAACATGGGCGTGTGTTTACACACTTGATGTAATTTATTAAGGGTCCCCGTGCTGGCTATGGTCTTCGGAATTGAAGGAACCTCAGTTGAGAAATCGCCTCCATAAGAACCCGCTGTAGAACATTTTCTTAATTGGCAATTGATGTGGGAAAGCACAGCCCATGGAGGGTGGTGCCATCCCTGGGCTGGTGGCCTGAGATTCTATAAGAAAGCAGGCTGAGCACGCTAGTAAGCAGCATCGCTCTGTGGCCTCTGCATCCGCTCCTGCCTCCATGTCCCTGCCCTGCTTGAGTTCTTGTCTTTGCTTCCTTCAATGATGAACAGTAATGTGGAAGTGTGAGCCAAATCAACCCTTTCCTCCTCAGGTTGCTTTTGTCATGGTGTTTTATCACAGCAATGGAAACCCTAGCTAGAGCTGGGCAATGGTGGTGGCGCACACCTTTAATCCCAGCACTCAGGAAGCAGAGCCAGGCAAATCTTTGTGAGTTCAAGGCCAGCCTAGTCTGCAAGGGCTAGTTTCAGGACAGGCTCCAAAGCTACAGAGAAACCCTGTCTTGAAAAACCAAAACAAGGGAAAAAAAGAGAAAGGAAGGAAGGAAGGAAGGAAGGAAGGAAGGAAGGAAGGAAGGAAGGAAGGAAGGAAGGAAGGAAAGAAGTAAAGAAAGAAACCCTAGCTAGGACAGTCCCCATCATGTGGACTTGTGCTGAGATTAAATTAATATTAAGTTTGTATATATTGTATATTTATATTCCTTGTTAATTTATAGGCTGTATCCTCATAAATATATAATGCTATATCCAAATAATAAAAATGGAGTCTATATCCTATATGTTGATTAGTCTTTGAATATGAGAATTTGATTTTTAAAGCTGTACCTTGGGCGCTTCTCATATCCTGCTCAGAGGTTGTCTGGATCTACAATCCCTTCTTTGTCCTCCCTCACATTAGGGGCCATGCTTTATGGTCATTGACCAAAGATGAAACTGAATCTATGTTGATGAAATTTATGATTTCCCTAAAGCAATCCCAGCTACAATTTCTAAACAACAGTCTCCATCAAAGCAGTAAAAAGTGTCCCTGTGGCATAACTTAGTTTTGGCCAGAACTTTGTACCCCCTCTTTTTCTGAAACGTAAAATGAAGGCGTACTTAAATCAACTTACACTCTCTAATCCCATGTGAACAAGTTCCTTAATAAAATATGAGGAGAATTTTTTTTTCTGGTTTAAGTACCAAGAGAAACTCAGAATATTTACAAGCAGGTATCATCTTGACATAGAAACGTAAATACTATGGACTAGCAAGGGTGGCTTTTATTCTTTTGATTTACAGTGAGTCAGTTTCTGAAGCTTTAATCTCTTCTGTAGCCATCTCAGCATCCATCCTATTGAGTCAAATTGTTGGCAAGACAATTTAACCTCTTACAATGAGTGTTGAAATAATGAAATCACCTAAAACTTGCCCTTGGTGGCATTCTAATTGCACGAACTCCATGTCATCTCTTCCCTATGCTCAGCTACGGAAAGAAATTGTAGAGGCCCAGTCTTCGGCCACTTTGATTAAAAAGCATCATGATGAGGAGGATGAAGAAGAAGAGGATGAAGAAAACGTAATAAAAGACACCAGCCTGCCCAACTACATGCTTGGTAGTTTGAGTACTGATTTTGGGGCAGATACCTCTCTGTTGACAAGTCAATTGGAACTTCATTCCAGAGAGGAGAAAATCAACCAAATTATATTACTAAAAGTGAGTGACTTTCTTTTTTTTTTTTTATTAAAAAAAAAAAAACTCTGACATTTCCCCCACAATGTTCCTTTCAAGGGCTCACATAGAAACATAGCAGTAGTCAAGTAATACCTCTATAACCTTTGAGAAATACACAGATGACTAGCTTTCATGTCTTACAGACAGAGCTTGTATGCAAAAGATACTCCCACCCATTCAAACTGGATTTGATGATGCCAAGTTTTCTAGGGAATGCTTTTCCTTAACAGACACAACAGACGTTCTTATTAGAACTTTAGTTGACTCAAAGAAATGCTTTAATTCCACGTGCCCAGTAACTACCCATGCATCACTCTGGATCTTGTAAAATCAGTATGTGATCTGTCTACTTAACACAGAGAAATACAATGACCTTAAAATAAGTATGAGGTTCCTCTGGCTGCAACTCCTTGACTTCTGCCAAAGGAGACAGTCTCAGAATACACCTGGAACAAGAAGTCTCTAATGAATATTCTGTTTGAATCAATAACTAAGGTTGTAAGTCATTTGAAATTCCATCAGCTATTCCCATTCTCCAAAGTTCTTCAGCTGTGTCTCCAGTTTCTGTCCCCCTTTCCATGGGGCTCAGCCCTTGCTTCGCATTCTCTTCTCCTCCTCCTACCCATGGCACATCTGTTTATTTATACACAGAACTGCTTAATCACCCCTGATTGGCTTCTGCTCCTCTTCTTCCAGTTGCTGTCTATCTTTAAGTAGGTCATCTGAGCCCAAAATACCTATAGACCTAGGTGTTAAAATCATGCCCAGCCTACTTTAATGATTTCATCTTTAGTGGGAGAAACTGATGGACCAGACTTTGACTTAACATAAACCTGAGTTTGAATTAGAGTTGCCACTTTGAGTTGAACCTTGAGCACTTGGGTTGAGTTGGGGCAATCCACTTGGATCCCCATAGCTATTGGCTGACCTAATTGGCTTATTCATCTTCCCCCTTCTATTTGAGAATGACTTAACTCTATAAAGGAAGTATACAGGCACAGTGGTCCTTCTCTGCAAGACTCTCCAAACACTATTGCTTCTTTTCTCTGCATCTCCTCCATCAAGTTTCCAAGGAAGAGGTGCTGAGTTCTGTATATTGCTTTAAATTTTTTATGGTAGATTTTTAAGGACATGCAAAAAAAAAAAAGTAGAACTGTCCAATAAGCTTCCGAGCACCCGTCGGTACTTCCCAGCAGACCTGCCTGTTGAATTACAGCTCACATCTTAGGAAGGAGGCGGTTAGGGTGTAAATATTGCTGCGGCCTTAATTCAAACCCAGCTAGCTACCCCTGTATATTATTAAACCTAGAAATGACTTGCTGTAAATACCAGTCTGGGAAGACAATTTTGACCTTCCTAAATGATATTTTCTGGAATGATCTTAGAGTTGTATATGGGATCGTGTTACCAGAAAAGACATAAGACATGATGTGTCTTCAGTAACCTATTGATATTTCAGGATATCATTTACAAGGTAAAAAAGGCTTTCAACAGCGAATTTGATGCTGCCTATAAACAAAAAGAGATTGAAATTGCACGCGTGAAAGAAAGGAATGTTAGAATTGAAGAAATTATTGCAGACCTGGAACTGGAAGAAAAGGTCTGGCAACCAGTGTTTGAAGACTGTGAGAAGCCAGAAAGAGCCCTTGTTGTGGAAGATGATGAGGTACAGGCCCAGCCATTTTATCCCTTCCCGTGTCTTAGGAGATCTTACTAGCTCTGATTTGTCCATCCTCTTGTCTGCACTAATTTTAGAAGCAACTGTGCTAGGCAGCACTTAGTTACAGAGGACAGATGCAGGTGGCCTAGCGACAACAGTAGAAAGGAATCCCATGGATCCAGGGACGATCTAAACATCAAACCTAGAGAAAGCATCATCCTACAGCAGAAAACTGGTTGAAAATCTGCAATACTCTTTCAAACCCCCTCCTTTAATATCTTTTAACTTTGCCCAGAATGTGGAAGGAAAATATGACTTGATTTTTTCTAGAAACTAGCAAAAAACAAACAAACAAACAAAAAACCTATACTTTCTCTTTCAGATTTTATTTCAAAAACTCCTTGCTCCATGGCAAAAATCGAAAACAGAAATGACCACACCCTTTGAAATGGAGCAACAGCAGCAAGCACTGGTATGTGGCTTTGCTCAGTGGTACCCCAAACCTTCTCTCCATCTTAGAAACACCCATGCATTGTCACAGTCCAGAGGTCATTTGGATCTCGGCTGCTGTCCTTCTGTTCTCTCTCCATGTTTCTGTCACTTCCCAAGTCCCAAATGTAATCGTTGTAATGGCAGGCAGGCAGCTGCCTGACACATTAACTCTGTTGACTGTCATTAACTGTCTATTCTATTTTAATTACCTTCTCTGATCCTGGTTCTCTCCCAGGCCTCCGATGCAAGACACAGAGGCCTGATGGACATGATGGGAGGTGTTCTGGAAGTCAAGAAGGAAGACATCTTGAGAATGGTGAGCTACTTGGCCATCTTTGGGGAAAATGAAATGAGGTAGAAAGAGCTACTTAAAGTTCATCATTTTGTTTCCTGTAAAACTCAGTTTTAGAAATTCTGCCACCCCCAGTATTCAGTTACCTAGAAAGATGCCAACAACAAATTTGCCTTCCTTTCTCACATACACTCACCACCACCAGAAGGAGGAGGAAGACAAGGAAAAGAAGGAGGAGGAGGAGAAAGGAGAAAGGAAGAAAGAAAAAGGAGGAGGAGGATAAGGAGGAGGAGTAAGAAGAAGGAGAAGGAGGAGGAAGGAGGAGGAGGAAGGAGGAAGAAAAATGAAAAAAGAAGGAGAAAGACAAGGAAGAGGAGGAGGAGAGGAAGAAAAAGAAGAAGGAGGAGGAGGAGGAGGAGGAGGAGGAGGAGGAGGAGGAGGAGGAGGAGGAAAAAAGGAGGAGGAGAAGGGACGTGTCATCCCAGGTCTTCCTGCAGGTCAAGCTACAAAGATACCAGCACCATCTGAGTCTGTTACTTAAGAGTCTGGGCAACCCTGAAACGACCACCATCCTCTCAGAGTCATAGAAACCCAGTTGTAAGGCTTTCCCACATCCTTCTGTCTAAGCGTCAGGTTATCCCCCTTAATGTTTCCCTTTTTAACTGCCACCTGTGCTGGGAGGTTTTCCCGGTAGTGTTCCATTGATGCTTATATATGCGAGAACATGCTCTTTCCTTGTGCCTCCAGGTGATCCCTCAACCTGCTTTCATGACAAAATCTGATGCTTTGTGGAGTGAAGAAGAAAGGAAACAATTCAAAGAGTATGAGAAAAAAGTCAAGGAGTTAAATGAAGAGAGAGATAAGTACAGAAAGGTTAGAAGAACAGAAAATTAATAAAAACATCTCTAGACTCTCTAGGTCAAATTTTCCTAATGCCTTTAAGAGCTTAGGGATAATGATTTGACTTAAAGTCCCTTGAGAACTTAGAGGTTGGAACAGAAAAAACTGAGGGCTGGAGACATTTAAAAAAATGAAATGCATAATATTTTTAAAGTTCTTGTTGATGTCAACAATTTCCACAGGTTACTGTTTGTTTGATCTTCTGTTCTCTTTCCATATGCTTAAGGAACACCTAGCACATGCAAGACGTTACAAGGGCTTGCTCTGTCTGGGCTGCAGCGATTAGAGTTCAGTAGTGCTTCTGGCTGATTCAGTCTCAATCTCATTGAAAGGATTTGAGAAGAGAAAACTACAGCCAGCATGACACATAGTTCAGGTCTTATTTGAGGGCTCTGCAATATAGTTCCATTTGTATGGTCTCCCAGTTCAAAGAAACATCCCCACATGAAAATGTCTCACGCCGTAGAAGAGACATAAAAGTTGTTGGTAATCGGGCATGATAGTCCATACCTTCCTCCATGGCCCCTGCCTAGCCCCGGTTTCAGTTCCTGCCCTGACTCGCCTCCCTGATGGCTGTGACCAGGACATGTAAGCTGATGTTCTTCCCCACGCTGCTTTGGTCGCAGTGTTTATCAAAGCAACAGAAAGCAGGAGGACAAGCAGTGACTTTTACACTGTGTTCACTCCATGTTTTAATGTAGCTTCCTGCCTTTGCCCTCACTTCCCTGAGTGGCCATGATAGCTCCATGGTGAAGCCCCAGTCTTGATTCAATGCAGTATTTGTCCTGGTTTGCTTTCTATTGCCACGATAAAACATCATGACCAAAAGTGACCAAAAGCAACTCGAGTCAGAAGAAAGGGTTTATTTCATCTTACAGCTTGTAGCCCATCATGAAGGGAGGTCAGGGCTCAAGACAGGAGCCTGGAAGCAGAAGCTGAAGCTGAGAAAGAACACGACTTGCTGGCTTGTTCTCCATGACTCTCCCTGACTGTTTCCTGTTCAACCCAGTACCACTTGTCCAGGGTGGGTCCAGGAAGTCAGCTGGACCCTCCCACATCAGTCACTAATCAAGAAAATGCCCCCCCCCACTTGTCTACAGGCTATGTGATGATGACAACCCCTCAATTCGTTTCCTCTTCCCAGATGTCTCTAGCTTGTACCAAGCTGACAGAAAACTAACAAGCAAGGTACCCTTGCCTCCTCTGCACCTGTTCTCATGCCGGTGAGAAACAAAACACAAACACAAAATACAGATTCACCCCCAGTGGTTAAGTGCAATCTCAGTTGGATTTTTCAGAAGTTTTCCATGTTGTCTTACTTTTTGCTCTGCCTGGTCTCTCACACGGACACATAGATCTACTTAGAACTAATCTTGTTTCAGTTCACACACCCCATCTTCTTCCCTAACACTGGACCATGAACTAATTTTTCAGTAATATAGAATCAAGTCCAGAAGGCTGGGGAGATGGCTCAGAGATTAAGAGTGTTTAGTGCTCAGTCATAAGGATGGGACTTTGGATCCCAGCACCCACATCAGGCTATGCACGGTGCTTGGAGCACAAGCTCCAAGGGATCCAACACCCTCTTCTGGCCTCCATGTGCACCTGCCCACTCAAATATTTTCTCTGTCTCTGTCTCTCTCTCTCTCTTTCTCACACACACACACACACAAACACACACACGTAAATATTTTTATTTAAATATCAAAACAAAATGTATAATATTAAAAAATCAAGGTATTCAAAAACAGAAGAGGAAGAAAAAATTTTAGGGCAAAATGTTGTATGCGTAAATTGTTTTCTGGAAAGATTTGCTGCAGTTCGATTTACTAGGCCTACCTGATTAGAGATCTTTAACATTACTTTCCTCCAGTGTAATCTTCAAACATCCAGGCTGGGCAGACAGCTCCGTATCCTGGTTAAAGAGCTTATTACACAAATATGAGACCCTGAATTCAAATTCTTAGTTCTCACTTTAAGAAAACTAGACCTGGCTGTGCATATCTGTGACCCTAGGGCTGTGGCACCAGGTTGGGGAAGTGAGCGGGGTGGAGGGTGGACATGGACACAGGCATATCCTGAAAGCTTATTGGCCAGCCAGCCTACCCCAAAGGGTGAACTTCAGGGTTAGTGGTCTCAAAGGAATAAAACAGAGTGATAACTCGGGACACCCAACGTCATCATCGGGCCTTCACACCTGTGTATACAGGCACATGCATACACACACATACACACACACAGGTATGCACACATACATATACAACACACGAATACACACAGAAAAGGCAATAAAATGAAAAATGAAAGCAAAATTGCAAGCACGCAGCATTTGAGATGAGTTCAGGTAGTGCTCCCTCCGCCTTCCAGAACTCTGCTTCTTCTAGGAGGTAAAATGCAAACACCAATTGAGACAAACATTTAATTATTCTGTTGTCTCCCATTTAGTCTTTAGAAACTGAACTGAAGAAACTTCAAAACTCTATCCAAGAAAGCACCCAGAACTTTGACGAGCACTTGAAGAGACTCTTCGAAAGAAGAGTGAAGGCGGAGATGGTTGTCAATCAGGTACACGAATGCTTCCTTTCTGGATCTTGTCCTTTCAAGTAGCCTGTGGGTCATCCATTGCTCTTAGGCTCTGACCCGCATGCTGACCCGGTGCTGAGGCCATGCACGCTGGTGGGCCCCTCCCCAGTCCCTCCCGAGGCCCTGCCCCAATCCTCCTCTCCACAGTCCCCTCCCCACCCCGCCCCCAGGCAGGCAGGCTCTGCTCCCCTTCCTCTCTCTCCTGCTCACTTTAGGGAGAGTAGCTGTTTCAGGGAAAGGGGGGCGCTTCCAAGAGGTTCTGGGGGAGATGGATATAAAGTAGGAATGGACGCATGCTCTAAACTTGACTAGTACATACATACTAGTACTACATAGCTCTGCGCATGTGCCAAAGCATCACCGTACCCGGTAAGGGGTGAAATACGTGGTTTATGAAAAATACTTCAATTACACTGTTAGTTTTCTTTAACATGCTTAGAATATCTTCTTGTTCACATGATGAGGGGTGACCAGACTACCAGGAAATGTCCAAAGGACTAATGAGTTACAGTCACTTCTAAAGGACACCATTTAACAATCAAAAATAAAAGGCTGGGGTAAAACACTTGCCTTGCATATGCAAGTCTCCAGCATCAACAATGATAACAACAAAAATTATTTATCATTGTTGTTGTTTTGTTCTTTTTTTATTGTTATTTCAATTTGTTGAAACTCCTCAAAGTTCTCCAAATTCCTGGATTTGTGACGTTTGAAGAAGAAAAATGCCTGCTGGTCACTGTCTCAGTTTCCCGTCCTGCTGCTTTGGACTACTGAGAACTGAAGAACAATGGCAATGGGTTCTTGATCCTATTGCATGTAATGGCTTTGTGGGAGCCCAGGTAGTTTGGATGCTCACCTTAATAGACCTGGATGGAGGTGGGTGGTCCTTGGACCTCCCACAGGGCAGAGAAACCTGCTTGCTCTTTGGGCTGAGGAGGAAGGAAGACTTGATTGGGGGAGGGGGAGGGATTGGGAGGTGGTGGCGGGGAAGAGGCAGAAATCTTTAATAATTAAATTAATTAATTAATAAAAAAATCAACAAGAAAAAAAAAATCCTCTGACAAGGCCGGGCGATGGTGGTGCATGCCTTTAATCCCAGCACTCGGGAGGCAGAGGCAGGCGGATCTCTGTGAGTTCGAGACCAGCCTGGTCTACAAGAGCTAGTTCCAGGACAGGCTCCAAAGCCACAGAGAAACCCTGTCTCGAAAAAAAAAAAAAATCCTTTGACAAAAGGGAGAGTGAGTTTATTGTAGCTCAGAGTTTTGAGTGACAGTCCTCCACGGCAGGGTAGCCCAAGCATCAGGAGTCTGAAGCAATGATCCCCTTACGTCCGGTCAGAGCAGCAACGAAAGCATGTGTGCTGCCAACGCCTCGTCCTCCTTTTGTGTGGCCTGCGGTCCGTTATCTAGTAAGTGACCCTCACCACAATCAAGATGAGTCTTCCCTCCAAAGGTGATCCAGATGATTCCCCACAGTCATGCTCAGAGGTCCCTCCCCGCTGACCCTGGAGCCTTTCAAGTTAACTGTCAGCACCAACATCTGTCACCTTCAGACAGCCACAACGGGCAGTGTCCCAAGCTGTAAAGTATCCAATATCCGGACTGAATCTCCTTATAAATTCTGTCCCTAGGCAAGAAAATGATAGTAGAAGTATCTCTTTATAAAATATTTCAAGCTGGGTGGTGGTGGCGCACGCCTTTCACCCCAGCACTTGGGAGGCAGAGGAAGGCGGATCTCTGTGAGTTCGAGGCCAGCCTGGCCTACAGAGTGAGTTCCAGGACAGCCAGGGCTATGCAGAGAAATCCTGTCTCAAAATAATAATAATAATAATAATAATAATAATAAAATATAAATAAATACTAACATATTTCAATTAGTAAATGGAAAAAGTGAAAACAGGCAATGATCATTTTGCCACTCTCAATAGGTATCTTGGGCTTGTGCTTTGAGCACCCAGAGCTGCAAACCCCAAAAACAGCACAGTACTGTATAAGCCCAGGGAACACAGAATAACCCACGGTTTTGCCAAAAGGGTTCAGCCAAGGTCTGACCAGGCCTCTGGATCCAGCTGCCAGTTTTCAAGGCCTAGAAGCAAGTTGGGAGTTTCATAGCCTGCACTCAGCTGAGACACGAAACTACAGACTGCCAATTGCTACAAAAGGCGAGAAGGAGACATAAGAGGACACGAAGGTTCTAAGAGATTTAGGAGAAGTGACAAAATATTGCTAATGGATCAGCTATGCCACTGTGCCAGGCGTTCACACTAAGGCAGAGGGACAGAAACACACAAGTTTGTTATGCCTGGAGTTGAAAAGTAGTCACTGTCGGAGTTGAGCCTCTGATGACGCCTGGTTCTGGGCTGGAGAAGATGACTATTTTTAGTCCAGTAATGAAAATAAGAGTGTTGGCCTGTATGATTGATCACTCGTTGAATGATTTGTTGGTGTTAAGTATTTTTCTGTGTATGTGTTTTGCTTACAGGAAATGACGGATGAGGGAACAGAGTCAAGTACTAGTTAGGAGTCCCCACGTGACTTTTCTTTGAGGCATTCACTTAAGGGACTCCTCCCCTCATAAGCTTGTCTGATTAGCATCAAGTCTACGACCACCAACAGGACGTTCTTTCTCCGCTAGGAGTGTTGACCTTCAACATTCTTCCTCTTAATATTTCCACAGGAGGAGCTGAAAATAAACAACCTTGTGTTTTCTTTGCTGCTGGATGAAGAACTGAGCTCCAGGGAGCAGTTCCTGAACAATTACCTTCTGAAGAAGCAGGAGGAGAAAGTAAGTCCGGGCCTCTCTGGCATCCTCTGCTGCTTGCTTGTTCAGACACAGGTTCCACATCTAGAGCCTTATTTGATCAGAGTCACAGACTCGACTCTAATCGAGCGATCTTCTGAGACAAGAAGAACGCCTTGAAGAGGCAAGCGAGTCCCATCACAGTGATGTCTGGCTGTTTTGCCCCGTAGTCTTCCTTCTGCCCTTCCTACTCGGCCATGCTTAGAGCCGGTTCCAGGTCTGGGACTTTGCTAGACAGCCAGGTAAAGGACCCATGTCAGTCTCTTTATTAGCTGATGTGATTCCGCAGCTCAGATTCAGAACACTGTAGTGTCAAAATGACATAGAAGACAAGACCAAGACTTCTCAGACTGAAGTTAAAAAATACAGCTTTTAATACCAACCAGTTGTGTCGCACACCTTTAGTCCCAGCACTCAGGAGACAGAGGCAGGGAGATCTCTGTGAATTTGAGGTCAGCCTGGCCTACAGAATGAATTCCAGGACAGCCAGGGCTACATAGAAAATCCCTGTCTCAAACAACAGCAGCAACAACAACAATACAGCTTTTAGCCATGGGCTGGCTGTAGGACTTTGATCAAAGCACACAATCCTTGAAGTTGTTCACAGGTCATTCTCCAGGGAGAATCATTCTCTATGGACCATGTGGTAGTCCCAAATGTCACTGAACCTTGAAGTGATGGGTTAGCTTATAGAATGAAAACTTTCATATTCAGAAACGCTAGGTAGAAACATGAATGGATAGAGTTTATTAAGGAGATGGGTATTAATGCTGATTATTAATATGTAATGTTTCAGCAGGTGTCAGCCTGCATCGATCTTGTTGATGAAGCCGAGTATGCACACGTGTGCTGCATCATAAATGGCTCGTGTACTCACTTTTCAGTCTGTTTATCTGGCCAGGAGTGGTGGTACATGCCTCAGCACTCAGAAGGCAGAGGCACGCAGATCTCTGAGTTCAAAGCTAGTCTGGTCTACATAACGAGTTCTAGAACAGCCAGAGCTACTTAGACCCTGTGTCAAAGACAAAACCAAAAGAAAAGAAAAAGGTTGTTTATAATAGTTGCCAAGAACTTTTTACCAGACATGGTGGCTCATTCCTATAATCCAGCCCTTGGGAGGCAAACACAGGAGGAGCACAGGTTAAGGGAAAGCTGGGCTACATAGCAGACCGTATCTGAAATGTAACACCCCTGCAGGCTATTAGATGCCTCTGACACAGGAGGAGACCATTTCAGAGCGGCTGGATAACGCATGTTGGCGCCAGCTCTCGCTCTTTCGCATCCTGTGAGGCTTCTTATTCTTGCTAAAAACACCTCTAGCTTTGTCTAACCTGAGGACTCCCCAGTTCCAATGAACCGTCCCTGCCGTTCCTGTAGAGCAAGACTGCAGAAGCCATCCAGAAAGCTAGAGGAGACCTGGATGTGTTCAAGGAGCACCACGACAACTTGGTGGCCGAAGATAAAGTGAGTCACGGGTTCATCCCCTGGACAGTGCGGAGTTGTTGCACTTGGGATTAGCAGGGGGGGCGGTAAACAGGGCATAAATTAATTCCTTCGTGGATTGTTCTCTTTCTGTCATCTTTAGTTGTGAGTGAATTTCATTCTGGATGGCTATACTTTTCTGTAAAATCTGTGTGTTAGAACAATTTTTTTTTTTAATTTCCCTAAGTTAAGCTTTTTCTTGTAGAAAGATATTATAAGTGAGGTCATCAAGTTCTCACAAGTTTGTTCTCAAGCGTATGGTTGTGGGGCCCATGAGTTCCTCATAAAAGCAACTTAGTAGCAAAGCCAGCAGTGTGTGACAGAAGCAATAACCCAAATAACAACAACAAGATGGAACAAATGAGGTGGAGAAGGAAGAAGGTGAAATGGGTTGAACAGTGACTTCCGTGTTTTCTGAATAAATATTGTCTATAGACAGTACTATTCTAAACGCTTTTAAAGGCTGTTCTATAAGGTAACATTTTTGGTGCACTGGCAGGCTCCCTGGGCACAGCCCTTTAAGGAAGTCTTTGCATGGAGAGTGGATGCTCTCCGATAGCTGTAAAAGCCAGGTCTTACTGTCCCAGTGACACCGTCTGCATCTTAGAGGTTGTGTTAACCAATGAGAGACTTCTGTGTCTGCAATCCTGAACACGATGTGTTTATCCTTAGATTCTGGAACGCAGCTTCAAAAAGGAATTTTCTGACATTTCTGGTCACCAGGTGGACATACTCTACAAACTTTTTAAACGCCGGCCAAGGTTTGTTTCTCCTGTTGGGGACAGGGAGGACGGGGCCAGAGAGATGGCTCAGCAGGGTTAAGCCTGGTGACCTGAGTGGTATCCTTGGGATCCACGTGGTGGGATGAGAACAAGCTGCCCTCTGGCCTCCACAGTGTGCCACGGCATGCGTACATGTGTGCACATGCACAAAAATCAACAAACGAGTAAACACACGTCAAAAAGTAACGTAGTTATAAAGTTTTACCTTTTCCAAATTAGGTAGAAATAATCATCTAAACGTCCTGAGGTCACGCTGGTGTCTTATGACAGGAAATGAAGTGTAATGGTTTCTGCCCACTGTTAAAAGTGGCTAAGTGTCTGTGTCCTTATTTCACAGAAAAGCCTTAAACCATAGCTGGCATACAGATTTTCCCAAGACATATCCCTAGACAACCTAAGTCTTCTTTAGAGTGTAAATCGGAGTTTTGCATGAGCATGAGACAGGCTTATAAGACCACACACATGGAGCGGGAGGGAAATAGCAGTCTCTGCAGCTAAGTGGCAGTCTTCATTGCTGAACCTCCCCACACTTGCTAGTGGCCTTTGGATTCCCAGGAATAGGAAAATAGTCAGTACTGCCTTCCCAATGTATCTGACCACAAACTGCTTTTCCTCAGAGAATCTCATGTGACTATGTTCATGACAAAGTTTTTATTTGCAATGTTTTTGTTATAATAAAGTTTAAAATAAAAATGCAAAAGAAAGATAGCACAAAACAACGATTCGCTAGAGTTCTGAAATGTTTCTAAGTTGGGAGGAATATTGGAATAGTTTGCTAAGATAATAAATTGAAATTTTCAAACAGATGCAGTACAGAAGAAGTGTGCTGTTTGTCACAAAGGAGTGAGATAGTTTATGTGAGGGATACAAACTCCGGCTCTCACTTTGGGCAGGCTCCCAGAAACGCTGGGAATTTAGCCTAGGACTTGTCTCACGCCTTAGTTTCTGTCTCCTGTCTGTCTCTGTCTGTCTTCCTGTCTCTGTCTCTCTCTGTTCCTCTGTCTTTCTGTGTGGTGTGTGTATGCGTGTATGTCTGTGTGTGCGCATGCGTGTGTGCATGTGCATCTGTGCGCATGCGTGCGTGTAAGCCAGGGTGATCCTGCCATTGCCTTCCACTCTTTGGAGTTGTTTGTTGTCACCGTTGTTAGTTTTTGAGACAGATTCCCTCACTGGCCTGGGTCCTGTCAGTTCTCCTAGACTGACTAGCCAGAGAGGCCCCAGGATCTGCCCATCCAATGCTGGGATGGATCACAAGTGTGTACCACAATGGTGGACGTCTGGGGCTGAGGTCAGATGTTTATCTTGCTCAGAACTGACGGAGCTGGCTCCCTAGCTCAGGAGCACTTTTTCGTTTTTTGTTTTACTTTACATCCCCTGAGACAGAGTCTTAACTATGTAGCATTGACCGACCTGAAGCTTACTGTGTAGTCCAGACTGGCCTCAAACTTTTAGTTATCTTCTGGCTTCTGCCTCTTGAGTGAGGAGATTACAGTATTAGTTGCTGGGTCTGGCGAGAGGTGTGCTAATTACAAACCCAGTGGAAACACTTGGTCATCAAATAGAACTTTTTTAATCTGATTTCACTGTTTCTCAGACCCAGAGCTGGCCTTGGGCCAGTAACTTCTCCCAGAACCCGACTATCCTGTCTAGAGATATGGGTGGAACCCATCGCTATGGCTGTGCACTGCCAAGTATCTCCAAGGGGCATGCCTGGGACAAGTCTCTGTGACCCTCTTCCCTTCCCAGCCGCAGCCCAAGAAAACTAAGCTAAGTTATTAATATAGACAAAGAGTGCCTTTCTCCAGGTACATATGTCCAGGCATATTCCACTGAAGAAAAGATGCCAGGCGTGGCTATGCCAGACAGACCCAGGGGGCACACAAACTGCTATTGGGTGTTTGTTTGCCTGCCGACAATACACAGAAGAAATGGGTTCTCTAGCATGGGTAAAGCTGCCGGTGCCAGCAACAATGAGGCATGCTTCTAAGTCCAGGGCAGGTCTGGGGACCTAGAGCAGGGAACAACAAAGGGGGTGCTTGTCTCTGGAGTTACCCACTCACCAACCCTGAAGGAACACAGGAAGTTACCGTACAGTGTCAGACTTATGCTAATACTCTGTTAGTTAACAGTGGTTTTGTTTGTTTGTTTTCTTTTTGGGATTTGTAAGAATACGAAAGGTTGATGATCTTTTCTTGCTAATACCAGGATTCACAAACAGAAAACACATGCGGATGTGAACAGTCTTGTTCCTTATGGAGAGCGACCAGGATCTGGCAAGTTAAATAAGGAGAACTTTACCCAGCTAATGAAAGCCATGGATGAACTGGACAATATCAGTAACATGCCAGAAGGTTTGGACCCCTTCGTCTGGGAACATTTCTGCACAACCAGACGAACAAAAGTGGAAAATGAATACAAAGTATATAACTTTGTTTTAAGTTTTATTTTAAGTGTACTAATAGCAAATATCACATCTGTCAGTACATCCAGGAAAACTAAGTTTTAAGATCCTCTTGCTGGGTTAGTTATATCAATAATAACATAACAAAACAAGTAGTATTATTTGTGTTGCTATAAATCTTCAGGGTCCAAAATGATGGCCTGGTGCTAAGCAGTTAGTGTGCACTGGAAGTAGATGTGAGCAGTACCCGGAAGGGCTTTGAGTGGGAAACACACGAGGCTTAGCAGACCTACCATAAAATGGAGAATGCCTCGTGAATATTTCCACATTGCTTGTAAGCAGAATAATATCTCAGAGTGTGTTCAATAAAAAGTATTAGTAAAATGAAGTTTATGTTCCGTTTCACTTTTTATAATGTGATGACGACAACATCTAAATTACATGTGTGGCCCACAGCGCTTTCCCCCGGACAGCACTGTTAGATGTGATCTCGTTTTGCACAGAATGTGTTTAGCTCACCAGAGGCAGCCTCATCCTTTGCCAGAAGAGGGGTGGGGCTATAGTAACGTAAAGATGTGAGAACATGCTTAGCTGTGACGTGACTCTTCTGTTTCCTCTCTCCTAATCCCTAAAGTCAGCGCACATACATCGGATCAGCAAATTGTCCCTAAGTATCTATGATTCTAGAATTTCATGTAAGCATTGGGTGTATAGACATGTACATGATACACACACACGTCAGTTGCATACATGCTTTTCAGCAAGAGGCCAGTTTGATACTCTTTAAATTTCTCGTGGACTGTGCCAGTCATGTTTTACATAACTCACCTTCTCGCAGAGATTTAGACTTTTATTAATCTCTGAGGAAGATAGGCTTGTTAGGAAAAGTCAAAGACAGAAGTTGTCTCCAATCAAGTCCCCACAAACCCTGACACATTGGTGGTTGGCTTCACCAGGTCAAACAGAAGGCTGCTGGTCTCCAGGAAATGACGACTTTTCTCCGGAGGAGAGTGGAGGATGATGAGGCCGTGCAGCATGAGATTGAAAAGGTGTTCCAGGAGCTCCTCCGGTAATCCGAACCTCGTGGCTCATTCATTCACAGTCACAGTGTGAGCTGGGTTCAGTCAAGTAGGGCTACCATTGCGGAGCCGGCCTCCTACATGGCTGGTTCACAGCTGGTTGCCTGTCTTAGTCCTGGCACCGTGCTGAAATGTTCTATTTTATAGTGTGTGCCTTATTACACAAGACTTGTTTCAAAAGAGAATTTGCCATGTGTGCTCTTAACACAAAGAAACAAATTTTGGGTGGTGGGAAATCATATAATTTTGTGTAAATCTGTCCGTCACATAAAAACACAAAGAGCCTGACTCTGCCAGAGGAGAATTCCAGACTCAAGACTGAGTGGATTTCCAAACAAGTTTCTCCATAAACACCCACCAGGTTTGTGTTTTTCTTCATGGTGGTTTTTATTGAGTGCTTTGTATAGAAGTCTTTGCTTCAAAAACGTCGTATGTATATCCACATGAATAAATACCTCAGAGATGCTCCCAAATTCATCAGGACACATTATTTCTAGATCTAAGTTATTGGGGGAATACAAACTAGGCAATAGATTTGATAATTAGTATATAGACTTAATATTGCTGCTATATTATCAAAGACCAATAAAACTGCCAAGTGGTGGTGGGCACAACTTTAATCCCAGCACTCCAGAGGCAGAGGCAAGCAGATCTCCATGAGTTCGAGGCCAGCCTGATCTAAAAAGTGAGTTCCAGAACAGTCAGGACTATTACACAGAGAAACCCTGACTCAAAAAAACCAAACCAAAACAACAACAAAAAACCCCAAACAAACCAATAAAGTCATAATTTTAAAAGACTTGCCTTTCAAAGTATTTCTACTTCATTTTAAAATTCCTTTCATTACAATCAAAACTACAGTATTTCCTTACAATAAAAGAGTGTGACTAATTCTGTCCCTACTGTTGCCTGAGCAATCCAATTAGAACTCCAAGCCGGGCGGTGGTGGCGCACACCTTTAATCCCAGCACTCGGGAGGCAGAGGCAGGCAGATCTCTGTGAGTTTGAGGCCAGCCTGGTCTACAAGAGCTAGTTCCAGGACAGGCTCCAAAGCTACAGAGAAACCCTGTCTTGAAAAAAACTAAAAAAAAAAAAAAAATTAGAACTCCAGATCGAGTGAGGAGGCACCTAAAGGGGCTTCTAGGAACGGTGTCTTTGGGAAAACAGTCTTCATACCACTCAGGGTGCATTCCTTCGGTTGCTTAGGAGTTCATTTCTCAGATAATAAGTGAAGTTTGAAGCCTAAATATACTACAAATACCTCTTTTGAAATCTTTTTCCATTTAGATTACAGGAGGAGAAAGTGAGATTCCAGGTGAACTTGACAATACAAATTCTTCTTAAACAAGGACAAGTAGAACTGGAGAATTTCCAGTTGATTCTGGAATATTCCGATGCAATTCTCATCAATAAGAACATAATTGAAGACTTGAATTCTGTGATCCGGGTAATTATAGTTTTTGAACATATTACCTTTTACATAAAATGCTTTATAGTGTGTCTCGTTCCCATGGTAAGTGTGCTAGCTAGTTTTACGTCAACTCAACAAAGCTGGAGTCAGTGGATCAGTCTGTACCAAGCCTGTAGGGCATTTTCTTAATTAGTGACTGATGGGGGAGGGCCCAGCCATTGTGGGTGGGGCCATCTCTGGGGTGATGGTCCAGGGTTCTATAACAAAGCAGGCTGAGCAAGCCACGAGGAGCAAGCCAGTAAGCAGCACCCCTCCATGGCCTCTGTGTCAGCTCCTGCTCCAGGTTCCTGCCCTGCCTGACTTCCTTCGATGATGAACACTAATGAGGAACCATAAATTAAATAAACTCTTTGCTCCCCAAGTTGGCATTAGTCATACAGCAATGGTAACCTGACCAAGGCAGTAACTTTAACTCAGTTACATGAGTGTTTCGTCTCAGCAGCCGCCACTAGAGTCACCCATAGAAATCTGTAAAAGTGCCCAGCACACACATACTGTTTAAAATCTCCCTAGACAGTGGGGCTAACTGTCCATTCTAATATATCTTAGTTATATACTGTTTATATAACTCTCAGTATATAATCAATTTTTTTTTCCAAAGGACCGACTCTCAGTTTCATGGACTCTTGTTTTCCTATTCCTGTTTCACTTATCTCCATTTTACTCTAGCTTCCTGCCAGCTTTTACGTTAGCTTGTTCTTTTTCTGGCAATAAAGTTAAATTGTTGATGCAGGCTCTCTTTTTCCCTAACCGTGTAACAAGAAAATTTGACCAAAACCACAGAGAAACCCTGTCTCGAAAAAACCAAAAAAAAAAAAAAAAGAAAGAAAATTCGAATTAATGCCGACTTAGCTTTAGCAATATCCAAAATTCTGCCCCACCAACACTCTGCCCCCTCCCCCCGCGCTGTGTTCGCTCTGCCTTTCCACAGAATGTACTCATCATCCCTGATCCATGGTTACTGTGGCGTGCCTTTGTCTTTTGATTATGAGAGAAAAGGAGAATTAGGTACCAGACTGGATTTTACATTTACATATGTATTCATATTCTTGGGCAGTATTTTTTATCACTTTTGCTTTGCGTTTCTTCTACTCTCTCTTATTCCAGTTTGCAGGACTTCCTTAGCATCTCTTGCAGATGAAGTCCACTAACAGTGGATGCTCTCCAGCCACTTAATGTGTCTCAAAATGTCCTGTCTTTCATTTAAAAATATTCTTCTCCTCTGTTAAGTTTTTTGAGACAAGGTCTTGCTACATTGCCTAGGCTGACCTGAAACTTGGGATCCTTCCACCTCCTGAGTAGCCAGACTACAGGGGCCAGCTTTTATTTCTGAAACATGGTTTCTGTAACTACAAGATTCTTAAGTTCTTGGTTGACAGGTTTTGTGGTGGGTTTTCCTCTTTTGTTTGGTTTCTGAAAGATACAAGTTCAATGTCAGCTGGATCACATACCAAGATCTTGTCTCAGAATTTATTTATTTATTGTTTGTTTGTTTGTTTTTTTTCGAGACAGGGTTTCTCTGTGGCTTTGGAGCCTGTCCTGGAACTAGCTCTGTAGACCAGGCTGGTCTCGAACTCACAGAGATCCGCCTGCCTCGCCTCCCGAGTGCTGGGATTAAAGGCGTGTGCCACCATCGCCCGGCTATTTATTTATTTATTTATTTTGGCTTTTCAAGACAGGGTTTCTCTGTGTAACTTTGGAGCCTGTCCTGAAACTAGCTCTATAGACCAGGCTGGCCTCGAACTCAGAGATCCACCAACCTCTGTCTCCCCAGTGCTGGGATTAAAGGCATGTGCCTCCACTGCCCAGCAGAAAAATCTTAAAATTATTTAAATTGTACGCTGAACAGCTGATAGCTATAGATTATAGTATCACTAACTGATGGTGGAAAGACTGGCCAACTGTAGCTTTGGCTGAAGTCGCAGAGTGAAGAGTTTGGGCTTTGGTTAATTTGAGATGTATTTCAAACATTCCAGTGGAATGTCCAACTTGAGTTCAGAGTTGAGATGCGCTCTCTGTAGAGCACATGTTAATAGCTGCATATGGACTGTTACATACAGATATCCTCTTACAGGATATTTAAACCAGGAGATTGCTCAACAACCTAGGAAGACCAAAAATAGACCAAAATAGTGGGCTTGTGTCTGCACCTCCAACTGAGCTCTAAAAGATGCAGCAGAGGGAACCAGCAAGGAGATGGAGGAGCTCCTAGTACAGCAGTAGAGAAAACTAGGGTTCTGTCCCCTAGACACCCCGAGAACAAAGATTCCAAGGAGTAGAAAGAGATGTGTGCACAGTGTCAAGAGGGTTGAGGATGGAGTAGCCCTCGTGAGGGTGGGGTCACATGACATGGGGAAGTAAAGTAAATCCCACAACACCAAAACAGTGACTCCCAGCCTTAGCACCCTTGATGTCGTCGGGGGTGGGGACAAACTGTTTTCCATGGGGGCTGCCCTGTGCTTTGTAGGCTGCTTGGCACCATCCTGACCTCCGCTCACCAGAAGCCGACAGCAACCTCTCTGGCTGCAGCAACCCAAGCTTAAACGTAGCATGCCTTCTACTGGGCCAATGTGCTTTCCCAGCAGAGAAATGCTTAAACTTTAGAATGTTTGAGCTGCTGACGACCAGATGAAGTTGAGAGCATGGGGGTAAGGTGATTGAAATACAGTTTTAAAGGGTCATTAAAGGTAGGAAATCCAAGGAGTTCAGAAACCAGGTTATGACCGAAAGTGGAAAACAACAGAAGGGTAGGACGCAGTGGGGAGTGGCTTAGTGGCATGCACTCAATAAACTAGAGTTTGGAAAGGGAATAAAAAGAGAAAGAATGAAAAGTGGTAACTGGTGGGACTCTTATATATATACATTGATGGACTGATTGACAAGACAGTCCAGACTGGCCTGGAACTTATTATGTGACCAAAGCTTACCTCATACTTGGGACAATCTTCCTGACATAGCCTTCCAAGTCCTAGAATAACAGGTGGAAGCTACCACATGTGGCTATAAATTCATTTTAGTGACATAGTAATTTCATTTTAGTAATCTTAGGACAATTTAAATAAATCATTTATATTGATGTTCCTTAATTCTGATATTACATTGAGATGTTAAATATTAAACGTAATATTAAATACTTAACTGAATACTTTGATAAAATTTAATGCATTTAATAGTTAATTAATTTAAATGTTTACTTTAAAATATCCCTGAATTTCATATAGGTTATTAAGTAACCTATACGAATACATGACTATTGAATATATGAATGCATAACCTAATATGAATATATTGAATATCCATTATTCCAAGTGAAGTACAAAATAGTAGAGTGGTTTTTTTTTTTTTTTTTTTTTTTGGTTTTTCGAGACAGGGTTTCTCTGTGGTTTTGGAGCCTGTCCTGGAACTAACTCTTATAGACCAGGCTGGTCTCGAACTCACAGAGATCCGCCTGCCTCTGCCTCCCGAGTGCTGGGATTAAAGGCGTGCGCCACCATCGCCCGGCTAAATAGTAGAGTGTTTTAAGTGTCATATCTGACTTTTTCCTTTACTGCTAGCCACCAGGTTGATGCCGGTAATCCTAGCCATGTTAGCCAATGCTTTATCCAGAGAATCAATGCGAAGACATGGAGGTTTCACACAGACAGGTTACAGACTGAGCCACAGAAACCGTTAGCTTCAGTTCTGAATACAGTCAGTGTGACTGCTGGCGTACCTTTTCAGGCTCAAGGACAAAAGAAAGTTGCCAGCATGATGGAAAGTAAAGAAGTCCACAAAGGAATCTATCAGATCGAGTGGGAACATAAGAAAATGGAGATGGAAATGGAAGATCTGAATCAGAAGGCCTGGGACATCCAGATGCTGTTCTTCTCGCGAGATCGTCAAAAGGCAAGGCTCCGTCCTCCCAGCCCCCGCGTCCATCTCATTCATTCATTTGTTCACAGATAGTCACTTAATATTCGAAGCCAGGTATGTTCCTAACAGATCTGTAAACACGTGAGTTCTTTTTCTTACAGAGGTTTAATTTGCTCATCTCATGGCTCTTTTCTTAATTTGCTTATTCCTCTTCTCTCTAGAGACTCACTCTGACCTGAAATTGGGTGTCTCTCTACTATACCTGTCTTTCCCAGTTTAGCTAGTTCTCTTTTCTTTATCCCGTTTCTTCCACTGCTTTGACCGGAGGTGGTGCTTGTTCTCGCTCTTCCCTCCCCTCTCAGAACCCATTTAGTTATTTGTACACTGCTGCCATACTGAGGTCCTACTTGAGTCAAGCAACATCAGTGCCCTGCTCAGATATTTTAAATACTCTTTACCAAATGCATTAAGAAGTCCTTAATGGTGGACAGTGTCTTTCAACTTGCTTTTAGGGCAAATAAGAGGAACAGATACCACTATGCCTCTTATCCATCAGTATTCTTAAATGGAAGAGAGGGAGGAAGGGAGGGAGGGAGGGAGGTGGGTATGTATGGAGGCTAGGGACCAACATTAGATGTCTTTCTCAGGAATGTTCCTCATAATTCAACTAGACTGGCTGAGCAGCCTTCTCCAGGGCCTAGTGCTGGGTTAGAGCTTTACATGGGTACTGAGAATCCGAACTCAGATCTTCATGCTTGAGCAGCAAGCATTTATCAAATGAGCAATCTCCCACGCGCCCAGATGGTTCACCTTTTGTCACACTGGCTCTTCAACCCAAAACATCTTCTTCCCCCTCCTCCTATTTCTTCCATTCCTGTTCCTCGCCCCTTCCACTCCTCCTGTCCTATCTACCCAGTTTGCCAAGTTTTAACTTACGCCACTTTCTTCAACAGCCTTTCTTGATTGCCCAAGCCTAGAAAAATTCTACTCCATTAACAAACTGCCTTTGAATTTACTAACACTTGACATACTGCCTGGTAACCAATTATTTGTATGGGTTTTCTTTTCCTTGAAGGCTAGCTAGGTAATGTCTGTCTTTGTATCTACTTTGGTATCTTTAACTAGAACATGATTAACGTGACCCAAACGAGACACTGAATGAATAAATGTAAGTAAAAATGGCAAATAGGTGAGTGTGCTGATGGCTAAATACAAGTAAATATCATCGCACAAAGGCCAAATCAGTCTTAACATCTGATATTCATTATGAAACTATAATTTTCAAAACCATTCATAGTTACCTACTAAAAGAAATAAATTATCTTTACATGTATGTGATATCTTTTTTTTTCCCCTTCTTAAAGTACCTAAACGAACCAAACTACGAGAATCTGATTGCTATTCAGATTGGAATAATGGAGCAAACAATTAATGTTATAGATAAGGTCAGTCTTATGTTTATATCAATCATTAGAATGGAAACATCTGTGAATCATATGAGCAAATAATTCAGCCATGAACTCAGACAGAACCTAAGAGAAAGTTGATAACTTACTGATGTTCATGACAACTTGAGGTCCAGAAGGCTGACTTTGCAGATTACAGCATTTCTCTGGATTTTAGGATATCTGGGAATACATGTAGATGAATGTGGGTTTGCTTTTACATTAGTTAGATCTGAGCCACACAAAAACTGACAGTTTTCCTGGCATTTTGAACTTTTCCTCTTTGTATATCTGAATAACAAAATCAGTCTTACTGCATAACACATAAAATGAAAGCAAAGGTTTTAAAATGTGACAGTATAAATTTGTTTCTAAAGTATAGTATTAATATTCTGTCTTTTAACAAAAAAAGACATACAACAGGCACTAGGGATATAGTATCTCAGTGATGATAAAATATTTTAAAACTCCCAATGTTTGTAACTTTTTTTTCAAATTTGTTTTTGGGGTTTCGTGGGAACAAAATTTTCAGACTCACAGGAAGAACGTAGAAAACTGCAAAAAATTACTTAAAAAATTGGGAAGATACAGTAATCAGAAAGACATAGCAAATTACATGCTGAGCTGCAATCTGCGGGAAGAACTAGTGGCTGTCTCCGAGAGACAAGACATTTGCAATGAAATGGGTGAGCGTTTTCTTCTTCAGTTAAAGGTAACTGGTGCTAGTATTCTAACCAGCAGCCTTGTTATCCAAAAACAAGCAAAAAGCTACCAGCATCTCTTCTGCACATGATCTTGGTGTTGCTTCTGTACTGAAAGTGTTGGCAGTAACTCAATTAATTCCTCTCTCCATTTCTGGATTAGGATCTAAGCTGACTTGTGAAAAGATTGCCAAAGAACGGTATGAAAACCTGCTGAAAAAACAGAAGTTGACGAACATCTCCAAGCAGCAAGCTGAACAGATTTCAATACTGCAGGCTGAAGTTGAAAGGCTAAGAATGAAAACATTCCCTGCCCTTGTTCCCATGTAGAACACCAGCCAGAGCAGGAGGCAAACTAGTCACTCCAAAATAGTGTCACTTGGATAAAAACGACTTTCTCTCTCAGGGAATTTAAGTAGGTTACCTCTTAGCTGCACATTTTTAATAAATTAAGTTTAGGTTAATTAGTATATAACTATTTGTCCTACATTAATAAATGAGTAAAATACTATTTGTATATTTGTATTCATTCAAGAACAGTGTTCTTCAGCCAAAAAATACTCAAGATTTATTTTGTTCAATTAAAATTACCAGAATTTTGGAGGCTTTACCAATTAAACCAAAGCAAATCATTTTTCCCAAGACATAAGCTTGTAAAAAATTTGTTATTTTGGAAATTTTTAATTTTCCTTACCTATTGTAGTAGAACTCATTTTTCACCCTAACAGGGTTCAGTAAACAAGTGCTCATTTCCTTGAAATAGTTCACTCTACTCATGTAGATGATACTAATTCTGTAGTAAGTGGCAAACAAAAATCCACTCACCCTTCCACAGCCTGTGGTCTGCTGCATTGCAAAGTGGCCGCATCAGGATCATTTATCATAGTCTCCAAGTGAGGTCTATGCCCCACTTTTCTGCAATTTAAAAATCTAAATTTGGGCTGGGCGGTGGTGGGCCTCAATTCCACTGACTAAGTCTGGTTGCTACAGACCAAACAGCCCATGCCACTTGTTTTATCACTACTCTAGCTGTGGTCCTTCCTCGGCTGCCTCAGCTTTGAGGCCTGAGCTGGGCTTGGAGGACTCTTGCTAGACTGTGTTTAGTAGTTGGTAGGTGCTTCAGAAGGGTGCAGTGCTTTACCTCATCTGTCGATAGTGTTCACGGGGCCAACACCTCTCAGCTTCTGCTGAACAGCAATTATGTGCATAGTACTTTACAATTCACTACCAACAAGTGATACAGTTAGTTAGGTCAAGCATAGCATAGTCTTATGTACAGGAAGATTAGACTCACAAGAGGGAATTTACATGGTTTGTGGTAGTTAGGGGTGTGACAGGTTTGAGTCCCCTGTTGCATGAAACACCAAGAGATTTAGATCAAATGGGAATGAGGAAGGTGGCTGAAAGTAAGTTCTTAGAGGGCTCGAGCATAGCAGCCACTTACAAACTAATAAATAAATCGTGAAGGTTTCAGGAATAATTGGCAAATAGAACAGGGAAGACACTGACCCATAAAGTTCTCCCTCCATCTACCACTGTGTACAGACCTGCTGTACTTAAAGACGGCAGCCTGGCTTCTCCCAAGGTTATACCATAACTCCGGCAACAGCAACATGCTTTTCCCATTAGGTTCATTCTAAATTCTCAGCAACGGGGCCAACTTCAGTCACCCCTCCACACACAGCTGACAGGTACCCTAGTGATTTAACTTAGGCAGACTTCTGGCTGAGGACCCTTCCAATTAATTCACACCACAGATGAAGCTAAGAAGGCAACTGTGGAGAATCGCTCACACCAAGAACACCTCCACATGGGAAATAAGGGTATGAAACAGATGGCCATTTGAGTAAATGAGGAAAATAAGAAACCAATCTGGAGAAAAATTGTGGATATATGTTTAATTACTTGCTAGATTAGCGGACAAAAAGATATATTAAGCAACTGAAGACAAGGTTCATAAACTGAGAAGGGGCAGGTTACATTTAAGCCAGGTGAGGTTTAGACATGCAATAAACTACTTTTTAACACTGATTATAAAACCTTTTGCCACAAAATCAATGTATTAAACCTGGTTTCCAGAATTATCCAAACTCCCTTTCAAACATCATTTAATTTTTTAATACTTAAATATTTTCTTTACCAAACATATCCAAAATACCAAGCTTCATTTTATAATTTGTTTATGTATCAGAATATCCTAAACTGTTCAAGTTACCTTTCTCTAAGCCACAATAGCTTACATCTTTCCTCCCTTTAAAACACTTAAACTTTTCACATTAATACTCTCACAGATATTCCATAGGGGACCAAGAATATACTCAGAAACAGAGCACATTTGAGGCCCTGGGCATGATCCCATCACCCCAAAAGGGAGAAAAAAAAAGCCTGAAGAAAACGAACAAACACACGCTTCTCAAACCCCTGTAAATTCCTCTTCACTTCTATTATAGTGCACAACGTTCTCATCTACCCCATAGTAGTCGATCAGCTCGGTGATGCTGAGTTTCTCGTCGTCCTCAGACATAACTGACTGTAGCTCATACAGCAACCGCTGGCTGCACCTCCTCCACTTCTTTATTAGCATTTCTAACTCAGTCAGGTTATTCTGAAACAGAAAAAACAAGTCAATCAATAACCAGATAGTCGTGCATTTTAACTTACACCATCAAAGCAGCTAAATTAGTTCCTGTCTAGCTGCAAATGCTAATACCCCAGGCATAAAGGGCACTGCAACCTCTGGGCAAATCTTAACCTTGAGGGGAAAAAAAAGTATGAAATCTGCATATTAAATACACAATCTTCTGTATTACTACTATACTTTTAAGATATAATGCCATGTTGTAGCTTCCTAATTTTTCTGTAAACCTTAAACTGTTCTCAAGTTAAAAATATTTTAAACCTTAAAAAGTAAGCCACCTTTAGAAAAGTCAAAAATTCAAAAGCACAAATAAGAAACACTGTCCAGTCATTTATTCCATGTTTCTGGGGAAGAATAGGTGTTATATGGGCAAAAACTATCCAGATAAAGACGTCACACCCTTCCAAACATCTATGCTCTACTGACATCAACCTACAGGAGCTGAAACCTAAAATCTTGTTTTCTCAAATAAAATTCCTTACATTTTACGCAGAGAGACAGGATCGTTCCCGAAAGCACTTTATACTGTAATCTGTGGGCTACTGTTCTACTGTCATTCCTTTCTGTTCCCAGAGAATTTCCTAACAATGTATACTACTAACTTTGCTACTGGCTAGAAATTAAAGCCAAAAAGCTTCAAATGTGTATTGAACAAAAGCTTGTGTTGACCGGGGCTCATCTACCTCACTCTAAATCAATTACTTCTACTTCAGTTAAAGCTGTTGTAAGATAGGTTTCTTTTCTGGCTATTTGGCTTCTTGCCTATCAGACCAAATGATTTCCAAATTCTGAAATTACTACAATTTATGTAAAAATTATTCGATGGTTCTAAAATTGTTCTCACCTTTATTCTATACATTTTGACAAGTTTTAATCTCCGAAGAAGCTCTTCCTTCTCTTGAACCTGCTTTGTCAATTTTGCTTTTTCTTCCCTTAATTTTTCTTTAGTATTCTCACTCACGGAATCATTTTGGAGGGCACTGGGTGACCCAGTATCAGCTGACTTAGATTTGCATGTATTTTTACTCTCCGAGCTATCTTTTTCAGATTCACTGTCTATGTGTTTCACACTTTCTTGGACCTCCGAGCAGCTTTTCTCTTTGGAAGATACTCCTGGCTCTGGTACGGCCTCGTCGTTTTCTTCCTTCTCCACTTTAAGTCGCTTCACCACGCTACAAAAGGAATGAGACGAAGCCCTTGTTTTCTTTAACCTTTCTTTAAGTGTTCCACTCATAGGCTGAAAAAGACACAGAACATTAAAAATGGTGAGAAAACATTGTTTTTCTAGACAGGGCTTCTTTGTATAGTGTTGGCTATCCTGGAACTAGCTCTTGTAGACCAGGCTGGCCTCAGAACTCAGAGATCCACCTAACTCTGCCTTCCAAGTGCTGGGATTAAAGACTTGTGCCACCACTGCCCAGCTAGGAAAACACTCTTGGAATCAATCAACTAATTAGAAATAAAGACTTTACACTTCTACAGTAGGTACACTGGGTGGTTTTCTGTCTCCACAAATCTCAAGCAAGATCACCAATATCTATTTTCCAGAGACTCCTTTAGTCTTACTTCAAGGTTAACTTCCTAAAATAGGCCTGAGACATTTCTCCCAGTCATCAGGAGTATTTATTCAGCCACCTAGTATTTGCCTTACAGCACTAGAAATGCTTCTAGACTTAGGAAAAGACCTGCCATCAAAGACTTCCCCTAAGGACTACTATACAGATCAAATTTGAACAATCTTAAGAACCTGCTAAGAAATTCAACAAAATGAAAATCTGGTAAAGACAGGATCCTAGACAAAGGCTACGCGTTAATTCACATTCCAGTATCCTTAAAATTGCCACTACCAGAATACTTTGAAACACAGAATGGGGGTGGATAGCAAGACTTTCATACTTGTTTTCCTGAACTATTTGTTTGGGATGATGGTGGAGTCTCCCTCTTCTCAAGAGTGTCAGGTAAAGTCGATGCTGAATCTGACGCGCTCTCCATCTTGGTGGATGAGGAATCGGATGAAATCTCCATCTTGGTCAATGTTGAATCTGATGCACTCTCCATCTTGGTGGATGCAGAATCTGATGGGCTCTCCATCTTGGTGGATGCGGAATCTGATGGGCTCTCCATCTTGGTGGATGCGGAATCTGATGGGCTTTCCATCTTGGTGGATGTTGAATTTGATGGGCTCTCCATCATGGTGGATGCACAATCTGATGGGTTCTCCATCTTGGAGGATGTTGAATCTGACGGGCTCTCCATCTTGGTGGATGCAGAATCTGACGGGCTCTCCATCTTGGCGGATGCAGAATCTGATGGGCTCTCCATCTTGGCGGATGCAGAATCTGATGGGCTCTCCATCTTGGCGGATGCAGAATCTGATGGGCTCTCCATCTTGGCGGATGCAGAATCTGATGGGCTCTCCATCTTGGCGGATGCTGAATCTGATGGAATCTCCATCTTGGTGGATGAGGAATCTGATGGGCTCTCCATCTTGGAAGCAAACTCCTGATTTCCTTCTAAAAAGGAAAAGGCATTGATGGTGATTAAATTACTATCTCAACACTGGCCTTAATTTTTATCCACAAAATTTTCCTTAGTGTACAAAAACACCAAAAAGCCAGCAGTTTCTTCCAAATTATATGTAGCTGTAATTTATTCTAATTCTTTTCGTAGTTTTTCATTTACCTCTCCACATGCGGAGTAACAAGGTTTTGTTTTTGCACAATAAATTAACCTGCTAGTGTGTCACTGACTCTCACTGCTCTCCGGCAATGTAGCTCCAAAAATTTGCACTTCAGGGAGGAGGGAAACTAACTGAGATTTTTTTAAAAATTTTTTTGTTATAATTTCGTAAACAAAAGCGATACAGTCAAAATAACGTAAGCATCTTAAATCTTAAAAGCTTTGAGCCTAGAACCAGGAATTGAGGCCTAAGAAAACAGCGCCCACCCCCGTTTTGTTTTTCCAGGGTAGAAGCCTCCCCCAGCCCCATCTCCTCCCCCATCTAACCCCTCCCCCATCTAACCCCTCCCCCATCTAACCCCTCCCCCATCTAACCCCTCCCCCATCTAACCCCTCCCTCTGCCCCTGCTCAGTCTCCCTGCCCCATCTCCTCCCAGGACCCCATCTCCCTCACCCCCAACTCCTTCGCACCCTCCCCGCCCCCACCACTACCCCCTCGCCCCCTCCTCCCTTGTCCCCTCCCCGTCCTACCACAGAAAGCCATCCACCCCGCCCCTTCCCCATCTCCACCCCGCCTCCCCACTCTACCACAAAAAGCCATGTACTCCCCCTCCCTCCCATCTCCGTCCCTCCTCATCCCCTCCCTCCTTGTACTCATGCCCCTTCCCCTCTCGTCCCAACCACCGAAAGCCACCTCCCCGCCCCCTTCCCCCTCACCCCCTTCCCATGCCCTCCCCCACCTTTCCCCGCCCCCCTCCCCACAGAAAGCCCTCCACCCCGCACCACAGGGAGGCCGCGCTCCCGCGCTGCCGCCGGGGAGGGCTCCTCTACCGGCTCCACAGACGCCCGGGGGCTGACACGCAGCCCGGCCCCAGGGAAAAGGCACAATACCTTTCTCAGCCATGCCCACGGCGGAGGAACAACAGACCCGCAGCCAGCGTAGCGGCCTCAGGGGACGGGCACGCCCCGGAGGCGGGGCCCCGAGGGAGGAGAGGCGGCGATTGGCTAGCTCGGCCGCCGCGGGCGGATGTGCTTTGTCCGGCTCCCGACCGCGCGCCTGCGCACCGGGCCAGGAGCCGCCGCCGCTGGGCGGGCAGGGGCGGGGCCGGGCGGGCGCGGCTCGTGATTGGCAGGCTCGGCCGGCGCGCTCCAGGGCTCAGTTGCGCGCACGAGCGCGGCCGCAGGCGGGGGAGCGCTGGGGGGGGGGGGGGGATGGAGACCGCGGGAAGACGGCGCTAGGCTTCGGAGCCGGCCTGAGGGGGGCGCACGTCCGCCCGCCGCTTCCCTTCGCGGGCTGCCGCCTCGAGCCGCCTCCCCATGGGTGGGCCTCGGGCGGGGAAGCGCGCCGGCGAGCCCCGCCTCCGCGCCCACCATGGCGGCGGCTCCCCGCGCACCACGGCGGAGGCTTTTCCTCAGACGTGGCAGGGCCGGAAGCCGCGGGGCCCGCTTGGCTCCCTGCCGGTGGGGTCCAAGAGGGCGGTCTGTTAGGAGGACGCAGACATGGTGGGAGTCTGCCCGGGCGTCTCTGCACGTTCAGGAGCGGCATCTGCCGCTTACCCTGCCAGCTCGCCCTTCGATTTTGCTGTGTCCACCCCCGCTTGACCTCACATGTTTTGGTCAAATCTGAGAAAGCTGAGGGATATTAGAAAGCAGAGCAGTCGATTGGGTCGGCCCACAGTTCGGATGGTGGAGACCTAAACCCCTCGGCTACACCCTGGGAAGCTACAAACAGCCAGAAAGCGCCCCTGTATCCGGTGCTCCGGATGTTCTGTTGCTAGGCAACGGCCCAGCGAGCTAGCTTGGGTGGAGCAGTCGGGCTAGGGAAAGGCAGCTGAGTAACTTGTGAGTCACTTGGAAGTTTTAATAGGCGGGACAGCTCTCTTTACGAACTGCTAAAAGTGCCTTAAAAGTGATTAGAGTCCTAAGCAGCCAGGTATGATACAGAACCCAGACAATGAGGTGATTAGACCTGTTGCAGGCAATTACTTGCTTAGGTTCAAGTCCTGGCGCCCTATTGTTGTTGTGTGTGTTTGTTTTGTTTTTTTCTTATTTGCTATGGAGTATAATGGCCGTGTGCCTCAATTTGATGGTTTGGTCAATGAGAATATCTACCTCCTAGTCACAGGGAAAATAAGTGATATTTGTGAGTGGCAGCTAGAACAATTCAAAGCACCAAAGAAACATTTAATGGCATTTTTTTATTCAAGCATATTCGTCATTCCCTAATTAAAGTAAATTTTTATCCCTTACCTTTCTTCTCAAAAGCACAGATCTTTTTTTAAGTGGTGCTGTGTTCTCCAGAATTCCACACAACTTAAGCCATAAATACCAGAGAATGACTATTAATAAATATCCCACTCGTAAATGTTAAAGAAACACGTGCTGACTTTAGGACCCCAACAACAGTTTATGATATTAGAATAAAGGTATTGCTCACAGATCACTCTGCATACTAGTTCTTCTCGCTTTCTCCTTGACGTGAGTTGATTATTTGCCTTGACACTTGAAACACAATGTACACTGCATATTCTGGATGCCTTGAGGCATAAGGTTGAGTTGTTTTTATGAGTCTAAAATCAGCTGCTCCCAAATCCTTTTATTATTACAACCTAATATTAGAGCTGTTTTTGCTTGCTACATAAAGGAAAACAACATCTTGCCTTGCAAATGTTCTGACTTGTTTTTATATGAAACTGCGTGTTAAAATAAGACTGGCCAAACTTTCACAGGGCCTTGGAACAGTGCTCAGGAAAACCTGTTTGTTTAGAAATGTGCATTTGTAGACCTTTATTTCCTGTGTGTTTTACATGTCAGTGCTCTTCCCACGTTGGTATTCTACCTGCCTTCCTTAGTTTAGTGTAAAAGATCTGGAATATGTATAAACTGCGCCTATTCAAATGGAGACGAAGCTCCGTGGTAAGATGCTTGCCTGTCATTCATGAGATTCTGTGTTTGAACATTAGCCTGAAGGAAAAAAGAACCTAACTAAAAATGCTCCTTAAAGCTTCCGTGTGTCGTTAGACAAATATTGCCATGCTCTTAGTGTCCTGAAACCTGTTTGCCTACAAAGACTTTAGCGTTTGGCATGTAAGACGTCTGTATTTCATAGGAAATTTTCAAGGAGTAAAGGTGCTGCCTTGTGAGCCCGACAACAAAGACTCCTCGCCCTACCGTAGAGAACAATGGGAGAATTGTCCTGGATGCAGAAGAGTCATTAGTTTCACCCTAAGTCAGACTTTCTCTGTTTCAAGTTTCTTCAATTCCCAAGGCTACTATTGACGTCTTTTTATTCATCAAGGAGTGGTAAACTGTGTCCTCCAATCTAGCCTGTGATTACTGTTGATGGCATGATGACATTTACCTAGAAATTTATGAGATTTTTTGATATAATGATATATACCTACAAAATTTATGATTTTTTGTATAATTATTCATTTTTAAGTGCAGGAAAACAATAGTATATAGTCTTCCTCCCTCTCTCTCCCACCCTCCTCTCTCTTTCTTCCACATGTAACACCAAAGATATTTTTAAGCACAGTTAAAATTTCAGTAGATTTCTTTTTCTTTTAACCTTGCAGCTTTGGCATTTAAAAATAAAAACCTAAGCCAGGTGGTGCCTTTAATCTCAGCACTCAGGAAGCAGAGACAGGCAGATCTCTGAGTTCGAGGCCAGCCTGGTCTACAAGAGCTAGTTCCGGGACAGGCACCAAAGCTACAGAGAAACCCTGTCTTGGAAAAATAAAAACAAAAACTAGCATTAAATCAGGATAATCTATTTTATTTCTTTGACTTTTCTATATTGACAAAAATTTTGAGCCAGGCAGTGGTACAACACGCCTTTAATCCCAGCACTTGAGAAGCAGAGGCAGGCGGCTCTCTGAGTTCAAGGTCAGCCTGGTCTGCGGAGCAAGTTCCAGGACAGCTAGAGCTGTTACACAGAGAAACCCCCACAGGACCCGCCCACCCAGACACACACAAAATTGTCTCATGAAGACATAGCTAGTATCTAAAGGGTTTTCTTCCTTAAGATATAAACACTTGCAAAACTACGATTATAAGCCTTTTGTATGAAGAATTGTGTGAAATCCACATGATTAAGTTGATGTTTAACACAAAAGAAAAATTTAGTAAAATTTCTTAACTATTTACTATGACATTTTCTTACTTGTTTGTAAGTGGAAAAATACCTTCAAAAATTCTTGCCTAGGTTTCTCTTGCCAGTGGCACCTTACAGACTTATTGCTGATGTAGAGGTCTTATTCTATTGCTCTGTCAGCTCTTAAATTTCCTGTTGAGAATAATTGACTATGTGTTTCTTGTTCTTTCTCTGTTACCTGAAGATCTCATGGAGAATTCAAAACTGTGTGATTAATCTCCTTTTAGAGATTATCAAATACTCTTTTGCCAAAGGGACCTCTCTGCATATTTTTTACTACTCCTCAGCTGTAGTAATCATGAAGGAATTGTATTTTAACCCCAGGTGAAAGGGCTTTTAGTTGTTTCCAGCAACCCTAAGATTTCTCCTCGCTAAGTAGTGTGGACACCTAGAATGAGGAGATCCGGTGATGAGAGCCGCGTTCTTACTGGGATAAAACCTTTCCAACACATGGCGCCTGGGAAAGCTTCTGATAACCAAGGTGCAGAATAATGAACACAACCCTAAAGAGCTCCCTTCCCGTGAACCTCCTGTCCTTTTATCCTACCAGATCTGGGCTTTTGTCATGTCGACTGTAGCCTAGAGAAGCCAAGGTGTCTGTGGTGCACTGCTGCTGCTGGCTGTGCTGTTTCCTCAGAGTGGAGTGGCTCAAGTCAGAGAAACAATGGTGACAGAGGAGGTGGACTAGGTGGGGTGAGCAAAGTGCATGGTGACAGACCGAAAAAGAGACCGAAAAGATAGTGAGAATCAAAGTACTGCTCAGGGCCACATCTTTCTCAGATCCTTTATTAATGCAGAAATGTCACCTTGAATTCATTTGAAGAGAAGGCATTAGGTGTCAGCACGTCCCTGAGCAACTGAACTTGTCCTATAATCATCTTTAACCATGTTGGAGTTTGAGTGATAACAACTCCCGAGATAATTTCACAGTATAGAAAGCTGTTTGAAGCGCCGGTAAACACGTCCATTCGGTAGTCTATCCTTGCCTCTCCCCACTGCTGATTCAGTCCTGAGGGTGTGGACTGCTTGGTGACTTTTTTAGTTGAAGAGAAAACAGGAAATGGGAGTTAAGAGACCACTCTTCCACGTTTTAGGATCTTACTGTGATTTGGCGTCTGTTCTTTCACCCCTTGGCAAGCTTTGGTAATACATATAGTACTGGATCAAACGTGTGTTGGGGTATTCTCAGGTGTGTGACTTTAGTTTACGCTGCATCTGTTCAACTCTGTGAAGCTGTGTTACTGTGCCTGTCTGAAATACCTGATGGTCCTAATAAAGAGATGAATGTCCAAGAGTGAGGTAGGAGCAGGATAGGTGGGGCTGGCAGTCAGAGTATAAATAGAATAGAAGGCGAAGCAAGAGAAGAAAATAAAGAGGAGGAACAAGAAAACAAGGAGAGGAGGACACCAGGGGCCATCCACCCAGCTACACGGCTGGCCACAGAGAAACAAGGAAAGTGAGATATACAGAAGTTAGATAAAACCAGAGGCAAAAGGTAGAGTGGATAGTTTAAGAAAAGCGGGCAAGAAGCAAGCCAAGCTAAGCCCAGGCTTCAGAACTAAGAATCAGCCTCTGTGTGTGATTTATTTGGGAGCTAGCTGGTAGGTCGTCCAAAAAACCAAAAAGAGGAAAATATAACAATACACGTGAATTTAAGTTAACCAGAGATGTAGCGTGATTCAGAATCGAAGAGCTAGACTAAAACTGAATCTCTTTCCTACTACCCGGCAGCCAGGAGAAAACACCAGGTCTCCACTCCAAAGGCAGAAAGTCTTAGATTTCTGTCATCTACCTTTATAAAGCAGTGTCAAACCTGCTGGATAGAGATCTCCTGAGCAGCCAATGGAGCCATTACAAAAGCTTGACCAGATACAGCCATGGCTCTGCTGGGCAGACTCGTCCATCTCCTTCCTGCTTCCAAGAGTCTACCCATTGCTCTTGTTCCCTGCCCAGCATCCAAATCATACGCCTTGTCGGTGATATTGTTAACTAGCTTTCTGACTCCGTTACATGTTTGGTACTATCAATAAACAACATACAAGCTTAATGATGAAGTTGACGGCCCATAATTGGTATTGTGACTTCACTATTTTTTTTAATAGTGAAAAATACATCTTTGACATAGATATTGTTGACACGAAAGCATAGCTCTCACCTCACAGGGAATAAGAGATAATTTATAATGGACCCAAATATGGTGACAATTACCTGGGAACACAGATTCAAGTTTCCCCAGATACGATGTTCCAATTCTAATCAGTCAGTCATCCTTGTTGAATGTTTAATGTAGGTGTAGCTCCCCCCCCCCCCGAATTTCAGTTAACAGTTTATGGAAAAGAAACATAGGTCTGGGCCTATGTTTATCTACTCCTCCGAGCTCTACCCGGCTATTTAGATTTGTAGCAAAGATGATGCTTTTCCTTCAACAATACAAACCCTTAACCCAATTTCTAATTAGCTCTGCTTCTTGCCAGAGGTTTCTCCTGTAACACTTACTGTCCGTCTGTCAAGCACCAACACCGTCTCACGTCCTCCGAGTCAGGAGTCTTTTCCTTACAGGCACTTTCCACCCCTTTAATCAAGAAATGATTTCACTGAAAGAACTCTTCTCCAGCGCCCGCCCCACAGACTTGGAGAACAGAGACATAGTCTCTTCCTTCTCCTTGCTCTGCCAGGACTTTTGAATCTACACCCATCTATGAATGCTGGATATTGGGGATGCAGCCTCTATGTTGCTGAAGGTCTGTGGTGAATGCAGGAGAAGCACCCTTAAGGAAATTCAGACTCCTTAGGCTCACGATCTGTCATTTAGCAGTCAGCATACCCAAATACTAAGGAATATAGACTTGGGCTTTAGATTAGCAGGCAGCTAATCACATCCACACATTAGTTAAACAAATTCCTACAAAACTACAAATTACAAGCTACACAAGAGTTAAAAAAAAAAAAAAAAGACAGCCTTACTGCTGGTGGGTCGGCACCATCTGAAATGCCTTCCTGATTTAACTCTGAGCCATTGAAATCAAGTTTCTGAACCTGTGTGCACACGTTTGGGATTTTTGTAAAGCTGCCAAACCTGCAGTACAACAATAATTAGCATAAAGCTTGTGTAATTAAGATGCCTGAAAGGAATGAGCTTGAATCTTCAACAAGAGGGTCTCCTTGTTTAAAGAGCAGGGAGGAAGGGGAGGGGAAGAGGGAAGACGAGGAGGGGACAGAGGAGGAAATAGCGTCTTTGGGTCATGTCTTTCCTCAGCTGCTTTCCATGGGTTTTGAGGAGACATCAAATTGGCTTTGTGTCATCCCGATAATTATCTACAGGGACAACTGATTTTCAGGCATTGTTTTTAAACACTCATTTTCAGAATGGATCCATCAACCCTTTTCGGAATCAATACCACCCTGTCTGCCCTGAATATGTCCTACTTTTACAGTATAAAGATCCATTATGGGCTGGAGAGATGGCTCAGTGGTTAAGAGGACTGGCTGTTCTTCCACAGGTCGTGAGTTCAATTCCCAGCAACCACATGGTGGGTCACAACCATCTGTAATGAGATCTGGCGCCCTCTTCTGGTGTGTCAGCATACATGGAGGCAGAATGTTGTATACATAATAAATAAATATTTTTTTTAAAAAAGATCCATTATAACTAACTAGCAATTGGAATTTCCCCTTTCTCATAATAGAACGGATAAAATTCATTCCAGAAAAGTAAGTTCAAGGACATCAAACAGAAGATAGGGTAAATTGGGACCTGGTGACTTGATTTCGATGAGTGGGAAAAAAAAGATGGCATGTTATTACATGTTTAAAAAACCACGGGTAAGAACTGTGTGAATTAAGGAGGCTATTTAGGAAGCTGGAATTAAGCATTTGCATACTAACTAGCAGCTCCCAAAGCAAGCCTTGCAAACTCATCCCCTTTCCATCAAGGACTATGCATCCCTGGACCACAGTGTTCCTAACTGAAGTAAGGCCTCAGGAGTGTTCAAATATTTTCTGCCAAAGATTGTCAGGGAAAAGAGAGAATTGGGGCAAGGAAGGGACAGGGAGAGAGAGAGAGAAAGGAGCTGTTTCTTCCCCCTGAAGAAAACAGCTCGTATTTGGGAACATTTATTTTTCATAACAGATTACTGGCTACACAACTTGTTTACTCCATAGAATTAATTATTCTGCAGATTCAAACTGGATTTTGTGGTATAAACAACAGACCAAACCCTGTAAATCCTGAGTGCCTTGACTGAACCAGATTCTGGGAAAGTTGTGTCTTAAGGCTTTATGATATATTTAATATAAAGTGGGAAGGTCGAGAACACTGCATTATAGCCTACTTCTTCAGGATTCCAGAGTACACTGAAGACCAGCTGAGACATCCAGCCTCGTGGACTGAGCAACTACTGGATTCTAGGACTTTATATTCATAGCCAATCATTGTTGGATTAGCTGGACCACAGCCTGCAAACCATTCCAATAAATCGCCAATGTATAGAGAGATTCATCTTGTAAGTTCTGTTATTCTAGAGAATCCTGGATAATACACAAATGCTCCGAGTCCTCATTATGGAATTCATGATGTCATTACAATATTTTTACAGTGGGTTTCTTTTTTTGTTTGTTTGTGTTTTTTTTTTTTAACCTCTTCCCTTTTGTGTAGATCATGGTAGAAAGTCCCTAAAAGGAAGATCCAATCCACCATGATTTGGGACAGAGTCACCTTACGTAATAACCATAGGATCCCTGTCATAAATACTCATTAGAACTTCTTTCAAATCCACAGCACAGAACCCTCTGTGCTGCTCCACAGCTGGGGACAGTCCCCTCCCGTCGCTTAGAGTGCTCCTCTTAGCTTTGCCAACTAAACTGCTGCTTTGCTAAATAAACTTTTGCTTTCTTCCTACGTCTCTCCACCTACCTGAGTGACTCTAGAACTGTGTGGTCTGCTATTGCCAGGACCCATTGTTTGCCGATCTGGAATTCTGGTTCTGAAGACACCCCAAAAGAAGACTGATAAACTGTCCGTAGGGGGCCCAGCTTGTCCCTCTCCTAAGCTCTACCTCAAAAGTGCACGTCTTTATAAACACAAAAACAAAGTATCGGCTGCTGCATAGTTGTGATGTTAGGGGGCTACTTACAAATAAGGCTTAAGTTGCTATCTGGCCTCACTCTACCTGAGAACATCCCAAAGAGTAGGTAGGGAGAGAAGCAGAGCTTCAGAGAAAGGATGCCCTGTTCCAGCTGTGTCTCCATCAGCCACTGAGAATTGAGAACTAGCAATGAACTGCTCGGAACTGAGCGAGGAGCTGCTCAAACCTGGGAAACACAATCATTAACTCTTGTCTAAGAAATTCTCTGAAGCTTGGAATAATGTGACTATCTCTCTTGATTAGCAGCTGAGTCTAGATCTTTCCCAGGGTTTGACAAGCACCCATCTGTCAATCAGCCTTGGGCAACCTTTATCACATGACAGGACTTGGTGCTGCTTTTTTTGCTCTCTATCCTTCTGTGTTTCTCTCGCTTGTTCAGAGGTGTGAAAGGAAAGAATTAGGGGTTTTCATTGTTCAGACACATAGACTTGAGGAATATAGCATGATTTGGAGACCCATATCCAGATTTTCTGGATGGTGTCAATCTTCTGAATGCTGTGATAAACACATCAGTTTAAGCCAAGCTTCAGTTTTGTGAATAGTGCCTTACATTTAAGAATAACCTAGTTATATATTTATTTTGTATTTTTGCTTGTTGTTTATCTTAATTGCTGGTTTTATTTCTGTAAAGTGAATCTGATATGCTAACAATAAAATGGAATGGGAATTCTACCCTCTGATTACAGTTAGATTTATAAAAAAAGTTTTATAGCTAACTTTATTTTTCAGATTTTGTTATTTTTGTTTACATGCATGTGCCTGCTTCTCTGTACATGCACCATGTATATGCAGTGTCCATGGAGGCTAGAAGAGGGTTCTAACCCCATGAGATTGGAATTACATGCAGTTGTGAGCTGCCCAGTGTGAGTACTAGGGATCAAACCTGGGTCCTCTGCAGGATTAACTACTGAGCCATTTCTCCAGCCCTGAGGCTTACTTTTAAAAACAAGGAAAATTCAGAATGCTTATCCTAGATCTATAGTGATATTTTATTTGTGTTTTAATAAATAAAGCTTGCCCAAAGATCAGAAGGACAAAGCTAAGTCTCTAGAGGCCAGGCAGTGGTGGCACACTCCTTTAATCCCAGGATTTGGGAGACAGAGGCAGCTGGATCTCTGTGAGTTCAAGGCCACCCTGGGCTACACAAGACCAATGCAGAAACAAATCCAGGTGGTGGTGGCTCACACCTTGAATCCCAGCACTAGAGGGAACATATAGTGAGGGGATAGAGAAGTTTAGTCTGCTGTGGTCCCGAGAGAATGTTGGGCACTGAAGACACTCCACTTGGATGCTGGGTTCGGTTCCAGCTCCCCGCTCATGCAGAGGACTGCTGATCTGAGTCTACCCCTAAAGAAAGAGACCTTTATTTCACTCCATTCTGGGCTAATCTGGGACTATTTTAAAGGGAACTGCAACATTAATCTGTTTAGTCTGTGGTCACCCAGCCTTGGTAGAGGTAAGACTTCTCTAGTGGCTTGGCTGCTTTTCTGGCCTTCAGGTTGAACCCCTATATCTGTCTCTGGGTTTTTTTTTTTATTCGTGCAACATAAATTCTCTTAGAAAACTTTCCTGGAAAGATTATATTTCTCATTGTGGCTACTGACCCCTGGTATTGTAAGCATATCATGAACAAAGTCTCAAATCCACAGGATCTTTTCCTGTATGCTATCAACTTGGGACTTAAAGAACTAGATTCTCATCTTAAGTAAACTAACCAAGTCTCAAAAGGTATAAAAAAGAATGATCAAAGACAGTTTCCTATGAGGGTACAGAACTGGTTAGACCTTATATAACAAACATAACATTAACAGAATAAAACATCTGGAACCTACATGACCGTCCAAACAGCTGGTCAGGATAAGCACTGGAGCAGGGGAATGACTCCACAAAGTGCTTGCCCTGCAAATGTGAGTTCACAACCCCAGCAGCCATAGGAGAGCGGGGCCTGCTGCCTGAGGATGCAAAACTGGAACTCAAAGGTGAAAGGGGAGAAATGGTTCTACAAGTTGGCCTCTGACCTCCACACCTGTACCAGGGCAGGTGTGTACACCACACACGCACACACTCACACTTACACACACACACACACACACGAGAAAGAGAGAGAGAGAGAGAGAGTGAGACAGGAAGATGAGTTGGAAGCCAGTTAAATTTTCTTTATCTGATAATAGATTTAAGCTTAAAATTCATGTAAATGTGGTGTGAAATATGGAAGTTTTTCTTTTGAAATTGAGAATAATCCTCGAGGCCACGAAAAATTAAAATCGAGAATAATAAGGACACTCACTACAATCACTTCTATTCAGGATTCTACTGAGGACCCAAAAGAATGCAATAAAGGAAGAAAAGGAAATTTGATGTATAAAGATTAGAAAGGAATAAAACATTTGCAGAAGATACAAGTGATATTATAAAAAGTCAAAAAAAGCCTTTAAACAAATTACTCGACATCTGTACAGCAAGTTTACTACATACAAAGTCAATATAGAAAAAAAAACCTCTTAAGCCTTTAATAGAAAATGAAATTTCAGTGGATATTATTTCAAATAATGGCAAACACATTAAACACATCCAGTTTTGTGTATATATCTGTGGTCCCCACTTCTCAGATATCGGAGGCAAATGCTTGAGGACAACCAGTCCTGCCGGGGCAACAGACAAGGTAACCTGTAGAACACACAAGCAGTTGTGAAGCAGACAAACACACTATAAACATTAACACATATAACCCACACATTTATAAAACATAAAATACATAAAACTGAAATATTATCCCAAACACCACATATTTACACTATAAACTATAAATACATAAACACTACAATACTATAAAATACATTAAAACCTGAAATAGTATTCCAAATCTTAGGCCTTAGTAAATGGAGGCATAGACAGAGTTCATGACCTATAGAGCATGCAATATACTAAAGATGTCAATTTCCTTCAAGTTAACCTGTGGATTTTATGCAATTTCAGTTAAAAAAAATCTCTTAGCAGGTTCTATCATGATTATGCATTTGTGGATCATTGTAATTAAGAAGCTGGCTCTGAAATTTAACTGGAAATACAAAATAGCAGCCAAGATGTCTCAGAAAAGAACAAAAAGGGAGGTGACTTACTCCACTGGGTAACCTGACAAGGAGGCCATGCAGAGTTGGAGCAGAGACAATGCACAGACACCAGCAGGAAATGGAATCTGGAAGCCTCCACGCACACGTAGAGACCTCATTCATTAAAATGATCGCACCACAAAGGAAGGATAAAGGTTTCTTTTTCTGTTTCTGGTTCAGCGCTAGAGACTAAAAAAGACCTTGTATAGCAGACAAGGGCTCTATCACTGAGCTATGCCTAAGCCACAAACTATCTTTTCAATAATGGTAGTAGTCAACTGAAGAGCCATATGGGGAACAAAACTTTCCTCGGTGTGTATGTGTGTGCTCTCATGTGCCTACACACACACAGCATTCTTAGAGGATTTAGAAGCAAATGTGAGAAGGTTGGTGTTATTTTAAATAATAATTTAGAAGATTTAGGAAAGAAAATAAATTCATGGATTTAAGAAATGGAAAATTTCTTAAATAAGGCATAAAATAATTTGATTAATAAAGGAAAGATTGGCTGAGTCAGCTATATTAAAATTAAAAGTTCTGTTGATCAAAGGTACTTAATGAAGTCAAAATGGATGTCCCAAACCAGCAGATATAATTTACAATATATCTAACTGATAAAGCAAATGAGTAAGGAAGACACAATCCCAACTCAATGCGCAAAAGATTTGAGTAGAGAGTTCATTAATGACGTCTAGCCCAGCTGCACTATCACCCTGGTTCTGAGCAATGACAGGATGTTCAAGATGAAGAACTGCCAGTGGCCATGATGTGGGTGGTCTATGCAGCCACCTAACTCCATGCTGATATCCATGGTCCATGCTGCTGCCGAGGGATATGCTTGGGTCCATGGTCCTGCTGCAGCCCAGGCACTTGTTGATGTCCATAGCTCGTGTTACCACCAAGGGCTATGCAGATGTCCATGGTCTATGCTACCACCTGAAGCCATGCTGATTTTATAGACCAGGCCACTGCCAAGGGCTGGATATGAGTGAACTGTGTGGCTGTCGAATGTAACATGAGGGCCTGCTTGGTGGGGTTTTTGTCCTGCCCAGTTCCCGCAGCCATTTAGGTCCCAAAGAAAACCACACAGAGGTCTACATAAGTTATAAACTGATTGACCCATTAGCTCAGGCCTCTTATTAACTCTTATAACTTATATTAACCCAGTATTCTTATTTATGTTAGCCACATGGCTCAGTACCTTTTTTGGCGGGGCAGGTCACATCCTGCTTCTTCTGTGTCTGGACAGGACTGGGGAGGAATGGCCTTGTCCTTCCCGGAATTCTCCTGTTCTCATTGCCCCACCTCTACTTCCTATCTGGTTGTCGTGCCTATACTTTCTGCCTGGCTACTGGCCAATCAGCGTTTATTTAAAATGTAATTGACAGAATACAGAATTGTCCCACACCAGTCTGAGGCCACGTTGATGTCTGTGGTCCATGTTGCCACCAAAGGCTATGACAGTGTCCATGGCCTATGCTACGGAAGAGAGCCTAGTTGATGTCCATGCTCTGTACTGCTACCAGAGACCATGCTGAGGTCCTTGGCATGTGCTGAAGTCAGAGACATGTGAATATCCATGGTCTGTGTTGTCACCAGAAACCACATGGACATCTATGATCCATGCTCCCCTGACTGTAAAGAGCAAGGAAGCCACTTTTGCTGTAGTATTGATGACTGCAGACTAACAATTGAGAAGGAGGGACATAGAAGGTTTCTCTGACAAAGTGACAGCCTAGACAGAGAACTCTTAAAAACTGTGATAAAGAAGCAGGGCGGTGGTGGTGCACGCCTTTAATCCCAGCACTCAGTAGGCAGAGGCAGGCAGATCTCTGGGAGTTCGAGGCCAGCCTGGTCTACAAGAGCTAGTTCCGGGACGGGCACCAAAGTTACAGAGAAACCCTGTCTCGAAAAATCAAAAAAAAAAAAAAATTGTGATAAAGATGCTGAAGTGTAGCACTCCATAAATGATAGCTTCTGGTGGGGTGGGGTTGGGAAAGGACTCAGTTATCTTTAAAGAGATAGCCACTGGGAATTTGGCCAAGCTCCAGTGAGCACAGGGGCAACACACATTGGATTATTTTTTCTTTTTTGGGGTGGCAGGGGGTCACAAGGGTAAAGGGCTGACCTGGGAGGAATGGGAAATAGGTATCATGTAGGTGGAAGTTTCTGTCCTGCTAGCCTGCTCCCAAATATTCGTTCAGAAAAAATTACTAGTTAGAAATGCTCAGCCAATAGCTCAGGCTTGTTACTAGCTCACTCTTACATCTATGTTAACCCATATTTTTAAAAGATTTTTATTTATTTATTAGGTAGACTACAGTGTCTATATGTCTGTATGTATGCCTGCAGGTCAGAAGAGGGCGCCAGATGTCATTACAGATGGTTGTGAGTCACCATGTGGTTGCTGGGAATTGAACTCAGGATCTCTGGAAGAAGAGCCATCTTTCCAGCCCTAACCCATATTTCTTATCTATGCTTTGTCTTATGGCTTGGTACCTTTTCTCAGTACAGCATGCCTATCTTGCTTCTCTCTGCATCTGTTAGCTACTCCAGACTCCATCCTTCTTTCTCCCAGCATTCTCGGTTTGGCTTCCCTACCTAACCTTATCCAGTCCAGCTACTGGCTCATCAGTTTCTTTATTAAACCAATCACAGCGACATATATTCACACAGTGTAAAGGAATATTCCACATGTTCATGGTGTGAAATTTCCAAATAATTAATAAAAATATTATGTAAAAAGGGCATCTAAATGGTCAAAAAATATTAAAATGATCAGTAATTGATGTGGGAAGGGTCTTCTGTTTTTTGTTGATTTCATTGGTTAATAAAGAAACTGCCTTGGTCATTTGATAGGCCAGCCCTTAGGTGGGAGGAGTAGACAGAACAGAATGCTGGGAGGAAGAGGGAAGTGAGGCAATTGCCATGCCTCTCCTCTCTGGGCAGATGTTATGAAGCCAGCTACCAGGTCAGACATGCTGAATCTTTCCTGGTAAGCCACCACCTCATGGTGCTACACAGATTATTAGAAATGGGTTAATCAAGATGTGAGAGTTAGCCAAGAAGAGGCTAGAGCTAATGGGCCAAGCAGTGTTTAAAAGAATACAGTTTCCATGTAATTATTTTGGGTAAAGCTAGCCGGTGCCTGGGAGCTGGGCAGCGGGAAGCGGCCCGTAGCTCCTACTACAAGTAATCATGGAAATTCTAGTTTAAACCACAATGAGGTAAAACCATGTGCTCACCACAGGCCAGAAGTGAGAAAGACTACCTTTACCAGGGCTGGTATGGACATAGAGCAACCAGAACATTGTTGGTGATAAGGGAAGGGAAATCAGAACAATTATCACATAAAACCTGGGGTTATTTACTAAAGTTAGATTCTCCCTTAGAAAAATCTCCATTAGGCACCCAGCCAGTGGGGATGTTGTGCACATGTTCAACAAAGGACACAAGAATGCTTGTATGCATTTTCACAACAATCAAAGTCTGGCGTTATCCATATCAACAACGTAAATTTCACTGTATTCACACAGTAGGAAACTGTATAGGAATGAAAATAAGTTACACAAACCCCACAGATGGCTTTCATTAGCACAATGTACAACAAAAGAACCAGACCCCCCCCCCAAAAAAAAGCAGACCTTGCTTGACTCTTTTATTAATTTTAAAGCAAACAAAACTAGCTTATGGTGTTAGAAGTTCCTAATAAGTCAGGGAGCTGGACACTGATGGTTTGTACATTTTTCTCTATGTGCACTATGCTTCAATATCAAAAAAGAAAGAAAGAAAGAAAAATTAGTCTGGAGAGATGGCTCAGCGGCTAAGATCATTTGCTGCTCTTCCAGAGGACCTAGGTTTGGTTTCTAGCTTCCCCATGGCATCTCACAACCATCAGCGACTCCCGTTGCAAGGGATCGGACACCCTCTTCTGACCTTCTCCAGCACTACTACAAATGCAGTACACAGACACACAAGCAGGCAATAAAATAAAAATATAAATAAGTACAAATTTTAAATGATTAAAACTGTTTTAAGATAAATTTTTGTTTCTGAATTCAGCAATTCTGAAACAGCATGAAGTTTTTCTACAAATTATGTGGTGGTTATATACTATTTGCACATTGAAATACTTCTTTTTAAAGTTAATGTACTTTATTTTTAGAACCTTTCAGGTTTACAGAAAGAGTGAAAAGGAAAATGGTTTCATATTACTGCAAATTTGCAAGCACACCCTTCACTGGCACCTTCCATCACTGTGGTGGTACAATTTGCTACAATTGCTGAGGGATACTCAGACATCATTAGTCATCCAAACCCACAGTGGACACTGAGATCCACTTGTTATGTTGATTACATTGAAATGCCCAATAAATACGAAATCATAAAATCTCATTAGTGGTCAGACAGCTCTAACTAAAAGCACAATGAGATGCCACCACACATCCATCAAGGAGGCAAAATTGAGAAAGATCGGCCATATCGGGATTAGTATGGCCAATATAGAATAAATTGACTGGAACCCTTCTACCCCGCTAGTGGGAATGGAAGTTGGAACTGCTACCATTGTTAAGTTCCGTGGGTTTTAGCAGATGTATAGTGTCAGGCATCCACCTCCAGAGTTAGGTAGGCAGGTTTAAGTTGATCTTGGTTCCTCTGCTTTCTCCAGTCTCTGTGGTGACTGTTCAATTCCATGACTCATTGGGTTCATCGTCTTTGTTACCATAGCAACTTGTTTCCTAGAGATGCTGAGACTTTCTTCTGCCATTAGTTAATGGCGTACTTGAAACAGCAGATATGTAAAAATTTAGGGACACGTAGTTGAGCAGGAGAAGTTAGTTCCCAGGCCAAAGATTTCAGAGCTGGCCTGCCTTCCGCTTGTTTTCGCTAACTGGGAAGATGTGTCGATGTTCTTGGGAATGGTGGAGGGAACACTGGCCATGTGCCAGCCTGACCACAGCTCTCACGTTCGGCCTATGTGAGTCACGCTCCTGAATCAACACATGCTTGGGACGAGGATGCGCCTGATCCTGCTCCTGGCTCACTCATCTCACGAGGCGCAGTACACTTCTCTACGTGAGCACTGACTGTCCAACCTGGGCACAGCGCGTTGTTCTCTGGCTCATTTTGTGGCATTCCTGAGAGTGACGTCTCAGAGATGACTAACAAACACACTGATGGGAAAGGCAGACAGCTGGTCTGTCCTGCCCAAAAGAAGTCCAACATAGCCTCTGGGAAATGCTCAGCTGATAGCTATGTTGTTCTTACATAAAAATTATTTTTTTCTTTTTTGTTTTTTCAAGACAGGGTTTCTCTGTATAGCTCTGGCTGTCCTAGAATTTGTTCTGTAGACCAGGTTGGCCTCAGACTCACAGAGATCCGCCTGCCTCTGCCTCCCGAGTGCTGGGATTAAAGGCGTTCATCGCCATCACCCAGCTGTGAAAATAATTCTTGACTGTGAACTTTCTAGGACAATCTTTGGATGCAGCGGTTGTACTGAGTCCTAATTTATATTGCTGCCTACTTTTCTAGTGTTCTGGCCTCAGACAACAGAGAGAGTTGTGGTTTTGATACTTATTCACATTTACAGAAAACTCTTAATTAGAGCCTGTACTGGGTAAATAACTTATTTCTACAAATACTCTTACATTTTTGTATGGAAAAAAAAGAAACAGAAGGAGGTAGAAGGAGGAAGAGGAGGCCTCCAGCCTCGGGCCATGCCTTCCAGTTGGAAGCGTAGTCTCCACCTCAGTCCTGGCTCAGGATGTTTATGTTGGAAAAGAAAGTAAAAATCCAGCGTCCCCAGAAAGCGAACGTGCAGAGCCATGTGAGGCGAGCAAGGACAGCTAGCTTAGGACTCGTGAGCTGACGCTGGCTCAGAAACCGAGGTGCTCTCTAAGCCCTTCTTACAAGCAAGTCCTTAACATGACTTCTCTGAGAAAAGATCCTCTCCACAGACCTAAGCACCCTTCAGAGCTGCCGGATGTCAGCATGGCTTTTCCAGTTCCCTCACAGTGATGAACCGCTTTCCCTGTGGGCTAGAACACACTTTCCACAAACAAAATCAAGGAGTGCCCGTGTCTTGTCTTTACCTGAAAATGTCTCGAGGTTACAGTTGTGACATGTCATTATTCAAAGGGATGAGCCCATCAAACTTTAAAGGAGCGGAGCTGGCAACAGAACTCCAAAAGAAAACATGACAATCAGCTAAAGATTGAAAAAAAAAAAAATCTCCGGTACCAGAAGAGCAAGCAAGGGCTTTTTTCTTTACCTTCCTAAGGCAAAACAGGGGATGGCTCCCCGTGGGAAAAGAAGGTCTTCACTTCTGATCATGATCTGAAGGAGCAGGAGGCTAACTAGGCTGGGGCAGGGTGTAGCTCAGCGGTGGAACACTTGCCTAACTTGTAGAAGGCCCTGGATTCCACCGCTAGCACCAATGAAAGAACTTAGCAGGTTAGAAACAAGGGCCTGGTCATGCTCGCTGTTTGTAGTGACTGTTCACCCGCCATAGTGGAAATGAATCCAGCCCTGCTGCCGCCTGCAGGAGCTGTGCTTGTGAGTCCTTTCTCTCAACACACCCCCAAAACATTCAGTCTAACCCTACCGAACAAAGGTGAAGAAAACACCAGAAAGGCTGGGTGGTGGTGGTGCATACCTTTAATCTCAGCCCTCAAGAGGCAGAGGTAGGTGGATCTCTGTGAGTTCGAGGCCAGCCTGGTCTACAGAGCGAGTTCTAGAACAGCTAGGGTACACAGAGAAACTACGTCTCAAAAAACAAATGGAAGGAAGGAAGGAAGGAAGGAAGGAAGGAAGGAAGGAAGGAAGGAAGGAAGGAAGGAAGGAAACTAAACACCAGAAAGGAAGTAAAGGAGGTGAACATATGTTGTAACTCTCTGTTGAGAAAGTCTAGAATTAATTCTACCTCTTCAAGTTTGTAGAAATCTATCCTGAAAGCCCCTCTCTCCCTGTTAGTCGACTCCCTCCTCTCTCCCCTGCCTTTGCGGCCTTGGTGGCAGCCTTCTTTTTTTTTTTTTTTTTTTAATTTTATTTTTGAGACAGGGTTTCTCCATAGCTTTTTTGGTTCCTGTCCTGGAACTAGCTTTTGTAGACCAGGCTGGCCTCGAACTCACAGAGATCCGCCTGCCTCTGCCTCCCAAGTGCTGGGATTAAAGACGTGTACCACCAACCGCCCGGTGGTGACATCCTTCTTAATGTTACTGTATTTCGTCACCCTTCCTCCTTTGTCCTCCCCTTAGTCCCACTCGCAATAGCTCTTGCAGTAAGCGCAGTGCACAGGTCCTACAGAAACATAGATGACTGCAGAGCAGGGCCAGGACTAAGGGGAGCAGAGAGAAGTGGCAGACCCTATTTTCAACATGCTGAGATTGATGTGCCAGCAAGACGTCCATGGAGGTGGGCACTAAGTCGCGAATGCCAGTCAGACGCTCTTGGGAGAGAAAGTTGTACAGAAGTTTGTAACTGAGAATACAGGGAACGGTACAACCCAAAGCAGATTTCTCCTAGGGTTTTTGGTCAATGGCTTAACAGAGTAAATCCAGGCTGAAAGAGATATATATAGAGAGAGAGTAGGCAGAGTCAGAGGGAAGCCATGTAGTCCCACCGGAGACAGACGCCAGATGCTAGACACTGGATGGAACTTTACCTGGTAAGCCACAGCCTCATGGCGATACACAGATTAATGGAGATGGGTTAGTTTAGGGTATAAGAACTTAAGCTTAAGCTATTGGCCAAACAGTATTGCTACAAATAATACAGTTTCTGTGTGATGATTTCAAGTCAGGACAGCCAGGATGAATAAGCAGCTTCTGCCAACAGAATGTAATGTTAGAAAAAGAATAAATATCACAAATCAAATGTTTACATCCCCATTCTAAGAAATAATGAAACCTGGGTTAGAGGTATAGTTCAGTGATGAAGAGCTTCCTCTCCATGTATAAGGCCCTGGGCTAGGTCCCGAACTTTGAAAGAAAAGGGAAAAAAATTTGGAAGTACTGGAGGACCACAGAGATAATTCAGTGGGTAAAGACTCTTTTCACACAAACCTGGCAACCCAAGATCAATCTCTGGAACCCACAGAAAGGTGGAACAAGAGAACTGACTCCATCAAGTTGTTGTCTGACCTCCACAAGCAGTCTGGGGCACCTGTGCCCATACATACATTTTGTGTACACACACACAATAAAAGGTGCATTTTTAAAAACACTCAAAGGTTGACAAGATAGCTCAGTAGGTAAAGGCACTTATCTATTGGTAATGCCAATAATCTGAGTTGGATCCCAGGAACCCACATAGCAGAAGGAGAGAACCAAGAGTTATTCTTTGATATCCATGTACATGGCAACATGCATGCTCACACACACACACACACATATACAGTGAATGAATGAATAAATGAATGCATGAATGCAATTTTTAAAAAATTAAAACATTTAAGAACAAAAATGCAGTAGTAAGACAAAATTGGAAGCACATTTTCAGATGCAAATAGCAAACACATCAGAAGGCAATGAAATTGGGAGCACAAAAACAATTAGTAAGCTCGATAATATTAATAATTAATCAATTAAGTTTTGGAAAGACCATTAGACAAAACTAGTCAGATGAGATCTGTTTAGTGCTCAGCCCTATATGGGACCGCTGATGGGGACGAGTGCTGTAAACGCTGTCTCCTGACATGACGCAGCCGTTACTCCCGTCAGATCACACAGCTGTTACCATCAGCATCGGATTCCCACAAGACTGGCCCTAACAACGATTCCATCATAAATGGGGGTGGCCACTGGCAGTTAATGACTACTGGAGGAGAGGGATCATTTTCTTCAGTGGTATAGCCGTTGGCTAGATGCCCAGGCTCCAATAATGATCCCCGACCCAAGCTATGAGAAGAACGACCCTTACAGCCAGTGTGCCACAGAGAGAAAGCAAACATGAAACATGGAGTCCGCAAATCATTTTCACCATTTTATCTCATTTTGTTATTCTTGTTTCCACAGTGATGGGTTTAGAACCCAGGGCTTCACACACAGTAGGTTAGCACCTAGGACAGTGCTACATCCCCAGGCCTCAGGTGAGCTTCACTGAACCTGACCTAGAACTCATTCAGTATAATAAGCCCTTTTCCTAGAGTCATTGTCATGGTTACATGCAAATTGCACACTGCGTGGGACTGGGGCAACAGAAAACAAGACGCCCCATAAGGGCTGAAAGGGTTTAACATGTTTCTAGGAAACTAGAAGACTGTATGCATGCGGGGAAAGGTGGACGTGCTCTGCACGCATGCTCAGAAGTCTCAGCAGGCTTTCATTTCTCTCTGCGATAATTGTAAGGCTCCGAGAAAGTCAGACGTGAAGGCTAAGGAGGAGCAGCCAACTGCCCGGATGAGTGTTGGGCACGGGGTCTACTACACGCATAGAATTCCTTAACAAAGGTGGGGGTTAGGTTCCAAGCACGTAAGGAAATCTCTGTCCAGTTATTTGCTCACATTAAGTCAACTGGGAAGAGACTTTAGTGACCACACACAACCAAGAAGAGAGAATTTGTCACCTGAGAATACTTGTGAATAAAAAGCAGCGATTAGAAATAACAGAGCCTAAACAGTGTGAATTTTAAAAGATGCAGATTTTAAGAGTGGTTCTGCTTTCTGAAACACCGCATTTTCAAAATCAAGGTAGTTATGAAACATGCAAATAAAGCCTCATACACAACTTTTCTTTTAAATTTTAGTGCGTGTGTGTGTGTGTGTGTGTGTGCGCGCGCGCGCGCACATTGATGTTTTACTATGGGTGTTGGGTTTCAGGGAAATAGAGTTACAGACAGTAGTGAGCTGCCATATGGGTGGCAGGGATTGAACCTCGGTCCTTTGGAAGTGCAGTCAGTGTTCCTAACCACCACTGAACTGTCTTTCCAACCCCATACACGACTTTTTTAAAAGTAGGTTTTGCCAGGCATGAAAAACACATGTGGGGGCTGGAGAGATGGCTCAGAGGTTAAGAGCACTGACTACTCTTCCAGAGGTCCTGAGTTCAATTCCAAGCAACCACATGCTGGCTCACAACCACCTGTAATGAGATCTGGTGCCCTTTCCTTGATTGTAGGCATACAAGTGGACAGAATACTGTATACATAATAAATAAATAAACCTTAAAAAAATGACTGCTTTGGTTAAAAAAAAAACATGTATGTATGAAGGACTGACAGAGGCTTGGGGCATTAGTAAAGTATACATCTCTACTCTAGGGGTGGCTGTGACAAATTGCCAAAAACAATTAACACAGGGAAAATCTTGGAAAGTGAATTCTCTCTCTCTCTCTCTCTCTCTCTCTCTCTCTCTCTCTCTCTCTCTCTCCTCTCTCTCCTTGCCCTTCCTGGCTATCCTGCACCATGCAGTGATGACTCTTCCCCACCATGCCTTGCTGCCGTGACGCACAGTAGCCTCAAACAGATCCAGAAAGCTAAGCAACAGAAACCTGTGCAGACATGAGCCAGAATAAACGCTTCTCCCTCAAAGTTATTCCTCAACTGTATTTGTTATATAGGAAGTTAAACCAACACATAAGATTCATAACAGCAGTAAGTACCTAAGGGGGGACTTACTAACAGGGTATTTTAGAAGTATTTGCCAAAGGAATTTTGAATTTTTGCAGAAATGCAGGCTGCAGAAGCCTAGAATGGGGTAAGCAGACTAACAATCAACTCTGGAAGGAACTCAAAGGATCAGACCGCTCATAGAAGTGCAGAGTGGTTTCAGAATGCAGACTCTGTTAGGACTAGAGGCTGCTTACCTTGTGTTAAGAGAATTTGTCTACATTTTATCCATGCTCTAACACTTTGTGGGAGGTTGAGTTTAAAGGTCATGGACTAACTAAGCTGGTGGAAGGAATTTTTGAAGGCAGTTCAACATTCGTGCTGTGACATAGGTATTTGTTTACTCAAGCTTACGGTGAGAATGTGTTAGCACTAAGAAGAGCAAGGGTTTTCAGAGAAAGATATGCAAAATTGGGGCCAAGGACAGTACACTATCAAAGAGATGAGGTTCATCAAACAGAAGTCATCCACGCCTTTACAGTGGGGCTACAGCGAAGATGCCTTCAGAGCATCTTAGAAATAGGCTGGGCCCAACCTATCCCAGGCTCAAGGACGTAGAAGTTTCAATCCACTGGAACGAGTTTCAGGGCTCCTTGTTTTCCAGGGCCACCTAGAAAGGCGCCTCTCCATCTAGACACTGAGCAGCTGTTGGAGTCATGGTCCAAGGGATCCGGCTGCTCCTCAAGGTGGTAGTAGACCTTGGCGACAATCACCAGGACTCTGGTTTTGTAGGCATGCAAAATACAAAGATTACAAGGTCAGTAGTTGTTGGTTTTTTTACTCTTTTGGGGGACCTGCCACCCAGCTCCCACCCAAATAAATACACACGGAGGTTTATTCTATCTTATAAAGGCCTGGCTTTAGCTTGGCTAATTTCTAGCCAGCTTTTCTTAATTTATCCCATCTACCTTTTGCCTCTGGAGTTTTACCTTTCTCTATTTCTGTATATCTTTTCTTTCCTTCTTGTTCTGTGTCCGGCTGTGTACCTGGTAGCTGGCCCCTTTTTTCCCCACTCCTTGCTCTTGCTTTTCTATTTCCTCCCAGATTCCTCCTCCTATTTATCCTCTCTGCCTGCCAGCCCCACCTATCCTTTCTCCTGCCTTGCTATTGGTCATACAGCTCTTTATCAGACCAATCTGGTGTTTTACGCAGGCAAAGTAACACAGCTTTACAAAGTTAAAGAAATGCAACATAAAAGAATGCATCACATCTTTGTATCACTAAAACAAATGTTCTACATCATAAACAAACGTGACACATATTAAAATAATATTCTACAACAAAGGTCATGGAGACTTCCGCATGGGTTTTAAAGGAAAGCCTGGGAGACTGGAAAGTGTACCTACAGCAGGAGCAGCTTCTCTAGATGGGATTTCAAGATCATAATACATGAAGCGATGAGAGTGAAGTTTTAAGTACAAAAGAAACGTGAGGATGTTAAAGGCATTCAGAATGTGGACTGGAATGTCTGCTCTGAGGGGGCTATAGCCAGCAGAGCCATAGAGGTGGGACTCATGGCAGAAAGTGCCAAGCCCATCAGAGGTCATATCACAATGCCATGTGCCAAGGATGTTGGACATGGAGTTACAGGATTCAGTTTTCCCCTGCAGGGTTTTGGTTTTGCTTTGGACTGATACTTCCTTGCTAGTCGCCTATTCCCACTTATGGAATGGAAATGTTTACTCTGTGACAATGTGTGCAGTGAAGGTAATTGTGGTCTTGTTTGTTTAATTTTACAAAAACTCAAGGTAAATGTTTGTCTTGCATCTCAGAGGAGAGACTGAGAAACATTGAATTAATTAAGCCTGTGAGGGCTCTTAGGGATAGATTGAATGGATTTTGCATTCTGAGATTAACAGGAGCCTTTTGAAGTCCCGGGATGAAATTTTATGGCTTAAGGTGAGGTGGTTAGGTATCAAGTTTACAAGGGCTGGAGTTGCAATGCTTAATGTAGACCATTGACCTGATTGGATTGAAAGCCTAGGAGATTAATGAAATGAATCTCTAGATATATCTCTGGGGCATTCATTTCTGGAGAGGATTAACCAAGGCGAGAAGCCCCACCTAAATATGAATGTCGCCATCCCATTGGCTGGGGACCCAGATGCAATGAAATGACATAAAGGACAGAGTTCACTAGTGAAGGCATGACACTCCGTGTGTGTGTGTGTGTGTGTGTGTGTGTGTGTGTGTGTGTGTCTGGGCTGCCATGATTTTGACTTTGTTCTACTAGTCCCCTCTGCTAATTATTTTTCCCAGTTTAGCAAGGAAAAAAAAAAGAATCAGCCGGGTGGTGGTGACACACGCCTTTAATCCCAGCACTCGGGAGGCAGAGGCAGGTGGATCTCTGGGAGTTCGAAGCCAGCCTGGTCTACAAGAGCTAGTTCCGGGAGAGGCACCAAAGCTACAGAGAAACCCTGTCTCGAAAAACCAAAAAAAAAAAAAAAAAAAAAAAAAAAAAAAAAAAAAAATATCGAAGTAGCACAATTTGAGATACTGTTTTCTTAGTCCCAACAGTACAGTGTCAATTTTTGTTATTTCTTATGGCGCTAAATATGAATTTACCTGGCCTATCATTACACTTCAAGACAATTGATACAATCCAAATGTCCAGCACTATAAGAACACGTAAACAATGGAAAATTACTCCATAACAAAGTCAGGCTCATGATGCATGCTAGCGCACAGATGAATCTCAGATAGCGACAGGAAAGGCTGGATACTGTTTAGTCCTTGTAAATGGCATTCTAGAAAAAGGCAAAACCACCTAGTCTGGAACCAGACAGTAGTCATCGTAGGGACCAGAGACAGGAGATAAGAATGGACTATCGTGGAACACAAGTGAATTGGAGGGTGTAAGAAATTTCTCTGGAGCTTAAAAATAGCGGTGGTTATGCAACAACGAGCATTTGCTGAAATCCCTAAGGCCTAAGGGTGTAGCTCTCTGATAGAACAAGAAAGCATTGAGCAGGATCCCTAGCCCCACCCAGAGCATCAGAAAGGGTGGATTTTCCCAAATGTCAACAATTGAGTAGCACCTCACTGGGAACTGTCGGGTCCTCAAGGTTGGAGACCACTGGTGTGGTCAGTTCAGGAACTCCCAGATGAGTGTTACTCGCCGGCAATGTGTTGAGTCGATGGGTGTGTCTGGCATTGAGACCCGATTCTCACCGTGAGTCTACGCGCCAGAGACATACCCGTGGGGAATATACTGGCAACCACAGAATAGATAATAGGGTGCGGCCTTCATGCTAATGAAGACAGTCTTTGTGTGAACATGCCTATGAAAAGCAAACCCAGCTCCTGAATCATGGCCTACAGCACAAGAGAACCATCACCGCCTGACTCAGGCCTTTCAGCTTCTTGGCCTAAAAGCATGAAAATCTGCTAATTAATCCAGCTGTCAAGTAGCTTCCTGCTGCTTCATTGACCTGTCATTATTTCTTGTTCCCCAGGAGGGATCAAGCGGAACAGAAATTTCAGACAACTTATTTGGTAAGATAACTCAGTTCTGGGAGCTCACCTTTCCCTGTATTGGGTGTTGCTTATGCCTGACAAGCTCCCGAGACATTTCTGAACAATAACAAGATGAGGAGTTGCCTGCCCGGAGGGTTTCTCCACCAGGGTGGGAGGGCAACACTGCCAAGCTCAAGGCTACAGAGGCTTCGATCCTGACACAGGGATTTGCCTTTCTCCCGTTAGTAATGAAAGGCTTTTTTTTTTTTTTTAATCATCCAAGGGATACTTTTTCTCAGATTATACAAGATGTCTGTTTCATGCCTCTGTAACAGAATACCTGAAACAGGTAATTTGAAAGAAAAAAAGTGGGAGGGAGGGGAGGGAGCTTTGTCTCTCTGAGAGTCCAAGATAAGGAATCAGAATCTGACGAGAGCCTTCTCCTAACGTGGTGGAACACATCACATGACAAGAGGAAATGAGAAGGGCCAAGCTCACCCTCCTGTGTGGAACCCACCAACCAATGGTGGCATTCGTGAGGGCAGACTCCCTGTGACCTTAGTCATCCCCTGCCTACCCTGTGACCACCCTCTCAACACTGCTTTAAGTTTCCAACTCGTGACCTTGGTGGGCCAGGATGTGGCCATAGCAAAAGCAAGCAACTGCTGAGGTCAGGCCATCACTGATTTTTCTCGAGTACATTGTGTTCTTTTGTTGAAAGAGCATGAATGCTGTAGAATGTGTCAGAAATAGCATATGACGGTTTCTGTAAGCAGAGATTTGTTTCCTGACTGCTCAGACCCAAATAACCACACAGAAACCATAATTAATTACAACACTGCTTGGCCTATTAGCTCAGGCTTCTTATTAACTACCTCTTACATATTAAATTAACCCATTTCTATTAATCTGTGTTTCGGCATGAGGCAGCGACTTACTGATAAGGGTCCAGCAGGCATCTTTTTCCTTGGGGAGGGGGCTATGTGGCGTCCCCTTGACTCCACCTACTCTCTCTACATCTCTATTCAGATTTCCTACCTGGCTTTACCCTGCTAAGCCATTTGCCGAAACAGCTTTATTCATCAACCAATAAAAGCAACACATATACAGAAAAAAATCCCACATCAGTTTCCAACCAAGTAGATATGTCACCTATGGGTGTCTAATATTTCTCTATCACTTAATTCCTAAATTCTTCAAGGCAGAAAACGGGGCTGTTTTTAAGTGTCCCATTTATTACGTGATAAGGGGTGAGCCTAGGACAAATCGGGGTCGGGGAGGGAAGACTAGAAACAAAAGGAATAATCTCGTTATTGTTTTCATATCCCCTACTGGAATGTAAGCTGTAACCCAGGGAGGTTTGAGAAAGGTAACTTGGCAGAGAAGGCAAATTGCTGTGGTGCGCGGGCTCCTTGGAACACTCTCAATATCCACCCAGTATCTGGTGCCTCTGTCAGACTAACAGCTACTGTCTCTGTCCAGCCTCCTTTTTAATTATGTTCATGCGTGTGTACAAATGTGCATGGGGTTATACACGCATGACAAAGCCGGAAGTCAGCATGGTAACATCCGAGTCACAGCCTCACTCACACTCCACCTGTTTTTAAAACTTACACTTTAGCAGGGCAGTGGTGGCGCACACCTTTAATCCCAGCACTCGGGAGGCAGAGACAGGCGGATCTCTGTGAGTTTGAGGCCAGCCTGGTCTACAAAGGGAGTTCCAGGACAGGCTCCAAAGCTACAGAGAAACCCTGTCTCGAAAAACAAAACAAAAAACAAGAACAACAACAACAAAAAAATTACACTTTAGCTGGACGGTGGTGGTGCACGCCTTTAATCCCAGCACTCGGGAGGCAGAGACAGGAGGATCTCTGTGAGTTCGAGGCCAGCCTGGTCTACAAGAGCTAGTTCCAGGACAGGAACCAAAAGCTACGGAGAAACCCTGTCTCGAAAATCAAAACAAACAACAAAAAAAGCACACTTTATTATTGATTTATTTTTATTTGTGTGTATGCGTGTTTATGTGCAAGAGTGTGGGCACACAGATGCCATGCACAGCTTACAGAAGCCAGTTTTTCCCTTCCACCTTGTGGCTCCCGGGGATGGACTCCCGGGGATGGACTCAGTGCATTAGACTGGACAGCAGACACTTTTACTGCTGAGCCTTGACTCTAGCCTCCCACTCCATGTTTTCAGACAGAACCTGATTCAGTTAGACTGGGTACCCGGCCAGCTCCCGGGATCCTCTTGGGTCAGCCTTCCCAGTGCCTAGCTTTTGTCTGGACTTGAATTTCGGACCTCATATTTGAATGGCAAGTGCTTTACCGAGAGCGGTCTCCCAAGCCCTCTGTACCGTCTCCCGGAAGTCTCACTACTGTGCCCCACCGTGCACACTCTCACGTTGTCGTTGGTCCTTCATTCCTCGGCGCAGAGCGACTGGACTGACGGATCCGAACCTTCCAGCCTCCCCACTTTCACCCTCCTTCCCCCGCACTATGCTCAACCACCCTCCTCCAAGCCCTGTTCTTTTCTGTACCCTGAACTTGAAGTTCTTTCTCCAACCTCAGTTTCTAACACCACCCCACCCTTTAGATCCAGCTCCAGTGATGTCCCAAGCTGGAGGAAAGTCTCCAAAGTTCTGAGCGGTTACATCACCTCTATGTGGTACATCTATCCTGAATACTTCCCTATTTGTTCAACTGAGGTCCACCTCAGCTAACTCCAGGCACCTTATAATGAGCTGTGGTACACGCTCAGTAGGCGGTGGTGGTTTCCTCATTCAGCAAAAATGTGTGAGTTTGGGGTGGATACAGGGATGAATAGATCTGAAGTTGGAACTGGAAGAAAGGAAACCAGGTCCTTTGTTATTATAATATAGGAAGCCAGGAGCCCAGGTGGGGACAGACTATTCTGGAAGCCTTATAGACAGGAAAAGCAGACCTACAGCCACATTGCTAAGGAGGCTGTTCTCAGCTACATCCCCACATCCTTCTGGTGGCCAGACTTCTCCACAAACACACATGCCCTTATCATAATTCTTTTTAGATAAGTTCTGTTACCCAGAAACACGCGGTCACGGGGGAAGTCCAGGCAGACGCATTGTCACCTAGTTCTAGTAGCGATCAGAGCAAAGCCCAAAACGTACAAAATATAAAAAGTGGGTTTTGTATTATATTTTTAATATTTGGGGATTAGTTCTTTAAAAATCAGTGGATTTGCTGTTCAGTAAAACAGTTGAATCAACAGATATAAAGATTAGAGTGATCTCACGAACTATGTAAAAAAATTTAAAACTATTTTGTCCCCCCCACTCCCTTCTCAATGTCTTTTGCTATTTTGTTTTGTTTTGTTTTTTGAGACAGGGTTTACCTGTATAACTTTGTTTTTTTTTTCTTTCTTTCTTTTTTTTTTTTTTTTTTTTTGGTACCTGTATAACTTTGAAACCTGCCCAGGAATGCACTTGTTGTAGACCAGGTTGACCTTGAACTCAGAGATCTGCCTGCCTCTGTCTCCTGAGCGCTGGGATTAAAGGCGTGCGCCACCAAGTCCAGCAATGCCCTTTACTTTTTATTGTCTCTTAGGAACAGTGTGCAAATGAGTACTCAAAGTTTAGGATCTCTAGATGAAAATACTATAAACATCACTATCAACTGATGCGGCTTTATGGGAGGAAGTACTAAAGCATCTCTACCAACTGATGCTGTAGGACAGTCATCAAAACCAGCCAAACAAAGGAGATGTGTATGTATGAAGATACATGTGTATTATGAAGATAGATGCATATATATAGGAGGTGCTTAAGAAAAGCCCACCATGGCCTGGGTTTATCTGTCACTTTTCAGAAACATGTCTGTCATGGCTGAGTCCACCTGTTCCCATGCTGCTCAGTTAGTGAAGCGTCTGGTCATGTGACATCCACCTGCATCACATGTGCAGGCATATGCTTACCACATGTAGTGGGCATCCTTTCCCTCTGCCTGCTTTAAAGTCACTGGATAAATTTAGGAACAGGACTATTTTTCTAGATGCCTTTTAAGGAACTTTGATTAGACTCCTAGCCAATCAAAAACTAAGCAAAAATTGGCTGGGTCATGGTGACACATGCCCTTAATCCCAGGACTTGAGAAGCAGAGGCAGGCAGATCTCTGTGAGTTCAAGGCCAGCCTGATCTACAGAACAAGTTCTAGGACAGCCAGGGCTATTACACAGAGAAACACTGTCTCAAAACAAACAAACAAAATAAATAAATAAATATTTAATAAAAAAATTAATGGGTCTAGCTGGGTAGTGGTGTCACATACATGCCTTCAATCCCAGCACTTGTGAGGCAGAGGCAGGCAGATCTCTGTGAGTTCGAGGCCAGCCTCGTCTACAAGAGCTACAGCTAAACCTTGTCTCAAAAAAACCAAAAAAAAAAAAAAAACCCAAAAAAAGAATGTTCCTGGACCTAAAGTGATGATCAGTGGTTGTTAAATTATCACTGCTGTTGTCAAGGACCAAGATTTGGTTCCCAGCACCCACATAGTGTCTCATAGCCATCAGTACACTGGTTCTAGGCCATCTTCTGGCCTCAGAGGGTACCTCACATGCTTAGTACCCACATGTGCATAAAATGAAAACAATCCATCTCTTTAAAAATTAACCAATGATTCACCAGCATGAGTCTGGCTGTGGACGGAGAGATGAGCACCTTTCCTGCCATAGAGGTCTTAGTCACTTCTGTTTCCGGAAGCTGACTCTGTGCCTCTTCATTTCAACAGGAATTCCGCTGTTTTCTAGTTACTCTAAAACGTTCCTGGTGCTGAGAGTTTTGCACGTGAATATTGACAGACACAGTTCCCTCTCTTCGTGCACCACGATGAGTCCCAAACAGCTTTGTCAAGAGCTGGAAACTGAAAACCTGGGGGAGGTAGAGGGTGAACACTGAATTTCCTTTTTCTTCCTTTCTCAAAGGAAAGATTCTATACTTACTACAGTTCTATGCCTGTCCAGGCTCTAGAATAATCTACCCCTTCCCCTCCCCTAGGGGATCTCTGTCGTGTATTGATCTAAATGTCACTTATGTGGCCCTACTCAAGACCATGTACCCTCGCAGGGCCCGGAACTACTTTTTTCATAATAGTTGCCACATGCCTAATCATAGAAACCTACATACGTGCTGTTGCTTGCAGATTGAATTGCGACATGCAAGCCCACACAATATGTGTGACATCTTAGCCACAAGAGTCTTGGGAATGTGACTGTATTGGAATGAAAAGGCCATTAAAGAAGTGATCAATTTAAATGGGCATTATGATGGGCCCTCATCCCATGTGTCTGGTGACCTTCTAACAAGAGATGAGGAACTGTGTGATTCTATACCTAGTACAGAATCTATAAGCAGGACTCAGACACGCCCATGAACATGTGGGAACATATGTGCTTGTAGGTGCACACAGGGTGATTAGCTGGCAAGGGCCTGACATTTTCATGGAATGTGGGGAATAGCAACATTATTACAGGAACCAGAAGGCAGAAAGCCCAGCCATGTTTATGCAACGGTTGCTAAGCAAGCTCTAATAGTAGCCATAGTTAAACCAGTCAGTTGTCTTAATAAACAGATTTCTATCGAATCTTTTCTTGTCAATATCATATCATAGTGCTACTGACGAAAAATCACACTGTTTGCACATTTTTTATTTTAGGTTGTCATTTGCAGTCAGTCTGATCTGTTTGCCTGTCTTCCCCCTTTTCAAAACCATGGGTGTGCCGGGCGTGATGCTGCACGCCTTTAATCCCAGCACTTGGAAGACAGAGGCAGGTGGATCTCTATGAGTTCCAGGCCATCCTGGTCAACAGAGCAAGTTCCAGGCCAGCCAGGCCTGTATACATCGTGACAAAACTATCTAAAAAACAAACAAACAAATAAACAATCCAACCATGGGTATACTTAAATTTAACAATCTACAAGGAGGCGGCAAAAGAGTCAAAGGTTCGGGCAAGACAGCTAGGGCTGTTACTCAAAGAAACCCTGTTCTGAAAAAAATAAATAAATAAAAGGGGGAGGGAGTCTCAAAGGTCAAGTGGGATAGAGGTGCAACCATCTGTGAGATATAGGGCCTTTGATCTGATGGCCCAGCTGCTCAGAACTTCACCTCTCTCTGCTGCAAAAGCGAGGACAAAGCCAGAGCAGCGGCTCAGCAAGTGGAGGTGCAATAGGGATTGTATAAGACAATGTGTGTAAAATAAATAGAATATAAAAGGCCACGTGAAAATGAGTTCCATCAGGCTCTTCCCCCAGGATCCACAGTACAAGCACTCAGAGAGTGCCTGTAAAGACTGCAAGTTTAAGAACATTACCCAGGTACTGAAACCCACTTCCCTGCCTAGGCTGTGAAACCATATATGAAGAGGGAACTTGGCCTTCCTATCTTTTTCCAGCCACCACCCCCTTCTCTCAGTGCTGAACACAATCTGGCCCCATCCTTGATCCTCTAGCTCACCATGATTGTCCCACCTCAGAGCCTTCTCAGCTGCCTTGTTCTCTGCCCAGGCTCTAGAATAATCTACCCCTTCCCCTCACCTAGGGGATCTCTGTCCTGTATTGATCTAAATGTCACTTATGTAGCCCTACTTAAGATCATGTGCCCTCACAAGGTCCAGACCATATTGAAATGAAAATGTCTCTCGCCCTCTTGATGAGCATCTTTCTCCATTATCGGTGTATCGGTGGCTCGTTCCCAACATGCTGCTTCCTTTGAGGTCATCATCACATATCAAATCACGTCTTTCACGAAAAGCAACCCTTAACCCAACAACCACTCAACCTCCTCCATATCGGGCATCTACTGGTGCATGGCTTCATGTTTGACCCAGGTGAGTCTGGCCTGGTTTGGCCAGAAAGGAGGAAAGAGGCCAAAGGCACAGATCTTGAATACACATTCTTCGTGGTTCTTCCAGACCTCAGGCACTTTGGCCACAGATCCCTCGTGGGCTGAGATGCCCTGTGAATCATGTGTGCTGGGACTCAGGTACCCTGTGGTTTGGAAGAAGGGAACTGCTACTTTATGGTTATTTCCAGATACCTGAGGTAGGGCGAAGCTGTGAAGGGTATTTCCCGTGGGCCAGCCCTTTGTTCCCCTTCCCCACGGGTCTATAAATGGTTAATAAGCGGGCAGGAGAAGTCTTCTTCCTTCTGCAAAGTTTGGTTCCTGGAGGCAGATTTTTTTTTTTAAACCCAGCAAGTGTCAGATAATTGGAAGGGTGGAGCGGGGCGGCAAAGCTCGGCACACCTTTGTCAGGACTTGTTTGGAAGCAAAGCGCTGAAGGAAACAAGAGGGAAAGAAGAAGCGAACATTTTTGAACGATCACTCAGCTTTAACACACCTTGGCTGGGCCTGGATAAAAAAAAAGTGGCACCGCAAACTTCTAGAAGAAAGGTATCCGAGGAAGAAAGAGAGGGGTGTCCGCTTCAAGCCGTTTCCAGTCCCTCCAGACTCGAAACCAGGTGAGTCTTTTCCCTTTCTCTGAGACTTTGGTTTGAGGCTTGCTTTCAACTGTAAAATGCTTATCAGAAAAAAAAAAAAAGAGGAAATTTCTGTCTGGAGCTCTGGGTGAAGCCAGAATTGGCCACATACTCATGTATGTATGCTGCTTCAGGTTGGTCTTCTAAAGGAAGACCCATCTAAGGCAAGGAGAAGGCCAGCGGAGAGCCACGGGGCTCTCCCGGCGGTGACAACTTTTCTCCATTATCTTCAGAACTGAAAAATGATTGTAGCAAACTGCTCTTGCCAGGTAGCAGTCCCCTTCCCTCTGCCTCCCTCTTCCTACCAGCCTCTGCTAACTGCTCCAAACCTCTTCCGGCTGCCCCAGGCCTCTGTTGCTGCAAGGTTTCCATTAATCTCTGGGGCCTAAGCAGACATTGCTGCTCATCCCTAACTTGCGGAAAAGTGAAATCTTTGAATGGTGTAATTGGTCCAGGGATTTCCTAGAGTCAAACTGGAGTGTGAAAGAGAAAGAGAATGAGAGGAGGGAGGGAGAGAAAGAGAGAGAGGAAGAGAGAACACTGTATATACTCTCCCTGGCCAATTTGGCCTCTCTTTCCTCTCCTCTCAAAAAAAAAAAAAAAATACAATTGCTTTGGCTTTGGACTTTCCAGCTTAGGTCTAACTGGAGCAGAGGTGTAGTAGCTAACACACTGTCCCTTCACGTTTGAAAGTCGGGCAAGCCTCGGCCATCTCACTCCTGTCAGAAGTGCTTACTCCGCAGTCTAGAGTTTAGAACTGTTACATCCTCGAAAGGTGAGAAGGTTTTAAGGCTGTGTATCAGAATCCTGGTACTGTTTCGTTCCTCCTCTGTGTCCTCTCTTGGAGCTGAGGCAGGGACCTGAGTAAAAACTACCACATGTCCGTCTACTGATGGATGCCCTCTGATAATTAGGGGGTCTGCCTTGCTCTCAGGCCCTGCAAAATCTCACAGAACATACATGGGTCAGAGATAGTGAGAAGCTCTGCTTTAAATCTGCACAGAAACCCGTTTGTTTTGGAAAACGGATCAGGCCTAACAAGTTACCAAACAGATTGTAACCAACGGAAAGAAGCCTGTCGGCAATGCAAGGTTTATTCACCATCATTGGTGGTGGCAATCACAGCTGAGTTGGCATAATGAGTTGGCATAATTGCAAACTGCTGTCTTAGCTGTGGTCGTGAAGATCTAAGGTGACCAAATGCACTAGGTTGTTGTTTTAAGATTTACTTATTTATTATGCATACAACGTGCTGCTGGTACGTATGCCTATATGCCAGAAGAGGGCACCAGATCTCATTACAGATGGTTGTGAGCCTCCATGTGGTTGCTGGGAATTGAACTCAGGACCTTTGGAAGAGCAGCCAGTGCTCTTAACCTCTGAGCCATCTCACAGGCTTAAATTACTATGTAGCAAACTCACGACACGACCTATGACGTGACCCCACGACATGAGCACCAGGCCTCTGGTTTCCCTGGCCTTCAACCTGCTTGGCTCCTGTGTGGAGTCAGATAAAAGGCCAAGGCATGGTTTTCTCATTCTGCAGCAATTTCCATAATACTTTATTTTAAAATGTAAAATCTACAGAGATTGGAGTAACAAAAATGCTGAAAAATGACTGTGGTTCTTTAGCAGAATATAGGAGCATTTATTCCTCAAATTAAATGCTAAGAAATAAACAAATGATGATTATCCTCATCATTCTCTCCTCTGTATCAAGCACAGATGTTTTGTGTGTCATTAGAAGATCATGGCCATAGTTTGTTGTCACACTGACAGGAGCTGGTCCTTGCTTGTGTGTGCCTCCCACATCCCTGTCTCAATGGTTTTAAGTGGATGTGACACCATCTAAAGATAGTGGAAAGGGAAAAAAAATACTCATCAAAGTAGGAAACTGTTTTCAAATTTGTCTTCATGTACCAGAAAGTCACATGGGATTGTTTGGACTTTTTTTTTTTTTTAAGCATTAGCTATAAAATAAGTATAAAGCAGCTCCTGAGAAGAGTGGGTGGGCACGTTCTCACAGGGAAGCTGAAAGGTTGACCTCAGAGAAGGGTTGAGAATGGTGATTACTAGAGGCTGAGAAACACGGGGGAGAGGGGGAAGAGACAGAGGCTGGCTAACAGTTGCCAGTCAGGTGGGAGGGACAAGCGCTAGGGTCCCACTGCACGAGGGGCTGCCTGGATGCGGCAGCAATTCCTTATGGATTTTATAAACAATAGAAGGAAAGTTTGTAGGTAGCAGTGCTCAAAACCCAGATAGTGGTGTAAGAAGCTGGAAATGGCATTCACCTTGACCCCACGAGTGCATGCCTTTAATCACAACACACACTTACTGTGTGATTTGAAAATCAATCTGAGAGCCATGTCTTGAATCCCAGCACTCAGGAGGCCAAAGCAGGTGGATCTCTATGAGTTCAAAGCCAGCCTGAGCTGCATGGCAAATTCCAGGCCAGCCAAGGCTATATAACAAGATCTTGCCTCAAAATAAATAAACAAAAATGAACAAATATTAGGAGGAACTGCAGAAGGAAATTGGTACAATTTTGGAGTTAAGAACTTGAGCTACAAACTCTGCCTTCGTGCTAGTGAAGCAGCCCATACATCGAGGAAGTTAAGAATTATGTTAGACGACAAAGCTCCCATTAAGTGGTACTTTGGGAACTCCAGAGCCCAGCCAAGGACTGCCAGGGATGGCAGGCTCGGGCACGAACCTGACCAAACTTTCTTTTCCCTGATGTTACACTTTAAAAAACAACTACCAGCTTGGAATGATTCAAACAGAAGTTCTGTGAGGAAAACCTCTCTCCCGTGGGACAATGCTAACCCAGGTCTGTGCCTACCACAGCACACTTCCTCAGAGGAACTCAGAGGAAGTGCTAAGAAATGGCTCAAAATCACAAAAGTCAGGAAGCCACAAAAAGATCTGCTTTCATAGCAGGGTGTCTACCTCTTTGTGCCTCTGGACGATGGGGAACCTGTGGCTTTCTGCTATAGAAACAGAAAGTTCTTCCTTAGAAGAAGCCACAGGGCCTGGGAAAGCCTGTTACTGTGTGGATACAGAAACCCCAGCAGAATTGAGGCCTTTGTCGCTCAGGAGACTGAACCCTCACAGAGCTGTTACCCACCTGCCTTCAGTCAGTTCCATCAGTACCACTCTGGAAGTATCAAAATGATACCTCAGAGAGTAAAAGATTCAGACATTTTAGTAATGTGTAAATGATCTCAGGGTAATATTTCCTATTGATCAAGTACCATTCTAGACAGCCAGTCACTGCCCCAGCCAGCATCTGGCTCTACTGAAATGTTTAATCTCCTCAAATCCACCCCCCACCCCGGCTCTTGGTAATGGTCAATTCGAAGAAAAATAATGATGATGGCAGTGATAATAACACAAGAGAGAATGCCAGTGGTCCTGAGATGATTAATTCTTAAGCTAAGGATTTCAAAGAGGGTGTCCAGGTCCACACAGACTGGCATGCACAGTCCTATAGGGCACAGCCAGCCTTCTGGCGTGGTCACCAGCCAGGTTTGGCCTTTAATGAGGCTAGATTTCCTTATTAAGCTGTTTCTGGAGCTATTCCTCTTAGTCCCAGAAAAGACATTTGATGGCATCCCAGATGCAGCTACGTTTTTTCCATGACGCCACATTCCTTTTCTAGAGCTAGGTTTAAGAAACACCCGTGAACAAGGAGCTGGCATATCCAGTCAGGCCCTGAAGCGAACTCTCGCCAGTCTTGGCTAAGTCCAACAAACTGCTGATCTGGTCTTATTTCGTCAGTGTCTCACCAAGGAAGTCACCTCAGGCTATATTACGACTTGCATGGATGAGTCTTAGACATGTTTACATTTGTTCGTTCCTTCCTCCATTACAAACAAAACCAAAAACCTCCTAAGAAAAATATAATCCAGATTAAAGTGTATTTATTTCCCTTCTGATTTTAAAAGAAATTAAAATAACTTTATGATTCCCAATCAACACACACGCACACACACACATACACACACACACACCACAAACAAACAAACCAAAACCATGGTGTGAGGCTGGGAAGACAGTTCATCAGTTAAGAGCATTGGCTGCTCTTCCAGAGGACCCAGGTTTGTTTCCCAGCACCCACATGGCAACTCACAGGCATCTGTAACTCCAGTTCCAAGGGATCTGATGTCCTCTTCTGACCTTCACGGGCACCGGGCATGCATATATGCACACACATATATGCAGATAAAATACCCATCCACAACGTTAAAAATAAACAAGCAAACACATCGTAGATGTAGTCCGCCGTCCATGTGCCAAATCAGTAGGACAGCAGCATGAAGCCCAAAGGCTGATGAAGCGTGCAGGAGAAGGCTCTGTAGGGGGCACCTGGGCAGAAATGGCCTCGCGTCTACAATCAAGACAGCACTGCACCAAAAGATAACACTGAGAAGGGAAGGTTAGCAGAAGAGAGGCCCAGGGAAAAGCCTGGCTCTGAGTCCTCCCACAGTAGCCCCTAGTCCACCACCATATCTGTCAGCTCTGCCTGGCTTTTATAAGGGCTCTGGGGGAATCTACCCTCTGGTCCTTACAATTGTCTCACCAGTATTTGATCCGTGGAGCCATCTCCCAGCCCTAGAACACAGTACACTACAAGGCTCATTAAAATGCCATAGTCAATACGACTTCAGCACACATGCTGTGGTCCCCCATCACCCTACCATATAGTTAGACAAAGGTCAGGGTGACTAGGCTGCTGAAGCCGAGGGCAGGCTGTCCTACCAGATTCTAAAAGGGATAGACTGTACTGGGGAACTGTTGGATTTTGTCTGTTACAATCGATGACCAGATGGGGACTGGTGCCTGTACAAGGTATACAGTTAGGCTTTGAGTGCTAAAGACGGGTTTTTGGCTATTAGCTTGAACGTGTGTCGTCCGGGCTAGGCATGCTAAAAGCAGTGACTTCTGTTCCTGCAGGTGGCTATGGGATGGATGTGACCAAGAAAAACAAGCGCGAAGGCACTGAAGTCACTGAAAGACGTAAGACTCTTTGGATTTCTTTTACTCAGAACTGTTTTAGCTCATTTGGGAACAGCAGCTCTAAGTCCCCTGCCACCGTGGTCTCTCCAAAGGTCTCAGCAGGCAGACTCCACTCCTTCGCCTGGGAGCCATCTTCTCGATTTTTGCTTTCATGTGCTTGTAACCAAAGGAGTTCTGTATCTTGTTCCAGGATGAAAATCTCCATTTCTGAGCCAGGCTCAGGGCACTATCCCCAGTCCGACAGAAAACAAAAGAGAAATAAAGAAAGGAAAGGAGGAAGGGGAGGGAGAAGGGAGGAGGGAAAGAAGGGTTTTCTTTTCCCCATAGTTTCCATGAGCAGAATTTCAACAACTGCCCAGGACTCTGTGATGACTACCTGATTCTCTGTGGTCTGTTTAACTCCTTTATTTAACCCTTCTCTACGCAGGGGTATAGGACAACAGACATCTAAAAGTAGAATGTCTTACTTATTTGGGGGACTAGGTTGAAATAACACTGGTGTCATGCTCCAAATCCAACCTAAAACTTGAAATCACATGCATTTACTCTGTGGAACTGTCTAAATGATAAATTCGGGGGCGTTTAGACTGTCTCTCCAGCAACTCTAATTTAGGAAACTTTTTCATTTATTGTGTGACTTCCATTTATTTCCAACAACAATGAAAAATTCTGGCTCCACAGACTTAGAACTTTAGGCTAGAAATAATTTATTTTTATGCATCAGAAAATCCCTAAGGTCGGTGCAGCAAGAGGTTACTGGGAGCTCAAGGACCATTATTCAAATGGAGCTGTCACCTTCCTATGACAAGCCCTTCCCTTTAATGTCCGGAGTGCGGTCTCCACAGCATTCATAACCCTGTGCTCCTGGGAGGGTGAGAGAACTAATTAGAAACACGCCATGTGACGGACAGGGATGATGGGCAGCAAGGCTGGAATCCCAGCAGCAGCTGACTCCATGCGGCACACAGTGGTCTGGATCATCTCCTTCCACCTGCTCTTTCACCCCTCTTTCCGACAAGCATGCATGCACGCACTCCTGCAAGCTGTTCTCTGATTTCCATACACATGCCATGGCACACGCATGCCCACACACACGTGCCATGACACACACATGCCCTCACACACATGCCCTCACACACATGCCCCACACACACGCCATGGCACACACATGCCCACACACACGTGCAATGGCACACACATGCCCTCACACACATGCCCTCACACACATGCCCCCCACACACGCCATGGCACATACATGCCCTCACACACATGCCCACACACATGCCCACACACACATGCCCCCCACGTGCCATGACACATGCATGCCCTCACACACATGCCCTCACACACATGTCCCCCCACATGCCATGGCACATGCATGCCCCCACATACATCCCCCACACACATGCCCCACACACATGCCATAGCACACGCATGCCCCCACACACGGTCCATGGCACATGCATGCCCCCACATACATCCCCCACACACATGCCCTCACACACATGCCATGGCACACACATGCCCCCACACACAGGGGCTCCAGCCAGATGAGGCCGAAAGTGAGGGAAGCAGTGTGTTGATAGCCACAGTCAGACAAAAAGTTGACCCTGTTATGGCTTTGGGAATCCACCCAAGCCTCATGCTACTTCAGGGGACTGACTTCTAAAGAAAGAGTCCTACTTCTGAACAGTGTTTTCCCAGATGCAGGAAGCTGTTAGTGTCTCCGTAAGCTTGCCACTGGAGAAACTCGTGGTTGTGTGGTATAAGGGGATGTTCCTCAAAGTCTACCTCTGGGGTTCGTTGATGGCTCATTTTACTGACCTCCCAAAGTGGCTTACTCAGGCTTCCTTCCTCTCTCTGCCCTCCATACTCACACACATCCTTGAGGGTTCCAGAATGAATCATGGTATACCAGAGACACCTCCAACTTCATCAGGGCAAAAAGAGTGAGATCAGCCAGGGTGCTGGCCCCAGCTGACCCAGGCATCTCTGGGAAGGGACAGAGCAGGGGTAGTGTATGTGACTGTAAGAAAGGAGAGCTGGCCTTCTTCCAGACTCAGACTCGGGCCTGGACTGGAGTGGTCAGTGAGAGGCCTTGGTGCCAAGACAACCCATTCTAACAATTGGGGGGGAACTTCTTTTGGTGCTGTCTTAGTTAGGGTTTTCGTGCTGTGAAGAGACGCCATGACCACAGTAACTCTTACAGAGGAAACATTTAATTGAATGGCTTACAGTTCAGAGGTTTAGTCCATTGTCACCATGGTGAGGAGCCTAGCAGCACGCAGGCAGACACGGTGCTGGAGATGGCGTTGTAAGTTCTACATCTGGATCTGCAGACAGCAGGAAAAGAATGCCACACTGGGCATGACTTGAGCATCTGAGACGTTAAAGCCCACCCTCAGTGACGCAATTCCTCCAACAAGGCCACACCTACTCCAACAAGGCCACACCTACTCCAACAAGGCCACACCTACTCCAACAAGGCCACACCTACTCCAACAAGGCCACACCTACTCCAACAAGGCCACACCTACTCCAACAAGGCCACACCTACTCCAACAAGGCCACACCTACTCCAACAATGCCACACCTACTCCAACAAGGCCACACCTACTCCAACATGGCCACACCTATTCCAACAATGCCACACCTACTCCAACATGGCCACACCTACTCCAACAAGGCCACACCTACTCCAACAAGGCCACATCTACTCCAATAAGGCCACACCTACTCCAACAAGGCCACACCTACTCCAATAAGGCCACACCTACTCCAACAAGGCCGAATAATCCTACTCCCTATGGGCCTATGGGAGGCCATTTTTATTCAAACCACCATAGGCACCAAAGAGAAAATTTATAGTCTAGGTACATTGACCCTCATTGTTACTGCTCAGATTTCTTTTCATAAAACACAGCTACGTAAAAAAGCTTTGTTGAGCCCAACAATGGGCTTAATGTATGACAGACACCAGGCCCTGCCAAAACCCAGTAATGTCAGTAAAAGCTACAGCATCTCCTCTTTTCCTTGTCTTTTCCAGTTATCACGGAAACAGTAACTACAAGACTCACATCTTTACCACCAAGTAAGTAGCTTTGTCCCAGTAGGTCCCATGTGAAGGCTCCGTGCTGTGATCTTGAACACAATAGTGTTCCCACTGAGAAAATCCAAACTTTCTGGAATATATTCTTGTGGGGGGGTGGGGGGAGTGGATTGAGACAGGATTTCTCTGTGTGGCCCTAGCTGTCCTGGAACTAATTCTGTCTGTTGACCAGGCTGGCCTTGAACTCACAGAGATGCACCTGCCTCTGCCCCCTAGTGCTGGGATTGAAGGTGTGCGCCTCCACCGCCTGGCTTGGGAGATGGCCTTTTGCTAGCAGTTAGGCTGATGTTGGATTAAACACCACAACTGCTACCAGCCCGAGTCATGTGATTCGCTGCGGAAGTGCGCAGCAACTGCTTGTTTCTGTCTAATTTGAGGACATTCCTATCACTCCCTGCAATAAACCTCCTTGTGTATTGGTAGTTACGTCCCACTCCCCTCTGCTCCCCCTGGCCCCTAGGAACTCCGTCTGCCGGGAATCGTGTCTGCGTCTGTCTTTATGGATTTGCTAGTATAGTCAGTAAAATATGGGGAATCCTATACTCCCTGAGCATTTGGTTTCACTCCACTTTTGTTCGGGAGCTCTTAAGTGGATTCTAATCTTCCTGGTGGATTCTAACAACAGAGATCCCAACACTACCCCTGAGCCCTCGTGGGCCGTCGGATGGGGAGAACCCACCCATCCGTGGCCAAGCCCACGTGGGTTGTGGGGTGGGGAGAACCCACCCATCCATGGCCACAGCAGGGTGACAGAAGCAAGTCAAGTGGAACCCAGAGCCACCCCTCATCCTCCTAGCACCTCTCGCGGCTGCGGCTGCTGAGTCTGGGTCCCAGCTTCCAACTGAGATGGGGGCGGGGCTTCGCGTCACTCAGCGGCCTGGTCTGTCTGGTCTATTTTTCCTGCGGGATAACTTTCCGTGCTCCACCAGAAAGCTCTCCTTCACATCAAGCAGGTTATTCTTTCCAGACCTCTGTACTGAAAATGAGGAGTGGGGAAAGGGCCGCTTGGAATTTGGAGCGTGGTAGGCGAGGCATCCCAACCAGCGGGAGCCTGACGAGAAAGGGGGCGGGGAAGGCTCCACAGAGCAGAGGATGAGGAGACCCTCTGGATTGGCTCCACCTTGAGACTGCCACCTGCTTTGACAGAAGGGAGCACCAGCAATGGATACGCTAAGACTGGCTCTCTCGGTGGAGGAAGTCGGCTAGAGAAACAAAGTCTGACTCACGGCAGCAGCGGCTACATCAACTCAAGTAAGTGGCGCCTGGCCTGAGGGTCAGGGTGATAAGCCGAGATGAGAAACAGTGGAAATCCACGGTCTGCAGTCATTGCATGAGGGGGACCATTGCCCTCTCTGTCGTTCATTCCACATGCCCCAAGAGTCACCCAAATGACAAGGGAGGGCTTGGCTCTCAAATCACCAGCTTTGGACACCTACAGCAAATGGATTCGATTTTCACTAAGTCTCCAGGGCAGGTGTCACTCACCAGTTAGGAAGCCTGCGAGGGAGGTTGTCGCTTCCGGATTGAGTCCCTCTACCTAAGCTGCATCATATAGCAAAGGCTGTGTGTGTTTGAGGTTTACAGTCGGACTAACAAGGAGTGAAAGGTGAAGTCTGATTTGCTCTGCTGAGAAACTCGAATGCAGTTCCCAACCTGTGGGTCACAACCCCCTCTAGAGACTGAATGACCCTTTCACAGGGTCACATATCAGATATCCTGCCTATCAGGTATCAATGTGATAATTCATGACAGTAGCAAATTATAGTTATGAAGTAACAATGAGAATAATTTTATGTTGGGGTCATCACAACATGAAGAACTGTATTAAGGGGTCTCGGCATTAGGAAGGCTGAGAACTGCCGCCCTAATGACACACAGCTCCGAGCTGCAGTATCCTGCTGGGTAAGCACCCACTGTGACCCTCTCGCTCCCTGTGAGGCCATCTTCCATGTGAAAACAAAATACAGCAAAAGTATGACAAACAAACAAACAAACAAACAAACCACATAACCAACGCTGGAAGCCATTAAGAGGTGGCAGGGGAAATGAAAAGGAAACCTAACACTCAGGAGAGCCTGCCCTCGTCCCTCTGAGCAGGAGTCTGTGGTCCAGCATCAAGTCCTCAAGAAAACTCTAAGCATCCTTACAACCCCCACGCACTCTGTGTCTGAGGGCATCCTTACCTCTCAGTGTCTGCCCGAAAAGGCAGGAACAGCAACCCTGCCTTCCTTCTCCTGTGTCCCCTGGAGTCCCCCTGCCCCTCTCTCAGGGTCCTCGCTTAGTAGCCTGGAGATTATTTGGCTGATAGAACCGTGTTTGGATGTTGAGGAAGCATCTCTGGTGAGGTGGTGCCACTAGCATTTACAAACATTTCCCCATGGCAGGCGGGAGCATCCGGGGCAACGCTTCCACCTCCAGCTACAGGAGAGCTCACTCGCCCGCCTCTACCCTGCCCAACTCTCCCGGCTCCACCTTTGAGAGGAAAACTCACATGACCCGCCATGGAACTTACGAAGGTATCTGCAGAAGAGAGCGGCTCTCTTCCTGGTGTAAAGCCGCTCATCCTCGGCATGTTGGCTTCTTGGCTTCTCTTGTGTCCACACTCCACCCATCTTCCTCCTCACTGCATGGCTGCTCTTACTGATCGCATTATTGGAATAGCCTTGCATTCATTTATCTCTCTCATTCTTTTTTTTTTTTATTTACCTAATCGCTTTCCAACTAACATGTTACCGTGTTTTACGCTACGCGAAATGCCTTACGGATCTTGTCTTCAGGGGACCTATAGTCTATAGACGACCTAAGATGACAGGAAGAAGCAGTAATACCGAGTAGAAGGAGGTTCCTACTTTCCACTGAGGAAATCAAGGATGACTCCATGAAGGTGGTCTTGGCCTTGGCCTCGTGGTTACACTCATAGATGGAAGGACAAGACAAGGACGGTCCAGGGCTAAAGAGGGATTGGGAGGCCCAGATTCTGTACTAGGCTTAGATTTTAGTCTCTGCATAAGAACACACAGAGGTTTTTGAGGCAAACAGATGATCAAATTTGAGGCCCAGAAAGCCATGAACAGGTGACAGTTTTTTTGTTTTTTGTTTTTTTTTTTTCTTTTGGTTTTTCAAGACAGGGTTTCTCTGTGGCTTTGGAGCCTGTCCTGGAACTAGCTCTTGTAGACCAGGCTGGTCTCGAACTCACAGAGATCCACCTGCCTCTGCCTCCCGAGTGCTGGGATTAAAGGCGTGTGCCACCAAGTGACAGTTTAAAAGGAAATCTTCAATGGTTGAGAAGAGAGAAATCTGGGCTACGAGTGGCTTCTAGCAGTGAAAGGGGGCTGGGAGGTGCGAGATAAAAGAGACAGAATTGGCAGGCTTTGCCACCAATGTGAAATGTAAGAACCTGGAAACAGCTGTGCCCCTGAGGTTCCAAATACAGACTGGGCACAAAGTGATGCCAACAGTTTGGACAGGAAAGCAGGAGGAAGGCCCCTGCTTGAGTGAATTCTGCTACGAGAATGACCCATTGCCTCCTGAAACACCTCCAGCTATGGGACATAGTAGCTGGCACCCCTGTCCTGTAGGAAGCCTTGTGGAGGTAAGCAGCCTTTTGTACTAAGTGTCCCATCTTCTCTCCAGGTAGCTCCAGCGGCAACTCCTCCCCTGAGTACCCACGGAAGGAACTTGGTAAGTCGTCTCCTTATTTGCTGGCGAAATGCTCTAACAGGGCACCGGGGAAATGCCTGAATGATGGATACTGGCCAGGGGATACCAGGAGCCAAATGGTTTCTTCTCAGAGTTTGGCTTCCGTTGACTTGCTTCCCATTCACCCTGATGCATCCTTGCCAGTTTATTAACTTATGTCGTCAGCATTTGCTCATGACACTGATAAGATGGTAACCTGTGTACACGGTTCATGCTAGGACACATGAGCCCCCAAGGCCAAGCAACAGCTGTAGGGATTCTTCTTTCCACGGTCTTCACAGAGACCTGCCACCAAGGAGGAGCACCAGTCGCAATGTTCAAATGCTGGACGTCTCTCTACAGCTCCCTCCCAAGGGCCACGTCAGACACCTGTGCCACACTGAGCTGTGTGTTCACTTGACCTTAAGTGTTTCTCTTGACCTTAAGTCTTTGGTCTGTATTCTTAGAATCTCAATGTACAAATGAACTGAGGTTAGGACCAGTGGTTCCATAATGATTATAATTTTCTATATTTGCTTATGTTGGGAAAGCCAAGGCAGGCCTTAATAAACTTAAAGATTTAGCAGTCTTTTGGTCCATTTGACAGTGTTTCCACTTGTCCAAATGCATCATGCAAACACACACACACACACACACACACACCTCCGACACAATGCTCTAAGCATCAGCTAGCTCAACATTTGCTCAACTAAATTGCATAAAGGTGTTGCAAGAACATTACTTGCCCTTCAGCCTCCGGGCATTGTTTATTTAGCATCTTCTATACAGTAAAAAATACATACATCTGGATTTAGACACTGTGAAAATATCCCCGAGTTCAAAAATATTCAGCATACCAAATCTTATCTGTGCCTGAGGTTACTTTTCTCTCTTCCTCAGCATCTTCTGCAACCAGAGGACGAAGCCAAACGCGAGGTGAGTACCATCACTAAATCCGGTTCAATTCACTCTGAGGAAATAGTGCTTGTCAACCTGTAGCCAGGAAGCAGAGCACAGAAGCTCCTCATCTTGAGGAGCCTGGAGCACTGCAGAGTCTCAGACAACTCCGTGAGCATAGGAGTGGGCATCTGAGAACGACCCACAAAGCTCCATGGGCAGGAACCAAACACAGTGGCAATCTGAGGGATACGGATGCCACATTTGTCTTCACAGATGGTCTCCCAGATGCACTCTGATTTCCTTTGTAAATCAAGACAAGCAAAAGCCCTTCTTTGACAAATTATTGCAAGGGACAGTTCTTTAAACTCGTCATCTAAAAAGATAGAGGAGAAAAAGACTCTAGAAAAGCCACCCTAGCAGAGGCCTGCGCAACCGTGGGAGTCTTGTGTCAGGCTGCACTGAAGGCAGAGTCCTCCGCAGGCTCCACGTGTTCTTCGTGACCAGGCTAGGCTCCCACCGTGTGTCATTGGGAGCTGTATCAGCCACCCGCAGCTTTAGGAAGAGAGTTAAAAGTCTCCCACTCCCTAGCTGAAGCTAGCTCTACGCTGCCATCTTACCGACTTCCTGTTAGATGACAAAGTGAACATCAGAGGTTTTCGAGTTCTCCTGTCCCCATCTCGGGGGCTCTCAGAGGCAGAAAGATGCTGGCAGCAGTGAGGTGGGTGGTGAAAAGCGGGGCCTCCTTGCTCAGCCTGGGATTTGTGAAGTCTCAGGTACCTAGGAGTCAGCTGGCAAGTGCTGAGGCAGAGAGGACATCCCTTCTGTAGCCACACAGAGTAGCCCCAATAAGTCACACTCTTCTCAGAACTCGGGGTGCAGGACAGTGATGCAGACTCCTTCATCCGCAGCCTCTCCTTCTCTTCTCTCCCCTTGTACAGAGAGTGAAATTCGGGTTCGACTGCAGAGTGCATCGCCATCCACCAGATGTAAGTGGTCACTGTCCTTCTTCAATGGCAGCACCCAGGAAAGTCTCAGAATAAATCAGAAGCAGAGGAACAGCAGAGCTGAGGAGTTAGGGGATAACGTGTGCTACCCTGAATCTCTTTCAACACTGGCAGGCATACCAGGTCACCCATATTCAAGGGAAAGCCAATTGTCAAGCCAGTTTCTTAAAAGAGCCTAACCCTCTATCTGCCCTATCCCAGATGACGGTGTCTTCCAGGCGCAGTCACCCCAATGAGTCTGGGGAGGAAATACCTCCAAGGACTCTGAGTTGTGTGTCTGAAGCCCTGTACTTATAAGGCTATCCCAGCAGCAAACTGGCAGGTTCATAGGAGCTGCATATTGTCAAAATTCAAAAACTACAGCGCTAATGGGAAATGTCCCCACTTATGGGGCAGATACCAACTTCTCTGTTATCAGAATGCCATCGGCATTCCTTCCCTGAACTTTGGACTTAGGAAAGGGTCCAGGGCCTGATGGGAAAGTCTGGGGTTCTTCGCAGGGACAGAACTGGATGAAGTCAAGCGTTTGCTTAAGGGGAGCCGATCTGCAAGCGCAAGTCCCACCAGGAACACCTCCAACACGCTCCCCATCCCCAAGAAAGGCACCGTAGAGACCAAAACAGTGACTGCGAGCTCCCACTCAGGTAAGCGCAACAGCCCAGGCTGTCACGGGGAGTTGGGGACAATGTGAAAGATATGCCTCTTCAGCTTTACCAAAGTTGGGAAAGCACCAAGTGTCTGCTCTTCCACACCGTGAATGTCTGAGCGGGGCTTTCTAATCCTCAGCTGTCTTCCGAGGATGTGGTACCCAGATAAATTTCTAAGAGTCTCCCCAGAGAGTTCTGAGAGCTCTGGATGTGTGGTCCACGAGAAGAGTGGGGGCAAAGTTGAAGTGCTTTCACCATCACAGATGAAGTATTTATTTTATGCTGCTCTGTGTCAAGCCCTGAGAAAAAAATGGACAAGGGAGGCATAGCCAATGCCCTGGTCGGGGAGGGTCGCTGGGGGAATTGAGCAGGAAACCAAGAGACATAGAACGAGTGGAACTCAGCAGCCTCGTGGAGCGTGTCATGTGTCTTCCATGAGGGAAATACTTCTTCAGGTGACAGGAAGAGAAGTTAGCAGGGACATAGGCAGAGGGAAGAGGCCACATCTATGGATGAACATCTCCTGCTGTTTCTGGAAAGTCTTGATACCATGACCTTCCTCATGTGACTTCCGTGTAAAGCCAAGCCTCCAAGCACGCTAGCAGCTGTTGGCCAGCACCCTCTCATGGAGTGCATGACATCAGATTGGAAGAGGCATGAAAAGCCCTGTTAGGACAGAATGCCTGACTGACTGAGTCTGGTTGACTCGCAGAGATGATTTAGTGAGGGTCTAACTAAGAAGGCTGCTGTGTCCAAGGGGTTATTACATCTGAGCACTCCTCCTCTGATGCATACCCCGCATTTGCTAGGGCGACCAAAAGCAGCTCCTGACTGAACTACCCCTGGGCATCTTTAAAAAAGGCAGAGCAATAAAGGATTGTCCTCATTGGTGGGGAGAGGCCTGAAAGATATAGAAAGAAATGCTAAGAAGATACAACTAGTGGACACTAAAGTAAAATTATTTTCATATTTCACCAAGAACTAGCAAGAATTTTGTGATCGAAGAAATCAATGACTTCTGTCAAAAAAATGGAATGACTAAGTGCCTTAGGCTATCCCGAACTGAGGGAGTTCCTGGGATAGGGACCTTCAGTACTAAGTTCAGGGAAGCTCCAGGGAGCCAAGCAACCAAGCTCCCCCAGCAGGAGCGTCCATCTCTCTCGTGGTGAGGTACACGTGTGTTTCTCTTTCCAGTATCAGGAACCTATGACGCGACAGCACTGGGCACCAACCTCCCCTCCCACATGTGGTCGTCCACCTTGCCCGCAGGGTCCTCCATGGGGACCTATCACAACAACATGACAGCCCAGAGCTCCTCCCTTCTCAACACCAACGCCTACTCAGCAGGATCGGGTAAGGTGTGGGCTGCACCTGGCTTCTCCCTCCCCGAATGGGGACCAATGGGGACCAATGGGGACCGCTGCAGCTCTACTCAGTCACTGAAGAGCTCCCTCGGTGGGCGCCATCCCCAGGGCCTCCTGGGAAGGTTTTGTTTTTGTTTTGTTTTTTTATGCCCAAATGTCCAAAGCATTTCCCACTGGAACATTGTTCATTTCAATTTAACCCAGAAGGTATTTTTTTTATAGAATGAACATATAAGACTTAGTATCAGAAGAAATATAATGTAAAAGAACACTAAAAATAGATGCAGACGCCATATATCAATGAGTGTGAATTGACAGGGGGACCCTTGAGCCATCAAATAATTTTTAGAGACCCCACTCTATAAAATGGGGACACTAAGAAGAGAACCTTTAACTGGACTCACTTGTCTACTCCGGGTCTAGCTACCCAAGATCGCCTTTGGCGAGGACCTAGGGTGCCACAAGCTGATGTCTGGTTCTCTGCAGCAAAGAGAAAGAATTGAATAGTAAGGGTTTTTTTTTTCCCCAAAACCAAAAATGTAACAGAATGCTGGAGCCAGCTTCCAGCATTTGTTCTGGCGTATGCACAGCATGTGGGCTTCCGCCTTGCCTGGGCCTTGCTGTCAACTGTCTTCTCTTTCCCCACTGTAGTCTTTGGAGTGCCGAATAACATGGCATCATGCTCCCCCACCCTGCTCCCCGGACTCAGCAGCTGCTCCTCAGGTCAGTGCCACCACCTTGTCACCTCTTCCTCTTTTTGGAATTTATTTTTTTATTTTTCTATTGCGTGAGCGAGCATTCTGTCTGCATGGATGTTTGTTCATCATGAGTGTGAAGCGCCTGCAGGGGGCAGAAGAGGGCATGGGATCACCTGGAACCGAAGTTTTCGCATAGGCTCTGGGAACCACATCAGTAAGGCAATCTTCCACAGACATGTCAGCAGGCCAGCTCAAGGGAGACAATCCCTCACTGAGAGCCTTCCCAGATGATTCTAGGCTATGTCAAGTTGACATTTAAGTCAACAATCACAAGCCTAGGAATCAAAATTGGGGCAAGGATTTAGCAGGTGCACACCTTTAACCCCAGAATTCCAGAGGTAGAGATGGGTAGCTCTCTGGGTTCGAGACCATACTGATCTGTGTGGTGAGTTGCAGGGTTGCACAGAGGTGTGCTGTCTCAAAAGGGGATCTTCAAATAAACCACTTCAAACAGAGCTCAGTGGTTATTTTATGTTGTACTGCCCAGGCCACTGTGCCTGCGCAGACCTCGGGGTTAGAGCAGGGGAAGGGGCGTGATGATGCTCGGCTCAGCATTCAACCTGCCAACCTTAGTCAGAGCAGAACACCCAACCCACAGGAAGCAATAAGGATCCAGTAAAACAGCAGGGATTAAGTGAAGAGCGAGGTCAAAGAGGACTTCCTGAAGGAAGTGGGTCGAGGAACTAGGAAAAGACACAGGAAAGTAAGCCCTCCACCCCCACTGCTGGAGAGAGCTGATTTCCTGTGTCCAGCTGATCACAGGGCTCCCGAGCCGTGGAAGCCATCTTCACATGCTGGCCCAGCTCATTGGTGCTTTCTCTCCTGCAGCATATGGCTTGAAGAAGATACGCTGCCTCAAAGGAAGGGGAGACCAGGGAGTTTATGTGTTAGTGTCAGAAGAAAGAGTTCAAAAGAAAGGGAGAGAAATGCTGTGTTCGCGCTTCTAGGCTCAGTGTGTCTGCATCCGGTCTCCACACAGCGAACCTACTAGCCTAGAGGGCAACAGGGACAGGATATTCAGGGGAGGCGGTAGTGTTTGTCAGCCCTATGTGACATACTGCTATTTAGTCACATGGCCCTTACTCTGAAACAATCATAGATAAAGTTTATTCTGGTGGAAGATGACTGCATTTCTAAGAGCATGCCCCTGGTAAAAGCAGTTTTCCGGGAAATGATCCGGCAGCTTCAGGATGCTTGCGGCATCCCGAGGGCGTCCTCCCACTCACGACTCTCGCCCGTTCTCGGTTTCTCTCGCAGTGTTTGGCATGCAGAACAATCTGGCCCCCAGCTCTTCTGTCCTAGCCCACGGCACAACCACCACTTCCACAGGTTGGTAGCCCACGTGTGGGGCTCAGGAACTGGGAATGGGCACCCCTTAGACGCTACAACTCACGACACACCTTTTCACAAAGAGTTAAAAGGACCAAAAGAACTTTCCCACCAGTAAACCAGCCCCCACCCCACCCCCACCCCCACAGCCTAAGATGTCAACCCTCATCCCTTACTGTCTCCCTCTGTGAGTTAACTACACAGGGGAGCCTGTAAAGTCAGCACGTCCACCCTGAGACAACTCGTTCCCATGTGTCTCTCAGCCCAGCTGGTCAGGTGGTCTCTCCAGCTCATTAGTCAATCTTTTGCAGCCCCTGTCACTTCAGATAAAGCTCCATGGTTGTTTTTATGTTGTTCCTCCCAAGCTGTTGTGCCTGTGCAGACCTGGGGGTTAGAGCAGGGGAAGGGATCGCGGTGATGCTCTGCTCCTACGTTCAACCTGCCTACTCCTTAGCTGGAGTAGAACGCCCAACCCACGGGAAGCTATAACAATCCTGTAAAACAGCAGGGATTAAGTGAAGAGTGAGGCCAAAGAGGAAGTGGGCTTACGAACTAGGAAGAGACACAGCAAATTAAGCCACCCCACCACACCCCCGCTGGAGAGAATTGATTCCATGTGCTTTCTCTCAGCTGATCAGACGGCTCCCACGCCACCGTACCACATTAGCCCAACTCCTTGGCTCTTTCTCTCTTGCAGCGTATGGTGTGAAGAAAAACGTACCGCAGCCCCCCACGGTCACCAGCACCGGTGTGTCCACCTCTGCTAGTGAGTGCTATTACCAACATCTAGGGCCCCGGTTGGCGCATGGGAGAGGTGCCATTACGACACACGGTGTCCTGGGAAAGATCTCAACCCGTGCATGGGTGATCTGAGACCCACAAACACAGCTCCTCTCGAAGGTCTCAGGGATGTTTCTACGGGGATGAGCTGGCTTGATCTTCCTCCCTGGAGCAGAAAGTTCCACCCACCCCCCTTACACCTACCTGCTGTTATCTTCCAGCCACCATACTTATCTGGAAACTCTTGGCTTTCTGTTACCTGGGATCTCTGAGAAGCTGGGAGCCCCTCTGAAGCTACTTCCTATAGACTCTAGGGATGTGGGTTCACCCCATGCAATGAGCTATTTCCTCCAGTGCTTAGGTCCTGCTGTGTCTCCTTCCAGTCAGCAATTCATTCATTTAAAATAAAACGTTACCAAGCACCCATTTAGTATCAGACAGGCAGTTTGGTTTTCCAGGTGAACAAGAGAGGGCAGAGTCGTGTAGTGTCGCGGTGAGAGCAAGACAGTGCCAATGGGGCAGCGGGTGACAATCACAAAGACAAAGTGCACCAGACAATGTCAGAAAATGACATGATTCCTAAGCAAGCAAGCCATGTGGTGGACATGGGGCCTGTGTATGAGAGGGCAGAGCTTTAGGGGGGCGGTCAGAAAAAGCCTCCCCAGTATGGTAAAACCAATTTATTATTATAGTTAAGTAAGGGCCTGGCTGATGAAAGAGACCTTGGCAAGGTCAATGAAGACCCTGTGTCTTCAGATAGAGGTGGCCCCATAGACCAGTTCCCAATACGTCCATCATTGTCCCAACCTCGTGATGGCCAGACCTAGCCGGTCCCCAAGGTACTTCACAGCACTGCTGTCTAAAAGAGGAGCCCCCCCAACACACTGGGGAACCCTCTTTCCTTCCTCCGGCTTCCTCTCCTTTCCTTGGCATCCTTCCCTTCCCCCTCACCCATGGCTTTCCTCTACAGCCTGCACCACCAGTGTCCAGAGTGATGACCTCCTGCATAAAGACTGCAAGTTCCTGATTCTGGAGAAAGACAATGTACCTGCCAAGAAGGAGATGGAGCTCTTGATCATGACCAAGGACAGTGGGAAGGTCTTCACTGCCTCCCCTGCCAGCATCTCTTCAAGTAAGTCAGAGCTCGGGTGCCATGGGCTTCAGAAGGGCAGACTGTACAGGAGGCCCAGGGCCCTCACAAGGTGGTTGGAGCCGAGTTAGTGAGTTAGTCATAAGCCACCGGGATTCCATTTTGATGAAAAATACCTGCTTGGACCTGCCTTGAATGCAGATAAGCTAGGAAAACCGGGAGTCTGTGCACAGTGGGAGTCTAGCCACAGCCCCAGAGAAGGAGATTAGCCCAGCAACACCGGACTAGCTTCCTATCAGGCTAACCTGGGTCTTCCCAGGATGGAGGGGATACGAGCAGGCAGGGAGAGTGAAGAGACAGGCAGGGGGTGGGGGGTTAGACCAGGTTATCACTGGTTCTGCGCACAGCTTCTTTTTCAGAGGACACCCTGAAAAAAGAAAAGCAAGCTGCATATGTGGCTGACACCTGCCTAAAGGCAGATATAAATGGTAAGAGAAATCCGACCCTGCCCACCTAGCGAAATAAAACCACACCTCATTTTTCCGTCTTCTGGGACCACAATGCTCAGAGTCCACTGGCAGCCCCAAGAATGTGTTAGGAACATAGGATCCAGCCTTCCTCGGACTTGCTGGGTGGGAGGTTGCAGCTTTTATGTGGAAGTGTGTGTGGTATACCATGTGGGGTACACTGTGTGGGTTCATGTGTGGAGGGTGCATGTGTGGGGGTGCCGTGTGTGGGGATTCACATGTGTGTGGGTGCACACGTATGGTTGCATGTGTGTGGGAGTACATGTATGTGTGCTTGTGTGCTTTTCCAGTCCTCAAGTCCAACTCCCAACTTGTGTTTGTACTTTTAGGAGACCTAAATGCTGCATCCACAAAGAGCAAGGTCACCTCAGTAGGTGAGTAAGATTGGGGGACCCTGCTGTGAAAGATCCGCGTGGTTGGCCATAGTTAGCGGGACAGAGATGGCCCTTGCCGGAGCCTGTACACACACGAGCTACCCAGATCTGGCCTCCTACAGGCTCGAAAGGGAGAAAGATGGAAAATGGGAGTGACAGGCTGGGGTCACAAAGATGATGCTCCAGGGCCCCCCAGCTCCTAATGGCCAGCCGCCACGCTCTCTGAGGCCCAGAGTCTCCCACCAGGGCGGGCACAGCACGACAGGCCCAGGATGATCATCCCGTGATTGCTCCAGCCCTCCGCCCCTTCCTCCCCTCCTCCCCCGCCTTGTGAGAGAAGTGCATGACGTCCCCACCTCCAAGACAACTGCCGGCCCTTACCTTTAAAATACAATTTTAGGTTTGGGTAATAAGTGAGAACCACCAAAGGTGAGCTGTGTCAAGTGAGGCTTAGTGACCCGATATGGGGGTTTAGGCCTAATCAGAGGTAGGCATCGTGCGTGCATGCATGCGACACCCCTAACAATGAAGATGTTTTAAAGCCCGCTGGGGTCTGCGTCCTCCACTCCTTAAGAATCTCATTTCACAGCCGGGCGGTGGTGGCGCACACCTTTAATCCCAGCACTCGGGAGGCAGAGGCAGGCGGATCTCTGTGAGTTCGAGACCAGCCTGGTCTACAGAGCTAGTTCCAGGACAGGCTCCAAAGCCACAGAGAAACCCTGTCTCGAAAAAAAAAAAAAGAATCTCATTTCACTGTTTAAGGAAGCAGTTTGACCTCATTTTATAAAAACTCTTGTCAAGAGTCACACAGCCAAATCCCGGGGTTTTCAGACTTCCTTTTTAGTCATATCTCTATGCTCATGAAAAGCCTCACACAAACTCAAACCCTCTGGAACTGACCGACCTGACGTCACCAATTTTGAAGGGAGACAGACAGGAGGCCTCCTGAATTCAACTCATCCTCCTTATTTTTTCCACAGAAAACCACAGCTATGACCGAGGTGGCGGTGGTGGTGGAGGCAAAGGCGGCGGTGGAGGCGCCATACATGGTGGTGGTGGTGGCGGCGGTGGTGGCGCCGGTGGCGGAGGAACATGGGGGGCTGCGCCTGCCTGGTGCCCCTGTGGCTCCTGCTGCAGCTGGTGGAAGTGGCTGCTGGGCCTGCTGCTTACCTGGCTGCTGTTGCTGGGTCTGCTCTTCGGCCTCATCGCTCTGGGTACGTGCCAAGGCCACAGAGCCTGAACGAAGTGCCCAGCCCTCCTCCCCCTTCTTAGAGTTAGGAAATCACAAGCAGCCCTGAGTGTTAGGGCCCAGGAGCTGACGGTTGCTAGCCAGTGCAAAGGCTGTTTTTCTACAGAGAGGAAACAGCCCCTGGAGGCATCTGGTCCAAGTCTCAAGCAGGACACTGGGAATCTAAGGTCCTGGCTCCTCCCTAGGCTCCTGCACTGATGGCCTTTAGGGCCTCACTGCCTCAGGGTCCTTTCAACCTTTATCTTTCCTGAGCATCTACCTCCTTTTCCCTGTTTTTTCTCTCTCTCCACCTCCCAGAAGAAGGAGAGCCACCCTTGTATTCAGCTTGGGTAGTGACAGAGCCAGGCTTCTGGAAGCTCAGGGGATGTTAGCTCCTATTGGCCACAGGATTATCTCTGCATGAGTATTCTTGAATTGTGTGCCCCGGAGTGTGCAGAAGCCCCTTCCCCAGCCCAGGGCCCCAGGGCAAGAGGCAGACCCAGTCCTCACGGACGGTCCCCGTGTGTCCATCACAGCGGAGGAGGTGAGGAAGCTCAAAGCCCGGGTGGATGAGCTGGAGAAGATCAGGGTGCAATATTCTGAAGACAAGGTGGAGAGAAGTAGCAAGGACCGCCTTCTGAGTGAGGCGCCTGGCCTGGGACCTGGGTTAGGCAAAGCTGAGCTGGATGGCCGCAGCCAGGAGGTGATCTGGCTCTTCGTGAGGGACAAGCTGATGAAAGAACAGGAAAACGGTGAGAGCAGGCCAGAAACAAGGCCAGCAAGCCCAGAACTGGGGGCCTGGGTGGCCTTACACCTGTCCCGGGGACACTCCTCAGCCTTTCTTCTCCTCCCATCCTATCCTCCATCACCCTAAGAGACAAGATGGAGCTGGGCTGGGATCCCCACTTTCGTTTGGGTGGTGGTGGTGTGTGTGTGTGTGTGTGTGACTGACTGACTGACTCAAGGTCTGTTCTTTTTTGTAGGAAATCTCAGAGGAAATCCCGGTCCAAAAGGTATTGGGGTGACCCAAACTTTCCCTTGCCCTCATATCTGCAGGGAAGGCATGATTCCCTGGGACTGGAATCCTTTTCTCTTTGTGCAAATGGGAGAATGCAGATACCACCTGTCTGTCAGGAAGCTGGGAGTTAACTTTCCAGTCAGACATCACAGCAGGGTTGGGAGCCTGGGCACTGTCCAGGAGAAGCCTAGTGGTCTGCCCCGAGGGCCCTAACAGGGCCCCATCTTCTTACCATGATATGTGGTTCCCATGTTGGAAATGACTGTGAAACACGGGTGAGAAAGCAGGTCTTGGTTAATATACCATCTCACAGTGTCTGTCTTTCTGGTTTTAGGTGACATGGGAAGTCAAGGCCCTAAAGGTAACTATTCCAAAGACGATTTACCTTAAGCCCTGGGGAGGGGGCAGTTAAAGCAAGCAGGAAAACCCTCAGGCTGAGAAAGGCCTTTTAATAAACGGTAGTCCGCACCTGTCTGAGGAGGAGCCTGCCTGTCCTGTTGCCCCTGGCTGGACCCAAAGCAACTTTCCCTGAATCACATCACTGAGCGTCTTGTTACCTCTAGAGTGGGAAGGAACTACATAAAGACCCTGGCCCCTCCCAGAGCCTCTGATTAAGTGGATATGGAGGCTCAGGAACCTTCCGTCTTCATCACCCCAAGGGATCCTGCACCCAGGGGTACCTTCCCTATGAAAGGCTCACCTCCATCCTTGGCTCCGTTCTAACTCACTTGAATAGATGAGACCCCAGGCAGGAAGTGGGTTCCTCCATTTGCCTGCCTTTCTCCCCTGCGTATCTCCTTCATGCTTCCCACACTCTTCCAACCTCAGCACACACACCCCTGGATCCCTACCTAAGTCCACCTTCCAAGATTTACAATTCGAGGCTGAGACCAAGGGCTAAAGCTGGGAGATTGAAAAATGCAGACCACCAAGGCACTGCTCGTTACTCCAGTTCTGATCCGCTCCTGTACCAGGGGTCTAATCAGGCCTGTGTCTGCCTCCCTCTTGAGTAGACCAGAGGCCCCATCTAAACAGGTTAAACAGCCTTCCTGCAGCAGCTCCCCTCTCCAGGTGGCCAGACGGGAATTCCAGACCAGTGTTGTTTCCCGGGACATTGACACAGCTGCCAAGTTTATTGGTGCTGGGGCTGCCACAGTTGGTGTGGCCGGATCCGGGGCTGGCATCGGAACAGTGTTTGGTAGCTTGATTATTGGCTATGCCAGGAACCCGTCTCTCAAGCAACAGCTCTTCTCCTATGCCATTCTGGGCTTTGCCCTGTCTGAGGCCATGGGGCTCTTCTGTTTGATGGTCGCCTTCCTCATCCTCTTCGCCATGTGAGGCTCCATGGGGTCACCCAGCCGTCCCTGCTGCTTCGACTCCATGCCGGTCCTGGTGCTGGAGTGTGCTGAGCTTTACCATTAAACAACAACGTTTCTCTAACAAAAAAAAAAAAAAAAAAGATTTACAATTCGACACCCGTCCTGATCCTGTTTAGGATGGGAGCTGGTGGTTCTGGAGCCCCAGCCTGATGAGTCAGGTAACGTATAGGACTTCCGCATACCGCAGAACTCAGGAAAACATTGTATTTCCACTCTAATTATGTCCCAAACAACTCACGGAGACTAATGATGGAAAAATGTATTTGTGGGTTTAGCAACGATTTGAACGTAACTGGATGCATTTGCTCCCTGGAAGGCCAACTGAACCTTCTAGCGGCTCCTTAGGGGACCAGGCCGCGTTCTCTATCTGATGTGTCCTTTTCTTTCATCCCAACAGGAGACCGAGGCCTCCCTGGGTTGCCAGGTAGGTAACCTGCAGTGATTACACACCTCTCATGTTGGGTTGGGTATGTTCAGTCGTAGCTGCCAACTCTGGAGGAAATACACACTGGGGTCTTCTTATATCCGCAGGTATTTCTGGGCCCCTAGGCCACCCAGGCCCAGAAGGACCAAAGGGACAAAAGGGCAGCATTGGTGAGAGCTCCATTTCTAGTTGTTTGTTTCCTCTTCGTCCTTTTTTTAAGTATTAAGGAGATCTTGTTTTAGAAGTCAACAATGACCACAACAGAGAAAGGAGGGAAGTTAAATAGGGAATTTGAAGAGGTAGAGGCTATGGCCGGCATAAGACCTAAGGACACATTCTGAGCAGAGGGGGTAGCCAAAGCCAAGGCCCCAACAGCAAGTTCAAAGAACACCGGGTGAATAAGGAAGCTGGATGCTAAAGAGGCAGAGGGGCAGCCTCAGGCAGCAAGTCACGCGGGGCCTCAGGGCAAAGCCCACATAAAGATGGCTTTTACTCCTGGTGTACTGAGGAGCTGCTTGCAGATTCGGGACAAAGGCAGGGGAATTTTATGTACTCACTGGGTCACTCTGGTCCTGGGTTAAGCGAGGCTGCAGGGAGACAAGCAACAGAGGCCTAGAAGAGGCTCTGGGCCATCCCTCGGCTGCGGAGGGGCTGTCCGTGGCCCTGGCATGGGATTCTAACTGTGAGGCTGGCCATGTCCATCTTTAGGAGATCCTGGCATGGAAGGACCCATAGGCCAGAGAGGACTAGAAGGCCCCATGGGACCTCGTGGTGAACCTGGGCCTCCAGGGTCTGGAGAGAAAGGGGACCGAGGTAAGAGGTGACACCTTCGCCTAGAGGACCAGCTGCAACCTTCCTTCCTTCTGCACGCATTGGGGTGGCATGGGCCAAGCACCTGCAGAGGTGGATGGTGGAGAAGCTCTGTACTAAACCCTGTCGAGACATCACTAACAATGAAGTATGGCCAGGCTAAGAAACAGGCTGTGGTCTGGGGACTTAACCAGAGAAAGAGGTCTCAGGGATGTGACCTTTCCAGAGAGGGTGAGGAGCAGAGCCAAGTCAAGGCAGAGAACAGAGGGCAGCAGAGCCGGGAGCATAGCCAGGTGTGGGTGAAGGTGAAGCTCCCTGGCCTCTGAGGGCCGAGACTCAGCGGCCAAAGGCAGAAGGCCTGAGTCAGAAGCCTAGCACCTCAGAGGGCTGGGGAGGTTTGGAACTCAGCTCCTTAATCATAAGATTGACTTTATGGGGAAACTGAGAAGGGCACCAGGAGTTGTTTGGTGCCAGAACGCTGAAGGGAAGCTTTCAGAGTCACATTCTCCTAAAAGAAATAAAAGGGTCGCTCAAGTAAAGTCACTGCTGGATCCTCTAATGTGCAGTCCTGGCAAAGACCCAAACGGCCCTTAGAATGAGCCAGTATTTGTTGAGCGCTCGCTATGTGCGAAACTTCTCTGGGCGGGAAATGAAGGTTGTGACTGAAGAGTGACCTCACAGAGGTACCAAATGGTCCCCAGCTCATTGGCAGAGTGGGAAATCTCGCTTCCAAACCTGACTGCCAAACTGGGGGTTGGGGCTTTCTCAACAAGTTTCTTCTATCTCTCCTCAGGAATTGCTGGAGAACAAGGCCCTCGGGGCCTTCCGGGTGTCCCAGGTTCTGTGGGTCCCAGAGGTATGTCAGAAAGACCACCCCAAGCTTGCAGGGAGGGTCCACATTCAGAGGAACAGGTCCTGGGCTCTCCAAGAGTGCTGCTTGACAGCCCCAGATTTGTACAGGATAGCCACAAAGTTTTCTTCCAAAAGGGACTTCTGAGTGTCAAGACTCTGGACTACGATTCTGACTTTATAGTGGAGCTTGGGACACATTTCTGTTTCTGTTCAGTGGCCACATTAAGTGGTGTCTAAGCAACTGGACAGATTATACCAGGGCCCAGAACCAGATGATGCCCTGCTGACTGGGACCCAGATACACACACAAAATGCAGCAAGGGCTTGATGGCCAGCTGCGGCCCTTCTCTTCACCTCGGATCTCCCCTCAGGATCTTAGGAAGAAGTGAAGGTCTCTGGACCCTGCCAGGCTCTGGCCTCCCCTAAAGGGAGAACATGGTACTAGCGTTAGCACCGAACCCTCTGGTGTACTGCCCTAGCAAGGACCCCCAAGGCCCTTAGAATGAGTTCCTCATACTTCACCTGCCCTTGACACTAGGGTAAGTTGTCCCAGCCAGTCCTTGGCCTTCTGATCATCTCTCCCCTGTTTCTCAGGTCCCAATGGCTCTCCTGGTCCCCAGGGACCCCCAGGTAAGTGTGCTGCTTCTTGTGAAAATCCTCTGCTTCTGTGGTAAAGAAAGGGCTGTGCATCTGTGTGTGCACGCACAAGTATACATGTGTGTCCATCCCTTCCAAAGATGGGACACTCATCTGATTGTCTGTTTTCCTCTGTGGGGCAGGCTCTGTGGGTCCCCAAGGACTCCGAGGTGAAGTGGGACTCCCTGGTGTCAAAGGTAAGCTGGGGGAGGGGCAGGGAGTCAAAGGACTCTATAGAGAAGTCGGGGTTCAGGGCTCAGAAAGATCTGATGGACATGACCCACAATCTACGAAGTGCAAGAGGGGAGGAGAAACCAAGATGGACGGGAAACTGTCCTCAGAGTCAGGCACTGACCCTTCCTGGTCATCCCCACACGAACTTCGCCACCAAGGTATCTGTTTCCCTTGCAGGTGACAAAGGACTTATGGGACCACCAGGCACCAAAGGTATACTGTTCCCACTGCTGCTCACTCTGCTCCCAGACACCCAGACACAACCTGTGCACAGGATCCAAGAGCACACATGACTCTGGCTCCTGGGCCCTGGGGATGAGAGGGAGCTGAGAGTTCATTCTTCTCCTCAGAAAAGGAAACTGAGGCACAAAGAGGGGAAACACAGTACCCATATCACATAGGCAGGGTTGGGTGCTCTCCACGGTGGTGAGGCGGCACATTGCCAGGTGTCTGCCCTCTGGTCTTGTCCTCCTTGTGCCCAGGACACCTGTGTGTGCCCACAGCAGAGGTTGTGGGGAAATCAGTTGGTGGATGGAGGGTGGGTGGAGGGTAGGTGGATGGAAGGTGGGGGGCGGGTGGTGGGTGGGTGGAGGGTGGGTGGAGGGTGGGTGGGTGGAGGGTGGATGGCTCCTCCAGCTCCGTCAGTGCAGGGACTTCAAACCAGCAGCCTGCTGCAGCTGCCTCACAGGGCCCCAGTCATGGGGGAAGATGGCTTCCGTTGCTTTCAGCTAATTCTTCCTCTCTCATCCCCACATTTGTTTTAGGTGACCAGGGTGAGAAAGGACCCAGAGGCCTCACAGGTCAGTACAACCCAGGAATTTAACTCATCCGCGATCTGTTAAGGTCTAGCAGTCACCAGAAGTGGGACAAATACAAAAAGAAGGGGGTTGAGTATGAACCCAGATGGACTCCATCCGCCTCGATCCGTGTCTGTTTGGTGCAGGGGTTATACCTGTCTTAGGTTCTTTGGAAATCTAACTGGGAAAACTAAGAATCAATTCCCAAAGCAGCACAAAGCGTACCCCGCTCACCCCCTCAACTGCTCACCTCCTGTCCACTGCATGGAAGTCATAATACTTTCACCACAAGGGGTAGCTTGCTGTTTCCAGGGATATCAGACTTATACATGAGCTTCTGAACCAGTCTGAGCCTGCTGCCCACGGGGTGGAGGAGATAGGTGGTCCCGACCACGGCATCAAGGCGAGGGTGCCTCTCTCAGCTCCTCTGGAGGAGAAGCCGGCATATGCATTCTACCAAAGGTGGAAGCACGCATAGCTTGTTAGCCTCCAGCAGCAGCTCCTTTGTCCTTTGCAGGGGAACCTGGCATGCGAGGTTTGCCTGGAGCCGTGGGTGAGCCCGGAGCCAAAGGCGCAATGGGTAAGTTCCACAAAGGCGGCTGACAGTTTTGAGCTGGACACCCTGCTGGGCTCTCTAGCCATAGTTTTCTGGGAATTTCTCCCCGCTCTGGAATAAGCAAGGTCCTTCCTTCCTGGTGACTTTCTGTCTGCTAAGAACTGACAGGGGCCGAAGTTTGGTGAACCCCCCAGTAGCCCACCTCAGGGGTAGTGTCAAAGCCAGATCCAGACCGCCACCTTTTGACTAGCCATTACTGAGGTCCCTATGCCAGGAGAGGGAAGCACCAGGAAGCCTGACCCCAGGCTTGAATCCTAGGGAAGCTCAAGCCCCGCCAATGAGGATGTGGCCCTCACACCTCCATTCACTTAAGGAGACATTAGTAAGTGCTTACTGTCCACAGGACAAGTAAACTACTAGCAAGGGGCACAGCTCGCCCCCTCAAGTTACCACAAAGCTTGTGATGGGTGACAGGGACCGTGAGAGGCACAGAGAACGAGGATACAATCAGAAAAGAGATTATGGAAGACAAAGGAATGGCATTTCAGATGTTCCTAAACATTTAGGAAGCATTTCATTGTGGCCACTTTGGAAAACTATCCCTGCGGAGGAGACAGAGGTGTGGCTAATGAGACCAGTCTCAGAGGGCTCTACTTTAGAAGGTCAACGGTTAGAACTATGCTTAGAGCAGGGATGACAAGGGCCTAAAGGACCCCGGGTAACAGGGCCAGGGTGTCCTGGACCACTCCCAGCAGGGGAATGCTGTGAGGAGGAGGCTGTACCCGGCGGACCCCACAACAAAGCTTCTGAGATTGACAGCCACAGTGATAGCTGCATAAGCCTTCCAGCTAGGAGACCGTGTGCTCCAGGCTTACTGGGACAGGAGAGAGAGGGTCGCAGAACTACCCCCAAGAGTGCCTGACAGACTTTGCTTTTCTGCTTTACCAGGTCCTTCTGGCCCTGATGGACAGCAAGGCCCCAGAGGTTAGTCCCTGCTCGGTGGTCTTCAGTCTCACCAGCCGCCCATGTCTGCCCCTCCCTGCCCTGCCTTTACCCCCACATGCATAGCTGGGCCCTCCATCCTAATAACAAAGAGGCATGCACCATGTGGAGATGAACACAGTCTTGGTCACCATGTCTCCTCCTGCCTATCTGCCAGCATGTCACTCAGGAAAACCCGCTGACTCATGCTCTCTGCAGGTGAGCAAGGCCTGACAGGGATGCCTGGGACCCGAGGCCCACCAGGACCCTCTGGAGACCCAGGAAAGCCAGGTAACGGGGCAGAAAATGGAAGCCACAGTCTTTTGAGTGTGTGTGTGCAACTCAGGCATGCTCGGGTGTGTATGTGCACTCTCGAGGATGCGGTAGGCTCATGGGTGCTTCATCGCGCGTGTGTGCATAAGCCTTATCCCATCACCCTCCGCAGCTCAGCAGAGGACTCTAACAGCAAGTTATGCTAACTGATGTGGGCCCAGCATCAGTCACTGAGTCTGGACATTTGGAAAAAAGAGACTAGCAGATGAAAGGGGTGGGGGCTCTAGGAAGGGACGAGGGTGCGCTTAAAGTTGCAGACTTGAGCAGCCGGGCAGTGGTGGCGCACACCTTTAATCCCAGCACTCGGAAGGTAGAGGCAGGCCTATTTCTGTGAGTTCAAGGGAAGCCTGATCTACAAAACAAGTTCCAGGACAACCAGAACTGTTACGCAGAGAAACCCTGTCTCAAAATACAAAAAACAAACAAACAAAAAATTGCAGACTTGAACTCATCCTCATATCTTGCCCAAGCTTTTCCCTGTCTCCTCTCCTGGGACTGTGCCTAGGCCTTCACCAGTATCTATCAATCGAGAGAAGCCTTCTTAGTGTCTCCACTGAGCGTCAGACAGCAGGATTCTCAGGTCTGTGGGAAGAGCAAATCAGAAGCAGGCAAGGCAACCATTTCCCCAGGCTCTGAAAACACAGGACCCCTGACTCCTTGGCTGGTGCCTAGGTGAACTGTAATGGAGGGGATGGTGGTGTGTGTGTGTGTGTGTGTGTGTGTGTGTGTGTGTGTGTATGTGTGTGCAGCTTTCTAGGTTCCTGGCTCTCTATATTCCTGAAACAATCTATGAACCCAAATGGGCTTATATCAGATATTTACATGACGATTCATAGCAGTAGTAAAATTACAGTTATGAAGTAGCAGCGGAAATAGTTTTGCGGTTGGGGGTCAGCACGGCATGAGGAGCTGTGTTAAAGGGATGCAGCGTTAGGAAGGTTGAGAACCGCTGGCTTAGGAGCATTTCACAGCAAAACTCACAGAGTTGCTCTCTGCCAAGTGACGAGGAGTCTGGATTATACCACTGTGAGGCTTGTCCTCCTGTGTCCTCTGTCCCCTTTGGCTGTCATGCCCACCAGCTCCTGCGGGCAAGGCTGTGACTCCTGGGGGCACTCCTAACCCTTCGGCCCTGGCTTCTTTTCTGCAGGTCTCACAGGACCCCAAGGACCCCAGGGTGAGTCATGCAGGCCCCCCCCCAGCTGCCACCTCCCCCCAGGCCAGACACTTTGGCCAGTGCCTCTAGTCACGTGAGCCTGGCTTCCCGCTCACAACTCCAGCAACACAGGCTCAGGTTCTGTCATAGTGAGTTCTGAGAAGCACCATAAAGAGAAAAGCACACAGAGAACAATCTAGACGGCTTCTGGTGTAGTGATGTCAGATCCTGTTCGTGCTGGGTTCTGTTCCCATCTGGTGCAGAAATGCCCAGGAGAAGACCCAAGCCTCAAGGACCCTGCTGGCCAGGAATTCTGTTAGCACTGGCTCCCGGGGTTCCCTTGGGGACGATGACTGTGTTAAAGCCCCTGCTGTAAAACCTGCTTGGTTTTTATTATCTTCAACACGCCCAGGCCCTAATTTTCTAAAGGCAACTGGACAAAGATTCACAGTGAAATCGAGTCCAGGCTACCCAAAGGCCCTCAGCTGCTGCTGCTCTGCACAGCATGGGTCCTGCCCCAGACAGGGAGAGGGACAGTGGCAGCTTTGTAACCCAGGGGGTCGGAATCCCCCAGAGCTTATGCCTGCTTCAACCCATGCCTGCTGTGCCTCCATTGCCCAGACACAGACAGGGCTCTGGGTGAGAGGCCCTCACTCTCACTCTGGGTGACTCAAAGCAAGACCTGAGTCCCGCTGCCCCGATCAGGCAGCCGGGGTGGCCTGGCTGAGATGCAGAACGCTGGCTACTGCCAGAGAGAAGAGAGGGAGGAGGGCAGACACTCACATCTGCCTGCCAGGCTTTGGTCATCCTGACTGACTTGTGTTTAATCACATTAGGACTTCCTGGTAGCCCTGGCCGACCGGGGACTAAAGGTATGTGACTTTTCCCAAGAAGGTTTTTTTTGGGGGGGAGGGGGGAGTTTCTTTTCATCAGCCATTTTAACAGCAGGGAGGGGTTGGCAAGAGGGAGGGCTGCTCTGACCAGAGCCTGGACCAACAGTGGCATCTAGTGGCTCCTACTGAAGGCAGGACGGTGGGAGCTCTGAGATTTGTGCAGAGTCCTCCAGGCCCTGAGTCCTCAGGCGCCTGCTCTAGCCAGCTAGCCATTCTCAGACTAAGACTCATCTCTGTGTTCCCAGGCCCTTGTGGCAGGAAGATAGGACAGGAAGCTGCTGGTCCCCAAGTTTTCCAAGCCCTTGTTTGCCGCTAAAATACCCTGTCACCTAGGCTCCATCCCCACTGACCTGATGTTTTCTGAGACTAGAGCCTCCATTGGTCTCATCCTCCACCCTGTGCCAGGTGTGGCCAAGGACATCAGATCTGAAGAAACAGCTGTCTACACAGGAAGGAAGGACTGACAGGGGTCTGGTTAGCGCAGTGCAGTACCGGGCACATGGTGACACTCTGCCCATCAGACCCCAGCCCTGAGCAAGGCCAGGCATGCAGGGACTCAGGGACACAAACTGTCTCCACGCTCCTGAACCCTGACACTCTGGCCACAAGCACTCATGGTCACCTTAGAAAAAAAAAAATTAAAAACACTATTATTTCCAATGAGCAGTTGAACCAAAAAGTCATTTTGAGGATAAATGAATGTAACCCAAGAAAAATGACAGTTGAGTTCATACTTCCTAGGACAATAAGTTTCTGGTGGCTCCAGTAGACCTCATAGGTTTAGGGATGGCACCACGGACTTCCTCGGTAACTTCCTGTCCAGGGGGGCTTCAGGGCCTCTTTGAAGGAGATGCAGAACAGAGAAAGTTATCAATCGCTAGGCTGTGTTCTCAGAACAAACTCAAGTACTTTCTCCTGCTGTGACCTTGACACCCTGCTGGAGGACATCAGCAAAGCACTGAGAGGAGACCAAAGCCACTAAGAGTCCCTGGGAGGACCCTGGTCAATGGAGCTACATTCTTTAGCTCTTTGAGTAAAACTTGAGACCTCTCACACTAAGCCTGGCTCCAGCCCCAGGATCTCTCCCGCGCCCTACCTACTCCTCTGCTGTCTCCAGTCGAGAGGGGCACGAGTGGTGGACATGCTTGGGGACACAGAATCCCATGTCCTGTCCCTGAAAGACCTTCACTCGCACTTACATTTTCTTCACCTTGTATGTAACTCGGGATCACCCAGTGGGCCAATCGCCAGAACCCTTCTCATGCTGCCCAGTCCATCCCCTCGTCCCAGGCCAGTCCGTCCCCTCGCTCCAGGAACTAGAATGTACATACGAGATCATGGCTTTTATGTACCCTTTGACCTTTAGAAAAATTCTCCACCTATGGCCATTCCAGGAAGAAAAGGTGGGCAGAGGTGTTGAGAATGAGTCTCCTGTTAGCCCCATGCCAGCCTCATGGAAGGGTGAATTCTCCATAGCCTCTCAGGAGACTCTTCTCTGAGAGACAAGTGATGCTCTGGACCCTGGGCTCCCATCACTATTAAAATCCTGTTAGCCTGAGAGCCAGAGGACCACAGGTGGCTCTCCAACACAATCAGGAACTTGGAGAGTGATTTATCAAGCCACTGATTGATCCTCTTGTCTACTCTTCTCGTCCTCCCCAGGTGAACCCGGCGCTCCAGGCAGAGTCATGACTGCAGGTAAGCAGCCCTGGAGAGCCCCTCCCTGAGTTTTATTTGCCTGGCCTACCTGGGCCATCCGGCCTAGTTGGGCCCCCATGTCAGCCACCAGCAGGTGGGTGGTGTTTAGGAAGGGACAGAGGTGAGCTCTGTGGGTTAACATGAGGAAGCAGGGGGGAGGGAGGGAGAGGCGGAGGGGGGGTGCCAGAGGGGTGAGAGGCAGAGTCTGGCCTGCCACACCTGCCCCCCACTGGGGTGCTGGCACTGCTGAAGGGCAGGAATGGGGCTCAGTGTTCCATGTCCCTTCTGTTTCCAGAGGGCTCATCAACAATCACTGTCCCTGGACCTCCCGGACCTCCCGGTGCCATGGGACCCCCAGGACCTCCAGGGACTCCAGGTCAGTCTGTCTTCTTGCTCTGTCCCCAGTCAACAGCAGGTTATAGATGCAATGGATTCTAGCCACATTTGTTCAAATCCTGACAGCAAGGGCAGGACTAGGGGAAGAGAGAAAAGGGGGCTCCAGAAAGCCCATGCTCATAACCCGGGGACCCTGATGCTACAGCATCTGCAGATGAGAAGCTGAGACCAGAGTGGGTGAATTACATGCCTAAGGTCACACAGCAACCAACAGCAGCGGAGGGTGTCTGCCCCAGAGCTTGGACCAATCAGAAGGAAGGCTCTTGAACTCTTTGTTTCTTAGAAACACAAATGCCAGTGCTCTGTGAGGGGGAAGTACCCCCAAATCCTCCATCAGCATGAGACGGCTGCAGAAATGTGGGGAAAGCCGTGAGGGGTGGCAGCATTATTGGAGAGTCCCGCTGTCAGGGGCCTGTGAGAGCGCGTGGTTACAGCTACATAATCTTATAAAATAGATGATTAAAAACCCTGCGGAAATGAAACAAAGCAAAATGCTTGGGAGCCAAGCACTTGAGATTCGTTTCTGTTTTCCCAAAACCCTTGCTATCTTGTTATGTGTCTTAATTATTTAAAATACTCATATCTAAATTAAGTACATGATTCATACCCAATGCAAGTATGCTCCAGTGAGCGGGGGGCATTTGAGATAATGTCCCCAGCCAATAAAGAGACAGCTCTGCCCACCTCAGGGTCCCCTTCCTGTCATATAGTCTTACAGGACTGACCTGGGGTCACTGATCCATCCCAACACAGCCAGCTAGTCCACGCTCCTGGAGGATGCCTGTGGATCCCCAAATCCCTGCCCCTTCCTCCACTTCTCCTGTGACCCCCAGAGTGGGGGTGGGATTTAGCATTTTTTGTAATTCATAACTGTTTCCAGGTCCCGCTGGCCCTGCTGGTCTCCCAGGACAACAAGGTATGTCCCATCCTGTAAAATCACAGGCTGTGGGCTGAGTCACAGGGACATTCTTCCCAGGTGGGGTTGAGGCCCCTGAATGTTAGATAAAGAGGGAGATGTGTGCTTTGGAAGAAATAGCAGGGCCTTTCAGGCTCTTCACCGTGGCGGAAGCAGGGCCTCCACCATGGTGGAAGCCACTCCTCTCATCTCTCCCCATTTCTCTGAGAGGGTCTGCACTTCCTTGACTAGGCTCTACCCTGTATCTGGTCCCACCCCGGAGGAGGGCAGTGGGCACCCTAACTCTGTGTCCTCCCCACAGGCCCACGAGGGGAGCCAGGACTTGCTGGTGACTCATTCATAAGCAGTGGTAGCTCCATCTCCGAGGTCCTCTCTGCCCGTGAGTGCAACCGCTGTCCAGGGCAGGTGTCGTGGGGGAGGGGATGGAAGAGATGACAGTGGTGTCAGGGCCTGGGCAGCTGCACAGTGAAGTCATTGCAAAGTCTCATGTCACAATGATCATGTTCCCTGCTCTGCCATGGAAGCTGGGAAGAACGGCAGGGTCTGTCTGGCGTGAGAGGCACAGTCACACGGATAGGGCAGCTGACAGGCTCTGGGCTTCCAGCAGGACCAGGGTCAGATCAGCCAGACCTCGGGAGTGAGTATGGTTGGCAGGAGTCACCTGACTCAGAGAACTATGATGAGGAGACTTGGGTTCTCAGTCACAGGAGGTCTGACACTTATGGCCTCCCGTCCACAAAGCTCTTTCAAGAGCCCAAGGGGGATTGCAGCTGCGCCACCCCCTGAACACTTATGTTGTCGATACACAAGGGGCTCAGTGTTTGGTGGCATCTTGCTGACCTGCGGTGCAGGTCTCAGTGACCCTGGTTTCTGGGGGAAACAGACTGAGAGAGAGTGACAAGTTGCCTGAGGTTGCCAGCTGGCTCGACAGAAGTGGGGCCTGAGCTCTGGTTGGCTGATATAGAAGTCCACTCCCCTGCTTCTACCTGGGGGCGTCTCAGCAGATGGGGTCCTAGGGGTGTTGTGCAGCCAGGGCCTGGGCGGCAGCCCCAAGACTCGCCATCCTGGCGAGAGATCAAGCATGGTGAAGAGCCTTTGGTTTCTATCCGCCTCCCTCTACAGAAGGTGTTGACTTACGGGGTCCCCCCGGTCCACCTGGCCCACGAGGGCCACCAGGTAAGATCTTGTTGATCTTTGGGAGGGGGGGACATGAACATTTTATGAGGAAGCTCAGACCCTGCTATTAGGAGTTAAGCAGCCCTCTAAGGCCAGCACTTTCTCTGCCTTCTACAGGGCCTTCCATCCCAGGCCCACCAGGACCCAGAGGCCCTCCGGGTGAGAACTGAAGCCCTTGTTGGGAGGGGACAAGGACAGGGGAAGTGGGAGACAAGGAGACCCAGACAGAGCCTTGCCCTTCTGGCTCTCAGGAAGAGCGTCCCTGCCTCCTCCCCCAGACAGAGGGCAGCTGACTCACCCCCTGGCTCTACTGAGTCTTGGGCTTCTTTTCCCTAGGGGAAGGTGTGCCAGGCCCACCGGGACCACCAGGATCTTTCCTGGCTGATTCAGGTAAGTTTGGGACATCCAGTCACACCCATTCGTCCCTCAGACACAGCCTGACTGTGGTCTCAGCAGTGCGACCGACCTTCCTGACTGGCTCCCCAGGCTGCCCCATTCTGAATTTTGAGGGGAGAATCAATACAGACTCCCCCCCTCTATCTGCTGCATGTAGGAAATATGTTCCGTCAGCGCAGCTACACTGGGAACTTGATTAGCAGGGAGAGCCAGGACTACTCTTGGGAGACCCTGGGGTGAGCAGGAGGCCTGGTTCCTGCCCTCAGAGAGTAGAGAGTTGATAAAGCAGGAAAGGTGCCCACACACAAATATGAGCAACAATATTAACAAAGATGTATGGAAATAACCTAAGATTAAGCACTAGGTCAGAACAAGACCCCCGGAGAAGATCCGTCCACCCAGAACATCCACTAGGCCAGAACAAGGCCCCGGAGAAGATCCATCCACCCATCATCCCCTCCTACCCGCCTGTCTACCTAGTCATCTTTTCATCCATTCGCATGCCAACCTTTTGAGCATGCAAATATATTACAAACCCACACACGTAGGACAGGGGTTGACTGAGCATCTACGGCGTGCCCAGTACTGTGCCAGCTGCTGCTTCCCCAGAAGCGCCTCATCCACATTCCTACTATTTCTTTCCTCGCAGAAACCCTCTTCTCTGGCCGTCCGGGTCCACCTGGCCCCCCGGGTCCCAAGGGAGACCAAGGTAAGATCAGTGTCTCAGGGATCCCAGAGACCAGTGGGATCTGCTCATCTGCCTGGTGGCCAAAGCATTTAGACGAGGCTGGACAGGCAAGGGCACTTCTGCCAGGCTCAGCATCCTGCAGTGTGGGATGGGAGTAGGAGAGTGGCAGGGTGGTCAAAAACTCTGCCAGCAGTCTCCACCCGATGGAGATACCCCAGGTTGTCTACTCCAACGCCAGCCTCCATCCCTTCTCACAGTGTCTGGTGTCCTTCTGCAAGACCCTCCAGGCCTCAGAGGACATCAGCAAACATCAAACACAACCTGGGGTGGGGGCGAGGTAACCAGAGCTGAACCCCGAGAATTCTGAGCTTCTTCAGAGTGCATTTGGTCCACACAAGTAGATCAGAGTCCCTGTGAATAGCTAAGTATGTACAAGCCTGAATGCAGTGCTGGTGTGTGTACAAGTGTGTGTGCATGCGTGCGTGATGCGTGTATGTGTGTGTTACTACTCAGGGAGGGAGGCAGGCCCAGCAACTGTGGATTTTAGGGTGCCTCCCCATAGGGAAAAATGGTATTTTTGCAAGTAAGATTGTAGTAGACAAGGAATGATTGCTGAGCCACCCACGAAGGGTGCTGAACTTACTAGGCCTGGAGGAGGTGGTACAAACAGGGCTTCTCGGTTTGGATTGCAGGTGATCCTGGTGTCCCAGGTACTCCTGGCATCCCTGGTGGTCACTCTCATGGTAAGAACTAAAAGAGAATAAAGTTCTTCCATCTCCAAGTGAGACTGGGGGTCCCAGTGAGGATGTTGATCCCTCCGTTCATCTCCTCGTCTCTGATTTCCATGGTAACTCGGTAGCTCCTCAGAGGCTCTACATGAGCTACCTTTAAGGAGGCCACAAGCTTGTGGGGGATGGAAGAAAAGGTGCATGCGCATCTGTAGGTAGCGGACTGTGCCTGGGGACCAAAGCTGAGAATGCAGCAGGCCCTGAGAGCTACAGGTGGTCTGAGAGAAGGGAGACTGTGAGGCGGTGAGAGACTGCGGAAGGAAAGGGCAGGTCTGCCCTGGGTCAGCACCCAGCTCTGCACCCTTAAAGATGTGGCCCTTCTGTTTGCTAGTCTCCTGTCTTCTCTCCAGAGAAAGCCCAAGGCCAGGCAGGGACACAATGCCTGGACCCAACCAATGCCGAGTAAAGAAACCTAGTCAGAACCCTTTCTCCTCCCCGCAGGTGGATCATCCAGTACTACGTACATGCAGGGCCCGCCTGGGCCTCCTGGGCCCCCTGGGCCTCCAGGCTCCCTCCGTAGCTCTGGCCAGGACATCCAGCACTACATCGCAGAGTACATGCAGAGTGAGTACCCGACACCCACCTTGGGAAGGAGACTGAGGGAGAAGGAGAAGGGGTGTTTGGGTAGTCATCTATGTGGCAGGCCCATGTCTTCCACCCGTGAAGACTTGCCTGCAGGTCCGAGAGCTGGCCAACATACCTGTCCATAAACATGCTGCGTCTTCATCCTATCTGGAGATCTATATACGCATACTACACAATGCACGGAAGTGATACACATATGCACGTGCACACATTTTCAAAAGTGCTCATGCCCCTCCCATCGCTGTGTTTGAGCGATATATCACATGGATGGCTGACTATAGAGTCTTGTCAGCCCAAACCCTTATGGACAGCACAGGCCTCAGCCTCAGGTTCTCTATCAATAGCAAAGCAGTCCAGGCCACTAGGAGAGACTTACATAGATCTAATCTACATGGGAAGTAGAAAGTAGAAAAGGACAAGATCTCCTGAGGAAATTGGGAGCATGGGGACCTTGGGGGAGGGTTGGAGGGTGCGGGAGAGGCAGGGAGGGGAGCAGAGAAAAAATGTAGAACTCAATAAATACCAATTAAAAAAAAAAAAACAAGCAGTCCAGGCTCCCTGCTGGCCATGGCTCAGGCCCTATGTGGACCAGGACAGACTTTCTCTCCTCCGCCTGTGACCACAGGGAGACCGGATGCTCTTGGCCGCAAACTAGACTGTTCGTTCCTTTGTTGGCAGGTGACAGCATCAGGTCTTATCTCTCTGGAGTTCAGGGTCCTCCAGGCCCACCAGGGCCTCCAGGGCCTGCCATCACCGTCACAGGAGAGACTTTCGACTACTCCCAGCTGGCAAGCCAGGTGGTGAGCTACTTGCGAAGTAAGTGTCAGCCTTCAGTGCTCTGATACCCTCCTCCTAAAGCGTCCCCCGGATCCCCAGAACCTCATCTCTCAATTCACTGGCTGTCGCACCCCTCCCCTGACTATATAACCTTTGATTTCACATTCGTCATAGTTGGGTCACAGGGCCCAGCTTCAGCAAACATTGTATTGCTGGGAACAGGCATGATGGGGCAGGCATGAAACGCATTTGACTAGCATGCTCCCAAGTACAGGCCCATCTCTGCTCACAAGAAGAGACCCTTGCTTGACAGAGTCAAGTAGGAGTCAGGCTAAAGCATATTCTAGAACATGGCATTCCCTACAAAAAGCCAGAGTCTCCACCCGGCCTCTTCTGGCCTCCCAAGTAGCCTGAAATGCTGTTCATTTTGCAAAGACCACAACAAGCTGACTTGACTTTCAGAGTTTGGACATTAGGGGGTCAGCTCTGAGACCAAGGGGGTAACCTGAGGTCTTCTTCCCACAGCGTCTGGCTATGGAGTCAGCTTGTCCTCTGCCTCCTCCGAAGAGATCCTGGCCATGCTGCGACGTGAGTCACCCACCGTGGGCTAGAGTGGGGCCTCTTTATTCTATTCTGACCTCACTTGGTGGGCACCAGTCCCAGGCTGAGCTCTGTAAGGCCTGCAAGTCCTTAGTGACACTCACTGTCCCACCTCACGTGCTGGGTCACAAATGCATCATGGGAAAGTGAATCTCCCATCTTCCTCCACTGCAGACACCCAGAAGTAGGCTGATTACCCCCAGCCTGTGTGTGTGTGTGTCCCAAGGACCAAGATCCAATACTGGGAGCCAGGCAGAGCAGGTGGACCTGACTGGGCTTCTGGGTTGATCCATAAAGCATACCCTCTCCTTTCCAGGGAATGATGTGTGGCAGTTCCTACGTCAGCACCTGGCGGGTCCCCCGGGTCCCCCCGGGCCACCAGGAGTCCGCGGAGATGGGTCCCTCCTGTCCTTGGACTATGGAGAACTTAGCAGACACATTCTCAACTATATGTCAAGTGAGTGGTCAGAAGGGTACAGGATGAGGACTAGGGTATCCAGTGTCACTAAGACACTGACCCCTCCTCACCCCCATGCCAGCTGCACTGACCCCTGCAGGGACTGCAGTCTCCAGGGTTGCTCAGAGCAAGTCTGAGCCACGAGCACACTTGTTTATGCGTGAACATTCCACACCCAGCAGCCATCAAGCAGTGTGGCCCTATGCTCTGCTCAGTGCCCTCCCCATTGGGCGTCACTGCCCAGACTGTCTGCATCTCTCTCCTATTCATCTTCTTTCCGACCCCCTTCTCTCCCTTCCTCAGACCCCACTTCAGTCCAGATTGCTATCTGCTCTCCTCCCCGACAGGCCATTTGTATCTGAGCTCCCCTGTCCCACATGAGTCCCCAACAACTTGAGACCTTGTTCCCCAGGTTCTGGAATCAGTTTTGGGCATCCTGGCCCACCAGGTCCCCCTGGCCTTCCAGGGACATCCTATGAGGAGCTACTCACCATGCTCCGAGGTAAGGCCAAACAGGGACTCCATCTATAGGTTTGGGATGGAAACTGAACCTTTGGCTCAGGCTGTGACTGACTCCTTACTGCCCATCGATGTCCCAGGGTCTGACTATAGGGACATCATTGGGCCTCCAGGACCACCCGGGCCACCAGGGATGCCAGGCAGCGCGTGGTCCAGCATCAGCGTGGAGGACCTCTCATCCTACTTGCACAGTAGGACACTGGGGAGCAGGGGGAGGAGGGCAGAGGGCTGCGGCCTGACCCCGCGGGCATCCCTAATCCTCGCTAGGGCCACCATAGAGAACTGAATCAATGTGCCATTCCCCGAAGGAGCATGCTCAGGGATGGAGCCTGGGGCTTGAGGGGGGCCATGAGCCATGGCAGGGGGAAGAAAAAGGGCTCTTAACTGTAGCCCTTGCAGAACTCATGAGCCGTGTGATCAGTCAAGGAATAAGGGTTCTAACGCCTGGTAGTGAAGGTCTAGGAGAACAGGATGTGGGTTGTGGGGTAGAAGGGCCCCTTGGAAGCAGCTATCCCCAAATGATGTCAGAAAGGGGCCACCTGGTCCTTTCTCCTCCTGCATACAAGGGGCCCAGTAAGCATCCCCCACCCTCCACTTCCCATCTCCTTCCCTCCATCCATGGAGGGCCCACAGTAGGCCAAGGGAACTGAGCATCTAGTTGTCTCTGCCCAGGATCCTGACCTTCCTCATTCCCTCTCCTCCCACCCAGCTGCTGGCTTGTCCTCCATCGCAGGCCCTCCAGGCCCTCCTGGACCCCCAGGTCCTCGAGGGCCCCCAGGTGTCTCAGCAGCTCTGGCTACCTATGCAGCTGAAAACAGCGATAACTTCCGCAGCGAGCTGATTAACTACCTCACAAGTAGGTGCCTTGACACTGGTCGCCTCCTGTCCCCCCATCTCTACACTTCATTACTCCTGTAAGTGGCGCAGTAGGCACAAGATTGTCAACCAGTTTCTCTACTCAACTGTATTCTTCTGTACATGTACTCTGTCACTAAGGGATTTTATTCAAACCCCAGAGACCCCCTAGCTCCCAAGTCTTTTGTCCATCGCAATCCGGGCTAATGCATCTTTCTACCCAACAGGTCCTGATGTCCGTAGCTTCATCGTTGGCCCTCCAGGCCCTCCAGGCCCCCAGGGACCACCTGGAAATGGTCACTTAAGAGAGAACTACAGCTGGGGTAGCAGCTCCTCTGACAGACGAGGCACTTCCTACAGCTCTTCCACAGGAGGCTCCCTGGGTGAAGGCGGAGCCTTTGGTGCAGGAGATGGGGGTCCCTATGGTACTGATATCGGACCAGGCGGAGGTTATGGGGCAGCTGCAGGTGGCTTATATGGCACCAATGGCGATTCGCTCCGGGCTGGCTTCACTGGAGACCTGGATTATAACAAGCTGGCAGTGCGGGTGTCGGAGAGCATGCAGCGTAAGTCAGAACCCTTGGACCTCAGAGGGGGAGGAGCATGGGTGTTTCTTGGCACATAGTTCTCACAAACTGGCCCTTGTTTTTAATGAATGTGAAGATAGAAACTCTAGAATCAGATGAGCAGGGATCGAAAGAGAGGAGACTTCATCCTAAGTCTCCACCATCTCAGTGCAAGGAAGCCCAGTATTGACACCGAGCTGTGGGGGAACAGGGAACACCAAAGGGCTTGGTATTCTGCTCAGAGCAAGTCTGACAGTAACAGAGATGCAACTTGTCAGTTGTTAGCCAAGAAGTCCTTTCTCCCTCTAGTTATCAGCACAGGTCTGTGGCCAAATGCCCCCGAGGAATGTCACAACAGGCTAGGCCAGTCTTGAAGAACAGAGAAGGAAGCTGCAGGGCTTCTTCCTCAGGGCAGCTTCCTCAGGTTTAGCTGCTTTGAGCGAGGCTGTCTGAGGATACTACCCTTCTGCTGCAGCTTACCACTGTGAGTGGTATCTGCTTCCTATACCTGCATCCTGGTGTTCTGCAGGTCAAGGCCTGCTACAAGGGATGGCCTACACTGTCCAGGGCCCACCAGGCGTGCCTGGGCCCCAGGGCCCTCCTGGCATCAGCAAGGTCTTCTCTGCCTACAGCAATGTGACACAGGACCTCATGGACTTCTTCCGGAGTAAGCATGCCCTCACGGCTTCCCCAGCCCTAGCCTGCTGCTTAGTCTCACAAGGGACCTGACACACAAATGCCTCCTTCTCCCTGTAGCTGAGATTCCAGAACCATGAAGCCAGCTCCACTTCCCTCTACATGCCCAGATTCCACTCTCTGTGTCGCTCTGAACAAACCGCTCGACCTCCCAAACCTCCGGCAACCTCTAGTCTAAAACCAGATTCTTTCCTTCCTTGCAGCTTATGGAGCTATTCCAGGCCCACCTGGGCAAAAGGGAGAGGCGGGCGCCCCAGGACCCAAAGGTAAGTGGCAATGGGAATCGTGTGTAATGACCACCTCTTACTGAAAAGTAGTAGCACCTTTGCTGGTACCACACTGTGCCACACCATACATGTCATACATGTTACATCTTCTCTGTGCTTCTAGGTGACAGGGGCCTTGCTGGACAACGAGGTCCTCCTGGGCCACCTGGCCCTCGAGGGCAAAAAGGAGAGAAAGGAGACAAGGGTAAGTCCGAATCTTGTGGCTTCTGAGGTTCTGGGGCTCAGCAGAGAAACAGTAATTTGCTTCCAAGCTAGTCTGAGAAATTCAAACAAAAACTTATGCATAAAAAGGTATTTAGCACAGATGAGGAGGAAGACCAGAGCTGCTGCAGAGTGAGAAAGAACCTGGCAACAAAATAGGGCAAATAACTTGAAAATAAGTTGTTTTACAAAGGATTAACTATTCAAGCCACTTTTAGCCATCATTGTTGGTATCACTGGTCCTCATAGGTCATGACATACTTAACTCCTACTCATCTTTGGACTTTCAGGCGACCAAGTCTACACTGGGAGGAGGAGGAGAAGTATTGCCGTCAAGCCATAAGTTGCACTTGGCAGAACCACCGAGTTCTTGGACCAGTTCTTGAAATATGCTCAGGTGTCTGTGTCCAAGTATCCCCTGTGGGTGAAAACTAGAACTGGTTCACATCTTGTTGAGACCAAGTCACCTAGCAACACTTGTTCTAGTTGGAACAAAATATATACATACAGAAAGTTCAACGACACACAGTTGGAAACAGCTTCATTGATTGGGTGGGCCTTCAGAATAGCTGCAAAATTTAATATGAGATTTAACCTCTCTGCTATATAGATCTGAGCTCCCTGGCTTCTTTAGCTCCCTGGCTTCTTAACTCAGGCCTAAACCTCAGAAGCCAGGTACATAAATGTTGGGTGGGGAGTCTTGGCGCTTTGCCTAAAAAATGAGCCCAGAAAAATGGAGAACGGGAATGGGGGCCTTGGCGGGGGTGACACTTGATGGTTTCTGGTCACTGTTCCAAGGCTGTGCTTCCAGTTCCTTCCCTGATCACTCTGCACTCTCCAGAAGTTCCCCTCCTTCGAGGATAGTTATCACAGCAGAGATGCCAACCACCTCCCACTGGAGCTATGGCCTGTGTTCCTGTGCATGCCGGAAGTCACGATATGACACCACACTAGACTACAGCGGACAGCACAGGAGGGGCAGCAGACAAGGAAAGGAAACATGGCCTCCATACCCCATTCTGCACATAGGAAAGGGCATGGGTGCAGCTGGTTTTTAAGCACTTTTCACTGTCTAAAAGTATTTGTATGTAAGCTGTAAGATGAAAAATAATTTCAATTGTAAAATTTTCAATTAAAGGTTTTTTTTCCTTTTTTAGTATGTTTACTATGAATCATGTGAAAAAGAAAGTTTAAAAAAAAAGAATTTGGGTTACCTGGGTCTGACTCTAATGCTGTTTATTACAAACATTAGCAGAGAAGACTGGTTACATTTTAGGCCCTGCCTTTTAACATTTTATCCCTGAGAGCTCTAAAGCAGAATTTTATCTGAAGCTACTAGCTCAACCTGGACACACCGGACAAAGAAGTTTGTTTTTTCTAAGTTCCTTGAAATAGAAACACTTACACAACAAATTAGCAAGTTTCTTTGCAATTAATGCATGACTGGAGGCCAAATATATAAACCACAAAAATGTCTACTAAGGAAAATGTGCACATATCAGAGACCCCAAAGAAATGCATGGTAAGATCAGAAGAGCCTGCACTTGGGCAACGGCCATTTGTTAATTTGTTACAAGCTGTGTCTCTCAATTGCTGGGTAGTCAAGCATGGGATTAACATAAATTCACTTCTGCATCTCTGTGTAGACCAGGCTGTCCTCAAACTCAGAGATCTGCCTGCCTCTGCCTCCTAAGTTCTGGGATGACTTTCCTTACTTTTCTATGCTCTCTCCTGAATATCTTACATATCCTAGAGAAAGGACACGATTTAGTTTCACTCCCACAAGCAGCTGCAGCAGCACCAATGCAAGCACATCATCAGAACATTGTGTGGTCTTCTGGCCTGGATGTTATAACCTGATGGCTACCCGTAAAAATCAACATGGGGATCTCTGCACATGAATTCATATAGCCTTCACAATTTCAGATAACTTGCTTTATCACCCACAGGGAACAATACCCACTGTGGATAACAATGATTGCAATGTATCTTTTAAAGAATTTATCAGTTTCATAATGAAAACCTTTTGAAACAGTACTTTTTACTTTGGGGCTCAAGTATTACATGTTAATGATTGCTACCGTGATTAATCAGACCTAGGAAATGTCCCCTTGTTATTAGACTTTACGAAGACACCCAAGTCTTCACAGAGTTCTGCACTCAGAAGAAATGGGAGGGAAGTCCCAACTGTGCAGCTTTCTTCAGACAAAACCCAGAGAGGATAGACACACACAAGCCACACTTCAGCTGGACAGCTGTGTATCTGAGCCTCTTTTGTTTCACTGGGAAAGGGGGGCAGTGGTTCAGGAATGAGCTCAGTAGTGCACAGCACTCTGAGATTAGAAAATGACATCACAGCCTCCCTCTAGCCAAGCTGCACACCTGCCAAGCAGGGTTGCCAATGTCCACTGAGTGGTGTTGAACAAATCAATTGACAATAACAAGAAGGCTTTTTAGCATATGATTTTTCATTGGATTTGAAACACTTGGTGAAACAAATACTCCATCCCAATAAGAGGAAATTAAAGCACACACACACTTTATGTGAACACAGACATTGGAAGTTCCTCCCAGAGGAGTCTGCATATTGGAAGGTACTTATCAGCAAGTCAAAAATTACATTTGTCAGGAGGGAGAGATTACCACAGATGACTAGGATCGATGATAAACACAGAATGTCAGAAGACTAAGAAAAGTGCAAGTTTAAAAAATGTAAGTAGGACCAAAAGGGCAGGGGGGACAGACCTGCAAAGTGTCTCAGCAGGACAATCTCATTCCTAAGATTTTCTTTTAATTTAAAAAAATGTTTCCCAAAATAGATTAAGAAATAACTTTATTGTTTGACAATCCCGTGATTGAAAAGGCATGTTTCTAATCCCAAGTATACAAGAAGCATAACGTGAAATGAAATTCTCTTCAAAAATTTAGCTTGTGAACTTATTACACTGCAAAGAATCAAATTTTTAAGCTGCAGCCAACATTTGAAACTGGTCAACTCTATTCCAAGCTTTGTAGCAGAAATTTTAAAGCATTATTAAAACTACGTCAGCCAAAGAACAGCAACAGCAGAGGCAATAACTGCTGCCTCTGACGTAAGAGAACACTGAAAATATCACCCGTGTCCTACAAGACCGTTCCCCGAAAGGACCAGAAGGCCATTAAAGCTGACACCTCTTCAGCTGCAGTTCCCGTGCCGGGCGGTCTGCAGTATCTCTAGCTATGAATTTGGCCAAGTTTGGCTTCTTAGAAGAGTCTCTGTCTTATAATTAGCACAGTGTGGAATGGGGAAAGTATGAGGGTACAGGGGACCTGGAAGAGCACAAAAAAAAGTTACTTCTGAGACGTGCTGATGCTCAAGAAATCAGAGAAGCCTCTACGGGGAAGGTCTCACGTGCCTGAGAGCGTGTGCTTGAGAAACACTGCTTAGAGGTAGCTCCGGTTCTGCTTCTTACTTAGTTACAATCTGCCATGTCCTGGCATGTGGGAAGGTTCCAATATTTTCAACAAAATAAAAGCACTCTAAATTTGCTCCTCACCCACAGAAAAGGGTAAGAAAGAGCTTACTGTGACTCCAACTAAAACAGCAGCTAATTCAGCGACCCACAGCCTGGGGGTCAACAGGTCTGCGGAAACCCTGCGCTTGAGCTCTAGGAGCTGGACCTGAAGAAGTGTGGTGGGTGGAGGTGTGGTGTGGCCAAAGCATGCAGGGAAAGGGGAGGTGACTGCATGGAGAATTTCCTTTATGCACTGAATGGGGCATTCTGCCACAGCAACCAAACAACTTCATCAGCAGATGGACTGACTGCACTCTCAGATTCAAAGAAGGCAATGCCCTTAGCCACTCCCCACCTATACTTCACCCAGCAAAGAATGATCACTGTTATCTACTGGCATATGGTCTTAAAGGAAGCACAAGTTTAGAAACAGCATGTTCTGTAACAAAACACTTTCTATATATAACCTGAAGTGTGGAGAGGAGTGTCCCCTCTACAAGTGTACCACAGGGCAGTCCCTGCACCCACAGGAATAAACTCAAGGAGGAGCGGGGAATCCAAAGAGCAGGCTTCAGGTAGACAACCCCTCCAGCCTGCATTCCAGATACAATGCTCTAAATGTCAAGCTGAATAGAAACAGAAAGGAAAGATACTCAGACTAAATCGTGTCTACAATTACCTAAATGATACTGAAAATAAAGCCCACTGACTGGAGTATTCATTTGTAAAAATCCAATAAGCTGAAAAATTCAAAGGAGAAAGTGGTGTATAAGAGCTTTCCTCCCCTCTCCCTCTTCAAATAAATCATTAAATACACTGGGCAACATAATTCTGTCTTTTATCATAACAATATAAACAATCTCCATCATCATCCTGAATATTACTTTATAAAGATATATTTAAAGGCTTTCAAACAGTTTTCAACCCAGCATCTGAAAATAAAGCATTAAGAATTCTGTATACAGTAACACATTCATGTGCTAAGTGTATGAATTTACAACCATACATTATAATATATACGTATATATATTTATATAAAAAACAAAATTGGCTGAAAGTTAAGGCTACCTACAAGGTTGTCCAAGAAAATTAAGCTTGTCAAAATAATTATAAAGTTAAAATTACACATGCATTTTTAAACCAGATAAAATCCAGCATCCAAAGTTTTCAAATAAACGTCAACAAAGTACTACAGACGTCTGCATTTCCTTAACATGAACTGGTGTTTCCACATTACACTGACAGTTCTACTTTTCCACCAACCTCAAAATATAACTAAAAACTGAAACGTTTACAGTTTGGTACCTAGCACTCTTAGAAGAGAACAGGTTGCCAATGGCAGGCAGCAAGCATCATTCACAAATGTGCTGTTTATAATACTGTTGACCTGACGCGGCTGAGATTCTGAGCTTCAGAAGGAACCAAAAGTGAACACTTCATTAATGAGCACATGTACCAGCAACCACATGATAAAGGTTTCAGGCTTTTCCGACTCAAAGAAATTAATTTAAACATGGAACAAAATAAAACCGAAATGCACTTGAATAACCTCATTCGAAACTTTACAATGTCACTTTGCATGTGTGTCTGATACTGAATGAAAATCCTTTGCGGACAACGCTTCTTCTAAGACTAGCTTCAGAACTGTAGCTGTGACTGCAGCTAGGGGCACAGAGGCCCTTAAGCATCACTCAGAAATAGAACTTCTGAGATGGAGGCTTCTGATGTGGGCGAGCTCAGTCTGTGATATGACAGTGTGGTGAGCTCTGTTAAGTTCAATCTGCACATTTTAAAGCTAGTTCATTCATCTTTCCATACTTTGTACAACCTTTGTTTTAGGATGAATATTAAATGGCAATATAAACACGTTTTTAAAACAGTAATGTCCACCAATGAGAAGGGTATTTTGTTCCTGCTGATCAAAACGAAAACCCCATTTTATATATGATTAAAATTTAGTGTTTTAGGCACTATCTTAATAAAATTAGCACCTCAATTATTGTTCCTGCCCACACAGGCTAATGTTTGTGACAAATTACTGAAATAACCTTTCTCTTTTAAAAGACTTTGATCCTGCTTAATGATAAAAAATATATCTATGTATTGAATCAATAAACATATTTCTGTAGCTCATGGCTTTTTAATAATAGTTGGTTTACCAAAAGAAAATCACTCCAATTCTACAGCATAATCTTAACTATAGAATTTAGCATCATTGAGAAATCAAGTAAAACAATATTTATTAATACTTACTGATGTAACAGGTTTGGTTTTTTTTTATCCCCCAAATAACTTTAAACATTTCTCTGGCAGTTTTTCAGTACTATGTCTAAAGAATACAATATTTAAGGTCAATATACAAAATCACCTTAGGGAATTACTGCAAGATGCCAACATGGCCTAGCATCTGTCTTAGTTCATTTGCCCTTCATCTTTGCTTAACAACAACAAAAAAAAAATCCAAGGAACCAATTTTCAAAACCACCGAGAAGATGGACAGGTGATTGTCTTTGTGAGTCACATGTGCTGTGGAAGATGAAGAGAACATAAGGATGCACTTAGAAGCCAAATCCAGACAGAGAATGCTTGCTGTCGCTATGACCCAGTGGAATGCAAGGTGGGAATAGGGTAGAATTTGGAGATACGGCTCTGTGCTGATGGATTAAGACATTCGGACTCCCCAGTCATTTTAAAAAACACTTCCTGCTCCTGCAGTTTCCTGGCAAACTCTTCTTCCAGTGTCTTAAAAAAGAAGAGATAAACAATTATGCACCGCTTTACACTGTACATGGAAATCAGGATTTACTCTGATAGCCAAGATTAAACCTACTAACCCCAAACATTTTATTCAATAGTTAAGACCACATACTTCCCACGGTCACAGGTTCTAGACTCAGTTCAGTTAGTCCTCTGCTATAGAAGAAGGGCACTGCCTAACTTATCTTGTTAGCATGCTATGTGAACATCAAACATAACAAGTGACAACTATTAGTAACTGTCACCTACTTTTTGTGTCAAGTTACTGACATAGTTTTTTTCTGCACTGAACTACAAGCCATATAAACCTCAGATCTAAACTATACTCATCTTATAGCCCTACAATACGCAGCAAAAATACTTGCTGTGGAATTCCCCTCTGTACACTATGAATATGTTTTATTACCATTGGTTAATAAAGAAGTTGCTTCAGCCTATGGCAGGGTAGAATAAAGCCAGGCAGAAAATCCAAACAGAGATATATGAAGAGAGTAGGCAGAGTCAAAGAGACACCATGTTAGTTGCTGAAGGACACAGATGCGAGCACCTTGCCCAGTAAGCCACAGCCTTGTGGTGATACAGAGATTAATAGAAATGGGTTAATGTAAGATATAAGAGTTGGCTAGAAATCCAACTAAGATATTGGCCAAACAGTGTTGTAATTAATATAGTTTCTGTGTGATTATTCAGGTCTGGGCGGCCGGGAAAGCAACGAGTAGTCTGAATTTATTGAAACCTAACCCTGATAGTTTCCTGAGGTTAATCTTTTGAGTGGTGATTAGGGTCACAAGACGGGAGCCCTCTAAATGGGACTACTATTCTTTTAAGGGACATGCAGAGAGTTCTTTCCTAAAGAAGGTGGTCCTCGCCAGAACCTGACCATGACAGAACTCTGGACATGGCCTCCTCAGGCCTCCATTTTATAATATTTTGTTTTAATGAACTGAATGGACAGGCATCAGCGATTATAGATAAGTCATTTAAAGTGCTATTGCTTAGGTTGAAACAAAGCACAAGACGGTTTCTCAGAAATAAAACATGAACTTAACCATGAAGCAGTGTCAGGAACTGACAGGCAAGACAGAGCAGGTAAAACTGACACAAAGAAGGAACAGTTACCCTACCCACACGGCAGCACATGAGAACGAAGTGTCTAGTGGGTGGGAAAGTCAGAAAGGCTACAGCCCATGTGTATCACTGTGAAGGCTTCAGAGTCAAATCGCAGGATTTATGTTATACTTGATGGAACTGAAACTTATCAACACCTCTATGACATCTTCAGATGTTCATGAGGATAACTGGCAACAGCCAGCAAGTAAGAATAAGGAGGGAACTAGGGTCAGTAGATACATGAGGACATGGTTGAGCAAGCTCGGCAATAGGAAAGAGAACACACTAAAAATGAGTCACAATTAATATCTGGTTGAATGCTGAGTGCCACAGATTAAGGTTCTAACCTGGATGTCAATTAAGAGAGAGGATGTGGGAACACGTCATGCTGGTGGGGCTACTGGAGAAAGGAAAGGTGACATCAATACTGAGTTCACTCTGAAGTCTGCTGAGCTGACGTTCTCCATCAGCTTCAACGGCTGTGCACTAGTCACTCAGAGCATTCCAAGAACTCCCCTAACACCAAGATACAGATCAGCGAACAAAGAGAGAAATTCCCTGCTTTCTAAGCAGTTTATATTCTCATGAAATAAGACAAGAAATATATCTGGTGATGAAGACTATAACAACGAAAAATAAAATAAGCCAGGATAAAGAATATTTGAGATGGGAATCAAGTGAAGAAACAAGGACCTCAGAGATACAACGACACTGGAAAAGAGGCCTAGATGAAATGAGGAAGACTAGAACACCTAGAAAATGAAATGAGTGAAAAGTTCAAACTGACAGTAAGGAAACCAATGAGCTGGATGTAATGGGCATGCCTGTAGTCTCAGTGCCCGGGAGCATAAGGCAGGAACACAGCAAGCTTGAAGCCAGCATGGGATACAAGCAAACCCTGATTCAGAATAGCAACAGTCATGGCACTAATGAACAGCCATGGCAACATAACCACCTATGGCCTCACGTGCCAAGACCCTGCTATATGAACATCACCTCTTTTAACTTGTTTTTTCTCCTTCTTTTTGAGACTGGGTTTCATGTAGCCCAGGCTAACCTCAAATTCATCATGTAACTGAGGAGGACCTTGGACTTAAGGCATGTACCACCATCACTGAGATGTACAGCAGGAAGAAAGCTCACAAAAAGAAATGTTGATGTCTTAAGGGTTAACAAAGGGAAGTGGACAATAGAGTAACAGCCAGAGATACAGTGGTTAATTCATGAAATCAGGCCAGCAGGGAAACTGGTTACAAACAAGAGAAATGGGAGAAAAGATGAAATAAGCCATTCCTATGCTTAATTCAAGAGTCATGTTACTGTAACTTCAGCTGCACCGGATAGACTCAGCCCTCACTGCACTCCTCCCTGACTACTCTGCAAGGGGAAAGAACTATTCATAATTTTCCACATGCAGTATTTTTGCTCATTCTACTTTCTCTGCTTGTCCTATTCCTTTCCAATCTACCCACCTGCCAGCAAGTTATTATTAATCATAGCCCACCCAGTTTTTACCTCTTTAGCCTCCTCACAGAGATTTTAGCCCTCCTTCTCCTGTGTGCTCATGCACTCTGCTCCCCTGCGTCATGCTCTAACCTATTCCCCAGCAAGGGTCCCCCCAACTCGCAATCACTTCTCACAGATACTGGACTTTGGGAATAGGGATATTGTCTTTTCATCTCCGTATCCATCAGGTCACTGCACCTGATACAAAGAAAGTACAGAACAGTAGGCAGGGAATGGGTGAACCACACACAGAGCTGTAGGACAGTTTTTAAGTCACCTTCTTCCTCGGTCTCAGTCTCTCTCTCCACTCCTTTAACTCTTGGCTGTGCTCCTCATCCAACTCCTTCAGTTTCTGAGTCTCATGTTCAACCAACAGGTGGCATTTTTCATTCTGAAAATAAAGTTGGTAATAAAGTTTTTTTCGGGTCAATGGAGCAATTTTTAACAGATATATGTTCCTCCAAAGTAGCAAATTATTGATTAGATACCATGCTGTTATGGAAGTTCAAATTCTCCTTTAAAAACTAAGTGCCAAGAGTTATGAAATCATCTGTTTTATAAGTGTATAAATACCTTCACTGTTTTTGAAACTTTTATATCTTCTTGCAAAAAAAAAAAAAAAACTAAACATCATATATAAAAAAAAAAAACTTAAGTAGAAATACATTGGGTTTTTGCTTTTCCAGTTGGTAAAAGATTTGGAATTAGTAAGTATTCTACTCCAGTAAATTAACCAAGTATACAGAACATCAAAGTTACCTCTGAAAGTGTAAACATTTCGGGCACTCACTAGATGGACTGTGCATTTCAAATGAATTCCAAGAACAGTCCTCTCTAAGGTCTAATTTCCTACTGAAAAAGTTTCCCAATGTTTACCTTTTTTTTCTCAAAACCAGAAAAAAAAAATCAGCCAAATTCTTTTAAATTAAAAAATAAATAAAGTCAGAATCTTAAACACACCATGATTTAATAATAAAAAGGATATTTGATGATGCTTTCTCAGGTTTTAATTTAGCTCATGCTTACATTCACCTTAATCACATGGAATAAAAACAAGGGTCCACGGCACTGCACGGCTTTCCCTTGAGCCCATGCAGCAGCCAGGTATTCAATGCTCTGTCCCTTTCCTACGCAGCAAATTCTTGTTGGTCTTATTTTCTCCACATCAGTGGAATAAGCTACCCGGCCACCATGCATTCCGTTGTCAGGCTCCAGAACCTAACCTGCAGCTGATGTAGTTCTCGGACATTGGCTTCACACTGCAACTGGAGATCCCGCATTTGGCTCTCATGTTTTTGATGCTGAGCCATTCTCTCATTTTTCTGCCTCTTTTCTTCTTGTGCAGCAAACTATAAATAAGAAAAACAAAAAATTAGATAGGAAGCAGGGTAATCTGTACATACTCTAGAGGTATCATTAATCGATTTAACAAAGCTTAAAAAACAGTAAACTAAAGCTGTAATCCTACACTGTAACTCAAACCTCTAAGACCTAGGTAAAGGGAGAGGAAATGACCTCTGGTCTAAGGCCTCCGTGCGCTAATGGCTTAATGATCTCCAGTGGCAGAAGATCATTTGCTGCCGCAGAAGTGCCACAGCCGGACATGGTTCCTACTTCAAAGATGTCCAAGTTATCTCACTCCCATGGTCTAAGATCTGTCAAGGGAGAGATGACTTTGCCCTCTATGGTCCCAAACAGGGAAGACTAAGTTGGTACATAACAAGTACCCTGCCCCATCTCAGAAAGTTAAAATAACAATCCCGAGGTGAGACTAAATGTTTAAACCCAATTATGAGGTACTTTTAAAGGTCATTCAACTTTGTTAAACCCTGAAAAAGAAGAGAATTATCTCTTAAGTACCTGTTTAATTTTTTCACGATCCTGATCTGGTGTGGCTGTTGAGTTAATTCTTAGACTTTTCTTAAACATGGCCATTCGTGTCTTGGCTTCACTTCGTTGAATCTTGGGCAGTCTCGCTCGTTCCTGAGTCTGTCTGTTTTTCAATTCCTCAATAAGCCGTTGATTATAACGTTGCATTTGTTCTGTTTCCTAAGAAGATTTAAACAGACTTGGACAGTTGCAGATACAACCTAACTCTCAGCACCCACAGACATGTTCCAAGATGGCATCTGTTACTGTTTCTCATAGGTACCCTCTAGCTGTACAATGAACAACAAAATATTAGGCAAAAATAATTTATAAGAAAAGTTATTAATGACAGCAGTGTTCAGGAAAGAAATGTTACTAAGATACTTGAATCACATTGGAACCAGAAAAACACAAGATGAATATGACAATTTATAAGGTCTTAAAAACACTGTAATTGATAGAAAAGTTTACAATCAACATAAAGATTATAATCAAGTACTCAAACTCAAAAAAATTTAAGGTAAAAAAAATAAAGCAAAGAATCTATTCTCTAAAAAATTAAGCTACAAAACTGAATAACTTTGTAAAGTAAAACGAACAAACAACTGAAGAAATTTCCCTTTCGTTCACCTTCTCATGGCGTTTAAGCAGCTGGTGTCTCTGCATGAAATACTGATCCTTAAGCTGCTGTTTAAGCAGCTGGTGCTTTTCCTGTAAGTGTCGCTCTTCAAGCTCCCAAATCGCAGCTTCTCGAGCTACAAGGAAGTGGTTTTCAAAATGTCACTTAGCTCTTTTAACTAATGTCCAATGCTCTTCATTTTAATGCTTACAGCAAAGCGTTTTATGTATTAATTTACACAAATAGATATTCTAAGGTATAAATAAAAGGTTACCAATGCAAAATAGCATTTATTATCATTTTTGTTTTAATGCCCTAAACTAAGAATGTCCTACCAGGAATGCCAAAATCCCACCTTAAAAAGAAAGAAATAAATTAATCTGTTAGGAGGAATAAGGGCTTAAAATCCCATCCTATCATCTTCTCACTATGTTATTATATTCAGATAGATTAAATATTTTAATTTTTAGGTAGGGTTATTTGTTTTTTTTTTTTTTAAGGGGGGGGGAGTTTTGTTTTTGAAGTGCTGAGAATTGAGCCAGGCCCCTATATCCGGGGCTCCATGTACACACTAAGTACATATTCTACCACTAAGCTGCGTCTCCAGTCCATGTTTAAGTGTACTTTTAGAGACACTTCTGCTATATCTCACAGTATTTCTCAACTTTAAAAAAGAGAACCTCTTATTTTATCTTTTCCTTGGCCACCCCAGCAAAGAAAAAGCACTCTGCAATGCACACCTCAGGCAATGTTTGAGGCATTTTTGTTATGTACACACACAGTGTGGACTCTCACATACCTCTCATGAGCTGTTGCTTGTTATTCAAGCACTCTCTCTCGATATTAGCCAACTCTGCCTTCTGTTGTTGGATGATCTTTTTCAGAGAGCCATCTAATTCTTGTTGCTGCTTCTGAACAAATTCTTGTTCCTAACAGACACAGTTAACCATCTGTTAATACATATCTACTAAATTAAATATTCAGTTATCTAGTGCTTATGTATTAGTGGTTAGTGAAGCTTCTTCCTCTCTGCAGGGGAAGAGTGATGGAGACTGAACCAGGGCCTTGTACCTGCAGGACAAGTACTCTAGCACTGAACTGCATCTCTGGTACTTATGAAGATTGCTAAGTGAAGTTTATAAAGCTGGTGTGGTTTTAAAAAAATCACTAAAATTATATTGTACAGATACAGCACAAATGTACTGGTCACCCAAATCTAGAAATGTGTTAGAATGTACAACATCTATTCACTATTAAGAATGATACACATAAAAAGTACACATCCATTCACAATTAAAATGTCCTTTTTCATTAACAGCTTTGGAAAAATAACAAATTATAACTTCTGAAGCTGACCATTTGTTCCACTATGGTATAACTAAAACAAAAGTAAATAAGAACTTCCTTTTAAGAATAGAGGCAACTAAAAAAAAAGAGATCATCACAATGTTTAACCCTAATTTTCTAAGAAACAGACAGGTAGAAAGACTTTGCCTGAACTAACAGTGGAGGACAGTGCTCATCGTCTATAGCATGTGCCTAAAAAACACCAGTCTGGAGACGTAGTGAGAAACAATGCACGGCTAGAGAGATTTAAGTTAGGGCTGGGAAAGTGACACTATGAATCTACACACAAAATTCATACAATGAAGGCATTCTATCAACACATTTGAGACTCACTAATTCACTTAATAAATATTTGTTGAATGCCTACCATTTGCCAAATTTGTGCTTTTAAAAAGGAACAAATTATATTAAATTAAAAATGTATGCATCTCTATCCCCCTTTGGCAGTAACAGAAGAAAGTGTTTAGTTCAAAGGATATACAAATAAAAACTTTAGGTTTACATTTTAGGGCTGAAACAACACTTAACCTACAGTCCTTTTCTCTTATGATCCAGTGGACAGTCAAGTCCGAGCTCTATTTCAAAACTGTTCCTTGGGATTTGAACAGAGTCAGACAAGATCTGGACCACTTCCAGCCTGGTCCTTAGTGCACACAGGCCAAGAAAGCTCCTCTAAGAGTTGACCTATGGCAGTGCCTCTGGAGTTGGTCATTTCAGGCTGTTGTGAGGGAGTAATGTGGAGCTGCAAATGTTACCATCATTTCATCTGCATAATCATGTATGTTTTACTATAAATCCAAATACACAGAGCAGAAAGAAAGGCCAGTGAACAGTCACTATAAAATACAGCTAGTAGTAGGCAGTAGTAGCATACACATTTAATCCCAGTAACTGGGAGGCAGAGGCAGGGAGATCTCGGTGGGTTTGGGGACAGCCTGGTCTACAGAATGAATTCCAGGACAGCCAGGGTTGCTATACATAGAAACCATATCTCAAAAACAAACCAACAAAAACCTACTTATTTATTCATCTAGAATAAAGAAGTCTTTTATATTTTACTCAAGAGATGCAAAATCTCCATGCCACCTTTTAAGCAGTTAAATAAGGCGACATACACTCCTCTTTTTCCTACAGCAAATATTTGTAATAAAAATATTGTTCCTTTTAACCTCAGATACAAAGTTTCTATTTGAAACGTTGTTCAATAAATGTTTAACCTGGAGATACAGTTAAGAGTTTCTTGTGGTTAACAATTTTATCATTGGGTTACATCATAGATTTTTAAAATATCTGTGCAAACAGCTTAACTAGTATATATGTCGACTTTATATTTAGACTCAGAAGTCAAATATCAATAGTATAAACTCAAGTCAATAAATATGTGAAACAAAAAAAGGTAAATAGAAGCTATGCCACTAAGTACATATGATTTCTGTCCATGCCATCTGTGGGTATGTCACTGTCCTTAAGATCTGGATTACACAAGGTGGGAGTTCAGTTCAAAGAGAAGTTTCTTGAGGTACTCAGTACATGCCGGGACTGCTAGATACAGTGCCACTAAAATCAATAAAAACAGCCCCAGAAGACAAACTAGGCATCGACAAATCAGAGTCAGTAGGCAGTGATAGACTAGTGTGGGAATGCTTCCTGACAGGAGCTAGCAAGGAACACGGTTGCCACACAGCTGAACAAGCAAGCAGAGTTTAAATGACTATATAATTGGTGGGCACCACACAAATAGTTTATATTAAAGTTAAATTAATATATATTAATTACCTGAAAAAGACTCTTATACACAAATTAGTATACTTTTTTACTTCAAATGAATGTGATTTTAATATTATTGCCCATTCATTAAATTTCTCAACTTCAAAAGGCAAATACAATATGTTCACAATGGAATTTGTTAGTAGAAATTGCTCTTAGGAACAGAAACTAAGAGAAATTTCACGTTCTAAAAAGTCTGCATGGATTACATTCTGCCTTTAAAAAACCTATGTGCTTATCAGAAGACGTCACAAAAATGAACAACGAAAGAACCCAAACTAAGAAAGCCAAAAGTCATTTTTAAAAATGGCCTCATACTCTATGAAGTCAATGACCTTTAAAAGTACAAATTCAAATTCTGGTAAGTAATTTTATCATATCAGTTAACTAACTGTAAGTATTAAAACTGCAGATTTGCATTCAAAAAACTATCAGAAAAGGTTATGACAAGTTGAACTATTTGTATGAAAATTGATCACTTACTCAACAGATTTATTCAACAATGGTAATGATCAGAAAAGATTATAAATCATAATTTCTTGTTTAAAAAAAGTATCTGCCAATTGCTTTTTAAATCTAATTTGGAAATGTGGGAACCAGAAATGGCTGAAATCAAGTAGTTTATATCAAATATCACAAACAAAAATTACCATGTTATATTGGCTAGCTGTTTCTATGGGAACTGTGAGAAGGAATACAGTTTGGAATTTCAGACATAATTTCAAACTACAATGGAAATAACAACACCTCAATATTTACTACTGACAATTTAAATAAACGGGGACAAATTAAACCAAAGTAAAATCACTACTTTTACCATGGCTTTTCTGACCATATCCATAATTAAGACATCTAAAATTATATGTAATCAAAATGTCACTTCACACACAGGTAAAAATCTAATCACAGCATTCAATTTCTCACATGTGCAAAGTTTATAAAACTCTACCAGGAAGATATTTTACTTTTCTTAAAAATCATGAAAATTTCAAGTTAAAAATCTATGGTGGGGAGGCAGAAAAATAGAGCCTTCCACTACAAGTGTTCTGCTTCCAGCTCTTCTGCTGATGCCACAGAGACCACGGGTCTGGAGCAGATCACAAGCCTCCTGTGCCCACATACTGCATCTGGAGAAAGAATATACTCCATCCCTATGTGAGGATGGTGCCAGTGAGAACCAGATGTAAAAACTCTGAAGAACACTGTTAATACTAAGTTTGTGCCAAACTATTATTACTGTTATTATTGGCATCAGCTCTCAATATTCTATAATTGAGTCAATGAAGTTAACAATGAAAGGCACATGTGAGTCAAAGAAGGCACAAGTAAAACAGAAGGCACCTCCCACAGCACGCGGACTTACGTCCTGCATTTGGGCGTTGAACACTGCACAAGATGACAACTGAAAAGACTGAATCATGACCTGAGCAACACCCTGTGGATCAGAATACAATGCACCTCCCAGGTGAGAAAAGAGACATCTGATGACTTTGTGTAAATGGAAACAATAACTGCACAAGGTCAAGTCAAGTAACAGAGGGACCTATTGCCCATCTGCAGAACAAAAGGTGAGAATTAGGTCAGTGATTTCCAAATTCTAATGTGTTACTTACTTCTAAATCAGTGGAACTCCTTTTTAAAAGCCTATCCATGATGGATGGATGGAAGGATGGATGGATGAACGGAGGGACAGATGATAGATAGACAGACAGATTTTAGACTACAAGGAGACTTGAGTGGGTACAACACCTGCTTAAGCCCCACGTGTTTGGAAAGAGGAAAGACTCTCAAAAAATGCTGCCCTCTAACAAACCACGGACAAATGACATATGAAAGAAACAAAGGGAGGGAAGGAGAGAGGAAAAAAGGGAAGAAAAAGAGAGGAGGGCAAAGGTGGAACAGGAGGAAAAGAAAAAGTCCTCTTTTCCGCACAGAAGTAACACCTCCAGCCCCATAGCCCTTGCCTGGAATAAGAGCTCCTAGGGAGACAGTCTGAAAGCCTGAGGACTAGGTGTCAAATATGTACAAGCTCCATGGCTACACAGTCTAAGACAAACTGTAAAATTATCAAATTTTAGCAAATTTATCAAAGGAATAAATACTTTTGAAGTGTGACATCTAAATTTACAAAAAGAATTTACCAGTAATTTTAACTTTTATGGGAAAACAAAAAACTCCTCCAAATTACATGGAGTCATTTTTTAAAAAAAAAAAGTAAACTAAATTTATAGTATAGGATCACTCAATTCATTCAACAATAAATTCTTATTCTCAACTCTTATGTTTAATATACTTTTGAAACTAAAAACCATCTGTTACAGTCCTTAAGGTAAAACTATATTGCTATTACTTAGTATCTAGTTTGAAATCTAAACTAACCAAAAGCAAAGGTGGAGCCGGGAAAGACTCCCTTTCACTTGTTCACAATGAACGGTAGGCCAGATGACGAGCACCCAGACCAGGCAGAGTGAGCAGTCTTGACACGAGGCAGCATGGTATGCTGTCTGGCAATCCAGTATTTGAATGTGAAGCTGAAACTGTCTGGGCAACAATTCTGATTTTACATTTCCCTTTCTGTGCTTGTTCCCACACTGCTAAGACAGGGGTGATGCTCAGTGTGAGGCTGAGCTGTGATATGTGGAGCATCAGAAAAAGAGATAGCCACACAGCAAATGCTCTGTCACCATGTCTTCAACTAGTCATTCCCACACCAGGACAAGACACAATGTCTCAGTGCCTTACAGCAAGAAAAATACTAATTTTATTCAATTAAACTGGAATGAATTAAAACTGGAAATTCTAGATCAGTTTCCTTCTTTTTCATAGTACTAAAATGTTATCAGCTCTGAAATAACAATAGGCAAACAGTTTTAAAATATATTTACTGCACGCGTGCACATACACACAAACACACACACACACTTCAATTGCAGTAAATGCCATGGTCCCTAATGGATTTTTGTTACTTCTGTTTCTTTTCAGAGCCTATAAGCCTAAAAGTTTAGGAATCATTTTTTGTTATTACATAAAAATCACATTAAAAGGATAATACATTGCAGTAACTGGAAAATTCTGTTAAAATATTCATTTATCTAGTTAATTCATTCTTCTTGTAAAAATATTCTGTTCATTTAGCTGTTGGATTCTAAATAAAAAAATGAATATATGAAAAATTTGTCTTTGAAGTTGATTATGTTTTTGATCTTAAAAGTAATTAAATGATGCCAGATGGTAGTGGCACGCCTTTAATCCCAGCATGTGGGAGATAAAGACAGGCAGATCTCTGTGAGTTCGAGACCAGCCTGATCTACAGCGCAAGTTCCAGGACAAGCTCCAAAGCTACACAGAGAAACCTTGTCCCAAAAAACCTAAAAACAGTAATTAAAAGTATGATCTACCATTGAATAATAAAATTTACCATTTTTATTCTAAATGGTTTCTTAATAGGCATTCTTTATCTAAGCACAAACTTATATATCTATCCCCAACTCTGCCCTAAAGGTCTTCCAGCAAGCATTGGCACCATTTCTTAAAAACATGGGCTTCCAAGTCAGGCGGTAGTGGTGGTGCATGCCTTTAATCCCAGCACTCAGGAAGCAGAGACAGGAGGATCTCTGTGAGTTCAAGGCTAGTCTGGTCTACAGAAAGAGTTCCAGGACAAGCTCTAAAGCTACACAGAGAAACCCGGTCTTGGAAAAAAAAAAAAAAGACAAAAACCAAAAACATAGCCTTCCATCATGATAAAAATCAGATAACAGTAGCCATTATATTAAGACGTTTGTTTCTTTTATCTGGAATCAACTTTCTAAACATTTCATCTACTTTCATTATTAGCAATTTAAACATCATCAAGTATAAATACAACATTATTTAAAAACAAAACAAAACAAAGATCCTGGGTATCTATAGATGGGGAAAAGTTTAACATTAAATAATAATTACAATTATAATCTCCTCTTTCAACCATGGCTTCCTGAGCCAAGAGAAAAGTCAGCTTTCTGGTTTTAGTAGCATTACGCTGCTGCTGTTACCTGAGCATGCTGGCTTTGTGCAAGCTCCTCTTTCCTGCGTTTCATAAACTCTTTTCTCAGCTCTTTGGGTGCTTTCTCCACTTCATTCATAACCTAAGTGTATGAGCATGCAGGAGGTGGGGAAATAATACTTTCTCCACAGAAAGCATATGCATATGTGAGCAGAAAGCTACAAGTCAAAATTAAAGTTGTTAAGATTCCTTTCAACATGCATTAGCACAAGCGTGGATAAAGAGAGAGCAAGCAGAAAGGGAAACACAGCATGCAAAGGCTCACTCATTGCTTGACTATCCCCACGTACCAATCAGTGAAGGAATGCTCAGAGCATTCAACTGCCTTCTTGAGGGGTCAAAAATTACAAACATACCTATCGATAGTCTTTGAAATGCTAAACACATAAAAAGCTAACTCCATTTATAAAGTGCAAACTTTACAACTGACTTGACGACACCAAAGGAACAGTTCCAGATGAGTCACTTCATGACAACAGAGGAGGAAAGGGAAGGGAAGTGGGACTTCAAATGGGCAAGAGAAAAATAAATAAACACTAAACTTTTTTCATAAAGCATGCCATTTTATATATGGTGTGATAAAAACGAATATAGCTGATGACCTACTATAGGATTGGGTAATATTCTCTTTGGTGAAAATTGAAGCCAAGCTGGACAACTTTCAAATCAGTAATCTAAGCACTCTTTAAAATTTAGTAAACTATGATTTCTTACATTAAACAAAGTATGTTTTTAAATGAAGTATATCTTTAAATTCCTTTTTTTTTTAAACCAAAAGTCTAAATATGACCTTCACCCACCAAAAGATCTATAGTCCAGATCTGAAAAACAAGCATGTGTATACAAGTAAAAGCACCAAAAGAGCCCGGATTCCAAATCACCACATGCCACTGGCACCCAAGAAAGAGACTGATTTTGATTTAACAGTGTCCTTAGTTCCCATCAGTAACTCCTCATGAAACCAAATCACCAGTAAAAGCAAGAAACTCCCCCAAATGCAAGAAGTTTAGCAGTAAGGAAAAAATACACAATAAGATTATTCAATACAAACACATCATGATCTCAAACGTAACTAGATAAAATTCAAAACAGTAACTACAGACTTATTCATCTAGAATTAAATCTTTTAATTTAATCTAATACAAAGATTAGTTTCTCAACAATCAGAATTTTTTAAAAAATTGACAAAGATCTTTATCATAGTATATGAAGCAACTCTATAAAAGACATAACAACAATAAAAACAACCCTCTAGAAATGGTGGCTATAGGAAATAAAGCTAGCTGCACACCAGTATGCACATCTGACCTAAGGAAAACATCAAGTACTTGCTATTATTGTTTAGTCCTACTTGAACACATCCTTAAGATTCAATAATATGATGTTCTGTTTTCTTCCTAATTAAATACTAAACTCAAATGCTAAAATAATGGTAACTGAAATATGTAACAAAAGTGAAACTACATTTCCCAATCTGGCTGAGATATTTTCTTCCAATCCTAATAGAACTGATCATAATTATTTTTCCCCTGGGGTTGTTTATTTATTTTCTGAAAATGTAACTCCTTCTCCTGCACTGAAGATAAGAACAAGTTGTAAATTATCACTGAGAATTGCTTGGATGTATTTTATTTTACGCTAGGTACAAAAAGACAACATATGGGAAGCCTCTTTATGAGATGATGACAATCAGCTCTATAGCAACATGGAAGCAGCGCAGAAAAGCCAAACCTTTTTATAATCACATGGTTTGTGCTATTTTGCATATCAAGCTATTCAATTCCTGCTTGGCAAAATGTCTAAGAAAACGAATAAATCTAATTGAGAAAAATTCAAACATCAAGTAATTCATAAATGATAATTCTTGTTGCTACTAGTAAATACCAATGATGTTAAGTTCTCTTGAAAAAATACTTCTAAATAAAGCCCTAAATAGTTCATTAATAAGAAGTAAATGGCAGAATGAAATACAGCTTGGATTTTATTTGAAGATTTGGCTCAAAGTTAAGGGAGACAGGCCACTGAAACCTCTTTTATTCCCTGTTTTCTTGGCAGTAAAATGAGGATAATATCTGAAGTCATTAACTGCCAGCCTATCACTGTTTGGAATAAAGAACAAAGGCATGAATGAATGAGTGCTATTCAGTTACTAGCTATTATTCCTGATTCCTCAGACAGTCTTCAATTTGTATTTTAAAAACATCTGTGATAATTAACAACCGTAGCTACATTTACCTCCTTCTTGCGGTTTCTTAGCATATTCTGGAATTTGGACAGCTCCTTCTCTTGCTCTCCTTTGATTCGTTTGGCTTCATCTCTCAAGCGGTTTGTATGCTCTTGTTCTAATCGTTCAATTGTCTGTTTCTGCTGCTTCTCTAGATTCTCAATTTCTTGGTCATATTGTCGCTTCTTACTCTGTAAAACAATGCAGTCTATTACTATGCTAATTCATCAAATAGTCAAGTAATTATGTAATTCTGAATACAGAAATACATATTATAAAGTATGAAAGGAAGAAAAGAAAGAGGTTAGAGCTAGGTATAACAACAGCACATGCCTATAATTCTACCACCTGAGAAATGAAGGTTGGAATGTATAGAGGGAGACTATAAGGGAGACACTGTCTCAAAACAACAACAACAAACCCTTAAAAATAAAAGAATTTGAAAAGGGAAACATTTCAGATAAATCTATGGAAAGCAAAGACACAATTTCTAAAATTCTGGAAAACAGAATGAAAAGAATGCAAAAGCAGTCAGTGAGAGCATCCCTCTCGGTTTCCTTGGGAACCTGTGGTAGTGACTGAACACAAAATCAACAACGCCACACAATGCATACAACAGTCCTCAACACTTGCATTACAAAACTGCAAAGGATTATAATTTAAACTTCAATATTATTTTAAATTATCCTTTTTTTCTAACATACTTTAAGCTAGATATTCAACTTAAATTTTGTAATACATTCCTAAATTCCCTTCCCAACAGTGGACATAAGTGAAAACTGAAGGCCTCAGACTTAACCGCAAAAGCCAGTGAAGAAAGTAACCTGTGAAAAGCCGCCAACAAGTTCTAACATTCAGTCAGGTGATGTGGGATTCCCCTCTGTATGCTGTGAATACTATTAGTTAATAAAGAAACTGCCTTGGGCCTGCGCAAGGAATAGAGGTAGGTGGGGAAAACTAAACTGAAAGGAGGTGGAATAAAAGAGAGAAGCCAAGGCGCTGCCACCGGAGACAGATGCGCTGAAACTTTGCTGGTAAGCCATGACCTCGTGGTAATGCAGAAATTAATGGAGATGGGTTAAATTAAGATGTAAGAGCCAATAAGAAGCTAGAGCTAATGGGCCAAGCAATGATTTAAATAATATAGTTTCTGTGTGATTATCTTGGGGCTGAGCAGCTGAGAACAAAATAAGCAGCCTCCTCCAACAGTCAGGCTTGGAAACAACTGTTCTAGATGACCTGGAAACTTCAGAATCTAGATAACACAGGCAGTGTGTTCTCGAGAAAGGGTGTGGGGAAGGACTTTCTGAGAAGGACCCCATTTGCCCACAAATTAAGGCCAACAATTGACTAGTGGGATTTCATAAAACTAAAAAGCCTCTGAACAGCTAAAGAAACAATCAACCAGCTGAAGAAGCAGCCCACGGAATGGGAAGAATCCTTGCCAGTTCTAACTTTGACAGAGGATTAATATACAGAATATATAAAGAACTCAAAAGAAAAGAGTTAAAATAACAAACAACCCATTCAAATGAGAGCCTGAGACCAGAGTTCTCAAAAAAAAAAAAAAATAGCTAAAATATTTCAAAAAATGTTCATCAGCCCTAGCAATTAAGAGAATGCAACTCAAAACAATTTTGAGATATTTCATCTTACCCCAATCAGAATGGAAAAGACCAATGGAATAACTGGCAACAAATGCTGGAAGGAATGCGAAGGAAAAGGAAACCCTCATTCACTGTGGATGGGACTGCAAACTACTGCAGCTACTATGGAAATAAGTGTGGAGAATCCTCAAAAAGCTACAATAATCACCCAGAGGACTCAGCTCCACCACTCCACTTGATAGATCCTACCCAGATACTTGCTCAGCCACGTTCATTGCTGCTCTACTCACAACTGCTAGGAATGGAACCATCCTAAATGTCCTTCAGCTGAGAAATGAATAATGAAAATGTGGTACATATACACTATAGAATACTATACAGCTATAAAGAAAAGTGAAATCATAGAATTTGCAGGAAAATGGATGGAAATAGAAAATACTGTATGAGTGAGTTAACCCAGTCCCAGAAAAAGAAACACAAAATGTTTTTTTTTTCTTTTCTTTTCTGTTTCATTATGGCTTTTAACTTCAAATCTTCAGATTTGAGTGAAGCCAGGAAAGTATTAAGGGACCATGGGAAAAGGAAAGATGTTACAGAGAGAAGAATAGCAGTGCAAATGTAATTGGAATGGGAAATGGGAGAAATGGGGCTGAGGAAGGATTGGGAGGTGGGAGAAAGGTCAACACAGAAGAGGGAGGATAACAGTAAGAATGTCTCAAAAAGCTGTAAGAAATCATTATTACCTATTTACCTAAAATTACACATATAATACATCTAAACCTATGTATATACATATACATATATAGTCTAAAAGAAATTTTCCCACGTGGGTTGACAAAGTTTGCTGCAAAAGTAACAGACAATCTAGCAAAAACCCCCAATACCAGGTCTCAGAAACCCCCTGATAAGCTGTTGGTAAAGGGAGGCCAAGAGACTCCCAAAACATTATAGGTTATTGCTGTTGCCTTTGGTTACCTCTAGAGACTGAAGATGAGCTCCTGCTGTTGAAGACCAAGAAAATCCAAGCTGGATCTAACTAAAAGCCTCCTCCCTAAGAGACTAACTTTCATAGTACCAGAAGGGTCCATGCAAGCTTATTCCCTGTCCTATCAAGCTATGACACCTATGAACCACAACAACCAGCATGGCAAAATAACCACAGTGGCACTCATATTTTGGTGGTAAACAACAACTCTATAATTGGATTTAAGACTCACTCAACAAGAGAAAAACCATGCCTAATTCTAGAAACTTGGACAACCTACCTAGTCATGGATCTTGGAGGACCTATAACCACCACTTTACAAACATAATTCCAGGTTACACACTAAATATTTATATTTATACCTACATGTAACTTTAGCTCTCACCCCTCAGCAACAACAAACACACAAACAAAAATCTCTTTGCAACAGATGGAGACCACTACAAAAAATAAACAATTAATTAAAACGCAGAGAATAAGGAATCATGTGATCCCAGCCCCAAGTGAGACATCTATAACACAACTCCTCCACCTAAGGCTCAGAGAACACTGCAGAAGAGGGGCAGAAAGATGGTAAAATCCAGAGGACTAAGATGTCTTCTGTGAGACTGAGTCTTGCAGAAATGTTGGGAAAACTACACCCACAAAGTCTCAACAATACAGTTGCCGGGCTGGAGAGATGGCTCAGGGGTTAAGAGCACTGACTGCTCTTCCAGAGGTCCTGAGTTCATTTCCCAGCAGCCACATGGTGGCTCACAGCCATCTGTAATGAGGTCTGGTGTCCTCTTCTGGCCTGCAGGCATACATGCAGGCAGAACACCGTATACATAATAAATAAATAAATAAATAAATAAATAAATAAATAAATAAGCAATACAGTTGCCAAAACAATTCCTGAAGGACCACAACATCAATAGATAATGCTAACACGGAAGGGAAAATCTCATAGGGCCCCAACCCTAAACAAAGAACTACAGGCAATGAAGAAATGCTGAGAGTGGGAGAAACAGTCTTTCCCAGGGATAAGCCCTCCAATTAGTTATCTACAAAAATAGTTAGACCTGAAATCATATACATATAAGCAACATTATACAAACTGAACATGCTGTATTTATATATTTAGGAATACACACACAAATCAGCAATTAAAGAAAAATTAAGTGAGGCCATAAATTGCTGTGGGACAATGGTCTGTACCCTGTCACTTGTATTTTACATAAACGCTGACTGGCCAGTAAGCCAGGCATAAAGTATAGGTGGGGCAATCAGGCAGGCAGTAGATGTGAGGCAAGGAGAATTATGGGAGGAGGGAAGTTTCAGTTTGCAGTCATCACCCAGAGAGAGAGAGAGAAAGCCATACACAGAGCAAGCAAGATATGACTGCCTCGCCAAAAAAGGTACCAAGCCACGTGGCTAACACAGACAAGAATTATGGGCTAACATAAGTTATAAAATTAATAAGAAGCCTGAGATACTAGGCCAATCAGTTTATAATTAATGTAGACCTCTGTGTGATTTCTTTGGGAACCAGGCAGGACAGAAACCTCAATCAACAATGAATATAAAGGGGGAGAAGGGTGCATGGGAGGAGGACTTGGAAAGAAGAAAGGGAAAAAGGGAAATTATGTAATATTTTAATCATAATATTTAAAAAAAACTCTTAATATTGTAAGCTGAAAGATGAAACTCCAACACTGAAGCAGCTTTCAGTGACGGAAATATCTAAAAACCTGGTAAACAATCTACCAGTCTCCTAATACTAACTTCTCATGACAGATTTCAAATGAAACTATAAAATCGGTAATAAGACTGGGATTGGAGATCCCTTTCAACAAGTTTTTGCTTATAAGAAGCACCCAAAACACCCCAGAAACAGTGGCTACAGTAATAGACCACAAAACCATGAAAAATCTTATCATCAGAGAGAAAATTTAATAGCCTACTCCAGGGCTGTTTCTTTCTTTCTTTCTTTCTTTCTTTCTTTCTTTCTTTCTTTCTTTCTTTCTTTCTTTCTTTCTTTTCTTTCTTAAAGATTCATCTCTTTATTATGTATAAAACATTCTGCCTCCATGTATGCCTACTGAACAGAAGAGGGCGCCAGATCTCACTACAGATGGCTGTGAACCACTATGTGGTTGCTGGGAATTGAACTCAGGACCTCTGGAAGAGCAGCAGTGCTCTTAACCTCTGAGCCATCTCTTCAGCCCTCCAGGACTGTTTCTAAAACACTAGATTTCATTTATTGACAAAAATAACACAAAATCAAAGACTTCACCATCATTTCTTGCTCAAAGCGCCTGAAAATCTGCTCTCGCTGCTGCTGAAGTTTCCCATTGAGCTGCTGCTGGGCCCTCTGCTCTTCTTTCTGAAGAAATCTCAGCTCTCGAAGTTCCTGACGCCTGACAAAGTATAACAAAAAGAAGCAAATTATACTCTGGAGTAATACTTTTAAATAAGCTTTAGCCATAAGATTTTAAACTTTAAAAACAAATTTTCAAATAATCCAAAATTAACCAAGAATTTACTCTTGTTTCTCTATTCTACATAATTTTCAGAAACAGCAATAAACTCAATTAAACTCACAATAATTACACAGTTTCTCTACTCACCTGAGAAACCGCAATTCCTCAGTTTTGGAGTCACTATCTGTAACTATCTTTGACGTTGTTACACTCACTTCTACGCCATCAACAATAAATTTGCGTGTTTTCTTCAATGTTTTCTTCTGTCTTCTTGTTTCCTGAATAAGATTTCATTTGGGTTAGGTTTTGTATACTATATGTGGAAGACATTTTCCTCTTTAAAAATAAAAATGCCTGGACAGCCATCAAGACCGCACATATAAAGCAGCAGGAGTCATCTGTACATCAGTTATATCATAGTTAACGCTGAGAACGCAAGTTTACAGGTGAAAAAAAAAAACAAACATCTTTTTAAAGTGAAATTAGGCATTCTGGCCATGAGCATACACAATCTTTGTGACACTAATAATTAGGTACATCAGTAATAAAATTCCATAGATGACTTTTACTATTAAGCTTCTCTTCATCTTTTACTGTTGTGGGTTCTCACCACTACGCTTTATACCAGTAAACAGATTAAATAGGGAGACAATTACTTGGTTTACTGGGCGACAGGGTGGAGGTGCAGAAAACCAAGGGAGCCCAGCATTCAGAAGTTTGGGGACTCTACAACTAGACTCTGGGAAGTAAGGAAGGGAATGGGGGAGAGAAAAAGTGTGAAAGAAGGGAGGATGAAGGGGAAGGGAAACAGGGAAGAGCAGGGGACCAAGGAAAAAGAGAAAAGGAATACAGAAAATACGAAGTCCAAGAAAAGGCACTAAACTAAAAATGTGTTAGAATTCAAGTTTGCTCTGGCACCTGTGAGCATCCCCTTACTTCCCCATCCTCCAGCTCCAGGGTCCTCATGTTCGCCTAAACCTGAACCATGGCTGCTTCCCTAGCATTTCTCTAAAGTCTAACACTGACATGGTTTTATATATATACCTTCCTTAACCTACAAACGTCACAAATTTCTTCAGCTTCTACAATAAGGTATCTACAATTAACATTCCCTTAGCTGTCACAGAAGCACTTACCATGGAAGAAAGGAACTCACTCCCACAAGTTACCTCTAACCTCCAGACGCTTGCTATGGCACACATGAGTCCCTACACATAAACTTTCAAAGTAATAAATAAAATATAATTTAAAAAAATACTACCTTTTACTACATTACTGACCCGCAGGAGCCTCCTAGGTTTCTACAAAACTGCCCATGTGAATCCTAAGTACCCAAGATTTGAGAATTATGCTCTAATGGCTCCAAGTGCAGAGTGATATTTTGGGGTTTGATTTCCCCATCATGGCAGTATTAATTACTAGGAATAAAGAAACAAAGGTGGACATCTACAGGAGCCAGTGGTTAAGGATTACTCATACCTTAAAACACTTTTCAAAAGGAGACAATTCTTTCAGCTTCTCGTTCTTTGGTATAGCAGTAATGCTTGCTAAGATTGCATCCAGATATGTGCAAGAAACACTAAATGAGACCAAGAAACTATCCTGTCCTGTTTATCTACCCATGTACCCATATTTGCAAAATTGAGTAGGTACTATCAAAAATCTTTAAAGATAAATCCCAGAATCTCTCTCTCCAGTTCTTTTTGATTACCTTATAATCCCAAAAGAATTCATATGGTTAATATTATACAGATTTAATAGTGTTTTAAGATAGCAATGAACTAGAAATTACCAAAATGGGAAAGCAAAACCCAAGCAAGGCCCCAGGCACACTTACTTGTAGAGACATTGACCCACTATCTTTCGTTTTGCTTAGGAAGCTGGAGATGGACAAATTCAAGTCACTGCTGCTGTTCTCCACAGTGGACCCAGTCCCTGAGTCAGTGTCATTTTCCTTTTCATTGTCAGGCTCATGTGACAGTATGGTTTCAGTTTTTGGGAAAGCATTCATTTCTCCTTTATTTTCTGTGTTTTCAGAGTTAATATTGATACTAGGTATTAGGACAGGATGAGGCTCGTTGGGCTGCGAGGTTGCAGGGGCTTGGGGCTCTGTTTTAACCAGCACTTCCTGTACAGTTTCTTTTCTCTCCAATTCTACCTCAGTAGCAGTGGCCTCAGCTTCACTTCCGAGAGCCGGTTCCTCAGCACCACCAGTCAAGGCACTCCTCTCTGTCTCCTCAATGCTACGTGACTCACTGACTTGCTCAACCTCATCTGTCCCTGGTTCCTCAATGGTTGCCTGTGTGGTGTCTGACACTTCAGACTGTTGACCTAGCTCCTTCTCCTCAACTCTTTCTTGAACAGAAGGCTTTTCCTTAGCACCATCAGCCTCAGGGCCCTCCGTGGGCTTCCCTGCTGACTTGGGGGCTCCTTCCACTACGCCCTTCCCATCAGCACTCTGTACATCCTGGTTGCCGCCTTCAGCAGCCGTCTCGGCAGCATCTAGTGCCTCGTTTGTCCCTGCCTTGCTGACCACAACTCTTTGAGCTTTATCATCTTCTCCCCATTTCTCTTGGGTGTCTTCTGTCAACCCAACTGCATTGTCAATGGCCCGAAAATCAGCCTCTGTTTCTCCAGTCTCTTGAGACACCAAGTCCATTGTTTGAATATGCATATCTTTAATTACTTCAGGCTGTGTAAGTTTATTCTCAGGTATCTCCTGGTTTTCTTTACTCCTGTCGTCCTCTGGTTTCAGATGGTTAGTATTAACTTCTGAAGTTACCCTATCACCCTCATTTCCTCCACAAATTGAATTAACACCCACAGTTTGTTGGTCTTCTGTGTCAGGTAGATTTTCCAGCTTGGGTCTCTTCTCTCTCCCATTCTCATGGATTCCTACTGTCTGATCACTGAGTTCAGCCATCGTCTCTATGGTAGAATCACCTGCATGCTCATTAACATCCTCCACAGCCTTCTCAGGTTCCTCAATGGCAGGTCTTTCATTAACAACTCTGCTGCTAAATTTATCACCAGGAGTACTGTGTTCTACTCTTTCTGATACAGATTCCAAAATACAAGCATTCTGTGAAAGTTTATCTTCTTCAGAGCTGGCAATACTGAGGTCAGAGGAGGCACGTTTATTTGCAGGTATTGGCTAAAAAAGATTTTATACATCATTAGTATTAAAACGTGACCACAAGATGATCATCAAAATGGCTTTATATATCTATACTCACATGTGTAAAATTTAATTGCTATATTCTATAAAACTTGAAATTATGAAAGTAACTTTAAAAAGTGACAATCTTCAATAATAAAGAGAATGAAAATAGGTGACAAGATAAACTTAGTTACCCACTTCACTTCTAAAGCTGAAGGTTTTGTACTGCCTCATTTGTTCCCCTCGGACACATGTGCAACCACATCTCAAACCTATCTCTAAAACTCTACTAAGGAAACACCCTTAGTGACACTAACCAGAGCATTTTCTGTTTCCTCATCATCATCTTCCTCTTTGCCATCTTCAACTTCTTCTGTTACTTCAGCCTTTGCCTCAGCAATCAATTCTCGAACTGGTTTGTTGGAATCAACAGTAACAAAGGGATGCTGTTAATCACACAAAAAAAGCATGTTCAATGACAACTGAAATGCTTGTAAATTTGAACACATAAATAGATCCTTCTGTGTCAAAAAATGAATTGTGGATATGAAAAACATACACAAGAAAAAGGGAGAGGAAAGTGAGCAAAAGTAAAGACTATTCGAACTGGATTTTATTTTGTTTTGTACAATTTAGCTTTTAGTTATTCAGTGTGTGTAAGTGTGCATGTGGAGTCAGACTTTGGCAGTCAGTTTTCTCTACTCTGTGGATCGTGGAGATCAAACTCAGTTTACCAAGCTTGTTTGCAGGTCCCTTTACTGAGCCCTCTTGAAGAAGCTATATTTTGTCTCATTTTAGTAATTTGAAGGAATTTGTCAAAAATTAAAGCAACTTATTATGGCTGAGTAGAAATTACAATTTGGTTTTTCTGTATGTTTGAAAAGTTTCACAAATAATTTTTAAATTAAAATTTAAAGCAAGTTGTAAGTTTAAGCATCACTTCATTAAAAATAACTAAAAAAGGCCAATGGAGATGGCTCTGTGGGTAAAGGTGCTTGCTGCCAAACTAAAGACCTGAGTTCAGTCAGCACCCACATAGTGGAAGGAGAAAACCAACTTCTGAAAGTCACCCCAGGCCCATTCCTTCACTAGCATTAAAGTCTACTTCTGGGAGATTCTAGCACACACTGAAGACAGCTGAGACACCCAGCCTTGTGGACTGAACAACTACTTGATTCTTGGACATGCCATCAGGAGACAACCGTTGATGGAATAGTCAGACCACTCTAGCAAAAGCTGTTTATATATACAGAGATTAGTTCTATTAATTTGATTTCTCTAGAGAACCCTGACTAACAGTCTGTTATAGGCTAAGATCTTCAACTACAGGAGTAAGGAAATAACTGGGAAAAGTGTTTTAGGGACATAGAGATATACTTGTTGAACAAAGAAAGGCAATTTTCCCCACAACTTCTCCTTAGATAAACACATCAGCTTAAAACACTACCATACTGGCATTACACAACACACACCCTTACAGCAACTACCCTAAGATTTGTTATTTTATTTACTTATAATATGATGTGACACATTTTTATTTCAAATATAAGGAACAGACCCTGTTTTAAAGTAAAATCAAATTTATCTAACCACCTTATATCATTTGTGTGCATGCGTGTGTAGTGTTCGCGTATGTGCAGTGCACATGTGCATGCAGAGGTTTTCTTTTAGACACAATGTTAAAACAGTCTGACCTGCTGGTGTCACACTCTCCTCATCTTACCTCTAATAGCTGAGCTGTGGTCCACCGGGCATCTACATTCTTTTCCAAGCACTTCTTTAAAAAGTCCTTAAAATTTGAAGACCTGAAGAATAAAATGTGAACAATGGCATTTTATTTTACTTTATAATTATTAAAAAAAATCAAACTAAATTCTTTAATAGATCATGCTTAGTAGCCAGGCAGTGGTAGCGTATGCCTTTAATCCCAGCACTCAAGAGGCAGGCAGATACCTGTAAATTTGAGGCCAGCCTGGTCTACAGAGCGAGTTCCAGGACACACTCCAAAGCTACACAGAGAAACCCTGTCTTGAAAACCCTCCCTCCCGCCAAAAGAAGATTATGTTTAGCTTCATTATGCTTAGTATAGATTTAGTATAATGATAAGAGAACTAATGAGAGTAAGATTTTTACGCAAAGTATTCTGTAAATACATGTTAGACATACATGTAATAAGGCACACAGCTGATTGGAGGCAGAGTTTTCCTGTCCTGACCGCTTGCTCCCAAATAACTGACAACTGCTTCACAAACAACTGACTTGGAGGCTTAATATAAATTATAAATGATTGGTCAATAACTCAGGGTTATTACTAACTAACTAGCTCTTACAACTCAACCCATTTCTATTAATCTATGTGTTGCCCCAAGGTTCATGGCTTTTACCACTATCCCATTTTGTGTGTCTGACTTGTTCTCCATTGGGGTGGCAACTCTTCTGACTCTGCCCTCCTTCATCCCACCATTCTCAGTTTGGCTTTCCCACCTAACTTTATTCTGTTCAGCTATTGGCCAGTCAGCTTGTTTATTAAACCAACCATAGCAACATATATTCATACAGTGTACATGATTATTCCACAGCAGGTAATCAATGAGAGGCAGCCATATCTTTACAAGTTATCAAAATGTTACAATAATTGTTACACTAAGTTCCACAAATGCACATCACCTGAACATGGCCTGACTGTTTATAGTACAGAAAACGTCTTCTCCACGCAGACCCAGTTCACTCACACTGTCTAACACAGGGAAAATAATTTACAATAGTTTCCATGATCCTCAAGTCTTGTATTTGTACTTTATGTACAGATGTGAGCACCTGCCATTTATATATCAAGTGTGTGCCTAGTACTCACAGAGGCCAGAAGAGGGCATAAGCTCCCAAGAGACCGGAAGTATGGCCAGCTGTGAGTCATCATGTGGGTGCTGGTAACTGAACCCTGGTCCTCACAAGCAGTAGAGGTGCCAGTGCTCTTAATCACCAAGCCACCTCCCCAGGTCCTTAAATCTTGGGAACACACCTACCTCAGTTTCCTCATTCAGTCTTCATGCCTCATCTCCAAACTTAAACTTACCCTTAGCAAACTAAAAGAACAGAACAGCAAGCTGGGCAATGGTGCCGCACGCTTTTAATCCCAGCACTTGGGAGGCAGAGGCAGGCAGATTTCTGTGAGTTCAAGGCCAGCCTGGTCTACAAGAGCTAGTTCCAGGACAGGCTCCAAAGCTACACAGAAACCCTGTAAACAAAACAAAACAAAACGAACAAACAAACAAAAACAAAATATCAAGCTTTGGTTCTTTAAAAACTTTGTTAAAAGAGCTTACCATTTTGATGGCTGTGCTAATGTTGGGGGCTCAGATTTTGCTATTTTTAGCAATACTCGCATTGGATTTAACTCATGGTGAGGTGGCTCTATCTCAGCCATTTCTATTAAAGTAATACCCAGGGACCAAACATCAGCTTTATAGTCATAAGGTCTGTCCTTTGATGTCTCACACATGACTACTTCAGGAGCCATCCTATGAAGATAGAAAAATGAAAAGTTAAGATGTTTAATTAACAGTTATTGTAAACTATAGTCAGTATAATGAATATGTGTGGACAAAGTAATAACTGCAGACCCAACTAATAATATAGATTCATAAAAATGAATACCTACCAATATGGAGTGCCAATAAAGGAATCCCTCCTTTGAATTGTCCTGGTATTTTTAGCCGATACTCCAAAATCCGCTTGAAATAAATAATCATACAATAACATTAATGACAGCTTTTAAGCATGGCAAATTGTGTTTAATGGAGTGGGAGAAGGGAGCATTTCAAGTCTTTAGTAAGGTCAACCTTATTAAAAGTTAAGCACATCAGAAAGAGAAATGATTTCTCTGTCATTCTAATTATTTTTTAATGTTTGTGTGTACTGTGTAGTACATACATGTGTTCATGTGTGCATGGCGGGGGTTGTGAATATAAGCTCATGGACTTCAGAGGTCAATGTCAGGTGTCTTCCTCTACTGCTCTTAACTTTTTGAGACATTACGTCTTAGTGAACTTGGAGCTTACCATGTTGGCAAGACTAGCTAGCTAGGGAACAATAGAATTCCTCCTGTCTCTGGCAAGCCAGAACTAGGGTGACAAGCATCCATCACCAAGCCCAGCTTTTACACAGGTTCTTGGGAACCAAAATCAGGGCCCCATGTCAGCAGGCACTTCACTCACTGAGCCATCTCTCCAGCCCCTACCATGCTAATCTTAACCATCATCCTTCTACCATCTTTCAAAAAAGTGGCCAACATTTTATCACAAATACACTGACCACCATCTAGATACATCTTAAATTACAGTAAAAATGACAAATCCTCAGTGACAAAAAAACTGTCACTTTAAATTAAAATCTTATATACACTTCAAAATAAATGCCAAACATTGTATGCTGCAATTAACTCAAAAGAATCAGCCGGGTGGTGGTGGCGCACGCCTTTAATCCCAGCACTTGGGAGGCAGAGGCAGGCGGATCTCTGTGAGTTCAAGACCAGCCTGGTCTACAAGAGCTAGTTCCAGGACAGGCTCCAAAACCACAGAGAAACCCTGTCTCGAAAAATAAAAAAAATAAATAAAATAAATACAAGTGCAGCTGGGAGTAATTCTCCCTGTTTTACATGTTTGTGTAGGCCAAAACAGCATCAAGTCACTACATTCCACAGTAAATCCCAGAGCACAAATTCAAATGTTTGAATAACTTACCCAACTTAATGTCTCCATCTAAGGTAAAAAGAATATTGCCAGCTTTTAGATCTCTGTGGATGATTTTATTGTCATGTAAGTAGCTCAACGCTTCTAAAGTCTGCTTGCAAACTACTTGGATTTGGGACTCAGTTAACGGTCTCTCAAGTTCTATAAGGAGAAAGTGAAAAATATATACATGTATGTATTTTTATGCAATGAAAACATAAAGCTAATTAAATATTTTCAGTACAGTCTACCACTGTGATCTTATCAAAGATCATTTACTGTAAAAGAGCTAAATTTCTACAAAGATTAATTTCTTGACATAGAATATTCAACATTACATCTCAGAACTATACTTATCTAAAATACAATTGATTTCTTAATGCACTAGACTCTAATATTACATATGTACACATATAGTTGAGATTCTTTGGTGTGGGAGGTCCTTCTGTCTATGTATTGCTTCTATTGGTTAATGAATAAAGAAACTGCCTTGGCCTGATAGGGCAGAACTTAGGTAGGTGGGGAAGGCAGAATTGAATACTGGGAGGAAGAAGAGAGGCGGAGAGACACCATGGATCCTCAGCCTGAGATGGACGCTGGTAAGAATCTTGCCAGTAAGCCACAGTCACATGGCGATACACAGATTAATGAAAATGGGTTAAATTAAGATGCAAGAGTTAGCAAATAAGAAGTTAGAGCTAATGGGCCAAGAGTGACTTAATTAATACAGTTTCTGTGTGGTTATTTCGGTTCTGGGGGGCGGGGGGCCGGGATGAACAAGCAGCTCCTTCTACAATCCTTCTATCTGAGACAATCTAAGAAGCAAACACAGGAACAGAAGTACTTACCAAGCATCACAGCATCTACTGCTCCCCCTGCACAAAATTCAATGAGGATCTGCACATAAACAAAAACATGTATCTGTAATTACACCAACTGTCAGAAACTTAGCAAGACAGATAAATGAAAAGCTACTGGTTTATCTAGGCTCTAGGAACAGTGTCATGCTAAACAAGGATTCCCTGCCGTCAGTTACAAGTCTTAAGTGATGTTCTTCTGCACACACGCAGATGATAGAAGTACATACTATTTCCCCTTTTCCTTTTCTTCATTTTTTTTTTTTTTTGAGTCAGGTTTTCCTTTAGAACAAGATAGATTCAAATCTGCAATCCTCCTGCCTCCACCTCCCAAATGCTGATGACAGGTATGTTTCACCACACCTAACCATGCCCAATTTTATAAATAACAATTTTTAGTAACCTTTTCTAAAATTACCAAATATAGGTTGTTCAATTATTACAATATTTACACATTTAAAAGATTTTATTACTGAAATATCTTACTACCTTCATCTTTCAAGTAACTATTGCAATGTTAAGTGACCAAATATATTGTTTAACTTTCAATAAAAAAAACTTAAAAAAAAAGAAGGTTTATTTTAAAGACTCATTTTATTTTTAATTATGCTAATGTTCATGTACTTCTGCAGTGGTATGTGCACATGAGTGCAAGTGCTCTCGAAGGCCAGAAGAGAGTGTCAGGTCACCAGGAGCTACGGTTACAAGCACATTATTACCTAATGTGGTGTTTAAAACCAAACGGGTCCTCTGCAAGAGCAGTACATGCTTTTAAGCACTAAGCCACCTCTCCAGCCATTTTAATTTAAAAAAGAGAGAGAGAGAAAAGAAGGGAGAAGCAGGCAGACAGGCAAGCAAAATAACACACAGATTCAAACTCAATTATCACCATCATGTACCCATTCTTCTTCACTTTACTGTTATAATTTTGTACTATGATTATTCTATTTATATCTATGTCTCCCATTAAATTGTACCTCATAGTAAACCAAATTTTTATTTTGCAACAGTGTCAAGTAAAGGCATATCTGTTAATGTCGAGGAGTTTTTCTTATAGTTCAGACTAGAGCCCTGAACAATTATTTTAAGAGACATTAGACCAATAATAACTATACTTTTAAAAAATAATATTTTAATAAGTAGTGTAATTCTATACATCTTCCCTCTTGCTAAAAAATTTTTTGTTTTGTTTTGTTTTTGTTTTTACTTTTCGAGACAGGATCTCTCTATATACCACTGGCTGTTCTGGAACTCACTATGCAGACCAAACTGGTCTCAAACTCACTGAAATCCGCCTGTCTCTGCCTCCTGAGGGCTTCAATTAAGGTGTGTATCACCACACCAGGCTACTACAATATTTTTATAAGTGTTTGCTGATTACAATTTATTTTCAAGTGAAAAATAATTCGGGAGCTAATTCTTTTTTCATCCTTCAGAGAAACAAAGGCTCGAGAATGAGCTTACTCAACCAAGGTCCTAACTGGCAGCAGCCACATCTCAAAGAACAGACTTTTGATTTCAAGCCAGATAGTCATTATTTTAAGAAAAACATCTAAAACTCTATTTTATAAGAAGCTGTCAGCTTTCTTGAGAGGCTGGAGAGACCACGCAACAGTTAAAAGCACTCACTGACTGCTCTTCCAGAGGACCCAGGTTCAATTCCCAAGACCCACATGAAAGTTCACACCCATCTGTAACTCCAGTCCCAGATCTGATATCCTCTTCCAGCCTCCACAGGAACCAGGAATGCACATGGTATACAGATATACATACAGATAAAACACACACATAAATCACTATTTTTTAATTTATAAAAAAGCTCTTGATAAAACTGTTAGTTCAAGTAAAAATTAAAATATTATTGCTTTACCTATTTATTCCTATTTTCTTAAAAATAAACAAAATGTATACAATTTTAACCATTTCATCATGCAGGAAGGCTGAGCCTAATGTGAAATTTAACATTCTCACAGTTTATAGTATTGCATGATTTATAAAAACTTTAGGATAAAAATTATAAATAACACAGAAAAAAGAACCGTCAGTGGGCAATGGTGGCACACTCCTTTAATCTTAGCACTCAGGAGGCAGGACAAGTGGTCTCTGAGTTCGAGGCAAGCCTGGTTCACAGAGTGAGTTCTAAGCCAGTCAGGGCTTGACAGAGAAACCGTCTCAAAAAACCAAGAAGAAAAAAAAAAGAAAGAAAAATAATCCTTCAAAAATATTTAATACTTAGATTACTGAAATTACAAACACAGACATATTTTAGAAATTTATCTCTCCCACCTAGATCCAGTGTCAAACAATGGTATGAAATGGTATAATCTGAAACTAAAGCTGAACATCCATTGAAGTGAGAATCGTTATCTTGTTACTGACTCTCATTAGCAGATCAACCCTCAATCAAGTTTGCAAGTAACTAAATAGAAGGGGTAATGTACAAAATATGTTTTCACGACCTTTTAGTACAATTAACTCATTTCGGCTACCAGTAAAGGAACAAAAAGTACGTACCCAAAGATTGTTCTCGTAATAGAAGGCATCTAGAAGCTTGACTATGTTTGGGTGATCACAAGATGCTAATATGTCGATCTCAACCATATAATCTTCAAGTTCTTCTTCAGATTTGGTGTCAATCACCTTTGCAGCAGCTAAAACATTGGTCTCTTTATTCTGGGCCTGAAAATAAAAGTATCAGAAATGTCTGTCGCACTTTAAATGCTTACTTTTAATTTTTTTAAAAAAAGAAAATGTTTAGGTTCAAAACAATATTGAGCAGAAGCACAAAGTTCCTTTGTATCCCCCAGAGCTCCACCTCACAGTCTACACCAGCCTGGCACATTTGCTGGAACCAAAGAGCCTACATTAACATACCACTACCACTTCTACACACAGCTTACATTATGGTTCAGTCCTGGTGCTTCACATTCTAAGGGATCTAACAAATGTGTAATGAAATGTAGCCACCATTTGATCATACAGACAGGTTTTATTGCCCTAAAAATACTATGTACCCAGCTATTCTTCTCTATCTCCCCTGACAACCACTTATCTTTTGCTACCTTTTCTTTTAACCTTTTCCAGAATAACATAGAATTACAGACTTTTTTTGTGATGATTTCAATTTTTTATTACTTTATAAATGAATTACAGACTTTTCAGATTGGCTTTTATTTAGTTATATATATATGTAATGTTCCAGTAGCTCTTCTCAGGGTTTGAGAGTTCATTTCTTTTCAGTACTAAATACTCTTCCACTCAGGAAGTACCAGTTTGTTTACTCTCTCACCTAATTAATGATATATGCTGTTTCCAAGTTTGGAAACTATGAATTACCCATGTGGGTAAAGACACCAGTATAGATAGTTTTCAACTTATTGAGTAAAGACCAAACAGCCTAGCTGCTGGAACAGTTGGCTGAGTTTTGCAGAAAACCACCACACTGGATTCCAAAGTGGCTGTGTCATTTTGCATCCCTACTAGCAATGAATGAGAATACTGCTCCACATCCCAGAGCTGCCTGTGTAATTACCAAAAGACTTATGGGTGTGCTTCAAATCATAATTCCCTTTAGACATATGTGGGACATCTCTATATATCCTCTTTGGTGAGGCAGCTGTTCATGTTTTGTTTTGGTTTTTGTAATTTCTAAATATTGGGTTTTAAGAGTTTTCAAACCGTTAGCTTATGTTCTCCCAGTCTGTGGTTTCTCATTCTCTTAAACACTATTTTTAAAAAGTAACTTAAACATAAATATTAACTATGCAGGCTGGGTGAGGTAGTTCTCATCTGCAATTCTAGCAGTTGGAAGGCAAAGATAGGAGAAACAACACTAGTTTGAGGCCAGTTCAGTCTACACAGTTAATTCCAAGCCAGTCAGAGCTACAAAGCAAGACTGTCTCAAAAAATAAATAAATCGCACTTGCTATGCAAAGGACTAATGCTTCTGTGCTTTCCATGCCAGGAGGACAGTACTCATTGCCCAGCACTGGTTCAACTGCTAGGGGCTCACAAACTGCGATGTCACTTCCAAGCTGTGTTGCTTACAGCAACTTTTTAAAAAATCTGTTTTAGTTCCATTACCATTGATGTTTACCTACACCTTGCAAGTTTGTGAGAACTAGATAATACATATTAACTAGGCTTAAAATGCATACAAGCATTTACTATAGCTGACATATATAGTAAGAATTCAAAAGTATTAGCTATAATTATTACTATGTTATTTAATCCTTTGAACACCAGATATTTTATTACCTCCCCTTCAACAGAGAATATAAACAAACAGGAGTGGTGGTCTAAATGAAAACCACCCCCATAGGTTCATAGGGCGTGGCATTATTAGGCAGTGTGGCTTTGCTGGAGGAAGTGTGTCACTGGGGGTCAGCTTTAAGATTTTCAAATGCTCAAGACAGGTCCAGTGTTGCTCTCTTCCTACTGTCTGTGGATCCAGATATAAAACTCACAGCTCCTTCTCCAGCACCATGTATGCCTGTGTGCAGCCACGTTTCCTGCCATGTTTCCCACCATGATGATAATGAATTAAACCTCTATATCTGTTAAGTCAGCCCCAATTAAATGTTTTCCTTATTAAGAGTTTCCCTGGCCGTGGTGTCCCCTCACAGAAATAGAACACACACACACTCTCTGAAATTGGTGAAGCGGGAGATGTTTTTGTCAGTGTCATTTTATAATGGCTGTTGGCCAGGACTGTGTCACCATGTAGCCATTCCTGCATCACAAATTCATGTGTCCTTAGTGTCAAATAATTACAATTCCTTGGTCTCTCAGACTCTAAACTTTTTTAAGGATCTCATGAAGAAGCAATGTGAGTCCTACATAATTAAAACTTTTCTATTATGTGGAACATTCAAGAGAGCATCAGTGTGGTGATCTTTTGTTTGTGTTTTAGCAAATAAAGTTTGCCTAAAGATCTAAGACACTAGAGTTTAGGCAGTGGTAGCACACACCTTTAATCCCACCTCTTGGGGGACAGATGGACCTCTGTGAGTTCAAGGCCATGCAGGGCTACACAAAATTGATCCAGTTTAAAAGAGAAACAGTGGGGCAATGGTGGCTGCCACCTTTAATCCCAGTACTTGGGAGGTGGAGACAGTGAGGATATGGCTTGGCAGAGAGGGGAATATAAGGCAGGAGGAGACAGGAGCTCATGCAGTCTGAGGCAGCAGTCTGAGGACAGGATCGCCCCTTTGGTATGAGCACTGGTAGAGTGGTTGGTTGCTCTGCTTCTCTGATCTTTCAGCTTTTACCTCCAAGATTTTTTTTAAAGAACAATTAGAATTTGTGCTACACATCAGCATTATCACGTGCAAAATGAGAATTATTATCTTCCAAGATCTTAGCGAGGATTTGGGAGTACTTGTTAAGAAATGCTGGACCTCAGTGTGGCATTGTCAGGCTAGCCTAGAATACAGCAGCAAGATCCCATCAAAAAGCCAACCAATCACCCACCCACCCAGCCAGCCAATTGACCACAATGCCTCATTACTAATGTTTTTAATGATTAGAGGATGACAGTACATGGAAAACACAAACATCAAATAATGATCATTCAAATGTAATTCAGAGGAGTCAAATTTAAATTTTCATATATTCACAGAGATAACAGATACAAAATAGCAACTTGGATGAAATACTCAGGATTCTTGGCAAAATTTAATTAGTATTTTCTTCTTTTGTCCAGAATAAAAATAGCATATCTTTTTATTTGGCTTTTATTTTGAAGATAGGGTATAGCTTGGGTTGTCACTCATCCTGGACTCCAACTTGGAAGAATCCTCCTGCCTCAGTTCCCTAAGTGCAAGGAATTCAGGCATGTACTAGTATACTCAACTTTATTTCTTCAAATAATGATATATCTTAAAGCAATCACAGATTGAATAAAATTTGATGGACTATGCTAGCTAGAGTGGCAGAGTAGTAAAGTTGACCTGCGTTGCAATCTTTTTATCTAAAACATATTCTCTGAACCCTAAACCTTAGTAGTAAGTAGTATCTGTTTTTTTCTAAAGGAAATAAAACTTGGCCCAACATAAAGACTTCATGAAATAACTAAGCAAACGTTCATCAAAAATAAGAGCAAGTTAATAAGTAACAAAAATTAACTTAAAATGTGACTTCATTTGACAAAAGGTTTCAAGGATCAACCATGGACATTCAATGTTGCTGTATTTTTATTTTCATATCAATATGGCATAGCTACTTTACATAAACAAACAGAGGACTGTGGGAAAGTTTAGTTTACCTGAGTTCTCTACTGATTTTATGTTCTAAATGAAGGAGGGCCAAAACTAAACTCTCCTACACTACTGTTTTAACAACTGTGACCCTTCCTGGGTGGTGAGAAATTTTTTTAAATCCCATTTTATTTCCAAGGTCTACATTTTCTGAGACTACATAATATATTTATAACAGGCAAATTTTAGTAAGAATCTCAACTGGAAGTTAAAAAACCTAAAAAAGGAGAAAAGAAATTTTAAAGACCTATAAAGAAAATCAAGTGGAATCCAGCCCCACAAAGGTATCAATCTAAAGAGAAAGGTTAAAACCCATCCAGGATAAATATGAAAGAAATCATAAACAACAAGTTTATAAAAAGAAAAATGAACTCAGTCTCTTCACTAATCCTAATACTGATCCTGCTAATGTGGCCACCTCTGGGTCTAGGGGTTGAAAGGCAAAGGGTTTTCTTCTACCACCCAAACAAGGAGTAAGACCCCAACTGTCCAGAGCATAAGGACATTTAAAATGTCTACCGAGTCTCAGATTACATCACTGTCCCACTTACTTCACAGACTGCTGACTCTGAGTGGCCTGAACATGCTAAAAGCAACACTGAGAGCTATCAAATGGAAAACGGAAACTACAAAGAGTTTCAAGATACATACTTAACAATAAGACAAACGTAAATTACCTTCTAGAATTAATTCAATAAAAATGCTTTTAAATTTTAAGGATCTTAGTTACATTTTCAACTTCATCATACACAAAAAAATTTCTAAATTAATCAAAAAGACAGAAAGCTTGTACAGTGAAAACAACCGAACATTACTGAAAAGAAATGAAGACAAAAAAAAAGGAAAAGAAAAAGGAAACACGTATGTTCATGGAGTAGAATCAGAATTGTTAAAATGTTAATACTGCCCACAGCATTCTATATATTCAATGTAAACTCTACCAAAATCTCAAGGTTTCTGCAGAAATAAAAAAGGTCATGATAAAATATGAAATTTCGAATAACCCTAAATAGCCAAAACCTTTAAAGAACAAACCTCAAGAATTCATAATTTCTCATTTCAAAATTTACTACAAAACTGCAGTAATCAAAATAATGAAGCACAGACATAAAGACAGACACGGATAAATGGGATCTCAGAGAAAAGCTTGGCATGTGTGGTCATGACCTTCAACAAGGGTGTCAGCAGGTCAGAAAATTGTTTCTATAAACATACTAGGAAAATTAGTATCCATGTGCAAAAAATTAAGTTGGTACCTTGGTATGGGAAGTCCTTCTGTATATGTGTGGCTTTTATTGGTTAATGAATAAAGCTGTTTCAGCCAATGGCTTAGCAGAATAGGGCAAGGTGGGATTTCCAAGCAGATAGAGGAGGAGAGAGTAGGCAGAGTAGCGGCTGCAGGAGACAGACACATCCGCTGGAGCCCACTGAAACTTTGCCAGTAGGCCATGACCTCATGGTGATGCATAGATTAATGGAGATGGGTAAATTTAGGATGTAAAAGCTAGCTAAAAAAATACGCTTAAGCTATTGGTCAAATAGTATTGCAAATAATATAGTTTCTGTGTGATTATTTCAGGGCTGAGCAGCTGGGAACGAATGAACAGCCTCTGGCAACAGTACCTTATCCAATATCACAAATAAAAATTAATTCAAAACATAAAAAAATCTAAATATGAGACCTAAAACTATAAAACTTTGAAAATAATATATTAAGGATGCCAAAGAGATGGCTTAGCATGTAAAGTACCTGCTACCAAGACAAACTACCTGAGTTTGAACCCCTGGACCTACATAGTAAAAGAGACTCCATTCCTACAAGCAGTCCTCTGACCTCCACATATGTGCCACAGCATGCAAATCCACACGTGCATACTCATACAAAATAAATAAATACAAAATAATTGTTTTTTAAGAATACATGTGGCAAAATACTTAATATTTGAAGATCACTGTCGACTGCTCAGTAGTTAAGAACATGTACTGCTCTTGCAAAAGACACAAGTTCAGTTCCCAAGTACCCACATCAGGAAGCTCACAACAGTCTCTAACTTTAGTTCCAAATAATTGAACACCTCTGGCCTCCACAAACATCTGCACTTTTGTGCTCATACCCCATATGAACACATAACTAAAATCTTTTAAAACAAAAATATAATTCAAGCCGGGCGGTGGTGGCGCACGCCTTTAATCCCAGCACTCGGGAGGCAGAGGCAGGCGGATCTCTGTGAGTTCGAGACCAGCCTGGTCTACAGAGGGAGTTCCAGGATAGGCTCCAAAGCTACAGAGAAACCCTGTCTCGAAAAACCAAAAAAAAAAATATATATATATAATTCAAGATGAGCAAAGGAGGAATTGGGGAGTGGTTCAGACAGTAAAATGCTTGCCGTGCAAGGATGAGGACCTAAGTTCAGATCCCCAGGACCTATATAGTCTGTAACTGCAGATCTGTAACTGCAAGGCTGGAGAGGGAGAGACACAGGATGACCCCAGGGTCTTGCTGGCCAGACAATCTAGACCAGTGGTTCTCAATTTTCCTTGTGCTGTGACCTTCCTCCTATGGTAACCACCTCCATCATAAAATTATTTTCGATGCTATTTCATAACTGCAATTTTGCTACTGTTATGAATCAAAGTGTAAATATCAATGTTCTCCAATGGCCTTAGGTGACCACTGTGAAAGGTCACTTGACCTCCCAAAAGAGGTTGCAACCCGCAGGTTGAGAACCACTGATTTAAACAAATCTGTAAGCTCCAGGTTCAGCGAGAGACTGTGTCTTACGTAAGGTGGAAAGCAATTGAAGGATGCACCAGACAATGACTTCTGGCCTCCACACGCATGTATGAACACATATGCACGCAAACAGCAACCATATACATATAAATAAAATATATATGAAATAAGCAAAGGACTAGAACAAAATTCCTTCAAAGAAGATAAGGGAATGGCCCATAAGTATATGATAGATGCTAAGCACCACTAATCATTAGAAAAAATGCAAATAGAAACTACAATAAAATATTACCTCATTCATTAGAGTGGTTACCCTTTAAAAGAAACAATATTGGCAAAGAAGAGGAGAAAGCTGAACCACTGGGCACAGTTGGGAGGAATGTAAGATTGCATGGCCACTGTGGGAAATAGAAGTTTCTCAAAAAGGTTAAAATGAGATTACATTTGGTCCAACATCTCCATGGGTTTCAAAGAGGTAATGATACACTATGCTCATACAAGCTTTATTTACAATAGCTAAAATGCAGAAATGACCTAAAATCCCATCAACAAAGGGATGGCTAAGAGAAATATGGTGAAGATAAGCAAAGGAACATTATTCAGCTTTTTAAAAAGTAGAGATGCTGATAAGCTACAAATAGCTGAACCAAAGGACAAGGCAAATGAAACAAGCCAACCACAAAATGATAAATACTATAAGATGCAAATACAGTAATCAAAATCATAAAGAAGGTAAAATAATGGCTGCCAAGAACTGTAAAAAGGATAGGAAGTCATTATTTAATGGGTAGAGTGTTAGCTTCACAAGAGGAAGAGAGCCAGGTGGTAGTAGTGGTTGAACATTTTTGTCAGATTTAATCTCAGGTAACAGTACATAAAAAAAACAGTCAAGGTGTACCAGGAATAGTAGTGATGCATGCCTATAATCCCAGCATTAGGTAGGTGGAGGAAGGAAGACTAAGAGGGCAAGACTAGCCTGTGATACACAGGAAGATCCATGCCAGACTGGGCTATGTAGCAAGATTCTGTCTCAAAATTCACCCCACATCGCCCCTGCAAAACAAAACAAACAAACAAACAAAATCTGTGTCTAATACTGAAAGGGGGGGTGGTAACTATTATATATATTTTACCACAATAAAAAAATAGAAAAAAGCCAGGAAAGAGTCCATAACTATAACCGCAGCACTCACAAGGACTGCAAGTTTAAGATCAGCCTCAGCTACTTCACAAGAGCCTATCTCAAAGAGAAAAAGAAAGGAAAAAATCTTGGGAAAATGTAAATAATGTATAGAACTTTTCAAAAGTAATTCTGTAGTAAGCATTAATAATCATCTTATCATAAAAGTTTTCTCTTACTAGGAATTTATCAGAAAGAAATAATGAATGTCATAGAAATGAACCTTACGCAGACAGACATGTGATGCATGATTAAAACAATGTGAAAAAAGGAGAGGGTGAGCTACACAAAAACCATGCTGTGATAACAGTGTGTCTACACAGAAAAAGTGAATCTGGATTCCCACCTCACACTAGGAACAAAAATCAACACGTTTAAATATACACCTAGTGAAGAAGGCTACACTACTAATTTGAAGAAAACAATAAAAGGACATTTTCATTGTATTAGGTTGGGAGGAATTTCTCCATACAGAAGCATTAGTATATAGAAAAAAAGTTAGCAGATTGAGCATTAAAAATGTAAATGTCTATTTCAAAAAAAAAAAAAAGCATGTTAAAGAGAATAGACAACCCAGAGGCAAAGGAAATGTGTAGACAACATACAACACATAACAATGACTCCCGTAAACCTGTGAGAAATAGAAAGAACTCAGCACTTCTGGGAAGAAATGCAAATGGCCAATCAACATAGGAAAAGGAGCTGGTCTCACTGAAAAGGAAAGGTAAAACTTCATAGCCATCAAATCATAGACTAGAAAAAAGGGCCAACAAATCTAAAGGCTCTTTCAAGCCAATTTAAAGATACAAAATTAGATATGGTCTATTACTTTTCAGTCATCCTTTATAAAATTTTGGCAGGCTATTTTGAAATAAATTAGTCATTACTTGTCAATAAATACTAATTAACTATATATAGTCAGACCTTTAAATTTTTAAATTACTTTATAAATCTCACATTATACAAAACATCAACAGGAAATTTACAAATAAAACTAAAACAAGTTATATTGGTTTCTAGTATATTTCTTTAAAACTGTAAAAATGACAACATACATAGAGAAATAAAATGTATGGTCCACATTTTTCAAGCCATAATGTTAAAAAAAAAAGCAAGAGAAAAGAGAAGCAATGGAGGGAAGAAAGAAGTTAGAGAGGAAGGGAAAGTTAGAGGGAGAGAAGAGAGATGGGGAGAAGGAAGAATGTGAAAAGAGAGGAAGAACTGATTCAAATATTTTTCCACACAAAAAAAAAGGCATTCTTGCTGGGCGGTGGTGGCGTACGCCTATAATCCCAGCACTCGGGAGGCAGAGGCAGGCGGATCTCTGTGAGTTCGAGACCAGCCTGGTCTACAAGAGCTAGTTCCAGGACAGGCTCCAAAACCACAGAGAAACCCTGTCTCAAAAAACCAAAAAAAAAAAAAAAAAAAAGCATTCTTACCAACATTCCCCCACTAATTTATAGGAAGACATGTTGTGGGATATCGGTACACTGTGTGAAGATGTGTTACTATGATTGGTAATAAAAAGCTGAACGGCCAATAGCTAGGCAGAAGAGACAGATGGGACTTCCAGGGAGAGAGAAGAGAGGGAGAAAATCAAGGCACAGGAGGAATGAGTCAAACACCTAGAATTGGGAAGGTAAAAGCCACGTGGTAGAACGCAAATTAATCAAAAGTATGGGTTAACTTAAGTTATAAGAGCTAGTGGGACAAGCCTAAGCTAAGACTGAGCTTTCATAATTAATAAGTGTCTGTGTAGTTATTTGTAGGTTGATGGTCCTGATGAAAACCATATTACAAAGACACGCGAGTCAATACAAGAATAAACTGGCAAAGCTGATTATCTTATAGATTAAAAGAAGAAAAGGCTAAATATGTTTTACTCCTTGTATGTTCACTGAGTAATTAATTATATCCACATAGAAAAGCAGAAATCGAATAAGAAAATGGAGGGGTAGAAAGCAAGCTGTTCTGCTTTTGACATTTTTTCTTTCCATAATCTTGAAATAAATTATTAACTTAAAACCTTCTAAAATAGAGTTTTAGGAAAGAAAATAAATTCAACAGGGTTCAGATTAGTATTAACTATTAAAAATTTGTTTTGAAGCCAGGGGGTGGTGGCCCTCCCCTTTAATCCCAGCACTCAGGAGACACAGACAGGCAGATCTCTCAGTTCAAGACCAGCATGGTCTACATAGTGAGTTCCTGGAAAGTCAAGACTACACTGAAAAAACATTTCTGGGGTTGGGGGGGGATGTATTCTGAATTGGAAAAATAAAAACCTTTCCACTCCCATTTTAACATATAACAACACCAATTTTTATAATGAAGATACAACTTTTAAATAGCAGCAGCAGCACCTTACACCCAAACACCTTGGCCAAAAAAAAAAAAAAAAGTTTCTCTTACTGACTTATGAAAAATCTGGGTAAAGGGATGTGTCTATCTGTGTGTGTGTATGTGTGTGTGTGTGTACCCATAAGTGAGTATGGGTACATAAATGCATGTGTCTGTAGGTGGAGACAAGCAGACAACCTCACTGATGTCCCTCAGGCACTGTTGATCTGTCTGCTGCTCCTTGCCAGCACTGGGATCACAGTGTGCCCAGTTGTTTGACATGGGTTCTCAGAGACTGTAGTCCAGTCCTTGCAAGCATTTTACTGTCTGAGTTTTATCATCTTAAGCCTAAGGACACAGGACAGCCTGGGAAAGTCTGAACATATTCCCTGCAAACTTCCTATGCTAGAAACTCAATCCCCAGATTTACACATTAATGGTGTTTGAAGGTGGGACTGTAGGGTGACAACAGGGTCATGAAGGCCATTCTGTCTATCTAAGAAGCTCCCTTGTACACACTGCAGTCAGCACCTGCTTCCATAACCAGAGTACACTGATGGGTTAACGGATGACTGGAGAAATAGTTAGGCTATTAGGCAAATGTTGACATATTTACTGTCTCCATGTGATGGTTCTTGACATAAAAGAAGGCTTTCACCAGATGTTGAACAGACGTGCCAAGCTCTTGGATAATTCTAACTCCAGGATCACAAGCCAAATAAGCGTGGGGAGGAGGCAGAAATCTTAAATAAATTAATAAATAAATAAATAAATAAATAAATAAAAACAAGCCAAATAAGCCTCCATTCTTTATACTCCGCAGTTTATGATATTCAGTTATAATAATCAAAAACTTTGCTAAAATATTTCCACAGTATACTCCTGTTGGGAGTGCAAATTGTCATAACTACCTAAAAGCAAGAAAATCCATTGCTAAGTACACATTCAACAGAAATGAATGAAGGTATACACCAAAAAAACTACACAAGATTACTGACGATGCCAGGCTAGGTGGCCTAAGCCTGCACTCTCAACATGTGAGAATCAGAGACAGAAGACCACAAAGTCAAGGGCAACCTGGGCTACAAATTCTATGCTAGTCCGGACTACAGAGACCTCCTTTCTGAGGAGATGGCTCAGTGGTTAGAGAGCTTACCAGAAGCATGGAGATCTGATTTCAAATCCCCCAAACACCATTTCATGTGGGCAAAATGGCCTGTCTATAATTCCAGCTTTAGGAAAGGGTATACAAGACCCCTGGAGCAAGCTGGCTAGCCAGACTAGCTCAACCAGCAAGCTCAGAGTTCAACTAAGAGATCTCTGACTTTGCCTGTAGAGTGTAATCACTCCTTGAATCTCTGCACACTTGTGTACTTACACCCTAACACACAAGTCCCATAATAGGCAAAATTGCATATATGTGCATACATGAATAAAACATATATACATGGATTGATCTTACTATTAATATACAAAACGTAAAAACAATCCAAATGACTACCAACCAAAGAATAAACTGTAAACGGTGGCATTTCAAAAATTTTAATACTATAGAAAAAAGATCAAATGACTACTAAACATAAATGAATCACATTCATTATATCAAAAATACAGACTTACTCAAAAGAATACATTTATATCAAGCCCAAAACATATCAAAAAGATTCAGAAGAGTATATGTAAGACAGAGCTGTTCTGACTAAAAAATTAGAGGGAAAAGAGAGTATGTGTGTGTGTCAAGACATGTTTATTAAGAATAACTTACAAGTTTTTGGACCAGCCAGATGTCTCAGCAGGTAGCGAGGCCTGACAACTGGAGTTTGATCTCAAGGAGAATCAACTCCTAAGAGCTGTCATTTGACCTCCTCACAGGTCCTGTGGCATAAGGACCTACACACACACACACAAACACATACACAAATTAATCAGGTAATTAATTAAAATTAAAATGTACACAAGTTTTGGTGTTAGTAAACAACCAGTTGCTAAAGTAGAAGGGGAAAAGGGAAGATGAAGGTGCAAGAATGTGCAAAAGAAGCCGGGCGGTGGTGGCACACGCCTTTAATCCCAGCACTCGGGAGGCAGAGGCAGGCGGATCTCTGGGAGTTCGAGGCCAGCCTGGTCTACAAGAGCTAGTTCTGGGACTGACACCAAAGCTACAGAGAAACCCTGTCTCGAAAAACCAAGGAAAAAAAAAATGTGCAAAAGAGGAAGGTTGGCAGGGAGTCGGTCAAATCTAAGTGTTTATAAAATGCCATAGGGAAACCTGCTACTTTGTAAGCTAATTAAAAAATGAAATTAAAAATAGTAACTCTAGAAATTCTATGCCAGTAATCCCAGAACTTGCTGGAAGAAATGGTAAAATATATTGCCCCCATCTTAACAAGAGAAAACTTGTAGGTCTATGCAAGTGGTAGCCCCAGATAGTAAATACCAAACAGACCACAGAAATAAACTAGGGACCAACAATAAAGAACTCATATTCTGGACTCTGTTCAAAATATGTTAGACATCAACTTACTTATAAATTACTGCCAATCACATATATTACATCACCAAGTCTACAATCCCAGCATTCAGGAGGCTAAGGAGCCTAGACTACATTGCCAGTTCAAGGCCAACCATGGCTATAAAGCAAGACCTGTTTTGAAAAAAAAAAAAAAAAGACATGGCTACTGGACAGCTTGATGTATGGATCTAAATTTCAGGAGCAATCTTTGAGCACAGACATAAATTATCTTTAAGTGATAATTAAAGAATGGGGCCGGGCGGTGGTGGCGCACGCCTTTAATCCCAGCACTCGGGAGACAGAGGCAGGTGGATCTCTGTGAGTTCGAGGCCAGCCTGGTCTACAAAGGGAGTTCCAGGACAGGCTCCAAAGCTACAGAGAAACCCTGTCTTGAAAAACCAAAAAAAAAAAAAAAAGAATGGGTAAAAATAAGTTCTCATAAGCAAAGAAGAAAAGAGAACTTGAGGTGTACACATCTCAGAAGGCAGAAACATAGGGTTGCTGTAAATTTAAAGCCAGCCCCATTAACACAGGGAGTTCCAGACCACCTAGAGTTAGAAGGGGAGAAGGGGAGTGAGAAGGGAGAAAGAAAGAAAGAAAGAAAGAAAGAAAGAAAGAAAGAAAGAAAGAAAGAAAGAAAGAAAGAAAACAAAAATGATATACTCAAATCCTCAGAAATTCAACACTTAAATATCCTTTAGCAAAAGAGCTAGCAGAGGAGCCTGGAAAGGCGAAGACACAGGAGAAATGGGAAAATAAAAGCCAGTAGAAGGCTTTAAAAAGGAAAGAATGGTCAGGGGTATGTACCAAGAGCTCCTGAGAAGTCAAGTAGGATATTAAGTATCCACTGAATTTAGAAACAGAGGTCTCAAAACCATGAATGACAAGAGCTATTGGGGACAGGGGCAGAAACTGTCTAATAAATAATAGAAGAAAATGCCACAGAAGTGAAAGACATGAGCCTCTGCACTGAAAGAAATAAGTCCAGCAAACAGGGTTGCAGAGTGGGGAGTGGAGATCATAGTATCAGAAAACCATATAAAAAGAGAGTAATTCCTGAAAGCTATAAAGAGAAAAAGATCCCAAAGAATCAGAAAATAAACTGACATCAACTCTTCAACATCAACACTTGAAACCAAAAGACAATGAATGGAAAAAAGTCAGAAAATTCTCATTCTTAAAAAACCCAGGAAAACCTGTTTTGAAGCAGAATTTACACACTCTCTCTGCATTATAAAAAGATGGTACTTCAACAGGCAAAGTCTAAAAATATACTTTCCATGGATATTTTCTCTGAAGGCTACAAAAGGTTTCATACAAAATTAAGAAAAAAATCCTAAAAGTAAGAACACTTTTGAAGTAGTTTGTGCTCCAAGACTTCCAGGAAAAAAAAAAAAAGAACCCATTACTGAGGAAAGGCACGAACATAGATATAATGAATACACAGAAAGACGTCAATTTTCTCAACATTGATTCATAAAACTAATAAAATCTCTCAAAAATAATAAAATGGTTTGTGGGGTTTTTTTGAATTTCAATCAAGGTATTTCTAAAATATACATGAAAGGGATAAGAGCCAGGAATATCCTAGACTACTGAAAAAAGTAGGAGAATGTCTTACTGTCATAGGAACTTACTTTAATGCTTTTCTAATTAGGGTAACAGAATAGTGAGATAGGGATTGACTGATAAATTGAAAACTGCAGAAATCCAAAAGTTATATAGTAGATAAAACACCTCAGAGCAGTAAGACAGTCCCCTTAAGGGAAAGAACTTGAATGGTTCTGAACTTTATTCATGATAAAAAGAAGGGAACACATCTCACAGGACTGAATCCTAACCTCATATCACACACAAAAACTTAGTCTATACAAACTGTGAACTTGTTAAAGGCAAAATTTTGAAGCTTTTGGAAGACAAGTAGATTATCTTCATTATATTGGTTTAGGAAAGAATGCCTTAAAAATAAACATTAACCAGCACTCGGGAGGCAGAGGCAGGCGGATCTCTGTGAGTTCGAGACCAGCCTGGTCTACAAAAGCTAGTTCCAGGACAGGCTCCAAAGCCACAGAGAAACCCTGTCTCGAAAAACCAAAAAAAAAAAAATAAAATAAAATAAACATTAAAAGAAAAGAAAAAACTGAAAAATTCTACTATACTGACATAAAGAAGTCTCTTGGCCAAGACACTATAATGAAAATAAAGAGATAAGTCACAGAATGAAAAAGCATTTATGATACCATAACTGAGAAATAGCTAAAATTCAAATACATATATATAGATACATACACACATGTTTATAATACACACAAATATATTACAAGTACATATACTACATATAGGCAGAAAATGACATTTATAAGAAAATAAGCAAGAGAATGGAACACAAAGAAATTTAAACTATGATAAACATATTAAAAAGCATTTATTAATAATCAGATGGTCAAAAATTCTAATACCAAATGTCAATAAGAACAAAGAACAAAGACATCTTTATACACTCCAGTAGGACTATAAAATACCTTAATCAGTTTGACATCAGCTAGTAAAATTAAAGTCATACTGCTCTAGAAGCACAGCCATGCTACTCCTGAGTCAAGTCTTGATGAAATATCCCAGTGTTTTATGTCAGAGTCGAAAACTAGGAACAACCCATTTGCCCACTAACAGTAAAATGGCAAATGACTGTGATACAACCTGTGCAGGGTACTTGTACACTGTATGAAGATGTGTTGCTGTGACTGATGTAATAAAAAGCTTAACGGCCAATAGCTAGGCAAGAGACATAGGTGTGACTTCCTCACAGAAAGAAGACACCATCAGGAGGTGAAACAAGGAGGACACACAAAACAAGAGAGAGGTAAAAGCCATGTGACAGAACGTAGATTAATATAAATGGATTAACTTAAGTTATAAGAGCTAGTAGAACAAGCCTAAGCTAATGACGTCTCCGTGTCATTATCTGGGATCTGCCCAGCAGGACAGAGAAAGATTCGCTACAACAATCCTGTTACTAAATGCAATGCGACAATGAAAATCAACTAACTGCAGCAGTCAGTGATAACAAAGCCCATGTAACAAGCATAGTAACACACTAAATATGATTCTATTTTCATAATGCTGAAACACATACAACTAAGTTTATGTTTAGAGATGCACACCGAGATGCTAAACTATACAACAGATGAGTAACTTAAGGAGAGAGTCTGAGGTGCAGCAGAATTTCTTAACCCTGATACTGTCAACAGAAATCTACTTTGTTACCTGCTAAATACATATACATGTTTCAGTATTTCTTCAATACAAGAATTACATATTTCACTACTTTCTAAAAGACATGGCCCTGTTAGTTGCCACAGAGCATACAGTCAGGACTCAGCTTCAACTGCTTTAACAGGTTAAAAACAGACATGTCACTCAAAGCATATTTTTGTTACTATTTTTTGGTTTCTGATAAGATAATGCAAAGGATATTATGTATCTTCATTTACATCCAACCATACAACACTGAAAAGAAAACAAACTTAAACTAGTGCTGATTTTACAAGCATGTTAGTAACTCTGTGAGAGCTGTACAGCTCTGGACTGAGCGCAAGGACTGCAACTGTATGATGGGAAGCTGACTTAAATTAAGAACACAACATGATATCCTAGAAACAGTCTTGGCTGTCCTGGAACTCATTCTGTAGAGCAGGCTGGCCTCGAACTCACAGCAATCACCCTGCCTCAGCCTCCCAAGTGCTGGGATTAAAGGTGTGCACCACCACTGGCCAGTCAATTTAATATTTTAATAGTCCCCAATTTCCAAGTGGTAGCTGGAATCAAGCTTTAAAACAGCTGTCTACTGCACACTACCATAAACTTTAAGGTATGACAGCATTCACACCACAAAAATAACTTTAGTTTCCTTCATATAAATTTACAACTTCCAGAGAATCTTGAAAATTAAAAAATTTTTAGAAAAGGAAAAATGAGGCCAAAAAGTCAAGCAAGCTTAAATTTACATTTTTGTTAAAAAAAAACAAAAACAAAACTCATGCCTGATTCCTCAAGAGCAAATGCAAAGAATCTGTGTTCTTCAGTACCATTGTAAAAATAATCCCACAGGATGCTAGCCAGTTCGTAATGTTAAACTACACGAAGTCTCAAATTTTTCAGGAAATTTCACCTGACTTTGCAGTAAGATTATACATGGCCCTCTGCAGAGTAAAATCGCACAGTCTGCCTATGCCATAGAAAGAGGCCGTTCTCTTCTGGGTCCTTCTCCTCTCCCATACCACGTTTGGCTTCTATGACCCCATGGATAATGACAGTAATTTCTACTATTCATTGAACCCCTTCTAGATGCCTGACACTTTCTATATACCTACACCACAAATACAAGAAATAGGCCTTCCAGTGAGGGAAGTCCGGCACTGTCAGTCACCGAATTTACAGCAGGTAACTTGCCCAAGGTCACAGACTACTGTGTGGGAGAGCAAGAAATATTCCAGTATGAGCCCATGCTCTTAATCCTCTGCTGTTTCCTATTTGATGAAATGTCCTCACACCACGAGAAATACCCATGGTCACCTACCCTTCTCACTACAAGCTTCAGGTGCCTTATGGGTTTCTCTTGGCCTCTCCTCAGTAACTGCATATGCAGAGGACATTAACAAGAAAGAGCCAAAGAAACAAACACTCAAGGAAACCTATGGTTTTGCAACTAACAAAACATTAGTCGGAGGAGATGATTATTTTGCCCATGACCACCAAGCTGGCTCTGACAGCCAACACTAGTGTCCCCAGAATGATTTTCCAACCACACTAAATGCCCTTCCAACCATGCATCTTAGAGAGTAAGCTCTTGTTGAAACCATATTCTGTGCCAACTTTCAATAGCATTCTCTGAAGAGAACATTTCATTTCAACAAATAATGAGGAAATGCATAGCTGAGAAACAGATTCAAATATGAAACTTTGGACCTCAATTTTAAATATGAATGTCAATTATAATACATGACAAGTGCGACAGTAGCCATGTGAACAAGATGTTCCAAAAACACTCAGCGCAAAGAAAGTGTGTCTTTCAGACTGGAATTTTGACAGAATGCATTCAGTGCATGCATACATCACAAGATAAAAGTGTAGTATGCTTAACAACTAGGGGAAATGCTTTCTACTGAATGGACGTTAAAGTAAAAACACACTACTGCAATTAGGAACAGAAGATCTGAATTCAAGGTTAAACTGAATCACGTGGCCATGAACTACGGCTAAGCTTCAGGGTACCCAACCCTGGAAATGTGGACGCTACTACAGACCTGCCGCTTTCCGGAACTTTCACAGGGACCAAATTACATGAAGCGGAAAAGTGGGGTATGTAAGTGTTCACTTCTAGGCAACCCTGTGGGTCCTTCCCCTAAACTGTGGCTCATAAAAGCCTCACCCTTCAGGAAGTAAATATTCCAGTGACATCATTCATATACTTCCTAGGACAGTACAAACATTTAACATTCACACCTTCATTTTGAAACATCAAACCTCTACTGAAATAACTACGCGTGGAGTTTTTAATTCTTCAAGTGCTGGTACTGCCTTAGAGCCAATGCTTATTATATTTTGAAACTAGAATGAAATGCAGATTTTCTTCTGGAAGTTTTCTGTCAGAAATTCCATCCCATGTGGCCAAGCAACCAACTCAAGAACAGACAGACTGCAAGCTGGCAATCACTTTACTCTTGTTTTATTTGAACTACAGATACTGCCTGCTCTCTGTCCCTAGCTCCCAAAAGTTACCTGTTTTGGTACAAGCGTACATGCAAACGCCATTAGTAAACAAACATGCGCACACTGAAAAGCCTACTGAGTTTCCGATTTTACAATGAGGGCCACAACCGCCCGCTCCTCCCATGAAATTACACTCATTTCTTTCCAAGTTTGACAGGGTGGACTGCCCAACCATCACTCTTGAAACTGCATCCGGCCCCCCTGTATTCAGTAAACCCTACCGTCGGAGCCACTGCTTTGATGCTGAGCTGAACTTTCAACGCTCAAAGCCCAGCGAGGGTGGGCAAGATACGGGAGGGGTGTAGGGGTGAAGTCCTCGTACCACCCTGGACAGGCGACCGTTTCAGCTCCAAAGCCAACTTCCCGTTTTCTCCCTCTTACCTTATACACTTTCCCAAAGGCTCCGTCGCCCAGTTCCCCTATAATCTCCCAAAACTCTTCGGGGTTCAGGTCTCTCTTCACGTGTTCGTACTGCTTCTTCTTCTTCTCGCTCCCCAACTTGAAGATCTTACGGAAATTGAAGAAGGACATTTTTCCTGCCCGGCAGAGTCCCTGGCACTTAAAGAGCTAGGAACAATAAAAGGCAAAGTTTGTGGCGCGTCCTCTCCCGCGCGAGCCCGGGGTCCGGGCCGCTCCCGCCTGGCGCTCCCCGGAGAAGGCGGGGCAGCGACCGGGCTCCGGCCGCCGAGGGGGGCGCGCGGCCCGCAGGGCCGGGACGGGCCGAGCGGCGCCGTGGACACCTCTCTCGAGAGCCCCGGGGGCTGCACCTGCCCCGGCACTGGTCCCCGCCCCGCCGCGCACCGGGCCGCCCGGGTCCGAGCGGTGCGGACGCCCGCGGCGCCTCGCCTTAGGCCCGTGTCACGGTGCGTCTCCCGGGGCGGCGGCCACTCCGGGCCCGGGAAGTGACCGGCGCCCGTGAGGCACACAGCGGCGAGGCCGAGCTGTCCCGCCGGGGCCCCCGCGTCCGCTCTGAAGCCGTCCGTTCCCGCTGCGCGAGGCCCGCGCGAACCCTCGGCTCTGGGGCGCCGCCGCTTCGCTTGCTGCTTCAGCCCACACAGCCTCGGCCCGCAGCGCGCGCGGACGCCGACGCCGACTCGCAGCGCGCCCGCGCCCTCCGGCCGCGCGCATGCGCGCGTCCCGGTCACGCGCCCGGCTCCCCGCGCGCTCGCGAGGGCGTGCCCTCTGGCCCCGCGCACGCGCACTAGAGCCGCCGGACTGGCTGGCGGGCGGCTTGCTGGCGCCTGCGGCGGGAGGTGTGGTGGGTACAAGAGCGCTTCCAGCCGCCACCGGAGCTTCGAGTTGACCTCCGGGAGCCGGATCCGGGTGGTTCTCCGGCGAGGATGAGGAGGTCTCCACCCGCACGACCCTGTTGATTGCGCTGGCGGATGTTGCCTCATTCTGCACAGGGGGGAGCGGGAAAGCAGGCTGTGCTGGTTGGTGCCTGAAAATGGGGTGTTTTCTGCTCCAGAACCGGTACCAGAAGACTGTGAGGGGAGAACCGGGAACCTGGGCTTTCAGCCACAGTTCAGTGACTTTAAATAGAGCATCAGATTCTGCATTGCGATAATCTCGATAGTCCTTACTGCTGGTGGCAGAAGGTTTAGATCAAAAGAGACAATAGATGGGAACCCTTTGCACGGTGCCTGCACCAGAAATGCTCAATCTTGACCTCTGCTAAGTATGGAGGCAGTGCAGACATAGGTTGTAAAACGGTTTAAAAGATACATGTGGTGGAGCCCAGGGGAGGCTGAGGAAGAAAGATCACAAATTCGAGAGTAGTCTCGGCTACATTAAAGAAACCGTGTCTCAAAAAAGTGAAAAGGAAATTGTTTAAGACCGCTTCTGGAGTGGTGGCACTCCCATAAGAGTAACCTCTGGGCCACCTCCACAGCCAGAAAACTGGTACCGCCCTTGGTGACTCTTACCTCTGCTAATAAGTCCCGAGATTCCAGATTTGCTGAGGCTTTGTGGGTGTTGCCCCGGAGTTTGTGAAATGATTTACCTTCCTCCTCCTCCCCCTGACAGAAGCCCTTTCAGGGCAGAAGCGGGGTCGCCCATCAAGGTGTTCAAGGGCTGGACCACATTCCAGGGTACGAATAGAAAACAGACCTGGTGACTAGAACGAAGAATGGGTGAATGGGTCTCATGAAACCGTTTTAAAATGAAAATAAGGGGCATGGCCAAAAGATGAAGCCAGTAAGTGTAAAGTGATCCGAAGAGGGGATAATTAATAACAAGCTCTAAAATTCGGTCCTGGAGAGATGCCCAAATCCGCAGTTAAGAGCATTTGTTCTTAACCACTTTTTGCTCCGGCCCCAAAATGTAGCAAAATCATTTTTTCAGTAAAGGACTTAAGATTGGTTTTTGAGGATCCTTCTAATTGTTTTAAGTGTTTTATGTATAATTGATTTACAATGAACTGCATACATTAAAATGTACACTTTAATGTATTTACAGATATGAACACCCTGAAAATGACCGAGTCAATTTTAATTATGGTCATTTATGGACAAATTAAGAGAGGTATAAAGAATAAAATAAAAAGTATTATAGTCCCACTAGCCAAACTACTGATAAGATTTTCTTGTATTTTTACATGTACTAACATTATTTTTTGCATAAATTAGATTATACGCCATATAAAGCTCTGCATCTAGGACTTGTAGGTTCTAGTATAGTCTGTAATTATTCTCTGCTGTACTGAGATATTTGGATTATTTATGATTTTTTGTTTAAAATAAAACACTGTTAAGAGCTAGTTCCAGGACAGGCTCCAAAATCACAGAGAAACCCTGTCTCGAAAAACCAAAAAAAAAAAAAAAAAAAAAAAAAAAAAAAAAAAGTACCTTTGTATACAAATCCTTTCTCATATTCTCTCATATTTGATGATTTCCTCTGTGTGAACCACCAGAATTAGACTTAGGCCAAAGAGTAGATCTGTTTTCTTTTTTGGTGTTGTTCATTTAAGAGTGGCTTTATTGTCTTCCCAAAAAAGGATATACATATTTGTTAAATTTTAAGAAATAACCTGGACATGATGGTTCATTCACACCTGTAATCTCAGCACTCGTGAGGCTGAGGCAGGATGCTTACAATGACTTCTAGAACAACCTGTAACATATAATGTGTTTAAAAAATATTTAAAAATACAGAAATTATATTCTAGGAAGCTCCTCATTCAAATTCATTCCTGTTAAAGCTAAAGCTGGGCTGGGGAGATGGCAGCGGGAAAAGTACTGGCGTGCGTGCTTGAGGAGCTGAGCTCAACCCCGAGGACCCGGCAAGCGTCTGAGGAGCACATTTATGAGCCCAGGGCTGGGGGTCGGGGCGGGCTGACTCCAGGGCTCTCTGGCCAGCCAACCTAAAACTCAAACTCCAGGTTCAGTGAGATAGTCTATCCCAAAAAGCTAAGGTAGAGAGTAATAAAAGACGTTTGACATTTGTGTACACACACACACACACACACACACACACACAGCTGAGACTATGTTGATAGATATGTGCTTGGCATAGACTATGATTATAGCTTCATGAACATTTCTTATCTCCAAACTGTTCATTAGCTATGAGCATATTTGTATGTGTCAATCATACTTCAGTAAACTCTTTTTAAAAAAGAGAAAGAAAGAAAGAAAGAAAGAAAGAAAGAAAGAAAGAAAGAAAGAAAGAAAGAGAAAGGAAGAAAGAAAGAAAGGAAGAAAGAAAGATTAATTGAAAAAGAGCCAGTGTAGTAGAGCAGACAGCTGTGTTCCTGGGGGCAGGGGGAAGATCAAAGTCCAGAAAGGCAAATAAGTCTCATCTGTGGCTTGGTGTAATAAAGGTGTCTGTTGTTCTGTGTTTAAAAGTAGAAAGCATTTAGCAGAGGAAAAACTCAGACATCTTCAACAATTACAAATATTCTCGTAGTTTTTTCCATAAGTTATGGAAAAATAAGTGGACCTCTTATGGAAATGTTTAAAATTAAAGTAATAGGTATGACCAGAAGATGCTAAGTGTATGGATATGAAGTAACTTGAGGCAGGGATAATCAAAAGCTCTAAGATTTGGGACTGGCGAGATGGCCTCTCAGTTAAGAACATTTGTTCTTGCAGAAGACCCAGGTTGGGTTCCCAGCTCTCTCCTAGTAACTCACAATGACCCCTAACTCCAGTTCCTGGAGGTCCAGCGCCCTCTCCCGGCCTCCATATGCTCAAAGTGCACATGGTACATGATACTTGCAGGCAAAATACTCATCACAAAATAAACCTAAGTTTAAAAAAGTTATAAGATGCCATTGCAAAGCCAAGGGGAGGACAGTTAAAAACATAAAAGTGTTGGGCAGTGGTGGCACACTCCTTTAATCCCAGCACTAAGGAAGCAAAGGCAGGTTAATCTCTGTGAGTTCGAGGCCAACTTGCTCTCTCTCTCTCTCTCTCTCTCTCTTTCACACACACACACACACACACACACAGAGAGAGAGAGAGAGAGAGAGAGAGAGAGAGAGAGAGACGCAGAAAGAGAAAGAGATACACAAAAATTCAAGAGCAGCCAGAATTACATAGTGGAACCCTGATACCGCCATCCAAAAAAGCCACCAAAATCATTGGTGTGCACTGGATAAATTTACTACATCATTGGACTATGCTTTACAGAAAAGGAATTTTATGGTATGTAAATTATACTTCCCTAAAGTTGTCTTAACTAGGAATGCTTTTTCTATGCAGATGTACTAACTATATTTTGAGAAATTGTAAAAATGGCATCATCCTGTATTGATACCATAGCACCATGTTTGTATTATTTATTTATTTTTATTTATTTATTTATTTTTGGATTTTTCGAGACAGAGTTTCTCTGTAGCTTTTGGTTCCTGTCCTGGAACTAGCTCTTGTAGACCAGGCTGGCCTCGAACTCACAGAGATCCGCCTGCCTCTGCCTCCTGAGTGCTGGGATTAAAGGCGTGCGCCACCACCGCCTGGCTGTATTATTTATAATTAAAGTTTGACTTTCCTGAACTTTAATTTGGTGTGTGTGTGTGTGTGTGTGTGTGTGTGATTGTGTGTGTGATTGTGTGTGTATGACACATATGTGTGGGTGCCCACAGAGACCCGAACTCACGTCCTCTGGAAGAAGTGCTCATGTTCCTAACCACTGGGCCATCCCTCCAGCCCCTTTCCTAAATTTTTAGAACTTTAAAAGTCAGTTTTAACTAGTGACAGGTATTCACTCAATTCATGGTGGGACCTTATTTACACGAAAGACAATCTCATCAAAGACACACGTGTGGTGCTCCCTTCACAGCTTCCCTAGCCCCTCCCTCTAATAAGAGAAGCTAAAAATAGATGCTTAGGGCAGGGAAATGTGGCAGTCAAATGACTCCTGGTGACGTTCTGCTGTGCTCATAGATCGTGTGCAGCCATCACCAGAGAAGCCTCCTCCTGCAGCAGATGGGAGCACAAACAGGGACCCACACTCAGACATTGTGCAGAGAATGGCACCTTGGAACACTCGGCCCTAAATGTGATGTCTCCATCGAATTCCTCACCTCAGAGCCCAGGGAACCCAGTGGAAGAGCTGGAGAGGGGCAGAAGGACACCCAGGAATCAAGGCCTCTAGACATAACAGGGATGGCACACATGAACTCTCAGAGACTGAGGCATCGTGTACAGACCTTCCAGGATCTGCACCAGCTGGGGTCCTAGAGCTGAAAGGAGAATCCAGAAGCTGTCTCCAGTTGATATCACATGCAAATGAAAATGTAGTTTCTTCCAAAGGAGTCTGACTGGGGACAAACTACCCTTAGGGGTAGGCTGCATGCCCAGCAGTAGATGGTCAAGAGAAAATGAAGTCCAAGGGCATCTTTGAAGGTTCCCTGTCCCATAATGTGGTGTTGGGGCTCTTTGTTTTTTGTTTTGGGGGTTATTTTATCTTACTCCTTTCAATTTTTTTTATTTTATTTGTATTTCTTCCTCCTCTCTTTTTACCCTACAGGTCCTTTGTGCACCTATGATAGCTGACAGGTTAGTGTTTCTGTGGGATTCCTGTGTGTGCAGGTGAGTGGCTCTCTGTTTCTTGTGCCTTCTTGGGCTCTTTTGCTTCTGTTTGTTTTGTCCAATTCTGGTGTGTTAGTTTCTGTTTTGTCTTATTATATTTTATATTATTATTATCCCATAGAAGGCTGTTTATTTTCAAATGAGAGACAGAAAGGAAATTAATCCAGACGGGAGGGGAGCAGGGAGGAACTGGAAGGAATAGAGGGAGAAAAAAAATCACAATCATAATATATTTTTTAAGAAAAAATATTTTCAATAAAAAGAAAAAATAAAAATAAATTTTAAAATAAACATAGCATATTATGAGTACTCACTGCACAGCAGGCCTTAAGAAGTTTGTAACATCATTTTTGAATGCTGGCATTAGTCAGTCTCTAACCCTTTCCAGCGGCTGGCTAGAGTCCCACTGTCTACTTAGGTCATAATGGATTGGAGCATTTCTTTGTTGCAAGCATTCAGGTGGTTTCCAGTGTTTTGTCATGAACACTACTACAGTAAGCATGCAGATAAAAGTTTTTCTGTGTGTTTGTCTACTTGTGTTCCCTTAAGGTACAATCCAAGAAGTAGATTTGATAAGACAAACTGTATTAAAAGTTTTTGCCTATGCTGTCAAACCAGCTTCAAAAAGTATGACCTATTCCAATTCATATTCCAACAACAATCTATGAGCAGGCCAACTGCACCACACCCTCCACAGTACACCAAGGTCCCAGGCATCCTTCCTTTGATCTTTGCCAGGCTGACAGCCCCAAAATAACCTTTTATTTAATTCACAATTCTCAGATCATTGATGAGATTATGCCTTTTCAGATGCATTTTGGCCATTTTTATTTCCGATTTTATAAATGATCTCTTATGAATGAAGAATACCAAATGATTTTGTTAGAATTCCATTAATGAGATTATAAAGTTTGGCATACTTATGTGATATGTTCCTGGAGTTAACTAATAGTTCATACATTTCCACCTTGAAGTTGTGAGACGTCATTTAGACTGATTTAGATTTTCTATTACTAAACTATTCTAGCTACATGTTTGTGTTATTTATAACCAAAGTTTGACTTTCCTGAAATTTTGGAAATTTAAAAGTAAATTTAACAGCATGTATTCATCTAATATACAATTTTTGCTCCATTCTAACCTCACTGGAGAGGTTGGTAATTTACTGGTAGCTCTCTCTCTCTCTCTCTGACAATAGGGATATCATTAAAAACAGACACTTAGCATATAGTGCTTACTACACAGCTGGCAATTGCTAAGTGGTTTGTGGATGTCACCTCATTTTCACCTCCTACCAAAGCTGAGAGGTGCTGTGATAATCCCAGCATGAAGGACGGGAAACCGAAGCAGAGAGCTCGGTTCCCTGCTTATGGCCTCCTGGATAAGAATGGCAATCCACATTTATAGAGATCTTGGCAAACCTAATTATCTAATACTTAACAACTCCACGAAGATACGCCCCTTGACCTCACCAAGCTTTTATGGTAACTTTCTCTGATTATTCTTTTTTTTTTTTTTTTTTTTTGGTTTTTTTGAGACAGGGTTTCTCTGTGGTTTTGGAGCCTGTCCTGGAACTAGCTCTTGTAGACCAGGCTGGTCTCGAACTCACCACAGAGATCTGCCTGCCTCTGCCTCCCGAGTGCTGGGATTAAAGGCGTGCGCCACCACCGCCCGGCTCTCTGATTATTCTTATAGCTTGCTCTCTCCTCCCTTTCTTAACTTATAAAAACATGCTCCATTCACTACCTACCTCTATGTGCTGATAACTTCTATGCTTGGGTGCATAGAAGCTTGTGAGTGTGTGTATACAAGGATACGTATGTTTTATGTGCTTATATGCACATATGTATGCGTATGTAAAAGTGTGTATGTGTATTGATATGTGTGTATCGTATGAGCATGTGTTTATGTGTGAATACAGCTGTGCATGGGTGTGTGCACATGAGCTTTGTGTGTCTGTGCACACGTGTGAGGGTATACATATGTTTCTGTGTTCAGGCTGGAAGTGCTTTGAGAGTAGGGACTGAGTCACCACTCTCATCCTGGTACTCCTAAATCTAGCCCAGTGTCTTCCTACTCCATAAACTTTTGTTCAATGAATATATTAAAGTGAAAAATATATACATATATAGTAAAAGAAGCACACATTTGTTCCTTTCTGCGTCCACGATTCCAGTTTAGACAGTGAGCTTCCTAGTAGGTTGTCTAGCTGCTGTGTACAGTAGGCAGGACTAGCGAATTTCTTTGATGGACTCAGTAGTATAAATACATTTTTCTATCTTTGGGTATTGTATTTTTAGAAAGGAATTTTACAAGTATTTTAAGAAAGATACCTGCAGTTACGACAATTATTCTCCTGAAATAGATGTGTGTGTCACTCAGAATATTCCAGGTGGGAAATTTGGTCGTGTTCCCCATTTCAAAAGTGAAAGAGAAGTAAGCAATCACCTGCTTTTAGCTTCCTTTTGTTTTAAAAAAGGATTCTAAAAATATCCTCAGTTCCGATTCATCTCTCTGCGTCACGGGGAATTGTTACACCCCCACCCACTTCTCATTCCTAGTTACCTCTGCTAGAATGAATCATGAACATTTGGCAGTGTAACGAGGAGGCTTACCATCTTAAAACCTCGGGAAAATAGAAAAGGGAAACAATATGGTCCAGATTGATGTATAAGTAACGTTCAAATTATGTTTAAAAAAAAACAAAACAACCTAGATCCACTGTCTTAGCTAGGATTTCTATTGCTGCACTATGACGAAAAAGTGAGTTGGAGAGGAAAGGACTTATTTGGCTCACACTTCAGCACTGCGATTCATCATTGAAGAAGTCAGGACAGGAACTCAAACAGGGCAGGATCCCAGAGGCAGGAGCTGATGAAGGGGGGCTATTTACTGGCTTGTTTCTTATGGCTTGCTCAGTTTGATTTCTTATAGAACCCAGGACCAGCATTCCAGGGATGCCATCAACCACCATGGGCTGGGCAGTCCACCATTGATCACTAGTTGAGAAAAGTCCTCCCAGCTGGATCTCATGGAGGCATTTCCTGAGCTGAGGCTCCTTCCTCTGATGACTCTCGCTTATGTCAAGTTAACACACAAAACCACCTGATACACCCACCCCATCCTGAACTCCTTCTGAACTTAAATATGGATATTCAATATTGAGTTTTCTTTATTCTGACACTGGCTATGTGGGAGTAACCCAGGAGCAGAAACACGAGCAACCAGTTCTTATAGAGCTGACAAAGTGGCTGTGAAGCTAGGTGTGTGACTCAGTGGTAGAGCACTTGCCCGGAACAGTGAGTTCAGGATCAACTTAACAAAAGGAGAAGGAGGAAAGGGAGGGTGTTCGTGTTAGTTCTCTTTCAGACTGATTTATTTTATTTTAGGGGCACAGTTGTTTTACCTGCACACATATGTGTGCACCCCATGTGTTCCATACCTGGCCGCTGCAGAGGTTGGAAGAGGGCATCTGATGCCCTGGAGCTGGAGTTGTGGGTGGTTGTGAGCCACCACATGGGTGCCGGTATCTGAACCGGGTTCTTCTCTGCTCAGCCACCTCTCCAGCCCGTCACTCTCATTTGTGTGTAGTATATTTGTTCTGTGTTCCGTAAGCTGTATCTTAGATGTGATTGTTCAATCATCATTTCAAAATTATTTGTCTTCAAAGATAAAGAGGATCGAGACCAGCCTGGTCTACAAGAGCTAGTTCCAGGATAGGCTCCAAAACCACAGAGAAACCCTGTCTCGAAAAACCAAAAAAAAAAAAAAAAAAAAAAAAACAAAAGATAAAGGAGTGACCCTACGAGGAATTGGGGGAAGTTTGATATAAAAATGATGAAAATATATTGTATGAAATGCTCAAAGAATTAATTTTAAATTTTATTTTGGAGACAGGTCCTTACTGTGTAGCACTAGTGTATTGGGACTTGGATTCATTTAGCCAATGACTTTTGGGGCAGCAAGCCCTAGGAGGTGGTCTTATCTGCATATGTGACCACTTAAGAGAAGGGTTACACTCTTCATTTGCGTTCTCTCTCTCTCTCTCTCTCTCTCTCTCTCTCTCTCTTTGGTGATCAGAGACAGGAGCAGTTGGTCCCCTTCTCCCAGGGTAGAACAGCAGGATGCAACAGCTGGATTGCAGCAACATCTATTCTATTCTGCACCAGTGAGTATTTATCCTCATTTTGTATCTAAATAAATTTTTGAGACCCTTTAATAGACCCTTGTGGGTTCATATAACAAATGGCACCCAATGTGGAGCACAAACCCATGACCTGAGATTTAGAGTCTCCTATTCTACTGAGAAAGGGGGAAATGATGTGGGATGTCCTTCTGTATGCTGAAAGTATGTTATTTTTATTGATAGATGAATAAAGCTCATTTAGCCTATGGCAGGGCAGAATATAGCTAGCCAGAAAGCCAAACTAAAGACAGGGAGAAACAAGGCAGAGTCGAGAGAGATGCCAGCAGCCATGAGGGAAGCAAGATGTGAGGTAACAAGCCATGAGCCTTGTTATAAAATATAGCCTAATAGAAATGGGTTAATTTAAATGTAAAAGATAACCAGAAATAAGCCTGAGCCATCGGCCAAACAATTATAATTAATATTAAGCCTCTGGGTGGTTATCCAGGAATTGACAGGTTGGGGAGAAACATCCAGTTATACCCTGGCTAGCCTGAAACTCACTATAGACCAGGCAGGCCTCAAACTCATAGAGGTACTCCTGCCTCTGCCTCCCAAGTCCAGAGATTAAAGGAACACATCAAAACAAAACAAATGTAATGGCATGCACCACCACGGCTGCCTAACAAAAACAGTTTTTAAAGTATTTGTCCCTTCACTAAGCAGCTATGAGCCACCAGGCAGAGTTGGGCCCCTCCTCCCTCAAGGCTTGCACATTTAGCTCACTTGGCTTCAAGGAGCTGAAAGAATGACAGAACAGGATCACTTTTAAGGTCAGATCTTTGCAGCAGGCACCACATTAAATGACCACATGATCTCCAAGGGCTTTTGCGGTTCTACAATTCTATTTACGTCCTGCCCCGATGTTTGATTGCTTTATGCATTAGAAAGGCAATCATGTCCGTTTTCCTGACATAATTATAGCTGGGCAGTGAATAAAAACAGTGTGACTTTCAAAAAGGACAGCTGTCAAAACTTGCAGAGAATCCCATCCCCCACCAGGAAAAGTATTTTGGGGTAACCCTTAATAAATTTGCATAGTGAAATGTCCAAACCTATTTTGGACACTGGGGGAAGAGGAGGAGATTTTCCAAGAAATATCAGTGATTATCTTCCAAAAGGGGTGTTTTGAGTTTCTACAGATTGTATAAATTTCCTCCTGGATTGAAACAGTCCATCCTTCCAGGAAGCTCCTAAGCAAAAAGGTAAATAGCTCAAAATAGCTTTAGTAAGTCCCTAAAACTGACAAGATTCAGTAGAACCTTCCCACCATAGTAAACAATAAAAGCAGAGACACTCCCTCAGACAGTGAAGCTGAACTATAAGGAGACTCCAAGCCAGGCGGTGGTGGCGCACGCCTTTAATCCCAGTACTTGGGAGGCAGATGCAGACAAATCTCTGTGAGTTCCAGGAAAGTCTGGTCTACAAAGTGAGTTCCAGGATAGTCAGAACTGTGGACTGTTTATACAGAGAAACCCTGTCTCGAAAGAGCCCCCCACCCCCACCAAAAAAAAAAAAAAAAAAAAAAGATGAAGACTCTGAAGTAAGACCAGCTGGCTGGTAGAGGTTTAGACCAACTGAGGCACCTGGAGAGGACACACTCCAACCTGTTGAGCTGCCCACAGGCCTTACAGTGTGCTCCAGGTCCCCAGCTTTGTGAGCTGTCACCCATGCTGGGGTGGGTTTTGGTGAGGCCGCTGTCTTTCAGTCATTTCTGACCCTATACGGAATCTCTCACCCAAACTTCTGTAAATGATGCCAATAAAACTCATGGGGTTCACCAAGTTAGCTTTGCCGATGTCTTGTACTGTGGTCTGTGGGATCCCTATCTGGGGTGAGGAGTCATGGGTTGTGTCTTCCTGGGAAGAGTTTTGTCACACAGCTCCATTGTTGAGAGAGCTTCCTAAATCTTCCCTGCCGCAGCCCTCTTCCCCGTCCCTCCCCTGGCCTAGGGTCCAGCACCTTCTCTACAGTCCCTGTTTTACAGCTGCCATGACAGTGACGAGCCGGCTGAGCCCGGTAGCACTGGGTGATTCTCACAGTCATGAGACAGTGTCCATGTGTCTGGAAAATCACAATCTTTTCTGTCTCCACGGCTACATGAAAAGGTGGCTTCCTGTCAGAGGCCAATGTATTTTATATCAGTGCCAACTCCATAAAATGGACATCGCTAATTATAACGAGCCAAATGGTTAGTGATTAAGGATACAGATGACTAAAAACTACGGATTTCAGAGTTGGCTATTTCAAATTGCTTGCAATTTATTCATTCATTCATCAAACAGGTAGTCATCAACTTTTCGTGGTATGCCAGTGTCCTAGGAGTCATTCAAAATCAAAATAGACCAAAAAAAAAAAAAAAAGTTCTTACATTCGCGTGAAACACATTCCAGCTGCTTACGTGGGATTTTACTGATGCTCGTCTGGGTGGGAATGGTTTCACTCGCTTTCATCATCCCTTGAACATCTGGTAATTTCCGGAGACAGTTTTAGTTGTCACAGCTGGGAGGCAGGGCACTAGTGGCATCTGCCAGGTACAGGCCAAGGACATTGTTAACCCTTCTACAAGCATAGAATAGCTCAAAAGGGTTCCTTGTAACAGTGTTTGAAGATGACAGTTACCCCTGGGGGAGCAGTGGCTGAAGGAGGGCTTAGGAGACTGCCTGGTGCCAATGGAAGGTGTGAGTTTAATATATTAAAACTTGCTAAACTCTGCGCTTGTGTTGTCTGTGTATTTTAGTGTATAGTCGCCTCGTTCTTTGAAAGTCCTTCCAGCAAAATGTAGGGTGTATGTGCCCTCCTCCTGCATCTGGGAACTAGACTATTTAACCAACAGAACGCAGCAGCAGCAATGTTGTGCCGGTTTCCAGAGCCAGGAGTTAAGCAACTAGCAGTTCTGAGCCAGTAAACTGGCTCAGGGGATAAAGAGGTTTGCTGCCAAGCCTGACAACCTGGTTTCAATCCCTCGAACCCACAAGGTGGAAGAAGAGGAAGGACTGACTCCCACAGTCATCATCTGACTTCCACACTCATGCTGTGGCACGTGCGTGAATGAACACACACACAGTCACAGACAGTAAATAAATGTTTTCTTTAAAAAAAATTAGCTGTTAGCTGGGCGATGGTGGTGCACGCCTTTAATCCCAGCACTCGGGAGG